>NC_090026.1:55470716-56924466 GCF_037176765.1 Anolis sagrei
TCCAATTCTATTGTTGGTGGGGTTCAGAATGCTCTTTGATTGTAGGTGAACTATAAATCCCAGCAACTACAACTCCCAAATGCCAAGGTCTATTTCCCCCAAACTCCACTAGTGTTCACATTTGGGCATATTGAGTATTTGTGCCAAATTTGGTCCTGATCCATCATTGTTTGAGTCCACAGATGTAGGTGAACTACAACTCCCAAACTCAAGATCCATGCCCACCAAACCCTGCTAGTGTTTTATGTTGGTTATGGGAGTCTTGTGTGCCAAGATTGGTTCAGTTCCATCATTGGTGGAGATCAGACTGCTCTTTGATTGTAGATGAACTATAAATCCCAGCAAGTACAACTCTCAAATGATAAAACCAGTCCCTCCCCCAACCCCACTAATATCCAAATTTGGGCATATCGGGTATTTGTGCCAAATTTGGTCCAGTGAATGAAAATATATCCTGCATATCGGATATTTACATTACGATTCATAACAGTAGCAAAATTACATTTATGAAGTAACAATGAAAATAATTTTATGGTTGGGGGTCACCACAACATGAGGAACTGTATTAAGGGGTCCCGGCATTACCAAGGTTGAGAACCACTGCTGTAGAGAGTATAATGATGTAATTTTTTCCCTTTTCATTCTGATGTCCTTACCTATCCCTAGAATCATAGAATCATAGAATCAATGAGTTGGAAGAGACCTCTTGGGCCATCCAGTCCAACCCCCTGCCAAGAAGCAGGAATATTGCATTCAAATCACCCCTGACAGATGGCCATCCAGCCTCTGCTTAAAAGCTTCCAAAGAAGGAGCCTCCACCACACTCTGGGGCAGAGAGTTCCACTGCTGAACGGCTCTCACAGTCAGGAAGTTCTTCCTAATGTTCAGATGGAATCTCCTCTCTTGTAGTTTGAAGCCATTGTTCCGCGTCCTAGTCTCCAAGGAAGCAGAAAACAAGCTTGCTCCCTCCTCCCTGTGGCTTCCTTTCACATATTTATACATGGCTATCATATCTCCTCTCAGCCTTCTCTTCTTCAGGCTAAACATGCCCAGTTCCCTAAGCCGCTCCTCATAGGGCTTGTTCTCCAGACCCTTGATCATTTTAGTCGCCCTCCTCTGGACACATTCCAGCTTGTCAATATCTCTCTTGAATTGTGGTGCCCAGAATTGGACACAATATTCCAGATGTGGTCTAACCAAAGCAGAATAGAGGGGTAGCATTACTTCCTTAGATCTAGACACTATGCTCTTATTGATGCAGGCCAAAATCCCATTGGCTTTTTTTGCCGCCACATCACATTGTTGGCTCATGTTTAACTTGTTGTCCACGAGGACTCCAAGTTAAGGGAATAAATGGGGTCCCTGGGAATAAATGATAAATAACTTTCCCATGGCTTCAAAATTTTCAGAAATGTGACACGTCTAGTTCAGATTCAATTCAACTTAGTTGAGCACTGCAGTGCATTTATTGACACTGTATTATTTTAACATACATATTAACATGGTTTCAGGAATTGCCATATATATTCATGCATACAAAATTTTATACTGACACTCTATCACAGCATAGTAAATAAACTGGCCTCGTCCATACTGGAGAGTGCAATCAGCAAAGCAGTGTTTTTACTGGTATAGTTGCTCCCTTCTCTCCACTTTTATATTTTTACAGCATTTGTTCTACCATCTTATCGGGGATGAACTATGTCTCATTTAATTTGTGCTATAGAGACACACTTTGATTAGGCATCCAGTCCAACCCCCTGCCAAGAAGCAGGAATGTTGCATTCAAATCACCCCTGACAGATGGCCATCCAGCCTCTGTTTAAAACCTTCCAAAGAAGGAGCCTCCACCACACTCCGGGGCAGAGAGTTCCACTGCTGAACGGCTCTCACAGTCAAGAAGTTCTTCCTCATGTTCAGATGGAATCTCCTTTCTTGTAGTTTGAAGCCATTGTTTCGAGTCCTAGGGCATAACTTGCCATGCTGTGGTAAGTTAAGCAAAGAAAAGAGCGGAATATTTACAGCACACAAATCTTGAAGGGAAACAGATTAAATGTTGTGGTAGATAATACATAAAAGCATTAGATATCTTATTTATTTCATTATATATTTTGAGACAAAGAAAAAAGTGTATTGTTTTCCTTTTTAGTTTTTATTTATTATTTTGGCACTATCTTTTAACCTTTGTAGTATAGTAAAGGAGATAACATAAATATATCTCTTAAAATGAAATATTAACTTCCCTATAGATTTAACAGTGGCAGAGAGAGGAAAGAGGAAGTAAGCAGAATTATAGCTTTCACAGAAAATAGCTAAAGGGGAGGGGAGGGTTCTTCCTCTCTCAAAATAAGTATTCTGCCTTCAATAAAGTCTTTCTTCAGTCCCCAAATTTGTAGCATTGCAAACAGAAAGACTGTGGAAATCACAGCTACATTTGCTGAGATTTGTTGTGGATTCCCCATTCTATACGGTGTCCAAAATGTTGCCAGGGGAAAATAAATATTGTATTGTTTTTATTGTTAGGCACTTTAAGTGTTTTTTTAGAGAGATAAAATTGAACATAAATATAATAATAAATTAACTTTATTTACAAGATATTCATTACAAAACATTAAAAATATAAAATATACTTTTCTTATGTATGGAGGCTTTGGAGGCAGCATTTCTAAAGGCTCAGCTGATGCTTTAAGTTACTAAAATTGAGTCGCCTAATTAGGCTGAAAAATGCGGTATAGAAATAAAGCAAATAAATAAATAAATAAATAAAATGTCAGAAATTTTGAAGTGAATGGTTTAAAAGGTTGAATTCTCATGAGGGAGCAATTCCTCAATTTTTTAAAAAATGTATATAATTTTATTATTTAAATAAGGCAATAAAAGAAATATTATCACATTCTGATAATAAATATCAGTATCATTAAATCCAACCTAACTATACTATTTAAATAATACACTTGTATCATTGAGAGTACAAATTGAGAGCATAAATTTTCACAATGATACTTTTGGTTTTGAATGGAACAGAGGATAGTGTTTCTGTTCCATTCAAAAATGTGTTTGTTTCTCCACAGAGAAGTTCCATCTTGCTACGCTGTCCTTCATCTTGTAAAATTATTACCAATGCCCTGGGATTTGAATTGTTTCATATTATTAGCTTTTGGTAGAATAAACCTGCATTGGCCTAGGCCCGTGATGGTGAACCTATGACACGCATGTCAGCACTGACACACATGGCTATTTTTGATGACACGCAGACACATGCAGACACATACAGAGAAATACACCTTATAAGAGCCAATCTAATTCCATCTTTAAATTTGTAAAAGGCTCTACAAATTTAACATCTGCACGTTTGAGCATTGTTCACTCCATAACTCAGCATGGATTATACATTTTTCTTATATAAACTATAAATACATATTGCAAAATTATGGTTTTTTTCTCAAAGTGACACTCCACCCAAGTTATGCTCAGGTTTTTGGCAAATTTTGACACACCAAGCTCAAAAGGTTGCCCATCACTGCTAGGCCAAGAGTGAGTGCCATGCTGGACTAGAGTTCCCATCATTCTTCAGCTGTAGCGATGCCATCTAGGACAGATTGGTTTTGTAATCCAATATAATGGAGTGTACCAGAAGTTGCCGATCCTGGTCTTGACCTTTTTTGTAATGAAAGTAGTGCAAGACTTATAGTCTTTTTGAGAAACACAAGTGCATAGAAGGTCTTTGAAGGCACCATTTGTTCTTCACCTGAATGATGAGAGACAATGGAAGGAAGAGCTTGTGTTTTGGTCCTGGGACAGAACTGCAAATTATGTCCTGGTATCCAGCTGTAGAATCAGATTGTCCTTTGACTTTGATGAAGAATTTCTTAATCCAGTTTAGAGGCATATTTTTTCTCTCCTAATTTGGGCTTCCAGGCATTGTTGTGGTTTAGTAATTTCTTTTGGTATCTCATCATCCAGAAATTCTCCACAGAAATGAGAAATTCACCCATGACAATAAATCACAGACATCATGAACTCCTGGCTAGTGTGAAAGTGATTCAGAAATATGTATCTCTGCAGACTTCTGCATCAGGTTTAGAATCATAGAGTTGAATGAGAACACATGGGCCATCTAGTCCAACCCTCTGCCATGCAAGAAACACACAATCCAAGCACCCCCGACTGATGATAACCCAGCCTCTGTTTAAACTCTCAGAGGCAGAGTTCCACTTCTGAACAGCTCTAATAGTCACAAAATCCTTCCTAATGTTCAGGTGAAATCTCCTTTCCTATAATTCTATTGAGGCCTAGTTTTCAGGGCAGCAGAAAATAAGCCTGCTCCCTCTTCCTTATGACATCCTTTCACATATTTATACATGGCTATCATGTCTCCTCTCAAAATTCTCTTATGCAAGCTAAACATCCCCAGCTCTTTAAGCCACTCCTCATAGGGCATGGTCTCCAGACTTTTGATAATTTAATTTCCCTCCTCTGGGGACCTTTCAGCTTGTCAATATCTCTTTTAAACTGTGGTGCCCAGAATTGGTCATAGTATTCCAGGTGAGGTCTAATAGAGAGGCACCATAACTTCCCTGACAGTAGACCAGGGATGTCCAAATTTTTTAAGCATAGGGATAGTTCAACCTATTGGGGGGGGGGGGGGGGGAGGCTATAGTTTGGAAAAAATAATGTCTTATTTGTAACTAGCCGTCCCCTGCCATGCGTTGCTATGGCCCAGTCTGTGTCTGTGTTTTGTGTGTGTATATATGTGTATATGTGTGTATTTATATACTTATGTATATGTGTATTTATGTGGTTATGCGCATGCGTTGTAATGTTTGGGTTTTTTTTTTTTTTGGCTTTTTAAGTCTCTTCCGCTGTGTTTTTCAGTGTTTTTATGAGTGACTGGGGCCAAACCTTCCCTCCCTCTTTCTTTCTCTCCTCCCTCCCTCTTTCCTTCATTCTCTCTTTTTCTTTTCCTTCTTTCCCTTTTTCTTTCTTCCTTCTCTACCTCTTTCTTTCCTTCCTTCCTTTGCTCTTTTGTTCCATCCTTCCTTCTCTCTTTCCTTTCCCCCTCCCTCTTATTCTTTTGTTCTTTCTCTCCTTCCTTCCTTCCTTCCTTCCTTCCCTCCCTCCCTCTCTCTTTCCTTCCTTCTTTCAATTTTTTATTTCCTTCTCTCCTTCTTTCCCTCTTTCTATCCCTCCTCTCCTTCCTTCCAACCGCTTCTGTTGTGAGAGAATTGGCCGTCTGCAAGGACATTGCCCAGGGGACGCCTGGATGATTTTTGATGTTTTCTCATCCTTGTCGGAGGCTTCTCTCATGTCCCTGCATGAGGAGCTGGAGCTAATAGAGGGAGCTCATCCGCCTCTCCCCGGATTCGAACCTGTGACCTGTTGATCTTCAGTCCTGCCGGCACAGTGCTTTAACCCACTGCGTTACCGGGGGCCTTTTTGTAAACCGCAGGGTAGCAATGCAGGACGAAGGTGGGATGGAGAAGGAAGGGAGGGAAGCCATGCAGGCACTCTGCCTCCAGGGAAGAAAGAGAGACATTGTCCACTGGGATGGGATGCCTGAGGCTGGATCCACCTGAGGAGATGACGGTTAATCAAGGTGAAGTGATGCAAGAGACTGCCATCTCTCTTTCTCTCCTCTCGGGGAGCCCGCCCTTTCCAGGGCTCTGATCCCAAGGAGGAAGGAAGCAAAGGGAGGAAGGGAGGAAAGAAAGAAGCAAGGGAGGGAGGCCTGGAGAGAGAGAGCACCCGTGGCTGGACTGGACTTTGGACATGCCTGATGTAGACACATTATTCTGTTTGATGCAGCCAAAAATCCAATTGGCTATTAAAGCTACTGAATCACACTGTTGACTCATGTTCACATGGACTGCTGTCAAGCCAGGCACCACCCATTCTGTATTTCCTTTTTTTTCTAGTATCTTATATTTATTGTTAGTTTTGGCCTAGCTCTCTAATCTGTTAAGGTCATTTTGAATTCTAATCCTGTCCTTTCTGGAATATTAGCTCTCCCTCCTAATTTGGTGTCATTTGCAAACTTAATAAGCATGCCTTCTAAACCTTCATTAATAAAGGTGATTAATACTCAGTTGGGTTGCTGTGAGTTTTTTTTTTAGGGGGGGGGGGGGGTTGTATGGCAATATTCTAGTAGCATTATCTCCTGAAGTTTTGCCTGCATCTATGGCAGGCATCCTCAGAGGTTTGTTCACTCCGAGTCATCCCCCCCGCGCTCTGGGGTTGAGAAGGGCGGGGTAAAAATGCTGTAAATAAATAGAATTTAGAGATCTGTGGGAATGACGTAAGTGGGATGTATATATCTCTGTGGAATGTCTAGGGTGGGACAAAGAACTCCTGTCTGTTGGAAGCAAGTGTGAATATTGCAATTCGCCCACTTGATTAGCATTGAGAAGCCTTGCAACTGCAAAGCCTGGCTACTGCTTTCTGGGGGCATTCTTTGTTTGGAAAGTGTTAACAGTCACTTGATTTATGGTCAAAGGGAACCACTGACCGCATAGGGAAGCTGATGAGGAAACACAACATACAAACTATCTACAGACCCACCAAGAAAATCCAACAAATGCTAAGTTCAGCAAAGGACAAGAGGGATCCTCTCATTTCTGCAGGAGTCTATCATATACCATGCAGCTGTGGACAAGTCTACATAGGGACCACCAAACGTAGCATTGCTCAAACACGAATCAAGGAACATGAAAGGCACTGCAGACTACTTCAACCAGAGAAGTCAGCCATAGCAGAGCACCTGATGAACCAACCTGGACACAGTATATTATCTGAGAACACAGAAATGCTGGACCACTCTCACAACCACCATGTCAGACTATACAGAGAAGTCTATGAAATCCACAAGCATGTGGACAATTTCAGCAGAAAGGATGAAACCATGAAAATTAACAAAATCTGGCTACCAGTATTTAAAAAACTCTAAAATTACAACAGCACAACAACAGAGAGGAAACAATCAGGGACATCTAATCACCTCTCAACAAAAGATTGCCCCATGCACTAACAAGCCACACCAAACAACTGCCAGGCCATCAAATGCTAATCAAGGTGGTCAGTTGAAATATTCACACCTAGCTCCAGCAGACAAGAGTCCTTTGTCTCACCCTGGTCATTCCACAGATATATAAACCCATTTTCCTAGTTCCAACAGACCTCACTGAGGATGCTTGCCATAGATGCAGGCGAAACGTCAGGAGAGAATGCCTCTAGAACATGGCCATATAGCCCAAAAAAACCTACAACAACCCAGTCACTTGATTGTTTGCTATCTGGAGGTCCCCTGTTTCGGAGTGATGATCTTTATTTACTGTTTTCATTCTGGTGTTCCTTAATACTGGTAACCAGATTTTGTTCATTTCCATGGAATCCTACTTTCTATTTAAATTGTCCACATGCTTGTGAGCCTGCCACTTTTGGACTCTCGCTTGCTGAGGTGTTCCAGTGAGTGTCTCTGTAGATCTTAGAAAACTATTTCTAGATTTAAGTCATTGACGTGCTGGCTGATACCCAAGCAGGGGATGAGCTGGAGATGTCTCTGCCTTGGTCCTTTCACTATTGGCTGCTACTTCCTGGAGGATGTCAGGTGGTGCAATACCGGCTAAGCAGTATAATTTCTCCAGTGGTGTGGGACGCAGACACCCCGTGATAACGCGGCATGTCTCATTAAGAGCCACATCTACTGTTTTAGTGTGGTGAGATGTGTTCCACACTGGGCATGCGTACTCAGCAGCAGAGTAGCATAGAGCAAGGGCAGATGTCTTCACTGTGTCTGGTTGTGATCCCCAGGTTGTGCCAGTCAGCTTTCGTATGATATTGTTTCTAGCGCCCAATTTTGCTTGATGTTCAGGCAGTGCTTCTTGTAGGTAAGAGCACGGTCCAGAGTGACTCCCAGGTATTTGGGTGCACTGCAATGCTCCAGTGGGATTCCTTCTCAGGTAATCCTCAGAGCTCGAGATGCTTGTCTGTTCTTGAGATGAAAAGCACATGTCTGTGTTTTAGATGGGTTAGGGATCAGCTGGTTTTCCCTGTAATAGGCAGTAAGAGCACCTAGAGCATCGGAGAGCTTTTGTTCAACCATCTCAAAGCTCCCTGCTTGAGTGGTAACGGCACGATCATCAGCATAGATGAAACTCTCTGTCCCTTCTGGCAGTGGCTGGTCATTTGTGTAGATGTTGAACATGGATGGAGCAAGCATGCTCCCCTGAGGCAGGCCGTTCTTCTGTTTCCGCCATCTGCTTCTCTGGCCCTGGAACTCAACAAAAAAACTCCTGTTTTGTAGCAGGTTTCCTATGAGGCGGGTGAGGTGGTAGTGCCCCGAGCTGCTTTTACTTGATTCAGATATGCTCATTGATTTCCTCTGATCCTTCTTTTAATGGACAGGGGCTGCAGCTGGGCCCCACCCATACTGCCACATAATTATATATTTTATATTACATGTAATATTAGCAATAATATTACAATATAATGGTATAGTACAATATAGTAATATATAATACTGATATTGTATTTCCATCTTGTCCTGCCCAGCGTGAAGCGAGAGGGGAGCAGAAGACAGTTCCATCATGTCTCCTGTGCTTTACAAAAATATAATATAATATAATATAATATAATATAATATAATAATACAATACAATATAATGTATATACATATAATATTTATAATATAATGTAATACAATATAATACTACTAATAATACAATAATTATATATTTTATATTACATGTAATATTACTTATAATATTACAATGTAATGGTGTAGTATAATATAGTAAGAAAGCTCCTGTTTTGTAGCAGGTTTCCTATGAGGCGGGTGAGGTGGTAGTCCTTTGTGATATTATACATTTTTCTCAGGAGGAGGCGGTGGTTTACAGTATCATAAGCTGCTGACAGGTCTATGAAGACAGCTCCTGTGATCTGCTGCCTTTCAAAGCCATCTTCTATGTGCTGAGTCAGGTTCAGCACTTGCGATGTGCAGCTTTTGCCTTTCCTGAAGCCAGCTTGCTGTGGGATCAGGCAGGGGTCTATATTTTCCATAATTCTATGCAAAATAAGTCTCTCCAAAACTTTGTAGAGGTGGCACAACAGGGAGATTGGTCTGTAGGTTTTTGGGTCATTACAGTCTTTGCCTGGCTTCAAGATGGCAATGACTCTTGCTTTCCTCCAGATTTTGGGGATCTGACAGGATGCAGTGCAGTTGTTCATCAGCTCCAACAGCCAGCGCCTTGCTTTTGGACCAGAGTTCTTGATTTGTTCCATCCGTAGATCATCCAGGCCAGCTGCTTTGCCATTTTTACATTTATTGAGGGCTATGGAGGCTGTGACAGACTTTGTATTTCTAAGTACAAATACTGCAGATGCAGACTGTGGCCAGGAAATCAGAAGACGCTTACTTCTTGGGAGGAGAGCAATGTCCAATCTAGATAAAATAGTAAAGAGTAGAGACATCACACTGGCAACAAAGATCCGCCTAGTCAAAGCCATGGTATTCCCTGTAGTCACCTACGGATGTGAGAGCTGGACCTTAGGGAAGGCTGAGCGAAGGAAGATAGATGCTTTTGAACTGTGGTCTTGGAGGAAAGTTCTGAGAGTGCCTTGGACTGCGAGAAGATCCAACCAGTCCATCCTCCAGGAAATAAAGCCCGACTGCTCATTGGAGGGAAGGATACTAGAGACAAAGTTGAAGTACTTTAGCCACATCATGAGGAGACAGCAAAGCTTAGAGAAGACAATTATGCTGGGGAAAGTGGAAGGAAAAAGGAAGAGGGACCGACCAAGGGCAAGATGGATGGATGGCATCCTTGAAGTGACTGGACTGACCTTGAAGGAGCTGGGAGTGGTGACGGCTCACAGGGAGTTCTGGCTTGGGCTGGTCCATGAGGTCACAAAGAGTCGGAGACAACTGAACGAATGAACAACATGTCCAATTCAGTAGATGTAAAGGGTTTATGAAGGTTGTTGTTCTCAATCTCTGGTTGTCTGTCTATTGGTTTCTTTCCTACTTTGGTGGCAAGGTTGGGTTTCCCATTCTTCAAGAGTTGGGGTGCTATCTGATCTGCCTTTATGTTGGCATGGGTATTAGTTTGATATATATGATAGGTTTCTTTTTCGTGTTAGGAACCACTTGATAAACTGCGAAGAAGAGATGATAGGTATAATCGCAGAATCCTAGACGTTGGCATGTTGGCTGATATCCAAACAGAGGATGAGCCAGAGATAAGATATCCAAGCCTTGGTCCTTTTATTACTGGCTGCTACTTCCTGAGGGATATCAATAATTAAATGACTTGAATACACAGCTCTAGATAAACATTCCTTAGGAATTGGGATACTGTTGTCCTCCTTCCCTCTGCCTGGTCGCCTGGCACTCCCTCATCCACTCAGTCCCCGTTTGGGATATTTGGCAGAAAGAAGACAGCTGAGGGGGGGGGGGGGGGGAAGAGCAGCGCCGTTCAATGGCTGACTGGAAGAGGAAGGCGAGGAGGAGAGGAAGAGGGGCGCCTTTCGGGGGGCGTTGCTACTCACCGTGGGGCTGCGCCAGGCCCGAGAGCAGCACGGCCACAAGCGCCCCCGCCAGGTAGGAGGCCGAGTGGCCCCAAGGCCCCGCGCCCGCCATCGTCCCTCGCCGCTGAGGAGGAGGAGGACAGACGGGCCGCTCTGGACCGGCCTCCCTCCACCTCCCTCTCTCCCTCCCTCCTTCCCTCCCGCCTGCCGGCCCTCAGGAGGAGGAGGAGGAAGCCGCGGTTTCCTGCCCCCCTCCCTTTTTGGGCCCAAAATTAGGAAGACAACTGCGGAAGTCATTCGCTGTGGACTCAAAACTTACATAACAACACCCCCCCCCCTTTGTTTGAGGGGAAACAAGGCCACATTATCTGCTTTGAACTGGGATACATGGCAGTGTGGACTCAGATAGCCCATTGTGGGTTATTCTGCCTTGATCTATAGCTCTGTGGAAGGGCTCCGAGTCTCCCCATCCCAGGCTGCCTCAAACCCGTCTGTTGGAAAGGACTGGGATGCTTTTCTTTGGGCCTTTAAAGCGTTTGGACTCCAATTCCCAGAAGCCCAGGCTGATGGAGCCAATAGCGAGGCATTCTGGGAGTTGAAGTCTTAACGGTCTTAAAGCAACCGCTGCACCCACTTCGGTCCTCTTGATTTATTCAGGCCGGCTTTATTCTTGGCAGCCTTAATTAGCAAGCAAAGTTTATTGATTATTATTATTATTAACTTTATTTGTTGTTGTTCATTCGTTCGGTCGTCTCCGACTCTTCGTGACCTCATGGACCAGCCCACGCCAGAGCTCCCTGTCGGCCGTCACCCCCCCCCCCCCCAGCTCCTTCAAGGTCAGTCCAGTCATTTCAAGGATGCCGTCCATCCATCTTGCCCTTGGTCGGCCCCTCTTCCTTTTGCCTTCCACTTTCCCCAGCATAATTGTCTTCTCTAGGCTTTCCTGTCTCCTCATGATGTGGCCAAAGTACTTCAACTTTGTCTCTAGTATCCTTCCCTCCAGTGAGCAGTCGGGCTTTATTTCCTGGAGGATGGACTGGTTGGATCTTCTCGCAGTCCAAGGCACTCTCAGAACTTTTCTCCAGCACCACAGCTCAAAAGCATCGATCTTCCTTCGCTCAGCCTTCCCTAAGGTCCAGCTCTCACATCCGTAGGTGACTACAGGGAATACCATGGCTTTGACTAGGCAGATCTTTGTTGCCAGTCTGATGTCTCTACTCTTTACTATTTTATCGAGATTGGACATTGCTCTCCTCCCATGAAGTAAGCGTCTTCTGATTTCCTGGCCACAGTCTGCATCTGCAGTAATCTTTGCACCTAGGAATACAAAGTCTGTCACGGCCTCTACATTTTCTCCCTCTATTTCCCAGTTGTCAATCATTCTTGTTGCCAT
The DNA here is from genome assembly GCF_037176765.1 of Anolis sagrei. Lineage (NCBI taxonomy): Eukaryota > Metazoa > Chordata > Lepidosauria > Squamata > Anolidae > Anolis > Anolis sagrei. The sequence goes on from NC_090026.1 coordinate 55,482,631, forward strand.
AATCTTGGTTTTTTTTGATGTTTAGCTGCAACCCAGCTTTTGCGCTTTCTTCTTTCACCTTGATTAGAAGGCTCCTCAGCTCCTCCTCGCTATTCTGCCTTGATATATAGCTCTGTGGAAGGGCCCCGAGTCTCCCCATCCCAGGCTGCCTCAAACCCGCCTGTTGGAAAGGACTGGGATGCTTTTCTTTGGGCCTTTAAAGCGTTTGGACTCCAATTCCCAGAAGCCCTGCCTGATGGAGCCAATAGCGAGGCATTCTGGGAGTTGAAGTCGTAAAGGTCTTAAAGCAACCGCTGCACCCACTTCGGTCCTCTTGATTTATTCATTTATTTATTTACGACATTTATATGCCGCCCTTCTCATCCCGAAGAGGACTCTGAGCGGCTTACAAGATATATATATACATACTATATATTATATTACTAGCATAGCATAATATCAGTATTATATATTACTACTAGCTGTCCCCTGCCACGCGTTGCTGTGGCCCGGTCAGTTGATCTGGAAAATAAAGTAATGAGAAAGTGTTGGTTTCTAATATATGTAATTCCTTTATGCTTGTGGGTAAACAGTATTTCTTGCTGTTTCTTTGTCAGTGTTGATGTGGAGAGTGTTTGGTTTGCCTACTCTGGAACATGCAACATAGAATTGTCCTTCTTCAGGGGTCCCTTTCAAATCTATAATACTATATCTGTGTGTGCAGGCATGTAGCCAGGGGGGCGGGGGCTCGGGGGGCTTCAGCCCCCCCCCCCCAAATTCTCATGGTGGTTCGCGAAAAGGCCTTACTGGTGCATTATTTAAACTGTTATGTTTATTCATATCATGATCTGATCACCATACTCAATATATCCCATATGCATGGGGGTATTGGGGTAATGATACAAAAGGTTTGCTAGGCTAGACCCTCTTTCACTCAGACTCAGCCCCCCCGAAACTCAGCCCCCCCGAACCCCCCCTGAAAAAAATTCAGCCCCCCCCCCCCCAAATGAAATCCTGGCTACGTTCCTGTGTGTGTGTGTGAATCATATCTGTCTATATCTATGGCTGGATGGCTCTTTGTCAGGAGGGCTTTGATTACCTTTTCTTGCCCTGGTGAAGGGAGTTGGATTGGATAGCCTTGAGTATTTTCTGTTGATCATGGGGGTTCTGTGTGGGAAGTTTGCCCAAATTCTGTCGTTGATGGTGTTCAGAACATTCTTTGATTGTAGATGAACTATAAATCCCAGTAACTACAACTCCCAATTCTCAAGGTCTATTTCCCCCAAACTCCATCTGTGTTCATATTTGTGCATATGGAATATTTGTGCCAAGTTTGGTCCAGATCCATCATTGTTTGAATCCATGGTAGTCTCTGAATGTAAGTGAACTACAACTCCCAAACTCAAGGTCAATGCTCACCAAACCCTTCCAGTATTTTCTGTTGGTCATGGGAGTTCTGTGTGCCAAGTTTGATTCAATTCCATCATTGGTGGAGTTCAGAATGCCCTTTGATTGTAGGTGAACTATAAATCCCAGCAACTACAACTCCCACAGGACAAAATCAATACCCTCCCACAATCCCACCAGTATTCAAATTAGGGTGTATTGGGTATTCATGCCAAATTTGGTCCAGTGAATAAAATATATCCTGCATATAAGATATTTACATTACTATTCATAACAGCAACAAAATGACAGTTATGAAGTAGCAATGGAACTAATTTTATGGTTGGGGGTCACCATAACATGAGGAAGCATATTAAGGGGTGGTGGTATTAGGAAGGTTGAGAACCACTGTCTTAATTCAACCGCTGCACCCACTTCGGTCCTCTTGATTTATTCATTTATTTATTTACGACATTTATATGCCTAAAAAGAGAATGCAGATCTTAGCGGGAACGAATCAGTGACATAGACAAACAGGACTCAATGACTCTGGCGCGCTCCACATGCTCTCCATTGAGTTTAGGTCTAACATTTAATTCTTTGGGAGGAGCCAAATACCTAGAAAATTTAAACATCCCAAAATTTCGTCTTGCTTTCAGTTGGGCCAGATTTAATGCCCTCAAATCAGCCATACTAGAGGGTAGATACAAAGGGACTTGGTGCCCCCGGTGGCGCAGTGAGTTAAAGCGCTGAGCTGCTGAGCTTGTTGACTGAAAGGTCGCAGGTTCAATTCCGGGGAGCGGCGTGAGCTTCCGCTATCAGCCCTAGCTTCTGCCAACCTAGCAGTTCGAAAACATGCAAATGTGAGTAAATCAATAGGTACCGCTCCGGTAGGAAGGTAACGGTGCTCCATGCAGTCATGCCGGCCACATGACCTTGGAGGTGTCTACAGACAATGCCGAGTCTTTGGCTTAGAAATGGAGATGAGCACCAACCCCCAGAGTCGGAAACGACTGGACTTAATGTCAGGGAAAACCTTTACCTATATACGTATAATGTTTATAATATTATAATGTAATACAACATGTTGCTGTGGCCCAGTCTGTGTATATGTGTGTGTATATATTTGTGTATATATGCATGTTGTGTGTGTATATGTATATATGTCTGTGTGTGTGTTTATATATGTGTATATATATTTGTATATTTGTATATTTGTGTGTTGATATGTGTACATGCATATTGTGTATTTGTGTGTGCTTGTCTATATGCATATTTGTATGTATATGTGTGTGTATGTGTATATGTATATGTGTGTGCACGTGTGTATGTATATGAGTGTATGTGTATATGTATATATTGTGTACTTTTGGGGTTTTGAAGTCTGTTCTGCTGGGTTGTGTGTGTGTGTTTAGGGGTGATAGACACTCGTTGGACTGTTAGGTGTCTTGTGCCCAAATTTTGTATCAATTTACCAGTGGTTTTTGAGTTATGTTAATCTCAAAAATGAACATTACATTTTTATTTATATAGAAAGATGGAGTTGGAAGAGACCACATAGGCCCCTCCTACACTGCCATATAAAATCCAGATTATCTGTCTTGAACTGGTTTATATGCAGTGTAGACTCAGATAATCCAGTTCAATGTGGATTATCTGCTTTGATCATCTGGATTGTAGAGCAGTGTAGAAGGGGCCATGGGCCATTTAACTACATCAAACTACAAGATCTGAACATTAGGGAGAACTTCCTGACTGTGAGAGCCATTCAGCAGTGGAACTCTCTGCCCCAGAGTGTGGTGGAGGCTCCTTCTTTGGAAGCTTTTAAACAGAGGCTGGATGGCCATCTGTCAGGGGTGCTTTAAATGCAATATTCCTACTTCTTGGCAGAGGGTTGGACTGGATGGCCCATGAGGTCTCTTCCAACTCTATGATTCTATGATTTAGTCCAACCCTTGAAGGAAAAGCACAATCAAACTACCCTTGATGTATGTATGTATGTATGTATGTATGTATAAGCATCCTGCCATTGCAATATTTTGAACATAACACTGATTGGAGTGGGCCTGGCAGGGCTCCATTTCGGGAAGCGGTCCTCTCCTGCACTGTTTTTGTGTTTTGGACTCCAATTCCCATAAGCCTCAGCCACAGTGGCCAATGGTGAAGGATTCTGGGAGCTAGAGTCCACAACTGTTAGAACATCAGAGTGTGGGGAGTCACTCATCTTTGTGATATAGAACACAGAAGGTAGACCCCTGGGGTGTATCTACATTATGAGTTAACACAGTTTGACACCTCAGAGACTGCTAATTTTCTATGTGATGGAATATTGGGATTTGTAGTTTGTACTTTTGGGCAGAGAAGGCTAAAGTCTTAAAACTCTAACTCAGGATTCGGTATCCTTGAGTCATGGCAGTTAAGGCGGTATGAAACTGCGTTAATTCTGCAGTGTAGATGTACTCTTAACCTTCCCTCTCCCCCTCCCCCCCTTTTTAAAATGCCAATCGTCCTTTCTTCTGCCCCATTCTCTTCGGAGGAGATTGCAGTTCCCAATGAAGCTGTGAGCACGGAGTGTGTGTGAGTCTACTCTTTTTAAGTCTCTATGTACAACGAGCTGCTCATGTGTCTAGAGAGCGGGATGCTGGGAACATTACTCCATGTCTGCCGCCAGATGCCCAAGACGAGCCTTTATGGGGTGAGCAGGGGGTTTGCTGCCTTGATCTATTTTATTTGTCGTGTCAGGGCAAGCAGTCAATTATATTACATTTCTAACAGAACAAAGCAAACAAACAAACAAACAGACAAAATACAAAATTTGTGAGTTTGGTAGTTGATTCAATGTCCTTTGATCAGTATCTGGCCACTTGGAGTGCTTTTGGTGTTGTTGCAAGAAGGCCCTCCATCGTGCATGTGGCAGGGCTAAGGTTGCATTGCCGCAGGTGGTCAGTGGTTTGCTCCTCTCCACACTCGCATGTCAAGGATTCCACTTTGTAGCCCCATTTCTTGAGCTTGGCTCTGCATCTCGTGGTGCCAGAGCGCAGTCTGTTCAGTGCCTTCCAGGTCGCCCAGTTTTCTGTGTGCCCAGGGGGGAGTCTCTCATTTGGTATCAGCCATTAGTTGAGGTTCTGGGTTTGAGCCTGCCACTTTTGGACTCTCGCTTGCTGAGGTGTTCCAGCGAGTGTCTCTGTAGATCTTAAAAAACTATTTCTAGATTTAAGTCGTTGACGTGCTGGCTGATACCCAAACAGGGGATGAGCTGGAGATGTCACTGCCTTGGTCCTTTCACTATTGGCTGCAACTTCCCGGCGGATGTCAGGGGGTGCAATACCGGCTAAGCAGTGTAATTTCTCCCAGCTCAAGGGGCTCCGCTGATAACAGTAGCCTTTTTGCCCACATTTAGCACTTTCTTTTACATTCATTCGCAGGACTTTTTTTAACGGACTCCGTATTCCCCAAATGCACTGGCACCATTCTTCTCTTCCTTGGATGCATCTAGACCAGGGGTCAGGAACCTTCGGCCCTCCAGGTGTGGTGGACTTCAACTCCCACAATTCCTTGAGGCTCGGTAAGCCTTTGGGGCGAATGCCGAGCCTCAAGGAATTGTGGGAGTTGAAGTCCACCACACCTGGAGGGCCGAAGGTTCCCCATGCCTGATCTAGACTGTGGAATTAAGTTAGTTTTGATGCCACTCGAACTGATCATGGCTCAATGAATTGCAACCCAATGCTGGGAGTTGTAGTTTAGCATTTTGGGACAGAGAAAGGTAAAGACTTTGCAAAACGAATGCAGTTTGATGCCGTTTGAACTCCCATGGCTCAATGCTTTGGAATTCTAGGAGTTTGGGGCAGAGAAAGGTAAATACTTGCCAAAACCCCATGATAATGCGGTATGTCTTATTAAGAGCCACATCCACTGTTTTAGTGTGGTGAGATGTGTTCCACACTGGGCATGCGTACTCAGCAGCAAAGTAGCATGGCGCAAGGGCAGATGTCTTCACTGTGTCTGGCTGTGATCCCAAGTTGTGCCAGTCAGCTTTCGTATGATACTAGCCGTCCCCTGCCACGCGTTGCTGTGGCCCACATAGGGGTTCTGTGTGGGAGGTTTGGCCCAATTCAATCGTTGGTGGGGTTCAGAATGCTCTGTGATTGTGGGTGAACTATAAATCCCAGCAACTACAACTCCCAAATGGCAAGATTCTATTTTTCCCAAACTCTACCAGTGTTCACATTTGGGCATATTGAGTATTCGTGTAGAGTTTAATCCAGAGCTATCATTGTTTGAGTCCACAGTGATCTCTGGATGTAGGTGAACTACAACTCCAAAACCAAAGGGCACTGCCCACCAAACCTTTCCAGTATTTTCTGTTGGTCGTGGGAGAACTGTGTGCCAAGTTTGGTTCAATTCCATTGTTGGTGGGTTTCCGAATGCTCTGTGATTGTAGGTGAACTGTAAATCCCAGCAACTACAACTCCTTTATGAGTTTTATTGTCGTATTTGTTATGCTGTTGTTTTATTGAGAGCCTTGGCCTTTGTAAGCCGCACCGAGTCCTTCGGGAGATGTTAGCGGGGTATAAATAAAGTTAATAATAATAATAATAATAATTTGCAGGACATTTTGCTATGGTGTTTCAATGAGTACCTCTTACAGGGCACTTCCACACAGCCCTATATCCCAGAAAAACAAGGCAGAAAATCCCACAATATCTGAATTGCGTTATCTGAGTCCACACTTAGATAATGTGGGATTTCCTGCCTTGATATTCTGGGATATAGGGCTGTGTGGAAGGGCTATTCAACATAGTTTGGTTAAACTGCTGAGCTGCCGAGCTTGTTGACTGAAAGGTCACAGGTTCGAATCCAGGGAGCGGCATGAGCTTCTCAGCTTCTGCCAACCTAGCAGTTCGAAAACATCCAAATGTGAGTAGATGTGAGTTACCGCTCCAGCGGGAAGGAAACGTTGCTCCACGCAGTCATACTGGCCACATGACCTTGGAGGTGTCTACAGACAACGCCGGCTCTTTGGCTTAAAAATGGAGATGAGCACCAATCCCCAGAGTTGGACACGACTGGACTTAATGTCAGAGGACAACTATAGTGAAATTGCTACTCTAGGTTAACTTTTTGGTGTATAGCTCTATGTTTACATATGGCAGATAGGGAAGAATAGGTACAGACATAGTAGCAACAGCAGAAATAGGATTCATTTGCATATGTGAAGCCGAATGGTCATATGCAGATTAGCGTAGGCCCAGGATTTGAAAAGGCTGCTAGGCCAAAATGACAGTTGGAGAGAGAGAGCTGAACATTCCAAAGGGGCAGAGCCAAGGTTTTGAAAGAGGCAGTTAGAGTGAGAGAGTTTGAAAATGACAGTTAGGAATCTGTGTGTGAAGAGGAGAGTTGGTTTTTGAGCGCCTGTTAGAAATAAGCAGTTATGAAGATGTGTTAAAGACTTCTGATATAGAGAAGCAGTTAGTTAAATAGAGCTCGTGTTTTAAGGAACATAAAGAAGGCTAGTGTTGCCTTAGTTCAGAATATAAGTCAGCCAAGAGTGTGCAAAGCAAGTAACATGTTTGTGAATGTGAAACATTGAAAGTTTATTCAGAAAAGTAAACCAAGTAAATGATACTGACTGTAAGCCTCAAGATTGCAACAAAACACAAATGTAACCACAAGCGTTGGAGCCAGAAGTTATAAATAAACTGTGTTACTTCGTTATACACAAGAGTGTCTCATTGCCTGTGACATAAAGCACAAAGGTTTAACAGCACACAGAAAGTCCCAGCCAATATAAAAGAAGAAACTGAATCAGTATAAGGCAGCAAAGAGGTTTTTTTAAAATAAGGAAATAGTCTCCCTCCCTCGCCACAACAACCTTTACCTTTACTGCTACACTAAGGGCCCTTCCACACTGCCTCTACATCCGCTTTCATTTATTATGACAAGACAGAAAGCCTGTGTTCAAGACAGTGTCCAAACTCTATGAACTATTTTCGTTTAAATTTGAGTACACTGAATTAACAATTTGTACCTCTTATGTTTTATAGAAAATTTGAAAGATGGTGATTGCATTATGGAGAAGAAATCATATGATGTGAAAACTGATCCTGTGCAAAAGTTGATCTCTCCAGCTTTGATTCTCCTTCTGGTTGTACTGCTTGCGAACTTGCTCCTCTACCAATACTTCAGCAATGTGTTTTTTTCCTATGGCCAGATCAATGTTGAGCACAATTTGTGTCCACATGGTTATTTCAGATTGGGATCAATGAAGAACTGTACACCATTGTTGTCCTGTGAGGCCATAACAACAGAAGTTCGCAGACTGAAACGTGTTGGTGAAGGGGCTGTGAAAAAGGTTAGTTCACCATAATAAAAACATAAAGGTTTGCCCTGACATTAAGTCTAGTCGTGTCCTACTCTGAGGGGTGGTTTTCATCTACATTTCAAGGCCAAAGAGCTGGCATTGTCCATAAACACCTCCAAAGTCATGTGGCCAACATGACTGCCTGGAGTGCCGTTACCTTCCCGAAGAAGCGGTACTATTAATCTACTCACATTTGCATGTTTTTGAACTGCTAGGTTAGCAGAAGCTGGGCCTATCATTGGGAGCTCCCTGGATTCGAACAGGCAACTTTTCCGTCAGCAAGTTCAACAGCTCAGCAGTTATTCTGTGTATTAACCAGTCACTGTGACTTTATGACAACTCTTTACCATAATCTGTTGCATGTGTCATTATGGGTGCTTCCATAATTTTTTTCCCAAAATTACATATTTTTTCCTGTATTGTTTCAAGTTCAATCTATGATGAGTATCTGCATATGTCAGAGAATAATTTTGTGAATGTTGGGAAACATACTATATCACAGACACACATATATTTCTCTTAAGTTTGGGACAAGAATACATACCATAGGTGACTTCTCAACATTCATTGGTGAATCTCCATTTGGCTAAACACTAAAAGTGGGTCAGGAATGAGTTAACATTCACCACATTTTAGACCATCATTCTTACATAATGTGCAGAGTTGTGGCATAGTTCTCTTCCTTCTTAGGAATTGATTTGGTTTTTGGGTTGTTGTAGGTTTTTTCGGGCTATATGGCTATGTTCTAGAGGCATTCTCTTCTGATGTTTCCCCTGCATCTATGGCAAGCATCCTCAGAGGTAGTGAGGTCTGTTGGAACTAGGAAAAAGGGTTTATATATCTGTGGAATGACCAGGGTGGGACAAAGGACTCTTGTCTGCTGGAGCTAGGTGTGAATGTTTCAACTGACCACCTTGATTAGTATTTGATGGCCTGGCAGTGCCTGGGGCAATCTTTTCTTGAGAGGTGATTAGATGTCCTTGTTTGTCCTTTGTTCCACCCTGGTCATTCCACAGGTCAATGCCCACCAAACCCTTCTAGTGTTTTCTGTTGGTCATGGAAGTTCTTTGTGCCAAGATAGGTTTTTACTGATGTACTGTGGGCTCGGCCTCATGTAAGCCGCACCGAGTCCCTTGGGAAGATGGTAGTGAGGTATAAATAAAGCATTATTATTATTGTTAGTATTATTATAGGTTCGGTTCCTTTGTTGGTGGAGTTCAGAATGCTCTTTGATTGTAGGTAAACAATAAATCCCAGCAACTACAGCTCCCAAATGACAATCATAGAATCATAGAATCAAAGAGTTGGAAGAGACCTCATGGGCCATCCAGTCCAACCCCCTGCCAAGAAGCAGGAATATTGCTTGCAAATCACCCATGACAGATGGCCATCCAACCTCTGTTTAAAAGCTTCCAAAGAAGGAGCCTCCACCACACTCTGGGGCAGAGAGTTCCACTGCTGAACGGCTCTCACAGTCAGGAAGTTCTTCCTCATGTTCAGATGGAATCTCCTCTCTTGTAGTTTGAAGCCATTGTTCCGCGTCCTAGTCTCCAAGGAAGCAGAAAACAAGCTTGCTCCCTCCTCCCTGCGGCTTCCTCTCACATATTTATACATGGCTATCATATCTCCTCTCAGCCTTCTCTTCTTCAGGCTAAACATGACCAGCTCCTTAAGCCGTTCCTCATAGGGCTTGTTCTCCAGACCCTTGATCATTTTAGTCGCCCTCCTCTGGACACATTCCAGCTTGTCAATATCTCTCTTGAATTATGGTGCCCAGAATTGGACACAATATTCCAGGTGTGGTCTAACCAAAGCAGAATAGGGGGGTAGCATGACTTGCCTAGATCTAGACACTATGCTCTTATTGATGCAGGCCAAAATCCCATTGGCCTTTTTTGCCACCACATCACATTGTTGGCTCATGTTTAACTTATTGTCCATGAGGATCTTTTTCACACGTACTGCTCTCAAGCCAGGCGTCCCCCATTCTGTATCTTTGCATTTTGTTTTTTCTGCCTAAGTGGAGTATCTTGCATTTGTCCCTGTTGAACTTCATTTTGTTAGTTTTGGCCCATCTCTCTAATCTGTCAAGATGGTTTTGAATCTTGCTCCTGTCCTCTGGAGTATTGACTATCCCTCCCAATTTGGTGTCGTCTGCAAACTTGATGATCATTTTTTTTGAGTGATGGTCACTCTTTGGGCCTTCTCGGTGGTGGCCCCTTACCTGTGGAACTCACTCCCCGGGGAGATTAGATTGGCGACCTCCCTTTTCTCATTTAGAATGGATGTGGGACCAGGCATTTGGACGGTCTGACAGTTAAAGAAAAACATTGAGGATGAGCAGGAACTGACAAAATGGAATGGACCTACGGAACTCTGAAAACGCTGAGCATAGGACTAACTTATTATTGTGTTATTGTATTACTGTGTATTGATGATTTTAAACTGTTAATCGTTTCAAGTTTTTTTGTATGTTAGTATATTTGATATAGGCATCGAATTGTGCCTTCTTTGTAAGCCGCCCTGAGTCCCCCCTCGGGGGTGAGAAGGGCGGGGTAAAAGTAACTGAAATAATAATAAAAGTAACTGAAATAATAATTGGGTTAGTAGGTGTCTTGTGGCCAAATTTGATGTCAATTCGTCCAGTGGTTTTTGAGTTCTGTTAATCCCACAAACAAACATTACATTATTATTATTATTATTATTATTATTATAACTTTATTTGTACCCCGCTAGCATCTCCCAAGGGATTTGATGCGGCTTACAACAGGCCGGAACCCAACACAATACAACAATACAATACATAGCAAATAAAACAGTTAAAGCAGAAAACAATAGCAATAGCAATACAACAGGACATTATTAAAAACTGAGCCGGCCGGAGTAGGGTACAGGATTAAAAAGTGCTGAAGTGTCGGAGGGATATGGGATTAAAATACATATAAGTGCAGTGTGCGGGGAGGGTAATCTTGACTCTACTAAAGTGCTTCTGGGTTTGGTAGTGGGGTTCCTAATCTGAGAAGGCACGTTGGAACAGCCAGGTTTTCAGGTTCTTTCTGAAAACCGCCAAAGTAGGGGCCTGTCTGAGATCTTTCGGGAGGGCATTCCAGAGGCGGGGAGCCACCACAGAGAAGGCCCTGTCCCGCGTCCCCACCAAACGCGCCTGCGACACGGGCGGGATCACGAGCAGGGCCTCTCCTGATGACCGGAGTGAACGTGTGGGTTCGTAGACTGTGATGTGGTCACGCAGGTAGGGTGGTCCCAAACCGTTCAGGGCTAAGCACCTGCACCTTAAATTGGGCTCGGAAAATAAACGGCAGATTTGGAATGTTCCAAATATAGATTTGGAATGTTTAATTAAGCTCTTGCGAATCTTTTTCTATTTAAAGTTGTTACAGCTGTGTTGATCATACTGAACCAGAATCCTAGAATGAGTAGATGCTTAAAAGGTAGTGGCTACTAGAAACTGCCTTGTGCCTTTTGCAAAAAATCAATAAAGCTTTCTTCTTGTATCTAGGTCTTCCTTTCTGAATGGAAGGCAAACAAAGTGGCCCTTTCTCAACTGACTGTGCCAGAACTGCAAGAAGACTTTATTCACGGGCTTCACATGCTGAAATCTCTACAAAGCAAGCATGTGGTCAAACTACTTGGATACTGTGAGGAGGAGTTTGTGGTTCTTACTGAATATCATCCATTTGGTTCCCTGAAGAATCTGAATGAGATACTGAATCTTCCAAAATATAAGAACTCAAACACCTGGTATAACAGGTTCCTACTGGCCATAGACTATGTGAGCATCATCCACTACCTCCACAATAGTCCTCTGGGCACTTTTGTGATGTGTGACTCTAGTGACTTGGATAAAGTCCTTTCGCAGTACTTGTTGACAAGCAACTTTCATATTGTTGTGAATGACTTGGATGCCCTGCCTCTTGTGAACAGGGAGGCTGGGCAACTGATTAAATGTGGCCACCGGGAGTTACAAGGTGAGTTTGTTGCTCCTGAGCAGCTTTGGCCTTATGGTGAGGACGTGCCCTTTGAAGACAGCCTCATGCCTCCTTATGATGAAATGACAGACATATGGAAAATCCCAGATGTTTCCAACTTTCTCTTAGGAGATGTTGATGGGAGCGATCTTGTCCGGTTTCACCTCTTCGACATTCATTCGGGATGTAAGAAAAGCCCAGCTGAAAGACCATCCGCACATATGGTTCTTGACACATACAAAAAAGTGCTAGCATTACTTGTTAAAGAAACAGTTTTACCAAGTGTAAGGGACATGTTATAAGGGCATATTTTGAGTATTTCACACTTTTTGTCACTTGACTTTTCCTGATTTGAAAAATACACGAGTCTGCTTGGGGAATAGAAACAGAAATGATGAAACTCTAAAACAACTTAAAAAAATTATGTAATCAAGACCCTTCTACATTGCCATATAAAATTCAGATTATTTGCTTTGAACTGAATTATATGGCTGTGTACACTCATGTAATCCAGTTCAAAACAGTTAATGTGGATTATCTGCTTTGATAATCTGAATTATCGAAGGCATGATAATCAAGTTTGCAGATGAAACCAAATTGGGAGAGATAACTAATACTCCAGAGGACAGGAGCAGAATTCAAAATGATCTTGACAGATTAGAAAGATGGGCCAAAACGAACAAAATGAAGTTCAGCAGTGACAAATGCAAGATACTCCACTTTGGTAGGAAAAACGAAATGCAAAGATACAGAATGGGGGACAATGCCTAGCTTGAAAGCAGTACATGTGAAAAAGATCTTGGAGTCCTCATGGACAACAAGTTAAACATGAGCCAGCAATGTGATGTGGCGGCAAAAAAAGCCAATGGGATGTTGGCCTGCATCAATAGGAGCATAGTGTCTAGATCTAGGGAAGTCATGCTACCCCTCTATTCTGCCTTGGATAGACCACACCTGGAATAGTGTGTCCAATTCTGGGCATCACAACTCAAGAAAGATATTGACAAGCTGGAATGTGTCCAGAGGAGAGCGACTAAAATGATCAAGGGTCTGGAGAACAAGCCCTATGAGGAGCGGTTTAAGGAGCTGGGCATGCTTAGCCTGAAGAAGAGAAGGCTGAGAAGAGATATGATAGCCATGTATAAATATGTGAGAGGAAGCCACAGGGAGGAGGGAGCATGCTTGTTTTCCACTTCCCTGGAGACTAGGACGCGGAACAATGGCTTCAAACTACAAGAAAGGAGATTCCTTCTGAACATGAGGAAGAACTTCCTGACTGTGAGAGCTGTTCAGCAGTGGAACTCTCTTCCCCCGAGTGTGGTGGAGGCTCCTTCTTTGGAAGCTTTTAAACAGAGGCTGGATAGCCATCTGTCAGGGGTGATTTGAATGCAACATTCCTGCTTCTTGGCAGAATGGGGTTGGACTGGATGGCCCATGAGGTCTCTTCCAACTCTTTGATTCTATGATTCTATATGGTAGTGTAGAAGGGTCCTATGTTAAGTTGGCACAAGTATGCTAGAAGAGATGAAGCAGAAGTATTTCATATGGTTAATACCAGTGTTTCTTGTTCTTATGATAGAAAGCAATTGCTTGTTGTGTTTTTCTGTTTTGTAGCATTTTAAAATGATGTACACTACTAATGTAAGCCTTATTGCATGATCTCCACAGAGACCTCAACAGGGGGAGCGTGTCCCTGTTGGTTCTCCTGGACCTCTCAGCAACCTTTGATACCGTATCCTTCTGGATCGCCTTTCGGGGATGGATCTTGGAGGTACTGTTCTGCAGTGGCTCCAGTCCTTCCTGGAGGGTCGTACCCAGAAGGTGTTGCTGGGAGATTCCTGTTCGGCCACACAGCCATTGTCCTGTAGAGTCCCGCAGGGCTCAGTATTGTCCCCCATGTTGTTTAACATCTACATGAAGCCACTGGGTGAGATCATCTGGAGTTTTGGAGTTCGATGCCATCTGTACGCAGATGACGTCCAATTCTATCACTCATTTCCACCAGATGCTAAGGAGGCTGTCCAAGTCCTGAACCGGTGCCTGGCCGCTGTGACAGTCTGGATGAGGGCGAGCAAATTGAAGTTGAATCCAGACAAGACAGAGGTCCTCCTGGTCAGTTGTAAGGCCAAACAGGGTATAGGGTCACAACTTGTGCTGGATGGGGTTACACTCCTCTTGAAGGCCCAGGTTCGCAGCTTGGGGGTCCTCCTGGACTCATCACTGAGCCTGGAACACCAGGTTGCAGAGGTGACCAGGGGAGCTTTCGCACAATTAAAACTTGTGCGCCAGGTGTGCCCGTACCTTGGGAAGTCAGACTTTGCCACGGTGGTCAATGCTCTTGTCTGCTCTTGTTACATCTAGGATAGGCTACTGCAATGTACTCTACGTGGGGTTGCCTTTGAAGACTGCTCGGAAGCTTCAAATAGTCCAACGAGAGACAGCCAGGTTAATAACTGGGGCGGCATACAGGGAGCATACAACTCCCATGTTACGCCAGCTCCACTGGCTGCCAGTTTGCTACCGGGCACAATTCAAAGTGCTGGGTTTGGCTTATAAAGCCCTAAATGGCCCCGGCCTAAATGACCTGTCTGAATGCATCTCTCCCTATAAGCCATTGCGGAGATTAAGATCCTCTAGGGAGGCCCTGCTTTCCGTCCCGCCATTGTCACAGGCATGATTGGTGGGGACGAGAGACAGGGCCTTCTCGGTGATTGCTTCCCGGCTATGGAACTCCCTTCCTGGTGAGATCAGGTTGGCCCCCTCTCTCCTGTCCTTTAGAAGAATGGCAAAAACTTGGCTGTGTGACCAAGTTTTCGGGACAGGGCAATAAAGCAGCAATAGGAAAGATTACCAGGCCAATTAGATTTGACGTGGATGATTAAGACTGTTTTAAATGCATTTTAATATTTTGATAAATGTTTTTAATGTTTATGTATGTATGTATGTATGTATGTATGTATGTAAGAATTTGTGTCCTGGCACTGAATGTTTGCTGTATATATGCTGTGCTCCTCCCTGAGTCACCTTCTGGTGAGAATGGCGGAATATAAATGTTTTAAATAAATAAATAAATAATACCTGTCTTTCATTTCAGTACCAATTTTCCTTAGGATCTATTTTATACTTATTGTTAAGGTGACTTGAATCATTTCTTGTTATTAGCATGTATAGTACCCTGAATATGTAGCAAAATCTGAATGATTCTATATCCAGCTGTGATTGGTGCAGAAATACATCACATTTCCAGAAGTTACTTTGAGCAGATTACATGTGATAAAGCAAAGACACCTCCACTAATGTATGTATGCCTGGGCACCCACCAGACAAACCAGTAGGAGGTGTCCTTAACCCTTTCCTTGCACAATTCTCTCTCTTAGTACACTTTAAAATAGAGAGTGATTTCAGCTAGGGAAACTATTTACAAGGGATAACTGGTAGTTACAGGAAGGTTAAGTTGCCTTGTGCAATCAAGGTAGACTTGTAGTGGGGGGGGGGGGGGAAGAATTCTAATTTAACTCCATTTGAATCAATTTTTGCAGACATTTCTCTATTCTCTAATCTCAATCTTCTTAATCTTCTCCCACTCCAATTTTTACAGAAAGAAAATGTATAAAACTTTTCGAAACTTCCGAGACTTCCGAATCCTTCCTTAATGGTTTGAAAGTGTTATTTCTTGTTTCATTGGGAGGTCTTTACTTTAAAAGTAGTTGTTTCACTCCAGAAGCGAGGGGGAGAGCAAAGGGAGGAAATTCATCTTACTCTGGTTTAAAACAGCTTCTCCAGCTTAAGACAGGGGAGGGGGGAGAGGAAAGGGAGGAAATTCATCCACTCTGGTTTAAAATGGCTTTCCAGGCTTGAGACACAAGTGTGGGGGGGGGGGGGGGAGGAAAGGAAGGAAATTCATCCACTCTGGTTTAAAATGGCTTCCCAGGCTTGAGACACAAGTGGGGGGGGGGGAGGGAGGAAATTCATCCACTCTGGTTTTAAGTGGCTTTCCAGGTTTGAGACACAAGCTGGGAGGGGGGGAGGAAAGGGAGGAAATTCATCCACTCTGGTTTAAAACGGCTTCCCAGGCTTGAGACACAAGTGGGGGGGGGGGAGGAAATGTGAAATTCATCCACTCTGGTTTAAAATGGCTTCCCAGGCTTGAGACACAAGCGGGGGAGAGGAAAGTGAGGAAATTCATTCACTTTGATTTAAAACGGCTTCCCAGGTTTGAGACACAAGCGGGGGAGAGGAAAGGGAGGAAATTCATCCACTCTGGTTTAAAATGGCTTCCCAGGCTTGAGACACAAGTGGGGGGGGGGGAGGAAAGGGAGGAAATTCATCCACTCTGGTTTAAAATGGCTTCCCAGGCTTGAGACACAAGCGGGGGAGAGGAAAGGGAGGAAATTCATCCACTCTGGTTAAATACGGCTTCTCTGGCTTGAGCCGAGGCCAGGGACCAGAAACGGGGAAAAGTTGAATCATTTCTGACTCACTGCTTCATTACAGAAATGGTGGAGAAAGCTTTGGAAGGGCAAAGTGACTTCCGGTTTCCTTAAAAACTTCAAAATCGCTTCAAAAAACAAATATTTCTGAATTTATTCCGAATTACGAAGATTCCAACCGAACCTAACCATGCCTAGTGTATAAATATGAGCACCAATGGAAACTAAGTGTAAGCAAGATATTGTAAAGTTGAAACAATGAAAAATATTGTTATTTTTTTAAAAAAATAAATGAATGTCATGTTTAGGCGCAGGTCCCATTTCCAAAATATCTTTATATCTATCTATCTATCTATCTATCTATCTATCTATCTATACACACAGAATATGAAAATGCAGGTACTCCCAACTCTGAAAAATCCAAAACACTTCTGCTCCAAAGCTCCTCAAAGGAAAAAACATCTTTTTTCTGCCCACTTCTCTTCAGACAATTGATTTGAAGGAGGCACATTTTCTAGCTACTTGGTTCCAGATAAATAATTTCTCATTGAGAACTAAGGGCCAGATTTTGGTATTAGTCTTTATGAAATTCTAGGATAATGCAAACCAAGCGCCTTGATCCAAAGTTGGTAGGAAATAGAAGGCCAGGGTAAGGTCTGAGCACAAGGCACAATTAATCAAATCAGAATGCAGCCATTATATTGTGGGGGAGTGCAGGGGAGAATAGAAAAGATGGCCTGTTTCAAGTAAATTCAATCAGGATCTCCAAAGACGTAAGCAGCATAATTTTTTCAGATTTGATTTCCTGTGTTTTATACTTAATGGATTTGTGGTGACAAGGATTAACCATAACCATTACAAATAACATGGTCCAAGCCTACCATTTATTGTAGAAATTGTTTCCTCCTTGCAGCTTCAATTAAGTGAAAGGAGTTCTGTGCATTTATTCGAGGGGTGTGAGTGTGTTGTAATGTGCAGTAATTACTGCTTAGGAGAATGTACTGTTTTACTCAAACCCTATGGTTAAAAATGTACCATCTATCTAAAATTGGATCGAGAGTGAGAAAGAGAGAAGCAAAAACAACACATTTTCTCTGTGTATACATATTTCACATTTTTATCAACCAAAACTGACTGTAAGTTTATACAAAAATCAAACAAAAATACTCTTTATTACTGGTAACTCACTACAAGTTGAATCTCATTTCGGAACCATTGGCAATCATCTTTGAGAGTTCTTGGAGAATGGGAGAAGTTCCAGCAGATTGGAGGAGGGCCAATGTGGTCCCAATCTTCAAGAAGGGAAAAAAGGATGACCCAAACAACTACCGTCCGTTCAGCCTCAACTCGATACCAGGCAAGATTCTGGAAAAGATAGTTAAGGAAGTGGTCTGCAAACACTTAGAAACAAATGCCGTCATCGCTAATAGTCAACATGGATTTATCAAAAACAAGTCATGCCAGACTAATCTGATCTCTTTTTTTGATAGAGTTACAAGCTGGGTAGATGCGGGGAGTGCTGTGGATGTAGCGTACCTGGATTTCAGTAAGGCCTTCGACAAGGTCCCCCATGACCTTCTGGCAAGGAAACTAGTCCAATGTGGGCTAGGCAAAACTACGGTGAGGTGGAACTGTAATTGGTTAAATGGACGAACCCAGAGGGTGATACGCCCCAATGCTTCCTCTTCATCCTGGAAAGATGTGACGAGCGGAGTGCCGCAGGGTTCCATCCTGGGCCCGGTCCTGTTCAACATCTTTATTAATGTCTTAGATGAAGGGTTAGAAGGCTGGATCATCAAGTTTGCAGACGACACCAAATTGGGGGGGGATAGCCAATACTCCAGAGGATAGGAGCAGAATTCAAAATGATCTTGACAGATTAGAGATATGGGCCAAAACTAACAAAATGAAGTTCAACAGGGACAAATGCAAGATACTCCACTTAGGCAGGAAAAACGAAATGCAAAGATACAGAATGGGGGATGCCTGGCTCGAGAGCAGTACGTGTGAAAAAGATCTTGGAGTCCTCATGGACAACAACTTAAACATGAGCCAACAATGTGATGTGGCGGCAAAAAAAGCCAATGGGAATTTGGCCTGCATCAATAGGAGCATAGTGTCTAGATCTAGGAAAGTCATGCTGCCCCTCTACTCTGCTTTGGTTAGACCACATCTGGAATATTGTGTCCAATTCTGGGCACCACAATTCAAGAGAGATAGTGACAAGCTAGAATGTGTCCAGAGGAGAGCGACTAAAATGATAAAAGGTCTGGAGAGCAAGCCCTATGAGGAGCAGCTTAAGGAGCTGGGCATGTTTAACCTGAAGAAGAGAAGGCTGAGAGGGGAATATGATAGCCATGTATAAATATGTGAGAGGAAGCCACAGGGAAGAGGGAGCAAGCTTGTTTTCTGCTTCCTTGGAGACTAGGACGCGGAACAATGGCTTCAAACTACAAGAGAGGAGATTCCATCTGAACATGAGGAAGAACTTCCTGACTGTGAGAGCCATTCAGCAGTGTAACTCTCTGCCCCGGAGTGTGGTGGAAGCTTTTAAACAGAGGCTGGATGGCCATCTGTCAGGGGTGATTTGAATTCAATATTCCTGCTTCTTGGCAGGGGGTTGGACTGGATGGCCCATGAGGTCTCTTCCAACTCTTTGATTCTATGATTCTATGATCTGTATTTTAATGTATTTTATGTATTAATGTATTACGATGCTATTATGTTTATCCTACTTGTGTATGAATTTCCTGCTGTTAGCCGGCTTGAGTCGAGAAGACCGGGTTATAAAAGCTCTAAATAAATAAATAAATAAATAAGCAAATAAATAAATAAATATTTTCAGTGGTACTCATTTATGGGACCTTCTTCAGTAGAACTTGTATTCAGATGCATATTGCTTATTTTTAAAAATATTTTTAAATTAAAAGTACAGAACTAAACACAGGCATTGAAAGAAAAAGAAAAACAGAAAAATTCATAATAAAAATAACCTCATAATATTCTTACTCCATTACATCCCCGCCCCTGCCAACTAAAACTAACAAACTCTATCACTCCTTTAAAAAGAAAAAAAGGAGAAGGAGCAGAGAAAAACATTAACAACACAGTGACTTTTCCCTTCTTTAACAAAAGCAACTATAAAACTATTATATATACATGCTGTTTTACTTAATTGCATTTCAGCTTCTGCTAAAAATAGATAAATAAAATGTACATAACCACAAGTAGTAGCAATATAAACAATTTAAGCTCTTTGGCTAACGTACAAATTCTTGTAATTTTTTTCTTTAGTTCATCACTTATCCCTCCCAGATTTTTCTTTTCTTTTTAAATTTAATTTCTTTAATCTCATATGGCAATTTATTTCTGTATAATACATTATTGCCTTTCTCGCTTCATTCTCAATATTCTTGTTTTACCAATCCACCTCCTACATAAAAAAATATTTTTTTATTCTGCCAGAATTCTGTTAATCAAACCTGTAAAACCTTTCTCTTCCGACAAGCTTTCGATGGGTGAATAACTCGGGACTATGTATGTCCTTGTTTTATTGTATTTTAAAGTTAATTGTATTGTTTTAATCTACTGCTGTAAACTGCTCCGAGTCAAATTGGGAGTAGTGGTATACAAGTCAAATAAATAATCTATATAAATAAAAATGTAATGTTCATTTGTGGGATTAACCGAACTCAAAAACCACTGGACAAATTGATATCAAATTTGGACACAAGACGCCTAACAACCCAATGTATGTCCTTCACTCAAAAACATTGATTTTGTCATTTGGGAGTTGCAGTTGCTGGGATTTATAGTTCACCTACAATCCAAGAGCATTCTGAACTCCACCAATGATGGAATTGAACCAAACATGGCACAGGACTCCCATGACCAACAGAAAATACTAGCAGGGATTGGTGGGCATTGACCTTGAGTTTGGGTGTTGTAGTACACCTACATCCAGAGACTACCATGGACTCAAACAATGATGGATCTGGACAAAACTTGGCACAAATATTCCATATGCCTAAATATGAATACAGATGGAGTTTGGGGAAAATAGACCTTGACATTTGGGAGTTGTAGTTACCAGGATTTATAGTTCACCTACAATCAAAGAGCATTCTGAACTCCACCAACGATGGAATTGAACCGAACATGGCACAGGACTCCCATGACCAACAAAATACTAGAAGGGTTTGGTGGGCATTGACCTTGAATTTGGGAGTTGTAGAGCACTGTGGACTCAAACAATGATGGATCGGGACCAAACTTGGCACGAATATTCCATATACCCAAATATGAATACAGATGGAGTTTGGGGAAAATAGACCTTGACATTTGGGAGTTGTAGCTACTGGGATTTATAGTTCACCTACAATCAAAGAGCATTTTGAACCCCAGCAACAACAGAATTGGGGCAAACTTCCCACACAGAACCCCTATGACCAATAGAAAATTCTTAAGGCATATTGCCTTAAGTCCAACTCCCTTCAGTCCAACTCCCTTCACCAAGGCAAGAAAACATAATCAAATATTGTTTACCCACGAGCATAAAGAAAATACATATATTAGAAACCAACACTTTCTCATTACTTTATTTTCCAGATCACCAGACTGGGCCACGGCAACGCGTGGCAGGGGACGGCTAGTAATAATAATAATAATAATAATAATAATAATAATAATAATCGTCTTGTACTCCAAGTCATTGCTTAAATAAGAAATTGTCTATTTAAATTTAACATGTTTCTCTCATCTAAATGGACTCATATATTTAGTTTAGGCATTGTCTTTATATTTCATCAAAGCTTGTAATGCCAAGATTAGGCTACCCGCCAAAGGAGTGGACTGAGGTCCTGTGCCCAGTACGCCCTGCTACTTTGAGTACCAGATCAACATGCAAGCCAGGTTTGAAAACAACAGGAACAGAGATTTATTATTTTCAGGCCTGAAAGGATGTCTGATACAGAGTCTGTGCTCAAAATGATCAGACATAAAGCATGCAGTACAGTACAAGACGTTTTATTCTCTTTGACAGCACTCTCCCCTGATTGGTCAGAAAGCCAGCCCAAGCTGGAGAAGCCTCCTGACATCAGTGGTGGTCAGAGTTTCCTCCTTGGCAGGAAAAAATTAACAGCTGTTATTTGTTGATTTGAAGCCAGAGTCCTTTTGAAGGTCTGCCCTGGAAAAAAAGAGTGGGCAGGTGAAATGTATTGAGACGATTTGTAAAACAGGTCATTATGAGATTATTTATCAAGTCCAGTTTGCACAAAATATGAATATTAGAGAACATAATGGGCCTTATCTAAATATGAATAGTTCAATGTAAAGCATATAGATTTAATTTATACACTGCTGATGTCTGGCAGCAACTCATCTCTGGACCCTCTTGGGAACTTCACTTGATGGAATTAACTTCCCAGGCTGGCATCGTCTCCTTCGAATGGACCCACCTCACAGTAGGTGGAGAACCGGAAATATATATTTATATATTTATCATGTCAGGAGCAAACCAAACACTTGTATTGCATTTTTTAACAAACAAACAAACAAAACACAAAGTTTGCAAGCTTGGTAGTTGATTAAATGTCCTTTGACCAGTATCTGGCCACTTAGAGTGCCTCTGGTGTTACTATAAGAAGGTCCTCCATTATGCATGTAGCAGGGGTCAGGTTGCATTGCAGCAGGTGGTCTGTAGTTAGCTCGTCTCCACGCTCGCATGTTGTGGATTCCACTTTGTAGACCCATTTCTTAAGGTTGACTCTGCATCTTGTGGTGCCAGAGCGCAGTCTGTTCAACGCCTTCCAAGTTGCCCAGTTTTCTCTGTGCCCAGGAGGGAGTCTCTCATTTAGTATCAGCCATTGATTGAGGTTCTGGGTTTGAGCCTGCCACTTTTGGACTCTTGCTTGCTGAGGTGTTCCATGGCCACAACTCATTTATTGATACAGGAACAAGGGTTGGCAGCCAAGCATGGGTCCTGGATCACGATCGTGCAGCCCAATTCCGCCCGATCCCACACACGCCAGGGGGCCGCCGGCACAATATCGGGCAAACGCAACTCGGCACCCCTGGGGACACCAGGTGTTCCTCCTTTCCGCTAGGGGGGATACCAAACCAGATCCAGGACTCATGCCCCACATCAACACGGAGTTGTGACAAGAAGCATAAAACAAACAAGTAACTGTTAACAGGTAAACAGGACAAGGTAAACAACACAAAAGTTAACCGCTGATGAAAACATAAACCACATGCAGGGTGGGTGGGATGGATCAGCTGTTGCAGGCCCAGTGCCTGCTGGGGAGCTTGGGGCAGCCTTATAAAGGCTGCCAACAAAGAGGGAGAGGCCAGCTCAGGCCATTGGCCAATTGACCCGCCTGCGGGAAACCTTCCCGCCATCCGAGGGGGCTTCTGGGAGAAAGAAGCCCCCCTGAGGCAGGAATGGTGGTGGGGGACGCCCTGCACCGCATCTTCTTTGGCCCGCTAAGTCGGGCCATGCCTTATACCCAAACGGGATGAGCTGGAGATGTAACTGCCTTGGCTGCTACTTCCCAGTGGATGTCAGGTGGTGCAATACCGGCTAAACAGTGTAATTTCTCCAGTGGTGTAGGGCGCAGACAGCCCGTGATAATGCGGCATGTCTCATTAAGAGCCACATCTATAGGTTTAGTGTGGGTGAGATGTGTTCCTCACTGGGCATGCATTCTAAGCAGCAGAGTAGCATAGCACAAGGGCAGATGTCTTCACTGTGGTGCAATACCGGCTAAACAGTGTAATTTCTCCAGTGATGTAGGGCGCAGACACCCCGTGATAATGCGGCATGTCTCATTAAGAGCCACATCTACAGTTTTAGCGTGGTGAGATGTGTTCCACACTGGGCATGCATACTCAGCAGCAGAGTAGCATAGCGCAAGGGCAGATGTCTTCACTGTGTCTGGTTGTGATCCCCAGGTTGTGCCAGTCAGCTTTCGTATGATATTGTTTCTAGCGTCCACTTTTTGCTTGATGTTCAGGCAGTGCTTCTTGTAGGTCAGAGCACAGTCCAGAGCGACTCCCCAGAAAGCCGGAAATGCCCCACAGAGATACACACACAAGCATGTTATATTATTTAAGTTTTCCTCAAGAAGCAAGCACTGGACTGCATAAGCACAGATATGATCCTCCGCTCCAGTGTATCTTTGTTAACTTTATTATATAACATATA
The DNA here is from genome assembly GCF_037176765.1 of Anolis sagrei. Lineage (NCBI taxonomy): Eukaryota > Metazoa > Chordata > Lepidosauria > Squamata > Anolidae > Anolis > Anolis sagrei. Next base: position 55,505,977 of record NC_090026.1, read on the forward strand.
TGTGGAAGTCATAAACGTGAGTTTTATAAATGATTTTTTAAAAAGATAACAAATGTATAGTTATGAGACAATGAGTGAAACTTCTTTTGTTAGAGAATTTCTAGATAGGCTTTTTCCTGGGATTAGTGGGCACACATTTCCCATTCAGTTCCCCTAAAATGTTTTGTTTGTGAAATGTTAGTTAATCTCCTTTGGAGTGTGTAGTTTTGTGGCCGGGCGATTGGAAATGAAGTCAAATGTGGAGAGTGGGGAGGGGGGGGGATGCTATTATTTTGATATTGCAAAGCCTTATAAAAATAGAATAACATTCATACATGATTTCAGAATTCATGTTGAGTCCATCTTTTGGGAGGGAGGTCCAGTTTTCGATAATGCTTGAGGAGTCAAACAACTGTCCCCTTTGTTTTCTTGTAGTATTTTTTGTTTTTCCTTAGTGTGAAGATATTTTTAATCCACTCCACTGGTTCAGTAATATCTGGATATACAGTTGGTAAAACTTTTGGTGTTTCAAAGTCTTTATGGGGATTTGCTTGTTTATTTCGCTCCAGGTATGTTGTTGCTGCTGCTGCTGTTTCTTCCCTTGATTGTTTTTCTTGGTCAATCTGCTGTACTGTGATTCCTAAGATTTGCTTGGATTCTATTACTATATCCTTTAAGTCCTGTTTAGTTCTGATTGCAGTTTGAGCTCACTCTTCCTTGAATTGCAATTTATTTATCGTGTCATCAGCAACCATACCATTGTATTACATTTCTAACAGAACAAAACAAACAAACAGATAAAAAACCCCACAAATTTTGCAAACTTGGTAGTTGATTAAATGGCCTTTGACCAGTATCTGGACACTTGGAGTGCCTCTGGTGTTGCCGCAAGGAGGTCCTCCATTGTGCATGTAGCAGGGCTCAGGTTGCATTGCAGCAGCTGGTCAGTGGTTTACTCTTCTCCACACTCGCATGTCGTGGATTCGACTTTGTAGCCCCATTTCTGAAGGTTGGCTCTGCATCTCGTGGTGCCAGAGCGCAGTCTGTTCAGCGCCTTCCAAGTCGCCCAGTCTTCTGTGTGCCCAGGAGGGAGTCTCTCATCTGGTATCACCCACGGATTGAGGTGCTGGGTTTGAGCCTGCCACTTTTGGACTCTCGCTTGCTGAGGTGTTCCAGCGAGTATCTCTGTAGATCTAAGAAAATTATTTCTTGATTTAAGTTGTTGACGTGCTGGCCGATATCCAAACAAGGGATGAGCTGGAGATGTCACTACCTTGGTCCTTTCACTATTGACTGCCACTTCCCGGCGGATGTCAGGTGGTGCAATACCGGCTAAACAGTGTAATTTCTCCAGTGGTGTAGGGCGCAGACACCCCGTGATAATGCAGCATGTCTCATTCAGAGCCACATCCACTGTTTTAGTGTGGTGAGATGTGTTCCACACTGGGCATGCGTACTCAGCAGCAGAGTAGCATAGCACAAGGGCAGATGTCTTCACTGTGTCTGGTTGTGATCCCCAGGTTGTACCAGTCAGCTTTCGTATGATATTGTTTCTAGCGCCCACTTTTTGCTTGATGTTCAGGCAGTGCTTCTTGTAGGTCAGAGAACGGTCCAGAGTGACTCCCAGGTATTTGGGTGCGCTGCAATGCTCCAGTATCTCTTCCAGGAATATGGACTGTTGATTTACCATTTTTATAGTTATGTGAATTTCATCCTGTTACTGTAAACACCTAAGGACGTTACCCTCCCATCTGTGACCCGAACTGAATTGAAATGCATTTTGCACTTTCCCTGGGCTCTATCTAGGAATGATTGCACATTTCCTGATACTTCCGCACTCAGCACTTAGTCTTTCAGCCATGATACTGTTTTTAAAATGTATACTGTGATGTAATGTTTTTCTGATGTTGATTTTATTCTATTTCTTTTTATTTTATTGGTTGTGTTTTAATCTATATTTTCGGGCTCGTCCCCTTGTAAGCTGCCACGAGTCCCTTCAGGGAGATGGTGGCAGGGAATAAAAATAAAGTTGTTGTTGGGTAGTTGTAGGTTTTTCGGGCTATATGGCCATGGTCTAGAGGCATTCTCTCCTGACGTTTCGCCTGCATCTATGGCAACCATCTTCAGAGGTAGTGAGGTCTGTTGGAACTAGGCAAAAGGGTTTATATATCTGTGGAATGACCAGGGTGAGACAAAGGACTCTTCTCTGTTGGAGCCAGGTGTGAATGTTTCAACTGACCACCTTGATTAGCATACAATGGCCTGACTGTGCCTGGGGCAAACTTTTTTTGAGAGGTAATTAGATGTCCCTGCCTGCTTCCTCTCTGTTGTTGTGCTGTTGCAATTTTGGAGTTTTTTTTAATACTGGTAGCCAGATTTTGTTCATTTTCCTGGTTTCCTCCTTTCTGTTGAAATTGTCCACATGCTTGTGTATTTCAATGGCTTCTCTGTGTAGTCTGACATGGTGGTTGTGAGAGTGGTCCAGCATTTCTGTGTTCTCAAATAATATGCTGTGTCCAGGCTGGTTCATCAGGTGCTCTGCTATGGCTGACTTCTCTGGTTGAAGTAGTCTGCAGTGCCTTTCATGTTCCTTGATTTGTGTTTGGGCAATGCTGCCTTTGGTGGTCCCTATGTAGACTTGTCCACAGCTGCATGGTACACGGTAGACTCCTGCAGAAGTGAGAAGATCCCTCTTGTCCTTTGCTGAACGTAGCATTTGTTGGATTTTCTTGGTGGGTCTGCAGATAGTTTGTATGTTGTGTTTCCTCATCAGCTTCCCTATGCGGTCAGTGGTTCCCTTGATGTATGGCAAGAACACTTTTCCTCTGGGTGGATCTTCATCTTGACTCTCCTGGCTTGTTCTTGGTCTAGCTGCTCTTCTGATGTCTGAGGTGGAGTATCCATTGGCCTGGAGAGCCCAGTTGAGGTGGTTCAGTTCATCTTGGAGGAGGTGGGGTTCACAGATTCTTTTTGCACGGTCTGCCAAGGCTTTAATGGTGCTTCTTTTTTGACTTGGGTGATGGTTGGAGTTTTTTGTAGATATCTATCTGTGTGTGTGTGGGTTTTCTGTAGACGGTGTGACTCAATTGTTGATCTGGTTTACGGATGACTAGGACATCTAGAAAAGGCAGTCTTCCTTCATTTTCTTTTTCCATTGTGAACTGGATGTTTGGGTGCAGGGGCGGCCCGTCCATTACTCAAAGTAAGCGGTGGCGGAATACTTTTTTTGCCAGGGGGCGCTGTTCTGTCCTTAGGCCACGCCTCCTCCTGCAGGCCCCATGCGCCCTCCACAGCCTTCTAATGGAGAAGCGCAGGCCCCGCCCACTAGGCGAGAGGGAAGTCCTCCCTCCCTCCACGTGCTGCCAGGAGGGAGGCAGCCAGCCAGCCAGGCTCTTTCGCTTTCCCTTTCCTTCCCCGCAGCTGAGCCTGGACCCCTCTCAGGGCAGCAAGGAGGCCTGGTCAAAAGGTACTGCAAATGTCATCTTTTGTACATGCCTCCCCCAAACCCCTCTAGTATTTGGTAATGGAAGTCCTATATGCCAAGCTTGGTTCAATTCTATTGTTGGTGGAGCTCAGAATGTTCTTTGGTGCTTGGTAAACTGCAATTCCCAAATGTCAGGGTCTATTTTTCCCAACCCCCTCTCCAGTATTTTCTGTTAGTCATGGAAGTCCTGTATGTCAAGTTTGGTTCAGTTCTATTATTGGTGGAGTTCAGAATGCTCTTTGGTGCTTGGTGAAGCATTCTCACCTGATGTTTCACCCACATCTATGGCAGGCGTCCTCAAGAGGCTGTGAGGTCTGTTTGTAACTAGGCAAGTGGAGTTTGTATATCTGTGGAATGTCCAGGGTGGGAAAAAGAACTCATGTCTGCTTGAGGTAAGTGTGAATGTTGCAATTGGTCATCTTGATGAGTATTTAATGGCCTTGCAGCTTCGAAGCCGAGCTAGTTGCTGCCCAGGAATCCTTTGTTGGGAGCGGTTAACTGGCCCTGATTGCTTCATGTCAGGAATTCCCCCCCCCTTTTTTTAGTGTTGCTCTTTATTTATTGTTCTGATTTTAGAGGGTTATTTTAGAGGGTACTGGTAGCCAGATTTTGTTCCTCTGAGGTTGCCTGCCATAGATGTGGGGAAAATGTCAGGAGAGAATGCTTCTGGAACATGGCCATACAGCCCAGAAAACTCACAGCAACTCAGTGATTCTGGCCATGAAAGCCTTCCACAACACATTATTATGTTTATTTATACCCTGCTTTTTCTCTCCCCAAGAAGACTCAAGTTGGCTTAGATTAAAAACATTTCAGTACAGTTTAAAATCCACAAATATGCAAACATTAAAATGGAATTAAATATCATTGGTATTTTAAAAATTCAGTTAAAATCCATAAAAAACATATCCAAAACTAAAAACTGCAGCAGACCCTGACTTGATCTTTAAAACCTTTTAAAGCCTGCATTAGATTACCAAATGTAATGTCCCTTCATACACACTGCTTTATATTAATTTCCCCAGTATTCCTTTATCTGATTTGTCATCAACACACTTAATGGACTGCAAAAATATGATCCTGTGTGACTAACAAAATGAAGTTCAACAGTGACAAATGCAAGATACTCCACTTTGGCAGAAAAAATGAAATGCAAAGATACAGAATGGGGGACGCCTGGCTCGAGAGCAGTACGTGTGAAAAAGATCTTGGAGTCCTCGTGGACAACAAGTTAAACATGAGCCAACAATGTGATGTGGCGGCAAAAAAAGCCAATGGGATTTTGGCCTGCATCAATAGGAGCATAGTGTCTAGATCTAAGGAAGTAATGCTACCCCTCTATTCTGCTTTGGTTAGACCACATCTGGAATATTGTGTCCAATTCTGGGCACCACAATTCAAGAGAGATGTTGACAAGCTGGAATGTGTCCAGAGGAGGGCGACTAAAATAATCAAGGGTCTGGAGAACAAGCCCTATGAGGAGCGGCTTAGGGAACTGGGCATGTTTAGCCTGAAGAAGAGAAGGCTGAGAGGAGATATGATAGCCATGTATAAATATGTGAGAGGAAGCCACAGGGAGGAGGGAGCAAGCTTGTTTTCTGCTTCCTTGGAGACTAGGACGCGGAACAATGGCTTCAAACTACAAGAGAGGAGATTCCATCTGAACATTAGGAAGAACTTCCTGACTGTGAGAGCCGTTCAGCAGTGGAACTCTCTGCCCCGGAGTGTGGTGGAAGCTCCTTCTTTGGAAGCTTTTAAGCAGAGGCTGGATGGCCATTTGTCAGGGGTGATTTGAATGCAATATTCCTGCTTCTTGGCAGAATGGGGTTGGACTGGATGGCCCATGAGGTCTCTTCCAACTCTTTGATTCTATGATTCTATGATTCATTGCTGGCCGAATAGTTTAAATTTGGATAATATTTCGACTTTGATATTTTAGCAATTACATTTTGCAGCAGTGTCTTTTGGGTTGCTAACTCTTGTCCTTCCACTTATCCTTCCATCAGTTCCAGGGCTCAATCCCAACTGCTGTTGGACGAGACACTATGGAGCTCTATATTTATATTTCCACAGTACAAAGTGGCAAAATCAAAGACTGCTTTGGGATTTTTTTAAAAAAAAAATGTTTTCAAACCATGGATGGTTGAAGCAGTGGTTGCAGAACACCAACTGTGTAACACTGTCACTGTACGAGTAAAGCAACAACAAAATGCTCCCCTGCCCTTAGGCCCGTCGCAAACTAGGTTCCTGCTGGAGAAAACCTTGCTAGCAAGTCCCTGACGTCATGAGCCTGCGCCTCTCTCCCCGCCCCTTTCTCCGCCCCTTTCTCTTTGCAAGCGTGGTTTTTCCTTTGCTAGGGCAGCATTGCCCGCATTTTCTCTCAGTTGAATTCTGCCAACTGAGAGAAAATGCGGGCAATGCTGCCCTAGCACAGGAAAAACCACGCTCGCATGGAGAAAGGGGCAGAGAAAGGGGCGGGGAGAGAGGCGGAGTCTCGTGACGTCATGGACTTGCTAGCAAGGGTTTCTCCAGCAGGAACCTAGTTTGCGACGGGCCTTAGGTGTATAATTTAATTAAAACATGACACAAAGGCAAAGGGATGCCAGTGTGGGAAGGGATGAAGGGCCTGTCCAGACAGGCCCTATATCCCAGGATGTGATTGCAGGTTTTCTGTTTATCCTGGATTATCTGGCAGAGTGGACTCATATGATCCAGTTTAAAGCTGAAAACCTGGGATTTATTTATTTATTTGTCATGTCAGAACAACCAGTCAAATTATGTTACATTTCTAACAGAACAAAGCAAAACAAGCAGATTACAAAATTTGTGTGTATGGTAGTTGATTAAATGTCCTTTGATCAGTATCTGGCCACTTGGAGTGCTTCTGGTGTTGCCGCAAGAAGGTCCTCCCTTGTGCATGTGGCAGGGCTCAGGGTTCATTGCAGCAGGTGGTCAGTGGTTTGCTCCTCTCCACACTCGCACGTCGAGGATTCCACTTTGTGGCCCCATTTCTGAAGGTTGGCTCTGCATCTCGTGGTGTCCGAGCGCAGTCTGTTCAGCGCCTTCCAAGTCGCCCAGTCCTCTGTGTGCCCAGGGGGGAGTCTTTCATCTGGTATCAGCCATGGGCTGAGGTGCTGGGGTTGAGGCTGCCACTTTTGGACTCTCGCTTGCTGAGGTGTTCCAGCGAGTGTCTCTGTAGATCTTAGAAAACTATTTCTAGATTTAAGTCGTTGACGTGCTGGCTGATACCCAAACAGAGGATGAGCTGGAGATGTCTCTGCCTTGGTCCTTTCACTATTGGCCGCCACTTCCCGGCGGATGTCAGGTGGCGCAATACCGGCTAGGCAGTATAATTTTTCCAGTGGTGTAGGGCGTAAACACCCTGTGATAATGCGGCATAGGGCCTGTCTGGAAGGGCTCCATGGCTTCACATGCCACCTGTTTCTCCAAGGCCAAAGCAGTGGCAGTTGGATGGAAGGAGGGCTCTTCATCTGCTTCTGGGTCAAGCACATGCAAGAGCAAACTTCAGCCCTCCAGGTGTTTCGGACTTCAACTCCCACAATACCTAACAGCCGGTCTAGCAGTTTGTAATGTAATACAGGTTGAGTATCCCTGATCCAAAGTGCTTTGAACTAGAAGTGTGTAAATCACTTTGAGTCCTCCTGAGGGTGAGAAAAGCGGTATACAAATACTGTAAATAAATAAAAATGTTTGGGATCATGGGATAGCTGTTTACATACACAATGACACATTTCAAAGATAGCACCCAAGATGAAACACAAAAGAGGCATGCACGAGGCCTCTTTTCCCACGTGCCCGGCAATGCCGCTGCGCATCCCTCTCTCGGCATTAGGAAATGTGCGCCCTGCATCGCCCTCCTTCTCCATGCACTTCCTAACGCTGGGAGAAGGATGCACACTGGCGTTGTTGTCTCCCTTGGCCTGCAAGGAGGAGGAGGAGAGGAGGACAACGTGCGCACTTGTGAGGGAAGGATGGAGGGAGAGCATGCTCCCTGCATGAGGGCTCTTTTTCCGTGCGCCTGGTAATGCCGGCGCGTGTCCCTCTCCCGGAGTTGCAAAGCGTGTGGGGGAAGAGAATGCAAAGCGCATACCCAGGAGCCGATGGAGCACAGGGCCTCTTCTCCTGTGTGAAGAGGGGCAGCATTGCAAGTGCCTCTCCAGGCAGCTGTGCCATCACCCCTCTCAGGGCGGCAAGGAGGCCTCTTCATGAATGGAAGTGACTGAAGGTACTGCAAATCTAAATTATTGTACATGTTTCCCCAAAACCCCTCCAGTATCAGAGTCTATTTTCCCCAAATCCCTTCAGTATTTTGTGTTGGAACTACATCAACACTGACAAAGAAACAACAAGAAATACTATTTACCCACAAGCATTAAGAAATTACATATATTAGAAACCAACTTTCTTATTACTTTCTTTTCAAGATCACTAGACTGGATCACAGCAACGCGTGGCAGGGGATGACTAGTGTGTGTGTGTGTGTGTATGTATGGCTGGCATGGGCCAACTTCAGCCCTCCATGTGTTTTGGACTTCAATTCCCACAATTCCAAACAGCCAAGAGGAAGTCCTAAATACCTGGAGGGCCAAAATTTGTCCATGCCCCCATAGATAGATAGATAGATAGATAGATAGATAGATAGATAGATAGTGATTGGTTTTGGGGGAGGGGGGGGGCGCCAAAATACTGTTTGCTTACCATTGAAAATTACCTAGGGCCGCCTCTGTTTGGGTGGATGCTGTTAAGATGGTCCAGGAACCTGTTGAGTTCTTCTTCTCCATGGCTCCAAATGAAATCAGCCATAGCAGAGAAATCAGCCACAGCAGAGCACCTGACGAACCGACCTGGACACAGCATTTTATTTGAGAACACAGAAATGCTGGACCACTCTCACAACCACCATGTCAGACTACACAGAGATAATCCTTGACCCTTCTATACCTAGAGGAAGGTTTTTGCCAACTGTAGTTCAGATCACAAACTTCTTATTGCTCAATCTATATAAATAAGAATATAATGTTCGTTTGCGGGATTAACAGAATTCAAAAACCACTGGACGAATTGACACCTAATTTGGACACAAGACACCTAACAACCCAATGTATGTCCTTCACTCAAAAAAAAAATAGATTTTGTCATTTGGGAGTTGTAGTTGTTGGGATTTATAGTTCACCTACAATCAAAGAGCATTCTGAACTCCCCCAACAATGGAATTGAACCAAACTTGGTACACAGGACTCCCCTGGCCAACAGAAAATACTGGAAGGGTTTGGTGGGCAGTGTCCTTTGGTTTCGGAGTTGTAGTTCACCTACATCCAGAGAGCACTGTGGACTCAAACAATGATGGATCTGGACCAAACTCTACACGAATACTCAATATGCCCAAATGTGAACATTGGTGGAGTTTGGGGAAAATAGAATCTTGACATTTGGGAGTTGTAGTTGCTGGGATTTATAGTTCACCTACAATCAAAGAACATTCAGAACCCCACCAACGACAGAATTGGGGAAAACTTCCCACACAGAACCCCCATGACTAACAGAAAATACTTAAGGCCATCGAGTCCAACTCTCTTCACCAGGGCAAGAAAACGTAAACAAAGCCCTCCCGACAAAGAGCCATCCAGCCATAGATATAGATAGATAGTTATGATTCACACACAGAGAGATATAGTGTCATAGATTTGAAAGGGACCCCTAAAGAAGGACAATTATATGTTGTATGTTCCAGAGTAGGCAAACCAGACAATCTTTACATCACCATGACAAAGAAACAAGAAGAAATACTGTTCACCCACAAGCATAAAGAAATTACATATATTAGAAACGGACACTTTCTCATTACTTTATTTTCCAGACTGGCCCACAGCAACGCGTGGCAGGGGACGGCTAGTTTCGAATAAAACTAAAGAGATCAAGGAAAACACACAGACCAGTTAGACATGATCTCACTAACATTCCTAGTGAATATGCAGTGGAAGTGAAGAACAGATTTAAAGGACTAGATTTAGTAAATAGAGTCCCAGAAGAACTATGGACAGAAGTCTCTGACATTGTTCAGGAGGCAGCAACAAAGACTCTTATTCTAGACACCACAAATGATATTAATAATCCCTTCTTGTGCCTCCCTTGGGAAGTCCAATGTTCTCTTGGCAAAATGGATTGTGGAACTTTGCTAACCGAAAATGAAGCCTTATTTTGCTATAATTTTCTTGAATTAAGACTACAATTCACTTTTCAAATAATGTGTTTGAAAGAATAGAGGGCTTTGTGTACAGTGGTTCTCATAACACTATAATGTTTTTGGTGTGATTTAATAATATATTACGTCTAACTAGTATTTATCATTTATCCGAGAGCTTAAATTTATTTTTTTCTCCAAGAAAATCATGTACACTGTAATAACTCATCTTACACAGAAACTCTATTAGATAGAATGATATCTCTTTACTTTTTTTTAAAAAAAAGTTCGATTTCATAGAATTATAGAATCATAGAATCAAAGAGTTGGAAGAGACCTCATGGGCCATCCAGTCCAACCCCTTGCCAAGAAGCAGGAATATTGCATTCAAATCACCCCTGACAGATGGCCATCCAGCCTCTGTTTAAAAGCTTCCAGAGAAGGAGCCTCCACCACACTCCGGGGCAGAGAGTTCCACTGCTGAATGGCTCTCACAGTCAGAAAGTTCTTCCTCGTGTTCAGATGGAATCTCCTCTCTTGTAGTTTGAAGCCATTGTCCTGCGTCCTAGTCTCCAAGGAAGCAGAAAACAAGCTTGCTCCCTCCTCCCTGTGGCTTCCTCTCACATATTTATACATGGCTATCATATTTCCTCTCAGCCTTCTCTTCTTCAGGCTAAACATGCCCAGCTCCTTAAGCCGCTCCACATAGGGCTTGTTCTCCAGACCCTTGATCATTTTAGTCACCCTCCTCTGGACACATTCCAGCTTGTCAATATCTCTCTTGAATTGTGGTGCCCAGAATTGGACACAATATTCCAGGTGTGGTCTACCCAAAGCGGAATAGAGGGATTTATAACATTTCAATAGATACAGTTATCCTAAAAGAAAACTGCAAAATGTAGTGTAGCAAGGTGCTGAATGTTAGACAAATGCAACTTTCGACTATACGAGGGTGTAACGCACACACCTAGGAGATGCTGGTAGAAATCTTCAGACGGGGGGACCTATATGTAGTGCACACCCAAGAAATACAAGCAGAAGTCTTCAGTTTTTGAACTGAACCGAAACAATATTTATTTGGAGATTTCTCAGGTTCACAATGCTTGGCGGTTACATATTATATTCTTATTATCGTTACGCTTAACTCTTGACTCTTCCGAAACATATAACTGTTACTATTAAACCTTTACCATCAGGTTATCTTCTGTCTCTTTATCTGCAGTTTCCTTGCCTTTTTCTTCTTTTATTGCTTCAGATTTGACACTGAAGTCACAACAAAACAACTAGGAATCTTTTTCATCTAGCTTCCCGGCTAGATTTTACTTCAGACGTAACTATTTCTACTTTCAATTACTCAACGTTGAGGATTAAACACCTGGCTCAGTACCTTGAGCCACCTTTTCCTTCTGACTACCTGTCAGAGGCTTAAACTATTTGGTCTAGCTCCACATAACTCGAACCAACAACACCCTCAAAATTGGAAAGGAACAATTCAAGAGAGATATTGACAAGCTGGAATGTGTCCAGAGGAGGGCGACTAAAATGATCAAGGGTCTGGAGAACAAGCCCTATGAGGAGCGGCTTAGGGAACTGGGCATGTTTAGCCTGAAGAAGAGAAGGCTGAGAGGAGACATGATAGCCATGTATAAATATGTGAGAGGAAGCCACAGGGAGGAGGGAGCAAGCTTGTTTTCTGCTTCCTTGGAGACTAGGACGCGGAACAATGGCTTCAAACTACAAGAGAGGAGATTCCATCTGAACATGAGGAAGAACTTCCTGACTGTGAGAGCCGTTCAGCAGTGGAACTCTCTGCCCCGGAGTGTGGTGGAGGCTCCTTCTTTGGAAGCTTTTAAGCAGAGGCTGGATGGCCATCTGTCAGGGGTGATTTGAATGCAATATTCCTGCTTCTTGGCAGGGGGTTGGACTGGATGGCCCATGAGGTCTCTTCCAACTCTTTGATTCTATGATTCTATGAATGTGGAATATGCATATATTAAAAAAATATGTCAATAAGAATAAAAGAGAATTATTACAGAGTTGTGTGGAGATGGTATCTCACACCAGTCAGATTAAATCAAATTGATAAGAAACACACTAAGCCAGTGTTTCTCAACCTGTGGGTCAGGACCCCTGGAGGGGTCATGAGGTGTCCGTGGGGTCGCCCAAGACCATCACAAAAAACAGTATTTTCTGTTGGTCATGGGGGTTCTGTGTGGGAAATCTGGCCCAATTCTATTGTTGGTGGGGTTCAGAATGTTCTTTGATTGTAAGTGAACTATAAATCCCAGCAACTACAACTCCCAAATGACAAGATCTGTTTTCCCCAAACTCCACCCAGTGTTCACATTTGGGCATATTGAGTATTTGTGCTAAATTTGGTCCAGATCCATCCTTGTTTGAGTCCACGGTGCTCTCTGGATGTAGGTGAACTACAACTCCAAAACTCAAGGTCAATGTACACCAAACCCTTCCAGTATTTTCTGTTGGTCGTGGGAGTCCTGTGTGCCACGTTTAGTTCAATTCCATCATTGGTGGAGTTCAGAGTGCTCTTTGATTGTAGGCGAACTATAAATCCCAGCAACTACAACTCCCAAATTACAAAATCAAATTTTTGAGTGATGGTCACTCCTTGGGTTAGTAGGTGTCTTGTGGCCAAATTTGATGTCAATTCGTCAAGTGGTTTTTGAGTTATGTTAATCCCAGAAACGAACATTACATTTTTATTTATATAAGATTAGCCATCCCCTGCCACGCGTCGCTATGGCCCAGTCTGTGTATATGTGTTTTGTGTGTATATATATGTGTTTATGTGTGTGTATATATTTGTGTATATATGTGTGAACTATAAATCCCAGCAACTACAACTCCCAAATGACAAAATCAGTCCCTCCCCAACCCCACAAATATTCAAATTTGGGCGTATGGGGCATTTGTGACAAATTTGGTCGAGTGAACGAAAATATATCCTTAATATCATATATTTATATTACGATTCATAACTCTAGCAAAATAACAATTATGAAGTAGCAATGAAAATAATTTTATAGTTGGGGGTCACTGCAACATGAAGAACTGCATTAAGGGGTTGCGGCATTAGGAAGGTTGAGAACCATTGCTCTAAGCAGTGCTGGAGAGGCTGTCAAGAAACTGGTACATATATACACATGTGGTGGTCTTGTAAATATGTCCAAAATTTTGGAAAAATGTATTTTAAGAAATAAGAAGAATCACCCAAATAGGGATAACAGGAACACCGGAAATAGCATTGCTATCATTATTGATAATGTTAAGATATCGAAAGAGCTAAAGGAATTAATTGCCAATCTGGTAACAGCAGCATGATTGTTAATAGCTTAAAAATGGAAAGAAGGAGGGGAGTGCCAATTGGAAGAGTGGTATAGGGAGATCTGGGATATTGCAATAAATGATAAATTGACAGGTAGTATAAAAATTAAAAGCGGACTACTGAAAAAAAAAGATTTTGGGAAGATATGGGGGGAAATTGATAGAATATCTATATATATAAATTTGTTAGGGGCATCCAACGAGGAAACAAAACTCAAAAACCCCCCACCGAAACTTAACCAAAATTCCCATGCCCATAACACAACCCACAAGGTACAAACATATCTACTCAAAATGAAAAACAACACAACAACACACTCACAAAACGGCAAAACAACAAATCTCAAAAATCCCCCAACAAAACTTAACCAAAATCCCTGTGCCCATAACACAACCCACAAGGTACAAGCATATCTACTCAAAATGAAAAACAACACAACAACACACTCACAAAACGGCAAAACAACAAAACTCAAAAATCCCTCAACGAAACTTAACTAAAATCCCCGTGCCCATAACACAACCCACAAGGTACAAACATATCTACTCAAAATGAAAAACAACACAACAACACACTCGCAAAACGGCAAAACAACAAAACTAAAAAATCCCCCAACGAAACTTAACTAAAATCCCTGTGCCCATAACACAACCCACAAGCACAAGGTACAAACATATCTACTCAAAATGAAGAACAACACAACAACACACTCACAAAACGGCAAAAGAACAAAACTAAAAAAAACCCAACGAAACTTAACCAAAATTCCCATGCCCATAACACAACCCACAAGGTACAAACATATCTACTCAAAATGAAAAACAACACAACAACACACTCACAAAACGGCAAAACAACTGAGCATGCGCATTGGCGCCCAGCCGCAAGTTCCCTGGGGCGCGCACATGGCCTTCCGGCCAACGTTCCCTCTGCGGAAACCATGCCCACTCCAAGCCCCGCCGCGCCGCTTCCCACACACACACACCCCCTGCCGCACACACACACGCAACCCCACACTCCATCACTCCCCCCGCCGCCGCACACACACACGCAACCCCACTCCCCCGCCTCCACACACACACACGCAACCCCACGCTCCATCACTCCCCCCACCGCCGCACACACACGCAACCCCACTCCCCCTGCCGCCGCACACACACACGCAACCCCACTCCCCCCGCCGCCGCACACACACACGCAACCCCACGCTCCATCACTCCCCCCACCGCCGCACACACACGCAACCCCACTCCCCCCGCCACCACACACACGCACACAACCCCACTCCCCCCGCCGCCGCACACACACACGCAACCCCACGCTCCATGACTCCCCTCTCTGCCGCACACACACACGCAACCCCACGCTCCATCACTCCCCTGCCCCAATCTTACCTTCTTTTACTTCACGCCACCTCCAAACCCCACTCCGCCCCTTCCCGCCCTGTCAAAATCTAGGAAAGACAGGAAGGAAGGAAAGAAGGAAGAAAGAGAAAGGGAGGTAAAGAAAAAGGGGGAAGGAAGGAAAGTTAGAGGAAGAAGAAAAGGAAAGAAAAGGAAAGATGGAAGGAAAGAAAAGAGAGACAGCAGAAGAGAACGAAAAAGGGGGAAGGAAGGAAAGAGATAGAGAAAGAAGAGGAGAAGGAAAGATGGGAAGGAAGGAAGGAAGGAAGGAAGGAAGGAAGGAAGGAAGGAAGGAGGGAGGGAGGGAGGGAGGGAGGGAGGCCGGGAGGGAGGGAAAGAAGGAGGGAAAGAGGGAGGATTGGCCACAGCAACATGTGGCGGTAAAGGTTGTTATTTCTATTATTATTATGCTATTGTTCCTATGAGACCCTTTTAGGGGGAATGGGAGAGGTGTCAGGTCCCAGAGGCAATGCATTGCATTATTGTTATTGTTATGATGGTGGTGAAATAAAAGGAAATAAAAAGTGAAAGAAGGAAGCAAACAGGGAGGGAAGAAAGGCAAAGGAAGAAAGGGGGAGGGAATGAAGGAAAGAGAGAAGGATGAAACCAAGTAGTGAAAGAAGGAAAGAAAGAAAGAGGTAGAGAAGGAAGAAAGGAGAGAAAGGGGGAAGGAATAGGTAGGTACCTCTCTTTCATAATAGTCCAGATATCTACCTCAACTTTGATAAGTTTTACTATAGGCCACAGCAACGCGTGGCAGGGCACAGCTAGTGTATATATATAGAAGGTAAGGGGACCAAACCTGTAATAGAAATAACAGAATTTTGGAAATAAGTAATGCAATTGGCTGGTCTAGGGTGAAGGGTTAATCTAGGGTGAAGGGTCAGCACTAGGTGATTGGACAAAATGTAATAAAGTGGGAGGATGAACCTTGAAGGAGCTGGGTGTGATGACGGCCGACAGGGAGCTCTGGCGTGGGCTGATCCATGAGGTCACGAAAAGTAGGAAACGACTGAACGAATGAACAACAACATGGAGACACAACATATCTCATGAAAACCTTTCATTTATATATATTTAAAACACAGGTATATGATGTATTACTAATTTCACATAGATTCAGAGGTTTCAAGTGACATACCTACACATTGCATCTGACATACTAACATGTCACGGCACACAGTTTGGAAAGCTCTGTTCTAAGTGATGGAGAATTTCTTTCTGGGAGCAAACACTTCAAACTGCAGGTAGTACCAAAACATCAATGGATTTGGAATTGAGTATACTGTTCTTATAAATCTGTCTCTGAGAACATTTCCATTTAAGATCTCCAAAAAGTCATGGGAGTCAATGTTTAATTTGCTTCTTAGAATTTAAATTGATTACTGTTTTTCAAGCCTGGGACTGGATTAAGCAATACACATAACAACATATTATTATGGCTGAGTGAGGTATAATTACATAAGGTATAAAAATACATATTAATTCTTACTTCTGCACTCTAAGATTAATCTACAGTTTTTGCCAAAGAGTAATTGCTCGGAGTTGTTTTGTGTAAGGAGCAAGAGAGAGAAATGTCCGTCGTCATCCTCTATTCCTGTCTGTTTGGTCAAAATAGATGGGAAGAATGGACTGAAAAGGGAGATTCGAGCAGCCTCAGAAATTAGAAAACATTATCTACTTTGATCCAGGATATTTAGAAAGAATATGTCATTTATTTTTATTTGTTGTGTCAGGACAACCAGTCATATTATATTACATTTCTAACAGAACAAAGCAAACAAACAGACAGAATACACAAATTGTGAGTTTGGTAATTGATTAAATGTCCTTTGACCAGTATCTGGCCACTTGGAGTGCCTCTGGTGTTGCTGCAAGAAGGTCCTCCATTGTGCATGTGGCAGGGCTCAGGTTGCATTGCAGCAGGTGGTCAGTGGCTTGCTCCTCTCCACACTCACATGTCGAGGATTCCACTTTGTAGCCCCATTTCTTAAGGTTGGCTCTGCATCTCATGGTGCCAGAGCGCAGTCTGTTCAGTGCCTTCCAAGTCGCCCAGTCCTCTGTGTGCCCAGGGGGGAGTCTCTCATCTGGTATCAGCCATTGGCTGAGGTTCTGGGTTTGAGCCTGCCACTTTTGGACTCTCGCTTGCTGAGGTGTTCCAGCGAGTGTCTCTGTAGATCTTAGAAAACTATTTCTAGATTTAAGTCGTTGACATGCTGGCTGATACACCAAACAGGGGATGAGCTGGAGATGTCTCTACTTTGGTCCTTTCACTATTGGCTGCTACTTCCTGGCGGATGTCAGGTGGTGCAATACTGTCCAAGCAGTGTAATTTCTCCAGTGATGTAGGGCGCAGACACGCCGTGATAATGCGGCATGTCTCATTAAGAGCCACATCCACTGTTTTAGTGTGGTGAGATGTGTTCCACACTGGGCATGCATACTCAGCAGCAGAGTAGCACAGCGCAAGGGCAGATGTCTTCACTGTATGTGGTTGTGATCCCGAGGTTGTGCCAGTCAGCTTTCGTATGATATTGTTTCTAGCACCCACTTTTTGCTTGATGTTCAGGCAGTGCTTCTTGTAGGTCAGAGCACGGTCCAGAGTGACTCCCAGGTATTTGGGAGTGCTGCAATGCTCCAGTGGGATTCCTTCCCAGGTGATCTTCAGAGCTCAGGATGCTTCTCTGTTCTTGAGATGAAAGGCACATGTCTGTGTTTTGGATGGATTGGGGATCAGCTGGCTTTCCCTGTAATAGGCAGTAAGAGCACCTGGAGCTTCGGAAAGCTTCTGTTCTACCATCTCAAAGCTCCCTGCTTGAGCAGTAATGGCACGATCATCAGCATAGATGAAACTCTCTGTCCCTTCTGGCAGTGGCTGGTCATTTGTGTAGATGTTGAACATGGATGGAGCAAGCACGCTCCCCTGAGGCAGGCCGTTCTTCTGTTTCCGCCATCTGCTTCTCTGGCCCTGGAACTCAACAAAAAAGCTCCTGTTTTGTAGCAGGTTTCCTATGAGGCGGGTGAGGTGGTAGTCCTTTGTGATATTATACATTTTTCTCAGGAGGAGGCGGTGGTTCACAATATGTGTCATGTTATGTACTCATGTTTCATGAGATGCGGCATATGCAAACAGTACCATTTAAAGTACAGCAGATCTTATAAAATTTCTTATGTTTTCATTGTCTCCCTAACTACTTTTCTCCATCTGTTTTTCTCTCAGTGGAGCTCTCTATGCTCGCTAGACTTAATATTATGCCCACTCCATAGAGGAAGACTTAACGGTCTACCAAGCAATAGGAGGCTTTGTCCCTGTAGCACAGGACAGTTGGACTCCATCCTGCATGTTCTTCTGCACTGCCCACTTTACCAGGATCTAAGATCTAGCTTACTACTACAAGTTATAGATTCCTTGAAAAACCACAGTGACCTAGACAAAGTAATTATGCTTTTAAATTGTAAAGATTTTAACTGCTGCCTTTCAGTGACAAGATTCCTGAATGAAGTCTGTAAACTGAATGTGTAGCAAATGTGAAGTTCCCTTTTCTATGGTTTGTATTGTATTTTATACCTTTTTGCTATGTATACGCAAATAAAGGCTTATTGGATTGGATTATTGTTTTTCCTGTAATAGGTAATAGCTTGGGGACCTGGAGCTGCCCGGGTTATTTGAGAAAGGAATTGTGTATCAAGGTTGGTCTTTATCAGTTATTTATATGACTTGCAGTGGTCTCAGGAAGTTAGTGAAGGTACTGCGAGTCCCATCATCCGCCAAACTGCACCAGGATGGAGAGTGGGTTATGCGGGCTCTGTGTGCCAAATTTGGTCTTGATCAGTCATTGGATGAGGGTCACAGTCATCTCAGAAAGTGAGTTAAGGTACTGCAAGTCACATCATGCATAGTCTGTTCTCCCCTAAACCTCACCAGAATGTTGAGTTGGCCATGGGGGCTCTCTGTGCCAAGTTTGGTCTTTATTGGTATTTGGATGAGTGTCGCTGTGGTTTCAGGAAGTGAGTGAAGGTACTGCAAGTCCCACCCTTTAAAAAGAGTCTTAAGACCTGGCTCTGCCGTTGCGCTTTCGAAGAGTAGCCACATAATTTTATGCTAGTGGTACCCCAACATTCTTGTCCCAGGAGTCCCCCCCACTCTATGTAGAAAGGTTGCTTATTTTCCTATCTCTCTATGAGTTCTCCCTTACAATTAGTTCTGCCCCCTTATCTCACCCGGAGTTTTTAAATCATTTTATGTACATGCGGCCCGCCCTTTGTCTGTCTGTAATTATGCCTAGTTCCTATGTTCTGTGTATATTATATAGGTTATATGCTTTGTTATATGATTTGATATGTTATATGCTTTGATGTTTTATACCTTAATGTTATGTTGTTTATTTTATTGCAATTTGTATTGTTATATTGCCATTTTTGTTTGGACTTGGCCCCATGTAAGCTGCTCTGAGTTCCCTTTGGGGAGATGGTGGCGGGGTATAAATAAAGTTTATTATTATTATTATTATTATTATTACTATCATCTATCGTCCATCCTCCTCCAAACAACACCCGGATGTAGAGTGGCTCATGGGGGCTCTGTGTGCCAAGTTTGGTCTTGATCGGTTATTAGATGAGGGTTGCAGCAGTCTTGGGAAGGGAGTGGAGGTACTTGAAGTCCCATCATCCATGGTCTGTCCTCCTCGAAAGTGCACCAGGATGTAGAGTGGGTCATGGGGGCTCTGTGTGCCAAGTTTGGTCTTGATTAGTCATTGGCAAGGGTCTTAGGAAGTGAGTTAAGTGACTGCAAGTCCCATCATCCATAGCCTGTTCTCCCCCAAACCTGACCAGAATGTTGAGTTGGCCATGGGGCCTCTCTGTGCTAAGTTTGGTCTTTATTGATATTTGGTTGAGTGTCGCTGTGGTTTCAGGAAGTGAGTGAAGGTACTGCAAGTCCCATCATCCATCGTCTGTCCTCTTCCAAAAAATACCAGGATGTAGAGTGGCTCATGGGGGCTCTGTGTGCCAAGTTTGGTCTTGATCAGTTATTGGTGAGGGTCTCAGGAAGTGAGTGAAGTGACTGCAAGTCCCATCATCCATGGTCCGTCCTCCTCCAAACAGCAGTAGGATGTTGAGTTGGCCATGGGGGATCTTTGTGGCAAGTTTGGTCTTCATTGGTATTTGGATGAGAGTTGCTGTGGTTTCAGGAAGTGAGTGAAAGTACTACAAGTCCCATCATCCATTGTCCGTCTTCCTCCAAACAACACCGGGATGTAGAGTGGCTCATGGGGGCTGTGTGTGCCAAGTTTGGTCTTGATCGGTCATTAGATGAGGGCTGCAGCAGTCTTGGGAAGTGAGTGGAGGTACTTGAAGTCCCATCATCCATGGCCTGTCCTCCTCGAAAGTGCACCAGGATGCAGTGTGTGTCATGGGGGCTCTGTGTGCCAAGTTTGGTCTTGATCAGTCATTGGTGAGGGTCTCAGTGGTCTCAGAAAGTGAGTGAAGTGACTACAAGTCCCATCATCCATGGTCCAAAGGACTACCACCTCACCCGCCTCATAGGAAACCTGCTACAAAACAGGAGCTTTTTTGTTGAATTCCAGGGCCAGAGAAGCAGATGGCGGAAACAGAACGGCCTGCCTCAGGGGAGTGTGCTTGCTCCATCCATGTTCAACATCTACACAAATGACCAGCCACTGCCAGAAGGGACAGAGAGTTTCATCTATGCTGATGATCATGCCATTACTGCTCAAGCAGGGAGCTTTGAGATGGTAGAACAGAAGCTCTAGGTGCTCTTACTGCCTATTACAGGGAAAACCAGCTGATCCCCAACTCATCTAAAACACAGACATATGCCTTTCATCTCAAGTACAGACAAGCATCCCGAGCTCTGAGGATTACCTGGGAAGGAATCCCACTGGAGCATTGCAGCACGCCCAGATACCTGGGAGTCACTCTGGACCGTGCTCTTACCTACAAGAAGCACTGCCTGAACATCAAGCAAAAAGTGGGTGCTAGAAACAATATCATACGAAAGCTGACCGACACAACCTGGGGATCACAACCAGACACACTGAAGACATCTGCCCTTGCGCTATGCTATTCTGCTGCTAAGTATGCATGCCCAGTGTGGAACACATCTCACCACACTAAAACAGTGGATGTGGCTCTTAATCATAGAATCATAGAATCTAAGAGTTGGAAGAGACCTCATGGGTCCAATCCCCTGCCAAGAAGCAGGAACATCGCATTCAAATAACCCCCAACAGATGGCCATCCAGGCTGTTTAAAAGCTTCCAAAGAAAGAGCCTCCACCACACTCTGGGGCAGAGAGTTCCACTGCTGAACGGCTCTCACAGTCAGGAAGTTCTTCCTCATGTTCAGATGGAATCTCCTCTCTTGTAGTTTGAAGCCATTGTTCCGCGTCCTAGTGAGACATGCCGCATTATCACGGGGTGTCTGCGCCCCACACCACTGGAGAAATTACATTGCTTAGCCGGCATTGCACCACCTGACATCCGCCGGGAAGTAGGAGCCAATAGTGAAAGGACCAAGGCAGAGACATCTCCAGCTCATCCCGTTTGGGTATCAGCCAGCACGCCAACGACTTAAATCTAGAAATAGTTTTCTAAGATCTACAGAGACACTCGCTGGAACACCTCAGCAAGCGAGAGTCCAAAAGTGGCAGGCTCAAACCCAGAACCTCAACCAATGGCTGATACCAAATGAGAGACTCCCTCCTGGGCACCCAGAGGACTGGGCGACTTGGAAGGTGCTGAACAGACTGCGTTCTGGCACCACGAGATGGGGCTACAAAGTGGAATCCTCGACATGCGAGTGTGGAGAGGAGCAAACGACTGACCACCTGCTGCAATGCAACCTGAGCCCCGCCACATGCACAATGGAGGACCTTCTTGCAGCAACACCAGAAGCACTCCAAGTGGCCAGATACTGGTCAAAGGACATTTAATCAACTACCAAACTCACAAATTTTGTATTTTGTCTGTTTTGTTCTGTTAGAAATGTAATATAATTTGACTGGTTGCCCTGACACGACAAATAAATAACCACGGAGACAAGATTTTCCTGGTTCTTTGAAAGATCTCTCTTCCTTAGAGACTCTTATTGGCAGCAAGGCCCCTGAAAAGGCTTGTGATTCTGCCCGCCATATTTGCCCTGGCTGAGGGGAGGCTTCAGCCGGAAGTGACGTCACTCGGAGGCTTTCACTTTCTGTGCTGAGGAGGACGCGCGTCCGGGAGCGGCTGTTTCCAACATGGCGGGGGCCCGAGCTTTGGACGAGAGCGGCGGGGGCGGCGGCGGAGCTGCAGCGGCGGCGGCTGCGATGGACTACTCGGTGCATGAGGCGTGGAACGAGGCCACCAACGTCTACTTGCTGGCCGTATTGGCCAGCTTGGCCCTCCTGGTCTACGCGCGCAGGTGGGGCTCTCCCAGTCGGAGGACATTAATTGACGCTGCTGGGTTGGAGGGGGCTTCATACAAGAGCCTGTGCCTTTAAGGCGCCTCTCGACTTAAAGGCACAGACCTGATGAATTGCATAGGGATGCTCAGAGGCTGCAATTCTTCTGAAGTAGAGCCTCCAGCACCTAGTATTCGCTGCCAGTCCTGAGCTTGGAGAAAGCCCCTTTTTTGAGGACTGTCACTCCCAGGTTTTTACTGCTTGGCAAGTGTAAATCATTTCAGGAATGGTATGGGGGATCAAAGAGATGGGCCAAAATTAACAAAATGAAGTTCAACATTGACAAATGCAAGATACTCCACTTTGGCAGAAAAAAACGAAGGGCTAGAAGGCATGATCATCAAGTTTGCAGACGACACCAAATTGGGAGGGATAGCCAATACTCCAAAGGACAGGAGCAGGATTCAAAACGATCTTGACAGATTAGAGAGATGGGCCAAAACTAACAAAATGAAGTTCAACAGTGACAAATGCAAGATACTCCACTTTGGCAGGAAAAACAAAATGCAAAGATACAGAATGGGGGACAATGCCTGGCTCGAGAGCAGTACGTGTGAAAAAGATCTTGGAGTCCTCGTGGACAACAAGTTAAACATGAGCCAACAATGTGATGTGGCAGCAAAAAAAGCCAATGGGATGTTGGCCTGCATCAATAGGAGCATAGTGTCTAGATCTAAGGAAGTAATGCTACCCCTCTATTCTGCTTTGGTTAGACCACACCTGGAATATTGTGTCCAATTCTGGGCACCACAATTGAAGAGAGTTATTGACAAGCTGGAATGTGTCCAGAGGAGGGTGACTAAAATGATCAAGGGTCTGGAGAACAAGCCCTATGAGGAGCGGCTTAGGGAGCTGGGCATGTTTAGCCTGAAGAAGAGAAGGCTGAGAGGAGATATGATAGCCATGTATAAATATGTGAGAGGAAGCCACAGGGAGGAGGGAGCAAGCTTGTTTTCTGCTTCCTTGGAGACTAGGACGTGGAGCAATGGCTTCAAACTACAAGAGAGGAGATTCCATCTGAACATTAGGAAGAACTTCCTGACTGTGAGAGCCGTTCAGCAGTGGAACTCTCTGCCCCGGAGTGTGGTGGAGGCTCCTTCTTTGGAAGCTTTTAAGCAGAGGCTGGATGGCCATTTGTCAGGGGTGATTTGAATGCAATATTCCTGCTTCTTGGCAGGGGGTTGGACTGGATGGCCCATGAGGTCTCTTCCAACTCTTTGATTCTATGATTCTATGATCTGGCGCTCTGTATGTTTTGGATGACACCACACACAAATCCTTTACCACTGACCATATTTATTTATTTATTTATTTGGGGTGCTTCTACCCCGTCCTTCTCAACCCCCGGGGGGGGGGGCTCAGGGCGGCTTACAAAAGGCACAATTCGATGCCCAACAATTCACAAAATACAATATACAAAATTACAAAATAACGTCAACAGTTATAACTAGTTAAAACAATCAAAACAATGCAGTCGCGGGAATAAAATCATCTTGTGGTCAATTCATAAATCCATAATCCATCTAGCATCATCATTGTCCTTTCCTACTCGGGTCGTCATTGTCTTTTGTCCATCTACCAGCTTACCCGAAGGCCTGGTCCCACATCCAGGTTTTTAACTTCCTTCTGAAGGAGAGGAGGGATGTTGATGACTTGATCTTCCCGGGGAGTGCATTCCACAGGCGAGGGGCCACCACCGAGAAGGCCCTGTCCCTCGTCCCCACCAGTCTCACTTGTGATAAAGGTGGGGCCGAGAGCAGGGCCTCCCCAGAAGATCTTAAACTTTGAGGTGGGACGTAGAAGGAGATACGTTCGGTCAGGTATGCTGGGCCGGAGCCGTATAGGGTTTTGTAGGTCAAAAGCATCACTCTGAATTGTGCTCGGAACTGGATCGGCAGCCAGTGGAGCTGACACAGCAGGGGGGTGGTATGCTCCCTGTATGACGCTCCGGTGAGTAATCTAGCCGCTGCCTGTTGGACTAATGGAAGTTTCCGAACAGTCTTCAAAGGCAACCCCACTTAGAGCGCGTTGCAGTAATCTATTTGGGATGTAACAAGAGCATGGACTACCGTGGCCAGATCCGACTTCCCAAGGTACGGGCGCAGCTGGCGCACAAGTTTTAATTGTGCAAAAGCTCTCCCAGCCACCGCTGAGACCATACTGGTCGAGTCATGTATTCGAAGGCCAAAACCTCTGGGGGATAAAGGTATATTTTATTTACTAGCTGTCCCCTGCCATGCATTGCTGTAGCCCAGTCTGGTGATCTGGAAAATAATGTAATTAGAAAGTGTTGGTTTCTAATATATGTAATTTCTTTATGCATGTGGGTAAACAGTATTTCTTGTTTTGTTTCTTTGTCAGTGTTGATGTGGAGATTGTCTGGTTTGCCTACTCTGGAACATGAAACATATAATTGTCCTTCTTTAGGGATGCCTTTCAAATCTATGATACTATATCTGTGTGTGTTTGAATCATATATTATTAATGACTTAGCTGAAGGGCTAGAAGGCATGATCATCAAGTTTTCAGATGACACCAAATTGGGAGGGATAGCCATAAGTTGATAGGGGACAAACAAATACACTTATCACTAAGTTTTTAGTGGGCTTGTTTGTGTTCTTACATATGCGACATGGAGAAGTGTCTTGTCATTTTTTAGTATTTAAGTTCCTGGTTGTACGTGGCAGGGCTGTGGCGAATAAGTTTGTATTGCATAGCTAGTGTAAATAATTTCAGGAATGGTAAGGAAGCTCAGGCCCTCTGTATGTTTTGGATGACATCACACACAAATCTTTTGCCACTGGCCATGACTGGTTGAGTCTTTTTGCATTTGAAGGCCAAAACCTCTGGAAGATCAAAGGTTTATCAGCCTTGCTTTACTTTGAGGAGCTTGCTGCCCACGCGCATAGAAGCAAAAACTTCCTTGTATTCTTTTGTAGCTCAGGTTTTACAGATATTTAATTCCAAGAGACTTGGTGGCATTGTCAAAATGACTTTTCTGGAGTTCATTGGGCTACTTTTGTATAGTTCGCTGCTTTGATTAGCAATATCATATGAAGTATTAATTATTGTTTCCTTTCTATTTTTGCTTAGTGTTGAGTTATTAATAATGCTGTTGGTTCTTAATGTATATACTATAAGAGGAACAAACCTTCAGTGAGGCTATTCAGTCATTATGCTACAGCCATAATAGAAAACTGATCTTATATCTGAATTAGGCCAGGTGATGCTATTTGAGAAAGGGCTACATCTTAATCATCATTGAAGGAACTAGTGGAAGTCATTTCGGAACCATTGGCAATCATCTTTGAGAGTTCTTGGAGAATGGGAGAAGTTCCAGCAGACTGGAGGAGGGCCAATGTGGTCCCAATCATCAAGAAGGGAAAAAAGGATGACCCAAACAATTACTGTCCGGTCAGCCTCACGTCAATACCAGACAAGATTCTGGAAAAGATCATTAAGGAAGTGGTCTGCAAACATTTAGAAACAAATGCGGTCATCGCTAATAGTCAACATGGATTTATCAAAAACAAGTCATGCCAGACGAATCTGATCTCTTTTTTCGATAGAGTTACAAGCTGGGTAGATGCAGGGAATGCCGTGGATGTAGCATACCTGGATTTCAGTAAGGCCTTCGACAAGGTCCCCCATGACCTTCTGGCAAGGAAACTAGTCCAATGTGGGCTAGGCAAAACTACGGTGAGGTGGGTCTGT
This sequence comes from Anolis sagrei, assembly GCF_037176765.1. NCBI lineage: Eukaryota > Metazoa > Chordata > Lepidosauria > Squamata > Anolidae > Anolis > Anolis sagrei. The sequence goes on from NC_090026.1 coordinate 55,531,564, forward strand.
AATTGGTTAAATGGACGAACCCAGAGGGTGCTCACTAATGCTTCCTCTTCATCTTGGAAAGAAGTGACGAGCGGAGTGCCGCAGGGTTCCGTCCTGGGCCTGGTCCTGTTCAACATCTTTATTAATGACTTAGATGAAGGGTTAGAAGGCAGGATCATCAAGTTTGCAGACGACACCAAATTGGGAGGGATAGCTAATACTCCAGAGGACAGGAGCAGGATTCAAAACGATCTTGACAGATTAGAGAGATGGGCCAAAACTAACAAAATGAAGTTCAACAGTGACAAATGCAAGATACTCCACTTAGGCAGAAAAAACAAAATGCAAAGATACAGAATGGGGGATGCCTGGCTTGAGAGCAGTACGTGTGAAAAAGATCTTGGAGTCCTCGTGGACAACAAGTTAAACATGAGCCAACAATGTGATATGGCGGCAAAAAAAAAAAAAAAAAAAAGCCAATGGGATTTTGGCCTGCATCAATAGGAGCCTAGGGTCTACATCTAGGGAAGTCATGCTACCCCTCTATTCCGCTTTGGTTAGACCACACCTGGAATATTGTGTCCAATTCTGGGCACCACAATTGAAGAGAGATATTGACAAGCTGGAATGTGTCCAGAGGAGGGCGACTAAAATAATCAAGGGTCTGGAGAACAAGCCCTATGAAGAGCGGCTTAAGGAGCTGGGGATGTTTAGCCTGAAGAAGAGAAGGCTGAGAGGAGATATGATATCCATGTATAAATATGTGAGAGGAAGCCATGGGGAGGAGGGAGCAAGCTTGTTTTCTGCTTCCCTGGAGACTAGGACACGCAACAATGGCTTCAAACTACAAGAAAAGAGATTTCATCTGAAAATGAGGAAGAACTTTCTGACTGTGAGAGCTGTTTAGTAGTGGAACTCTCTGCTCCAGAGTGTGGTGGAGGCTCCTTCTTTGGAGGCTTTTAAACAGAGTCTGGATGGCCATCTGTAGGGGTTTGATTTGAGTGCAATATTCTTGCTTCTTGGCTGGAGGTTGGACTAGATGCCCCATGAGGTCTCTTCCAACTCTATGATTCTATGACACTTCTCTCTGTTTCCCTTTTCTTCACATTTTCACGGGATGGTAGAATTCATGAACAAATGTTTGGAACCGGTTGCAGGTTGGGTTCATAATCTGAATCTCAATCTAGGTAAAAAGAATATGTCAATTCATTTCAGTAGTACAAGTCTTTTTACAATGGTATCCAAGATAGGATATAATCAAAGAGTGCTGGTTCTATTGTGACAGCCAGCTAATATTCACTAAGGAAACAGCTTTGCTGGCTTTGAGTAATTGGGGTTGCCCTTAGAAAATGAAAATTAGAAATGTCAGGCTGACCAAATGTTAGCACCATTGGCTAGTGTAAAGCAGGTGTGTTTCAGCATGTCTATTGTCCTGAGACCCACTCCTAGATCCAGTAGGAGTTTTTCATCTGACTTTGCTTTTCCAGCTTTGCTTGAGGTGTCAGCTGAAGCCTTTATTTTAGGCAAATAATTTTTTAAAAATGTATTTTAAAAGAAGAACTACAAAGGAAAAGGAGAGAGAGAGTAATGAAGAAGGGATGGTGACCTATATAGAATATGAATATGGATTAGATATACAGTGGTGTAAGATTACTATATTTTCAGTGATATATTTTTCTTGGAAGCTGGTACCCTAAAAATACATGTTTATGTATAACTAAACTTGTAAGACGTTTTTTTTTAGCATTGAATGATGGCTAACAAATATTTCCTTTTCTAACTTTGTATTACTATTCATTTTGCAATAGTGAAAGCATGAAGGTGCCAATCACATTGACTCTTGATTAGATTCCTCACCATCTATATAAATAAAAATGTAATGTTCATTTGTGGGATTAACAGAACTCAAAAACCACTGGATGAATTCACACCAAATTTGGACACAAGACACCTAACAACCCAATGTATGTCCTTCACTCAAAGAAAAAATGATTTCCTCCTTTGGGAGTTGTAGTTGCTGGGATTTGTAGTTCGCCTACAATCAAAGAACATTCTGAACCCCACCAACAATGGAATTGAACCAAACTTGGCACACAGTTCTCCCATGACCAACAGAAAATACTGGAAGGGTTTGGTGGGCAGTGTCTTTTGGTTTTGGAGTTGTAGTTCACCTACATCCAGAGATCACTGTGGACTCAAACAATGGTAGATCTGGACCAAACTCTACAAGAATACTCAATATGCCCAAATATGAACACTGGTGGAGTTTGGGGAAAATAGAATCTTGACATTTAGGAGTTGTAGTTGCTGGGATTTATAGTTTACCTACAATCACAGAGCATTCTGAACCCCACCAACAATAGAATTGGGCCACAGCAACGTGTGGCAGGGGACGGCTAGTAGGGATATAATTTAAAAGAACACCCACATCTACAAATGCCAAAGATTTTTAATATGCAGTTATTATGTTGTAATATATCCAACCAAAAGGTTGTAATATATCCAACTATTGAACATTTATTACTTTATTTATTTACTTTATTCTTATCCCAATTTTCTCCCGACATAGGGACAAGGTGGCTACCAGCAAACATGAAAGAATACAAATTAAAAATAAAGCAAATGCATGTAAAGCTATATAAATAAAAATGTAATGTTCATTTGTGGGATTAACAGAACTCAAAAACTACTGGATGATTTGACACCAAATTTGGACACAAGTCACCTAACAACCCAATATATGTCCTTCACTCTAAAAAATGATGTTGTCATTTGGGAGTTTTAGTTGCTGGGATTTATAGTTCACTTTCAATCAAAGAGCATTCTGAACCCCATCAACGATGGAATTGAACCAAACTTGGCACACAGTTCTCCCATGACCAACATAAAATACTGGAAGGGTTTGGTGTTGGAGTTGTAGTTCACCTACATCCAGAGATCACTGTGGACTCAAACAATGATGGATCTGGACCAAACTCTACACAAATACTCAATATGCCCAGATGTGAACACCAGTGGAGTTTGCGGAAAATAGAATCTTGACATTTGGGAGTTGTAGTTGCTGGGATTTATAGTTCACCTATAATCAAAGAGCATTCTGAACCACACCAACGATAGAATTGGGCCAAACCTCCCACACAGAACCTCCATGTGGGCCACAGCAACGCATGGCAGAGGACGGCTAGTATGAGTATAAAAATTAAAAACAATGCTTTGTGTTGGGAACATAACAATTAAAATACAATTTAAATGACAGTTAATGATAATACACAGCCCCCCACATCCCACTCACCCCATATTCACATCATTCTCTTTATGCCCAATGGCAGAGGGACATTTTCACCTGGCTGTGAAAGGCAAGCAGGGATGGGGCCATCCTGGCCTCTCTTGGGAGGGAGTTTCAAAGTCTGGGAGCATCCTCTGAAAAGGCCCTCTCCCTTGCTTCCACAAATATGCTTAAGAGGGGTGGTGGAGCAAAGAGAAGGTCCTCCTCTTCCTCATACAGAGAGATATGGTCCTTCAAATAACCTAGACCCAAGTTGTATAAGGTTTTTAAGGTCAAAATTAGTATCCTGGAAATGGGTTGGCAGCCAGTAGAACTTTTGCTCCCGGGGCATTGTACATGACTATCTCATATGCCACGAGGAGGCATTATCTATATTCCGTCTCTACTATTTGGTTGAAGCTGACAGTTTCTTTCTAAAAAGACTTATTAATATCTAGGAACCTAAACCATAAACATTTGCTGGACTAACTTCTAGTGCTGTATCAATGGTATACCAGAGAACTGTAGAAATGCTGCTCATAGTGGTTAGGCACTAATCTGGACACTTTCAGAAAGTAGGAATATGAATCCCCTTTAGACTGTTGATTAATTCAAATCTGAATTCAAATCATTTCGAATCTTCCCTGTGTGTACTACTAGCCATTTTGAAAAAATAGGTTATTTGTAAAATATATTTTTTCATTGAGCTGTGTTTTTTGTTTTGATCAAAACTAAAGTGATGTTATTGTGTGTACAGTATACATTTGGAAACACTCATCAAAAGAAATATGATATAGATTAGTTATACCATATGCAACATTAGTGGTTAAGTAGAAAATAAAATAAAAAACATATGCAAGTTGTACAAAATTCAAAATGTTGTAGGCACATTATATGACTTCAGTCCTTACAGTAGCTCTTTAAAGTAGGCAAAATTGCTATTCCATATATGTTTGTGTGTATATGTATAAATATTAGCCATGTATAAATATGTGAGAGGAAGCCACAGAGAGGAGGGAGCAAGCTTGTTTTCTGCTTCCTTGGAGACTAGGACGCGGAACAATGGCTTCAAACTACAAGAGAGGAGATTCCATCTGAACATGAGGAAGAACTTCGTGACTGTGAGAGCCATTCAGCAGTGGAACTCTCTGCCCCGGAGTGTGGTGGAGGCTTCTTCTTTGGAAGCTTTTAAACAGAGGCTGGATGGCCATCTGTCAGGGGTAATTTGAATGCAATATTCCTGCTTCTTGGCAGGGGGTTGGACTGGATGGCCCATGAGGTCTCTTCTAACTCTTTGATTCTATGATTCTATGTGTGAGAGAGACATACACATGGAGAGAGAGAAAGATAAGGAAGAACTGAGACATACACAAAATTACTTAATGTCTTCAGACAAAAGTAATACTTGATTTGGGGCCTTCCCTGTATGCAAGACTATGTCTTGTGCACCACAATAGAATATGGCCACTATCATTAGGATATATGTTCCTAGGCTTACTGAAGTTTGTGAAAATCATGGATAAATAGCTAATTCTATTAAGTGAACAACTTCTACTGCGGTTCTGTCATCAACTTCTGGCAGAAGCATACCGTAGAGTTACACTAGAAGATCTAAGGGATGTCTAAGAAGACATTTGTCCGATGTATGTAATGAAACTATGGATACTGGTCCTGTGAATACAGGGGTTGTACTATATGTTTGCTGTTCATGTTCAAGGCTTAGATTGAACTTCCATGCATAGTTTTGCTATAATTGTATTTTTACTATATAGCATAATACCAGATTACTAAAAAAAACCCCTGCATATTGGCCTTGCCAGCTAATTCTGGTACCACTCCCAAATGTTTACAAGCTAGATACAAGGTATGATACCGGATCTACATGTTTAACTGAAAGTGTTTAGGTTTCTCCATGCCGCCAAATAATTCCAGTCACATGAAGGAACTGAATTTGACTAACTGTGTTTAGATTCTGACTGAGGATATTCTGTTCATTGCATGAAGGTTTGAGGACAAGGTGACAGGGACTATGCTGTTTTAGAGGCACATGGTGGTGTTGGATATGGGTGCAGGGGCGGCTCAACCCATTACACAAAGTAAGCATTTGCAGTATAGTTGATTTTGCCCAGGGGTGCTCTTGATGCGCTCTTGGGGGAAAATAGACCTTGACATATGCGATTTGTAGTTACAGGGATGTATAGTTCACCTACAAACAAAGAGCATTCTGAACTCCACCAATGATGGAATTGAACCAAATATGGCACACAGAACTCCCATGACGAACAGAAAATATATATCAGTGATTAGTTTGGGGGGGGGGGGGACGACGGGACGGGACGCCAAAATACTGTTTGCTTACTGTTGAAAATTACCTAGGGCCGCCTCTGTATGGGTGCTACAATTTGCTTCCTAAAAGTACTGGAACTAATTGTGCTGTAGCCCAGCACAATTCCAGTACTTTTGTGAAGTTCCTTTATGGAGAGAAAAAGTGGAGTATAAATAGACATAAACAACAACAATAATAATTTGAGCTTCCCATTTATGGGTGACCCCATTTACAAGGAGAATGTTCCTGTTTTATATATCTCTTCATTCAAATTTCAGAAATAAAAGGAAGATCATGAGGATTTTTACACTACCTCCAGCTGTTGAAATGCCAACTGAACCAAACTTCTATGACAGTGTGAAAAAAATTCGTCTACGACAGCAGTTAGAGATGTATTCTATCGGTAGGTATACATTTGCTGTTTGGGTATCAAGGATTTTCATTACAATTTAGTAATAAAATGGTATGGGTTGTGTCGGTAACAAATTCCAGGGTCACACACTGACTTACTATGCTGGTGAATCTTGAGACATAGTTTACCTTCATACATAGCAGGCTGCGAAACCGCTCCAAAATTTGTGCTGGTTGCGTAGACTTATAAAAGTGCTTTTATTGTAACCTTTTCTTCACCTTCTTTTAGTTCATGATGCTTGAAATACTTCTTTCTATAATAGTGAACTTGGAATGGTATCCCAGTCACCCTAGGTCAGGGCTGGAAGCTATATAATTTAAGGTCATGCATTAAATTATTGTAATGTATCATGCTTCTGTTCAGGATTTCAGCCATGCACCGTTTCAGAACACTTTCTTCCACCACCACCTCTTCTTCTGTTCCTCTAACTTTCTAGTCTTTTCTCACAACAGATATTTCATCTTCTGTTGTCACTGAAAATGTTTAGTTTTCATTGAATTTTTATTTATTTATTTAGAGAGATTTTGTCTTCTCTGCTCCATTGAGGGACGCAGGCCGGTTTCCAACAACAATATCACAAACAATCATTAAAAACATCATATTCCATATTACATTAAAACATTAAAACAGCAAAACACAGTCATATAATTACAGTGGTCAGTCGTCACAACAAAATCGTTGTTCATCATCATGAATTAGAGCTAGAATTCCACTCCTCAAAAAGTTCTTTATCATACAACTTTTTTGGTATTTCTGTATACCTGTTGACATCACTCTTGTTATATGGAAGGTGCCATTTTGGCTGTGTGGGCTGATACTTCAGAGAAAAAGTTTGCCATTAGTATAAACAGTATTAAAATAAGTATAACCTACAGGGGTATTTTGGTTGCTTTGTGAATAGCATATTCTCAGTTTAATATGACTAACACTGTAAATTTAAATGAAAGGCGAGCAATGCACGGTAAAATCTATATATATATAAATGATCTGTACATAATGAGTACCTTAAAAACAGAAGAACCAATGAACAAAATCACACCAAATTTGGCAACAAAACATCTCACAACACAAAAAGTGACCATCACTTTAAAAATTATGATTTTGTCATTTAGGAATTGTAGTTGCTGGGATTTATAGTTCACCTACAATCAAAGAGCATTCTGAACACCACCAATGATGGAAATGAACCAAATTTGGCACACAGAACTCGCATGACCAACAGAAAATACTGGAAGGGTTTGGTGGGCATTGACCTTGAGTTTGGGAGTTGTAGTTCACCTACATCCAGAGAGCACTGTGGACTCAAACAATGATGGATCTGGACCAAACTTGACACAGGCACTCAATACTCCCAAATATGAACACAGATGGAGTTTGGGGGAAATAGACCTTGGCATTTGGGAGTTATAATTACTGGGATTTATAGTTCACCTACAATCAAAGAGCATTCTGAACCCCGCAAACGACAGAATCGGGGCAAACTTCCCACACAGAACCCGCATGACCAACATAAAATACGGCCATCCAGTCCAACTTGCTTCACCAGGGCAAGAAAACGTAATCAAAGTCCTCCTGACAAAGAGCCATCTAGCCATAGATAGAGATAGATAGATAGATAGATAGATAGATAGATATGATTCACACACACATAGTATCATAGATTTGAAAGGGACCTCTGAAGAAGGACAATGATATGTTGCATGTTCCAGGGTGGGCAAACCAGACAATCTCCACATCAACACTAACAAAGAAACAGCAAGAAATACTGTTTACTCACAACATCAAGACATTACATATATTAGAAACCATCACTTTCTCATAACTTTATTTTCCAGATCAACAGACTTGGCCACAGCAATGCGTGGCAGGGGACAGCTAGTGAATAAATAAAGAGGGTTCCTTATAGTTGCAATGAAACTCTGTGTTACGCTTCTAGTCAAATTGACAACTTTTATTCTGGGCAGGCCTACGACAGTTTACATATTTAAGATTGAAAGATTAGATATGACATGGTATTCCCTTTGTTATATCATAATATTTCTAAATGCATTTATTTTTCTAGCAAGGAAATATGACCACCAGCAGCAACCACAGAAACAAACTGATAGTGTACAACTTCTGGTGGAATGAATTCTTGAATCTCTGAAGCTGAGAGGCAGTGCTGAGGATGACAGAGCATTTGGGATGTAGTCACTTTCAGTGCAACATTATAGGTATATAGTCTTTTCAGTTGCATATGGTGTCTCTTAATGATCGGTGCTGTGTAAATGTACAATGAATGTTGTCTGGGAACAGGAAAAAAAATGGTGTGCTGCCTTTCAGTTTGTATAACAAATGATTTTCAATAAAAGTGATTGTTCACGAGAGCAGGCCAATGTTCAATTGAGATACTGCAGCTGTTCTTACTGGTGGATTCATGATGAATTTAAGAAGTATATGCTATCTGATTTGTAATAATGTTATCAAATGCCTTGGTGCTGGCAATGAAAGAACATCTCACACTGAGATGTTTAAGTATATTTTGTTTTCATAATAGAATATAGATAAAAAGGTTGACATATTGGAAAATGCACCTCTTGTTTTGACTAATGAAATATTAGCATACATGCAAAACGCTGTGCTGTGACTAACATGCTAGTTGATATAGCCCATTCTGTTAGTCAAATGAACCTCAATGTTTATGTAATGTTCAGGTCCCCATTTAAATTTCCCACTTAACTCTTTCTCTAGTATATTCTAAATTGTGTATTTCATTTTTTTCAAACCAGAATACTTCCAGTTAAGATTACATGCACTCTCAGTGGTACCAAGCTTTTTTAAAAAACAGTTTAAGTCCTTGGATCTGTGTATCCAGATTAAGGCTAACTAAAAATGTTTAAAATGTCTTGACATAGCCCCATTTATGAAGTCTGTAATTTTATGGCAAGGACAGTTGCTCTTAGCTTCTAAATGGCACTTTAATAAGCAAAATGTTACAAAGAAGAACATATTGTGGCATTATAGGGCAATATTTCTATTCTTAATGTTTACAGCTAAAACTGCTTAAAAGCAGGTACAGTTAAAGTCTTACGTAGTTTTCAAATATTTTAGACATCAATTACATTAGACATCAATTACAATCTCAATTACATTGAGATTATATAGAGACTGAGCGAAAAAAAATATATGTATACAGATGTTCATAAATATCTGAAGGAACGTGAAAAAAGTTTGATTTGGACTTTGATTTTTATGAAATATTTGAATGAAATTATAAGTTATTTCCCCAAGCAGCTAGTATGTATGAAATTGATAGAATAAAGAATGAAGATAAATTCTGATAAATAGAATAAAGATAAATTATGACTGTGAGATTTTCACATTTTTGCCCTTGTTTCCTTTATCTTGTGGGGAAGGTAGGTATTCAAATACATGGGCACAGCAAGAATTATTTATTTTCAAGGGTTTTTATGATGTTTACAATCTTTGGGTACAGTTTTGAGGTCACAGTTCTAACAGAGGAACTGTCAAGTAGACACTAGCAGAAATACAGTAGCTTGGTCTTTACATATTTTAATTTAAATGTATCATATAATGAGTACCTTAGGGTTTAGTCACTAATATCCTATATTAGTAGCACAGGGGAGAGCATTTAGCTTCGGAGAGTTTGCCATTTGTAGTCATATTGAGGGAAGCCAGTAAGTCTTTCACTGTGGAGGACTATTGCTTGCATTCTGCTGAGACAGTTTTTTAAAAAAAAAAAAAATACAACAGTTATTCCAGTATCTGGGTGCAGCGTTATAGCAACTTTTTTGCACAATTTGACTGCAACAATCTCTGTGATCATGTAATAACCACGGAAGAGCAGACAAGTATTGCAGAGGAATTCATTATGATATGTGTGTCTGAAGAGCTTTAAATCTTTTATGAATTTAGGATTTTGTTGGTTTTTCTTTCTAAAGACACGAAGTTATTACGTTTTTTGAATTGCCAGTACTACTACAAATAGCTAGGTTTTTGGTTGTCAATGTGCTACTTCTAAAATGCTTGCACAATCCTTATGTATGAAATACTTGTTTTGTTTTCAACCTTAGTAAAAATTATATAAAGCTGGATCTGTTTGAAATGTCTTTTTTCCGGCACTGTACTATTGTCGATTTTTTAAAAAAATCTCTACAACATTCACCTTAATTTCCTAGATAATACACTAAAATGATATAACACATAGCAGTATATTTCTGTATTTTATTTTTAAAAATGGTTCAGCATTCTTTTGAGTGAGATAGTTGTGATGGCCAACTTTTTTGTTCTAAAAAATCTAAGTTGCTGTGGCCACTGAATAGTGCAATATTTTGGGCAATGCTTAAGTAGATTGTTTGGGAGGAAACACATATAAGATGTATGTGGGACAGGTGTTGTTTTAAAAAATACGAGGGCTATTTTTTAAGTAAGGTCCGTTTGAACATAAGTACACAACGAAAGTTTATTTCAAAAAAGTAAATTTATTTTCAGAAAGTACATACTTCACTCTATTTTTTGACATAGTTGCCAAGCTTGTTCAAACACTTATCATACCTCTGAACCAATTTTAAAATACCCTCTTTATAAAAACTTGCCGCCTGCTCCGATAACCAAGAGTTCACTGTAATCAAAGAAGGGCAACCGGAGTGATCCTCGTCATGGACGTTGTCACGGCCATCTTTGAATTGTCATACCCACTTACGCACTTTGCTTTCACTCATAACAGTATCACCGTACACTTCACAAATCTGTCGATGAATTTCTGCAGCAGGCAGGTTCCTTGCTGACAAAAACCATATCACTGAGCAAATCTCACATAGGGCGGGTGAGTTGATAGTCTTAAATTATTATTATTATTATTATTATTATTATTATTATTATTATTACTGCGCTTGTATACCGCTGTTTCTCAGCCTACATTGGCGACTCAACGCGGTTTACAACACTACAATAATCAACAATATTCAATATAAAAAGCATAAAAACACATACATAATATACAATATTGGGCCACCAATATCGAACCAATGCATCTCTTAACTAAAAACGCAGTCCAATTTCATCGTCTGTGATTACCAGTCCTTGATCATCAGATTCATTGCACCGAGTTAACCGAATGCTTGTTCAAACATTAAACATTTTTAAAGCACAGAACAGAACCGTACAGGTTAGCTACAGAGCGGAAACTGAGCACAGGTGTTCCCGAGGCATGCCGGTACACAACACATGCGCTCATTGTGGTATTCACGTGAACTACTAGTGTCTACAACAAAACGGACCTTACTTAAAAAATACCCCTCGTATATCCAAATGAGAAGAGGAAAAGGAGGAATTTGGCTAAACAGCAAGGGAAAGAACGATAGCACTCTTACTAATTAATGCAGAGCATTGAGATATGAAGTTGTTGATGGAAACATGGGAATAGAATAAGGTTTAAGTAACTTTTTCAGCACTTTCCCTCTGACACCTATGTCACATGCAAAAGTAGACAGATAGTAGACAGGGAACAAACATTAGACTCGGAGGTCTTTAGCCACTGGGCTACAGCAGTGGAGAACTATTGATTATTTGCATTTGGAATCCTAATTTTAAATGCAAGAACTAAATATTTTTACAGATGAAAGAAAAGCATATTTGCTTCTACCTTTTGGGATGGGACGGGGGAGTACAACTATGCTGAAGTCCTTGATTGCACTATTATTTACTGCTAGTCACTTGTCAGAAAAATGGTTCCCACAGCTCACAATGCAAAAAAAACAAACTCTGGACTCTCAGTTAAGGAGTTTGTTATCCTGCCTCCTCTTTACTGTTATAGGCACTTTTGGCCTTTATGTTATGGGCATTTAGAAATCAGGGAAGATCACAGTTCTCCTGTAGAGGCTGTGTGTGTGTGGTAGTTTGGAGAAAGGACGCGGAAGTCTGAAGAATATGTATAGGAAAGTTCTGTATTTGAGATGATGCTGTTGAAGGGGAGGGAAGCATTTTGAAGGAAGGAGAAAAGCAGGAAACTGTTGATAATCAAGGCTGGAGAGGTGGTTGTACCTCACTGAAGTATAGTCGACACATACCAAGTAGTGAGATTTTGCATTTGATCTCAATATTGTGTCCTTGCAGGAGCCATTTTTGAGGCAAACTGCTAATGCACAACAAAAAATTGAGTTTGGTTGCATGTGCAGCCATTTCAATGGTATTCTTTCCCTAAATTCAGCCTCTACCTTCATCCCAGTGGTACATGACAGTTCAGCTTGTTGCCAAAACGTACCAAATCCATCTGAACAAATTGTACAGGAATTGAAAAAAATGGGTAGAGATTATGTATTCCTTTGCTATAAAACACAATTCCCCTGTACCCACATGATTTGATATATTTTGATAGTTTGGATCTGTATATAATATTCTAGTCCTTGACAATAATGTGCTGCCATTTTTCTTTCCGGGGGGGGGGGGGGGTGGGGGGTGGTAAGGGGGATTTGATGCCTTTTGGAAACAAGCTCCACAAAAATGAAATGTTCTGAATGAATTCCATGCCTGCTTTGTTTGGGTATGGGCACCAGAGCTTCTATATATACATTGAGGTTTTCTAAAATGAATCATCATTGGATGTGAGAAAATCTTGCAGCATCTCTGTGGCCATGTAAGTTGAGTCTCTAGGGAGAGATTTCCCATCTTCCTCTGGCTTGAAGGAAGGGCAAAAAATGCCTCGCCTAGATGACTGGTATGGGGTGCTATGCAACACTTTGTAATGGGTTAATATTACTATATTGTGTGAAGTGGGACAGGAATAGTGTGTTCTGGTAGTTGTAGACCCAAGGGCATTTTTAAGATAGGGGTACACTTGACTTCATACTCAGAAATCCCATTGTTGACATGTTCTAAATCAGGGATCCTCAAACTTTTTAAACAGAGGGCCAGGTCACAGGCCCTCAAACTGTTGGAGGGCCAGATTATAATTTGGAAAAAAAAATGAATGAATTCCTATACACACTGCACATATATTATTTGTAGTGCAAAAACAGTTAAAAACAATACAATAATTAAAATGAAAAACAATTTTAACAAATATAAACTTATTAGTATTTCAATGGAAAGTGTGGGCCTGCTTTTGGCTGATGAGATAGGATTGTTGTTATTGTTGTTATTGTGTGCTTTCAAGTCATTTCAGACTTAGGTTGACCCTGAGCGAGGGCCGGGTAAGTGACCTTGGAGGGTCGTTTTTGGCCCCTGGGCCTTGCTTTGAGGACCCCTGTTCTAAATTGTAGCAGAATTCAGGCCGCTTCTACACTGCAGTATCCCAATTATCAAAGCAGAAAATCCACATCTGCTTTGAACTGGATTATACAGTTTACATCCCGTTCCTTGAGTGAGCCAGATTTAGCCATAGTGGTATACACCACAGTTACATCCCATCTGGATTACTGTAACATGCTCTATGCGGGACTGCCTCTGAAGTGCTCGGAAACTTCAGCTGGTCCAAAGAGCTTCAGCTAGGTTGCTAATTGGGGCTGGCTATGGGGAGCAGATAACTCCCCTGTTGCAACAGCTCCACTGGCTGCAAGTCTGTTACTGGGCACAATTCAAAGTGCTGGCTATAATAACCTTTAAAGCAGGGGGCTTCAAACTTTTTAAACAGAGGGCCATGTCACAGTTCCTCAAACTGTTGGAGGGCCTGATTATAATTTGAAAAACAGAGGGCCATGTCACAGTTCCTCAAACTGTTGGAGGGCCTGATTATAATTTGAAAAAAACCAAAGAAACCATGAATGAATTCCTATGTACACTGCACATATCTTATTTGTAGTACAAAAAAACTTTAAAACAATGCGATAATTAAAAGGAAGAACAATTTTATCAAATATAAACTTATTAGTATTTTAATGGGAAGTGTAGGCCTGCTTTTAGTTGGTGGGATAGGATTGTTGTTGTGTGCTTTCAAGTCGTTTCAGACTTAAGTTGACCCTGAGCGAGGGCCGAGTAAATGACATTGGAGGGCCATATCCGGCCCTCGGACCATAGTTTGAGGACCCCTGCTTTTAAAGCCTTCAGGTCCAGGCTAGTTGGTCGACTGCATCCCCTTGTATGAACCTGCCAGGGCCCCAAGATCTTCATGAGAGGTCTTTCTCTTGGACCCACCTTCATCTCAAGCTTGATTGGTGGGAATGAGAGAGCGGGCTTTCCTTCTCGGTGGCTGCTCCTCAACTCTGGAACTCCCTGCCCAGCAAAGCCAGAATGGCCCCATGTCCATGAGGTCACGAAGAGTCAGAAGCAACTGAACGAATAAACAACAAGAACAGGATTATATGGCAGCATAGACTCATATAATTTAGTGGATTAGGTGCTTTGATAATTTGGATTATATGGCAGTGTAGATCCAGCCTGAAATACACCTTTCCCCCTACAACCTGTGGATCCCCAGGTGTTTTGGCCTACAACTCCCAGAAATCCCAGCCAGTTTACCAGCTGTTAGGATTTCTGGAACAACCACGGAATAACAGACTGGTTCAAGATTGGGAAAGGCGTACGGCAAGGCTACATACTCTCACCCAACCTTTTTAACTTGTATGCAGAACACATCATGCGATGTGCGGGGCTGGATGAATGCAAAGCTGGGGTGAAAATTGCTGGGGTGAAAATTGCTGGAAGAAACATTAACAACTTCAGATATGCAGATGATACCACTCTCATGGCCGAAAACGAGGAGGAGCTGAGGAGCCTCCTAATCAAGGTGAAAGAAGAAAGCGCAAAAGCCGGGTTGCAGCTAAACATCAAAAAACCAAGATTATGGCAACAAGAATGATTGACAACTGGAAAATAGAGGGAGAAAATGTGGAGGCCGTGACAGACTTTGTATTTCTAGGTGCAAAGATTACTGCAGATGCAGACTGTGGCCAGGAAATCAGAAGACGCTTACTTCTTGGGAGGAGAGCAATGTCCAATCTCAATAAAATAGTAAAGAGTAGAGACATCACACTGGCAGCAAAGATCCGCCTAGTCAAAGCCATGGTATTCCCTGTAGTAACCTACGGATGTGAGAGCTGGACCTTAGGGAAGGCTGAGTGAAGGAAGAGAGATGCTTTTGAACTGTGGTGTTGGAGGAAAATTCTGAGAGTGCCTTGGACTGCGAGAAGATCCAACCAGTCCATCCTCCAGGAAATAAAGCCCGGCTGCTCATTGGAGGGAAGGATACTAGAGACAAAGTTGAAGTACTTTGGCCACATCATGAGAAGACAGGAAAGCTTAGAGAAGAGTATGATCCTGGGGAAAATGGAAGGAAAAAGGAAGAGCGGCCGACCGAGCTTGAGAAGAGTATGATTCTGGGGAAAATGGAAGGAAAAAGGAAGAGGGGCCGACCAAGCTTAGAGAAAGAGTATGATGCTGGGGAAAATGGAAGGAAAAAGGAAGAGGGGACGACCAAGGGCAAGATGATAGCCATGTATAAATATGTGAGAGGAAACCACAGGGAGGAGGGAGCAAGCTTGTTTTCTGCTGCTCTGGAGACTAGGACACGGAACAATGGCTTCAAACTACAAGAAAGAAGATTCCATCTGAACATTAGGAAGAACTTCCTGACTGTGAGAGCCGTTCAGCAGTGGAACTCTCAGCCCCGGAGTGTGGGGGATGCTCCTTCTTTGGAGGCTTTTAAACAGAGGCTGGGGTGATTTGAATGCAATATTCCTGCTTCTTGGCAGGGGGTTGGACTGGATGGCCCATGAGGTCTCTTCCAACTCTTATGATTCTAAGATGGATGGATGGTATCCTTGAAGTGACTGGCTTGACCTTGAAGGAGCTGGGGGTGGTGACGGCCGACAGGGAGCTCTGGCGTGGGAGGTCACGAATGAACAACAAAACAGATCCAGCCTGAAATACACCTTTCCCCCTACACCAGTGGTTCTCAACCTGTGGGTCCCCCGGTGTTTTGGCCTACAACTCCCAGAAATCCCAACCAGTTTACCAGCTGTTAGGATTTCTGGGAGTTGAAGGTCAAAACATCTGGGGATCCACAGGTTGAGAACCACTGGTGTAGGGGGAAAGGTGTACCTTACTCGAGGAGTGGAAAACAACAACGTATTGTCGAAGGCTTTCATGGCTGGAATCACTAGGTTCTTGTGGGTTTTTTCGGGCTATAGAGCCATGTTCTAGAGGCATTTCTCCTGACGTTTCGCCTGCATCACAAGCATGTGGACAATTTCAACAGAAAGGAAGAGACCATGAAAATGAACAAAATCTGGCTACCAGTATTAAAAAACTCTAAAATTACAACAGCAAAACAACAGAGAGGAAACAACCAGGCACGTATTAACACCTCCCAGCAAGAGATTTTCCCAGGCTCAGGCAGGCCTTCAAATGCTAATGAAGGTGATCAGTTAAAACATTCACACCTAGCTGCAGCAGGGAGGAGCTCCTTGCCCCACCCCAGCCATTCCACAGATATATAAACCCACTGTCCTAATTCCAACAGACCTCACTACCTCTGAGGATGCTTGCCATAGATGCAGGCGAAACGTCAGGAGAAATGCCTCTAGAACATGGCTCTATAGCCCGAAAAAACCCACAAGAACCTAGAAAACAACAACGTCCATCTCAGTCAAACCTACCTGAACCCTCCCCGCTTTCCCCCCTCTCTATGTTGTGAACAAGCAGCTCTCACTTCCGTTCCGAGGGAGGAAGCGCTCAGACGACCGGAAGTCGGGGCTGCTCTGGGAAAGGTGTCCTTGCCGAGTCTCTGGTGCGTTCTGTCTACTTCCGTTTGGTGGCGCTCCCCCTTTTGGCTTTGTTTTTCTCGATGTGCATCCGGGTTTTTGCCGGCGTGTTTGGCGGCTGTTTGCGGAGAGCGGGCGAGGCGAGGCGAGGCGCCGGCGGGAAGCGTGGCTGGCGGGACGGTGAGCAAAGGCAGCCGGCGGAGGGGGCGGGACGACTCTTCTGGGCTTCCCTCCCCTGTCAGTTCGCTCTTGGGTGTCCCGGTCAGGGTGACCCGCAGTCACGAGGGCTCCTTTCCCTCAAGCGCCGCCGGGCTTTTCTGTCGCGACCCTCTGTCATGTTTCCCCCTCCCCTTTCCGAAGGTCTTCCGGGGGACGTCACACCCCCTGGAAACCCCCAAAGGTCAACAGGGAGGGAATGGGGCGCCTCAGCCCTCTTCTCCTCAGGCGGAGTCCACTCCACGTCGTGAGGGCCCTCTGCGCGCTCTCTCTCCCCAATCCGCTTATCTGCTTCCCTCTCATCAGGAGAACTTTTGTCAGCCTCGGCTTTCCCTCTCATACAATCCTCGAGTTGGTAGAGACCGCATGGGCTATCCAGTCCAGCCCCCTTGTGCCAGGCAGGACAAGCACAATTAGAGCATCCCCAGCAGATGGCCATTCAGCCTCTTTTGAAAAGCCTCCACCACATTCCCAGATTCACTCTTGAACAGCTCTCAGGGTCAGGGCCTTCTTCCCAAGGTTTAGCCGCAATCCCCTTTCTTGTTTTTGAACCCATTGCTCTCAAGTTGGAATGTGTCCAGAGGAGGGTGACTAAAATTATCGAGGGTCTGGAGAACAAGCCCTATGAGGAGCGGCTTAAAGAACTGGGCAATTGAAAAGAGATATTGAGAAGCTGGAATGTGTCCAGAGGAGGGTAACTAAAATGATCGAGGGTCTGGAGAACAAGCCCTATGAGGAGCGGCTTAAAGAACTGGGCACGTTTAGTCACAATTGAAGAGAGATATTGACAAGCTGGAATGTGTCCAGAGGAGGGCAACTAAAATGATCAAGGGTCTGGAGAACAAGCCTTATGAGGAGCGGCTTAAAGAGCTGCTGGGTATGTTTAGCCACAGTTGAAAAGATATATTGACAAACTGGAATATGTCCAGAGGAGGGCGACTAAAATGCTCAAGGGTCTAGAGCAGGGGTCCTCAAACTTTTTAAACAGAGGGCCAGGTCACAGTCCCTCAAATTGTTGGAGGGCCGGGTTATAATTTGAAAAAATCAAGCACAATTAGAGCGCCCCCAGCAGATGGCCATCCAGCCTCTGTTGAAAAGCCTCCACTACATTCCCAGATTCACTCTTGAACAGCTCTCAGGGTCAGGGCGTTCTTCCCAAGGTTTAGCCGCAATCCCCTTTCCTGTCTTTGAACCCATTGCTCCCAAGTTGGAATGTGTCCAGAGGAGGGCGACTAAAATGATCAAGGGTCTGGAGAACAAGCCCTATGAGGAGCGGCTTAAAGAGCTGCTGGGCATGTTTAGCCACAATTGAAAAGACATATTGACAAGCTGGAATGTGTCCAGAGGAGGGAGACTAAAACGATCAAGGGTCTGGAGAACAAGCCCCATGAGGAGCGGCTTAAAGAGCTGGGCAAGTTTAGCCACAATTGAAAAGAGATATTGACAAGCTGGAATGTGTCCAGAGGAGGGCGACTAACTAAAATGATCAAGGGTCTGGAGAACAAGCCCTATGAGGAGCAGCTTAAAGAGCTGCTGGGCATGTTTAGCCGCAATTGAAAAGAGATATTGACAAGCTGGAATGTGTCCAGAGGAGGGAGACTAACTAAAATGATCAAGGGTCTGGAGAACAAGCCCTATGAGGAGCGGCTTAAAGAGCTGCTGGGCATGTTTAGCCGCGATTGAAAAGAGATATTGACAAAGTGGAATGTGTCCAGAGGAGGGCGACTAAAATGATCAAGGGTCTAGAGCAGGGGTCCTCAAATAATATTGTTATTATTACTATTAACTTTATTTGTACCCCGCTAAGATCTCCTGAAGGACTCGGTGCGGCTTACAAACAACAGCGAACAAATACAAACAATAAAATTCATAAAGCAAACCAATAAACATTAAAGCAGTAACAGTAAAACAATAAAACAATACATCATAACACATTAAAACTAGGGCCGGACCAAATGTAATGGATAAAGTTAAAAGTGCTGGGCATGACAGGTGAAATGTAAGGATTTTAGGGTAGGTGCGATGTGCAGACAATCTTAATATCTCTAATAAACTGTGTTTGGGACATGATGCTGGGAGTTTCCTATTCTGGAAAGGCACACTGGAACAGCCAGGTCTTCAAGCTCTTCCTAAAGACTGCCAACATTGGTGCTTGTCTGATGTTCTTGGGGAGAGAGTTCCAGAGTCGGGGGGCCACCACAGCCACAATTGAAAAGAGATATTGACAAGTTGGAATGTGTCCAGAGGAGGGTGACTAAAATGATCAAGGGTCTGGAGAACAAGCCCCATGAGGAGCGGCTTAAAGAGCTGGGCATGTTTAGCCACAATTGAAAAGAGATATTGACAAGCTGGAATGCATCCAGAGGAGGGTGACTAAAACGATCAAGGGTCTGGAGAACAAGCCCTATGAGAAGCAGCTTAAAGAGCTGGGCATGTTTAGCCTGAAGAAGAGAAGTCTGAGAGGAGACACAATAGCCTTCCCAGAATAAGGAAAACTCTTAGCAATATCTCCTCAAATGCACTTTAATATTGATTAGGATTGTCAGCGTGCCCTCTTTCTTTGAAAACCCTATCCTAGTTTACCCTACCTTGGGTTGTTGTAGGTTTTTTCGGGCTATATGGCCATGTTCTAAAGGCATTTTCTCCTGACGTTTCGCCTGCATCTATGGCAAGCATCCTCAGAGGTAGTGAGGTCTGTTGGAACTAGGGGAAAGGCTTTATATATCTGTGAAATGACCAGGGTAAGACAAAGGTCTCTTGTCTGCTGGAGCTAGGTGTGAATGTTTTAACTGATCACCTTGATTAGCATATAATGGCCTGACAGTGCCTGGAGCAAACTTTTGTTGAGAGGTGATGAGATGTCCTTACCTTACCTTGTTCATGCCCAGCATTTTAAATTTTAATTATTACATCTGGCCCGGCCATATGTTTTTAAATGCTGTATGTTATTGTTTATTGCTTATTGTGCATTTTTATATTTGAGTTTTATTTTAACTGCTTGTATTATTTGTTATTGCCTTTGTTTATTGATGTGCTGTGGGCTTGGCCTCATGTAAGCCGCACCAAGTCCCTTGGGGAGATGGTAACGGGGTACAAATAAAGATTATTATTATTATTATTATTATTATTATTATTATGTATAAATATGTGAGAGGAAGTCATAGGGAGGAAGGATTCCCTCCCTGTTTTTTACATTGTCCTATCTCCCAGTGTTTTAAAATTTTATCCTTGAATTTGGCCCTACTCAGTGTGATCATCTATTTTACTGTTTGGTTTTATGATGTTATACTGTTTGGTTTATTACTTATATTGGTTTTGCATCTTATGTAATTTGTTTATTTATTTTTGTTGTGTATTTGTGTTTATTTTGTGTTTTACTGTATTGGTGGGTGTGGCCTTATGTAAGCCACCCCGAGTCCCCTTGGGGGAGATGGAGGTGGGGTATAAATAAAGTTTTATTATATTATTTATTATTAACTTGTTTTCTGCTAGCCTGGAGACTAGGGCGCAGAACAATGTCTTCAAACTACAAGAAAGGAGATTCCATCTGAACATTAGGAAGAACTTCCTGACTGTGAGAGCTGTTCAGCAGTGCAACTCTCTGCCCCGGAGTGTGGTAGAGGCTCCTTCTTTGGAAGCTTTTAAACAGAGGTTGGATGGCCATCTGTTTGAAAGCAGTTTTCCTGCTTCTTGGCAGGGGGTTGGACTGGATGGCTCTTCCAACTATGATCCTAAGCCCGAGGGCCCTCACGGCCATATACCTCCGAATCACCCACAATATCTGCTTTGTACTGGGTTATCCAAGGACCCTTCCACACAGCTGAATAAAATCCCACATTTTCTGCTCTATAATAATGATAACAATAATAACAATAATACTTTATTTATACTCCGCCAAGGGACTCGGAGTGGCTTACATGAGGCCAAGCCTGACAACACATCAATAAAACAAAAAGCAATAAGCAAAAAAAAAATACAATTAATATAAATCACATATAAACAATAACACACAGATTTAAAAACCTGTGGATTTAAAAACCTAAAATATATGGCAGTGTGGATTCAGCCCTATTAAAAGCAGATATTGTGGGATTTTCTGCCTTGATATTCTGGGTTATATGACTGTGTGGAAGAGCTCTGAGTCCAGACTTCCCTATATCCCAGTTCAAAGCAGATAATGTGGGTTTTTATTCAGCTGTGTGGAAGGGGCCCTAGTCTCCAAGGCAGCAGAAAACAAGCTTTCATGTTCCTCAGTGCGACATCCTTTCAAATATTTAACTATCGCTGTCCTGTCCCTTCTCAACCTTTTATGCCAGGGCTTTAAGCAGCTCCTCATAGGAATACTTATAATTTTAGTTCCTCTCCTATGGACATGACTGCGCTTCTTA
Source organism: Anolis sagrei (assembly GCF_037176765.1). Lineage (NCBI taxonomy): Eukaryota > Metazoa > Chordata > Lepidosauria > Squamata > Anolidae > Anolis > Anolis sagrei. The sequence continues at coordinate 55,552,847 of NC_090026.1, forward strand.
AAACTTGACACTTGCCTTGAATTTGATAGAGTCTCTCTTAGGCATGGGCAAACTTTGGCCCTTTGGGTGTTTTGGACTTCAACTCCCACAGTTGTTAGGAATTGTGGAAGTTAAAGTCCAAAACACCCAAAGGGCCAAAGTTTTTCAATGCCTGGCCTGTCTCTTTATCTTGCACTTGGGCATAATACGGCTTGGACTTTAAGCTTTTAAGGTGGCATCAGCACTCTGTGTGGGAGGGGGGATAATGTTATCACGATGTTCTTTTCATTGGAAGAAAGGTGAGGTAAACATAGTATTCATCACAGTCCACTCTCCCTGTACAGTGATACACCTACCCAGGGCTTGAAAACATGACCCAAATAGCTCCCATTCCAGTCACAAATCTCTAGACCACCACCATCTGTGAATCCCACTGATATCTGAGGCCCCTTCTACACAACTGTATAAAATCCACATTGTACTGGATTATATGGCAGTGTGGACTCAGATAATCCAGTTCAAAGCAGATATGGTGGAGTATCTGCCTGCCTTGATATTCTAGGGTTTTTTTGCTCTGTGGAATGGCCCTATATCTATCCTATATCCCAGAATATCAAGGCAAAAAATCCCACAATATTTGCTTTGAACTGGGTTATCTGAACTCATACTCAGATAATGTGGGATTTTCTGCTTTGATATTCTGGAATATAGGGCTGCATGGAAGGGTCCTAAGACTCCTTCTACAGTGCCATATAAAATCCAGATTATCTGCTTTGAACTGGATTATATTGCAGCGTAGAATCATAGAATCAAAGAGTTGGAAGAGACCTCATGGGCCATCCAGTCCAACCCCCTGCCAAGAAGAAGGAATATTGCATTCAAATCACCCCCGACAGATGGCCATCCAGCCTCTGTTTAAAAGCTTCCAAAGAAGGAGCCTCCACCACACTCCGGGGCAGAGAGTTCCACTGCTGAACGGCTCTCACAGTCAGGAAGTTCTTCCTCATGTTCAGATTCGTATAACCCACTTCAAAGCAGATAATGTGGACTATCTACTTCGATCATCTGGATTCAGTGGCAGGATTGAAGGGGCCTGAGAGTTACAACTGGCCAGATCTGGACCAAATAAGTGCTGCAGTTTACCAGGTCTTGGGTTGAAAGGATTTGCACCTCCACAGGATTGTGATTTTAGAAATGGCCCCATTATACACTTATGCATTTTCTAATGTGTCCATTTGAAAAATCCAAAACCAAACAAAGACTTATTTCTAACAAATAGCATTACAAAATACCCAATCTGTGCATCACTGGGTACCTAAGCTAGTTTTATGTAATGGGTACAATTTTACTATTACTTTGAATGTAATGTGACTTGCATATCCACAGTGAGTCCTGGAATTGAACCTCAGTGGATTTCAGGGACTCATTGTAGTCATTTCTATTTTTCTGTATGAGATAAGCAAGAATGCCCCTCTCCATAAGAATGTGGGAGGGAAAAGCAGAATATATATAGCAGAAAGTAAAAGTGGAGCCGTGTTAAAGTAGGATTTCTGGACAATGGTTTAAATGTGATAATAAAGATTATCTTACTATATGATCTTGTTTGTACAGAAATAATTCTTAAATTAGTCATTAGGGCTGAAAGCTCAAACTATGATCAGAATTTGCACCCCTTCTCCTCTACAGCTCTGGCCATAAAATACACTTATTAAAGACTCGTTATACATAACCAGAAAATAGGCTTTCTTTTGTTGCTCAACAAAATGAAAATTTTGACATTTGTATCACCATCATCTTGTTGCTTTATTGTATTACTGGCCAGGCACAGGATGTAGTCTGTAGCAGCGCAGCTAGATGCAGTGTTAATCATGTGCCTGGCCTTGATGTGCATGACTTTCAAAACAGAAATAGCCTGCAGAGGAGAGCTTGAGTCAGATCATGCTCATGGCATTTTGGGATTGAGACTTTCATACTCCCCCCTCCCCCTTATATTCCCCATCATCTGATATTAGTGATGTGAGGAAAGTTCTTAGTGTAATAGGAGGAGTGATTTAATTGAAACTGTGGAGTTAAAGCCCACACACCATGTTACTTATACAGTTCAGTTATGGGAGCATACATGTTATCTACTGTTAAAACGTCTTACAGTCTGGGACTAGCCAGACATCTGATGTCACAACCAAGCCATGCAATCAGATATTACTTCAATTTTGGAGGAGTGTACGGTGACCTTCACCTTACCTTCAAAACCCCAAAGGTCTCCCTTGGTGACCTCACACTATTGGAGTGAAGTTCTTACACCAAGGTGTCCAGGCGTCATCAACAGAGCAAAATTTTGATTTCCCAGAATGACTGTTTTAACTGAAATATTATTGATCAGCATTAATGAACATAACAGGTACAGGAAAAGGTGCTAGTTGAAAGCTTCTCTGTGAAGAGTGATATCCGGTATTATGGCTTCTTGAAATACATCTGCATAGATGCCCATGAACACTGTCTGTTATCCCATACTGTAAGAGCAATTATGACTGTAATTATAGGGATTTGGGAAGGCAATACATACAATTAAACCGGTGTTTCTCAACCTGGGGGTCGGGACCCATCGGGGGGTTGTGAGGAGGTGGCAGAGGGGTCACCAAAGACCATCAGAAAACAGTATTCTCTGTTGCTCATGGGGGTCTCTGTGTGGGAATTGAAGTGCAATTCTATGGTTGGTGGGGTTCAGAATTCTCTTTAATGGTAGGTGAACTATAACTCCAAGCAACTACCAACTCCCAGATGTCCAGGTCTATTTTCCCCAAACTCCACTAGTGTTCACATTTGGACATATTGAGTATCCGTGCCAAGTTTGGTCCAGATCCATCATTTTTTGAGTCCATAGTGCTCTCTGGATGTAGGTGAACTACAACTCCCAAACTCTAGATCAATGTCCACCAAACCCTTCCAGTATTTTCTGTTGGTCATGGGAGTGCTGTGTGCCAAATTTGGTTCAAATCCATCATTGCTGGAGATTCAGAATGCTCTTTGATTGTAGGTGAACTATAAATCCCAGTAACTACAACTCCCAAATGACAAACTCACCCCCCCCCCCCCAAGCCCACCAGTATTCAGATTTGAGCTTTTTGGATATTTGTGCCCAATTTGGTCCAGTGAATGAAAATACATCCTGCTTATCATATATTTACATTACGATTCATAACAGTAGCAAAACTACTGTTATGAAAACAGTGGTATGGTTGGGGGTCACCACAACATGAGGAACCGTATTAAGGGGTCGTGGCATTAGGAAAGTTGAGAAACATTGTTTTAAACGGTGCCTCTTACTGTCATCTGCTGGGGGGGGGGGGGGGCAGTATGAGACCAGGATCAAAGGTATCAAAAGCTGCTGAGGGAGCCTGGAGGAAGAGCAGGGTAACCCCCCCCCCCTCACCGTTTCACCTTGAAATAGAGTGTCATGATCAGCCATGATTGTAACACTGTACCATACCTTGGCCTGAGACCAGACTGAAATGGGTCCATGTTGCAATTCTGGCCTTTGAGCATAGCTACATTTTCTCTTCAGCTTCATTGGTGTACAGATCAGGCTCAGTAGATTATCCTCATGGGGGAAGGGGAGAGGTCAGTATGGGGAACAGTGTGTGCATACATACACACCTTGAAGTTGTCTGTCAACTTTATTGTGGCCCCATGAATTTTACAGGGTTTTCTTAGCTAAAGAATGTTCAGAAGGGGGTTGACACTTCCTATGAAATATAAGGCCCTCCTACACAGCCATATAATCCAGAATTTCAACGCAGAAAAATCCCACAATACCTGCTTTGAACTGGATTTTCTGAGTCTACACTGCCATTTATTCCAGTTCAAAGCAGAAAATGTGGGATTTTATTCATCTGTATGGAAGGGGCCATAGTCTCTGGCATCTGGGATTAATTAGTGATCTCCCATTCAAGTAGTAACAAAAGGTGACCTCGCCTAACTTCTTAGATCAGACAGAATCTGGTACCTTAAGGATGTTTAAACTAAGGGAAATAATATAGGGAGATATATTAGGACAACTGCTTCACCAACAAAGAAGTCACCTCCTCCCAGCAAAGAAAGTTACAGAAAAAAGTAAGCCAAGTTAGGAATGGTCATCATCCACTGAAATTAGGGGTCCTCAAACTAAGGCCTGGGGACCGAATACGGCTCTCCAAGGTCACTTACCCAGCCCTCGCTCAGGGTCAACCTAAGTCTGAAACGACTTGAAAGCACACAACAACAACAATCCTTTCCCATCAGCCAAAAGCAGGCCCACACTTCCCATTGAAATACTGATAAGTTTATATTTGTTAAAATTGTTCTTCATTTAAATATTGTATTGTTTTTAAGTGTTTTTTGCACTACAAATAAGATATGTCTATGGGACTATGTCGGTTCTCGTTTTTATTGTATTTTAAAGTTGGTTGTATTGTTTTAATCTACTGCTGTAAACTGCTCCGAGCCAAATTGGGACTGGCGGTATACAAGTCAAATAAATAAATACATAAATAATATGTGCAGTGTGCATAGGAATTCACTCATATATTTTTTTCAAATTATAATCCAGCCCTCCAACAGTTTGAGACACCGTGACCTGGCCCTCTGTTTAAAAAGTTTGAGGGCCCCTGACTTAAATGATGCATTACCTATTTCACAGTGTCCTTTAGGAATTTTGCCTGTGTAATGTAGAGAATATAGAAATTCAAATCCTGGTTCATTTCCACCTAAATTTTTATTTTGTGGTTATTTTTTAATATATGTTCAGATATTTAAAAAAAGCCAACGGGATTTTGGCCTGTATCAATAGGAGCATAGTGTCTAGGTCCAGGGAAGTCATGCTACCCCTCTATTCTGCTTTGGTTAGACCACACCTGGAATATTGTGTCCAATTCTGGGCACCACAATTCAAGAGAGATATTGACAAGCTGGAATGTGTCCAGAGGAGGGCGACTAAAATGATAAAGGGTCTGGAGAACAAGCCCTATGAGGAGTGGCTTAAGGAGCTGGGCATGTTTAGCCTGAAGAAGAGAAGGCTGAGAGGGGATATGATAGCCATGTATAAATATGTGAGAGGAAGCCACAGGGAGGAGGGAGCAAACTTGTTTTCTGCTTCCCTGGAGACTAGGATGCGGAACAATGGCTTCAAACTACAAGAGAGGAGATTCCATCTGAACATGAGGAAGAACTTCCTGACTGTGAGAGCCGTTCAGCAGTGGAACTCTCTGCCCCGGAGTGTGGTGGATGCTCCTTCTTTGGAAGCTTTTTAACAGAGGCTGGATGGCCATCTGTCAGGGGTGATTTTAATGCAATATTCCTGCTTCTTGGCAGGTGGTTGGACTGGATGGCCCATGAGGTCTCTTCCAACTCTTTGATTCTATGATTCTATATTCCTGATAATGCATTCTGGAGGACATGATTCTAAACTTCAGTGCAGGTGAGTTCTGGTTGGCATAAGGTTGGAGATAATCTTTACAGCTGGTAATTCAGCAAATAGGGCCAGTGTAGTGCTTTGAGTGTTAGACTACAGTTCCAGAGACCAGAGTTTGAATCCTCCCTTAGGCATGGAAACCCATTGTGTGTCCTTAAGCAAATCACACTATTTCAGACTAAGGCCATGGCAAACCACCTCTGAACGAATTTGGTCAAGTAAATTCTGTGCTAGGTTTACCTTAAGGTTGCTGTGAATCAGAAACTTGTTGAAAATAACTACAGTCTAGAATTAGTACATGGTGGGTCTTTTCTCTTACAATAACAAGTCAACATTTGTTGGTATGAACTTTTTGGCAGTGCAGCAGCTTTGACAAAGGAGTAGTGAAAGAAAAGCGTTCTTGTGTGTGGTTTTGTTTTCAGGCTTTGTAAGCCTCTTCTGTCAATACAGCCTCTTGGCATACCAAGGCCATAGTTCTTTCACAAACTGGTTATATTACACCAACATTTGTAAGCTAACAATAAAGAACAGGCTCAAAATTGTGGGTTGAAGTGGTCTAACAAACTATTGTTTGTTAGTTGGAATCATTCCCATGCTACAAGTCAAATTTCAGTGATCTGCACAGTTACTTTTACAGCGGTCTGTGAATATAGTCTTATGGGCGTTACAGAACACAAGACACTAAATTTAAATGGTTCAGGTAATGCAGGAACTACACATTTAGGTTAGTTCTGGAAATCATCACAATATATTAGTTTTGGCTAATAGTAGTGTGGGTTTTTTGGGGGAGAGGAGATACATTTGCTTTCAGGGGTGCTGTTGTCTTTTAAAGAAATTACTCCTGTTACCTGGAATTCAAAAGTCCAACTGAAAGTAACGGATAGTTACTTCATTCTAGTTGTGCTGAGAAGTTGCTTGGCATGATATAAATGAATTATAGTGAGTCCTGCACTTCTCATCATTCTCATCTTTCCGCATAGTCAGGTGGAGAAATTGGGAAATTTTTGTTTCCACTATGCTTTGTTTTTCTGTGATTTGTTTTGTTTCCAGTGTGCAAACTGTGGTTAAAGTTAAATTTGATTCGTTTAAATTCCCAAAGATCTCCCAGTTGGGGGAGGCAGAGAGTGTTGGAACCTGAATGCTGTAGTATGGTAGGTAAGGGTAAAGGTTGTCCTCTGACATTAAATCCAGTCATGTCTGACTCTGGGGTGTGGTGCTCATCTCAATTTCTAAGCCGAAGAGCCGGCGTTGTCCATAGACACCTCCAAGGTCATGTGGCCGGCATGACTGCATGGAGTAGTGGTAGTTGCAGCTTATTCAGAAACGGGCAGGGTGTGTGTATGTGTTGATGTGATATTTGAATGCCATCATTGAGATGAGAACATTCACTTCTGCTTTATGTAGCCTATGTACCTTGTTTTCTCTACCTTGCCTATCATCAAGATTTGTTGTGTTTCTGAAATAAGAAGGCCTCTATATATATTGTTCTGAAGTCTTTGAAGCTTGAGTTGGATAAAAATGCAATAATATAAATATTTTATGAAATTTGACTGGATTTGGGCTGTTTTAGATGTCCCGCTTTCTGCCTGGGTGCTTCTGTGTAATTTAATTCTTCCCCATATATATATATATGGGGAAATATCTACATTTTGCGTGCAAGAGCAATGTCTAAAGGAATGTTATGAAAAACCTTTATTTCTGGCTTATCCTTCAAGCAAAGAACATGGTGTTACTAATTGTAAGAAGGAATGTTGCTGTGCCTAAGGAACAGTTGAAAAGAATATTGTGCAGTACTTGTGTTGTAAAAACAACTCAGGCAGAATGTAGAAGTATAATCATTTCTCAGTTGCATACACAGAAAATGTCTGAACAATGAAAATACTGTCGAAGGCTTTCATGGCTGGAATCACTGGGTTGTTGTAGGTTTTTTCGGGCTATATGGCCATGGTCTAGAGGCATTCTCACCTGACGTTTCGCCTGCATCTATGGCAAGCATCCTCAGAGGTAGTGAGGTCTGTTGGAACTAGGAAAAAGGGTTTATATATCTGTGGAATGACCAGGGTGAGACAAAGGACTCTTGTCTGCTGGAGCTAGGTGTGAATGTTTCAACTGATCACCTTGATTAGCATATGATTAGCATATAATTTGTTGAGAGGTGACATCTAATCACCTCTCAACAAAAGTTGGCTCCAGGCACTGTCAGGCCATTGTATGCTAATCAAGGTGATCAGTTGAAACATTCACACCTAGCTCCAGCAGACAAGAGTCCTTTGTCTCACCCTGGTCATTCCACAGATATATAAACCCTTTTTCCTAGTTCCAAAATACTAATTTTGATTACAGGGTTATTTTTCCAGTTGTATCAGCTAACATAATTAACAAGGCATACCAAATAAATGCATAAGAAACCAAGATCACTAAAGAGTCTATGATGTTTGACACCTAGTTCCATTGTTTCTAATTATGATTCAACTGCATTTTTCCCCAAATGTCCTTTTAAGGACAAGTATTGAGAGGTAAGATGATATATTTATACTGGAAGGAGGTGTTTAAATACACTAAGTATAATTTGGTAATTCAGGGTTCAGTTCAACCATAGGGTTACTTTATGCATATTTGAGCATTTTTTAAAAAGCAAACCTGGATTTAAATACATGCATGTTAGTGGCGTCTGTGGATCTAGGTTACTTTTGAGAGAAGATGTTGATTAAAGCTGTATAGTAGCTTTACGACAAGATTCACTATTGTTTTTTAAAGTCTTGTTTACTTAGCTAATTGTTAGTGATCTAACTTTGTACTGACTACAAACTCTAAATCATTTCCCATTTTATTGTACCAGTAAAAGTCTGAATCTGTAATTCGATCTGTGTTCTCTTTCATGTAATAGAGTTTACCTTAATAAAGCTATCTCTGGAACCAGTATGCTGATAGCCGTTTATCTGTTCGATGCTGTTTTGAGGTACTCATTGAACTCTGATATACTTGATTTCTGGGTTGTTTTAACAATTTGTAGGCAGATAACACAAGTTTCTGTAATAGCCTCTGAAAACACATCTGCTTTTCCAACAGTGTCTTCAATATGTACTGTGAAGTTGGTATAGATATCCACAGGAATAAATGATAGGATATTTTGATTGAAATCCATTATACTAATTGAAACAGTGGAATTCACATAAATGTTGTCCTAGAGTTCAGAAATTGATTCAATGGGCCTCCTTTAGTTGGAACTAGCCATTGTATTTGGCCCTGTATATCTTACTGTTACAGCAATACAAATGAGGAAGGGAGATGACGTTTTGATAATTTCTGAAGCTTTTCTCTAGCTCATGAAGAGTGAGACCTTAAGATCAACTGGGGAGACCCTCTTCTTGATCCCACCTCCCTTGCAGGTGAGATTGGTGGGGACAAGGGAAAGGGCCTTCTTGATAGTGCTCCCCCAAATCTGGAATGCTCTCCCCAAGGAATAAGACAAGCACCTACTCTGTTAATTTTCAGGAAGGAGCTAAAAGCCTGGCTATTTAAACAAGCCTTTAAAAATGGCTAGGGTATTATTTAACTGTCCGAGAGGATTTGAGTGACCATGAGAATGTTAATTATAACTGCTGGTGAGCCTGATAACAGAAATAGCTAGCTTAAACGGTGATTGTAGTTCGATTATTTTAGAGGGCAAATAGTTTTTAACCTATTATTTATTAATACTTATATTATTATTATATCATTTTAATTGCACAAAGTAATAATTGTTTTGTTGTATACTGCTTATTGGCATATTATTTCTGTATTTGTTTGATTACTGCAAGCCATCCCGAGTCCCTTTGGGGAGAGGGGGCAGGGTATAAATAACATTTATTTATTTATTTATTTATTTATTGTTATTATTATTATTATTGTTATTATTATTTACTGGCAAAATATTACTGAAATAGAAGTATAAAATTAAATAGCCTTGAATTTGTAGGTTCTATTCAGATACTCAAGGCTTTTTAATACTCAGGACATATTAAACAGGCAAAAATTAGGTTTCCTAAACCACTAGGTCCTAGAATATATCAACTGTGTTTGTGTATGATGGAAAAATGGCTGAGAAAGCTTTATTTAAACCAGTGGTTCCCAACCTGTGGGTCCCCAGGTGTTTTAGCCACACAGATCCCCCATGACACACTATATGTCCTGGTGCAGTTTGGGACAGAATGGACCAGGAATTATGGTATTTGCAGTACCTTCATGCACATCCAGAGACTACTGCGACCCCCACAACTGATGGACCTGGACCACTTAGGAGAGGATGGGAATTGAAGTATCTTCTTCCAGAAACCACTGCAACTCCAACGAATGATGCACCGTGACCAAATTTGTCACACAGACTCCCTATGATGCACTTTATGTCCTGGTGAGGGTTGTGGGGGGGACGGGGACCTACAGACATTGGGATTTGCAGTATCTTTATGCACTGCCACAGACCACTGCAACTCCCACGAATAATGGGCCTGGGCCAAACTTGGGACACAAAACCCCCATGACCAACAGAATATACTGGAGTGGTTTGGGGAACTGACCCACCCACGTGGGAGTTGTAGTTTACCCTGGACTCAGAGTACTCTAAACCACATGAATCTGGACCACACTTTGAACACAGAAACCTGATGATCAACAGAACATACAGGAGGGGTTGAGGAGGATGTCACAGAGCACTCTGAACCCCATCAGTAACGGATCTTGACCAAACTTGGCACACAGACCCAACATGCCCAACTGTGAATACAGGTGGAGTTTGGAGTGATTGCTCTCGGAATCTGGGAGCTGTACTTCACCTGCATCCAGATAAACTATAACCTCCACCGACAATGGACTGGGGCCAAACTTGCCACACAGAAGCCCCGTGACCAACTGAACATGCTGCAGGGCTTTGTGGGAATGGATCTTGGTTTTGTGAGCTGTAGTTCACCTGCATCCAGAGAGCACTGAACCCAGCCAATGTCGGATCTCAACCAAATTTGGCACACAGATTCAACATGACCAACTGTAAATAATGGCACAGTTTTGGGCTGGCTGCCCTTCACATGTGGGAGTTGTTGTTCACACTTATCCAAAGAGCACTGAACGCAGCCAGTGATGGATCTGGACCACACTTGGCACACAGACCCACCATGGCTAGCTGTGCATACAGGCCTGGTTTGGCAGGGATTGACCCACAATTCTGGGAATTGTAATTCACCCACATCCTTATGAATTTTCTAATGGGAGCGTTCATAAACAACGAAATCAAAGACTGACTTTTTCTAATAAATACTGTTACTAATTAACTAAATGATATTACCTAACACCTCAAAACAAACAATGTTTTTTTCAAATAACTCGGGAGAACATTTAAAGTGCATGTTGTCCATATTTTTAGCTGTATTTGCACATAGGAGAATTGGTAAGAGTACTATACAGGTATTTGTGAAGTTTTTTTTATCATGGAGAAGTTCTGTGTTTCTCTCATTCATATGAATTCAGATGCTTTACTGTCATAATATGAAAATACAGGGTTGTTTCTCATTCTAGCTAAATTCTACCCACTCTATCAATTTCCTTAAAAATAAAAAAAATGTCTACGCTATTAGTTCTAAGTGAGATCGGTTTATTCCAGGTGATGTCATATTTTGAGAACCTCAACCCACAGAATTTGTAAACAGTCCCAGCTTTTCTATTTACTCCTCTTCAGAATTTGAGTTTCCATTACTTGGAATAGATTAATGTGATCTACATAGATGAATGTAACCTTGGCTGCTCTTTTCCTAACTTTAATTCCAGATCATTTATGAATAAACTAAAAATTGTTGGTTCTACTTCAGGGTCATTGTGTGGCCTGGAGCCCCTGGTGGCACAGTGGGTTAAACTCCTGTGCTGACAGGACTGAAGACCGACAGGTCGCAGGTTCGAATCCGGGGAGAGGCGGATGAGCTCCCTCCATCAGCTCCAGCTCCTCATACGGGGACATGAGAGAAGCTTCCCACAAGGATGATAAAAACATCCGCCCTGAGTCGCCTGCGGGCTGATATGGGCAAGATATAAATTATGTAAATAATAATAATAATAATAATAATAGTCAAATCATCCGGGCGTCCCCTGGGCAACGTCCTTGCAGTCGGCCAATTCTCTCACACCAGAAACGACTTGCAGTTTCTCAAGTCGCTCCTGGCACGACAAAAAAATAATAATTGTGTGGCCTTCATGGAGTTTTACATAACGTTCAGGTAATCTTGGCTGCAAGATAGAGGCATTCAGACTAGGTACCTCTGTATGGAACAACAGTGAATTCCAATCCTGAAAAGGTAGTTAATGCATAGAGGGTAAAATTTTCACACTAATGTCTATAGTTGACCTTATTGGTAAATACATTTGTAATTTATTCCATATGCTTTTCCAGACAGTATAGCTATTTTTGTTATAAATCATATTAGCATTTTTAAAAAACTACTCTATTTTGTGGCTACGAAAAATCAACATAATATTTTGTGGGAGAAGTTCTTGTGCATAATGTTGATGCAACTAATTGGGACAGTTGGTACTGTCTGTTATTGAGTAATGTGAATACATAAAAGATCTTATTTTTAATCTTCATGTGAATTTATTTTTATTGGATGAGTGGTTTTCATCGAGCAAAGTAAATTTATCTTATTAAAACATCACACTAGATTTTTTCTTAAGCTGCATTTGTTTTGAAAAATGTTGTAAGGAGAGTGATCATTACTTTCCTGGAAGAGTGCCTAGTCCTGTTGAAAGGATGTTCTGAAATCTCAGTGTAAGTAAATTCTATGTAATTGCCTAAAACACATGAAGAAAATCTATTCCAGTCAAGTTTGTTGATCTATAACAAATTGATGTTTCAGGGTTATGCTTTCAAAAGATAGAATGTTGCCCTCTTAGTAATTAAAGGATGAAAACAAAAAAGAGATCTGAATGTGGAGACTTAAATAAGAACAATATTATGTATTTTGTAAAGTTGTTTTTAACATTCTCGTCATCCTAGGACATTAGGAAAGCACATAAAACCAAATATGCTATGACATAATACAGTAAAACAAGAAGCAGGCCACAGGAAAAACAACAGAGGACCTAAAATCAACATAAATTATAAATAGTAGTATTCTCAAATCTTCTGAGCTGCCTTTTAGCTATTACAGGTTGCAGGCTTGCTCATTAAAATGTTTATGGCTGCATCAGTTGCTGATAAATACAGTGATGCCTTGATTTAGGAGTTTAATTTGTTCCGTAATTGAACTCTTAACTCGAATTACTCTGACCTCAAAGCGAATTTTCCCATTGAAATACTATTAATTTGTCCGGACCTCTCAACCCCCTCTATTTTTTGTTATTTATTTATTTACGACATTTATATGCCGCCCTTCTCACCCCAAAGGGGACTCAGAACAGCTTAGAAGTTATATGTAAATGCAATATATTATATTATTAGCATAGCACAATATTAGTACCATACATTTCCCCATATTGTACTGTACCACTATACTGTAATATTATTAGTAATATTACATGAAATATGAAATACACAATTCTTATATTGCATTATTATTAGTATTATATTATATATATTACATTATATTCCATCTGAACATTAGGAAGAACTTCCTGACTGTGAGAGCCGTTCAGCAGTGGAACTCTCTGCCCCGGAGTGTGGTGGAGGCTCCTTCTTTGGAGGCTTTTAAACAGAGGCTGGATGGCCATCTGTCAGGGGTGATTTGAATGCAATATTCCTGCTTCTTGGCAGGGGGTTGGACTGGATGGCCCATGAGGTCTCTTCCAACTCTTTGATTCTATGATTCTATGATTCTATACTATTATCAATATTATATGTATGTACAATATATTATATTATTAGCACAGCAAAACAATAGTAATATATTAATACTATAAATACTCTCCTTATTGCCTTGTCTTTTATTCATGTTGTATTTTGAAATGGTAATATGACTGGTGAAATAAATAAATAAAAATAAAAATAATACTTTAATATATTATTTTAATATATAAGCCTTATATATTATGTGTTTTGTAAATAAGAAAATATACTTTATAAATAACAAATAATGTATAACATATTGATACATAATAAAAGAGAATGTAAACAAACTTGCTTGGTTCTTTCTAGCCACTGCGTCAAGGAAGCACATTTGAGGCAACAAAATGTGCATTGGCAGGTGTAACAGAAAGGCAAAACCTGCACATTCACATGGAACAGAAAACAAAGATCAACTTTAAGATGGTAGAGGCACGAAGCAGAGAGCAGAAGCATCATTTTCTTGTATTGTCAAAGGCATTCATGGCCGGAATCACTGGCCATGAACCAACCTGGACGCAGCATATTATTTGAGAACACAGAAATGCTGGACCACTCTAACAATCACCATGTCACACTACACAGAGAAGCCATTGAAATCCACAAGCATGTGGACAACTTCAACAGAAAGGAGGAAACCATGAAAATGAACAAAATCTGGCTACCAGTATTAAAAAATTCTAAAATTACAACAGCACAACAACAGAGAGGAAACAAACAAGGACATCTAATCACCTCTCAACAAAAGTTTGCTCTAGGCACTGTCAGGCCATTATATGCTAATCAAGGTGGTCAGTTGAAACATTCACACCTAGCTCCAGCGGACAAGAGTCCTTTGTCCCACCCTAGTCATTCCACAGATATATGAATCAATTTTCCTAGTTCCAACAGACCTCACTACCTCTGAGGATGCTTGCCATAGATGCAGGTGAAACGTCAGGAGTGACTGCCTCTAGAACATGGCCATATAGCCCGAAAAAACCTACAACAACCCATCATTTTCTTCATACTGCCAAGTACTCATTCCAGTCTCCCCCCCCCCCCCCGCTCCTCCTCTCTCTTCATAAAGCCAAACACACCAGCAATAAAAACAACACAAAATCAGCTAACCCAAAGTTCCTCAAAGCGGACAGAAGTCTCTCAAAGTGGACAAGAGCACAAGACACACATGTAGAGGCACAAGACACAGAGGCTGCACCCTTGAAGCCCTATACTCTCGTGCTAGCACTCCCTCTCATGCTAGTGCTCCCTGTGGCTGCTCATATGTCAAAACGCTGCTCGTATGTAAAAACGAAACCAGGGCCAAGCAATGGCCTGTAACTTGAAAAGCTCATGAATAGGCATGCTCGTAAGTTGAGATTCCACTGTATACACAACTCTAAGAAAACAGTGTTGTTGGGTAAAAAAACCCAGAGAACAAAGCTAACTTGATTTATGAAAAAGAAATCCACAGTTGAGACGAATTAGAATGTTATGGAAATATACAAACTTCCCAGTTTTCCAAAATCATCATTGGGTTAATTTGTCCAAAAAAGTAGGAGAGGGCAGAATAATCCAAAAATTAACTAGATTCAGTCCCAAGGTGATGGCTGCAGATTAAATTAATTATGATAATTGCACAGCTGTCAGATTTGACCTATCAGTGCATAATAGGACAAAGAAGCAATGGCTACTCTCTGTTTTTGAAAATTTAATTGGATGTGTTATATAGTAGAAGGTGTTTTGGACTTCTGACTCTGTTGACTGAATCTATGAAGTTGCTTCAGGTCTTATGTAAGTGAAATAAGTACAGTGAATTTGTAGGTAATAATTACATGGTCTCATGATTTTAGTTTTCATCTACCATTTTTTCTTATTCATATTACTTAGTTCATTGCACAAAGTCTGTTTCCTTTCTCCTTTCCCCACCGGTGGCTCATTTTTATGAAATACCCATAATAACAATAAACACAAAAGCTTTAATCATGGAATATCAGAGTTTTAAGGAAAACTTGGATGTAAGATGAAGGTACGTATGCATACATGGCTTCAAGTTGCCTGTTGATTTATGGTATCTCCATGAATTTAATAGAATTTTCTTAGGCAAGAAGTTCTCAGATGTGGCTTTACCAGTTCATTTTGCTGAAGTATAGCCTACATCACCTAGTATTCTCATACAAGTACTAACTACAGTACTATCCTACTCAGTTTCCAAGATCAGGTGTTATCGGGTGCCTTTATATATGTGTAGCCATAAGATGTTTATGTTTATGGCATTTTCATGGTTCTATGAGGTGACATTAAAGTGACATATGTTTTAATGTGGGTGTTTTAATGTGTATATTTTTATTTGTTGGGCATGTATGTAACATATGGCATCAAATTATGCCTTTATGTGCGCCGCTCTGAGTCCCCTTCGGGGTTGAGAAAGGCGGGATATAAATTTGGCAAATAAATCTTCTATATCTGTATCTTCTATATATCTATATCTGTATATATGTATCTATATATCTAAATATCTCTATATCGTCTATATATCTATTATATAATAAAAGTCAATATGTATATGGTATGTGGGTATGTATGTGGCAGCTTTCTGATTGGCTTCAACTTTCACAGGCCACTGTGACACCCACGAATGATGGATCTGGACCAAACTTGGCACACAGAACCTCTGTGACCCACAACACATCCTAGTGAAATCTAAGGGAGGAAAGACAACAGATGGTGGGATTTGCAGTACTTTCTATTGCTTCGGCTCCCACAGATCTCTACAACCTCCACCAATGACGGATCAGGACCAAATTTGGCACACAGAGTCCCCATGGCACACTGTATGTCCTGGTGTGATTTGGAGGAGGGTGGACCATGAATGATGGGACTTACAGTACCTTCACTCATTTCCTGAGACCACTGTAATCCCCACCAATGACGGATCAGGACCAAAGCTGGCACACAGACTTCACATGGCCCACGTTACATCCTGGTGCAGTTTGGGGGAGGATGGCAGATGCAGTACCTTCACTCACTTCCTGAGACCACAGCAACTCCCAACAATGACAGGACCAAACTTGGCACACAGAGCCCCATGACCCACTCTTTTTGGTACTTTTTGGGGGAGGATGGACCATGGATAATGGGACTTGCAATACCTTCACTCACTTCCTGAGACTACTTCAACCCAAACCAAAGACCGATAAAGGATAAAGAGCTGTAGAAAAAAGCAACAGATCTGGTGTGGTTGGAAAGAGGTAGGACCATGGATGGTGGAACTTGCAGTATCTTCACTCATTTTTGGAGACCACTGCGACCTCCACCAATGACAGATCAGGACCAGACTTGGCACACATAGACTCCATGACCCACTCTACATCGTGGTGCGGTTTGGGATTGTTTGGACCATGGATGATGGAACTTGCAGTATCTTCATTGACTTCTTGACACCACTGTGATCCACACCAATGACTGATCAAGATCAAACTTGCCACACAGAGCTCCATGACCCACTGTATGTCCTGGTGCGGTGTATGGACGATGGATGATGGCACTTGCAGTAACATCACTCACTCCTTGACATCACTGCGACCCACACCAATGACTAATCAAGATCAAAACTGGCACACTGAGCCCCTATGACCCACTCTGTCCTGGTGCAATTTGTGGGACAACAGACCAGGGATGATGGGACTTGCAGTAACATCACTCATTTCCTGAGACCACTGCGACCCACACCAATGACTGATTAAGTCCAAACTTGTAACATAGAGCCCCCATGGACAATGGGACTTTCATTTGGGAGTTTAATAATAATGCATATTTATTTGACTAGTCATATGACCATTTCAAAATACAGCATGAATAAAATACAAGGCAAAAAGGAGGGGACAGCGGCTGATCTTCTATATACAGTCAAAATTTGGGAGTTGAAGTTCACCTACACCCACTGAATCCAGCTGACATTGGATCTAGACCAAACTTGGAACACAAACAAACAATGCCTTTTTCAAATAGCCCCTCAATTTTGCAACGTTGCTTTCCTGATATATTTTAGAGTGTATTTAGACATAGTTGCTCCAAAGTGTTCTTATTTTGAATGGTCATTCCTATTTATAGAATTGAGACCTTGGATTTGGAAGGGCACTAGAGCAACGTGCTCTTTAAGGCTATGGTGCTCTTAATCTGCCGTTGTGTGATCACTCAAGACAATATCAAGAGGGAAAACAGTTGCTATATAGTAGCAAGTCAAAATCATATCTCCTTCAAAATGAAACAACTATTAATTCAGTGACAATTTATATCCTATATTTTATCCTAAGGCTTAGGATAAATAAATAGGCAAATGTAATTGTTCTAATAAAAAAGCTTCAATAAAAATAATTGTTCTAATAAAAAAAGCTTCAATAAAAATTGCATATGCCACATTTGGAAGACAAATTTTCAGGAGTAGGCAATAATAATAATAATAATAATAATAATAATCCTTTATTTATACCCCGCTAACATCTCCCAAAGGACTCGGTGTGGCTTACAAGAGGCCGAGGCCCAACACTTCAATAAAACAACAGAATAACAAATACAACAATAAATAAACTCATAAAACAAGCAATAAACATTAAAACAATAGCAATAAACATTAGACAATAACACCATGACACATTTAAAACTAAGGCCGGGCCAAATGTAATGATTAAAATTTTAAAATGCTGAACATGACAGGTGAGATGGATAGGTTTTTGGAGATAGGTGCGGTGTGCAGACAATCTTAATCTCTAGTAAAGTGCAATTGGGACATGATGCTAGGAGTTTCCTATTTTGGGAAGGCACACTGGAACAACCACGTCTTCAAGCTCTTCCTAAAGACTGGCAATGTTGGGGCTTTTCTGATATCCTTGGGGATAGAGTTCCAGAGTTGGGGGCCATCACGAAGAAGGCCCTGTCCCTCGTCCCCACCAATCGCGCTTGCGACGCAGGTGGGATCATGAGCAGGGCCTCTCCAGATGATCGGAGAGATCGTGTGGGTTCATATACTGAGATGCGGTCACGCAGGTAGGCGGGTCCCAAACCGTTTAGGGCTTTGTAGGTAAGCACCTGCACCTTGAATTGGGACCAAATAATGAACGGCAGCCAATGGAGCTCCTTAAACAGTAGAGTTGACCTCTCCCTGTAAGGAGCACCAGTTAACAACCTGGCTGCCGCCCGCTGGAGCAGTTGGAATTTCCGGGCTATTTTCAAGGGCAGCCCCATATAGAACGCATTACAGTAGTCCAATCTGGAGGTGACTAAGGCATGGACCACCCTGGCCAGATCCTTCCTTCGGGCAGCCACTGAGATAGTTTCTCTGTGCATCAAGCCTAGTCTCCAGTGGCTTTTACATCACAGAGGGAAATTGACAAGGGTTGTGAACCACTTCTCTCAATATGACGGGGAGTAATTTCATATCACTTCTGGTTTTGTTTTAGGCATATCTTGAGTGTGTACATGTATGTATGTGTGTGTGTGCATGTATGGGTAATTGAGGGTGTTATGGAAGCAAGACCATAATATTTAGTGTCTAACCTATTTTGGATTGTTCATGAGATAAAAAAACTGCCTGCAGAAAAATAGTTTACAGCAGTTGTTCTGTGGGTCCCCAGATGTTTGGCCTTCAACTCCCAGAAATCCTAACAGCTGGAAAATTGGGTGGGATTTCTGTGAGTTGTAGGCCAAAACACCTGGGGACCCACAGGATGAGAACCATTGGTTTACAGCTTTCAGAGTATCTTTGGAAGCACAGGTTATAAAGCAGGGTCCCGGATTCTGCATTGGTCTGCTGGTTACTAACTAGTTTTTTAAAAAAATCTCTGTTTTAGATTTGTAAAAAGAGCCATTTTGCATCAGACTAAAATTCTTTTCAGTCTAGCATCCTGCACTCTCAAAAATCCATTCAAATGGTATGGAAAGCATCACAAAGGCAAGAGCTCTAATTCTTTGGCAGGCTGTTTCAGTAGCATATACTGTGTCCTATACTATGTGTGATTGGAAAGAAACATATGACTCTGGGGGCCACATAGTTGGAGGGCCCTAATGCTAGTTTTAATCATGAAAACTGTCTTATTTACTCTCATCAGTTTCCAAATCAGTTGCTAATGCATTCTCTTCTCCCTGGAAGCTGTATTGTTTGTCCTTTGGTGACAGAGTTTCTTAAAAGCTTTTTGGAAATCCCAAGTATAAAGTCTCAACTGAAGCACCCCTATTTATGCACTTGTGCTGAAGCAGATCTTTTATTTCTGGGCACATTTGCTAGCTGATTTTCAGCCAATCTTGTTCTTCATCCTAAATAATTGTGTTCCACATTGCTTTCTGTCCGTTTACCAGAACAATGGGAAATCAACCGGACTATTCCTGGATCCTTTTTTTGAAAACCACTTTGGTGTTTTTCTATTGCTTGATGTGGAGAAGGCTTTCAAGGACAAATTAAATATGTTTGTTTGAAGACTATAAGTATCACTGCTGATTTTATCCTACTTATCTGGTCTATTCAGCCTTTTCTGCAAATCCCACTTTAAACTTGTCCTATATCCTCTCATTTTTGGCCACCAAATTACCCAGATGATTTTCTGGAACTTTATTTTTGGCTTTAATGTACTTAGTAATATATTATCTCTCTCCCCCCCCCCCTTATTGTTAACTTAGATCATCATAGGCAATTTCTAACAGAAAGAAATATAATACAATGTTTGGTTGCGGATGACACGATAAATATATATAAATATAGGCAATTACTCGTGACCAAGTAAGATTGTCTTCCAAAAGTGTGTAGAGTCTTAGCGATGGGTCCCTAAATCAGTGGTTCTCAACCTGTGGGTCCCCAGATGTTTTGGCCTTAAATTCCCAGAAATCCTATCAGCTGGTAAACTGGCTGGAGTTTTTGCGAGTTGTAGGCCAATATACCTGGGGCAGGCCCGTAGCCAGGATTTTGATTTGGGGGGCGGGGGGGGGGGGCGGCGGGGGAGGCTGAGTTTGATTGGGGGGGGGGGCTGAGTCTGGGTGAAAGAGGGTCTAGCCTAGCAAACCTTTTGTGTTGTTACCCCAATACCCCTATACATATGGGATATATTGAGAATGGTGATCAGATCATGATATTAATAAACATAACAGTTTAAATAATGTACCAGTAAGGCCTTATCGCGGACCACCATGAGAATTTGGGGGGGGGGTGAAGCCCCCATAGTCCCGTCCCCCCCCGAGGCTACATGCCTGCCTGGGGACCCACAGGTTGAGAACCACTGCCCTAAATGATTGGAGAGACCTATTCTGGATCTGCATGGTCTTTTATATTTCCAGATGCAAAGCAGTCCCAACAAGTATTTACTTTGTACACCTTCCTCTTGGCATGTTTTTCCCTTTCATCCACTATTCATGCCTGTTCAAAATCCACAGCACTATTGGTAACAGCTGACCTCCAGTTGGAATGCTTGAGGGCCATAGCTTCCCAGTTGTCAGTGTTCCACATTTTTAGAGTTTAGCTTTATGCCCATGTTAACTCTTTTTTTGCTGTCCACCGGCATTATGTTTTCTGTTCTTGAGCTGAGAGTAAAGTAGCTGCCTTGAGAGACGGTGATTGGACTTTCAGTCAATGTGGCCAATTCAGAGAAGTTGATGGGGGAGGATCATCACTTCAATGCTGGTAGTCCTTGCTTCTGCTTGATTTCCCAAAACATTTTCAGGATTTTTTGAAGGCAATATTGATGGGATCATCCCAGAAGATGAGAGTGATGTTTGTAGGTGTTTCACAGGCATACAACAGAGTTAAAAGACAAGACTTTGTAAACTAGCATCTTTGTCTCCCTGCAAATGTTCCAGTCATCAAATACTCTCTGCAGCACTCACAGAGCTCAAAGGGTGTTGTATTTTGGCATCAATGTCAACTTTTATGGAGAGGTGGCTGCCTAGGTAGCAGAAGTTGTCAACGTTTTCTAACTTAGATAGATTTTGCTGATTAATGGTCCTCAAATGGGGACAGCTTCTATTATGAACAGCTTTCTTGCCTTTTAGGGTTTTGGTAATTGCATGTTGACCACACTGATATCTTCTTGGATTTTTGGGTACCTTTCCTAATCTTCATTGTACCATCTGACCTTCTGTTGTAATTTCGGATGACTTTTCAAAATCTTGGGTGAGATCTTACTCTTCTCATTCTCTCTTTCAGCTCGTTAGTGTTGAAACTAGATACATATTTCCTATGATTTACCATTTTTTCCCTTCTGTCTGCAGAAAAATGTATTTCAGCAATCAGACCTGAAAATTAATACCTTTCACTGAATAATCACAAAATGCAAGTTAGTTAAGTTCCGTTTTTAGAAGAGAGGTGCTTAACACAAGACCTACATGAAGGCCTCTTGAGCAGTTGAGTCTCATAAGTGATACTAGTCCCAATCCCTGACCTTACTTACTTACTTACTTAGGCGATCCCTCGTTGGCCGAGTAGGATAGTCTTCCAGGGTCAGTACTTTGGTGGTCTGTAGGTGACTGTGTAGCCCTATTCTTGATCTGTATCTTCTCCCGCAGTGAGGGCATTGGTTTCCAGGTGGAAGGTGGTCCCGGTCGGGGTTGGCTTGACGCGCCTTCCTCTTGGCACATTTCTCTCTTTCACCCTCCATTCGTGCCTCTTCAAATTCTGCAGCACTGCTGGTCACAGCTGACCTCTAGCTGGAGCGTTCAAGGGCCAGGACTTCCCAGTTCTCAGTGTCTATGCCAGAGTTTTTAAGGTTGGCTTTGAGCCCATCTTTAAATTTCTTTTCCTGCCCATCAACATTCCACTTTCCGTTCTTGAGTTCGGAGTAGAGCAACTGCTTTGGGAGACAGTGGTTGGGCATCCGGACAATGTGGCCGGTCCAGCGGAGTTGATGGCGGAGGACCATCACTTCAATGCTTTGCTTTGCATCGCTTCAATGCTTTGGTCTTTGCTTCTTCCAGCATGCTGACATTTGTCTTCTTGTCTTCCCAAGAGATTTGGAGGATTTTCCGGAGGCAATGCTGATGGAGTCGTTCCAGGAGTTGCATGTTACATCTGTAGACAGTCCATGTTTCACAGGCATATAGCAGGGTTGGGAGAACAATAGCTTTATAAACAAGCACCTTGGTATCCCTACGGATGTGCTGGTCCTCAAACACTCTCTGCTTCATTTGGAAAAATGCTGCACTTGCAGAGCTCAGGCGGTGTTGTATTTCGGTGTCGATGTTGACTTTGGTGGAGAGGTGGCTGCCAAGGTAGCGGAAATGGTCAACATTTTCTAATGTTACACCATTAAGCTGTATCTCTGGCATTGGAGAGGGATTGGCTGGGGACCTATTGCTAAGGCATTTTACTTTTCCATTATTTTTTTAACTACATACTTTCCACATATATTCAGGTCACATTAAAGGCCATTTAGTTTTTAATTACGATACATTTAGTTTTATATTTAGTTTTATTTACTCAACAAAACATTGCATATTTAGTATTATATTACTCAACTTTTATCAAGGTTCTGATGGTTAACTATGGAGTGCACAGGAATTGGAATGAACTTGCAAGAAATGACCAAACAAGGTACATTAATATGCACAGACTTGAAAAATGAAGATGGTTGACATTGTCTGCTAATAGGGCTGCAATGCTCAGCAGTTCTAGTTCTTGGCTTTCAATTACAGGGGGTCATGCATCAGAAGAACTGTTCATTAGAGTAGCTAGTTGTCGTTCAGTCATGAATGTGCTCTCCCTTATTCAAGTTTCACAATATCGCAGTGTAATTAATCAACAACAGCCATTCATTTTTCAATTATTAATCTGAATGAATTAAATAAACAAACCTCAAATGAGTATAATGATACTGATGGTAGAATGAGTGCCTACCTCCACCTAGATTTACTTATACATAGAGAGTATTGTTTTCTCACTGAAAGGATTGTGATAGCACATAATGCTAAGCTATAATTTAGTGCTGTGTGCACAGGCTCAAAGGAGCACAAATGAACTGCCAGTCTTAAATGCTGTTCTCCTCCCTCTTCTGCAAATAAAATAATCCAGAACTTACTTGCATTCTACTGCACTTCTTCTTAAATTGTTGGTCCCAACCCCAAATGGCCTTTAAGGAAAATCAGCCTCTTCAGCAAGCCTTGCAAATACTGATTTGTTCTCAGTAAATGTTTCACTTTTATACTTATTTTGTATACCTGTATTCCCGGGGATGTGTAAAAAATTACTGGACAAAAAGTGGGACCCAGCTGGAAAAGTTTAAGGTGCCCTGCAGTAGTGGATTCCTGCTTTCTTGTTGTATATAATATATAAAATGAACTCTACTTTGTTAATGACACTGTCCTAGGGCTTATTGACTTATGTAAACAGTTGACTAGAATTCATTGCATAGATTGAGAATTCCTTATCTTGAAAATCTAAAATTGTACACATGGGTAGCTGAAATAGTGGCATCTTTGCTTTCTGATGATTTAGTGTACACATATTTTTGTTCATCATCAAAATTATTATAATATCGTGTATAAAATTATCTTCAGGTTATGTATAACGTATATACGAAACATAATTCAAAAATGAAAAACTATGCTACTCACAAAACATTAAGTTCATAGTTAATACAAGCAAAAGTGTTCCCTCAAAAATGTCAATTAAAAAAGAAGAATGTTTAATATAAGTGAGAGAACACAAATTTTGCAAACTTGGTACCTGATTAAATGTCCTTTGACCAGTATCTGGCCACTTGGAGTGCCTCTGGTGTTGCCGCAAGAAGGTCCTCCATCGTGCATGTGGCAGGGCTCAGGTTGCATAACAGTAGGTGGTCAGTGGTTTGCTCTTCTCCACACTCGCATGTCGTGGATTCAGCTTTGTAGCCCCATTTCTTAAGATTGGCTCTGCATCTCGTGGTGCCAGAGCGCAGTCTGTTCAGTGCCTTCCAAGTTGCCCAGTCTTCTGTATGCCCAGGGGGGAGTCTCTCATTTGGTATCACCCATGGATTGAGGTGCTGGGTTTGGGCCTGCCACTTTTGGACTCTCGCTTGCTGGGGTGTTCCAGCAAGTGTCTCTGTAGATCTAAGAAAACTATGTCTTGTTTTAAGTCGTTGACGTGCTGGCTGATACCCAAACAGGGGATGAGCTGGAGATGTCTCTGCCTTGGTCCTTTCACTATTGGCTGCTACTTCCCGGCGGATGTCAGGTGGTGCAATACCGGCTAAGCAGTGTAATTTCTCCAGTGGTGTAGGATGCAGACACCCCGTGATAATGCGGCATGTCTCATTAAGAACCACATCTACTGTTTTAGTGTGGTGAGATGTATTCCACACTGGGCATGCATACTCAGCAGCAGAGTAGCATAGCGCAAGGGCAGATGTCTTCACTGTGTCTGGTTGTGATCCCCAGGTTGTGCCAGTCAGCTTTCGTGTGCTGTTGTTTCTAGCGCCCACTTTTTGCTTGATGTTCAGGCAGTGCTTCTCGTAGGTCAGAGCACGGTCCAGAGTGACTCCCAGGTATTTGGGTGTGCTGCAATGCTCCAGTGGGATTCCTTCCCAGGTAATCCTCAGAGCTCGTGATGCTTGTCTGTTCTTAAGGTGAAAGGCACATGTCTGTGTTTTAGATGGATTAGGGATCAGTTGGTTTTCCCCGTAGTAGGCACTAAGAGCACCTAGAGCTTCGGAGAGCTTCTTTTCAAAAAATAAAAAATATTATAATATCGTGTATAAAATTATCTTCAGGTTATGTATAATGTATATACGAAACATAATTCAAAAATAAAAAAACTAAGCTACTCACAAAACATTAAGTTCATAGTTAATACAAGCAAAAGTGTTCCCTCAAAAAAGTCAATTAAAAAAGAAGAGTGTTTAATATAAGTGAGAGAACAGAACAAATGTATCCATGTGTCTTTGTGGTTTATCCATCTTCCTTGGTTAGTTTTGCAAATTCATATTTGCAACAATATAAATAGACTTCAGATTTTCCTTAATACAGTGGGATGTTTGGCATGATGTCTCTGATGTCTATAGTCTGGTTTTTGAAAACAGTATACTGTGTTGATAGTTGTTTATAGTATTGCACATCTTTACTGGAATTAATTACTGTTCTTGCATCTGTTAATCCATTATATTTGAATACTGAAATTTGTGAGATTTATTTATTTTGTATCAAAAGCATTGCATAAATTAGGATAAAACAGATAAAAATAGAAGGACCACAAGCGGCTAAATATCTTTTGACCAGAAAAAGGTGGGAGAAATACTGCTGCTTTTGATTTTCCAGTAGAAACTAAACATTTTGATTGCCTGCAGGGGAGTAAGAAGTCCATCTTATCTGTCTGGTATTTCCTATTTTAAAAGTTGAGGAGCACCAGGCAAGAAGAGCAAAATGAGATTCAATTCTCTTTTCCTTTGTAATATGATTTCATTATAAGGAATTTATTGCATTTGTCCTGTAAGATGGAAATTGCAGAACAATACGTTTTTCCTAAAAAGCATTAATAGTACTACTCAGTTGGTTTCTCTGAAGGTATCTCATATCCTGTAGACTCGATTTGGCAAATTGTCCAAACCACAATGATTGGAGACATTGGAACTTTCCAGGAAATGTTTAGTCCATAGAGAGTGGGGAAAAATTATCTGAGCTCACACACAATGTGACAATGTCATATGCAGCCATCTCATTTAGAAAGATACCTTGTGTGAACAGGACTATTCTCCTTTCTAGTTTTCTTTTTCGGGATATAAATGAGGTTTCTTTCTAGAGGTTTAAACATGCACAGACATGAATATTGCCAGGGGAAATTAGAAACTTAGAACTGGAGCATAAATTGGCTATTGTGAAATTTTGGAGTAAATTTGCAAACGAACACAGTAAACTCTCAGTTAACCAGAATTCAAGCAACTAGAATTTTTAAGCAACTGGAAAAAATAAAAAAAATACTGTTTTTATGAGGCAGTAAAAAGTAAAACTGTGTTATATTAAGTTTCTATTTATTTATCCTCATTTGCTTTTAATTATTGTATTTCTACATGAACATCAAGTCAATACAAAGTTGGTAGTATGGGGTATATTATAGTTAGGCCTGTTTTTCATAGTATCTCTCAACAACCAGAAACGATCAAGTATTTAATGTATTGTCAAAGGCTTTCATGGCTGGAATCACTAGGTTCTTGTGGGTTTTTTCAGGCTATAGGGCCATGTTCTAGAGGCATTTCTCCTGACGTTTCGCCTGCATCTATGGCAAGCATCCTCAGAGGTAGTCACTACCTCACTACCTCTGAGGATGCTTGCCATAGATGCAGGCGAAACGTCAGGAGAAATGCCTCTAGAACATGGCCCTATAGCCCGAAAAAACCCACAAGAACCTAGATCAAGTATTTGCCAATCCCCATGGATGTCAGTTAACTGAGAGCCCAATGTATCTGTTTAAAATTTTGATCACAACAGCATATTTCCATTTCTAAAAACGCAAGGAGAAAGATATGAGAATTTTCTTCCATGTTTGACCATTTCCTTTCCGTCATTGTAGTTTTATGGCTTAAAACTACAATGAAGTAGATCATGCGTAATGTTTTAAACATCTCTTTCATTTTTAAGATTTCAGACTGCTACAATACTGCCTTCCTAAGTTCTTTATTAATATTGAGTAGAATGGTTGTTCTTGATGATATGGAGTCATTGAAAGAAGCTCAGCAAATCTCCAGTATCCTTAGGCAGAGGAGTCAGATTAAGCAGTAAACTTTTGGGGAAGATCTTACTTGGAAAATGTTTTAGTCACCTGCAAACTTCACTTCGGATATTTATTCTCAAAAGAAGTTGGGATCTGAATTAATGTGTTTATTTTTGTAAACAAACTTTTTTTGCACTATGAAGTTTCCCCAAACATTTTATCTATGAAAAGCGAGGTACATTTTCTGTGGTGAATGATAATTACATTCAAAACTTAGGTGGATATTATTAATATATTATTTAAAACACATAAAAAATGAGAATTGAGTGATAATGAAATTCAGTATGCACTTTTTGACAGAATGGTGGCATTTAAAACTGCTCCTATGAGGAGCGGCTTAAGGAGCTGGGCATGTTTAGCCTGAAGAAGAGAAGGATGAGAGGAGATATGATAGCCATGTAGAAATATGTGAGAGGAAGCCACAGGGAGGAGGGAGCAAGCTTGTTTTCTGCTTCCTTGGAGACTAGGACGTGGAACAATGGCTTCAAACTACAAGAGAGGAGATCCCATCTGAACATGAGGAAGAACTTCCTGACTGTGAGAGCCGTTCAGCAGTGGAACTCTCTGCCCCGGAGTGTGGTGGAGGCTCCTTCTTTGGAAGCTTTTAAACAGAGGCTGGATGGCCATCTGTCAGGGATGATTTGAATGCAATATTCCTGCTTCTTGGCAGGGGGTTGGACTGGATGCCCCATGAGGTCTCTTCCAACTCTTTGATTCTATGATTCTATGATATACTAAGTATAGGCAAAAACATATTATATTATGTTAGGATTCATTGTCTGAGAAATGCTTTAAGCTTTCACAATTTTAATTGTTTATTAAAATACTAGTTAATTTATAAATTGAATATTTTTTAGAATTTGAAGATTTTGAGGCGAAAATGTGTCAAGGACATTTTTTCACCTCATGTTCCTGAAGAAGGTTGCTGAGTTTTTAAAAATATGTAGTGAATGTTGTTCATAATTATCCATGCTTCTATATCCTCTACACTACTGCAGTGGATATTATGAGGAATCTTTGGGCTACAGAAGGAGGGGAATTTTCCTTCTGTGTAGTGCCTAGGGCAAGCACCACCCATCATGAAGTCCCGCTCCTCAAAAGAGAAAGATCAGTTGAATTGTGCTACCGCGGTCACAGCTTGGTCACCTTCACTACTTCTTTTTTCTCTCGCAGTGAGCAAAAGTTAGGAATTAGCCACAGCCTTGAGAACTGTTTATGTTATCTTTCCCTATGAAAGAATAAAATGAGAGCTGCCATGAAATACTTTTGGAAAAGTTAGCAAAAGGAAAAGTTACTATATGACAGGTCAAAGCAGAAGGACATGGGAAGCAAAATGGAAGGGTCTCATATACAGAATAAAGGGGAAAGATAAATATACGGTGTTAAATAAGACTATTCTCATGATTGAACAATTATAATAAACACAGCAAATGTACTTAACTGTCCCGGGGGGGGGGGGGGGGGTTGTGGTGGGATTGGGGAAAATACTGGTATTTTGAATGTTAATTTCAAAGATGGTATGTTTCTATGTATTATACAATAAAAAAATTTAAAATAGTTTTGGAAAGGTGATCTGATGATCTTTGGCAGAAATATGGAAGAAACACACATACACACTATATATAGTGCAAATAAGAGCTTGGGCTGTGAACTGGATCTTGTCACTAATACTAAAATTACGTTGATCTGACCCAGTGTGATTACAGTAATGGTGTATGTCAAAGACTTCTGAAGGCCCAGTCGAAAGCAACAAAAAGTAATATGTAACTGCTATATATTGCTAGTCAGTTAAGCCACCTGAAACTATGCCACTATTCTTGAAATGTTACTTGGAACTATTGGTTACAATTTTGTAGTGTAGATTTTCATCATAGGGAAAAGGAAGATTGTTTTTTGAAGAATAAAATGCTATAGAATCACACTGTTGACTGAAATGTCACTTCTGTCTTCCCTAAAATAGAGATTGCAATGAGATTTTGACTGAGAGTGTAGGGTGTCAATACTAAGTTTCTATGTAAGAAAGATGCATGTTGTTGTATAAGGGCTCTGTGTGATGCTATTTATGGAACCTGTCTCAGATGTCTTTCCATGAATAAACCAGCTGTCAAGAACCTCAGCCAGCATATAGCAGTAAATAATTTGAAATAGCATAAGCATTGTGTGGTATCCAGCCTCATTAGCTATTTGAAGTATAATTATTTTGCTGTTTTTGTAGCTCCAGCTAAACTTTACATCTTGTGTATTTGCATATGAAAGCAAGCCACAGAGGATGACTCATTGTGAATATGCACTATGCTTATTTGTGTTGCCCATTCATGACTGGTTGGCTTGATGCAGCTAGCTAAACTAAGTATAAGAAATAGAAAGTTTATTATGTTGCTCAGACTTCGATTCCTGTTATCTATATAAATAAAAATGTATTGTTCATTTGTGGGATTAACATAACTCAAAAACCACTGGGTGAATTGACATCAAATTAGGTCAATGAGTGACCATCACTCATAAAAACACTAAAAACACAGCAGAAGAGATTTAAAAAGCCAAAAAACAAAAATTACATTACACTGCAGGCGCAAAAACCACATATATACAGAAAAACACATATATACACACATACACAAATATATACACACACAAAGCACATATACACAGACTGGGTCCCCTGCCACAGCAACGTGTGGCAGGGGATGGCTAGTACCCTTTATAAGACAGCATTGGAATCAAGATCTTGAATTTGAGTGGTACAATAAGCCTTTGATTTCAAGCTAGTTTAGCACCATATTGTTAAATATAGTCATTTTATATGTTAAGATCCACTCTATTATGTGTAGTACCTGCCCATTTTGGAAGAAGATGTACCACTAGTAATTAATAAGAATACATTTAGATTAAGCAGACATCATTGTGGATATCAGGCTTAAAAGTAAGATTTCTGAGCAAGCAGTAACACATAATTGATGCAATTGTATACTATGAAGATATGGATTCAAATCTCTTTGCCTAAGGCACCT
The DNA here is from genome assembly GCF_037176765.1 of Anolis sagrei. Lineage (NCBI taxonomy): Eukaryota > Metazoa > Chordata > Lepidosauria > Squamata > Anolidae > Anolis > Anolis sagrei. The sequence goes on from NC_090026.1 coordinate 55,582,819, forward strand.
CATAGGGTTATTAACGTATAATAGACTAATTATGCATATACACTTCGTAAACATAATGGATGTGGCCATTAAAATTTGCTAAACGCTTGAAATTCAAGTTATAAACATGGTATATTTGACTTAATATGAAGCTGTGTGGTGGATTATTGTAAAAAGTTTTCATTTCTAGTTATCAGTGAGTATCAGTGGGACCAGTAGGACCAATATGAAGGCACAGGTACTCCTGGACTCAATGCTCTGGTGTCAGCGGTGGCCGGGAGGGCCTTTGCACAACTCAAACTTATGTGCCAGCTGCAACCATACCTCATGAAGTCTGACTTGGCCAGAGTGGTCCACGCCTTGGTTACATCCAAACTGGACTATTGCAATGTGCTCTACATGGGGCTGCCCTTGAAGACGGCCCAGAAGTTTGAACTGGTACAGCGGGCAGCAGCCAGGCTCCTTACTGGAGCAAACTATAGGGAGCATACAACACCCCTATTAAAACAGCTTAATTGGCTGCCGATAAGTTGCCAAGCCAAATTCAAGGTGCAGGTCATGACCTATAAAGCGCTAAATGGTTCAGGCCCCGCCTATCTCCACGATCTTCTTCTATGAACCGGCACGAGCTCTAAGATCTTCTGGGGAGGTCTTCCTTTCAGTCCCACTACTGTCTCAAGTGCGGTTGGTGGGGACAAGAGAGAGGGCCTTCTCGGTGGCCCCCCATCTCTGGAATGCCCTTCCAAGGGAAATAAGACAGGCCCCATCCCTCCCCTCCTTTCGTAAGAGCTTGAAGATCTGGTGGTTTCAACAAGCCTTTGAAAATGACCAGTTCTAACTCAGCCCTACACATTGTCGAATACCACCTTATTCTTCCTACCAATTACCCAGATCATTTCCTCTAATCGGCCTTGGAATGAACAACCACAGACCCGTACCTAATATTATTATTGCCTGCCATAGCATTCCACTTAATTCCCGGGCCCCCTAGAATTTTTGGGTTTGCCCAAATCTTGTCCCGACCTTTTAAAATTTTAATTGCCTTGAACAGGCAGGATTACTTTTAATATATGTGTGTTGTGGTGACAGTTTTTATGCTTATATTTTGTTTGTTAATCTTATGGTTATGTTGTTTTTACTCTGTATGTTTTTGTGATGTTAATTGGGAACCGCTCTGAGTCTCCTCAGGGAGATGGAGGGGTATATAAATAAAGTATTATTATTATTATTATTATTATTATTATTATTATTATTATTATTCTTTCACATTGGTTCAACTGATATGGATGACTCCAAATCCAGCTTCTATAAAGAGAGACACACCAAGGAATAATCTGGCCTTACAGATGAGGAAGTACTTTTATTGATGTAAGTGGACATCCATTCTGACTTTCCTACTGGATATTCAGGTATGAATATGACAGGGAAATTGTGCTTATATTTGAGGGGTGTGACTACAGTGGTGTGTCCATTGCCACATATAATAATACAATCACATAAATGATAACTTTAGAGTGATAGTGTTCTTTACTGAAAAAGAATGAGCTATTCAGGAATCGTGTGGCTCCACACCCGAAGCTCTTATTCACCCTAGCTGTTCTTTCTAAATGCAACAGTTCAACTTGCAAAGACAAGTGTATTCCAGTCCTCTGGCATGTCCATTTCCATTATATTCCATATACTCTTCATGAGATTGGGGAGCCTGGTTTATTAGAATTCTCTATTGTTTGGAGATCATCCCTACATGGAGAGTTTCAGCAGTTCAACATGTCACTCTCCACATTAGAGAAATGTGGGAATTGGAGATGATTAGCTTCTGTATAGTAACTAAGTGTTTGATTTGGCTTGCAAAGACTTCTAGCAGGGAAATTTAAGTAGCCTGACATTTGCTGTGGCCTGAGAGAAAATAGGAGATTTCAAAATGTGATTCCAGTGTACTTTCAGGCTCATCTCTGACCTGCAATATTAACAGTCAGTGATTTTTCTTCAGGAAGCCCATCCAGCGTGCAAATGATATACAGGCAGTCCCCAAGTTACAAACATGCGATTTATAAACAACTCGTAGTTACAAAGAGGGGTGAGACAACAGGAAATGAGATAAATCTACCTCTCAGAAGGGAAATTCACTCCTGAAAGTTATCATGGGGAAAAAGTATCTCAACTAAAGGTTTCTCACCAATTGTCATTTTCACAAGAAGCCAATTTTTTTAAAAAAAAAATTATCACAGAAACAGAAAGTGAGTCGAAATCTGAACAGGGGCACAGACAGCAAAGCAAACACCACAAGAATGTTAATCCTTCCCAGTGCTATCCAAAGCTTATGGAGCCCCCAGTGGCTCAGCGGGTTGAACCACTAAGCTGCTGAACTTGTTGACTGAAAAGTTGGAGGTTCTAATCTGGGGAGCAGGGTGAGCTCCTGGTATTGGCCCCAGATTCTGCCAACCTAATAATAATAATAATAATAATAATAATAATAACAACAACAACAACAACAACACTTTATTTGTACCCCACTACCATCTCCCCAAGGGACTCGGTGCGGCTTACATGAGGCCGAGCCCAAACACAACAATACAAGCAATAATAACAACAATACAAGCAATTAAAATAAAAACATAGACAATAAAATATACAAGATTATCAATAAGACAACACACAAAAACAACGGGAAGGCCAAATGTAGAGTTAAAATAGGAAATAATGCTGAGACATGGACGAGAAGGTGATAGTGGTGTTTGTGGAAGGGCATACGAGCAGAGTGCTTTGGAGGACAAAGTGCTATGGGATCATTATTCCGGGAAGGCACACTGGAACAACCACTTCTTCAAACTCCTCCTAAAGACTGCTAAAGTTGGGGCCTGTCTGATATCTTTAGGGAGTGAGTTCCAGAGTCGAGGGGCCACCACCGAAAAGGCCCTCTCTCTCGTCCCCACCAATCGCGCCTGTGATGCTGATGGGATCGAGAGCAGGGCCTCTCCGGATGATCGAAGGGATTGTGTGGGTTCGTATACAGAGATGCGGTCACGAAGATAGATGGGTCCCGAACCGTTCAGGGCTTTGTAGGTTCAGGGCTTTGCAGGTAGATGAATGGCAGCCAGTGGAGCTCCTTGAACAGGAGGGTTGACCGCTCCCTGTAAGGAGCCCCAACCTAGCAGTTTGCAAGTGTGAGTAGATCAATAGACATTGCTCCGGTGGGAAGGTAACAGCACTCCATGCAGTCATGCTGTCCACATGACCTTGGAGACATCTATGGACAATGTGGGCTCTTCGGCTTAGAAATGGAGATGACCCCTTCCCCCCAAGAATAGGACTCAACTAGACTTAATGTCAAGGGAAAACTGTTCCCTTTTTTACACTTAAATAATGTATCTGTTGCGACTTTCATTCAAATTCGGCTTAAGAAAAAATCTACAGAATATGAGCAGTTTTCATTTCCATGTCTAGATATATTTTAAAATTTCTAGCCTAAATCAGGAAATTACTTATGTGAACAATCCAGTAGTTTCCTCTGTTCCTAAAATAGCTATGTATCTCTTTCCCTAGGGCCTAACATAAATACCACAAAGCACCAGATTCTATGTATTGTCGAAGGCTTTCATGGCCGGAATCACTGGGTTGTTGTAGGTTTTTTTCGGGCTATATGGCCATGGTCTAGAGCAGTGGTTCTCAACCTGGGGTCTCCAGATGTTTTTGGCCTACAATTCCCAGAAATCCCAGCCAGTTTACCAGCTGTTAGGATTTCTGGGAGTTGAAGGCCAAAAACATCTGGGGACCCCAGGTTGAGAACCACTGGTCTAGAGGCATTCTCTCCTGACGTTTAGGCATTCTCTCCTGAAACCAGATTCTGTCTGATCTTGGAGAGTCAGCCCCAGTTACTACCTATTTAGATGGGAGACTGCCAAGAATACCACATATTGGTGGCTATGTTTCAAAGAAAGGAACTGAAAAACCAATTTTTGTGATTTTGAGTATTCTGAATACCCTAGGTACCTTTCTTTTAGTTTAAATATTCTGTCGTGGAGTTGCTATATCCAAAGAATATGTACAGAATTCTTGTACACACTCCCTAGAACAGATTTCCAAGCACATAGTCATCAGTATTTTTTTTCAGAGAATCATACTTTTTAGTACCCTGCCACAATAACTTCACACTGTTTGCTTACAGTGTAAAAATGATTTGTGTATAAGAATGTTATCATGCATTTTCTTTGAGTTAAGTAAATATTTTATGTATTAATTTTGATAAAGCATCTGCTTCAGATTAGCACAATTCTCTCTCCCCCGCCTCCCTTTTCCTGTATCCCACAGTGGTGAACCTATTTTATGGAGTACTAGCTGTGCCCTGCCACGCGTTGCTGTGGCCTATAGTAAAACTTATCAAAGTTGAGGTAGATATCTGGACTATTATGAAAGAGAGGTCCCTACCTATTCCTTCCCTCTTTTCCTCCCCCTTTCTCTCCTTTCTTCCTTCTCTACCTCTTTCTTTCTTTCCTTCTTTCACTACTTGGTTTCATCCTTCTCTCTTTCCTTCATTCCCTCCCCCTTTCTTCCTTTGCCTTTCTTCCCTCCCTGTTTGCTTCCTTCTTTCACTTTTTATTTCCTTTTATTTCACCACCATCATAACAATAACAATAATGCAATGCATTGCCTCCGGGACCTGACACCTCTCCCATTCCCCCTAAAAGGGTCTCAGAGGAACAATAGCATAATAATAATAATAATAGAAATAACAACCTTTACCCGCCATGTGTTGCTGTGGCCAATCTTCCCTCTTTCTCTCCTTCTTTCCCTCCCTCCCTCCCTCCCTCCCTCCCTCCCTCCCTCCCTCGCTCCTTCCTTCCTTCCTTCCTTCCTTCCTTCCTTCCTTCCTTCCCATCTTTCCTTCTCCTCTTCTTTCTCTCTTTCCTTCCTTCCCCCTTTTTCTTTCTCTTCTGCTGTCTCTCTTTTCTTTCCTTCCATCTTTCCTTTTCTTTCCTTTTCTTCTTCCTCTAACTTTCCTTCCTTCCCCCTTTTTCTTTACCTCCCTTTCTCTTTCTTCCTTCTTTCCTTCCTTCCTGTCTTTCCTAGATTTTGACAGGGCGGGAAGGGGCGGGGTGGGGTTTGGAGGTGGCGTGAAGTAAAAGGAGGTAAGATTGGGGCAGGGGAGTGATGGAGCGTGGGGTTGCGTGTGTGTGTGCGGCAGCGGGGGGAGTGATGGAGCGTGGGGTTGCGTGTGTGTGTGCGGCGGCGGGGGGAGTGGGGTTGCGTGTGTGTGCGGCGGTGGGGGGAGTGATGGAGCGTGGGGTTGCGTGTGTGTGTGTGGCGGCGGGGGGAGTGGGGTTGCGTGTGTGTATGCGGCGGCAGGGGGAGTGATGGAGTGTGGGGTTGTGTGTGTGTGTGCGGCAGGGGTGTGTGTGTGCGGGAAGCGGCGCAGCGGGGCTTGGAGTGGGCATGGTTTCCGCAGAGGGAACGTTGGCCGGAAGGCCATGTGCGCGCGCCAGGGAACTTGCGGCTGGGCGCCAATGCGCATGCTCAGTTGTTTTGCCGTTTTGTGAGTGTGTTGTTGTGTTGTTTTTCATTTTGAGTAGATATGTTTGTACCTTGTACAAACAGGAAGGAAGGAAAGAAGGAAGAAAGAGAAAGGGAGGTAAAGAAAAAGGGGGAAGGAAGGAAAGTGTTATGGGTATGGGAATTTTGGTTAAGTTTCATTGGGGTTTTTTTGAGTTTTGTTCTTTTGCCTTTTTGTGAGTGTGTTGCTGTGTTGTTTTTCATTTTGAGTAGATATGTTTGTACCTTGTGGGTTGTGTTATGGGCACGGGGATTTTGGTTAAGTTTCGTTGGGGGATTTTTGAGTTTTGTTGTTTTGCCGTTTTGTGAGTGTGTTGTTGTGTTGTTTTTCATTTTGAGTAGGTATGTTTGTACCTTGTGGGTTGTGTTATGGGCACGGGGATTTTGGTTAAGTTTCGTTGGGGGATTTTTGAGTTTTGTTGTTTTGCCGTTTTGTGAGTGTGTTGTTGTGTTGTTTTTCATTTTGAGTAGATATGTTTGTACCTTGTGGGTTGTGTTATGGGCACGGGGATTTTAGTTAAGTTTCGTTGGGGGATTTTTGAGTTTTGTTGTTTTGCCATTTTGTGAGTGTGTTGTTGTATTGTTTTTCATTTTGAGTAGGTATGTTTGTACCTTGTGGGTTGTGTTATGGGCACGGGGATTTTGGTTAAGTTTCGTAGGGGGATTTTTGAGTTTTGTTGTTTTGCCGTTTTGTGAGTGTGTTGTTGTGTTGTTTTTCATTTTGAGTAGATATGTTTGTACCTTGTGGGTTGTGTTATGGGCATGGGAATTTTGGTTAAGTTTCGTTGGGGGGGTTTTTGAGTTTTGTTTCCTCGTTGGATGCCCCTAACAAATTTATATATATAGATTACTAGAAAATTCCTGCAGGTTTGTTATAGGTACTTTCCCACGTCTTTGTGTCTGTGACAATGACAAACTTCTGAAATATTTCCATTCATTGTTTATCCTTTGATGTAAACATTTCTTTTTATTTTGCCTGCGCATGTAGTAATTTTAAGGATAAAACTAACTCTTGATATCTGTTTTCTGTGGGAACTTATTTAGATCTTCCCACAATACTACTATTAAAGGCCTAAGCAGATTCATGTGGCTAGAAGTTGTCTTGTTTGGTTAGAATTAAACATATCCTCTCTAACCAAAGAAATGTTTTTCTTCCCCATAGTAACATAGTCTTGTGATTGTTGGTTCAATTGCTGGATTTAATAACCAGATGGGTGAGTTGAAGCTTGTGGGAATTTAGAATTAGGACAGATCATTCTCCCTCTAAATGGAACGATGATTTCATTAGGGATTTAATGTCAGTAATAGAAGGTTAAAGAATTGTTTTTGACCTTTGACAGTTTTAAGGCCAAGATTTGTAGAACAATCAACATGGTAAACTACTGCTCCGTCAAAAATACCATTATATTATGAAGCTTTGATTTTCAACTGGACAGTTGTAATACTACTAAGGCAGAGTTTGCAAACAGCCCTGCTTATTTTTTAAAGAGAAGTATTCATCTGGAATAGGGCCTTAATTCTTTAAAGGAACCAGATCTTGAAAGCTAAGTAGAGTCAGCCCTGACTAGTACTTGGATGGGAGACTTCCAGTGGGTACCAGATGTATATTCCAAAGGTAGGATTTCAAAGGCTATATTTCAAAGGCAGGAAAACCTTGACTATTGCTTGCTTGGAAAGATGTATAAAATTCATGTGTTGCCATGAAGGCACATAACACACACAGATATTTGTCTTCAAAAGCAAGCAATCCCCGAGTTACAAACATCCAACCTACATATGACTCATAGTTACAAACTATGACTCATAATTCCTCTATCACAGGCACGACTTGTGGGAACGAGGGAGAAAGCCTTCTCCGCTGTGGCCCCCCAACTTTGGAATTCACTACCTGGCGAGATTAGGCAAGCCCCCACCCTAGTAGCCTTTAAGAAAGGTCTGAAAATTTGACCCTTCCAATGTGATTTTGGAGAGTGACTATTCACCGCATTTCTGTTTGTTCCACCTACAGTGTTGCCCCTATGATGCACTTTCTCCCGTCCTAAACTGAAAGCCTAACTCCACTGTTCATCCTTTTGGGCTCCTCTCAAATGCACTTTTTCTACTCCTACCTCATCCAGGGTTTTATCATTTTACCTTGTCCATGTGGCCCGCCCGTTGTGTTCGATTTTATACAGGGTAAGGCAGCATAACTTCCTTTTTTCAAAACTTAATAAAACCCATTGTATGAATCAGAATTTTTTTTTTTATAATGTAGCCGCATAGCTAAAGTTTTGTTTTACGTAGTTTTGAAGATCAAATTGGGTAGGTGACGTCCCCCATTCTCCATACACTGAGTAAACCGATTTCTGGCCTTTGTCATGACCCTTGCCAGCATAGCAGGCTTTATGTTGGCAGTTTCTTCCTGGATGTTGGTCTTCAAATCTTGTAGGTTCCTTGGACGGTTCACATACACGGGATTTCAAAAAAACCCATAGAAAAAAAATCACAATCGGCCAAATCTGGAGAGTGGGCCGGCCACTCCAAATCCGCTCGAAAAGTAGGCCTCAACAGCAAAGCACACTCCTCACTGTTCCAATGCATAATGGTGACTGAACTGTATCAGGACAAAACTTTATACTCCCGCCTCTCGAACGAGACCACTAGCGCTCTGCTACGTCTTCAACCGACTAAATGGCGCGCATTTTAAAAAAGGAAGTTATGCTGCCTCACCCTGTATTATTTTGCTTTGTTTACTATATTCTGCTATTGTATGTATTTTATTGTGATGTTATTTTTGTTGTTTTTGCTGTTTGCATTTTCTATTTTATTTTGCTGTATTGTATTTTTGGGTTTGGCCTCATGTTAGCCGCCCCGAGTCCCCCTTGGGGAGATGGTGGCGGGGTATAAATAAAGGTTGTTGTTGTTGTTGTTGTTGTTGTTGTTGTATTAAATGGAGGTGAGACAACAGGCAGTGAGAGATATCTACCATTAGGAAGGGAAATTCACTCCCGAAAGAGTTATCATGGAGAAAAGTTGTCACCACTGAAACTTTCTCACCAATCCCTGTTCCCACAACAAGCCAATTTTTTCAAAATCCAAATCCAATCCACAGCGACAGAAAGGGATGTGAAATCTTCTGAATGGGAACATAGACAGAAAAACAAACACTACAGGGATGTGAACCTTTTCTTATGTTACTCAAAGCATGATAGATAGATAGATAGATAGATAGATAGATAGATAGATAGATAGATAGACAGACAGATAGACAGACAGAGAGACAGATAGACAGATAGACAGATATGAGTTACACTTTAAAATGTACCTCTTCTGACTTACATTCAACTTAGGAACAAATCTATAGAACCTATCTTGTTTGTAACTTGGGGACTGTCTGCATAATTTCTAATTTTTTTTGTCGTGTCAGGAGGGACTTGAGAAACGGCAAGTCGCTTCTGGTGTGAGAGAATTGGCTGTCTGCAAGGACGTTGCCCAGGGGACACCCGGATGATTTGATGTTTTTATCATCCTTGTGGGAGGCTTCTCTCTTGTCCCCGTATGAGAAGCTGGAGCTGATAGAGGGGGCTCATCCACCTCTCCCCGGATTCGAACCTGCGACCTGTCGGTCTTCAATCCTGCCGGCACAGAGGTTTAACCCACTGCGCCACTGGGGGCTCCATAATTTCTAATGTGTATCTTGGTATCCCCTCCAGTATCATGAGGCACAGACAGTAGTCAATATAATGCCTCTGTCATAGATTATGCTTGGCCATTATAGCAGCAAAACTCAGAAATCCATGTAGTGTTGTAAGAGAGATAGTTGTATCTCAGGCAACTTGCATTTTAATTATCAACTAGCTGCACAAAGTAGAGCGAGTAGAAAGTATAAAGGATACAGACCCCTTTTCAATAGGGAGAAGTAAGAATATTATTTATTATTTATTATTTACTTAGAACTTTTATATACCTGTCTTCTCACCTCCGACGAGGGACTCAGGCCGGTTTACAACAGAGGAATTCATACACAATAGTTAAAACATCACATCCTATAAAACACTAATATAAAACACATTAAAATACAATCATATAATTACATAAGGCCAAGTCGTCAGAATAAAATCACCACTCATCATCATCCGTCCGTGTGATCAAGGGTTATTGACTCACTCATCAAATGCCAGATTCCAGAGCCAGGTTTTCACCAACTTTCTAAAGGTCAGGAGGGAAGGGGCAGTTCTAATCTCCAATGGGAGAGAGTTCCAGAGCCGAGGGGCCACCACTGAGAAGGCCCTGTCCCTCGTCCTCATCAGCTGCGATTGCGAGGGTGGTGGGACCGAGAGCAGGGCCCCTCCAGAAGATCTTAACAACCTTGATGTTTCATAGGGGAGAATCCATTTGGACAGGTAAACTGGGCCAGAGTCGTTTAGGGATTTATAGGTCAGCACCAGCACTTTGAATTGTGCTCGGAAGCTAATTGGCAGCCAGTGGAGCTCGTGCAACAGAGGAGTAGTATGCTCCCTGTACCCAGCTCCTGTTAGTAATCTGGCTGCCGCACGTTGGACTAATTGCAGCTTCCGGGCAGTCTTCAGAGGCAACCCCACATAGAGAGCACTGCAGTAGTCTATACGGAATGTAACCAGAGCGTGGACCACTGTGGCCAAGTCAGACTTCCCAAGGTACGGGCGCAGCTGGCGCACAAGTTTTAATTGTGCAAAAGCTCCCCTGACCACCACCGAGACCTGGGGTTCCAGGCTCAGCGATGAGTCCAGGATCACTCCCAAACTGCGAACCTGCGCCTTCAGGGGGAGTGTAACCCCGTCGAGCACAGGCTGTAACTGAGAATAGACTCAGTTATGGTAATGCATACAAAGTTCCAATGTTGTACATGAGTTAAAAGTTGGCCCCACCTCTACAAAAGACTGATGATTATATGGTTTTGATAGATGGGAACACACATTCTATAGGAATCTTATGCGTGATCAGAATTGTCTTTAAATTTCATTTCAGTTTGCTGTTGCAACTGAAACATCCTAGTCCTGGACACGTTTGGACTAAAACCAAAAAGAACAAAGGATTAGGTTTTTGTTGTTTCTGCCTCAGCTACAAATATGCTCTGACTTGCAATACTGTGTGTCCTCTAGGTTTGTCATGCTAAATTTGGATGTGGAAAGCATTACCGTTTAAGTCATGTTATGACATGCAATATTTTTCTTAAAACATTAACTTCATATTTGACAGGCTAAATAGATTTCACACTGTGAGATCCAAACTAACTTGGGAGCAGCCAGTTTCCTGAAATCGCTGGGTCTTGCTTATAACAATACTGAACCAAATGGTAAACAGGAATTTAATTTAACAAAAGAGAGAATGATTGTAATGCATTTCAACTTCCCTGTTGACTTAATGGAGTTTGAAAACATGTTTACTAGCTAACATACTCTATTTTAAAAACAGTTAACTGGACAGTCAAAGAAACTTTACTATTTCAGTTAGTGCTAGAAATTATTGAAGTGATTCTTAAGCATAAATTAGCATTGTCAAGCAAATATTTTAAGAGTGAAGGCAGGGTGATTTATCATCTGTCAGTTCTACTTATGTAGAATCAGGCAAATTTCGAATTCCAAATACATATGTATATATATATATATATATATATTTAATTGTGGAATTACATTCTGCTTCTTTTTATTGTGCTGGTCATCTATATAAATAAAAATGTAATGTTCATTTGTGGGATTAACAGAACTCAAAAACCAATGGACGAATTGACGCCAAATTTGGCCACAAGACACCTACTAATTCAAGGAGTGACCATCACTCAAAAATTTGATTTGTCATTTGGGAGTTGTAGTTGCTGGGATTTATAGTTTACTTACAATCAAAGAGCATTCTGAACTCCACCAATGATGGAATTGAACCAAATGTGGTACACAGGACTCCCATGACCAACAGAAAACACTAGAAGGGTTTGGTGGGCATTGACCTTAAGTTTGGGAGTTGTAGTTCACCTACATCCAGAGAGCACTGTGGACTCAAACAATAATGGATCTGCACCAAACTTGGCACGAATATTCCATATGCCCAAATATGAACACAGATGCAGTTTGGGGGAAATAGACCTTGACATTTGAGTTGTAGTTACTGGGATTTATCGTTCACCTACAATCAAAGAGAATTCTGAATCCCACCAACTACAGAATTGGGGCAAACTTTCCACACAGAACCCCCATACTTAAGGCCATCCAGTCCAACTCCCTTCACCAGGGCAAGAAAACGTAATCAAAGTCCTTCTGACAAAGAGCCATCCAGCCATAGATATAGAGAGATAGATAGATAAGATAGATAGATAAGATGATTCACACACACAGATATTGTATCATAGATTTGTAGGGGACCCTGAAAGAAGGACAATTATATGGTGCATGTTCCAGAGTAGGCAAACCACACAATCTCCACATCAACACTGACAAAGAAGCAGCAAGAAACACTGTTTACCTACAAGCATAAAGGCATTACATACGAGGGGTATTTTTTAAGTAAGGTCCGTTTTGTTGTAGGCACTAGTAGTTCGCGCGCATACCGCAACGAGCACCTGCGTCGTGTACCGGCATGCCTTGGGAACCCTGTGCTCAGTTTCCGCTCTGTAGCTAACCTGTACGGTTCTGTTCTGTGCTTTAAAATGTTTAAGACTATCAACTCACCCGCCGTATGTGAGGTTCGCTTTGTGATATGGTTTTTGTCAGCAAGGGATCTGCCTGCTGCAGAAATTCATCGACAGATTTGTGAAGTGTACGGTGATACTGTTATGAGTGAAAGCAAAGTGCGTAAGTGGGTATGACAATTCAAAGATGGCCATGACAACGTCCATGATGAGGACCGCTCCGGTCGCCCTTCTTTGATTACAGACAATTTGGTGGCTTCAGCAGGCGGCAAGTTTTTATGAAGAGGGTATTTTAAAATTGGTTCAGAGATATTGTAAGTGTTTGAACAAACTTGGCAACTATGTCGAAAAATAGAGTGAAGTATGTACTTTCTGAAAATAAATTTACTTTTTTGAAATAAATTTTCGTTGTGTACTTATGTTCAAACGGACCTTACTTAAAAAATACCCCTCATATATTAGAAACCAACACTTTCTCATTACTTTATTTTCCAGATCACCAGACTGGGCCACAGCAACGCGTGGCAGGGCACAGCTAGTATACCATAATAAAGATAGATTATGTGTGTAACACACATATCTGGACATCATGCTAAGATGTAAATCTTCTTCTGTGTGCATATGTGCTTTTCACCCTATGAATTATAGAATTTTCTTAGCTAAGGAACACTCAAAAGATGGTTTTGCTAGTTCCATCCTTTTAAATCCTTTGAAATCGTTTATAGCACCTTTTATTTGTTGGCAGTCTCCCATTCAAATATTAAACATTGCTAATTCTGCTTAGCTTTCAAGCTGAAATGGGATCTGGTATTTTTCAGGTAGCCTTTCACATTTTGTTTAGTTTTTGACCTTTTAAACGGAGAATGTTTAATTTATTGTATAAAACTAGCTGTCCCCTGCCACACATTGCTGTGGCCCAGTCTGGTGATCTGGAAAATAAAGTAATGAGAAAGTGTTGGTTTCTAATATATGTAATTCCTTTATTCTTGTGGGTAAACAGTATTTCTTGTTGTTTCTTTGTCAGTGTTGATGTGGAAAGTGTCTGGTTTGCCTACTCTGGAATATGCAACATATCATAGTCCTTCTTTAAGGGTCCCTTTCAAATCTATGATACTATATCTGTGTGTGTGAGAGAGTATCATATCTATCTATATTTATGACTGAATGGCTCTTTATCAGGAGGGCTCTGATTACATTTTCTTGCCCTGGTGAAAGGAGTTGGACTGGATGGCCTAAAGTATTTTCTGTTGGTCATGGGGGTTCTGTGTGGGAAGTTTGCCCCAATTCTGTTGTTTGTGGGTTTCAGAATGCTCTTTAATTGTAGTGAACTATAAATCCCAGTAAGTACAAATCCCAAATGTCAATGTCTATTTCCTCCAAACTCCATCTGTGTTCATATTTAGGCATATGGAATTTTTGTGTCAAGTTTGGTCCAGATCCATCATTGTTTGAGTCCACAGTGCTCTCTGGATGTAGGTGAACTACAACTCCCAAACTCAAGGTCAATGCCCATCAAACCCTTCCAGTGTGTTCTGTTGGTCATGGAAGTCCTGTATGCCATGTTTGGTTGAATTCCATCATTGGTGGAGTTCAGAATGCTCTTTGATTGTAGGTGAACTATAAATCCCAGTAAGTACAAATCCCAAATGTCAAGGTCTATTTCCTCCAAACTCCATCTGTGTTCATATTTGGGCATATGGAATATTTGTGTCAAGTTTGGTCCAGATCCATCATTGTTTGAGTCCACAGTGCTCTCTGGATGTAGGTGAACTACAACTCCCAAAGTCAAGGTTAATGACTCAAATCAATTTTTTTGAGTGGAGGACATAAATTGGACTGTTAGGTGTCTTGTGTCCAAATTTGGTGTCAATTCCCCCAGTGGTTTTTGAGTTCTGATGGTAGCACGAACTAACATTACATTTTTATTTATATAGATTAATGCAATTTAGGATGGATTGTCCCAAGCGTTCGGTTCCTAGTGTTTGTGAAGACACTAAGACTAGAAAACCATACTGAGAAGCATAATAAGTTTTGTATTCATGCTTTGGGAACAGGGGGATGGACTCTTAGGCACTCCTTTTAAAATTAGCTTCATTTGGATTGGTTTAAATAGTGTAAACATGACGCTGTGCTGTGTTTTGTATCCACCCTCATCAGAGTGACTTGTTAAGAGGAGGCATCTTTTCATCTTGCGTATAAACTTCTGGTTGATGCTTGTGAGTGTTGTCTTCCCTTGCAGTTATGCCTGTGGGTTTGAACCGAAGGTTACTCTGTAAGTTGCAGAACGGTTCACTTTGCTTATGATCTCTGCTCTTGAGGTGTGACGGCTGAATATGATAGGGCATCTATTTTAGACATTAGGAATGCATTTGTGACCTACAAGGCAGAGCTGCTCAAAGAATTAACTTAGCTTCTGTTTGAAACAGCTTTGAAGGACTGAGTGAGTTTCAAAATGTTTTTGTTTCTTCATGAAACTTTAAAATATGTTTAAAGAGGTGGGGGGAAATGAAAGGCTTGGATATGGATAATTGCCATTTGTACCATGTGGGTTGGTTTGGGTAATATCTCTTTTTTTGTGAAAAGCATTTTAAAGTCACAATAGTAGGAAAGAAACTGAGTTTCAAGGAAGAAACATGATTTTGTGTTTTAAACTGTGACAGACTAATTTCAATTCAAACAACACTGGCTTTGTGGTATATAGTTGTGTTTATTCTAGTAGAATATAGTGCGTCTGCCATGTTGAGGCAGATATGCTTATTAAAAGGGAATTCTGATCTAGTTATTAAATGGACAATTACAAAAGCCTAGTCAGTATAAGCTAACCAACGTAGGCATTCTTCTAAGTGGTTTTCTAGTGGATGACTTTTTGAAAAACAACATACAATGTTTCTACTTCAAGATGGCATGCTATTAAATGAGCTATATAAGGATGTGTAGACAAACTGGGTTTTGGTATGTGAAGTGGCCCTTTTATGTAACTGATATTTATTTTCAAATTGTAAGGACACTATTTACTTTGTGGAGGTTAAATCTTTCATCATACCTATTAGAATTTTTCTACATAGAATTTTAGAACCATATAGGGATGCAATTTTGCATAGCACTATTTTAATATCCTGCCTGCAATGATAAGATCAGCTAAACTTTAAATCCTTTTGTGACTATGACCTTTTGGAGGAGGAAAACGTTTTAACTGACATGTTTATGTCTGCCATTACAAGCCAAGTTTGATTGCCCGATAGTTCAAGAATATTGTTAACAAGATGTGTTTCATAAGTAACTAGCTGTACCCTGCCACGCGTTGCTGTGGCCTCTAGTAAAACTTATCAAAGTTGAGGTAGATATCTGGACTATTATGAAAGAGAGGTACCTACCTATTCCTTCCCCCTTTTCCTCCCCATTTCTCTCCTTTCTTCCTTCTCTACCTCTTTCTTTCTTTCCTTCTTTCACTACTTGGTTTCATCCTTCTCTCTTTCCTTCATTCCCTTCCCCTTTCTTCCTTTGCCTTTCTTCCCTCCCTGTTTGCTTCCTTCTTTCACTTTTTATTTCCTTTTATTTCACCACCATCATAACAATAACAATAATGCAATGCATTGCCTCTGGGACCTGACACCTCTCCCATTCCCCCAGGGTCTAATAGGAATAATAGCATAATAATAATAATAGAAATAACAACCTTTACCCGCCACGCGTTGCTGTGGCCAACCTTCCCTCTTTCTTTCCTTCTTTCCCTCCCTCCTTCCTTCCTTCCTTCCCTCCCATCTTTCCTTCTCCTCTTCCTTCTCTATCTTTTTCCTTCCTTCCCCCTTTTTCTTTCTCTTCTGGTCTCTTTTCTTCCTTCTCTCTTCCCTTCTTTCCTTCCCTCCCTCTTTCTCTACATCTTCCCCCTTCCTTCACTCCCTCTTTCCTTCCTTCATTCCCTTTTTTCTGGCTGGGCGCCAATGCGCATGCTCAGTTGTTTTGCCGTTTTGTGAGTGTGTTGTGTTGTTTTTCATTTTGATAAGATATGTTTGTACCTTGTGGGTTGTGTTATGGGCATGGGAATTTTGGTTAAGTTTCATTGGGGTTTTTTTGAGTTTTGTTGTTTTGCCGTTTTGTGAGTGTGTTGTGTTGTTTTTCATTTTGAGTAGATATGTTTGTACCTTGTGGGTTGTGTTATGGGCATGGGAATTTTGGTTAAGTTTCGTTGGGGTTTTTTTGAGTTTTGTTGTTTTGCCCTTTTGTGAGTGTGTTGTGTTGTTTTTCATTTTGAGTAGATATGTTTGTACCTTGTCGGTTGTGTTATGGGCATGGGAAGTTTGGTTAAGTTTTGTTGAGGGGTTTTAGAGTTTTGCTGTCCCGTTGAACCAACCTAACAGATTTATATATATAGATATTAGTCTAAAATTTTAAACTGATAAGAAATTACATACATCTTGCTGCCAAATCTGCTGCTCTTTACTGAACCTGAAAATACTTCCAGATATGAAGCATAACTGTGTTAGAGCTCGCTTTTATAGGACAGCTTTTATAGGATTCTTTTATAGGACAGGGAAACATAGAGAAGGGAAACCCTGCGGGATTCTTTTGGATTTATTTTTGTATCATTTGCCTTCTGGCTCATAAGCGATAAAAATGTTTTTCAGTCATTTTTTGCATGATATACCAGTGATTACAATGAGATGAACAACAAGGAAAACATTTACTCTAGATCAGGGGTCCTCAAACTTTTTAAACAAAGGGCCAGGTCACAGTCCCTCAAACTATTGGAGGCCCGGATTATAATTTGAAGGAAAAAAATGAATGAATTCCTATGCACACTGCACATATCTTATTTGTAGTGCAAAAAAAATACTTAAAAACAATACAATAATTAAAATTAAGAACAATTTTAACAAATATAAACTTATTAGTATTTCAATGGAAAATATGGGCCTGCTTTTGGCTGATGAGATAGGATTGCTGTTGTTGTTGTTGTTGTTGTTGTTGTTGTTGTTGTGTGCTTTCAAGCTGTTTCAGACTTAGGTTGACCCTGAGCGAGGGCTGGGTAAATGACCTTGGAGGGCTGTATCTGGCCCCTGGACCTTAGTTTGAGGACCCCTGCTCTAGATAGTTAATCTCTAATGAATGTTAAAAGTATCCAAATGCTGCATAATTTGGGCAAAATTCAGTGTCCTTTTAGGGCAAGTGCCTTCTGACCCATATTGTAGGGGTCAGGATCCTCCAACATGGAGATTCTGTGTGTGTATGCTGAAATAAATCTCTTGTAAAGACTGGCAGAGGGCAGGCAGCAATTAATCTGCCACATATAAACAAGCACTATAGCTCAGCAGGGTTTGCCTGTATTTGCCAAAGGAAATTTAAGGATAACTCATTAGCATTCCCTTTGTAGTTTCTTAGTTCCTTTTGTGTAGAGTATTTTGCCATTGGCTGACAACAGACTGCAGTTCCTTTGGACTACAAACTTGGCTGTGCAAGCATCCTGCTCAATCCTTCACCCACTGATATTCTCTTTTCCTCAGATAGACTGGGTGGTCAGAAGGATAAATTGGTTTGTAAGTGTTAACATTTGCATGGCATAAAACTTTTATCTTTTTTTTTTTTTTTTTGGAATTTTTGGAATTCCTTCCAGTATATTTCTCTTTATAATAAAGAGGTTCCTCTTCTTGGCTTCTTCTTCTTCTTTTTTTTTTTAGAAAAAAATCAATTCAGTATTGTCGAAGGCTTTCATGGCCAGAATCACTAGGTTCTTGTGGGTTTTTTCGGGCTATATGGCCATGTTCTAGAGGCATTTCTCCTGACGTTCGCCTGCATCTATGGCAAGCATCCTAAAAAACTCTAAAATTACAACAGCAAAACAGCAGAGAGGAAACAACCAGGCACATCTTAACACCTCTCAACAAAACATTTTCCCAGGCTCAGCCAGGCCCTCAAATGCTAATGAAGGTGGTCAGCTGAAACATTCACACCTAGCTCCAGCAGAGAAGGGCTCTTTGCCCCATCCCAGCCATTCCACAGATATATAAACCCATTTTCCTATTTCCAACAGACCTCACTACCTCTGAGGATGCTTGCCATAGATGCAGGCGAAACGTCAGGAGAAATGCCTCTAGAACATGACCATATAGCCCGAAAAAACCCACAAGAACCTAGCAATTCAGTATTGCCAGGTGTTTTAATATTTTCTGAGTTCAGAGATTTTTTTTATTCATTGGAATCATGCTTAAGACTCAGTAGTTTACAAAACATTAAAACATTTCGCAAAGTATTCAAAAGCCAAGTCTTAACCCAATACAATACAAAAGTAAGGAAGAAATGAAATTGAGATTAGTCAGGAAAGTAACATAAAACAGTTAAAGCATGAGGACTTCATAAGATAGATTGTCCAATATTTCTGGGTATTATTCCTTGTCGAACCCATCACCACCTTTAAATGTAAATGTACTGGGTGGATTCAGGAACTGATTGATGACAAGCATGATATTTCAAGTATAGCCTTTCCATTGACTCTTGTGGTTTTGTGCTTTCAAGTAATTTCTGATTTCTGGCAACCTCAAGGTTAAACTACCATGGAGTTTTCTTGGCAAGTCTTAATCAGATGAATTTGTCATTTCTTTTCTCTGTGGTTTTGAGGATATGGTTTACCCAAGGACACCCAGTGGACTTCCATGGCTGAGGAAGGGTTTGAATACTGGCTTTCCAGAGTCCTAATCTAGCAGTCAAACCATTACATCGTGCTGGTTCACTCCATTGCCCTACCTAGTTATGAACATATTGATATTATGTGCCTTAGAGTTGACTCTTAACATAAGGTGATCAAGTCATAGCATTTTCTGAGAAAGGTTTATTCAGAGGAACTTTGGCCCCCCGACTCTGGAACTCACTACCTGGAGAAATTAGGAAAGCCCCTACCCTAGAAACCTTTAAAAAGAACCTTAAAACCTGGCACTTCTGCTGCGCTTTTGATGAATAGGTTTACATCCTCACACTAGTGCATCGATGTTTTGTCATTGGAGTACATGCCCCCCCCCTTTGTGGGAAAGCTTGATTCTACAACCACCACTATAATGAGCCCTCCTCCGCAAATAATGTTTCTTTCTTATCTCGCCCGAGTTTTAATCAGTTTTTAATCAGTCCCTCTTTTAACCATTATATGTTGCCCACCCATTGTCATTGTGATTGTGCCTATTGTAATTTTATATTGCTATGTTTTCACATGTTCTATGTAATTATGTTGTTGTTGTTTATTGTTTGCGTTTTTGGTTTTATTTTATTGTAATTTGTTGTTTGGGCTTGGCCTCATGTAAGCCGTTCCAAGTCCCCATTGGGGAGATGGTGGTGGGATATAAATAAAGATGATGATGATGATGATGATTATTATTATTATTATTATCTTCTGTTCTCTGAGAAAAATAGAGTGTGGCTTTCTTAAGGCCATCCAAGCGAGTTTCCATGACTAAATAGGGAATTCAAACCTTGATCTAGTGAAGTCAGTTCAACACTCATACTGCTAACAGGTTGCTGATTTTTAAATTCATATTTGAAAGACGAATCTACAGAGGATTTCATAAAACCAAATCAAGTTTTCTGTTGCAGCTTTCTGTTGGGTAGACATAGAGTCTACATCTTACAAACACTAATAGGATATTTAGATATGTGTAAAGAGCAGTCCTTCTATAAAATACTTCTGAATCGGCAAACTCTTTACATTGGTGTGTACTGTGCATTTCATGAGTAGGTGGTTATAAAGATCAAGTGACCCGGATAATTTATGAATTAAAATTCCTGTACCATAAATTATCTCGAGGCTTCCATTGCCTGTTGGCTTTTTGTGGAGGTAAGTCTGGAAACACAGTATAATTTTATGTTAATTATATACAATATATCACATACCACTGCAATAGTGTCACAGCAAAAGAAACACAGATTCCCACCAGGAATAATGTACAATCTAAATTTGAAATAGGAGGTGATAAAGAGAACGTGCAAATAAAAAATGGGTGGGTTGGGGTGGAGGGTAGATAGATGTTCAGTTCAGTTTCAAATAGTTAGCATTAGTGTAATAGGGAATGAAGATAAAAAGTTTTGCATACCAAAGATGTCGATTATGTTTGGGAAGAGTTTTGAAAGAAAACAGAAAGCATGCTTTAGACACTGAAGGAATCAGTACTAAATTGAGGCAACAAGGGAGAAAGTCATGTATTACATGAAAAAGAGAAATAGAGGCATCTTAGGATGGTGGATTTTGAGACCCCATCAAAATTACTTTGCATTGAAAAAAATGAGTTCCTAGGTAATAGTAATAAAAATCAGAGATCGAATCCTGGAAGGAGGGGAGGTATAATGGAGAAGGTTTGGCCATGGAGATCTATGAAGTCAGGGATGTTGAATTTGTGCTATGTCTTTAAGCTGAAAAATAGTATTTGAGAAGGTCAGGGCAATCAAAGTTGTGGACAGAAATGAAAGAACTGATGTGCAATATTTCAATACCAAGAAGAAAGTTGCAATTATTACCTCATTGCCTTCCTATTTTTCCATGAAGCAGAGACACTTTTGAAAAGTCCGAAGGCATTCTTCAGTGTTCTTCTAGGCAGGTCAGGGATGAATAAAATATATATATTTATTTATTTGGAGTGCTTCTACCCCGCCCTTCTCAACCTCCTAGGGGGGACTCAGGGCGGCTTACAAAAGGCACAATTCGATGCCCAACAATTCACAAAATACAATATACAATTTACAATATAACGATGACAGTTATAACTAACTAAAACAGTCAAATTAAAACAACAGCAGCAATAAAATCATCTTGTGGTCAACGTTCGTCAATTCATAAATCCATAATCCATCCAGCATTGTTATTGTCCTTTCCTGGGGGACGCCTGGCTCGAGAGCAGTACGTGTGAAAAAGATCTTGGAGTCCTCGTGGACAACAAGTTAAACATGAGCCAATAATGTGATGTGGCGGCAAAAAAAGCCAATGGGATTTTGGCCTGCATCAATAGGAGCATAGTGTCTAGATCTAAGGAAGTAATGCTACCCCTCTATTCTGCTTTGATTAGACCACATCTGGAATATTGTGTCCAATTCTGGGCACCACAATTCAAGAGAGATATTGACAAGCTGGAATGTGTCCAGAGGAGGGCGACTAAAATGATCAAGGGTCTGGAGAACAAGCCCTATGAGGAGCGGCTTAGGGAACTGGGCATGTTTAGCCTGAAGAAGAGAAGGCTGAGAGGAGATATGATAGCCATGTATAAATATGTGAGAGGAAGCCACAGGGAAGAGGGAGCAAGCTTGTTTTCTGCTTCCCTGGAGACTAGGACGTGGAGCAATGGCTTCAAACTACAAGAGAGGAGATTCCATCTGAACATTAGGAAGAACTTCCTGACTGTGAGAGCCGTTCAGCAGTGGAACTCTCTGCCCCGGAGTGTGGTGGAGGCTCCTTCTTTGGAAGCTTTTAAGCAGAGGCTGGATGGCCATCTGTCAGGGGTGATTTGAATGCAATATTCCTGCTTCTTGGCAGGGGGTTGGACTGGATGGCCCATGAGGTCTCTTCCAACTCT
This sequence comes from Anolis sagrei, assembly GCF_037176765.1. NCBI lineage: Eukaryota > Metazoa > Chordata > Lepidosauria > Squamata > Anolidae > Anolis > Anolis sagrei. The sequence continues at coordinate 55,604,527 of NC_090026.1, forward strand.
TTGATTCTATGATTCTATGATTCTATGATTCTATGATTCCTACTCTGGTCGTCATTGTCTTTTATCCATCTGCCAGCTTACACAAAGGCCTGGTCCCATATCCAGGTCTTTAGCTTCCTTCTGGAAGAGAGGAGGGATGTTGATGACCTAATTTCCCCGGGGAGCGTATTCCACAGGCGAGGGGCCACCACCGAGAAGGCCCTGTCCCTTGTCCCCGCCAGTCTCACTTGTGATAAAGGCGGGGCCGAGAGCAGGGCCTCCCCAGAAGATCTTAAACTCTGAGATGGGACGTAGAAGGAGATATGTTCGGACAGGTACGCTGGGCCAGAGCCGTATAGGGTTTTGTAGGTCAAAACCAGCACTTTGAATTGTGCTTGGAACTAGACCAGCAGCCAGTGGAGCTGACATAACAGGGGGGTGGTATGCTCCCTGTATGATGCTCCGGTGAGTAATCTGGCTGCCGCCGTTGGACTAATTGAAGTTTCCGAACAGTCTTCAAAGGCAACCCCACGTAGAGTGCGTTGCAGTAATCTATTCGGGATGTAACAAGAGCGTGGACCACCGTGGCCAGATCAGGCTTCCCAAGGTACGGGCGCAGCTGGCGCACAAGTTTTAATTGTGCAAAACCTCTCCCAGCCACTGCCGAGACCTGGGGTTCCAGGCTCAGCGATGAATCCAGGATCACTCCCAAGCTGCGAACCTGCATCTTCAGGGGGAGTGTAACCCCGTCTAACACAGGCTGTAACCCTATACCCTGTTCAGTCTTACGACTGGCCAGTAGGACCTCTGTCTTGTCTGGATTCAGTTTCAATTTGTTAGCTCTCATCCAGTCCGACACAACAGCCAAGCACCGGTTCAAGGTCTGGACAGCCTCCTTGGTAACAGCTGAGAAGGAGCGACAGATTTGGACATCATCTGCATAGAGATAACATCTCAGTCCGAAACTCCGGATGATCTGGCTAATGTAACCCATTAGCCAGATGTGGCTTTTAAATTCCCTTCTGCAACTTTCAAGGGCGTTCTTTTAAAAATTGTCATTGCTTTTGGCTGTGTTAGCAACTTATTTATCTAGAAGTAAACTCTACCCCATGTATGATACCATTTTTCCCCGTTGTCACTACTGACTTCAGCCGATTACCAGCAGGTTACATTTTGTAGGCAAAATGAAAAAAACTTACTTTTGGAGAATTGTTGTGGCAAAGCACCAGGTTGAATGTGCCCGGAGCAATGAAAAGGGAATTGCTGAAGAATGGATAATGATGTTAGGTTCTTGTGAGTTTTTTCGGGCTATATGGCCATGTTCTAGAGGCATTTTTCCTGACGTTTCGCCTACATCTATGGCAAGCATCCTCACTACCTCTAAGGATGCGTGCCATAGATGCAGGCGAAACATCAGGAAAAATGCCTCTAGAACATGGCCATATAGCCCGAAAAACCCCACAAGAACCTAGTGATTCCAGCCATGAAAGCCTTCGACAATACATTGATAATGATGTTATTTATGAGCTTAGTAAGAACATGAGAAGTGGAAGATTTGTGAGAAAAGGTGAGAACAATCTTTGAGGCAGTAATATAAATAGCTAAGTAGAAATATAGAACTCATAGTTGAGATGTGGGAGAGTGTGAGCACTTCTAAGAGAAAAATGTATGCTATAAACTTATTAATGGTGCTGAGTGCTATTGTAAATGATGAGGACATACTATGCATAGAGGTGATAGTGAAGGTCTGAGGTCAGATCTAATGGAGAGGGAGAAAATAGTTTCTAGCTGTTGGTAGAAAAGCTGAATGAATAATTGGACAAATAGGAGAAGCGTCTGAGGACAGAGCCATGGAAACATGGATGAGTCACACAAAAGAAAATGGTGTATTATTTCATGAGTATAAAGACTGGGTAGAGACCTTTGGATTCGACAGGTAATCACATTAGCATGTTTTGTGAGAGTGTAGAATATTGAGAGCAGAAGCTTGTTTTTTAAGAGGTCAAAAAGTTGTTGCTGCAGTGACTGATAACTATAGGAGTGTACTGTACACACCGGGAGTAAGAGATAGAATAATAGAACCATAGAGTTGGAAGAGACCTTGTGGGCCATCCAGTCCAACCCCCTGCCAAGAAGCAGGAAAATCGCATTCAAAGCACCCTCGACAGATGACCATTCTAGCCTGTACTGCTGAACAGCTCTCACAGTCAGGAAGTTCTTCCTAATGTTCAGATTGAATCTCCTTTCTTGTAGTTTGAAACCATTGTTCCGCGTCCTAGTCTCCAAGGCAGCAGAAAACAAGCTTGCTCCCTCCTCCCTTTGACTTCCCCTCACATATTTATGCATGGTCATCATGTTTCCTCTCAGTCTTCTCTTCTGCAGTCTAAACATGCCCAACTCTTTAAGCTGCTCGTCATAGGGCTTGTTCTCCAGACCCTTGATCATTTTAGTCACCCTCTTCTGGACACCTTCCAGCTTAAATTGCAGTGCCCAGAATTGGACAGTATTCCAGGTGTGGTCTGACTTACATTTGACTTAATCTAGATGCTACTACCAAAAACTTAACTTGCCAAAAACTGGCCTGCTTGTTTCAGAATGTCATAAATACATTTTTACTTGAGAGGCAAGTTGCAAATGTGTTTGATTTATTTACAAGTGGAGGGAGGGCTAAGCTCTTGGAGCAAGTGGTTGCCAACCAGCTCCTAGCACTAATGAATAAAAGTGATTATCTATATCCATTTCCTTTGGGCCTAGATTTAGAGTTGGAAAGACCTTGTTTACTAGAGGTATAAAGCTTCTGCTTAGCAGTGTTTATTCTCATATAAGCATGTAGGGAACTGAGGAGCCCCCGGTGGCACAGTGGGTTAAACCCCTGTGCCGGCAGGACTGAAGACCGACGGGTCGCAGGTTCAAATCCGGGGAGAGGCAGATGAGCTCCCTCTATCAGCTCCAGCTCCTCATGCGGGGACATGAGAGAAGCCTCCCACAAGGATGATAAAACATCAAAACATCCTGGCGTCCCTTGGGCAACGTCCTTGCAGACGGCCAATTCTCTCACACCAGAAGCGACTTGCAGTTTCTCAAATCACTCCTGACACGACAAAAAAATAATAATAATGTAGGGAACTGTAGCTTCAAAAGTATGCATCTTTTTTTAATAAGTAAAACTAGCTTGGTTACCCAGCATTGCCTGGGTTTTTGAAAAAAAAATGTAAAAAATGTTTATGAATAGTCCCATTTAGAAAATGCATAAGGTTGTGGGTGAACTACAAGTCACATAAGCCCAGGTTAACCCACTCAAACTCCATCAGAACTTCAAGTTGGGCATGTTGAGTGTGTGTAGCAAGTTTGCTCCAGATTCATCATCGGTGAGATTTAGTGTGTTCTCTGCCTGCAGGATGCACTACAACTTCCACATGGTGGGTCAGTCCCTCAACTATGTTCAGTTACTGATTGGTTCTGCTTGTTGTGTGCTGTGGAAAAGAATAATAAAGGTTATGGGAGAGGCAGTGGGTGGAATTATGTAAATTCCACACCAATAGGATATCTGTGTTGGAGAAAACACATAAAATCTAGGATGAAATTGGGTGGTGGACAGTATTGTGTTTGTGAAGGACAATTGTGAAGGACATTGGCAGGAATTGATGGCTCTTGTACATGCTCATTGTGCTCTCTATAACAGTGCCATTGGAGGGAGGGCCTTGGGTGGCTTCTCAGTGATGGGGATCATAGTTGTTTGTGGAAGTGGGAGTCTGTCTGTGGAAGTGGGAGCCCTAGCCACATACATACTTTCACTTAATGGACGAGCTTGGGTATCCGGCGATGCCCAGGTTACTTTAAAAAGCCATTGTTTGTTTTTGGATGTTAGGTAGTATCAGTTTGGTAATTTGTAATGCTATTCTAAAGGAAAAAGTCAGACTTTCCTTTTGTTTTTTATGAATGCTCGGATTAGAAAATGCATAAGGATGTGGGTGAACTACTCACAAACAATGTGGGTCAATCACACCAAACCCCGCTAGTATTCAAAGTCAGCCACATTGGGTCTGTGTGCCAAGTTTGGTCCAGATTTGTTGTCGGCTAGGTTCAGTGTCCTCTGAATACAGGAGAACTATAACTCTTGGATTCCAAGGTGTGTGAGTCATTGCCCCCCTCCCCCAGACTCACTTACCTTGGAATCCAAGAGTTATAGTTCTCCTGTATTCAGAGGACACTGAACCCAGCCGACAACAAATCTGGTTCTGTGTTCCAAGTTTGATCCAAGTCCACCATTGGTGGAGGTCACAGTGGTCTATGGAAGTGGGTGAAGATACTGCAAATCCCATCATCCCTGGTCTTCAAATCCCATCATTCCTCTTCCAACCCAAACGAGGATGTAAAATGGGTCATAGGGCATCTGTGTACCAAGTTTGGTTCAGTTCCGTCATTTGTGGTTTGTGGAAGTTGGAGCCAAAGTGGGTTAAGGTACAGGAAATCTCATCTGTGCTCCATCTTCCCTCCAACCGCACCAGGACATAAAGTACATCATCGGGTCTGTGCCAAGTTTTGTCCAGGTCCATCATTCGTGCGGGTCGCAGTGGTCTGTGGGAGTGGATGTAGGTACTGAAAATCCTATCATCTGTGGCCCATCCTCCACCAAATCTCACCATGATGTAAAGTGTGTCATTGGGTGGGGGGTGTCTAGATCCCACGTTTGATCCAGGTCCATCATTCGTGGGGATTTCAGTGGTCTGTGGAAGTCAGAGCCCCAGCCAGAAAAAGAGATTGTCACCCGCATACATACATACTCCTCTGCATAAAAACACAGATAGATGATAGATATAGAAGATATAGATAGATATAGATATATCTGAGAGATCTGTAGACTTCTGTACACTGTACCAATTGCAAATATTTTAGATACTGCTTTTTTATTGTGTCAGAAGTGACTTGAGAAACTGCAAGTCACTTCTGGTGTGAGAGAATTGGCTGTCTGCAGATACATTGCCCAGGGGATGCCCGGATGTGTTACCATCCTGTGAGAGGCTTCTCTCATGTCCCTGCAAGGGAAGCTGGAACTGACAGATGGGAGCTCATTCTGTCTTGCGGATTTGAACCATTGCCTTTCAGGTCAACAGTTCAGGCGGCACAAGTTTTTAACCCATAGCACCATTGTGGCATATATTACATATTGCTGTCTGGGAGTGGTTAAAAGTAAGTGTTGAAAAGTAAGAAGGGAAGAAGGGAGGGAAACACATATACTTCCTGGAGCAAGTAAACAGGTGAGATTAATTTGCCTTTGGAGTCAGATATGGCCTCATCTACCCCAACCTGCCTTCGGAGTCAGATATGGCTCCATCTACCCCAACCTGTCTTCAAAGTCCGATATGGCCTCATCTACCCCAACCTGCCTTTGGAGTCAGGTATGGCCTCATCTACCCCAACCCATCTTTGGAGTCAGATATGGTCTCATCTACCCCAACCTGCTTTCAGAGTCAGATATGGCCTCATCTACCCCAACTTGCCTTCAGAGTTGGGTGTAGGTGTTTAGCAAGGAAGAGGAAGGCCCAGATTCTGTTGAATTGTCTACTTAAGCTGCTAATCGTAAAAGGTAAGGGAGCCCATATAGTCAGCTGTAGAATAGTTGTGTTCTTGCCTGAAAATGTGGGTAGTTATACTTGCAGTAAGTGCAAGTTAGTGGTCTTCTTGGATGAGAAGGCCCAGTGCCTTGAGGCCCATGTATTTACTCTCGAGTGTATCAGGAGGAAGTGGATTTCTTAGACACTGCAGAGCAGACCATCTTAGAGTGATCTTTTGAGAAGGAGATCACTTCCAAACACAGGAAGAAGCCACTTGGTGGAAAGCAATGCATAGATATAGAAAGAGCAGGAATTATTTCATGACTGTGGAGCTACAAAAACAATTCAAAGCTCTCTTCATCATCTGTGATTGTTGTGAACCAGAAGCCTTAAAAGAGCCAAACACAAGTAAAAGGTCCAAACAAGGTTTATTAAAGTAACAAAAATAGCTTAGAAACGCTTAACTCAGTGTATCTAGCAAGAAAACAAAGTCTGTAGCAAATTGCTATGCAAAAAACGCAACTTGGAGAATAATCCGGATTATACAGGAATATAATCTGGGATAACAAAAACTTTAAGCAAACTGCTTCAAAATAACAGAGTTCAGTAAACACAATCTAGCAAGGTTGGAGCAAGCAAAAACGTCAGGAAACAGTCCAAAGTCGAGGCACGTCCAAAAGCAGAAGTTAAGTCCAAAATGCGATGTCGTCGTCCCAAAAACAATCCAAAGTCAGCAAGAAAGTAGAAGTCAGCACTTAGAGGATTCCAGTCAGTAGAAGCATGAAAGCACAGCGATCTGCAGTCCCAGGACCCAAGGCAAGAGTAATGGCAGCAACAAAGTCCCAAGCCCAGTACAACACTTTGCCTACTGCAAAATTCCAATAGTTTGATACCTTACTTTTATCCTATAACTCCTCATCAGAGGTGGAGCTGGACTCCACCCTGTCTTCATCGCTCTCAGGTGCCTTTGCTTCCACGGCTGCTTGCCACCACCCGTCCCTCCAACTTTTCCAGCGTCTATCAAGACTTAGATCACCCCATGTATTTCCAGGTTGCCAGTCTCCCAAAACCCTTAAAACTCCTCACTTGATATGGGTTGGGTACATATGTCCCTGATTTCTTGTACACGGGTCCAATCTAACCCATCCTCCTCCCCGTCATCACTCCCAGTCCCATCACTCCCCGTGAACCCCATGAAGTCTTCCTCCTCAGTTGGAGCATTAAGTATTTCATGGATCCGCTTCCTTTCTCTCTCTTCATCTGACTCTTGATCCCAAGTAACCTGCTTCAAACCTCTACATTCCTCTCCCTCCTCCTCCATTTCAGAGTCAGTGAACCCTTCAAATGACTCAGTATCTGTAGGTGTCATGAATATTTCCCTAATTCGCTTTCTTTGCTGCTCTTGATCCAACACCTGAGCAGCCCTCTTTGCCCTTCTACTACTCGTTGTGGCTTGCTCAGCACAATCTACTACAACAGTGATAGTGCAGCAGTGGTTTGTAGGCCTGGCAGGACGACTCAAAAGTTGTGCTGTCTCCCTGGAGCAAAAATCTATGATGTAACAGAGAGGCAGGCAAAGCTTGTCATGCTCACAGACTGTTATCTATTCCTTTTGGTTCATGTAAGGCCAAAGGTTATAAGCTTATGGACCAAGCTCAAGGGCCTTGATGCCCAAGGTGTCATTTCATCTCTCTTCCCAGTTCAAGGACACAGTCCAGACAGGGAGGGAAGTAAAAGTGAATATCTGGCTTCACGGTGGGATGGGGAACAACTTGGTCTCCTAGACCATGATGTGAAGAAGTTTAATGAATGTGGGCTACTGACAAGGGATGGCTGCACCTCACAGAGATTGACAGGAATTCATTTGCTATGCGTCTCAAAAATCTGATCAGGAGAGCTTTAAATTAATTTATCTAGAGGAGGGAGACAGTATACTTGAAGGCAGGAGTGTAACAGGAGAGAATACCCTTGTTGAGTATAAGAACTCTACAGTGAGAAGGCAAAAAAACTTAAATTAGTTACGGGGACAGCAAATGGTGTTTGGTGTTTCTACACACGTACAGAGTGTGGGCAGTAAACAAAAAGAACTATAATTCTTAATTGAACAAAGTAAATATGATATAATTAGCAACACCTAAACCTGGTGGGACAAGTCTCATGATTGGAATGTAGTAATAATAGAATGTAGTATAACCTATTTCTAAGAAAACGGCAAAACAGGAAAGGAGGAGGAGTGGCATTGTTTGTTAAGGATAGATTCCACCTAAACATTAGGAAAAACTTCCTGACAGTAAGAGCTGTCCAGTAGCAATATATCTTGCCTTGGAGTGGAGTCTCCTTCTCTGGAGATTTTTAATTACAGGCTGGATGGCTACCTACCAGGAGTGCTTTGAATGGGTGTTCCTGCATGGCAGAGGGCTGGACTTGTTTGATCCTTGTAGTCTCTTTCCAGTTCTGTGATTCTAAAGAAATAGAATAATAAATAAGTCATGTCTGTCGAAACTTGCATTAAATTTCATCTGTTTAGCAACATAGACATTTGTTTACTACTTTCGTAAAATTTGTCTGTATCCCATTTGACAAATCTGAGATATTATAGAAGCACTAGCCATGCGTTGCTGTAGCCCAGTCTGTGTATATGTGTTTTGTGTGTGTATATGTGTATATATGTGTGTGTTTGCGTATATATATGTGGTTTAGTGCATGCATTGTAATGTATTTTTATTTTTTGGATTTTTAATCTCTTCTGTGTTTTTCAGTGTTTTCATGAGCATATATATGCGTGTGTGTGTATATATATATATTCATAAAACACTGTTTTTATGAGTATATGTATGTGTGTGTTTGTGTATGCATATGTGGTTTTGCACATGCATTGTAATGTATTATTTTTTGGATCTTTAATACCTTCTGCTGTGTTTTTCAGTGTTTTATGAGTAATGGTCACTCATTGGGCTGATAAGTGTATTGCGTTTAAAATTGGTGTCAATTCGTTCAGTGGTTTTTTAATTATGTTAATCCCACAAACTAACATAACATTTTTATTTATATAGATCATGGTGGTTGATTCCCCCCCCCCCCCCCGGGTATTTCTCACCAAAAGCTATCCTGACTTTCCTTAAGAGGAATGAAGCACAGTTACATCATTGTCCAGAGAATGCACACATTAACACTAGTTATATAACCCAGGAACAGTACCTAGTACTCATCAACAAAGAGCTCCATTCAGCATGTAAATTTATGAGTGAAGAGTTACCATTTTGTTGAACTAGATGGCCGAAGGGGTCTCTTCCAACTCTTTATTATTATTATTATTATTATTATTACTATTATTACTATTATTACTATTATTATTATTTTATTGTTGATCCCATATTGTTTTTGTTGACCCTCCTTTACCACTTACAGAACTAGTTTACTGTTTTTCTTTGAAATATTTATTTTTGAACTTTACCAGTAGCTGCTGCATTTCCCATCCTTCGCTTAAACTCGAGTCAATAAGTTTTCCCAGTTTTTTTTGTGGTAAAATTAGGTGTCTTGGCTTATATTTGGGTTGGCTTATACTTGAGTATATATGGTAATGTAAAAAACCTCAGATCTTAAATGGAACAGTGTAATGGATCTAACTCATCTTAGAAAGTGGGTACGTGGCCTACATTAAAAGGTAGGTGTGTGAGCAGTGATTTTGTGACTCTCAGGGAGCAGCAGCACCAGTTATTTGCATGAGAGCGACCTGATTGGCCAGATGCAAATGAGCGGGTGCCAAGATTTGAAAGATGGGCGGAGTCAAGGATTACAGTTGGAGGAGGTCAACTGAGCATTCTATGTCATTTGGTCAGTTAGCTGGAGACACTTAGGGAGTTAGCTGAAGTCAGATGGAGAGTAGCTACTAGGGATTAGCAAAAGGTGGGGAGGGGGGTTTGTCGTGTCAGGAGCAACTTGAGAAACTGTTGACTGATAGCAAGAAGCTAGTGACAGTAGAGAGGTTTTAAAAGTACCAAGTGATCAGGATCTCCACATCAGGTCAAAGATTGTTGGAAACTAGTTTTCATGTGTTAAAAGCCTTTTAGGAAATCGGAAAGGCTTGAATGATAATCATGCTGAAACGTTGTTTTGTAACAGCTTCATAAAAGAATATTTACCTCATTTGTAACCACCATGCTTTTGTACTTCTGAAACCATCACACTTTTGTTACCAAAAGAATACAAAATAAACCAACAGTTACGTTTTACTTTAAGCAAAGTCTCTCTCACTTTCTAACCGCTAATTTAAAGAAACATAAAAGGTGGCAAAGATATTTAAAATACCCTCTCCTGATGGATTCATTCCTTATGGTGGCAGCAGAATTAAATATTATTTATATTTATTGGTGGGATATCAAAGAATAGTGAGATATAGCTTGCCAGAGAAGAGGGAGCACTGTATTCAGAGATAATTTAAATTCCTCAGCCTTCTGTCTTGTTTACTAAATTCCAGACATGCTATGTGCCTTGATGTGTAAAAAAGGTTTTATTGCAGTTTATATATCAGTCTGTCCCTACACGGACATCTGCAAGTTCATTCATTCACTTAAAGTGTTTTTGTTTTGTTTTTGTAGCAAAAAGCTCTCTCAGAACATTGTATGCAGATTAATAATACCGTTTCTACCTGTAGTTTAGAATGGCCAAAGAAATAGGATGGTATCAGGTTCCAGATTTTCAAATTACAGTTCCTATATTTATTTATTTACATTATTTCTATCCCGCCCATATCAGCCCAAAGGCGACTCAAAGAGGCATACACAGTTGGCACAATTCAATGCCATAAAAATGCATACATTAATAAGCAAAAAAGAAATATTATAGTGCATTTAAACATAAAGACAGTGCATAATAACAATTTAAAAAGTCTGGGAAGAAAACTTGATTACTTACAAAGTCCAAGGATGATGGCCCTCCAAGTGTAGTGTCTTGGTGGTGGATATGTAGGTAACTGTAGAGACCTATTCTTGATCTGCATGCTCTTCGGTTTCCAGGTGGAAGGCAGTCCTGGTCAGAGTGGCTTGACATGCCTTCCTCTTGGCACATTTCTCTCTTTTGCCCTCCATTAATGCCTTTTCGAATTCCACAGCACTTCTGGTCACAGTTGACCTCCAGCTAGAAGGCTAGAGCTTCCCAGTTCTTGGTGTCTGTGCCACAGTTTTTTAAAAAAAAAATCATCTTTATTAAGAATTTTTTTCCATTTTGTGCAGATAAGGAGTAGTGCAAAAAACAAAACAAAAAAACAAAAAGAAAAAAGAGAAAAGAAAAGCAAAATAAAAAAGAAAGAAGAAAAAAGAAGAAAGAAGAACTAGTAGGAAGAAAAAAACAACACAGAGATAAAAATAGGAGCAGATTGTTGTGACTCCTTTGTTGACTTCCTGAGTATCTTTCTGGTGGTTCTTCCTCTTCTTTCTTTCTTCTCCTCTCATTCTTCAGTCTTGTTTTCTCTTCCCTTCATGTCCATTTCGTTTGTTTCAGATAATTTGTTACTTTTGTCCAATCGGTCTCTTTTATTGGGGTCCCTTTATTTTTTGTTATTAGATATGTTAACCTGTCCATATTTTTAATGTCTACCACTTTTTCTATCCAATCACTAATTTCTGGTATATCTTCTTTTTTCCACAATTTCGCATAGCGAATTCTCGCTGCTGTATTTAACAGAAATTGGATTTTATCTGTATTCTTCTCCATTTTTTGGTCTGTTATTCCTAGTAGGAATATTTCCAGTTCAAATGGGATTCTCATATTTAATATTTCCTGTAATGTCTTCTGTATTTTTCTCCAATATATCTTAGCCTTGGTGCACGACTACCACTTGTGGAAATACATTCCTTCTACCTTTCCACATTTCCAGCATTTAGTGTTTATATTTTTATAACATTTTCCAAGTTTCTGGGGTGTCATGTACCATTTATGTGCGACTTTGATCCAATTTTCTTTAAGGTCTGTTGCTTGTGTATATTTGATTTTTGTTTTCCATATTTCCACAGTTTGCCACAGTTTTTAAGGTTGGCTTTAAGCCCATCTTTAAATCTCTTTTCCTGTCCGCCAACATTACATTTTCCTTTCTTAAGTTGGGAGTAATTGCTTTGGGAGATGGTAATTAGACATTTGGACAATGTGGCCAGTCCTGCTGAGTTGATGGCGGAGGACCATCGCTTCAGTGCTGGTGGTCTTTGCTTCTTCCAGCATGCTGACGCTTGTCCGCCTGTCTTCCCAAGAGATTTGCAGGATTTTCTGGAGGCAGCCTGATGGAATTGTTCCAGGAGTTGCATGTGACGTCTGTAGACAGTCCATGTCTCTCAGGCGTATAGCAGGGTTGGGAGGACAATAGCTTTGTAAGCAAGCACCTTGGTATCCCTGTTGCCTATTATGTTGCCTATTATGTGCTTCCCTCTTCCTTATCATTCTGTCCTCATTCACAGAAAATAACCCCAATTTGTCCAGCACCCACACAAAGGAAGGCTGAAACAGTGTCACAATAGCAAGCATTGGAAAGGCAAAGAAAACTGATGATAGATGCTTCTTTCTTGAAAAAGGCACGGAAAATTGATCCATCTCAAAAGACTTTAGTGCTGCTTTTCTGTTTTTAAGACTGCATCATATGAATGTGGTCAGCTGCTCAGAATGCTGTGTTCTTTTTTACAAATTAAAAATAAGCATATGATCGAGCCAATTAGTGTGTGTCCTGTACACTTTTGTGCCCTTTATCATTTGGTAACTCTATGGATGGAAATAATCCTTGTAAAATATTCTTGTAGCAATGTTGTCCTGTTTAGTTTAGTTTGCAGTGAGCAAACATTGAGAAGTTCAGTGTTCTCTGTATAGCTAGTTAGCTTGTTATGGGACAAGGGTAGCTTGAATCTCAAGGAAAGGTCCTTTTCTGTCTGTTTTTATAGCTTTCCAAATATTCTTAACTGACAACAAAAATAAGATCTAAGCCAAAATGTTGGCTTGTGATGCTTAACATCATCAGTTTTCTTCTCATTGGTGCTTTTAAACATCTTTACCTGAGTAAGAAGCCAGTGAAGCTTAAAGACTTTGCATTATGTATTTTCTGTGTTTTGATTAGCGACTAGAGATAGTATGCTTTTGTGGATTTGGGATTTTCTTGTATTATGCTGCATGAATATGTCGAATGGGTAATTGCTGAGGTTTTGAAAGGCTGGGTGGAAAATATTCTTTCTGAAAAGATGGTGGCAATGTAAATAATAATAATAATAATAATAATAATAATAATACTTTATTTATACCCCACTACCATCTCCCCAAGGGACTCGGTGCGGCTTACATGAGGCCGAGCCCAAAATACAACAATACAGGCAACAACAACAACAACACAAGCAGTTTAAAAACAACAAAAAAATGAAGCAATAACACAAACATTATCAAATAGGACAACACACTTTAAAAACTATGGGTAGGCCAAATGTAATTAAAATTTAAATAATGCTGGACATGGGCGAAGGAAGTGATAGGACGGTGTATGGAAACATACAAGCAGACCTAAAACAATATAAAATGCTTTGGAGGACAAAGTGCTTATGGGATCACTTTTCTGGGAAGGCACACTGGAACAACCACGTCTTCAAGCTCCTCTTAAAGTTGGAGCATGCCTGATGTCCTTAGGGAGTGAGTTCCAGAGTCGAGGGGCCACCACCGAAAAGGTCCTCTCTATCTATGTTGGGTTCATGAATTTTGGTAAAATCAGCTTATGATAAAAAGGGAAGAAAACTAAAATGAAATGGAAAGTTAAAAAAAAAACTTTACAAAACCCAACCAGAACAGAATGAGAGATTGCATGTGGTTTATCGCACTGTACACTGTTCCTAATAATGAGGACTTTGGAAGGGCACACAACTGAATGTGCATAAATTCACATCTGAAAGCATAAAGATATATAACCTGTCCCTCTCACTTATGTATTATTATTATTATTATTATTATTATTATTATTATTATTCTATTTCAGGTAGATTCCTATATTGATTTCTCTGTTTTAAATTGGTAGCAGACATTGCCTAATTTGTGCCTCCTCTCCCTGGTCAGAAAAAATGCCTCATCTATTTTTGGAAGTACATTTTGCCCACAGATCTACTTTGTGCCATTTGACAGCCCAGGTTGGAGAAATTGCTTAGCCATCCCACTTCAGCTCTGTATTTGGGTTGGTAGTCCCTTCAACTGGTAAATGATTCTACTGGTGAAGGTGGTGTTTTGATTCGTTTGCATCTCTCTCTCTCTCTAGTGTCTGGAACGACGCAGGCTCTGTGTCAACCAAGGACACCTATTTTGTGTCCATCTGAAAGTGTGTTCTTCTTCAGCTTCATATGTGTATCAGCAGTTATTAATTACTGTGGTTAGCAATAGATTGCCATTAGAAGGCAATATTAAAGCAAGTTTATGATATTTCAGTACTGTCAAACACAGTGGTAATGTGTTTCTTGATTTGTAGCATATTCTTGTTCCGTACTTGCCTATTCCCCGCTGATGCATTCAGTTGGCTGCTTCTGTGGTAGAGCAACATCCTGTCCTTTTTCTTATGCATTGTACAACAGGGTCATCACTCCAGGCTTTTTCAGGACAGAAGCATCTGTCATCAGCTTTCTTTGCCTCTCCAATTCTCGCTGCTGGGACATTGTTTCAGTCCTCCTTTGTGGTGGTGCTGGACAAATTGGCAGTATTTCCTATGAATGAGGTCAGAAACTAGAGTAAAGTTTTAACACTATTACCAAGGTTATAAGACAAAAACAGATCGCAAAAAAAGGAGCAATACACCAAGCACGTTTAAATTAGATTTTATTATACAGACAGTCCCCAAGTGACAAACAAGATATGTTCTGGGTAGATGCTGGGTAGATGCAGGGAATGCCTTGGATGTAACGTACCTGGATTTCAGTAAGGCCTTCAACAAGGTCCCCCATGACCTTCTGGCAAGGAAACTAGTCCAATGTGGGCTAGGCAAAACTAGGGTGAGGTGGATCTGTAATTGGTTAAATGGACGAACCCAGAGGGCGCTCACAAATGCTTCCTCTTCATCCTGGAAAGAAGTGACGAGTGGAGTGCCGCAGGGTTCCGTCCTGGGCCCGGTCCTGTTCAACATCTTTATTAATGACTTAGATGAAGGGCTAGAAGGCAGGATCATCAAGTTTGCAGACGACACCAAATTGGGAGGGATAGCCAATACTCCAGAGGACAGGAGCAGGATTCAAAATGATCTTGACAGATTAGAGAGATGGGCCAAAACTAACAAAATGAAGTTCAACAGGGACAAATGCAAGATACTCCACTTAGGCAGAAAAAAAATGAAATGCAAAGATACGGAATGGGGGACGCCTGGCTTGAGAGCAGTACGTGTGAAAAAGATCTTGGAGTCCTTGTGGATAACAAGTTAAACATGAGCCAACAATGTGATGTGGGGCAAAAAAGCCAATGGGATTTTGGCCTGCATCAATAGGAGCATAGTGTCTAGATCTAGGGAAGTAATGCTACCTCTCTATTCTGCTTTGGTTACACCACACCTGGAATATTGTGTCCAATTCTGTGCACCACAAGTCAAGAGAGATATTGATAAGCTGGAATGTGTCCAGAGGAGGGCGACTAAAATGATCAAGGGTCTGGAGAACAAGCCCTATGAGGAGCGGCTTAAGGAGCTGGGTATGTTTAGCCTGAAGAAGATAAGGCTGAGAGGAGATATGATAGCCATGTATAAATATGTGAGAGGAAGCCACAGGGAGGAGGGAGCAAGCTTGTTTTCTGCTTTCTTGGAGACTAGGACACGGAACAATGGCTTCAAACTACAAGAGAGGAGATTCCATCTGAACATGAGGAAGAACTTCCTGACTGTGAGAGCCGTTCAGCAGTGGAACTCTCTGCCCCAGAGTGGGGTGGAGGCTCCTTCTTTGGAAGCTTTTAAACAGATGCTGGATGGCCATCTGTCAGGGGTGATTTGAATGCAATATTCCTGCTTCTTGGCAGGGGGTTGGACTGGATGGCCCATGAGGTCTCTTCCAACTCTTTGATTCTATGATTCTATGATTCTGGATTTGTATGTAAGTTGGAACAGGTAAATTTTAAAGTATAAATCCAGCTATACACACACACACATGGTTTGGATAGCATAGGGAAGCGTTAATCCCTGTGGTGTTTGTTTTGCTGTCTCATTTCACCTCACTTTCTGTCCTTGTGATAATTGGATTTTGAAAAATTTGACTTGCGGAAACAAGGATTGGTGAGAAGAAGGCTTTTCCTCATGATAACCCTTTCAGGAGTAATTTCCCTTTCTAGGAGTAGATTTCTATTACTGCTTGTTGTCTTACCTCTGTTCTTAACTATGAGTCATTTGTAAGTCGGATATTTGTAACTCGGAGAATGTCTACATTCCAAATTAATGATAGTAAATGTCATTTTTAAATTGATTTTCTGTAAATTGTAGGAAGTCACCCCAAAATTTTCTTCCCCTGACTATTTTTTCCCCTCAACAAACACTCTGAGATCTTTCTTTGGTTCATTGAGAAAACTGTTGACCAACTTGTATGAGCATCCTACTCGTAAACAAGCCAAGAGTCTCACAGATCTCTGGCGTATATCAAGTAACCATGACCTGTGATAATATGCAAGGGCTCAAAATTTACTATTTTTAAAGTTGATAGGGAATTCTGTAGGGACCAAGCAAGGTACTGGCAGATGCAACAGGGGTAGCATTGACCCATAAACAGCACTATGCAACACATTATTGTTCCTGGATTATAAATGTCATTTCCTAATTGGTTGTATCATAAAAAGATGCAAAAGTCTATTAAACTGCAAAAACTTTATTTTTGCGGGACATCCTGCAGCACATTTTGCTATAGCTTTTCAATAAATATCTCATCGTCTCAATCAATTCAACATAGTTTGTGGCAGTCGCAAAAACAAAGTTTCTGGAGTATAACAACTCCTTCAAAGTAAGTACCGCACAATTAAACAGGAAATAACACTTTCAAACCAGGAACGGGGGGAAAAAATCAAAATTTTATTACATGGTGTAATCAGTAAGCTAGTTGTAACCTAAAAATAGATGAGAAAAGCGGAGTACAAAATGATTCAAGATTATTATTTTTTGTATATCTGTATTTTCATAATCACTGTAGTCCACATAAACCTTATTAATTATTGAGGGCCTTCCTTTCTTCGTCTCACATTCTCTCAAATTCATGTTTTCAGCATAAGAGAGAAAATCTGAGGAGAAGAAGACGTACGGTAGGCTCAGGGCTTATTGACATAACACAAAGTCATATTTTGGCATTGCCTCCAAATCCATTCAGTGTGTCTAAGTGAGATTATAGTTAAATCTACAGAACCTATTGTTCAGTGGAAAAAATATGCTCTGACATTCCTTGTGAGTGAATGGTGGGGGAAACAATGACAGGTGGATTATCCCTTTGAATACATGAAGTAGAGCTTTAGCATGCTTTTTCTTCCCCAAATTAATTTTAATTAGGTTTTATAAAGAGGAGCTATTGGTGGAGAATAGTCTTTCCTGATATTAATTTTGTTAATTTTGGATTGCTGGGGACAGAGAATAGTAAAAATCTTGTCAGTAGAAGTCCTCATTTTGGTATTTCAGGATTGAAATCAAGTTTTTCATTAGCGAGGGATACACAGAGCCTGAGTAATTTTGACAGAGTTTGCAGTGGTTGGAAGTCAGAAACACAGGATATGTGATAGCACTGATTTTAGTACGGCTGTATCGAGTAACACCCAATTTTACTGAGAAGTGATTCGTTACTTTGCATTCCTCTTTCTATAAATCACTAATGTACCAATTTTGCTGCCATGTGGTCTTTTTATTTTTACTAGAATATTTTTGGTCTGTCAATATGTTATAAATTTGACAAGTGACTAAATTCTTAGACCCCTTCCACATAATCCTTACATCTCAGGATCTGATTCCAGGTTATTTGGTTTGAAATGGATTATATGAGTCCGCACTGCCAGAAAACTTGGGATAAGCAGATACTCTGGGATCAGAACCTGGGATATAGGGACTGTGTGGAAAGGCCCTTAGATAAAGCTTTTAAATAACTGTGAGTATGCATCCTTGCCAAAGTGCATACTGTATACAGGTGTCTTGCTGGGTTATTGACAGCTCTGCTTGATATAGTATTATTGTGAAGTTCAGTAACCAACTAGAAGATGGTGGTCTACCTTTTGTCAGTATGCTCTACCCAAAGCAAAATATTCCTTTTCAAATATAGTGTTGAGGACTGATAAATTGCATCCTACTTTGATTCTAACTCAAATAGTCTTGTCTATATTTATTGTTGTGAGTGTTGCTTGTCATTCTTAAATCTCAGTAATTAATTTAAAGCATTCATGCTATTTTTGCAGTATTTTATCCCCTTTTTTCCTTTCTTTGCAGGAGAGATCACCACAGCTGTAACACTATTGAAATAAAATATGGAATGGATTTCAATTGTGACTGAAGCCAGCCAAACAAACAACACTGACAGTAGCTTGAAAATCACCAGTTAGCAGTTTCTTCACGCTCCAGCACTACACAGCACTTTCCAGAGAGAACTCACTGTGTGCAAGAAATCTGCTTTACAAATCTCTCACTGTAACCTCAGTTTTGCCTAATTAAATATTTACAAAGGAGAAACATCTACAAGAACACCCAGAAAGATGGCGTTGGAAGAATATCTTTGGATGGTTATTGTTGGTTTTATTATTGCTTTTATCTTGGCATTCTCAGTTGGCGCAAATGATGTTGCCAACTCTTTTGGTACGGCTGTGGGCTCTGGTGTGGTGACC
The DNA here is from genome assembly GCF_037176765.1 of Anolis sagrei. Classification (NCBI taxonomy): domain Eukaryota; kingdom Metazoa; phylum Chordata; class Lepidosauria; order Squamata; family Anolidae; genus Anolis; species Anolis sagrei. Next base: position 55,622,874 of record NC_090026.1, read on the forward strand.
TTGCGCCAGGCCTGTATTCTTGCTTCCATATTTGAAACTACTGGTTCAGTGCTGCTAGGAGCAAAAGTAGGCGAAACTATTCGTAAAGGTATAATAGATGTGAATTTGTACAACAGCACTGTGGATCTACTGATGGCAGGAGAAGTTAGTGCGATGGTTGGTAAGTAATTTTGTTTTTAAATCTACTTGCTGTCCTTATCTTCTTAAACATTTGCATGGTTTTTCTATTCTCTTAGTCACATCACTGTATGTTATTGCTATTGTTATTGTTTATTGCTTGTTGTGTATTTTTGTTTTTGAGTTTTTATTTTATGTGTTTTGTATTGATTATTTTTTATTGCTTTCGTTTATTGATGTGCTGTGGGCTCGGCCTCATGTAAGCCGCACTGAGTCCCTTTGCGAGATGGTTTTGTTGTTCATTCGTTCAGTTGTCTCCGACTCTTCGTGACCTCATGGACCAGCCCACGCCAGAGCTCCCTGTCGGCCGTCACCACCCCCAGCTCCTTCAAGGTCAGTCCAGTCACTTCAAGGATGCCGTCCATCCATCTTGCCCTTGGTCGGCCCCTCTTCCTTTTGCCTTCCACTTTCCCCAGCATAATTGTCTTCTCTAGGCTTTGCTGTCTCCTCATGAGGTGGCCAAAGTACTTCAACTTTGTCTCTAGTATCCTTCCCTCCAATAAGCAGTCGGGCTTTATTTCCTGGAGGATGGACTGGTTGGATCTTCTCGCAGTCCAAGGCACTCTCAGAACTTTCCTCCAACACCACAGTTCAAAAGCATCTATCTTCCTTCGCTCAGCCTTCCCTAAGGTCCAGCTCTCACATCCGTAGGTGACTACAGGGAATACCATGGCTGACTAGGCGGATCTTTGTTGCCAGTGTGATATCTCTACTCTTTACTATTTTATCGAGACTGGACATTGCTCTCCTCCCAAGAAGTAAGCGTCTTCTGATTTCCTGGCCACAGTCTGCATCTGCAGTAATCTTTGCACCTAGAATAATAAAGTTTTATTATCATTATCACCTAATGAATGACCAAGTAATAGAACATCTTCCACAGTCATTCATATTCTTGTATGTGTGCATTTGCTATTTCAGAATGCTGTTGTGGGCCCTTATTTTTAAGATTTCAGTAGTGATAAAATGTGGCGCAAATTCTTTCTCCCTGTTCTTGTCAGCATTTGTTCTCCCTTTTATTGGTATTGACATTAATGAAAGTTGAAGTATGCAGGTTCCTCATGATCAGAATTTAAATCTAGTAAACATTTAACTACAATGAAAAACAATGTTGTTGTAATGTTTAATTAGAACTTCGGTTGAGGAATGTCATCTTCAATGCCTTATCTTGATTAAAGGCTGGGAATGTATACACATTTTAATTATTTATATATTTCTCTGACACCCCCCCTCCCCCAAATACAGGACTATGTTAAGAAATTTATATGGCACCTTAAAATAGCTAAAAACTAAAAACTGCAACATGGTAAAACTGTTTTAAAAAGCATTAAACAACAACTGAAATGTTAATTTAGATCAGTTAAAGGAAATAAAACATTACTTATTAAAAACATCATGATAATAAAAAACTATAGACTTGTTTAAAGAAGCAGATCTTTGCCAGCTGGTGACTAGAGAGCAGAGAGGGACCAGTCGAGCCTCCCTGAGGAAAAAGTCTGAGAAGCCACTGAGAAGAGTGTTTTTCGAGTTCTCATCGGAAGTACCTTAAGGTGGTGGGACTGAAAAAAAGCCCCACACTGTAAGAGCTTAGAACTCAAACAAACTCATCTTTTAAAGCTTTATACGGCAAATCATCACTTTGAATGTTATCCAGTGAGGCTTTTTGAGTAAGGGAATTATACATTCACTATAGCAGCCTTAGCCAGCTGTCTTGCTGCAGTATTTTGGCCCTAATGAAGGTTCTAGACCAGGGGTCTTCAAACTAAGGCCTGGGGGCCGGATATGGCCCTCCAAGGTCATTTACTCGGCCCTCGCTCAGGGTCAACCTAAGTCTGAAACTACTTGAAAGCACAGAACAACAACAACAATCCTATCTCATCAGCCAAAAGCAGGCCCACAGTTCCCATTGAAATACTAATAAGTATTACCTGGCCCTCTGTTTAAAACGTTTGTGGACCCCTGTTCTAGATAGCTACAGAATCAGCCCTATGTGGAATATGTTCAGCAGTCCAAATGAGAGTTAACCAATGTACATGTTATCATAATCAGATCTGACATTTCCAGAGACTGGTGTAGCTGGTGTAATCGTTTTAATGGGACAAATGCACTCCTTACCAGTGCTGAAACTTCGTGGCAGACTCCAAGAGTGCACCCAACCCATGAACCTGGGATTTCAGAGGCAATGGAATCCTATTTTCCCAGATCTGCCTTTTGACTGACCAGGTGCATCTCTGAATAAAGTTTTAATTATTTCTCATCCCATCCATTATAGAGAATAAAGATTGGTTCAGTGGTGAAATAACCTCCTTGGAGTTAGATGAAAGGGGGAGATCAAGATGGATGTCATTAGTCTGCTTTTGACAGTGAACATTGGGTTTCAGGATGATTTCTCTTAGCAGTTGCATGTAGATGCAAAACACCAGGGGAACAGACCTGACTCTGAGGGACACTGCTGATTAATGGTCAGGAAGTTTGGAAGGAGTCCTTCAACACCCCCTTTTGAGTGTAGCCCTCCATGAAGGCCTGAAGCCACTGTAAAACATTCCAGAAAGGCAGCCCAGAAGAATGCTATGGCTAATTGTATTGAAAGCCACTGAGATGTCCAACAGGGACACACCTGTATTGTTTCCGTTGTAGGTCATCCAACAAGATGACCGAAGCCATTATATTATTTGAAGTCAAACTGGACTCAAGCAATTATCGGCAAAATGTTTTGTAAATTCCTCACAGTGGTTTATTGAATAATTAATTTTGTTCTTGATGACTGTGAATGGAAGACCCTAATCACTCAGAATTGCTTGCTGGGTGATTCTGGGTGTAGTTCTAATGGTGGCAGAGAAGTAGCTATTTCCACACTCATGTCACTACCATCCCACCCAGAACAGAAAATTGAGTTCAGAGTGTCCTCTGCAGCATGGACAGAACCAGCTACTGATTTGGACAGATGTTTGGTTGTCCTTGAAGGAGCTGGAGGTGGTGACGGCCAACAGGGAGCTCTGGCGTGGGTTGGTCCATGAGGTCACGAAGAGTCGAAAATGACTGAACGAATGAACAACAACAATGGTTGTCATAGATGAATTGGAAGTCTAAACTGCTCCCTATCAGAGCTTAGCATGACTATTGAAGTATCTAAACACTGCAAGCTGGAAGGATTACACCACTATTGATGGTAGTGGAATGGAGAGTTCATGAACGTAATTACAATAATAATAATAATAATAATAATAATAATAATAATAATAATAATACTCCACTATTAATGGTAGTGGAATGGAGAGTTCATGAACGTAATTACAATAGTAATAGTAATAATAATAATAATAATAAGAAGAAGAATATTTTATTTATATACTGCTCTATCCTCAAAGGGACAGGTGCATTAATAGGATAGCATGCCATTTTGTAGTCCTGAAACAAATCTTAAAAAATAACTCAAAACACCTTTTATTTGAACACCTGTGAATTTTCATGTAAAATGAACAATCTCAAAAGAAGGCTGATTGGCAATAAATCAGCACTACTTTTATGTTCATGGTAAGTGTGGTGTATCGAGTTTACTCTTCAATATTTTCCTATAATTCAGCCATTAAGATCCAAATAGAATAATTATATTTAGAACAAAAAAGTTTAAAATAAATAAATCTTTATATTTAAACTGTGTTAGAACATTAGAGATATATTTCATAGCAGCATTGTCCATAATGAATAGGAATAGGGGTGATTTGAATGCAATATTCCTGCTTCTTGGCAGGGGGTTGGACTGGATGGCCCATGAGGTCTCTTCCAACTCTTCAATTCTATAATTCTATGAATATGGCCCAGAAATAATTTCTCTGGGCTCAGTGCAAAGCTTTAACACACACACCATCCCCCCAAAAGTATATCTGCCCTGAAAAATTAGTGGAATTCATTTGCTTTTTTGTTTAAATTACTTGTCCTTCTATTTATTAGATTTACAGCTATAGTAAGATATTACCTGATGATATGTTAATTAAGCGCAGACAACAAAATGTCCTGCCCCAGGGATCACTTTTTTCTGCACACTGGAGACCAGAAGCCTGATTCATTAAGTATATGCATTAGTCTCTTACTGGTCTTCATATGTGGTCTGTCTTACCAAAAAAGTGTCTTATTAATCATACTTTCCTTTTTCCATCATAGTAGGAAAATCATAGCTACCATGCTGTGAGATTGGTTATTCTAACTTGCCCTGAAGCTGGTAACCATAGTATTCTGATTCAGACAGAGCAGGATGTAATTATTAATTGACAGTTTTTGATTTAATTGCTAATTGCACTAAAGAGGAATGAAGGGGGCCGTATGTATGAAGAAAGATCTCATGCAAATCTCCCATATGTTCTGAGTTTGTAAAAGCACAAGTATGTCTTTGATTATACTATGTAACAAAATTTGAAAAAAAAAACTGCTTCTGGTTTGAAAATGTTATTCCTGTTTAATTGTCCAGTACTTTGTAATTATTTGTTATACCCCAGAAACTTTGTTTTTTGGGTGCCACAAACTGTGTTGAATGCTTGAGACTCCATGAGATGTTCATTGAAAAACTATAGCAAAATGTGCCGCAGGACATTTGAACGTTGTCAATTTTTAAATTTATTTTTGTGAGATGTATTTACTGTATATACTTGAGTATAAGCCTAGTTTTTCAGCCCCTTTTTTAGGCTGAAAAAGCTGCCCTCGGCTTATACTCGAGTAAAAGTTATTTATTATTTTACTCTGCTATTACTATTATTTTTATTACATTTATTATTTTCCTCTATTATTGGTATTATTACATTTGCATTATTTTACTCTATTATTATTTTATTTCATTTATTTTACTCTATTTATTATTATCATTATTACATTTATTATTTTACTCTATTATTGGCATTATTACATTTGCATTATTTTACTCTATTATTATTATTACATTTATTTACTTCATTATTGTTGTTACTACATTTATTATTTTACTTTCTTTCTTATTATTGGAAGGATACGTAAGCACATTGACACTGCAAAAGGTTAGAATAATGGTTTAATCAAAGTTGGTCAGTCTTATTTTAAATTAAAGTGAGCCAATACCCTGAGATATGGATGGAGGATGATGAGCAACGATTTTAGTATGACGACTGACCATTATAGTTATTGATTGTAATTGCTGTTTTAATGTTTTACTGTAATATGTATTATGATGTTTTATTGATTGTCTGTGATATTATGGTTGGAAACCGGTCTGAGTCCCTCAAGAGAGGTGAGAAGGTCGATATACAAAACTTTTAAATAAAAAAATAAATAAAAAATAAATATGTAAACATTAAAAAACATTTAACCTACTGTTTCCTCAATTAATGTAATTTTATTGATACCGTATATTCCGGCATATAAGACGACTGGGTGTATAAGATGACCCCCAACTTTTCCAGTTAAAATATAGAGTTTAGGATATACTCGCCGTATAAGACTACCCCTCTTCCAAAGCACACCAAATAAAAAATTTAAAAGCATCAGATTTGATTCCAATATGGTAATTTTCCTATTACTGTACCTCCTTCTCTGCCTCTCAGACCTCGCACATGGGCACCTGCACCACTTCATTGCAGTCTTCAGGAGCGAGATCTAAGAGGCAGAAAAGGAGGTACGGTAATAGGATACAAGGGCGGGCCAGAAAGGGCCCAGAGCCACTCTTATCTCTTTTTTCCATACCCTGGGCGCCCCGGACGCTTGCAGCTTGCTCCGCCCTTCATTTACACCTTCCTGGTGAGGCGCCCCTTCACCTCACCATTGGGACCGCATTAAGTAACCCTGATGAATGGATTTTCTTCTACCATACTTGTACAGCGTTGCCCCTAATGCTTTCATACAGTTGCTGCCACTGCCATTTTTGAGCTTCCCCCACAATATGCAGAAACAACAGATTCTCAAATCCGGATTGGAAGTTTCAGCACCCGCTCTATAAGACGACTCCTGCGTATAAGACGACCCCTGACTTTTGAGAAGATTTTCTTGGGTTAAAAATTAGTCTTATATGCCAGAATATACAGTATCTATATTTATTTTGTATTACCAGTAGCTGCTGCATTTCCCACCCTCGACTTATATTCGAGTCAATAAGTTTTCCCATTTTAGGTGCCTCGGTTTATATTCGAGTTTATACTCGAGTATATACGGTATTCATAGTCTGAATTATTATGTTTTTTCCAATTAAATGATAATTTGTTGCCAGAACAAAATGTATGAATTATTTTAAAGCTTTTGATTTTAATTCAGCAGTGAACAGAAATGTTATGTTGAAATTGTTTATTTCATTCAGTAACTTCACCAGTTTTGCTAACTTGTCCTTTATCAACAATTCTTACATATTCATGTTTTTACAAGAATTCTGGCATTCCAGATTGTTAGATGTTATTGCCTACCTTATTGTGGGTCTTTAAAATATGGAATGTTGTAAAAGTGAACAAGTTGCCTTAAAGTAAACAACCTTTATGTCATTTTAGTTTCGTGTGAAAGTTAGATTAAATCAGGCAGAAATATGTTCAGCCAAAAATATTAATGCAATTTACAGAGTTTAGATCTCCTGGAATACATCTTGTAACACAAAGTGAACAAACACGCTGTAGAACAAAGGTGATACTTGTGCTCTGTAATTCCTTGCAGAAATGTTCTGTGGCTGCTCATGAACACAAAACCCCCCACAATGAACAGCTTAGTATGGATTGGAAAGTATATGCTTTCAAACAGTAATGCTGACAAGTTGTAAAATCATTTCTGACTGCCAATATTACGTCTGCAAAGAACCGTCCGGCGGAGCTGTTTCGAGTTGTCAGAGGCCTATTAAATCCCACCCCTCAGGATAGGAGCCCTGACAACTCGGCAGCCCGCTGTGAAGCATTTGCTCGGTTCTTAGCAGACAAAGTTGCTTTGATCCATTCTGGCCTGGACACCATGTTAACGGCAGTCTCTTTGGATGTAACTGGAGCACCTGCTTGTCTGATTTTGATGGATTCATGTCAATTGGTGAAACCTGAGGATGTGGACAAGATACTTGGAGGAATGAGGGCGACCACATGCATCCTAGAACCCGGCCATCCTGGCTTTTGAAGGAAGCCAGAGGGGGATTGGCCGAGTGGGTAACGGTGGTGGTTAATGCCTCCCTTCGGGAAGGCAAATTTCCAGCGAGCTTAAAACAAGCTGTGATAAAACCGCTGTTGAAAAAACCATCACTGGACCCCCACTCAATTGGACAACTATTGGCCTGTTTCCAATCTCCCCTTTTTGGGCAAAGTCCTGGAACGTGTGGTGGCTTCTCAACTCCAGATATTCTTGGAAGACACGGATTATCTGGACCCGGCACAGTCTGGTTTTAGGCTGGGACATGGTACTGAGTCAGCCTTGGTCGCCTTAGTGGATGATCTGCGACGGGAACTAGACAGGGGGAGTGTGTCCCTGTTGGTTCTGCTGGACCTCTCAGCGGCCTTTGATACCATCTACCATGGTATCCTTTTGGGACGCCTCGCAGGAATGGGCCTTGGAGGTACTGTTCTGCAATGGCTCCGGTCCTTCCTAGAGGGTCATTCCTAGAAGGTGTTGTTGGGAGATTCCTGCTTGACCTCACAACCATTGTCTTGTGGGGCCCCGCAGGGGTCAATACTATCTCCCATGTTATTTAACATCTACATGAAGCCGTTGGGAGAGATCCGGAGTTTCGGGGTGCTGTGTCACCTGTATGCAGATGACATCCAACTCTGTCACTCCTTTCCACCTGTTACTAAGGAGGCTGTCCAGGTCCTGACCCGTGCTTGGCCGCTGTGACAGTCTGGATGAGGGCGAACAAATTGAAATTGAATCCAGACAAGACAGAGGTCCTCCTGGTCAGTTGAAAGGCCGAACAGGGGATAGGGTTACAACCTGTGTTGGATGGGGTTACACTCCCCCTGAAGATGCAGGTTCGCAGTTTATATTTGACAACGTGACTGGATAATGACTGGTAATGAAATGTGGAGGACTTATGGGTTTTATTGTGTTACTGATGTTAATTGTAATGAATTTTTACCTGTGTTAAATGTTTTTAATGTTTAAATTATTTTTGTACTGTTGTTGGCATCGAATTGTGCCGTTTTATAAACCGCCATGAGTCGCCCTCGGGCTGAGAATGGTGGTATAGAAGCATAGTAAATAAAATAAATAAATAAATAAAAACATTCATTGTTTTTGATACTACTTTCTTGTCCCTGCTTTAAATTTTAGGATCTGCTGTTTGGCAACTGATAGCATCTTTCTTGAAACTCCCAATATCCGGAACACATTGCATTGTAGGTGCTACCATTGGATTCTCATTAGTTGCAATTGGTACGAAAGGAGTCCAGTGGATGGAACTTGTCAAGATTGGTAATTGACATTTCCTAGTTGTTTTTGGTAAGGGTTTGTGCGTAATCATGCATTGACTAAAACAGAGTTGTAGAAATAGCATCTTATAATTTTACTATACTTTTGTTTTAGTGTTCTAGAGTATTTTGTTATTTATATACAGCTACTTGAAGCTGATAGAATTAATTGAAATTAGGCTGTGCGAATTCACACTGCACTCAACAGAATTCTTTAAGTTTAACAGAAATATGGGCCAAGAATGCTTTTTAAAGGCTGCAGGTAGAATGTTTCTAACTTCCTGGTTTACCTTTGGCCTTAAAAAAGAACCTACATTTTTAGCATGGCTATTAAATTATTCCAATGTCCTTATGGATAAGAATTCCAACACTGGATTGGATGTTTGTATTTTTTAAAAATCAACATCTTGCTGATGTGGCCTCACTTCTTTCAAAATACTATGTTGATTTTGTCCAATTAAAATCAATCATTTTGTAGCCACTCTGATTTCTGTAGAAGTGTGTACTTATCACACTCATTAAAATCAATGGGACATAAACATTCTTATAATCTGCTAGGTCATGCCAATCGTTTTTTAAAAAAATAAACCACATTTCTGTGATAGCTAGGATTAAGATACCATAAATGTGCATTGTCCAAAGATTAGAGAGTTTGTTGTTGTTGTTACTTATTGAATAATTATGTCTATATTTGTTTTTATTCAGTTGCTTCTTGGTTTATCTCCCCTCTTTTATCTGGGATGATGTCTGGTGTGCTATTTGTGCTTATTCGATTCTGCATCTTAAATAAGGTTAGTGACTAAGTTTGTCCTCTCTGTTCTAAATGTTGCTAGTAAGACTAAAATATGTGACAAATGCACTTTCTTATCATGTAGCTTCAGCAGCTCCACAGAGAGTCAATAAGTGTTTCAGAAACAACCTTCTGTTTTTTGACATTTTTAGGGATGAACATAGTCCCCAAGCATTTGTAATCTGCAAGAGATGTATGTACTTTAACAGATCTGAAAAATTATTGAAGAATGTCTACATTGTCTAAGTTAAACTTGCATAATGTTCTAAATTATGCCTTCTAGACATTGTTAGTTTACAAATGTTGGCAATTTTTACCATTCAGTATGTCGAGTAGGCCTACTTGACCATGCAATCCAATGACATATGTACAACTGCATGATTGATATCCAAATGCAAGATGGGATGTTGTAGGTTTTTTTGGGCTATATGGCCATGGTCTAGAGGCATTCCCTCCTGACGTTTCACCTACATCTATGGCAAGCATCCTCAGACGTGGTGACCTCACTACCTCTGAGGATGCTTGCCATAGATGCAGGCGAAACATCAGGAGAGAATGTCTCTAGACCATGGCCATATAGCCCAAAAAAAACCTACAACAACCCAGTGATTCCGGCCATGTAAACCTTCGACAATACAAATGGAGTTCTATAGAGTTCTATTGCCATCTAATTTTAAAGTGTGAAATGTGCTAGTCTGCAAAGTATTTAAAAGCCAAGTCTTAACCCAATAGTTAGACCACACCAGGAATATTGTGTCCAATTCTGGGCACCACAATTCAAGAGAGGTATTGACAAGCTGGAATGTATCCAGAAGAGGGTAACTAAAATGATCAAGGGTCTGGAGAACAAGCCCTATGACGAGCGGCTTAAAGAGCTGGGCATGTTTAGCCTGCAGGAGAGAAGGCTGAGAGGAGTCATTACGGCCTTGTATAAATATGTGAGGGGAAGTCAAAGAGAGGAGGAAGGAAGCTTGTTTTTTGCTGCCCTGGAGACTAGCACGTGGAACAATGGCTTCAAACTACAAGGAAGGAGATTCCATCTGAACATTAGGAAGGACTTCCTAATTATGAGAGCTGTTCAGCAGTACAGGCTAGATGGCCATCTGTCGAGGGTGCTTTGAACGCGATTTTCCTGCTTCTTGGCAGGGGGTTGGACTGGATGGCCCACAAGGTCTCTTACAACTCTGCCTTGGGGTGTGGTGGAGACTCCTTGTTTTGAGGCTTTAAACAAAGGCTAGATAGTCATCTGCTGAGGGTGCTTTGAAGGTAATTTTCCTACTTCTTGGCAGTGCATTGGACTGGATGGCCCACAAGGTCTCTTCCAACTCAATGATTCTATGAATCTATAAATGGCAGCTTTTTACAGTTTTTTCCAACACCCACTAATGTTCCTGCCTTATTACAGAAGCATGAAAGAGCAGTCACCAAGGCAGAGAGAACAATGGGCATCAAGGTTTCTTTCAGGTTCTCCTGGAACGGACTAAGAAGAGAGCCTAAAAGAGGCACTGACTACTCTCTCTGTTGTAATGGGAAAGCTCCAAAGAGCCACTGCTGCCACCTTTTTCAAGCAGGCATTACTAAAGGCCAAAAGTGATACCTGAGCAGACAGGGGTATTACATTGATCTGTGGATAACTTGATCCAATTTTATTGGGTCAATTTTATGGCATAGCACTTTCAATTTATATATGACCATACAGAGTAAGCAATTGCAGTGATGCTTGTTATTGAGGGTATATATACTTTATTTTATTTTTTTTAAAAAAGCTTTGTTTACTTTTAAAATAATTTTGTACTCTTATTGTTTTTAAATTTTATTTTTGGATTTTAATGTATTCCTTTTGTTTTTTTTGTTTTTTTTATATAAGTAAGATTTTATTTACATACTATAACAACTTACAGTGTAGACAAAACACAAAACAGTGAACATTTTACAAACATATAGCCCCACTACCAAGGCCTGAACAAGTATCCTTTCCTTCACCATGTATTTATAAATCAACCATTAATCAAATGTCATACCCAAAATTCCTGACCAACAAAATTCTGTTGTTTTCCATTTTCGCTCTCTAAGGCATATTTAATAAAGACCGACCAGTATGCCTCAAAATCTGATCTGTTAATTTCCCCCCTGAATACCCTCATTTCCATTGATAATTTATCATTTTAGGCTACGTTCCATACCTCCCTATACCATGCTTCCAGTGTTAGATTAGTTATTATTTTCCAGTTCTTTGCTATTATAATTCTTCCCACTGTGAGTAAAATAATCACCAATTCTTTCTTACTTGTTTCTAAATTCAGCTTCGTGGTGTCCATTAATAATGCTAACCGAGCATCCGGCATAATATTTGATCTTATAATGTTGTTTATTTCGATAAATATATCCTTCCAAAAGCTTTTCACTTGGGGGCATTCCCACCATAAATGAAAATATGTCCCTTTGTGTTTGCCACATCTCCAGCAGAGGTTACTTTGCTTGCTATCCATCTGATGTTGTTTGACTGGTGTGGTATACCATTTCTATATAACTTTGTATACATTTTCTTTTAATCTTATTGATAGGTTCTTAGCCACTCTCCACTTTAGGACCCTTTGCCAATCATAATCTGTCAGAGGTCCTAGGTCTCCTTCCCATACGTTTTCTAACATCTTCAGCCCTATTTCTTCGCCAATTAATCCATTATATATTTTTCCAATTAATCCTTTCCCTGTTATTTCTTGGTTTTTAAGCTTACTTAGCCATTCCTCATATTTATTCAATGCTCTACATCTGGGATTTTTACTTAACCAGTCTTTTTTCCAATTATACAGCTGTTGCCTCTCAAACCAATTCAAGGCACCTTGTTCTTCTAACTTATTAAAATTCCCCCTTGAGTTTCGTATCCATTCCTTCCAGGAAAGAGTAGTTTCCCCCTCCACTAATTTTTTATGTTTAAGTTTAATTCTCAGGTCTTCTGGAAAGTTTTCTAGTAAAACTATTGGGGTTAGGGGGGAAACTCCTGGAAATATCTTATTTTTAACTTAACCCATGTCTCCATAACATCTTTAGCTAGGTTATTTTTACACCCCTTAATTTCTTTGCCTATTTTTGACCTAAAAAACATTTCCCCATAATCTTTATGCCAGCATTTTCCTTCCACTTCCCGCCAGATTAATTTAGGTTCCAAAAGCAGCCTAAACACTCCCTTTATTATATGTGTCTGATGGTAGGTTTTTAGTTCTGGTATTCCTAGTCCCCCTAATTTCTGTGAAATATACCATAGGCCTCTCGGTAGCCTAGATCTTCTAGTTCCATTACAAAATTCATTGACTAATTTCTGCCATTTTTTAAGATCAACCTTTGGAAGTTTAATATCAGTGATGCTTGTTATTGGGGGGTATATATACTTTGTTTTATTTAAAAAAACCGCTTTGTTTACTTTTAAAATAATTTTGTACTCTTATTGTTTTTAAATTTTATTTTTGGATTTTAATGTATTCCTTTTGTGAGTCCCACTTGAATCCCATTCAAGAGGAAGAATGGATCAAAAATAAATAAACAAAACTATTGTGTCAAGGATCAGTTCCACAGAGTGTAACGTTTTCATGTACACCGATATATGCATACACCAAGTGTATCTCTGCAGTTTAAAAGTCTACTTTCCAAATAGCACTTGCAATTAAAACCAGTACTCTCTCTTTATGCATCATTTATCTAAAAATAATAATTTTGGATGCTTGTCTCATTATTGCATTCATTTGATATTATATATACTCCAGTGACAACAGCTAAACAGAGACCAAATTGTGAATATATTTATGCCATGTGCTTAATAAATAGGCAAAATGTATGTATGATTCACTTCTTCTGTCATATCATAAAGAAAAATGAAAATAAGGCCTTTCAGGGACACCCGCCAATGTTAAGGTTTCAGTACCCTGCATTTAAGGACATCAGCATTCAAGTGGTAAATCCAGTGGTTCTAATTATGGAGTTTATAAGCATTCTGAATTTGCCTGAGAGCCAATGGCATTTTAAAATCTGAGAGAGAGATGTCTAAACAGAGTTTGACAGTAGGGTGCATGTCTCTTTCTCTGTTAGGCTAAATCTCTTCCCTGAAGCAAATGTTTCAGGAAGGGCTTGGAAAAATTTTTTTGTCCTCGCGTATTGTGAGCTACAATATCTGATTCCCTCTTTAAACAGTCCACAAAGTTACAGCAATAAAAAAGCAACCAGGAATTTGGAATAACTCTCAAGCTTAGTTTAAGTACAGTGCTTTATGTTCCAGCTTGTAGTTGCGCGTCATATTGGGTGGCTGTGTTTGTTCTTTCTATTGAGTAAGGCCCCTTCTACATTGCCATATAAAATGTGGGTTATCTGTTTTATTTATTATTTATTTATTTACTGTATTTACATACTGCTTTTCTCACCCCTGGGGGGGACTCAAAGCGATTTATACAAAAATAACGACAAAATTCAATGATTTACATACATAAACAAAAACTCAATCAACAACATGTAACTTGCATAAAATCAGTAGGACAATTCACTATAGGATAAAACAAAATAACATTTAAAACATGAAATAAAAGAATTAAAACACCTAATAAAAGCATAAAAAAACATATTACCCAACTCGTAGACTGAGCCATTCCAAATCTCAATTGCACATATTCCATAGTTGCTTCTTGTACTACATTATGAGTCAAAAGCTTGGTTCCATAACCACGTCTTCGTTCTTTTTCTAAAGGCCAGGAGGGGGGCCGATATATGGCAGTGTAGGCTCAGATAATTCAGTTCAAAGCAGATAATGTGGATTTTACATATTCAATTCTTACTACTGTTGCCATGTAGAAAAAGATTCTTTCTTGGTGTTTTGGTATTTACTTACCTAATAATCCTAGGGGTCGTAGTGGCACAGTGGGTTAAACCCTTGTGCTGGTTGAACTGCTGACCTGAAGGTCAGTGGTAGAAATCCACGAGGCGGGATGAGCTCCCATCTGTCAGCTCCAGCTTCCCATGCGGGGACATGAGAGAAACCTCCCACAGGATGATAAAACATCCAAGTGTCCCCTAGGCAACATCCTTACAGATGGCCAATTCTCTCACACGAGAGGCGACTTGCAGTTTCTGAAGTCGCTTCTGACATGATAAAAAAATCTAATAATCCTAATAAAAAGTTTCTGGTTTCAGTGTTATTTTGTTTTTTTAAATATAGTTTCAATTTCATTATGAATTTTTATCTAGAAATCTTTAATTTTTCATCAGGTCCGCCACATGTGATAAAAAGTTCCTTTCTTCTGTTTATATTTCCAACATAAATTCGAACTTTCAAATACCTTTGTGAGTTTTTCTGGGGTTATGTACCATCTATACATCGTTTTGTAAAAGTTCTCTTTTATGGTATAACTTCTTGTAAATGGTAGTTGTTTCTTCCAGAGTTGTCCCCATTCTTCTAGATTTATTGCTCGTCCTATATTTTTGCCCAAAGAATCATGGGCTCCTTTACTTGTTTGTCAATTGTATATTCTTTCAAAATGAATTGATATATTTTCCCATATTATGATCAGATCATAATATGAATAAACATAACAGTTTAAATAATGTACCAGTAAGACCTTCTCGTGGACCACCCTGAGAATTTTGGAAGGGGGGGGGGCTGAAGCCCCTCAAGCTGGCATTAGAACTGAAGTGAAAGGTTTCCTTGTGCCCATTCACTATAATGAAAGTGGAAAATATACCAAGATGTATTTCAGTATCTGATGGGCTCGTAAGTGCTCTTCATATGATCTTGATGGCAAGATTTTTCCTTCTCCATAACAAGAATTTTTCTATGTAAAGTGTAAGAGATTGAATATGACATTACAAAAAAATATTTTTTGTAATTGTTTGGATTTCATAATAAAATACCAACAAACTTCTTGCTGGAAGTGTGAGTCAGGTGAAAGCATGTGAAAAAGGGAAAAAAGAAATGAGGTGAATCGTGTAGGGAATGCTAGGATAGTTTGGACATAATTTAAAAAAAACTATCTTCTTTGACCTTTCCCTCATTGCAGAAATAGTTGCATATGGAATAGCAAATACAGACTTCCGTTTTGCTATTAAAAGTGATGTGTTTGGCAGTCTGCCTCTTGGCCTGATCAAAAGACTAACTTGGGCATGAGATAAGGAAGGAAAGAACTAGCCCATCTCCTGATGGTTCTTTCATCCCCTGCCAGTTATTTCTGGGAAGAGAGTTTCACACTTGGAGAACTTGTCCTTATACATTGCTTCCTAATATTTAGGGAATCACAGATCCTTTGAGTGTCTAATAAAAGCTATACCCTTTCTAGAAAATGCACTTGATCACAGTTATCAAAATAGAAGGAAGGATAGTAAATTTGAAAGTTTCTCTTCTCGCATCCAGCTCATGGAGCCTGAGAGGTGCATTTATAGGCACCAGGTTAAAAATTTCTACTCTCTTTTCCTGTGTCTTGTATCTGAGCATTCCTTAGGCTGAGTGGCTGAACTAATGAAAAGATGTGGATGGTCTATGGCAGGGGTCCTCAAACTAAGGCCCGGGGGCCGAATGTGGCCCTCCAAGGTCATTTACCCGGCCCTCACTCAGGGTCAATCTAAGTCTGAAATGACTTGAAAGCACACAATAACAACAACAATCCTATCTCATCAGCCAAAAGCAGGCCCACACTTCCCATTGAAATACTAATAAGTTTATATTTGTTAAAATTGTTCTTCATTTTAATTCTTGTATTGCTTTTAAGTGTTTTTTGCACTACAAATAATATATGTGCAGTGTGCTTAGGAATTCACTTTTTTTCAAATTATAATCCGGCCCTCCAACAGTTTGAGGGACTGTGACCTGGCCCTCTGTTTAAAAAGTTTGAGGACCCCTGGTCTATGGGCTAGAAAACAAGGCAGTTTGCTTTTGAAGAATGCCTCCCGGACTGTGAGATTCTGCTGATCTTAGCAAAATGAAGCTTAATTCTCATTAGTTAGTGCAAAGGTGGAATTGAAACATCTTCAGATATCATTGGGTTGCAACTGTCAACATCCCCATCCCTTGATATACACTGTTAGGACTCAAAGTTGTAGGGCCACTTTATTCTCATCATGGAAATATGTTTGTGTTTGTGATCTACAGGCTAGAAAACAACACAATTCGTTTTGGGAGAATTCAATCTGACATTCAGATTCTGCCCATCTGCCCTTAAAGTGAGATTTAATTCCCAAGGGGGTGGAAATGAAGCCGTTGTTAAGATATCAGTGAGCTACAACTCTCAACACCCTTGACCGTTGACTATGCTCTTTGGGATACTGAGAATTATAGGGCCATTTTATTTCCATCATGGGAACATGCTTGTGTTTGTTTCAGATACATCAGAATCGGACCTTCATCTAAGAAAATAGTCATACAATTCTTATTGAATTATGCTGATTTTTTAATTGTGACAGAATTTGAATATGTCATTTTTTAATGCAGGAGGACCCTGTTCCCAATGGTCTCCGTGCCCTTCCAGTGTTCTATGCTGCTACAATAACAATTAATGTATTCTCTATAATGTATACAGGTGCCCCAGGTGAGTATTACCTCACATATGAGGTCTACCATGAAAGCACTATTATGAATCTTGAAAACTCATCATTCTATAATGGATGGGTTGGATGCAGGATCTGCCTTCTGTGGATCAAAGGGCTCTCCTCATGATAGGTTCTTCAACTTTGGTTCAAGGATATCCCCCTCTCCTTGGCCCATAGCTTCTGTAAAGCCCCTTCCAATGCTCTGTGTGGCATTTTCTGGATGCTGGAGTGGCTGCACAAGTAAGAAGGGGTATAGGAAGTGTGCTCCCACCAACCCAATTACAGCCACCTAAATCTGGATCTAACCTAATAATAGTTACAACAAAAAAGATGTTCTACAAATAAGCTTTAGCTCATTTTTCCTTCTGTAAAAAAGTCATATCTCTAGGCAGGGAGTTCTTGAAATGTCTGACAAACTCCTGTGTGTTCTCCTTAGCTATCATAGTTTTCTTGGGCCATGTCACAAGTTACATGGAAACAAACCCAGAATTGCCACCAGATGTACACTGAGCATATATTTGCTTTTGCTCACAACTCAGCAAATGTTAATGTGTACTGTATGTGTTCCCAAATGTGTGTTTATCATATTTGCGCTTCATCTTTGAAATGTCAGCGGCCAATATTATTCTTGATATATTTTTCTGCCTAAGGGGGAATCTTTATGCAGTTCAAAATAAGCATATTCACAACCTGAAATACTTCTTTTTGTTTTGTTGAATGCATAAGAGAACACCACCTGCATTATGTTAAACTTGTAAACTGACACAAATGAACATTGTATTAATTATACAGCTCACATTGCATCTGATGGCATTCAGTAGTGGGAAATCATCTCGTGATCCACAGGTGGTGGAGACACAGTGTTCTGCCTATGTTTATAATAGCACCAGCATGTTGTGCAGAGTGGTGGTTTTTTTTTTAATCCAGAAGTTGCAGAGCAAATTTCCTGATTTAAGGATTTTGTGGTTTATTTGCCAGTGTTCCTCATCCTCTTGTGTTCCTTTCATCCTCAATCCCCCTTCAGTTCAGGGCAAGAGCATATTGCAATAAATAGTAGCAAATTCACATTCAATTATATAATTTTATTTTCTCCCTTTTTCAGTCCTAGGAATCACTCTTCCTGTGTGGGCAATAGCACTGATATCAATTGGTGTATCTCTAGTAATTGCTACCTTAGTCTGGATATTTGTGTGTCCATGGATGAAAAGAAAAATAGCAAGTATGTCTCCTGAGGGGCGGGAAGGTGTGAGAGGGTAAAACACATTCAAAATCTGTTGGGTGGATTTCCATTGCTGTAATTCCTTCTATGTATACCAGTGGTTTCTTTGCCTTCTGCTGTAAACGTTTGGGTTTAGTCTCTTGTGCTGCTGCTGTTAGCTAAAGTGCTTGTTTATTTATATAAAAAAAGGTGAGGGAAGGGCAACCAGCAGGGGCCAATCCCTTTTTTTGCAGGCTGCAAGCAGAATTAATTTGAGCATTTTGGCACCCATAAGGAAAACAATTAAAATTCAGGTTCAAAAACACCCCAGAAAACATATTTTAGAGGCTTTTCAAGAATGGCCGGTTTGTTTAAACGTCATTCTCAATGTCAGGAATACCAGAAATAAGATGGTATTTAAAAACTACTTTTAAAAAGCATATTCTGTATACCACTAACTTAAAAAACAAAACAAAACAAACCTAGAATCCTCAGTGCTTAAAACATAATGCATGTGTTTGTTATATGAACTCTAGCATATACGAGGGGTATTTTTAAAGTAAGGTCCATTTGAACATAAGTACACAACGAAAGTTTATTTCAAAAAAGCAAATTTATTTTCAAAAAGTACATACTTA
This sequence comes from Anolis sagrei, assembly GCF_037176765.1. Classification (NCBI taxonomy): domain Eukaryota; kingdom Metazoa; phylum Chordata; class Lepidosauria; order Squamata; family Anolidae; genus Anolis; species Anolis sagrei. The sequence continues at coordinate 55,641,618 of NC_090026.1, forward strand.
ACTCTATTTTTCGACATAGTTGCCAAGTTTGTTCAAACGCTTATCATACCTCTGAACCAATTTTAAAATACCCTCTTCATAAAAACTTGCCGCCTGCTCCGATAACCAAGAGTTCGCTGTAATCAAAGAAGGGTGACCGGAGCGGTCCTCATCATGGACGTTGTCACGGATGTCTTTGAATTGTCGTACCCACTTACGCACTTTGCTTTCACTCATAACAGTATCACCATACACTTCACAAATCTGTCGATGAATTTCTGCAGCAGGCAGGTTCCTTGCTGACAAAAACCGTATCTCTGAGCAAACCTCACATGCGGCAGGTGAGTTGATAGTCTTAAACACTTTTAAAGCACAGAACAGAACCGTACAGGTTAGCTACAGAGCGGAAACTGAGCACAGTTGTTCCCGAGGCATGCCGGTACACGACGCATGCGCTCATTGCGCGCGAACTACTAGTGTCTACAACAAAACGGACCTTACCTAAAAAAAATACCTCTGGTAATACCAAAACATCCTAAAGGCACTAGATCCTGTCTGTTTAAGTTAAGCAGGGTAAGCATTCATTACTACTTGGATGGGAAATATATATATATAATATTTAAGCTGCCCTGCATTTGAGAAAAATCAACTCAGAAAAATATAGTGACTTAAGTTAGAAAGTTGAGTCAGTGGAAACCATTTTTTTCCTATTTTCTTGATTGTTATTTGGAAAAGCAAGGGCAGAATACCAATCTGGACAGTTTGTTTATTGAATTGACACCAGTAATTGCTGCAAATGGCTGTGGTTTAGATTGCAAAATATCTTCCATGGTTCATAAGTTTGGATTTTCCTTAGGTCGATTAAAGAAAGAAGGTGCATTATCAAAAATATCTGACGAAAGCCTTGATAAAATTCAAGATGAAGATCTTCCTGTGTTTAAAGAACTCCCTGGTGCCAAAGCAACAGATGAAAGTACTATTCCTCTCACTGGTTCTGGAACTGAAGAAGCAGGCGTATCTGATAGTATAGCAAATGGTAGCCATCCACGTGTACCATATGGTAAGAAACCAAGAGCACCTAGTCGCCGTCCCCCCCCCCCCAACTTTTTTCTTGTTTCCATTGCATGCTTGTTTCTGGTGGCTCTTTTCATGGGTGTAAGTGATACAAGACTGCTGATAGCTATCTCCTTCCACTGCTATAGAATTATCAAGGGAATGCAAAGGAATCTGTGCATTTTCTTCATGCTCTTTTCCAGGGTCCTCAGACATAGCCTTTTCCTCACTTCGTTTTTGAAAGAATGCGCTATACATGTATATCACACCATATTTTATTTATTTATTTAAAACATTTATATCCCACCCTTCTCACCCCGAAGGGGACTCAAGGCAGAGCACAGCATATACACGGCAAACATTCAATGCCGGGACACAGATTCACATACAATACATAAACATAAAAAAAAAAATCAAAATATTAAAATACACCATTTAAAACCGTCCTAGTCATCCTCGTCAAGTCTAATTGGCCTAGTCATCTTTCCTATTGCCGCTTTATTGCCCTGTCCCGAAAGCTTGGTCCCACAGCCAAGTTTTGACCATCCTTCTAAAGGACAGGAGGGAGGGGGCCGACCTGATCTCACCAGGAAGGGAGTTCCATAGCCGGGGAGCAATCACCGAGAAGGCCCTGTCTCTCATCCCCACCAGTCGTGCCTGTGACAATGGCAGGACAGAAAGCAGGGCCTCCCCGGAGGACCTTAATCTCCGCGATGGTTCATAGGGGGAGATGCATTTGGACAGGTAAATTGGGCCGGGGCCGTTTAGGGCTTTATAGGCCAAAGCCAGCACTTTGAATTGTGCCCGGTAGAAAACTGGCAGCCAGTGGAGCTGGCGTAACATGGGAGTTGTATGCTCCCTATATGCTGTCCCAGTTATTAATCTGGCTGCCTCTCCTTGGACTATTTGAAGCTTCCAAGCAGTCTTCAAAGGCAACGTCATGTAGAATGTGTTGCAGTAGTCTATCCTAGATGTAACGATATTTTCTACATTAACTATGAAGTTCATCACAGAATTTTGTTGAATGATTATTGTTATAGTTGCAGTCAAATCAGTTTGTAGGATTTTGGTAATGAATCATAGAATTATGGAGTTGGAAGAGACCTTGTGTGCCATCCAGCCCAACTCCCTTCCAAGAGGCAGGAAAATCGCAATCAAAGCACCCCTGACAGATGACCATCCAGTATAATGGAACAATATAATTTTAGTTGAATTTCTGGTGGTGTTTTAGAGATATTGAACAATGTCTCATCCACCTGAAAGCTTCTTTGTGACTTGATATCTCCCTCTTTAAATAATAAGAGTTCTTAGCTTTTGTCCTGTTCATCATTTAGCCCTCTCTCTCCAACAGACCTTCCCATTCCTGCACCTTCTTCTTACCTAGGCTTCACCTGCCATTATACACACAATGTCCCATGATCTCTCAACTAGTTTGCATAATATATGTCTTTTCCCTCCTCCATCTCTGCTGGCCCCTTTGATTTGAATATGGTTTTGTTTATTTTATTACGTTCATAGCTCTGTACCTAGTTCAACAAACAGAGAAACAGTACACATCAAAAGTTAGTAGGCCTTCCAGCTAGTGCTGTCAGCCAGTGCCTTTTGACAGTTACCTGTTCAGACAGCAAGGATTTTTAAAGCCTTTGAGAATAGAAAGGGAAGTTACAGCTGAAACACATGCACTTTTTGCATGTGTTCTGGCCCTACTTACCTCTCCGAACGCATCTCCTCCTATGAACCGGCTAGTACACTAAGATCATCTGAGGAGGCCCTGCTCTCTGTCCCGCCTGCATCACAGGCGCGCTTGGCAGGGATGAGAGACAGGGCCTTCTCAGTGGTGGCCCCTCGGCTGTGGAACGCCCTGCCTGCAGATATCAGATCGGCCCCCTCCCTGCTGGCGTTTTGGAGAAAAGTGAAGACCTGGCTGTTCGAACAAGCATTTGATTAAACAGTGTAATTGAACATAGGAATACGGAATAATGGATGATGAGACTGGATTTTACTGTTGAGGCACTAATGATTGTTATACGGATGTTTAATGATTTATGTTACAATTGTTTTTAATTGCCCTATACTTGTCTCGTGATGTTTTGTATTGATGTTGTTCACCGCTTTGAGTCGCCTGAGGGCTGAGAAAAGCGGTATATAAATAAAGTAAATAAATAAATAGAGCAAGCTGGTGCTTTATTTTCCTTAAAGATGGTGGTCAGACATTTTACTTTTGTAACTAAAGAAAAAGTATAGAAAAATGCATTTTTTCATTTAGTACAGCTAAAACTGAGAGCCAGGATGATGTAGTAGTTTGAGCATTCAATTGTGATTGTGGACACAAGAGTTTTGAATCCCTGCTTTGCTATGGAAACTCACTGGGTGACTTTCTGCAAGTCACATTGTCTTAGCCTCCGAAGGGAAAGCAAAGGCCTCTGAACATAGGAAACCCTGTGGTAGGTTTGCCTTAAAATTTCTGTAAGCAGGAAATTACTTGAAGGCACACAAAAACAACAAAAATCGTTAATTTAAAATAATAAAGGCCGTGTCTCAAATGTGGGATCTGAAAGTGGAGGAAAGGCAAAGCAAATCAGTCAAGGAAAGCTAGGAGCGAATAGCTGTCAAAACAGAACAGTAGAAAGAGCTGTTTATTTCAGAAAAGAGAAGGCTTGACAATTAGCAATACTTTCCAATTGAAAGAGCCTTTCTCTCTTTCTGCTTCAATCCCAAGATGCAGAGTGATGGTCTGTTTCTTGAATATACATGCTAGTATAAACTATAGAAAACTGAGAAATAATACTACTTGCTATACAAGTCTTCTGCTATCAATGGGTTTGAAAAACAAGACTTTTAATGTTCTTTCAGGACGGGCTTTCTCAATGACACACAGTACCGTGAAATCTCCTGTTTCCAATGGCACGTTTAATTTTGATGGCCACATGAAGAGTGACATTCACGTCTATCACACTGTGCACAAAGATTCGGGATTATACAAAGACTTACTGCACAAAATACACCTAGACAGAGGTAATGACGACAGACCTCTGCAAGAAAATAACTATAAGTTACTGCGCCGCAACAACAGTTACACCTGCTACACAGCTGCCATTTGTGGGATGCCAGTTCATTCATCCTTCAAGGCTGTTGATGCATCGACTACAGAAGATAGTGAAAAGCTAGTGACAGACACAGTTTCCTATTCCAAAAAGAGAGTTCGGTACGACAGCTACTCCAGCTACTGTAATGCTGTTGCTGAAGCAGAAATTGAAGCAGAGGAAGGTGGTGTGGAGATGAAATTGGCCTCTGATTTAGTAGATCCCAACCATCCCCCAGAGGACCTTCCAGAAGAAGAGAGAGATGAAAGAGACTCCTCACAAGTCCACCTGCTCTTTCACTTTCTCCAGATCCTTACAGCTTGTTTTGGATCTTTTGCTCATGGTGGCAATGATGTTAGGTAAGTAAGAGGTATTTATTTGTGTGAGTATTTATAATAGCAACATAAGGATCCTATAATTTCTTTGCATCTTTTGACAGAATTGCTAGAGTCTGCTGCAAAATTCACATTTTAATCTGAATTGTTCTTATTCTGTGTCAGGTTTTCCAGTCTACATTACTTATTGTTTACTTACTTATCTGAGAAACAAATGCAATTATAAAATCAAAATTTCCAGATTGAGAACTTGAAGTCTGTCTTTATCAGAAACCAGTTTAGTCAATGCCTTTTAGATGATTCCTTTTTTCCTCTTGCAGCTCTACTATTTGTATCCAGATCAAATTTTGTAGGGTTTTTTGTTGACCAAATGTTCCCAGAGAGATTATTAATATGCTAATGAAAGGGAGGTTAATTTGTTACTTGCATAAGGTGTTTTGATTTAATTTATTCACAGAATGTATGTATGTATGTGATAAATTAACTATTTGCCTTTGAAAATAACTCGGCAGGTGCCTTCCCGGAATAATGATCCCATAGCACTTTGTTCTCCAAAGCACTTTATATTTTCTGGGTCTGCTTGCATGCCCTTCCATGAACACTTGCACCACCCTCCGTTCATGTCCCAGCATATTTCCAATTTTAACTTTACATTTGGCCTCCCCTCTGTTTTTAATTGTGTGTTGTTTTATTGATAATGTTGTTTATCTTATTGTTTATGTTTTTTTAATTGCTTGTATTGTGGTTTTATTGCTTGTAGTGTTGTGTTTGGGCTTGGCCTCATGTAAGCCGCACCGAGTCCCTTGGGGGAGATGGTAGCAGGGTACAAATAAAGTTAATAATAATAAATATAAATAAATAAATAATAGATACATTTGACTAGGAATTGAATAGATTTTTTTAGACTGAAGATTAATAAAGCCAACGAGATAATGGTTAATAATGAGCCAAATTTCATTTTCCTGACTAAATTTGATCATATTGATGTCTCATTACTTTCAGTACATTGATGTAGTGAAATTGATTCACCACAAGTTTTGCATCTATTAGGATTTACTAACATTTCAGCAGTGTTATTTAAATAAATATGAACATGCTTCCTATCTATCTATCTATCTATCTATCTAAGCATTTAATGAAATAATAGTAAAATATTGGTATTAGTTATTTGATGCTAAGAAGTAAAGAAGTACCATACAGCATTGTAACAGTAATTACATATGGAGAAAAGCATTAAAATAATAAGATAAAATACTACTACTAACCAAGAGATATATTGGTATATTGGCTTAACATTGTCACCAGAAAGGAAGACCATCTGAATCTAGAAACAGTTGTTATCAGTGTCTTAAAATGGCGAATAGTTCAATAACCCAATCTAAACAAAAGCCTCAGGGATGTGGAAAATAACTAGAACACTGACTGACACCAATGTTGGATGCCTGATGTAACACCTATTGTATTTATTCTTGTTCCTATCCTATTGCAGTAAACTTTAAATGCTTTATACTTAAAGAAACCCTTTTGTTTCTGTGTTTGCAATATACTGTTAGTTTTCACTGAAAGATAGGGAAAAAGTCTCTTAGAAAGCTAATTTGGCTGCTTCTCCATTTAAGAGATTAAAAATGTTTGGTGAGGCTTTGGATGGTGTATTGGTGGAAACCAAAGATAAAAAAATGTGGTTTGTCTTCTTTACCATATTTTTTTTGTCGTGTCAGGAGCGACTTGAGAAATTGCAAGTTGTTTCTGGTATGAGAGAATTGGCCATCTACAAGGATGTTGCCCAGGGGACGCCCGGATTATTTGATTTTTTTATCATCCTTGTGGGAGGCTTCTCTCATGTCCCCGCATGAAGAGCTGGAGTTGATAGAGGGAGCTCATCCGCCTCTCCCCGGATTTTTTTTTAACCAAAATAATAGCATAGAAAAGGAAAGGGAAAAAAACGGGGAAAAAAGAAACCTTTTTGATCTGGAGCTCAGTCCTTTCATCCCTAAAGATCTCACTTCAGGCAAAAGGAGTTCAGATCTTTTAGAACAAATTGAGCCTCCTCCAAGCCACAGTCTAGACAGTGAGTGTCTTTATGTTCACTAAGGGTGGTGCTCCTTCCTCTAACAAACAAACAAACTAGAAGGTCTAACTAGTCATTCTGACTTGGAGCAGCTTCCAGTGGGAGCATGTGTCCAGAACATTACCCATCACTGGTAAAACATCTCCAGTTGCTTGGGTGTGAAGGAATGTGAGAGATGGGGACAAGACAGATTTTATCAGGAAGCCCCTGGGATTCCTTTATGCAGTTCCACAGTCCTAGGTCTCAGAAGAAGTACCAACAAAGTCTTCAGGACACCAATCACGATCTCCTCAGCAAAGATTTTTGGAGTCCTACTTGGTACTCTTCTTCGTATCAAAGAAAAACAAATACTGGAAGGTATTTACAGAATTGTTTCATAGCCAGGTGGACATTCTCGTATATGAAGACCTTATAGTCAGTTGTTGAAACTGCAAGAGGGGGGTTATCTGGCCTTCTGTGTCCTCCAAGAAGCATACTTGTGCATCTAGAAAATCCGATGCACAAGAGAGTACCTCAAGTTTACTTACCTGGAGGGTCATTAACTGTAGAAGGTGTGCCATTTGGTCTTCTCAGGTTGATGGTGGCACGTGTTGAATCTATTCCTTGGGCCAAGTTCCAAGGGATTGCAATGGTTCATCCTTCTTTTCAGGACAAGAGTGCAGTGAGGCAATTTCTGATAATGCAGCTTCCCTCAGCAGTAAAGTTTTCCATGCAATGGTAGCTTTTGGAGATTCTCAAGTTAAAAATGTCCTCCTAAGAGCCACGAAGAATCATCACCACAGCCAGTTTGTGGGATGGGGAACGCAACTGCGAGCAGAGTATTTGGCAATCTTCAGTCTGCTATTGGAAGTTTAGGGCAATCATGTGTTGATGTATATTGAAAACATGGCTATTGAGGCCACATAAGCATGTAGGGAGTCACTTGATCGTGGCCCTGATGCATAATGCTCATCTGGTGTTGGGGTTTTTTTTTGGGGGGGGGGGGGCTCACTTTCCTTTTTTGAGTGGGGGTACCTCAAAGGTTAGTTGGTTGAACACGGAGAGTTTGGGCTAAATGGAATGGGCTTTGAACTCACTAGTTTTCTATGGAGAGGTCCAAAGGTTTAGCATCCTATAAGCAGATCACTTTGCATTCTTGCAGAGGCAAGCCTCTGAGATCAGTGGATATTGAATGTTTTTTGGGGATTGTGTTTATGTTTTCTCCGAGTATCTTAGGTAATAGCTGGTATGGAAAGTGTGATTCCATTGTTCTTGGGTTAGGATCCTCTCTCCCCTCCCCACCCCCCAAAAGGGGAACTCAGTTTTTCTCAACCTCGGGATATTGTTCTACCTTCTTCTTGCCCAGATCCTAAAGCAACACAGAAAAAAGGATAGTACAGGCTGCATATGTGTGAAGAAGCATTTCAGTTTTACTTGGAGAGGTCTAAAGGGTTGCAGAGACCAGATTATCTTTTTGCCTACTTTCAGAGTCCATGAAAGATGGTTGGAGGTCCTGTTCTACCTTGTCTCCGTTGTTGAGCATTTGAATTAAACATGTGCAGTTCTATACTGGTTTCTGCAGGAATTTAGGCTCATTCATTGTGAAGTGCTGCCAGTTCTGCAGCACCAAGTACAATCGTGTTCCTGGTAGAGATTTGCAGTGTGATCACTTGGGCCTCTAATAATAATAATAATAATAATAATAATAATAATAATAATAATAATACAACAACAACAACAACGTTTACATTCCGCTCTATCTCCCCAAAGGGATTTAGGATGGATTCCAAACATAAAAGGCAAACATTCAATGCCCGAATACAACAATACATCAATGCTGACAAAATGTATACAACCCAACATATAAATATGAATTATAACTTAACAAACTAAAATTAAATAAAAAGTACAGCCTGTTATAACAGACGTAAGACAAAACATCCAACATCAAATGGAAACACTGATTTCCCATTTCTTTGGGGCAAATTGATTAATCATTGCTCAAGATATCTATTGAGCTGGTGGGGTGAGCAGGGCACAGATATAGATGGCAGCTATTAATCAGAAGTATAATGGTAGTATTGCCAACTACTATTCCTCCTCCTCGAAAGCCAGAGAGCAAAGGTATGTCTTCAGCTGTTTTTTGAAAGCGGGGAGGGAGGAGGCCATCTTTAACTCCTTAGGAAGGGAGTTCCAGAGGTGGGGTGCAGCCATGGAGAAGGCCCTTTCTCTCGTTCCTACCAGCCGTGCTTGGGATAGGGGTGGAACTGAGAGGAGGACCTCCTCCGATGACCGCAGTGTCCAAGTTGGTCTGTAGAGGGAGATGCGGTTTGTCAAATAGTCTGGACCTAAGCCATTTAGGGCTTTAAAGGTAAGAATCAACACTTTGTATTTAGCCCGGAAGCAGACTGGCAGCCAGCGGAGATGCCGCAACATGGGAGTGGTTCTCTCCATGAACGGCGATCCAGTTAGTAACCTGGCTGCCAATCTCTGGACCATTTGAAACTTCTGAACTATCTTCAAAGGTAGCCCCACATAGAGAGTTGCAGTAGTCTAAATGGCATGTGACTAAGGCGTGGACTACCATGGCCAAGTAAGGCGTCTCAAGATATAGTCACAGCTCGCGCACAAGTTTTAACTGTGCGAAGGCGCTCCTAACCACCGCTGACACTTGAGTTCCACAGATATTTTTGGAAGTTCAAGTACACGGCTTGTTGGGGATCACCCTGATCTAAATGCTTGCTAATACATTCAGAGAACTCTAAAAGGTTGGTAAAGCAGGGCATTCCTGTTCAGAAATTATCGTGAAGTTTCATCTGACCTCACAACCTCTGAGGATGCTTGCCATAGATGCAGGCGAAACGTCAGGAGAGAATGATTCTAGAACATGGCCGCATAGCCCGGAAAACCTACAACAACCCAGTTTCATCTGTTCTTAATAAATCTAACCCGAACCACTAATAAATGTTGTCTAACCTGAACCACTAATAAAAGGAGACATTTACATGTTAGCACTGTAATTCTTTTGGCTTTCTTCAGTTCCCCTTAAAAAATTGACACTACTTTGGCTGCCTTCTGATCGTCTGGTCATAACACAAATTTTAGTGACAAATGTTTTGGTTAACATATGAACAAATTAATATTTAAGTGCTTCATGAGCATTCTCCTGTATGCCATCCAAACTGGATGACTTCTTAATTTTTAATAGAGTTTAATTTGATTTCACTACCTAATAATCTAAAAATTTGTTTCCCACACATATATCTAACTGGTTCAGAATTTCATCTTCAGTTGTAAAGATCAATACAAAAATAACTTTGCTTTCTCTGCTATTTTGGTACTGTCTTTCATGCCATCATTTAAACCAGGGATCCGCCAACTAAGGCCCAGGGACTGGATACGGCCCTCCAAGGTCATTTACCCGGCCCTCGCTCAGGGTCAACCTAAGTCTGAAACGACTTGAAAGCACACAACAACAACAACAATCCTATCTCATCAGCCAAAAGCAGGCCCACACTTCTCATTGAAATATTAATAAGTTTATAATTGTTAAAATTGTTCTTCATTTTAACTATTGTATTGTTTTAAGTGTTTTTTGCACTACAAATAAGACATGTGCAGTGTGCATAGGAGTTCATTCATGCTTTTTTCAAATTATAATCCGGCTTTCCAACAGTTTGAGGCACTGTGACCTGGCCCTCTGTTTAAAAGTTTGAGGACCCCTGATTTAAACAATCTAACCAATGTCCGGAAATATTTTTTCTGAATATTTTGACAACATGCTCCCTACATGACAATAATGACTAATATTTTATTTGAGTATCAATCGATCTTGCTGGGGTTTTTTCTCCCTTTTTTGTTTCCTGTTTTTCAGAAGTATTCCATATTTTCCTTCCCAGAATAAGGAAACTCCCAGCAATATGTCCCTAAATGCATTTTATTAGAGATCTAGGATTGTCTGCACGCCCTATCCCTCTCCAAAAATTTTATCCTAGTTATATTTCACCTGGTCATGCTCAGCATTATTTTTAAAATTTTAATTATTACATTTGGCCCAGCCATAGGTTTTTAAACGTTGTTATGTTATTGTTAATGTTTATTGCTTATTTTCTGCTTATGAGTTTTATTTATTGTTTTGTATTACTGTTGTTATTGTTTTTACTGTTGTATTGTGGGCTCGGTCTCATGTAAGCCGCACTGAGTCCCTTGGGGAGATGTTAGCGGGGTACAAATAAAGTTATTATTATTATTATTATTATTATTATTATTGTTATTATTATTTTAAAAGCAGTTAGACCTTTTTTTGTTGGTGTATTACCTTAATATCAACTTAGGCCCCAGAGTGTGAGCAGTCAGCTGTCTTAATTCCCATGTTAGGATTTTGTCAAAGTTGAGGATTGGTTGTATTAATATTTAAATATCTAATTCTTGCTATGTTAAATTATACCTTCAGAGGAATCCTAGGTCTAGAAATGAATTTGCTCCCTAATTCCATTTCCTCTCTCCTCTGGATCTTGTTCTTGTTACATTTCACCTTTGGAGGCGAGCTATGTGCATTGCCTTGAGTTCACTGGGGGAAAAAAAGATTTAAGGCACCAAAGGTGAGGGATAATTACATTTATTTCTTCATTAGGATTAAATAAAAGTATACCTAGCAGTTTGAAAACATGCAAATGTGAGTAGATCAATAGATACCGCTCTAGCGGGAAGATAACAGCGCTCCATGCAATCATGCCGGCCACATGACCTTGGAGATGTCTACGGACAACACTGACTCTTCGGCTTAGAAATGGAGATGATGAGCACCACACCCCGGAGTCGGACACAACTGGACTTCGTGTCTGGGGAAAACCTTTACCTTTATCCCTCCCCTTAATGTCTTAATGAACATTAAAAAAAGATCTAGACATTATATACGGTATTTATTTATTTGTCGTGTCAGGGCAACCAGTCGATTATATTACATTTCTAATAGAACAAAGCAAACTAACAGACAAAATACAAAATTTGTGAGTTTGGTAGTTGATTAAATGTCCTTTGACCAGTATCTGGCCACTTGGAGTGCTTCTGGTGTTGCCTCAAGAAGGTCCTCCATGGTGCATGTGGCAGGGCTCAGGTTGCATTGCAGCAGGTGGTCAGTGGTTTGCTCCTCTCCGCACTCGTATGTCGAGGATTCCACTTTGTATCCCCATTTCTGAAGGTTGGCTCTGCATCTTGTGGTGCAGAGCGCAGTCTGTTCAGCGCCTTCCAAGTCGCCCAGTTCTCTGTGTGTCCGGGGGGGGGGGGGGGAGTCTCTCATTTGGTATCAGCCATTGGTTGAGTTTCTCGGTTTGAGCCTGCCATTTTTGGACTCTCGCTTGCTGAGGTGTTCCAGCGAGTGTCTCTGTAGATCTTAGAAAACTATTTCTAGATTTACCCAAACAGGGGGTGAGCTGGGGATGTCTCCGCCTTCTTCCTTTCACTATCGGCTGCTACTTCCCGGCGGATGTCAGGTGGTGCAATAAGCAGTGTAATTTCTCCAGTGGTGTAGGGCGCAGACACCCCGTGATAATGCGGCATGTCTCATTAAGAGCCACATCCACTGTTTTAGTGTGGTGAGATGTGTTCCACACTGGGCATGCATACTCAGCAGCAGAGTAGCACAGCGCAAGGGCAGATGTCTTCACTGTATCTGGTTGTGATCCCCAGGTTGTGCCAGTCAGCTTTTGTATGATATTGTTTCTAGCACCCACTTTTTGCTTGATGTTCAGGAGTGCTTTTTGTAGGTAAGAGCATGGTCCAAAGTGACTCCCAGGTATTTGGGTGCGCTGCAATGCTCCAGTGGGATTCCTTCCCAGGTAATCCTCAGAGCTCGGGATGCTTGTCTGTCCAGGAATACCTGGAATACCCAGGTGATCTATTATATATGGTAAATCTTAGCATTCTTCTTCCTATTTTAAACTGAGTGCAAATGCAAACATTTAGAGATTTTCACTGAAATGCTGCAGTTGTTTTGAGCTTGTCTTCATATGACATAAGTAGTATCTATGATTCTGTTCAGATAGTAGCACTTTGCGATTTAAATATTTATCAGTTTTCTCCTACTTAACCCTCTCAAATGGCCAGAACACATATTTATGTGAGCGCTACAGAGCTGGAACACTGGTGCCAATTGGATGGTATCCGACAGGCTTGGAGAGCTAATTTATCCTCTTGGATGGCTGGAAAGCTGATGCCTGTGATCAGGACAGCCCGACCTGATAATTACCTGAAGAACTTGGGCCCCTTTTTTTCATAATTAACGAGGATGCTATGCTTCTTGGTGTGTTTTTTGTGTGTGCATGCATGTGTGTTTCATTCGGCATTTGCTTTCGTGCTTTTGAAACAGAAAAGTGGTGTTTAATTTGTGTTCTTTGGATGCTTTTTAAGAGTTTTGCAACTGCATGATTGGTAATGGCAGCTGCAGTGTGTGAAATATGGCTTTTCTGCTCTCGCAATACTGAGCAGCCCAGGGACATACAGTATGTTTTGTAAGGTGGTTGCTAGGTTCAGCAAACTCATCCAAGAGGAGAGGCTTTGAATGCCCCTCCTCCTGCAAATAATCTGCATAGGGGTTTCTTCTTTAGTAAAAGCAGAAGAGAACGTTTCTGTTTGGTATAGGTAAAGGCAAATGTTTCTCCTTTACATTAAGTCTAGTCGTGTCTAACTCTGGGGGATGGTGCTCTTAGCATTTCTAAGCCGAAGAGCCCGTGTTGTCCATAGACACCTCCAAGGTCATGACTGCATTTGGTCAACAAGTTCAGCAGCTCAGCCGTTTAACCCACTGTGCCACCAGGATTTCTCTGTTTGGTATAGATAAGTGTTTCTCAACCTTTCTAATGCCGTGACCCCTTAATACATTTCCTCATATTGTGGTGACCCCCCAACCATCACATTATTTTGCTACTTCATAACTGTAATTTTGCTCCTGTTATTAATTGTAATGCAATTATCTGATAGGCAGGATGTATTTCCATTCACTGGACCAAATTTGGCACAAATACCCAATATGCCCAAAATTGAATTGGGGTGGAGTGTGGTGGGGGTTGATTGATTTTGCCATTTGAGAGTTGTAGTTGCTGGGATTTATAGTTCACCTACAATCAAAGAGCATTCTGAACTCCAGCAACGCCGGAATTGAACCAAACTTGGCACACTAAACTACCATGGCCACAGAAAACACGGGAAGGGTTTGGTGAGCATTGACCTTGAGTTTGGAGTTGTAGTTCACCTACATCCAGACAGTGGACTCAAACAATGATGAATCTGGACCAAACTTGACATGAATACTCAATATGCCCAAATGTGGAGTTTGGAGAAAATAGACCTAGATGTTTGGGAGTTGTAGTTGCTGGGATTTATAGTTCACCTACACTCAAAGAGTATTCTGAACCCCACTAACAATTGAATTGGACCAAACTTCCCACACAGAACCCCCATGACCAACAGAAAATACTGTTTTCTGATGGTCTTTGGCGACCCCTCTGACACTCCCTGGTGACCCCCGCAGGGGTCCCGACCCCCAGGTTGAGAACCACTGGTATAGATGTTGAGAATTCAGTTAGAAGCCTTGTCTTGTAACTTAATTGACTACAAACAAAACATCCCAAAGTTTTTAATGGCCTGTGTGCATTAATCCATGAGGCCTATCATTTGCACTTTCTATCAAAATGTATGGCTATTTCATCTTTCTCTCTCCCAAATGAATTTCTTTTTCCGGTAAGAAAAACAATAGTGGAGAAAATACGGGAGGACTGCAAGTTTATATCTAGAATTCTTGTAATACTCTTTAAGAGGAAAGAGTACAGTCTTTTCCCCCTTGGTCTTCTCATAGTAAATCAATAAAATAGATGCAGGCTGTCTTTCAGTCTCAGAGACTATGAAGGTAGAGACTATGAGAAAGATGAAATAAGAAAGGTGGTGGAGAAGAAGAGCAGGTGAGAAAACTAGAACACAAATATTGTTGTTTTTGTATTGTCGAAGGCTTTCATGGCTGGAATCACTAGGTTCTTGTGGGGTTTTTTCGGGCTATATGGCCCTGTTCTAGAGGCATTTTTCCTGACGTTTCGCCTGCATCTATGGCAAGAATCCTCAGAGGTAGTGCGGTCTGTTGGAAATAGGAAAATGGGTTTATATATCTGTGGAATGACTGGGGTGGGGCACAGAGCTCTTCTCTGCTGAAGCTAGGAAGCTCTGCTGAAGCCAGCAAAACAGCAGAGAGGAAACAACCAGGCACATCTTAACACCTCTCAACAAAACATTTCCCCAGGCTCAGCCAGGCCTTCAAATGCTAATGAAGGTGGTCAGCTGAAACATTCACACCTAGCTTCAGCAGAGAAGAGTTCTGTGCCCCACCCCTTCCACAGATATATAAACCCATTTTCCTATTTCCAACAGACCTCACTACCTCTGAGGATGCTTGCCATAGATGCAGGCGAAACGTCAGGAGAAATGCCTCTAGAACATGGCCATATAGCCTGAAAAAACCCACAAGAACCTATTGTTGTTTTTGTTTTTTTAAATAAAGTTTATCTTGGCAAGGGGGATATTGGAGACATTTTGACCTTTAGCAATTGTGCCCAAATGTAGGGGCAGTGCAAAATCTGGGATTTTTTTAAAAAAACTTTTTTTTGTAATTTAAAAATTTGTATGTATAAAACAAAAAAGAAAAAAGGAAAACATAGAGACAGAGAAAGAGAGGTGAGGTTATTGTTAGTAGAGTAAACTGTGAAGATGCTTACCATAATGTTGTGTATTTTATTGTCTATGCTTTTTAATTGCTTGTATTGATGTTTTATTGTTTTTGTTGTTGTGTTTGGGCTCGGCCTCATGTAAGCCGCACCGAGTCCCTTGGGGAGATGGTAGTAGAGTACAAATAAAGTTAATAAATAAATAAATAGATGCAGGCAAAACGTCAGGAGATAATGCTTCTAGAACATGACCATATAGCCCGAAAAACCTACAACAACCCATTAAATCAAAATTGGAGATGTTTTAAATAGGAGGTAAGACATTAGATGTACAAGATGATGGATTCTGGGCCTCAGAAAATATTAACTTTTAGCCATTGCCCAACTTCCTCCCACAATATCAGACAGCACCATTGCCCTTTCTTCCAACTGCATATCTTGGCAAGGCTCTCAAACTAAATATAGTCAATTCTAGTCTTTCAATCTAGCTGTCAATTCCTGGACTCTGCATTCTCTGGATTCCTTTCTCTATTGCCAATCCCCCAGAATGCATTAGCATTTCAACATGGTCTATTACATTGAGCATTTTGTGGTTTTGTTCTATTAATCAACTTGATTGTTGCTTTCTTTCATTTAGGTAGAAGGAGATCATATAATGTATATTGGGCATGTATTTTTGTTCAGCATTCTTGTTGTGAACTATATTCTTTAGACATTAGTTTCTTACAAGATTTTGCATCAGAGTTCTAGTGATGGGTGGGTGTACCTAGTAGAAAGAAAGCTACACTAAAAGCAGATATACAATTATGAGTTGTAGACCCACAAATGTTTAAGCAGGTTATTGAGATTTTTTTTTCACAACTACAGGATCACCATTTTATCGAATCAAGTAGTTCGGTCATTTCATGACTGTAATGACTATCTTGCAGCAGCAAACCAAGTTTGTGACCTTAATGGAAAACCGAAGCCAGTCTTGGATTTTGTAGTTTTCCTGTATCTTATGTGTATTTTCAGATTTTTCATGTACAGTAGAGTCTCACATATCCAACCTTTAGGTTCTTGTGGGTTTTTTCGGGCTATAGGGCCATGTTCTAGAGGCATTTCTCCTGACGTTTCGCCTGCATCTGTGGCAAGCATCCTCAGAGGTAGTGAGGTCATAAACCCTTTTTCCTAGTGGTATTCACAGAACTCAAAAACCACTGGGGCAATTGGCATCAAATTTGGACACGATACACCTAACAACCCAATGTATGTCCTTCACTCAAAAAATTGATTTTGTCATTTGGGAGTTGTAGTTGCTGGGATTTATAGTTCACCTACAACCAAAGAACATTCTGAACCCCACCAACGATGGAATTTAATCAAACTTGGCACACAGTTCTCCCATGACCAACAGAAAATACTGGAAAGGTTTGGTGGGCAGTGTTCTTTGGTTTTGGAGTTGTAGTTCAGAGATCACTGTGCACTCAAACAATGATGGATCTGGACCAAACTCTACACGAATACACAATATGCCCAAATGTGAACACTGGTGGAGTTTGGGGAAAATAGAATCCTGACATTTGGGAGTTGTAGTTGCTGGGATTTGTAGTTCATCTACAATCACAGAGCATTCTGAACCCCACCAACAATAGAATTGGGACAAACCTCCCATACAGAACCCCCATGGGGGCCACAGCAACGCGTGACAGGGGACGGCTAGTGTAATATACATATATATAATTATTATATTATGATATTGTATTATTATACTATTATTATTATTATTATTATTATATTGTATTACAATATTATGATGAACAATACATTTGTAGGGACATGCTTATAACTCCTCATACTTCTTGTAAAATTGGTAAAATTCAAGGTTGGATGGAACATGCATAAAGGCATATATGCACATTGTGTGACCATAAAAGAGGGAGGGAAACGAACCAGCTATCTTCTCTCCTCCCTTAAAAATTACTGCAAATATTAACTTGTACCCAGGACATCTACTGTGTAAAACACATTGTTAGAATGTTGAGGGGACAAAGATAGTACACGTTTTTCTGAAATTCTAAGAGTAGTGAAAGGAGAGGACCGTGAGCTCACCCTTTTTAAATTTAGTATCTTAACCATTATTCACAAGACCAAGGGTGATAGTAACTCTGTGTTTGAAATCCAGTAGCACAAATCATGTATTTATTCTGTGACATACAGCATTGGGACATTTTGTAATGCAGACATTCACCATGACTGTCTCCATAACCAGACTTCCAAGGAGAATCCAAAACCACGAGTAGCTGTTAATCCATTTTAATATATTAACTTAATTCACTTTTTATCATTACTAGGAACTTTTGTAGAAATTATGGGTCTTAAGTAACAATTCAAAAGCAAAACACCACAGTTTACATCATAATGTGTATTGTTCACAATAATGGGTATGCAAACTCAAATGGACTTGCTACTCTTAGAATCATCGTTTAGGTAAAATGAATCAGAGAAAGTGGTAGAGGTGTGGCAGTGGATGTTGCAGATGATGTCATCCTTGTTAATTCAGAAACCGCAGTGCTTCTATTCCCATGAATCCTGGCTCTGCTTCACCACGCTACATACCAACCCTAGGAAACAAATACTTTCCTTTAAATGTGGGAATGGCACAGAATAGTAATGTCTAGGACAGAATTTCATAAAGATCTGGGACCTTCTGTGGCACTTTGGCACATCAAATTAATATATATTTATTTAGAATATTTTTGTCCTGCCTTTTTCCGCATACGGACTCAAGGCAGCTTACAATATAAAACATACAAATTCCAACAGTTAAATTTTGTAAACAACTTATTTACTTACTTACTTACTTAGGCGATCCCTCATTTTCTGTGGAGGATTGTCTTCCAGTATTCTTGTGAGTCCGTATGTAGCTGTGGAGCCCTATTCTTGCTCTGCATCTTCTTCCACAGTGAGGGCATTGCTTTCCAGGTGGAAGGCGGTCTCGGTCGGGGTTGGCTTGACGCCCCTTCCTCTTGGCACGCTTCTCCCTTTCGCCCTCCATTCGTGCCTCTTCAAATTCTGCAGCGCTGCTGGTCACAGCTGACCTCCAGCTGGAGCGGTCAAGGGCCAGGGCTTCCCAGTTCTCAGTGTCTACGTCTAAATTTTTAAGGTTGGCTTTGATTCCATCTTTAAATCTCTTTTCCTGTCCTCCAACATTCCGTTTTCAATTCTTGAGTTCGGAGTAGAGCAACTGCTTTGGGAGATGATGGTTGGGCATCCGGACAACGTGGCCGGTCCAGTGGAGTTGATGGCGGAGGACCATTGCTTCAGTTCTGGTGGTCTTCGCTTCTTCCAGCACACTGACATTTGTCTGCTTGTCTACCCAAGAGATTTGCAGGATTTTTCGGAGGCAGCGCTGATGGAATCGTTCCAGGAGTTGCACGTGACGTCTGTAGACAGTCCATGTCTCGCAGGCATATAGCAGGGTTGGGAGGACAATAGCTTTATAAACAAGCACCTTGGTATCCCTACGGATGTCCCGGTCCTCAAACACTCTCTGCTTCATTTGGAAAAAGCTGCACTTGCAGAGCTCAGGCGGTGTTGTATTTCAGTGACGATGTTGACTTTGGTGGAGAGGTGGCTGGTTACACCATTAAGCTGTTTCGCTGGCATTGGAGAGGGGTTGGCTGGTGTCTGCTGGAACAGCACCTTTGTTTTTTCGATGTTCAATGACAGGCCGAGCTTCTCGTATGCTTCTGCGAAGGTGTTTAGAGTGGCTTGTAGATCTTCTAAATGCGCACAGACGACGTTGACATCAGCATACTGGAGTTCTATAACAGATGTTGTTGTAACCTTGGTTTTGGCTTTCAGTCTGCTGAGGTTGAATAGCTTGCCATCTGTCCTATAGATGATTTCCACTCCGGTGGGAAGCTTCCCATCAACAAGGTGAAGTTATCATAGCAATGAAGATGGAGAATAAAGTTGGGGCAGTAACACATCCCTGTTTGTAAACAACAATAAAACATGGTAAAAGTATGCATCAATTAAAACAATAAAATTATAATCTGTCACTCTATCCATGTGAGACACCTCAGTTATTTACAAGCTTAAAATTCCCAAGGATCCCACTATGTATCAATCAAAAGCTTTCTTGTATAGAAAGGTCTTGACCCCTTTCCTAAAGCTAAGTAGGGATGGTGTTGCTCTTAATTCTTCTGGGAGGGCATTCCAGAGAGCAGGTTGTCCAATTCCTGTATTTTAATTTTAAAATCCAGGCCGCCTCCATGCATAGATTCATTCTCGCAGTGGCTAGCCAACACTATAAAATCCCCTATTGAAATATTTCCATTTTCCCATCATTCTGGTATAAGTAACGGAAACCGATGCAAATATCCAGAAATATTTTAATGATATAAATCTACATTGGTTCCTGTTTTCTTCCTGGTTTTTGTAAAAGTGTCATTCAGTTTTAGTTTAGCACATTTTGAACAGCCTGGGAGTTGTATGCCAAAAACAGCGGTAAAAATGGGAATGAATTCAGGCAATATAGGAGATAGCATGAGGCTACTGTTTGTGGATAAAGCAATTTTCCTAATGATTCTTACACCTTGAATCAGAATTGATCAGTATGGAATTCAGTGAAGGCTATAGGATTTGATCATTGAGCTCCAGTCTTATGTTGTTTTTCTTTCTTTCCAGTAATGCTATTGGTCCTTTGGTAGCCCTCTGGCTTATATATGACAAAGGCGGGGTACTGCAAGAAGCTCCTACTCCTGTTTGGCTACTACTGTATGGAGGCGTTGGCATCTGTGTAGGCCTTTGGGTCTGGGGACGAAGAGTGATCCAAACAATGGGGAAAGACCTCACTCCCATCACCCCATCAAGGTAAAGGCATGCCTGCTTGCTTTGGTTGTCCCAACATCTAATGCTGTGAGTTCTCATAAAATTCCATGTAAACATTTGAGTGTCTAATGATTTCTGCTTTTGATTTGAGTAGTGATGTGCATGACCTCATTTTTAAACTAATTGTTGAGGTCTAATTGCGCAGAATAGTATGTTGGTGTCTTGAAAGCATATAGAGGAATAAATTAGAAAATGGCAAAAATCGCAATGAGCTATCAAATACTGTCACCCTTCCACATTTGCTGGGGTTAGGGGCAGAGGACCTCTGTGAAAGTGCAAAACTGCAAATAAAGAAATAGCTGGGTTGTTGTAGGTTTTATCAGGCTATATGGCCATGTTCTAGAAGCATTCTCTCCTGATGTTTCACCTGCATCTATGGCAAGCATCCTCAGAGGTAGTGAGGTCTGTTGGAACTAGGAAAAAGGGTTTATATATCTGTGGAATGACCAGGATGAGACAAAGGACTCTTGTCTGCTGGAGCTAGGTGTGAATGTTTCAACTGACCACCTTGATTAGCATTTGATAGCCTGGCTGTAGTTTGGTGTGGCTTGTTAGTGCCTGGAGCAATCTTGTGTTGAGAGGTAATTAGATGTCCCAGATCGTTTCCTCCATGATGTTTTGTAATTTTAGAGTTTTTTAATACTGGTAGCAGGACCGTAGCCAGGATTTGGATTTGGGGAGCGGGGGGGGGGGGGGGGGGCTGAGTTTGTTTCGGGGGGGGGGGGGCTGAGTCTGAGTGAAAGAGGGTCTATGCTAGCAAACCTTTTGTATTGCTACCCCAATACCCCCATGCATATGGGATATATTGAGTATGGTGATCAGATCATGATATGAATAAATATAACAGTTTAAATAATGCACCAGTAAGGCCTTTTCGCGAACCACCATGAGAATTTCGGGGGGGGGGGGGGGGGGCTGAAGCCCCTCAAGCCCCCCCCCCTCCCCCGGCTACATGCCTGACTGGTAGCCAGATTTTGTTCATTTTCATGGTTTCCTCCTTTCTGTTGAAATTGTCCACATGCTTGTGGATTTCAATGGCTTCTCTGTGTAGTCTGACATGGTGGTTGTGAGAGTGGTCCAGCATTTCTGTGTTCTCAAATAATATGCTGTGTCCAGGTTGGTTCATCAGGTGCTTTGCTATGGCTGACTTCTCTGGTTGAAGTAGTCTGCCATACCTTTCATGTTCCTTGATTTGTGTTTGGGCAATGGTGCGTTTGGTGGTCCCTATGTAGCCTTGTCCACGGTTGCATGGTATACGGTAGACTCCTGCAGAAGTGTCTTTTGCTGAACATAGCATTTGTTGGATTTTCTTGGTGGGAACCACTGAAGGAAAGCACTGACCGCATAGGGAAGCTGATGAGGAAACACAACATACAAACTATCTACAGACCCACCAAGAAAATAAAAAAAGAAAACAAAAAAGAAAGGGAGGTGAGGTTATTGTTAGTAGAGTAAACTGTGAGGGTCTGGAGAACAATCCCTATGAGGAGCGGCTTAAGGAGCTGGGCATGTTTAGCCTGAAGAAGAGTAGGCTGAGAGGAGATATGATAGCCATGTGTAAATATGTGAAAGGAAGCCACAGGGAGGAGGGAGCAAGCTTGTTTTCTGCTTCCCTGGAGACTAGGACGTGAAACAATGGCTTCAAACTACAAGAGAGGAGATTCCATCTGAACATTAGAAAGAACTTCCTGACCGTGAGAGCCGTTCAGCAGTGGAACTCTCTGCTGTGGTGGAGGCTCCTTCTTTGGAAGCTTTTAAACAGAGGCTGGATGGCCATCTGTCAGGGGTGATTTGAATGCAATATTCCTGCTTCTTGACAGGGGGTTGGACTGGATGGCCCATGAGGTCTCCTCCAACTCTTTGATTCTATGATTCTTTGGTTCTATGATGCTTACTATAGATGCAGGCAAAATGTCAGGAGAGAATGCCTCTAGAACATGGCCATATAACCTGAAAACACCTACAACAACCCAATGATTCCGACCATGAAAGCCTTCGACAATACAAAGAAATCACTGTTTTATTTCATAAGAGATCACCTCTCTAGGAATTTCGAGGTCTTCCACCATGGCTTTATGCTCTATAACTGACTATAGAATCTTATCAGAGGACCTCCAGATTCCTAGAGAAGTGTTATCCTGAGAAGTTGCTAGATCAGGCTTCTTCAACTTGTGGCCCTTCAGGTGTTTGGGCATCCCTACCAGAATCCCTAGCCAGCTTGTTCAGTGGTCAAGAATCATGGGAGCTGAAGTTCAAAACACCTGAAGAGCCACAGGTTGAAGAGGTCTACTCTATATCCTCCAGCATGACAAGTTGACCATAATCAAATCCATGAATATAAAAAATGCAAATGTGGAGGGACAGGTGTAACTTATTTTTATTTTGGTTCTCTGATTTTTGTTTTTTGCTCTTAATGCATAGTAGACCTCTGCTGCTAACCTAATTACTAATTAAGCATAATTTCTTGAAATGTAGAATAGATAGCCAGTAGTATTGAGTGGATCAGCTACTATAATGTGGATGCGTGTGTACAGTTTTTCATTATTCACCAGCAACTTGTTCTCTTAATATAATGCAATGACCAAATATCAGTCGGAGGACAGGAGTTGGCGGCAATGCTGGTAAGACTTTGGCATGTTGCATGGTGCCCACACTGATAGATATTTTATTTTTTTAAAAAGAGTGACTGTGAAGTGTTTTCTTATGCTTCCTGCAGTGGATTCACTATTGAGTTGGCTTCGGCGTTCACAGTTGTGATAGCTTCCAATGTTGGACTTCCTGTCAGTACTACACACTGCAAGGTATGCCTTTGCCATGTGACTGCAGCCAGGCTGGTCTGGACTGCACATTTTTTAAAACTCTGCTGCTCAGATCAGTTTATAGTGGCATGATACCATAATGAGGAAATATACCATAAGTGTGGGTAGGGCAGGAATATCTTCACATCCAGTTGTAAAAGGCACGAAGAGACTCATCTTCCGTTCTCTCCTCAAACATCTCGGGTTGTTTTCATATTCTGTATCCATGAAAGATAATTTAGCATCGACTGCTCACCCACATTACTTTTTGCTTTGTTATACGAGGGGTATTTTTAAAGTAAGGTCCGTTTGAACATAAGTACACAATGAAAGTTTATTTCAAAAAAGTAAATTTATTTTCAGAAAGTACATTCTTCACTATTTTTCGACATAGTTGCCAAGTTTGTTCAAACACTTATCATATCTCTGAACCAATTTTGTAATACCCTCTTCATAAAAACTTGCCGCCTGCTCCGATAACCAAGAGTTCACTGTAATCAAAGAAGGGTGACCGGAGCGGTCCTCATCATGGACGTTGTCACGGCCGTCTTTGAATTGTCGTACCCACTTACGCACTTTGCTTTCGCTCATAACAGTGTCACCGTACAATTCACAAATCTGTCAATGAATTTCTGCATCAGGCAGGTTCCTTGCTGACAAATACCGTATCACTGAGCAAACCTCACATGCGGAGGGTGAGTTGAAAGTCTTAAACATTTTTAAAGCACAGAACAGAACCGTACAGGTTAGCTACAGAGCGGAAACTGAGCACAGTTGTTCCCGAGGCATGTCAGTACACGACGCACACACTCGTTGCGGTATGCGCACAAACTACTAGTGTCTACAACAAAACGGACCTTATTTTAAAAATACCCCTCGTATATTGCCTATAAAAGGCAGTCGGTCTACCATTTGGCTTTTGTTAATTTTAATTAGTGTTCCACAGAAGCAAAGATTAGTGAGTTTTGTTCAAAAGTAACGTGTACTGTTTCCTATTTAACTATAAACTTCCCATAAAGTTGCACAGGACAGTGCTGAACAAGATTGGCAATGACCCAACCATTCTCCCCTACTATAGTAGTAGGAGACCACTTTTTAGCATTTTGTACATGGAGGGGGGGAATTCTCCTTTGGAAATTAATCCGAATTATGCATTACAAGTTGTCTCTAAATTTGCTGGTAAGTTAGCCCTTCATGGATGTTTCCTCAGATCATGCCACATAAAGTTTGACCTGATGCACCCCTCCTTTGCCCAGAGGTTCTGACACTTTTCACCTTTCATCCTTCCACTTTCCTGATGGATGCATGGCATGGGATTTCCTGTGTGTCACTCTTTTACACTACAAAATCTCCCATTTGTCTTTTTGTTTCTTCACAGTGGATTTTGCATTGAAGTAATGTGTGCGCTAACCGTACTTGTAGCCTCAAATGTGGGTATTCCAATAAGCTCCACTCATTGCAAGGTATTGGAGTTTGCAGTGGTCACACCAGTTAAACACCCAGTCAAGCTTTTATAAACATTATAATAAAGGCTTGTTTTCCATTTTGCCTTCATAACATAATACATCAAGCAGTTTAAAAACAAAAAAAAACCAAAACAAAACATAAAGTATTACCAAAATTGGACATGCAAATTTCTGCAAATATTAGAATGCTGATTTTTTTCTGAAATATTATAGAATGGAAAAATATAGGTAGCTTATTATTCTTAATGCTACTTATTAGCCACATTGTAGAATTCACCCAATAGTCTATTAACAAGTGTCAATCATCTTAACTTTTAGTATTCTTGCCTCTATGCATTAGACGTCTTAGGGCTAACATTGCACTAACATTTTTATACTTTGAATCCTCCTTCCAATCATACACACATTTTTTTCATGGGAATTTTGACATGGCTAATTGTAAGGAGCACTTCATGTACACATCAGTAAAAGTCAACAGCACTCTTGATTCTGCATTGCAGCATCTGAAGGCAAATGGCATTTAGTTTCAAGCCAATCCAAAAGACAGCTGACATTTGACAACAAATTGTCACTTGTGAACAATGACTCTGCTTTTCTAACCTCTATTCTCATCAAAACTTAGTAAAATAAACCTAGATGATGCTTAGAAATGGATTTACCAATGTCAGCACCACTGATGCCCTTTTTAACTGTGTGTGTGGGGTGGGGAGGGGTGTGTGTGTAAATAAATTACTCAAATTATGATACCCATCCTCTAAGCTGAATATGTTAATAAAATTGCGGTGCCCTTTATATTATTTATTTATTTATATGCCGCTTTTCTCAGCCCTTGGGTGACTCAAAGCGGTTAACAATAGCAAAAATCAATGCTCAAGATCATAAAAAGAGTTTAAAAATCAGTTAAAAACATCCTTTTCAGACCTCAAAGTTACAACATTATTTTTTTCCATTTTGTCTCTTCCTTTGTCTTAGTTCCCAATCTGTCCTAAGTCTGTTCCTGTCTATTAAAATAAATGAACATTAGAAAGAAAATGGTGGAAGTACTACTGATTTGATCCATCCCCAGGCCTGGAAGTCTAAAAGCTTTTTCATGAATGGGTTGTTGTAGGTTTTTCCGGGCTATGTGGCCATGCTCTGGAGGCAATTTTTTCTCCTGACGTTTCGCCTGCATCTATGGCAAGTATCCTCAGAGGTAGTGAGGTCTGAGACCTCACTACCTCTGAGGATGCTTGCCATAGATGCAGGCAAAACGTCAGGAGAAAAAATTGCCTCCAGAACATGGCCATATAGCCCGGAAAAACCTACAACAACCCAGTGATCCCGGCTATGAAAGCCTTCGACAATACATTTTTCATAAATGTTCCCTTTGATGATCATGCCTTCTAACCCTTCATCTAAGTCAACATCTTTATTAATGACTTAGACGAAGGGCTAGAAGGCATGATCATCAAGTTTGCAGACGACAAATACTCCAGAGGAGCAGAATTCAAAACAATCTTGACAGATTAGAGAGATGGGCCAAAACTATCAAAATGAAGTTCAACAGGGACAAATGCAAGATACTCCACTTTGGCAGGAAAAACGAAATGCAAAGATACAGAATGAGGGACAGTGCCTGGCTCGAGAGCAGTACATGTGAAAAAGATCTTAGAGTCCTCGTGGACAACAAGTAAAACATGAGCCAACAATGTGATGTGGCGGCAAAAAAAGCCAATGGGATTTTGGCCTGCATCAAGAGGAGCATAGTGTCTAGATCTAGGGAAGTAATGCTAGCCCTCTATTCCGCTTTGGTTAGACCACACCTGGAATATTGTGTCCAATTCTGGGCACTGCATTTGAAGAGAGATATTGACAAGCTGGAATGTGTCCAGAGGAGGGCGACTAAAATGATCAAGGGTCTGTAGAACAAGCCCTGTGAGGAGCAGCTTAAAGAGCTGGGCATGTTTAGCCTGAAGAAAAGAAGGTTGAGAGGAGATATGATAGCCATGTATAAATATGTGAGAGGAAGTCACAGGGAGGAGGGAGCAAGCTCATTTACTGCGTCTCTGGAGACTACGACGCGGAACAATGGCTTCAAACTACAAGAAAGGAGATTCCATCAGAACATGAGGAAGAACTTCCTGACTGTGAGAGCCGTTCAACAGTTGAACTCTCTGCCCCGGAGTGTGGTGGAGGCTCCTTCTTTGGAAGCTTTTAAACAGAGGCTGGATGGCCATCTGTCAGGGGCGATTTGAATGCAATATTCCTGCTTCTTAGCAGGGGGTTGGACTGGATGGCCCATGAGGTCTCTTCCAACTCTTTGATTCTATGATTCTATTTTGTTTCAAGAGATAATGTATTAACTCTTTTTATGTATTGGGATCCAAAGCGGCTCATATGGAAACCGATTTTCTGTGTCTATGTGGAAGAGATAATTCTCTTCCTTTCATGTGCTCCTTGTAGCAGCGTCTCCTGCCTCATGACATGCCACTCTGGATGACTATCTGATCTTTGAATAGTAGTGTTTCTGGTGGCATAGAAGCTGCCATGGGAAGGGGTTGAATAGCCCCTGTGCATGCTGAAGTATAGTTCCAATTAAAGAGAAGAAAACTTACCACTTCAAGAAATAAAGTCTGACTGCTCATTGGAGGAAGGAATAGTGGAGGCCAAGATGAAGTACTTTGGCCACATCATGAGAAGAAAGGAAAGCTTAGAAAAGACAGTGATGCTGGGGAAAATGGAAGGAAAAAGGAAGAGGGGCCGACCAAGAGCAAGATGGATGGATTGTATCCTTGAAGTGACTGGATTGACCTTGAAGGAGCTGGGGGTGGCGACGACCAACAGGGAGCTCTGGCGTGGGCTGGTCCATGAAATCACGAAGAGTCGAAAACGACTGAACGAATGAACAACAACAAAACTTACCACATAGATAGAAAATTTATTTTAGTCAGTTATTTCCCTCTGTAACTATTTTAAGACTCAGGTCTGAGGAATTGGCTTGATCAAACACGATCTCATGACAGGCTCTTGGCTACTAAGTTATATTAAGTGGGTTATGCCATCAGTGCTAATTGGATTTAATCAATCCTCTGGGACCTTGGATCTCAGTAATCTAGCTGACTCGATCTGTAAATTGCAAGTAAGTCTAAACAAAGAGGACTATGTCTTTTAATATTCACATGTACCTTTCTGCGGTAAGAGCAATTCTTGGAATTTTTCTGTAAGTTCCAGTATAGTTGTAGTACATTACACAAATCCAGTGTTAGAATCCAATTGTGAGAGTATGGACTTTTCCTCTCTGGGGAGTCTAATATTGAATCTCAGCTTACTGGCCACTAAAAGGGATTTGAGGTTTTTTAAGTTAAGAGATCTCACTCTCTGTCAGAAACTTGAATCTTGACTAAGCTTGATGACCAGTATCTGACTCTTTGAAAGGCAAAGAACTGAATGGAAGATTGCAAAATAATGTGGATAGGGAAGAACTAAAACAGTAATGTTGTTGTTGTTGTTCATTCGTTCAGTCGTCTCCGACTCTTCGTGACCTCATGGACCAGCCCAGGCCAGAGCTCCCTGTCGGCCGTCACCACCCCCAGCTCCTTCAAGGTCAGTCCAGTCACTTCAAGGATGCCATCCATCCATCTTGCCCTTGGTCGTCCCCTCTTCCTTTTACCTTCCACTTTCCCCAGCATAATTGTCTTCTCTAGGCTTTGCTGTCTCCTCATGATGTGGCCAAAATACTTCAACTTTGTCTCTAGTATCCTTCCCTCCAGTGAGCAGTCAGGCTTTATTTCCTGGAGGATGGACTGGTTGGATCTTCTCGCAGTCCAAGGCACTCTCAGAACTTTCCTCCAACACCACAGTTCAAAAGCATCTATCTTCGCTCAGTAATATTATCTCATATAATTCTAGGACTCATAATATGTAGTACAGTATTTTTGATTAATAGATCAAAGTTCCAGCTAGCTAAAAAAATGCTGGAATATAAATTAGAAGCATTCATATTCAGTGTCATCTCTTTCCCAAGTTCTTTTGTTTTGTGCATGGAAAAGCTCTTATCTAGCTGCAACACAACAAAAGGAAGACAGAAAGCTTCTGAGTGGTGATCACCGGACCTCCAGTGGTGCAATGCGTTAAACTCTTGTGCTGGCAGAACTGAAGACCGACAGAGCGGAGGTTCGAATCTGGGGAGAGTGTACATGAGCTCTCTCTGTCAGCTCCAGCTCCCCATGCAGGGACATGAGGATGGTAAAACATCAAAAACATCTGGGAATCCCCTGGGCAGCATGCTTGTAGACCAGGGGTCCTCAAACTAAGGCCCAAGGGCCATATATGGCCCTCCAAGGTCATTTACGTAGCCCTCGCTCAGGGTCAACCTAAGTCTGAAACTATTTGAAAGCACACAACAACAATCCTATCTCAGTTGCCAAAAGCAGGCCCACACTTCCCATTGAAATACTAATAAATTTAGTATTAGTATTGACTGCATAGGGAAGCTGATGAGGAAACACAACATACAAACCACCTACAGAAAATCCAACAAATGCTACGTTCAGCAAAGGACAAGAGGGATCCTCTCACCTCTGCAGGAGACTACCGTATTCCATGCAGCTGTGGACAAGTCTACATAGGGACCACCAAACGCAGCATTGCCCAAACACGGATCAAGGAACATGAAAGGCACTGCAGACTACTTCAACCAGAGAAGTCAGCCATAGCAGAGCACCTGATGAACCAACCTAGACACAGCATATTATTTGAGAACACAGAAGTGCTGGACCATTCTCACAACCACCATGTCAGACTACACAGAGAAGCCATTGAAATCCACAAGCATGTGGACAATTTCAACAGAAAGGAAGAAACCATGAAAATGAACAAAATTTGGCTACCAGTATTAAGAAACTCAAAAATTACAACAGCAAAACAACAGAGAGTAAACAATCAGGCACATCAAATCACTCTCAACAAAAGATTCCCCCCAGGCACTTCCAAGCCATTAAATGCTAATCAAGGTGGTCAGTTGAAACATTCACACCTAGCTCCAGGACCCTGGAATGACCAGGGTCCTTTGTCCCACCCTGGTCATTCCACAGATATATAAACCCATTTTCCTACTTCCAACAGACCTCACTACCTCTGAGGATGCTTGCCATAGATGCAGGTGAAACGTCAGGAGAAAATGCCTCTAGAACATGGCCATATAGCCCGGAAAAACAACCCACAAATTTATATTTGTTAAAATTGTTCTTCATTTTAATATTGTATTGTTTTTAAGATGTTTTTTTTTGCACTACAAGTAAGATGTGCAGTGTGCATAGGAATTCATTCATGCTTTTTTCAAATTATAATCCGGCCCTCCAACAGTTTGAGGGGCTGTGACATGGCCCTCTGTTTAAAAGGTTTGAGGATCCCTTTTGTAGGCGGCCAATTCTCTCACATCAGAAGCAAGTTTCAGTTTCTCAAGTCACTCCTGACACGAAGAAAAAAAATACTGTCAGGACAGCATATACGAAAGCCTGCATCAACCTATATCGCTAAAGCAAACAGCGGACATCATGGCACTTAGGAAGGAAATTGGATTAGGGAACAAGACAAAATGACAGTTTCTCATGGAAGATAAATTTCACTCCTTTGTTGAGTTGAACAGTTAGAGCTGGGAAACATAGTACTACTTCAAACAAATATGTGATGTTGGAGATCTATTCTTCCTGCCTCCAGAGATCAGCTTCAGGCAAGCCCTAAAATGGCAATTATCAGAACAGGAAGTTCTTTTTTATATATTGCCTTTGTCAAACTATTAGCCTTCCTAGCACATCAGATAACACAGTATCCAAATGATGAAATGCATCTCTTTCACATCATGCTCAAAAAAGAATTCTTGCTCTTGCTAATGTAAGAGTTGAATAAATAAATATTCTGTCAAATTGCAAGGCTTAGCAAGTTATCTTTTTTCCTTTGTGGAATCTTGCTTTGTCACTCTTGTACTACGAGGGGTATTTTTTAAGTAAGGTCCATTTGAACATAAGTACACAACATAAGTAAAGTTTATTTCAAAAAAGTAAATTTAGTTTCAGAAAGTACATACTTCACTCTATTTTTCGACATAGTTGCCAAGTTTGTTCAAACACTTATCCTACCTCTGAACCAATTTTAAAATACCCTCTTCATTAAAACTTGCCACCTGCTCCGATAACCAAGAGTTCGCTGTAATCAAAGAAGGGCGACAGGAGCGGTCCTCATCATGGACGTTGTCATGGCCATCTTTGAATTGTCGTACCCACTTACGCACTTTGCTTTCACTCATAACAGTATCACCGTACACTTCACAAATCTGTCGCTGAATTTCTGCAGCAGGCAGGTTCCTTGCTGACAAAAACCGTATCACTGAGCGAACCTCACATGCGGAGGGTGAGTTGATAGTCTTAAACATTTTTAAAGCACAGAACAGAACCGTACAGATTAGCTACAGAGCGGAAACTGAGCACAGTTGTTCCCGAAGCATGCCGGTACACGACGCACGCGCTCGTTGCGGTATGCGCGCGAACTACTAGTGTCTACAACAAAACGGACCTTACTTAAAAAATACTCCTCATATTTTCTGCTCCAGGGACAAATTGATATTTGCATATAGCCTCATTTTGCATTTGCCGCCTTTATTTGAGAGAGGAGCCCTTCCCCAAAAAGTGTTGGGGATTCATATGACAAGTATACAATCCCAGGACTTTTAAATAAGAGACAGATGGCAATCAAAGCTAGAAAAAGTACATGGCATGAAATCCAAATAATGCAAGGAACCTCCTAAAAACCAAACATATGAAGTCCCTTGACCCATCTCATGTAGTGCTTAGCCTCTGTGGCAGCTTTACACAAAACTCCATCCCTGTGTTAAGATGCTACATCGGTTCATATTTCATCAGTGAGCATTTCAGTTGGTTTATAATTCTGGGCATCAGCTGACTGGCATTGGGTTTTTTGCAGGGGTCCAGAAATGTGGATGCTTGGTCGCCAGCAGCAGTGGCAAACCCTTCAGGCCACTGGCAGGCCTCAATGCTCAAATTGCCAGGCTTATGTTTCAGAGAAAATTGGGGAGTGAGGCATGATATGTCTCATTTTATGCACGGCACACTGAACATACTGAAAAGATCTGTTTTGCTTCATGCTGGGCTTTGGAGACATCTGGTACACCATTTACTAACTCTAAATGCCTCCATAATCTAGCATGAAGAGCAACCCAGCCTTTCCCCTAAGGTATCTCTGTAAGCCAAAGGAATCGTTGGGGCATGAGGTGATGGAAACCACAAATAATGCTGGCTACTAAAGGCAAACACATATGGCCACCCTGGTGATAAGTCTCTATTAGCAGTGTTAAATGCATTTAATTCTGATTTTGTTCTCAAACTTCCAAGGTCGGCTCTGTGGTGGCAGTTGGCTGGATACGCTCCAAGAAGGCTGTTGACTGGCATCTCTTCCGCAATATCTTTCTAGCCTGGTTTGTGACAGTTCCTGTCGCTGGCTTATTCAGTGCTGCCATCATGGCAATTCTAATGTATGGTATCCTGCCCTTTGTCTGATTTCGTTGTTGTTTCCAGGAAAGAGGGGAGTCTTTCTTTGAAACAGAAGAAGGCAAGATCTCTCCTTCGAGAGTGCTGAGCTCCCTATTCAAACCATACGCTACAGTTAGTCAACAAGGATGTATTCTCAGTATCTTTAACATCTGCTGTACATATCATCTGTGTCATTGGTTGACATAACACGTGGTGCCGTTTTCTTATATATTAAAGAAATATATATATATGCTTCTAGTAGGTAAAACTACCTTAAATTATAAGTGAGGTGAAAATAATTGCCTAGAATTTAATCTTTAGTAAAAATGTGTACATAATGTATCATTTGGTGGCAATTTTTAAAATATTTTAGAAGAGCTGGGATATTTGTCACTTTGATATATGATAAAAGCAAGGTGCAAAATGGGTGCAGTTTTTAAACAAACGCTGTTTAATGATACTGGAGCAAAACCGTGCAGAAGTACATTGGTTAAAAAATGTGGTTCATATCATTGTTGTGTATAATACTGTATGAATATTGGTTTTATAAATACTTTTTAAAAAGTAGCTTTTTAATGGTGCATTTCCCTGATATATTTTGGATAAGAAAGTTTAGAAAGTACCAAAGAAGGGGAATAGCTTGTCAGTATTACATTATATGTCTCTCCGTGTATGTATGTGCTGTTTGTCTCCCCTCCATGTAAGTTTCGAATTGAAATTACTTTCTGCCATCAACCATCAGCAAAGCTGGGATGATATCACTCCTGTTTACTGTAACTAGCAAAGTGTCGTAACGTTACAGTCTATATAGCAAATATTATCCACATGAGATTTAGTAAAAGTTCGGCTTTATGTGTTAAACCCCGAATTGTCTTCAAACATCTATTCATCATCCCTTGTATGTTAATCCAGTTCTGCTCCCATTTATCAGCAAGTTCAGGGGGCAAAAGACGAGGATTGAGCCCATTCTGTTTGCTTCTCCTTTTGCCTCCAGTAAGTCTTAACTATGCAGTGCCAACTGGGGAATGATGATACCACGCACAATTGTATTCATATATGCCCAGCATCTAAACAAGTGGGGAACAAATTGGGCTCATTTGAGGTGTTATCTAATGTCAATCTCCCATGTTAGACGTGGCTATTATAATGGTTATCATGCAGAGGATTGAAACAGTCTTTTTGTAACAAAGGAACAACTATAAGATCTAATTCAGATGTTAGCCCTGAGCAGAGTAAGATCTGCTGCAGCATAACTCTTCCTGCCTCCCAATAATATCAGATCTCTGCAGCTCCCGTGGAAGAGTCTACACTGCAGCTTCTTATGCCAGTGTTGCTCCACTACAGTAGTGCCATAGGAAGAAGCTGCACTATGGAGTATCTGGTGTCACTAGGAACTTGAAGTGCTTTCAAACGTAACGTATTGCTATTGATAATGCAGACAGGAGTCCAAAAAACCCTCTTTTTGAAAAGGTATCCTAGTTTGCTAGTCCAATGAACAACATTTAATAATGACACTACTGAAGAGACCTAGAAGGGTCTCTGGCCCTACAACTGCAACATGTTGCAATTCCTTAGACATGCCTTGGATGAGGTCTTTTTCCAGTAATACGAGGGGTATTTTTTAAGTAAGGTCCGTTGGAACATAAGTACACAACGAAAGTTTATTTCAAAAAAGTAAATTTATTTTCAGAAAGTACATACTTCACTCTATTTTTCGACATAGTTGCCAAGTTTGTTCAAACACTTATCATACCTCTGAACCAATTTTAAAATACCCTCTTCATAAAAACTTGCCGCCTGCTCCGATAACCAAATCGTGTGCAATCAAAGAAGGGCGACCGGAGCGGTCCTCATCATGGACGTTGTCACGGCCATCTTTGAATTGTCGTACCCACTTATGCACTTTGCTTTAACTCATAACAGTATCACCGTACACCTCACAAATCTGTCGATGAATTTCTGCAGCAGGCAGGCTCCCTGCTGACAAAAACCGTATCACTGAGCGAACCTCACATGCGGAGGGTGAGTTGATAGTCTTAAACATTTTTAAAGCACAGAACAGAACCGTACAGATTAGCTACAGAGTGGAAACTGAGCACAGTTGTTCCCAAGGCATGCCGGTACACAATGCACGTGCTCGTTTCGGTATGCGCGCGAACTACTAGTGTCTACAACAAAACGGACCTTACTTAAAAAATACCCCTCGTATAATAGGATAGTATTGCCCAACAGACAGCTAGTGGAATCCAGTTCCTTCATTTGCCATGGAGTCTTTCAGTTTCTTGAATATATCTGGTTTTTCATACAGCTCTCATTGGTTTCCATTGGGCTTATGAAACAATTCTTTCAAGAGGACTGTGCTCCATGGCATCTAAAGACATACTGTTGCGATAGTGTTCATGTTGGGTTTACTGGATCAGGTTTAAGGAAAGCGTGTTTGGAGGAGAATGGGAACCTAGACTTTTGAAATGCTGCTAAAATTTTGATACATGAGCTTTCTTGGTACACCATTGTGATCCTTTTTCATTGGTCATTCATTCTAAATTTCTAATAAAATAATGCCCGAAAACTGCGTTCTGTGTTGAGTTTCTTTTTCAGGTGCAGTCCTTGAATCTTTCTACCATTTACAATCAGCTTTGTTGCAAACACTTTCTGAACACAAAGCATTCCTTGCTATTTTGCATTTGTTATGACCTTTTTAATTTATTCTCCCTCTGTGTGGGCTCTTGTTTAGACTTTTCGAACAATGGGTGGGGTGCGCACACACATGCACCCACACTCCCACTCTCCAAGTGCAAATAAAGCCGAGCTCTGTATAAAGCAAACAAAACCTTCCATTTATTTCTCTTGGGACTGTTCGTCCCAGGATGTAGCCCTCTTTCGGTGCTAATCCTGTAAGAAGAACAGCTCATACAAAAAGATGCAAATGAATGCGTTACTATGACACTGGAGAGTAAGATGCTCAGAAACATACTTGGACAAGGCAAGGCCAAGGAAAATTCCTGCCCACAAAGTTTTTATTTAATTCAGTTATAGTTGCTTTTGGTTTTCAAACTTTTAAAAATAATTGTTCATGGAAGGTATGAAAAACCACAGGCTGCATCAACCCAATACAGCAGAAAAGACATATTATTTGAGAACACAGAAATCATCATCATCATCTTTAATTACTATTAATCACCCTCCATCCGAGATGCTCCAGGCGATTTACACTGCAGAAATTATACAGGATAAAACACATACATACAAATATTAAAATTAACATGGGTCAAATGCTCTAGTAAAAAGCCAGGTCTTAAGTGCTAGAGTAAAAGGTCCTAAGTCATGCATGGCTCTCAAATAGGGAGGCAAGAAATTCCATAAGGCAGAGGCAGAAACAGAGAAGACCCTCCGTCTGGTGCTTTCCAAGTGCACTTCCTTAGGACCCGGCATATAGAGCAAATCGCGTTGGGATGGTCGTGGCGACCTCCGATGGTGGGAGAAGGAGAGACGGTCTCTAAGATACAATTGACCCTGGCCAAATAAAGCTTTAAAGGTCAGGACCAGCATCTTATACAAACCACAATACTCAATTGGGAGCCAGTGTAGATGCCACAGCACTTGTGTTATATGGCATTTCATGGGCGTTTTTGTGAGTAACCTGGCTGCAGCATTCTGGACAATATGGAGCTTTCGGGTCATAGAAATAGGAAGGCCAACATACAAGGCGTTACAATAGTCCAGCCTAGATGTGACCGTGGCATGGATGACTGTTGCCAGAGCCTCATCCGACAGGTAAGGTGCCAGTTGCCTTGCTTGTCATAGATGGAAAAAGGCCTGTTTGCTGGCAGCAGCGACCTGAGCCTCCATCGTCAGCTGCGAATCCAAAACGACACCTAGGCTCTTAACGGTAGGTGATGGAGATAGAGCAGCGCCATCAAAGGTAGGTAACGGATGGGTCGGACCTATCGGGCGGCCATGCCACAGGATCTCAGTCTTCGCCGGATTCACCTTCAGTCTGCTAGCACGTAGCCAGTTCGACAGAGCCTCCAGGCATAAGGTGAAATGCTGGACCACTCTCACAACCACCATGTCAGACTACACAGAGAAGCCATTGAAATCCACAAGCATGTGGAAAATTTCAACATAAATGAAGAAAATGTGAAAATGAACAAATCTGGCTATCAGTACTAAACAACTCTAAAATTATAACAGTAAGTAAAAAACAAAACTTAAACACAGGTTGGAATGAAGAAGGATACAATTATGGAAGAATTTAGAGAAATAAAATTGACATGGTTCCATTGTATACAATTAAAACAATGGTTTAAAAATTGGGAAAAAATAAAAACGGAAGTAAGCTTAACCAATTTGAACAAATAATACAAAGGGTTGTAGAGGAGCATGAAAATTTGAAAGGAATAACTAGTAAAATATATAAGATAATCATTGAATTACAGAAAGGAAAAACAAAAAATAACACCCTCAAGGAGGTCTGGGAAGAAGATTTAGGGATGAAAATAAATGAAACAGAGTGGCAACAATTATGGAGACAGACATCTAAAAAATTTATCAATACGGGTTAAAGAAAATTATTACAAGTTTGGTTCCCTCTAGCTACCGCCCAGTCTCGAACCTTCCGTTTCTGGGCAAGGTGGTTGAGAGGGAAGCAGCGGAACAGTTGCAGCAGTTCCTTAATGACACAGCCGGACTTGATCCCTTCCAGTCCAGCTCCCGTAGGGGGGGCATGGGACTGAGACTGCTAGTTGCCATCACAGATCAGCTTCGCTGCCAGATGGATCAAGGCGGATCAGCACTGCTTGTGTTATTGGACTTCACAGCAGTATTTGATACGGTCGATCACAATCTATTGACCCACCGCCTAGCCATGACTGGGGTTAGGGGGATACCCCTTAAATGGGTGTCCTCCTTCCTCCAGAATCGGGGACAGCGTGTGGTGAGGGGAGGGATGGTTTCCAAGAGATCTCCGTTAACTTGCGGTATCCCGCAGGGAGCTATTCTCTCTCCTCTATTATTTAACATCTACATGTGACTGCTTGCCCGACTGGTGCGGAGCTTTGGGCTTGAGTGCCACCAGTACGCTGATGACACTCAGCTCATTCTGAGGATGGAGGGCCGGCCAGACTCTGTACCCAAAAATTTCCATCAGTGCCTTGAGGCCGTTATCAGTAACGGCCTCAAGGCACTGATGGAAATTTTCGATGGTTGCGTACCAGCAGGTTGAGGGTGAACCCAGTGAAGACAGAGAGCTTGTTTTCTGCTTCCCTGGAGACTAGGACGCGGAACAATGGCTTCAAACTACAAGAAAGGAGATTCCATCTGAAGTTCTCGGGAATCGCGGTTGTCCCAGGTTTGAGACGCAAGAGTAGCTGGGTATCATCTGCATACTGGTAGCACTCTATGTCAAAGCTCTGTACCAGTCCAGCAAGTGGCCGGACGTAGATGTTAAATAACAGGGGCGAGAGGATAGCACCCTGGAAAACTCCACAGCAAAGGCAGGAGCCAGGCATGTAGCCGGGGGGGGGGGGGGCTTGAGGGGCTTCAGCCCCCCGCCCTGAAATTCTGATGGTGGTTCGCGAAAAGGCCTTACTGGTGCATTATTTAAACTGTTATGTTTATTCATATCATGATCTGATCACCATACTCAATATATCCCATATGCATGGGGGTATTGGGGTAATGATACAAAAGGTTTGCTAGGCTAGACCCTCTTTCACTCGGACTCAGCCCCCCCCGAAACTCAGCCCCCCCTGAACCCCCCTGAAAAAAATTCAGCACCCCCCCCCCCCCGAAACGAAATCCTGGCTACGGGCCTGGCAGGAGCTCTCAGAGCTTTGGCCTGACCACTCCACCCTCTGTCTCCGGTCCCAGAGGAATGAATTGAACCATTTCAGGGCTAAACCTCGTACACCAGACATAGCCAATCAATGAATCAGCAAGTCATGGTCCATGGTGTCGAATGCAGCTGTGAGGCATACCTGTGCTGCCATCTATTAAGTTACAAATGTGGAGGCATTACTTTTCATTCAACCCTCGTATAAACTGGAAACACACTAACAAGGCAAACACCAACAAGATGGGTGGGCTAGTCCTTTGCTGTTTGATTTTCTTCAAGTTAATCAGGAATGAAACATTGGGTCAACTTTCTATTTATCTGCAAAAGCAACTAAATGATTATAGGTTAAATATAGACTCATGGTATGGCTTTTCTTAATTTCATGTCTGGGTGTCGCTGCAAAGCTCAGGTCTTCAGGCATTTGCCAAGGCTGAACGAGAAACCTCTGGATTTGAAGGCACAAATCCCTCCCTGAGCTACAGGAACAGCTGCCTGGTTTAAAATAAGCAGATGGTGTGTAATCAGATATTCTGGAAAAAATAGCGTAAGGATTGATGTTTCTAAACAATGCAGTTACTCTTAGAGCTACAATCCTCACTAATATGCAACAATGAGTAGCCCTGTCATGGGACACTTTGGGGGACCATTTTAGTACATAACAAAATTAAGAACAAAGCTCTTAGCTTACCCAGAGCTTAACCCTGGCAGATGCTACTGCTAAAAATAAGATGCTGCATCATGATCCTCAATAATATGATATTACCGGCATGTGTGCACATTATGCCTCCTTCATGGGATTGCGGGGTCACTGTTTTTCCAGATTTAGATGCTCCCAGGACTTATACATGTGTTAACATCTTATGCTACCTCAATTTGGACTCGTATAAAGAGCAAACCTTTATGCAAAGAGATGTAGTGGGGTTCAGCCATTCTAGTAAGTATGTAGTTGAGCAGAGAATGTCTTAGAAAGCCAGGGTTGCCACTGCGATACAGAGAGGTAATACTGGTATAACTTGTTGAGGTTCTGTGTTTCTGTGTAGCAGGCATGTAGCCGGGGGGTGGGGGGTAGGGGGCTTGACGGTCTTCAGCCCCCCCCCCCCCCCCGAAATTCTCAGGGTGGTCACTTTGCAGCTTCCAAGGTTCTGGAGCAGGTGGTCACTTCGCAGCTCCAGGAATTCCTTGATGACACCCATTTTCTGAATCGTTCAGGCCTGGGCACAGTACCGAGACGGCTTTGGTCGCCTTGGTGGATGACCTCCACAGGGAACTGTACAGGGGGAGTGTGACTCTGCTCATTCTCTTGGACATCTCAACAGCTTTCGATACCATCAACCATGGTATCCTTCTGGGAAGACTTGCTGGGATGGGACTCGGGGGCACGGGTTTACTATGGCTCCAGTCCTTCCTAGAGGGTCATTCCCAGTCAGTGAAGCTGGCACCTGCTCGGACCTCTGGCCGTTGATCTGTGGGGTCCCACAAGGATCTACTCTGTCCCCCATGCTATTCATCATCTACATGAAACCGTTGGGAGAGGTCATCCAGAGTTTTGGAGTGCAGTGCCACCTCTATGCAGATGACACCCAACTCCACTAGTCTTTCCCACCTGAATCCAAGGAAGCCCCTCGGATACTGGACCAGTGCCTGGCTGCTGGGTCAATCTGTCTTAGGACAAACAAGATGAAGATTCATCATCTACATGAAACCGTTGGGAGAGGTCATCCGGAGTTTTGGAGTGCAGTGCCACCTCTATGGAGATGACACCCAACTCCACTACTCTTTTCCACCTGAATCCAAGGAAGCCCCTTGGCTACTGGACCAGTGCCTGGCTGCTGGGTCAATCTGTATTAGGACAAACAAGATTAAGATTAATCCTGATAAGACAGAGGTCCTCCAGGTCAGTTGCTCACCTGACTGGGGTATTGGTGGCAACCTGTGCCGGACGGGGTTGCACTCCCCTTGAAGTCACAGGTCTGCAGTTTGGAGGTCCTCCTGGACTCAGTGCTGATGCTTGATGCACAGGTGTTGGCGGTGGCCAGGAGGGTCTTCGCACAATTAAAACTTGTGCACCAACTGCGACCTACCTCGTGAAGTTGGACTTGAACACGGTGGTAATGCCTTAGTTACCTCTAGATTGGATTACTGCAATGCGCTCTACGTGGGGCTACCCTTGAAGATGTCCTGGAAACTACAACTCGTTCAACGTTTGGTGGTCAGATTAATAACGGGGGGAATTACAGGGAGCGATCAACCCCCCTGTTTAAGGAGCTCCATTGGCTGCCGTTTATTTTTCGGTCCCAATTCAAGGTACAGGTCATCACCTACAAAGCCTTTAATGGTTTGGGACCCGCCTACCTTCGTGACCATATCTCCCTCCAGGAACCTGCCCGATCCCTCTGATCCTCCTTTCACCCCTACCATTATCTCAGTCCCATCTTGTGGGTACAAGGGAGAGAGCCTTTCCAAAGTGGCTCCCCGACTATGGAATACATTGCCCGGTGAGATTAGGCAAGCCCCTACTTTAGAAAGTTTTAAGAAGAATCTCAAAACCTGGCACTTCCATTGCACTTTTGGTGATTAACCATATAATCTCATCTTGCATGTAACCCTCAATATTTGTCTTTAGTGCACACCTCCTCCCCTCTGTACGAAGGTCCCCTTTTCAACCCCATCTCGGAAGAGTTTCTCCCTCACAAATAATCCGCTCCACTGCTATCTCACCCCGTTTTTACCTTTAGTATTTTATTTTGTACATGCGGCCTGCTTACTGTTCTGTGTTATGACTGATTTTATCGTATTTTAATATTGTTTGTTGTATTCTTATAGTTTATGTTTTATGTAATTGATTATGTTGTTGTTAATGTTTTGATTTCATTTATTGTATTGTGTTGTTGGGCTTGGCCTCATGTAAGCCGCCCCGAGCCCCCATTGGGGAGTTGGTGGCGGGGTACAAATAACGTTGTATTATTATTATTATTATTATTATTATTATTATTATTATTATGCAGGGGTCCCCAAACTTAAGGCCTACGGGCCAGATGCAGCTCTCCAAGGTCATCTACCCAGCCCCCACCCTAAACTTTAGATTTATCAGCCACAAGCAGTTCTATACTTCCCATTGAAATACTGGTAAATTTATAGTGGATACAATTATTCTTCACTAGCTATCCCCTACCACGTGTTGCTGTGGCCTAGTATGGTGATCTGGGAAATAAAGTAATGAGAAAATGTTGGTTTCTAATATATGTAATTTCTTTATGCTTGTGGGTAAACAGTATTTCTTGTTGTTTCTTTGTCAGTGTTGATGTAGAGATTGTGTGGTTTGCCTATTCTGGAACATACAACATATCACTGTCCTTCTTTAGGGGTCCCTTTCAAATCTATGATGCTATATCTGTGTGTGAATAATATATCTCTATCTATATCTTTGGCTGGATGGCTCTTTGCCAGGAGGCAGGCCCGTAGCCAGGATTTCGTTTCGGGGGGGGGGGGGGGGCTAAAAAATTTTCAGGGGGGGTTTCGGGGGGGGGGGCTGAGTTTCGGGGGGGGGGGCTGAGTCTGAGTGAAAGAGGGTCTAGCCTAGCAAACCTTTTGTATCATTACCCCAATACCCCCATACATATGGGATATATTGAGTATGGTGATCAAATCATGATATTAATAAACATAACAGTTTAAATAATGCACCAGTAAGGCCTTTTCGCGAACCACCATGAGAATTTCGGGGGGGGGGGGCTGAAGCCCCCCGAGCCCCCCCCCCCCGGCTACATGCCAGGGGGGGGCTACATACAGGAGGCTACATGCCAGGAGGGCTTTGATTACGTTTTCTTGCTCTGGTGAAGGGAGTTGGACTGGATGGCCTTAAGGCAGCATTTCTGTTGGTCATGGGAGTTCTCTGTGGGAAGTTTGGCCCAATTCTCTCATTGGTGTGGTTCAGAATGCTCTTTGATTGTAGGTGAACTATAAATCCCAGTAACTACAACTCCCAAATGCCAAGGTCTATTTCCCCCAAACTCCATCTGTTTTCATATTTGGAAATATGGAATATTTGTGCCAAGTTTGGTCCAGATCCATCATCGTTTGTGTCCACAGTGCTCTGTGGATGTAGGTGAACTACAACTCCCAAACTCAAGGTCAATGCCCACCAAACCCTTCTAGTGTTTTCTGTTGATCATGGGAGAACTGTGTGCCAAGTTTGGTTCAATCCCATTGTTGGTGGAGCTCAGAATGCTGTTTGATTGTAGGTGAGCTATAAATCCCAGCAACTACTATTCCCAGATGACAAAACCAATTTTTTTGAGTGATAGTCACTCCTTGGGTTAGTAGGTGTCTTGTTGCCAAATTTGGGGGCAATTCGTCCAGTGAGTTCTGTTAATTCCACAAACGAACATTACATTTTTATTTGTATAGATTTAAAATATTGTATTGTATTGTTCTTTCATATATTTTTTTGCATTTTTTGCATTTTTCAAAGCAACCAGAAAGAAATGGTTGAGGGGTGAGTTGAACTATATATGTCTTTTTGAAGGATGTATAGTATCTTCCTAAGATGCCCAGTCTAGCAGTAATTTCTGATGGAAAGTAGAACAGGAACAATTTTACACAGCAACATTGCCATAGCAGCAAATAATGGGATGTATCCAAGTTTAATCATATGCCCATTGAAATTTTAATGGCACTTCAGTCACGAATATAGCTTCTTGAGCTATTAATACTACTATTCCCAATAAAGAGATGTATAATTTGGGGCCTGTGACACACAGTTTTCTATCTCTGCTTTGCAGTCCTTTGTAGTATAGGGAATATCTACTAGTGGAGGTATTACAATCACACAATGTTTTGAGACTTAAGAGTTCTATAGGGATAAAAAGGCTATGAAAGGACCCTACAATATTGCTTTTCAAAACTTGCAATTAAATCAAAATTGGCTTTGAGGGAACTATTTTCATACAGCTTTTCCTTGCGTAAGAAGTCTGACATCTTCCCCTGTTGAAAAGGATGCAGGTGCTAGGAAAAGCTCCCCTACTACTGCCACCAAATGTGTGAGGAAAGCCGGGCAATGATCAATATCAGCTTAAGAGTTGGTTTATAAAGGGACTATTAGTTACAGAAGTATTTATTTATTTGATAGCATAGCGTTTACTGTCCCTGGCTTGACTTTACTTCTTATGCAGACTGTTTGACTAAAGAGAAACTGTATCAGGCAAGGCTTGAGGAAAACAGTAACAAGTTTATTTTAACAGGAGTATAGCATGTTCAATTGTTTCTTCACAAGAGGCACGAATCTTGATTGGTTACATTAGTAAGGTTTCATGAGTAACCTCAGGCACAGACTTCCAAGAGGTTTCTATAAGCAGATGTATCTCTTCTGGACAACTGTCCCAACAAAACAAATAAGCCAAAAGGCCTATTCAACAGAATTGGCTCCCAGCCAAACCTTGATTCTTAACACAGAATCAATAACCCCCTGTAGTTTTATCACTACCGGGTCCTTTCCTGTAACCCCTTTGGTCACAAATAAACTCTCTGTTTCTCCCACTAGAGAAACCAGTCCTTCCCTGTAGCTCACCGGCTTACAGACTGCCCCTTTCAAACAGCTGCCTCGTGAAGAGGCAGTTGGCTCTGCCCCCGTTGCTATGGCAACTCAGCTCAAGCCACCAGCCACCATCTCTAACAAAATATAATCCTACCTACTTACCATTTATTAATTACTGTTTAAACAACA
Organism: Anolis sagrei; assembly: GCF_037176765.1. NCBI lineage: Eukaryota > Metazoa > Chordata > Lepidosauria > Squamata > Anolidae > Anolis > Anolis sagrei. Next base: position 55,685,046 of record NC_090026.1, read on the forward strand.
CATAACCATAGAAATAAAATTTACACATCGTCACAATTATATAGTAGATAGTCACTAAATTACTTGGTGTAATGTTGGAAGGAAGCTCTAGAGCAGTAGTTCTCAACCTGGGGTCCCCAGATGTTTTTGGCCTTCAACTCCCAGAAATCCTAACAGCTGGTAAACTGGCTGGAATTTCTGGGAGTTGTAGGCCAAAAACATCTGGGGACCCCAGGTTGAGAACCACGGCTCTAGAGTCTTATGATCCAATCCCATGCTAATACAAGGAATCCACCACTAACTATCCCTAATAGATGGTCATTCTGTTCACAAATGGTTCCACTTCATCCTGGAAAGAAGTGACCACTGGAGTGCCGCAGGGTTCGATCCTGGGCCCAGTACTGTTCAATGTCTTTATTAATGACTAGCGGTCCCCTGCCACGAGTTGCTGTGGCCCTGTCTGGTGATCTGGAAAATAAAGTAATGAGAAAATGTTGGTTTCTAATATATGTAATGCCTTTATGTTTGTGGGTAAACAGTATTTCTTGCTGTTTCTTTGCCAGTGTTCATGTGGAGATTGGTTTGCCTACTCTGGAACATGCACCATATCATTGTCCTTCTCTAGGGGTCCCTTTCAAATCTTTGATACTGCATCTGTCATATACATACGTGTGTGTGTGAATGGCTGGATGGCTTTGTCAGGAGGGCTTTATGTTTTCTTGCCCTGGTGAAGGGAGTTGGACTGGATGGCCTTGTTGTTCATTCATTCAGTCATCTCCGACTCTTTGTTACCTCATGGACCAGCCCATGCCAGAGCTCCCTGTCGGCCGTCACCACCCCCAGCTCCCTCAAGGTCTGTCCAGTCACTTCAAGGATGCCATCCATCCATCTTGCCCTTGGTCGGCCCCTCTTCCTTTTGCCTTAAAATAGCATTTTTCAACACCCCGGGGTGGGGGGTCACCAGGGGGGTGTCAGAAGGGTCACCAAAGACCACCAGAAAACACAGTATTTTCTGTTGGTCAAGGGGGTTCTGTGTGTGATGTTTGGCCCAATTCCATAGTTGCTGGGGTTCGGAATGCTCCTTGATTGTAGATGAACGAAAAATCCCAGTAACTACAACTCCCAAATGTCAAGGTATATTTCCCGCAAACTCCATCTGTGTTTATATTTGGGCATATTGCGTATTCGTGTAGAGTTTGGTCCAGATCCATCATTGTTGGAGTGCACAGTGATCTCTGGTGAACTACAACTCCAAAACCAAAGGACACTGCCCACCAAACCTTTCCAGTATTTTCTCTTGGTCATAGGAGAAATGTGTGCCAAGTGGCCCTCCAGGTGTTTTGGACTTCAGCTCCAAGAATTCCTAATTCCAATCTGGCTAGGGCAGTGGTTCTCAACCTTCCTAATGCCGTGACCCCTTAATACAGTCCCTCATGATGTGGTGACCCCCAACCATAATATTGTTTTCGTTGCTACTTCGTAACAGTCATTTTACTACTGTTATAAATCATAATGTAAATATCTGATAACCAGGTTGCATTTTCATTCACTGGACCAAACAGGGCTCAAATACCCAATACATCCAAATGTGAATGCTAGTGAGGTTGGGGGAGGATTGATTTTGTAATTTGGGAGTTGTAGTTGCTGGGATTTATAGTTCACTTATAATCAAAGAGCATTCTGAACTCCACCAGCGATGGATTTGAACCAAACTTGGCTCCCATGACCGACGGAAAACACTGGAAGGGTTTGATGGGCATTGACCTTGAGTTTGGGAGTTGTAGTTCACCTATATCCAGAGAGCAATGTGGACTCATGCAATGGTGGATCTGGACCAAACTTGGCACGAATACTCAATATGCCCAAATGTGAACACTGGTGGAATCTGGGGAAAATAGACCTTGACATTTGGGAGTTGTAGTTGCTGGGATTCATAATTCATTACAATCAAAGAACATTCTGAACTCCACCAATGATAGAATTGGGTCCAACTTCCCACATGGAATCCCCATGACCATCAGAAAATACTGTGTTTTCTTATGGTCTTTGGCAACCCCTCTGACCAGGCATGTAGCCAGGGGGGGGGGGGGCTCGGGGGGCTTCAGCCCCCCCCCCCCGAAATTCTCATGGTGGTTCGCGAAAAGGCCTTACTGGTGCATTATTTAAACTGTTATGTTTATTCATATCATGATCTGATCACCATACTCAATATATCCCATATGCCTGGGGGTATTGGGGTAATGATACAAAAGGTTTGCTAGGCTAGACCCTCTTTCACTCAGACTCAGCCCCCCCCGAAACTCAGCCCCCCCGAACCCCCCCCTGAAAATTTTTTTAGCCCCCCCCCCCCCCCGAAACAAAATCCTGGCTACGGGCCTGCCTCTGACACCCCCTTGCGACCCCCTCAGGGGTCCCGACCCCCAGGTTGAGAAACACTGGGCTAGGGCATCTGGGAGTTGGAGTTCCAAACAGCTGGAGGGTAACAGGTTGTGCATCGCTGTTCTAGGAAAAGCTTATAATGTGACTCTGGGACTTCAACTCAGCTAGCATGGCTAATTGAGCAATTCTGGGAGCTGTGGCTCCAAAAGTAACCTTGCAGAGTTGTGTGGATAAGAGAGGAACTTCAGTGTCCTGCTTCTTTTTGTACACTTAAGTTATTCAGGTAAGCAAGTGTTGCCTGCAGGGCTGTACTGCCAATCTAAGTACAGTGGCTTTATCGTTCAATTTAGCTGGGAATGTACCAGAACACCATGGAATGCACACCACCCTCGAGCTGCCCAGCAGGATCCCTCTTTGTTCTCCCCCACATTCTGCCTTAGGTAACCCTCCGCTAATGACTTAACATTCTTCCCAGCTTCTTTGGCAGCAGTCCACTAATACCCAGCTTTATGTTAGCCTTGCCGGTGCTTTTTTACATCTCCAAATACCTCCTCCCCTTCTTTCCTGGAGGTGCCTCCTGCCATTCCTTCCACACCTGGAGTCGTAACCTGTTTCCAAAGGACAGCTTATCTTCTGAAAACAAATACGCCATTAATTTGCAGTCTTCTAAAATATCAAATTGATTTCTATGCCAAGCTAAACTCAAAGAGGAACACATGTTTCGTCTAATCTGCTTTCTCTTCTGCATCAAGGGTTTGTGAGAGATATGTGCCTGGCAATCAGATTTGCAAATGGAATCCGTGTTTACTTTCCAATGACCCATCACAAAACAATGCAATCCAGTCAAAACACACTGTGAAGAGCAGGCCTGTAGCGAGGGGGTGGTTTTAGGGGTTCAACCCCCCCCAAAAGATGGAGTAGCTATGGGGAGCCCTCTCAGCCCGGTCATAGCTAACTTCTACATGGAACACTTTGAAGAACAAGCCCTGGAGACAGCAACCAAAAAGCCCACGATATGGTTCAGATATGTGGATGTCACCTTCACCATTTGGAGCCATGGAGAAGAAGAACTCAACAGGTTCCTGGACCATCTTAACAGCATCCACCCAAACATCCAGTTCACCATGGAAAAAGAAAATGAAGGAAGATTGCCTTTTCTAGATGTCCTAGTCATCCGCAAACCAAATCAACAAATGGGTCACACCGTTTACAGAAAGCCCACACACACAGATAGATATCTACATAAAAACTCCAACCATCACCCAAGTAAAAAAAGAAGCACCATTAAAGCCTTGGCAGACCGTGCAAAAAGAATCTGCGAACCCCACCTCCTCCAAGATGAACTGAACCACCTCAACTGGGCTCTCCAGGCCAATGGATACTCCACCTCAGACATCAGAAGAGCTGCAAGACCAAGAACAAGCCACGAGAGTCAAGATGAAGATCCACCCAGAGGAAAAGTGTTCCTGCCATACATCAAGGGAACCACTGGCCGCATAGGGAAGCTGATGAGGAAACACAACATACAAACAATCTACAAACCCACCAAGAAAATCCAACAAATGCTACGTTCAGCAAAGGACAAGAGGGATCCTCTCACCTCTGCAGGAGTCTACCGTATACCATGCAGCTGTGGACAAGTCTACATAGGGACCACCAAACGCAGAATTGCCCAAACAAGAATCCAGGAACATGAAAGGCACTGCAGACTACTTCAACCAGAGAAGTCAGCCATAGCAGAGCACCTGATGAACCAGCCTGGACACAGCATATTATTTGAGAACACAGAAATACTGGACCACACCAACAACCACCATGTCAGACTACACAGAGAAGCTATTGAAATCCACAAGCATGTGGATAATTTCAACAGAAAGGAAGAGACCATGAAAATGAACAAAATCTGGCTACCAGTATTAAAAACTCTAAAATTATAACAGCTAAACAACAGAGAGGAAAAAACCAGGCACAGATTAACACCTCCAAGCAACAGATTTTCCCAGGCTGAGGCAGGCCTTCAAATGCTAATGAAGGTGATCAGCTAAACATTCACACCTAACTGCAGCAGGGAAGAGCTCCTTGCCCCACCCCAGCCATTCCACAGATATATAAACCCATTGTCCTAATTCCAACAGACCTCACTACCTCTGAGGATGCCTGCCATAGATGCAGGCGAAACGTCAGGAGAAATGCCTCTAGAACATGACTCTATAGCCCGAAAAAACCCACAAGAACCCCCCCCCCCAAATGTTTCAGATTTTTTTTAAAAAAACCTGGTTTACTCATGAATTTTAACTGGTTAACCAAATCCCCATGCTAAGTCTATGAGATGCAAAAAATTAAGAGTCCCTCCAGAACTGTAAGCACTATCTCAGGCAAATATTGACAATTTATTCACACTGTCATTACTTGCAGCAATAGCCGATGTAGTGAAGCAACCAAGTTGGGTGTGTGTGTGTTGAATGCTCTCATTAAGGAGGCCAGACTTGGTGGAGGTGGTTGACAGGGTGGAGCTGCAGGCTATTGAAGGTTGCTCTGCCCCCTGCTGTGCTCTTTGCTTCAGTGTGAGCTAGGAGGCAGGTTTCAACCCCACCCCCCAAAAAAATTTCAACCCTCCCCGAAATTTTCAACCCCCCCCCCCCAAATTGTCAACCCTCCCCGAAATTTTTTTCTGGCTACGGACCTGGTGAAGAGTAATCATGTGTGGTCACAAATAACTTTCACTTTTAGAGGAAGCAACTCTTCAAAATCTATATCACTTATGGTTGAAGCTCAGGCGTCGGCGGTGGCCGGGAGGGCCTTCACACAATTGAGACTTGTGCACCAACTGCGACCATACCTCGGGAAGGTGGATCTGGCGATGGTCCATGCCTTAGTCACCTCCAGATTGGACTACTGCAATGCACTCTACATGGGTTGCCCTTGAAAATGGCCCGGAAATTCCAACTGGTCCAACGGGCGGTGGCCAGGTTGTTAACTGGTGCTCCTTACAGAGAGAGGTCAACCCTCCTGTTTAGGGAGCTCCATTGGCTGCCATTCATTTTCCGGTCCCAATTCAAGGTGCAGGTGCTTACCTACAAAGCCCTAAATGGTTTGGGACCCGCCTACCTTTGTGACTGCATCTCCGTATATGAACCCACACGATCTCTGTGATCATCTGGAGAGGCCCTGCTCACGATCCCACCTGCGTCGCAAGCGCGATTGATGAGGACAAGGGACAGGGCCTTCTCCGTGGTGGCCCCCCGACTCTGGAACTCTCTCCCCAAGGACATCAGACAAGCACCAACATTGGCAGTCTTTAGGAAGAGCTTGAAGACGTGGTTGTTCCAGCGTGCCTTCCCAAACTCCAAGCATCATGTCCCAAATGCACTTTATTAGAGATTTAAAATTGTCTGCACACCGCACCTATCTCCAAAAACCTATCAATTTCACCAGTCATGCCCAGCATTTTAAAATTTTAATTATTACATTGGCCCGGCCTTAGTTTTAAATGTGTCATGGTGTTATTGTCTAATGTTAATTGCTATTGTTTTAATGTTTATTGCTTGTTTTATGAGTTATTTATTGTTGTATTGGTTATGCTGTTGTTTTTTGTTGTGTTGGGCCTCGGCCTCTTGTAAGCCGCACAGAGTCCTTCGGGAGATGTTAGCGGGGTATAAATAAAGGATTATTATTATTATTATTATTATTATTATTATTATTATTATATAAATAAAAATGTAATGTTAGTTTGTGGGATTAACATAACTCAAAAACCACTGGACGAATTGACACCAAATTTGGACACAATACACCTATCAGGCCAATGAGTGACCATCACTCATAAAAACACTGAAAAACAGCGGAAGAGACTTAAAAATTCAAAAAAACAAAAAGACATTACAGCACATGTGCAAAAACGACTCCCCCGCAAACAAAACACACAATAGCATATCCACACTCTCTTCTGGACTTCAGCTCCCAGCATCCCCTAGACCAGTCCCTTCAGGAGAGGAGGATGCTCCAAATGCACTGCTTCCAAGATGCAAGCTTTCTTCTCCTTGGTTCTCTGGTGACCACCAACCATAATATTATTTTCGTTGCTACTTCATATTTGTAATTTTGCTATTGTTATGAATTGTAATGTAAATATCTGACATGCAGGGTGTATTTTCATTCACTGGACCAAATTTTGCACAAATACCTGATATGCCCACATTTGAATGCTGATAGAGAGGGGGAGGATACTGATTTTGTCTTTTGAGATTTATAGTTCTCCTGCAATCAAAGAGCATTCTGAACTCCACCAATGATGGACTTGAACCAAACTTGGCACACAGAACCCCCATGACCAACAGAAAATACTGGAAGGGTTTGGTGGGCATTGACCTTGAGTTTTGGAGTTTTGGAGTTTTGGAGTTGTAGTTCACCTACATCTAGAGAGCACTGTGGACTCAAACAATGATGGACCAAACTTGGCACAAATACTCAAGATACACAATTATGAATACTGATACAGTTTGGGTAAAATAGACCTTGTCATTTGGTAGTTGTTGTTGTTGAGATTGATAGTTTACTTAAAATCAAAGAGCATTCTGAACTGCACCAACAAGAGAATTGGACCAAACTTCTCACACAGAACCTCACGACCAACAGAAAATACTGTTTTCTGATGGTCTTTAGCGACCCCTCTGACCCCCCCCCCTTGCGACCCTCCCAGGGGTCCCGACCCTAGGTTGAGAAACACTGATCTAAAAGAATCCTCATAGAAAAGGTCCATTTATAGATCAGGTACAAACTTAAATCTGGGCTTGACTACAGATGTAACTTCTCATGGAATAGGGCTAAAGAGGAAGCCTCTTACTACACCAATTTGTCAAATGAAATAAATAAATCAAAAATCTTCTTTAGTACTTTGTTTCAAAGAATAATTTCCTATATAGTTCCAGACCTTTGAGGACAATTCCTCAAAAACATGTAGGATTTTCTTACAGCTGTTTAGACTATACTTGGTCCTGGTTTGCACACCAGTATATGAATTATTTTAGTTTTTCTTCACTTGGACTTCATTCATACCACACATCAGTTCATTTCTCCGCACTGACCTAAATTGCTCAAAGTAGAATATGAGAATTGGACCCATATAGAAACACTAAACACTAAAGCTAAATAGTTCATGCAATAACACATCTGCTTGTTTTTCTTTAAAACCAATAACATGTAAATTAAATGTTGAGGTGATGTGAGTTGATATAAATACTGGTGACAATATCTGGTGGCTCAAGATGCATGCAAGCCATAACTTACAGCATGTTGCTGCCATCAAGTGATGAAGGTGAATATGTGAATAAACAGTTTCTCATAGAATCATAGAACCATAGAGACCTCATGGGCCATCCAGTCCAACCCCATTAAAATCACCCCCGACAGATGGCCATCCAGCATCTGTTTAAAAGCTTCCTAAGAAGGAGCCTCCACCACACTCTGGAGCAGAGAGTTCCACTGCTGAACGGCTCTCACAGTCAGGAAGTTCTTCCTCATGTTCAGATGGAATCCCCTCTCTTGTAGTTTGAAGCCATTGTTCCACGTCCTAGTCTCCAGGGAAGCAGAAAACAAGCTTGCTCCCTCCTCCCTGTGACTTCTTCTCACATATTTATACATGGCTATCATATCTCCTCTTAGCCTTCTCTTCTTCAGGCTAAACATGCCCAGCTCCTTAAGCCGCTCCTCATAGGGCTTGTTCTCCAGATTCTTGATCATTTTAGTCGCCCTCCTCTGGACACATTCCAGCTTGTCAATACCTCTCTTGAATTGTGGTGCCCAGAATTGGACACAATATTCTAGGTGTGATCTAACCAAAGCGGAATAGAGGGGTAGCATTACTTCCCTAGATCTAGACACTATGCTCTTATTGATGGAGGCCAAAATCCCATTGGCTTTTTTTGCTGCCACATCACATTGTTGGTTCATGTTTAACTTGTTGTCCACGAGGACCCCAAGGTCTTTTTCACACATACTGCTCTCGAGTGAGGCGTCCCCCATTCTGTATCTTTGCATTTAGTTTTTTCTGCCTAAGTGGAGTATCTTGCATTTGTCCTTGTTGACCTTCATTTTGTTAGTTTTGGCCCATCTCTTTAATCTGACAAGATCATTTTGAATTCTATTCCTGTCCTCTGGAGTATTGACACAAGCTTCATCTGTGGGGTTGAGGTATCTTGCTGTTTCTAAAGTGTTGGTTTTTCCAACAATTCCTAAACTGGTTGGCAATCAACTTATTTTTAAATTCTCCACTTAGATATGGGCAAAAATGGCCAATTTCCTTATGTGATGTTAGTTTTTGTTAGCCACTTATAAATAAAACAATGACGCTCTGTGTGGGAGGAGCCGAAATGCCCATTTCCCCAGACTGCCAATGCAAAGGCTCTGGGAATAATGAAGGATGATTTTAAAAAATTGAAATCCTGGAGAGACAACGGGAGGAAACAAATCTCAGCGCAAAAGACCCCAGGGAATATAAGCTGGGGTGAAAATTGCTGGAAGAAACATTAACAACCTCAGATATGCATATGACCGAAAGTGACGAGGAGCTGAGGAGCCTTCTAATCAAGGTGAAGGAAGAAAGCGCAAAAGCTGGGTTGCAGCTAAACATAAAAAAAACCAAGATTATGGCAACAAGAATGATTGACAACTGGAAAATAGAGGGAGAAAATGTGGAGGCCGTGACAGACTTTGTATTTCTAGGTGCAAAGATTACTGCAGATGCAGACTGTGGCCAGGAAATCAGAAGACGCTTACTTCTTGGGAGGAGAGCAATGTCCGGTCTCGATAAAATAGTAAAGAGTAGAGACATCACACTGGCAACAAAGATCCGCCTAGTCAAAGCCATGGTATTCCCTGTAGTAACCTACGGATGTGAGAGCTGGACGATAGGGAAGGCTGAGCGAAGGAAGATCGATGCTTTTGAACTGTGGTGTTGGAGGAAAGTTCTGAGAGTGCCTTGGACTGCGAGAAGATCCAACCAGTCCATCCTCCAAGAAATAAAGCCCGGCTGCTCACTGGAGGGAAGGATACTAGAAACAATCTATGCGTAATGTCAAAGTGTATTATCAAGAAAACATGTAATATTCTATTTACCAAAATTCCCAGTACAAAGCTCAATTCAGTGGTACACAGAAATCAAAAGGAGCAACCGCTCTCAAACGTAACAGTTCTGGGTTTGGATAGGGATTCCACTGTGTATAGGCTTCAGGGATACATTCAATGAGAAAAGTCACATAAACAAAGTAAGCATTGAGTCATGAGGCTATATGTAAACTGAAGACAATAATGAGGATGAAGCGCCACTCTCAAAACAATCTTCATGGAAAAGATCCAACTTAAGTCCAGTGAAAAATGGAGCACTGCTTCTCAAAATAAGTCTTCAAAGAAAAGTCCCAATGGCATTCAACAGGGGTGCCTGGGTATTTTTGTACCCTGTTTCGGGGAAAGCAATCCCCTTCCTCAGGAGTTGATAAATTCAGCAACTCCTATATCATGCCAGGTAGTTTATACAAAAAGTGACTCTGCTTGAAGTAAATTCACACGCATAGATTGTTTTGTGTTTGTACTGATATCTTACAAGTACTCTGGGATATTGTGTAGTAGGGGAAGGATACTAGAGACAAAGTTGAAGTACTTTGGCCACATCATGAGGAGACAGCAAAGCCTAGAGAAGACAATTATGCTGGGGAAAGTGGAAGGAAAAAGGAAGAGGGGCCAAGCAAGGGCAAAATGGATGGATGGCATCCTTGAAGTGACTGGACTCACCTTGAAGGAGCTGGGGGTGGTGACGGCCGACAGGGAGCTCTAGCGTGGGCTGGTCCGTGAGGTCACAAAGAGTCGGAGACGACTGAACGAATGAACAACAAACAAAATATTATATTATATTATTATATTATATTATTATAATTGTATATTATTATTATTATATTATATTTCAAGCAAAGTATTTTCCAGAACAAAGATAGCATTCTGAAATAAATGTTTTAAAAAAACAAATCTTAAAAAGTGGAGGCAGGCTGACTGCTGGGAATCATCCGAACAAACAATGGGAATTAAAAAATGTGAAGCTCAGCCAGAGCTCAGCTAGTGGTGAAGCCACCAGGAATTGCTCCTAACATAGATCTCCATGCCTGAGGCATAAATTAGCAGCTGGTGGCTAGATCCATGTGGAAAACAACATCAGGCCTTTCAACTATAAGGTAAGGGTATTGGCAGGGCTACAGTATCATCAGCTGCCCAAGATAAATCAGAAAGTATTTCATTTATTTATGTTATTAAAATATTTCTATCTTGCCCTTTTATCATAACATCTCGGGGCGGCAAACATGAAACAATTTAAACAAGTCTTTATTAACGTAAATATATAATTTAAACAAGGGAAAGACATATTAAACAAGTTGAACAAGTTAAAATATCTTTGAAAAGCTACATTATTTAAAACTATGTACATGGTTAAAGGTAAATCGGGCCTCAAAGACTGTAATAAAAAAACTGTCTTGACCAGTGGTCAGAACCAAAGGACAATAAGCTAAATCATGAGGAAGGGTCAAAGAAGACCCATAGAATATATTTTTCCTCAATAAAGGAGAGTTGCCATGATTGTATAGGAGAATCTCCCATATTTGTGGGACTATTCCCTGCAGTTTCATTTACCTTCGTCTGACAAAATATGCCCTATCTAGGCATTTTCTAGGTCCTCTGAGTGATTCTATGGGTTTTTTTGGGGTTTTTTTGTCGTGTCAGGGCAACCAGTCAATTGTATTGCATTTCTAACAGAACAAACAGACAAAATACAATATTTGCGAGTTTGGTAGTTGATTAAATGTCCTTTGACCAGTAGCTGGCCACTTGGAGTGCTTCTGGTGTTGCTGAAGCACTCCATTGTGCATGTGGCGGGGCTCAGGGTGCATTGCAGCAGGTGGTCTGTAGTTTGCTCTTCTCCACACTCGCATGCCGTGGATTCCACTTTTAACAAACAAATAAAAGATAACGTTTGCAAGCTTGGTAGTTGATTACATGTCCTTTGACCAGTAGCTGGCCACTTGGAGTGCCTCTGGTGTTACTATAAGAAGGTCCTCCATTGTGCATGTAGCAACGCTCAGGTTGCATTGCAGCCAGTGGTCTGCAGTTTGCTCTTCTCCACACTCGCATGTCGTGGATTCCACTTTGTAGCCCCATTTCCTAAGGTTGGCTCTGCATCTCGTGGTGCCAGAGCGCAGTCTGTTCAGCGCCTACCAAGTTGACCAGTTTTCTGTGTGCTCGGGGGGAGTCTCTCATTTGGTTTCAGCCATTGATTGAGATTCTGGGTTTGAGCCTGCCACTTTTGGACTCTCGCTTGCTGAGGTGTTCCAGCGAGTGTCTCTGTAGATCTTAGAAAAATATTTCTAGATTTAAGTCGTTGACATGCTGGCTAATACCCATACAGGGGATGAGCTGGAGATGTCTCTGCCTTGGTCCTTTCACTATTGGCTGCTACTTCCCGGCGGATGTCAGGTGGTGCAATACCGGCTAAGCAGTGTAATTTCTCCAGTGGTGTAGGGCGTAGACACCCCATGATAATGTGGCATGTCTCATTAAGAGCCACATCTACTGTTTTAGTGTGGTGAGATGTGTTCCACACTGGGCATGCATACTCAGCAGCAGAGTAGCATAGCGCAAGGGCAGATGTCTTCACTGTGTCTGGTTGTGATCCCCAGGTTGTGCCAGTCAGCTTTCGTATGATATTGTTTCTAGCACCCACTTTTTGCTTGATGTTCGGGCAGTGCTTCTTGTAGGTCAGAGCACGGTCCAGAGTGACTCCCAGGTATTTGGGTGCGCTGCAATGCTCCAGTGGGATTCCTTCCCAGGTGATCCTCAGAGCTCGGGATGCTTGTCTGTTCTTGAGATGAAAAGCACATGTCTGTGTTTTAGATGGGGATCAGCTGGTTTTCCCTGTAATAGGCAGTAAGAGCACCTAGAGCTTCAGAGAGCTTCTGTTCTACCATCTCAAAGCTCCCTGCTTGAGCAGAAATGGCACGATCATCAGCATAGATGAAGCTCCCTGTCCCTTCTGGTAGTGGCTGGTCATTTGTGTAGATGTTGAACATGGATGGAGCAAGCACGCTCCCCTGAGGCAGGCCGTTCTTCTGTTTCCGCCATCTACTTCTCTGGCCCTGGCACTCAACAAAAAAGCTCCTGTTTTGTAGCAGGTTTCCTATGAAGCGGGTGAGGTGGTAATCCTTTGTGATATTATACATTTTTCTCAGGAGGAGGTGGTGGTTCACAGTATCATAGGCTGCTGACAGTTCTATGAAGACAGCTCCTGTGATCTGCTGCCTTTCAAAGCCATCTTCTATGTGCTGAGTCAGGTTCAGCACTTGCGATGTGCAGCTTTTGCCTTTCCTGAAGCCAGCTTGCTGTGGGATCAGACATGGGTCTATTTTTTCCATAATTCTATGCAAAATAAGTCTCTCCAGAACTTTGTAGAGGTGGCACAACAGGGAGATTCTGTGGTACGACCATGACATTGCACTATAGGACCTAGCAATGCCTAGAGCTGTCCTTTTTAGGTGTCCCCTAGGTTTTCCAGTGCAAGTCTATGATACGCTTCCACTGGAAGACGTCAATTCAATAGGTTTTACTATTTCCATAGTTTTGCACACACAAAATCTTGGAATGTCTCCCTAAAAGATATGAGGATCATCTGTATAAGTAAGTATAGTGTCACTAAGAGAAAGAGTGTGTATGGTTGACTGATCAGGCCAGGAGTATCTCAGCCCAAAACTTCGGATAGATGATGCCCTAAGGAGCAACCCTAATTAATAGGCATGTGCAATCTTGGCACACAGAGCCCCCATGACCCACTCTACATCCTACTGCAGTTTGGAGGAGGATGAACCATGGATGATGGGACTTGCAGTACCATCATTCACATTCTGAGACCACTGTTAACCTCATCCAATGACTGATCAGGACCAAACATGGCTCACAGAGCCCCCATGAGCCACTCTACATCCTGGTGCTGCTTGGAGGAGGATGGACAATGGATGATGGGACTTGCAGTACCTTCACTCACTTTCTTAAACCTCTGCGACACTTATCCAATGACTGATCAAGACAAAAGTTGGCACACAGAGCCCCCATGATCCATTCTACATCCTGGTGCAGTTTCAAGCAGGATGGACCATGGATGATGGGACTTAAAGTACCTCCACTCACTTCCCAAGACTGCCCACAGTTGGCACACAGAGCCCCCATGAGCCACTCTCCATCCTGGTGCTGTTTGGAGGATGGACAATAGATGATGGGACTTCAAGTACCTCCACTCACTTCCCAAGACTACTGAAGCCCTCATCTAATAACTGATCAAGACCAAACCTGACACACAGAGACCCCATGACCGACTCTACATCCCAGTGCTACTTGCAGGACGACGGACAATGGACTTGCAGCACCTTCACCAGGCCCGTAGCCAGGATTTCGTTTTGGGGGGGGGGGGCTGAGTTTCGGGGGGGGGGGCTGAGTCTGAGTGAAAGAGGGTCTAGCCTAGCAAACCTTTTGTATCATTACCCCAATACCCCCATGCATATGGGATATATTGAGTATGGTGATCAGATCATAATATGAATAAACATAACAGTTTAAATAATGCACCATTAAGGCCTTTTTGCGAACCACCATGAAAATTTCGGGGGGGGGGGGGCTGAAGCCCCCTGAGCCCCCCCCCCCCCCCGGCTACATGCCTGAAGGACCTTCACTCACTTCCTGAAACCACAGCAACACTCATCCAAATAGCAATAAAGACCAAACTTGACAAAGAGGGCCCCCGTGGCTAACTCAACATTCTGGTGAGGTTTGGGGAAGAACAGACTATGGATGATTGGACTTGCAGTACTTCCACTCATTTCCCAAGACTGCTGCAACCCTCATCTAATGACCGATCAAAACCACACTTGGCACACAGAGCCCCCATGACCCACTCTCCATCCTGGTGCAGTTTGGAGGAGGATGGACCGAAGATGATGGGACTCGCTGTACCTTCACTAAATTCCTGAGACCACTGTGAGCCATATAGATAACTGATAAAGACCAACCTTGAGACACCATTCCTTTCTCAAATAACCCGGGCAGTGCCGGGTTCCCAAGCTTGTTGTTCATTCGTTCAGTCGTCTCCGACTCTTCCTCATGGACCAGCCCACGCCAGAGCTCCCTGTCCTCATGGACCATGGACCAGCCCACACCAGAGCTCCCTGTCGGCCGTCACCACCCCCAGCTCCTTCAAGGTCAGTCCAGTCACTTCAAGGATGCCATCCATCCATCTTGCCCTTGGTCGGCCCCTCTTCCTTTTTCCTTCCACTTTCCCCAACATAATTGTCTTCTCTAGGCTTTCCTGTCTCCTCATGATGTTCTCAAGCTACTAATGTAATAATAAGGAAATTTTGAAAGTTGTGTTAGAGTTCTGAAATTTTCACCACCAGAACTTTAGCAACACTGTAGAAGCAAAGCACCAGCGCCCCCTAGTTTTCACAACCAGAACTTTAGTTTTGTAAGTACTTTAGAACCATTTAGAACCATGGACTGCACATGCCTACTAATTATATCCTGAGCCTCAGAGCCAACATTGTTCAGTGGTTTTAGTGTTGGACTATAACTCTGGAGACTAAGGTTCAAGTCAAGGCTTAGTCAGCCTTGAGCAAGTCACTCTCTCAACCGTAGAAAAAAGACATGACACACTGCTTCTAAACAAAACTGACAAAGAAAACTCTATATCTGAATTCCTGAATCTGAATTCCTATATTACATTACTATATATTTTTTTAAGTTAAGCTGAATTGATCCTGTTTAATTGCTCTGTTTCCATATTATTTCCTATGCTACTACACCTTATTGAACCACCCTATCTTTAATCCAGGGGTCCTCAGACTTTTTAAACAGAGGGCCAGATCACAGTCTCTCAAACTGTTGGAGGGCTGGATTATAATTTGAAAAAAACAAAACACACGAATGAATTCCTATGCACACTTCACATCATATCTCCTCTCAGCCTTCTCTTCTTCAGGCTGAACATGCCCAGCTCCTTAAGCCGCTCCTCATAGGGCTTGTTCTCCAGACCCTTGATCATTTTAGTCGCCCTCCTCTGGACACATTCCAGCTTGTCAACATCTCTCTTCAATTGTGGGGCCCAGAATGGGACACAATATTCCAGGTGTGGCTTACATTAAAAACATTTCAATATAAGTAGATAATCTGGAATCAGAGACTGGATTATATGGCAGTGTAGAAGGGGTCTTAGAGGGTAATGATACAATCGTAGAATCCTAGAGTTGGAAGAGACCTCATGGGCCATCCAGTCCAACCCCCTGACAATAAGCAGGAAAATTACTGTAATTCTACACTCAAATACAGGATTTCTAGTTCATATTGTGGTCTGGAGCTCTCTGGCAGAACAATATAAGCACCTCATTGTTGTTGCTCTGTGCCTTCAATGTCTTTCCAACTCATGACAACCTTTTAACAGAGTCTTCTGGACAACATTTGCATATGAGAAGCTCGGCCTGTCATTGAACATCGAGAAAACCAAAGTGCTCTTCCAGCAGTCACCAGCCAATCCCTCTCCAATGCCAGAAATACAGCTTCATAGCGTAACGTTAGAAAATGTTGATCATTTCCGCTACCTTGGCAGTCACCTCTCTACAAAAGTCAACATTGACACTAAAATACAACACTGCCTGAGCTCTGCGAGTGCAGCTTTTTTCCAAACGAAGCAGAGAGTGTTTGAGGACCGGGACATGCGTAGGGATACCAAGGTGCTCGTTTATAAAGCTATTGTCCTGTTGACCATTTCCACTACCTTGGCAGCCACCTCTCCACCAAAGTCAACATTGACACCGAAATTCAACACCGCCTGAGCTCTGTGAGTGCAGCTTTTTCCCGAATGAAGCAGAGAGTGTTTGAGGACCGGGACATCCATAGGGATACCAAGGTGCAGAATGTAGAAGGGCATTGCTGAAATGCTATGTTGTATATCATATATCATATCATATATCATATCCATGCAGTCATGCTGGCCACATGACCTTGGAGGTGTCTATGGACAACACTGGCTCTTCGGCTTAGAAATGGAGAGTCAGACCCCAGAGTCAGACATGACTGGACTTAATGTCAGGGGACTACCTTTACCTTTACCTATATCATATTGGAGGAAGACTGAATTAATGAACATCTGATGTTGCTGTGATGTTATTGGCCACATAACACATAACATGCAACTACTAGAATGATTCGGCTAATCCGATGCATTCGGCTAATCCGATGCGATGAAGTTTTTGATCAAGGACTGGCAATCATAGACAACGAAATTGGATTATGATTTTAATTAAGAGATGCATTGGTCTGTATTGGTGGCCCAATACTGTGTATTGTATATGTATGTGTTTTATATTTTTAATCGGAATTATTGTTGTTTTTAAATGTTGTAAACCGCAATGAGTCGCCGTTTTAGGCTGAGATATTAGCGGTATACAAGTGTACTAAATAAATAAATAAAATAAATAAATTCCATTAGTGTTGCCTCCACATCGCCGCAAAAGTCAACATTGACAATTAAATACAACACCACCTGAGCTCTGCGAGTACAGCTTTTTTCCAAATGAAGCAGAGAGTGTTTGAGGATCGGGACATCCATAGGGATACCAAGGTGCTTGTTTATAAAGCAATTGTCCTCCCAACTCTGCTATATGCCTGCGAGACATGGACTGTCTACAGACGTCACGTGCAACTCCTGGAATGATTCCATCAGTGCTGCCTCCGAAAAATCCAGTAAATCTCTTGGGTAGACAAGCGGACAGATGTCAATGTGCTGGAAGAAGCAAAGACCACCAGAACTGAAGCGATGGTCCTCCGCCATCAACTCCACTGGACCGGCGACGTTGTCCGGATGCTCGACCACCGTCTCCCAAAGCAGTTGCTCTACTCCAAACTCAAGAATTGAAAACGGAATGTTGGAGGACAGGAAAAGAGATTTAGAGATGGGCTCAAAGCCAACCTTAAAAACTTAGGCATAGACACAGAGAATTGGGAAGCCCTGGCCCTTGAGCGCTCCAGTTGGAGGTCAGCTGTGACCAGCAGTGCTGTAGAATTTGAAGAGGCATGAATGGAGGGCAAAAGAGAGATATGTGCCAAGATGAAAGCACATCAAGCCAACTCTGACTGGGACTGCCTTCCACCTGGAAACCAAGCCCCTCACTGCGGGAGAACATGGAGATCATGGACCCACTGCCAGTATACATCTTGGAAGACTATCCTACTCGCACAATAAAGGATCACATAAGCAAGTAAATTTCTGTTAAAGTGAATATTATTGTATAGATACCTACAACATGATACATTTGCTAACATTGCATCTTATTCTCTTGTGGGTCTAAAGCACAAACAGCTTTTCATTCCCTGAGATCTATGTTACTTTCTAATGCAGAACTGAGTATTACCACTGGCTGGCTGCTCAGAAACTTCCCTTTCTGAACACATGTGCTTTTCCTTCCACTCAACACCAGAGGCCGCATTCGAGCTGCATAATTATTTCTTGTCCATTTTTTGCTAGATTCTCACAGCTGTCAGGTCATCTTGGTCTTTTTATTGTATAACCTTATCATGGAAGGCAGGCACGTGGTCTGAAATAAAACCTAGGTGGGAAATATATATCAGATCACTGCAAAAGAGTTCTGTACAAACCTACAGATCTTCGACAGGATTGCCAGCCAAGGAGAGAGGAAAATTCCCAAGAGCCATTTGGATTTATCCTACATGTGCTGGGACTCAAAACCTAAGATTGTTAAGGAAGTGGTCTGCAAACACTTAGAAACAAATGCGGTCATCGCTAATAGTCAACATGGATTTATCAAAAA
The DNA here is from genome assembly GCF_037176765.1 of Anolis sagrei. Taxonomy (NCBI): domain Eukaryota; kingdom Metazoa; phylum Chordata; class Lepidosauria; order Squamata; family Anolidae; genus Anolis; species Anolis sagrei. The sequence goes on from NC_090026.1 coordinate 55,703,306, forward strand.
TAAGTCATGCCAGACTAATCTGATCTCTTTTTTCGATAGAGTTACAAGCTGGGTAGATGCGGGGAATGCCGTGGATGTAGCATACCTGGATTTCAGTAAGGCCTTCGACAAGGTCCCCCACGACCTTCTGGCAAGGAAACTAGTCCAATGTGGGCTAGGCAAAACTACGGTGAGGTGAGTCTGTAATTGGTTAAATGGACGAACCCAGAGGGTGCTCACCAATGCTTCCTCTTCATCCTGGAAAGAAGTGACAAGTGGAGTGCCGCAGGGTTCCGTCCTGGGCCCGGTCCTGTTCAACATCTTTATTAATGACTTAGATGAAGGGTTAGAAGGCAGGATCACCAAGTTTGCAGATGACACCAAATTGGGAGGGCTAGCCAATAGTGTAAACATGTGTTCTACAAATAGTTCTGGAATAATGTCTGATTTTTTTTTAGTGTTTATGTATCTATATAGTTTATTTACGTTCCAGCATTGAATGTTTGCCATATATATGTTGTACTCTACCCTGAGTCCCCTTCGGGGTGAGAAGGGCGGAATATAAATGTTTTTAATAAATAATAATAAATAAATACTCCAGAGGACAGGAGCAGGATTCAAAACGATCTTGACAGACTAGAGAGATGGGCCAAAACTAACAAAATGAAGTTCAACAGTGACAAATGGAAGATACTCCACTTTGGCAGAAAAAATGAAATGCAAAGATACAGAATGGGGGACAATGCCTGGCTCGAGAGCAGTACGTGTGAAAAAGATCTTGGAGTCCTCATGGACAACAAGTTAAACATGAGCCAACAATGTGATGTGGCGGCAAAAAAAGCCAATGGGATTTTGGCCTGCATCAATAGGAGCATAGTGTCTAGATCTAGACATTAGGCTTGGGCAATCCATGGTTCTAAATGGTTCTAAAGTACTTACAAAACTAAAGTTCTGGTGGTGAAAATTTCAGAACTCTAACAAAACTCTCAAAATTTGATAATAAATGGCAGTTCCTAATTGGTTCTGTCATTAAAATCACCAATAATTAAATAATAAATAAATTTTGAGTTTTGTTAGAATTCTGAAATTTTCACCACCAGAACTTTAGTTTTGTAAGTACTTTAGAACCATTTAGAACAATGGATTGCTCAAGCCTACTAGACACTATGCTCTTTGGTTAGACCACACCTGGAATATTGTGTCCAATTCTGGACACCACAATTCAAGAGAGATATTGACAAGCTGGAATGTGTCCAGAGGAGGGCGACTAAAATGATCAAGGGTATGGAAAACACACCCTATGAGGAGCGGCTTAAGGATCTGGGCATGTTTAGCCTGAAGAAGAGAAGGCTGAGAGGAGATATGATAGTCATGTATAAATATGTGAGAGGAAGCCACAGGGAGGAGGGAGCAAGCTTGTTTTCTGCTTCCCTGGAGACTAGGACACGAAACAATGGCTTCAAACTACAAGAAAGGAGATTCCATCGGAATATTAGGAAGAACTTCCTGACTAAGAGAGCCGTTCAGCAGTGGAACTCTCTGCCCCGGAGTGTGGTGGAGGCTCCTTCTTTAGAAGCTTTTAAACAGAGGCTGGATGGCCATCTGTCAGGGGTGATTTGAATGCAATATTCCTGCTTCTTGGCAGGGGGTTGGACTGGATGGCCCATGAGGTCTCTTCCAACTCTTTGATTCTATTATTCTATGGCCAGATGTGGCCCTCCAAGGTCATTTACCTTGCCCTCACTCAGGGTCAACCTAAGTCTGAAAGCACACAACAACATCAACAATCCTAGCTCATCAGCCAAAAGTAGGCCCACCCTTCCCATTGAAATATTAATAATTTTATATTTGTTGACATTGTCCTTAATTTTAATTATTGTATTGTTTTTAAGTGTTTTTTGCACTACAAATATGGTATGTACAGTGTGCATAGGAATTCATTCATGTTTTTTTCAAATTATCATCCGGTCCTCCAACAGTTTGAGGGACTGTGACCTGGCCCTCTGTTTAAATAGTTTGAGGACCCCTGCTCTAAAGTTTAATCTCATTGCTGTCCTATATTCCTGTTGTTGTTGTTCATTTGTTCAGTCGTCTCCGACTCTTTGTGACCTCGTGGACCAGCCCACGCCAGAGCTCCCTGTTGGCCGTCACCACCCCCAGCTCCTTCAAGGTCAGTCCAGTCACTTCAAGGATGCCATCCATCCATCTTGTCCTTGGTCGGCCCCTCTTCCTCTTGCCTTCCACTTTCCCCAGCATCATTGTCTTCTCTAGGCTTTGCTGGCTCCTCATGATGTGGCCAAAGGACTTCAACTTTGTCTCTAGTATCCTTCCCTCCAGTGAGCAGTCGGGCTTTATTTCCTGGAGGATGGACTGGTTGGATCTTCTCGCAGTCCAAGGCACTCTCAGAACTTTCCTCCAACACCACAGCTTAAAAGCATCGATCTTCCTTCGCTCAGCCTTCCCTAAGGTCCAGCTCTCACATCCGTAGGTTACTACAGGGAATACCATGGCTTTGACTAGGCGGATCTTTGTTGCCAGTCTGATGTCTGTACTCTTCACTATTTTATCGAGATTGGACATTGCTCTCCTCCCAAGAAGTAATCGCCTTCTGATTTCCTGGCCACAGTCTGCATCTGCAGTAATCTTTGCGCCTAGAAATACAAAGTCTGTCACGGCCTCCACATTTTCTCCCTCTATTTCCCAGTTGTCAATAATTCTTTTTACCATAATCTTGGTTTTTTTTTATGTTTAGCTGCAACCCGGCTTTTGCGCTTTCTTCTTTCACCTTGACTAGAAGGCTCCTCAGCTCCTCCTCGCTTTCGGCCATCAGAGTGGTGTCATCTGCATATCTGAGGTTGTTAATGTTTCTTCCAGCAATCTTAACCCCAGCTTTGCATTCATCAACCCCCGCACATCGCATGATGTGTTCTGCATACAAGTTAAAAAGGTTGGGTGAGAGTATGCAGCCTTGCCGTACGCCTTTCCCAATCTTGAATCAGTCTGTTGTTCCGTGGTCAGTTCTGACTGTTGCTACGTGGTCCTTGTACAGATTCCTCAGGAGAGAGACAAGGTGGCTTGGGATGTCCATCCCACCAAGAACTTGCCACAATTTATTATGATCCACACAGTCAAAGGCTTTAGAATAGTCAATGAAGCAAAAATAGATGTTTTTCTGAAACTCCCTGCCTTTCTCCATTATCCAGCGGATCCTATATTCCTAAGTACTGCCATTCGCTGTCCAAATCAAATTGACATTTGCTGTAGATATTAGAATATCCTGCCTTCTTTGAATCCTCTTGTTTAAAAGGAAGAAAGAATTCCCTGTTGCTCATTTCAGTAGATTCTTTACTCTCTGGATCTCTGCCCAGATTTCTTGCAGCTCCTCCCACTGAATTCACACAGTTCAGATAACTTCCTCCACTTTTATTTTTCCTCCACTGGGAAAAAAGGCTGCTCCAGTTTCGTCCTTGTTTATATGCCTTCGGAGATCATACAGCTCTCTTATTAATCCTCTGATTGGGAAAGGTAAGCCTTAGTTTCCTTCAAACAATGCTTCTTTTAGAGAAGCTGTGTTTGTTCTCCACTATAATTGGCCAAATCTGCAGTCTTCTCCGAACTCTCACAGCGTTAACCTTTTGGAGCAAAAGAAACAGGGGTTTGTAGCACTTTGATAAGTTTAGATTGGCATAAGTTTTCACAGAGCAAAATTTGCTTAGGGAGAGGCTTCCTGAGACCTCACTATGGCCAGGGGTCATGCCACAAAACAGATGAGTCTTCAAGTTATGATGGGATTTTGATGTGAAATTTGGAACAACATTAAAGCAAAGAAGTGTCTCTCCTTGCAGCTTCAGCAGAAAGATACCTTGCAACGGTTTGATGAAAGCTTACCTGACATCTTTATGGTTATTTCTTGATGGATTCCCAGAAATTGGGTCTAAAACGTACGTTCCCAAAGCTGTGAGAGTGAGGGAGGGCTGTGAGAGTGAGAGGAAGCCTCTCAAAAAAATGGATACAGGATGAGATCATGATAGTTTGTATGTGTATGTGCGCATTTAACAAGTCTAGTGCCTGTTTCTCTTTAGTCTCTCTGGCTATTTCCCTCATACATCTTAATTCCTCCAAATAATTGTGGCGCAGCTGACTGAGTGTCAGCTGCATTAAGATCACTCTGACCAAAAAGTCATGAGTTCGAAGCCAGCCCGGGTTGGAGTGGGTTTCCAACCAATTGTGTGTAGCCTGTTGTCGACCTTTGCAACCCGAAAGACAGTTGCATCTGTCAAGTAGGAAAATAAGGTACCACCTTAAAGTGTGGGGAGGCAAAATTAACTGATTTATGAGGCCATAAAGAAGACTCCAGAAAAGCATTCCAGCGGGGAAGCATGCGGGGAATGCGGAAGTGCTTCATCAGCGTCGCAGATGGACAATGAAAGCGACAGCTCCCTTGGCAGCCAGAAAAAGTTAAATAGCCTCTGTGTAGGTCTGTATATGTTTTTATGTCAAAAATTGGCATTGAATGTTTGCCATATATGTGTACACTGTAATCCACCCTGAGTCCCCTGCGGAGTGAGAAGGGCGGAAGATAAAAGCTGTAAATAATAATAAAAATTATATATAAATAAAAATGTAATGTTCGTTTGTGGGATTACAAGAACTCAAAAACCAGTGGGCAAATTGGCCCCAAATTTGGACAGCATACACCTAACAACCCAATGTATGCCCTTCACTCAAACATTTTTGATTTTGTCATTTGGGAGTTGTAGTTCTTGGGATTTATAGTTCACCTACAATCAAAGAGCATTCTGAACTCCACCAATGATGGAATTGAACCAAAGGTGACACACAAGACTCCCATGACCAACAGAAAAGACTAGGAAGGTTTGGTGGGCATTGACCTTGAGTTTGGGAGTTGTAGTTCACCTACATCCAGAGACCACTGTGGACTCAAACAGCGATGGATCTGGACCAAACTTGGCACAAATGTTCCATATGCCCAAATATCAACACAGATGGAGTTTGGGGAAATAGACCTTGACATTTGGGAGTTGTAGTTACTGGGATTTATAGTTCACCTACAATCAAAGAGCATTCTGAACCCCATAAACAACTGAATTGGGGCAAATTTCCCACGCTGAACCCCATCACCAACAGAAAATACTTAAGGCCATCCAGTCCAACTCTCTTCACCAGGGCAAGAAAATCTAATCAAAGCCCTCCTGACAAAGAGCCATCCAGCCATAGATATAGATAGATATATATGATTCACACACACACAGATATAATATCATCGATTTGAAAGGGACCCCTAAAGAAGGACAATGATATATTGCATATTCCAGAGCAGGCAAACCAGACAATCTCCACATTAACACTGACAAAGAGACAACAAGAAATACTGTTTACCCACAAGCATAAAGAAATGACATAGATTAGAAACCTTTACTTTATTTTCCAGATCAACAGACTGGGCCACAGCAACGCATGGCAGGGGACGGCTAGTAATAATAATAATAATAATAATCTTTATTTATACCCCACCACCATCTCCCCGATGGGGACTCGGAGCGGCTTACATGGGGCCAAGTCCGAACAACATATTACATCAAAATAAAACCAAAACATAAATAACAAGCAACATCATCAAAATTACATGAAAAAAAATAATTAAAAATTTTTATTCTTCCTTCCAATGCAATTATGTTTTTGAACGTGTTTGCATAGGATCTCCGGATAGCTTAATTCACTATGCTTGCCTGTTTCCCCTCCCCCTTTCTATTGAACAACCTTGTCGACTCTGTGCCAGCTGTGTCTCTCACTGCGTCAGTTCTCTCGCACATGTGGTGCTGTGTCTCACACTTGTGTTCCCTTCTCTAATTCAGAACGCATTATGCAACCAACATAGCGCTACCAGCACTGGGTCCCAACTATCATACTTTTACCAGAAGGGTTTAGTGGGTATTGACCTTGAGTTTTGGAGTTGCAGTTCACCAACATCCAGAGAGCACTGTGGACTCAATGATGGATCTGGACCAAACTTGGCATGGATACCCAATATACACAAATGTGAACACTGGTGGATTTCGGGGGAAAATAGACATTGACATTTTGGAGCTGTAGTGGCTGGGATTTATAGTTCACCAGGGGCGGCTCGTCCATTACGCGAAGTAAGCAGTCGCAGAACACTTTTTTTTGCAAGGGGCGCAGAGGCGCCTCTGTAAATGCCCCTCGACTGCCACTTGAGGAGCACCCCTCAGCTCACAACAGCCCTAGCAGTCGGGGGGTGGGGGGAGCATTGGCTTTCTTTCCTCACTGCCGGGCGATCCTCTGTCTCTCTCTCTTGGTCCCAATGGCTGAGGAGAAAGTCAGGAGAAGAGGTGACTTTTGGTGCACACGCCGGGGTCTTCAGGCATGCCTCCGGACCCAAAGTGGGCCAGGCAAGGGAGCAAGTGCAGCAAGTGTAGTTATTGGGATGTATAGTTCACCTACAATCAAAGAGCATTGTGAACTCCACCAATGATGGAATTGAACCAAATATGGCACACAGAACTCCCACGACAAACAGAAAATATATATCAATGATTGGTTGGGGGGGGGGGGGGTGCCAAAATACTGTTTGCTTACCGTTGAAAATTACCTAGGGCCGCCTCTGTAGTTCACCTACAATCAAAGAGCATTCTGAACCCTAACAATGATAGAATTGGGCCAAACTTCCCACACAGAACACCCATGAGCAACAGAAAACACTGTGTTTTCTGATAGTTTTTGGCGACCCCTCTGACATCCCCCTGGCAACCCCCCCCCCAGGGGTCCCAACCCTCAGGTTGAGAAACGCTGCTCTAGATTCTCCAGTGCAACTCTTAAGTTGACCATGTAGATGGTAGTGCACCATCATTCTGCAAAGTGCTTTACATTGGGAAAGGTAAGTCTTAGTTTCCTTTTTATCCATTAAACAGTGCTTCTGAACTCTGTACCAAGTTCAGAAACTCAAATTAGTTCAAACCATGGCAGACAAACTAGTTGCAAGAACATTTAGGACTGAGCATATTACACCTATACTACAGTCACTCCACTGGCTGCCAGCTTCCGGTCAAAGTACAAAGTGTTGGTTAACCTTTAAAGCCCTAAAAGGTCCAATTCAATCCAAGAAGCCTTAATTGGCATATATGTCACAAGAAATTCAATGTGCAGATTTGACAAATATGAATTGAATATGATGTGTGGGAATGAATGGAAGGTTGTATGAATGGAGTTAATAATTTTGGAGACACCAGTATAATATTAAGGCCTGCAATGACTAACTACCTGCTTGCTGGACTTGTTAATGAGAAACCCTGATAAGAACTGGGACAGTGATAAAGGAAATATTTGCAACATTCCTTATGTTAAGAAAGAAGTCAACACAAGCCTCGTGTTTGTCAACACCAATCAAGAAGAGTCAATAGCTGACCAGGAAACTGAGATGGAGCCAGGATGGAAGACGTCTATTTACAACTTTGGGACTACATCAACAGAATTTTCCTATAAAAGACTCAGTCTAATAATGTTCAATTTGGGGCCGACCTGAGGTGTCTGGTTCACCCGCTATGCTCTGCTCCATGGGAAGGAGAGAGATAGCGTACCTATGGAGAGTGGCAGATCTGCAAGGGAGCAGTCTGGTCACTTTGGGGCTTCAAGGGAAGAGAAAGAAGTGCACTTTTGGAGTCTTAGATTTTGTGCAGGGAGTCAGGTTCTGCTGTAGGGAAAAACACAGATCTGGTCCTTGTCATTGTTCTTATTTATTTATTTATTTATTTGCTGCGCTTATATACCGCAATTCTCAGCCCCAAGAGCGACTCATTGCGGTGTACAACATGGAAAAACAAGTGCAAATTACAAAACATAGTGTAAAATAATCCAACAATTCATCATTATCAGAAAAACATCTTATCAAAACATCAAAAACATCTTATCAAAACATCAACATTACTACAAGCCATTCCGAGTCGTCTCATCGTCAAACCCACAATCCGATATCATTTCCGTTGTTCCATTCCTATGGTCAAATTACCAGTCATTGCACTTCTTGATCAAATGCCTTCTTAAACAGCCAGGTCTTTAACTTCCTGCGGAATATCAACAGGGAGGGGGCTAGCCTGATGTCCACAGGAAGGGTGTTCCACAGCCGAGGAGCCACCACCGAGAAGGCCCTATCTCTCGTCCCCCCCCCAGCTGTGCCTGTGACGCAGGCGGGATCGAGAGCAGGCCTCCCCGGAAGATCTCAAAGTCCTCGTGGGCTCATAGGCCGAGAGGCGGTCAGTTAGGTATCTTGGGCCGGAACCGTTTAGGGCTTTATAGGCCAATGCCAGCACCTTGAATTGAGCCCGGTAGCAGATCGGCAGCCAGTGGAGCTGGTACAGCAGGGAAGTTGTATGCTCCCTGTGTCCCGCTCCTGTTAGTATCATGGCTGCCGCACGTTGGACCAGTTGGAGCTTCCGGGCCGTCTTCAAAGGCAACCCCACGTAGAGAGCGTTGCAGTAGTCTAAACGGGATGTAACCAGAGCGTGGACTACCGTGGCCAAGTCAGACTTCCCAAGGTACGGGCGCAGCTGGCGCACGAGCCTAAGCTGTGCAAATGCTCCCCTGGTCACCGCCGAGACCTGGGGCTCCAGGCTCAGCGATGAATCCAGGATCACACCCAAGCTGCGAACCTGCGCCTTCAAGGGGAGAAAGAAGTTTTGGCATTTCGGCATTTGGAAGTTTTGGCCTTATGGAAGTTTTGGAACTATGCGTTGGGAGGCTGCAGGAAACCAGGGTCTGGCCTAACAGGTGCTTCTCCAAGGAGGGAGAAAAGAATATGGTAATACTTGAATGCCTGAGAATGAATGCGTGTACATGTGTGTGAATGTTGAGTGAAAATGTAATTCCCCTTTGTTTGTTTGTTAACCAATGTAATTGTAAATCCAAATAGTTGCATAGAATCTGTATGTCTGTATGCCCAATATCATTCTTTGTCTAAATGTTTTCTGTAATCTGATATACCTTCTCACACTGGAAATTGCAATAAAAAGAACCTATGCTTCAGAGTCATTGAAATGTCATTCATGACATATACATAGCAAAGAGGTATAAAACACAGAACAAACCATAGAAAAGGGAACTTCACATTTGCTGCCCATTCAGTTTACAGACTTCATTCAGGAATCTCGCCACTGAAAGGCAGCAATTAAAATCTTGACAATTTAAAAACATAATTATTTTGTCTGAGTTATTGTAGTTTTTCAAGGAATCTATATTGTGTGGTAGTAAGCTACATCTTGGTTCCTGGTAAAGTGGGCTGTTCTGTCGCCGCTGGGCCTGTAAATGATTGTTTTTAAAACAGGACGTGCAACCTTTGCCCAACGGGAAGCCAGGGGGCCTAAGGAGAAGTTCTCAGAGGTTTCCACCACAAACAGTCTTTAGATGTATTGTCGAAGGCTTTCATGGCTGGAATAACTAGGTTCTTGTAGGTTTTTTTCGGGCTATAGGGCCATGTTCTAGAGGCATTTCTCCTGACGTTTCGCCTGCATCTATGGCAAGCATCCTCAGAGGTAGTGAGGTCTGTTGGAAATAGGAAAATGGGTTTATATATCTGTGGAATGACTGGGGTGGGGCAAAGAGCTCTCTGCTGAAGCTAGGTGTGAATGTTTCAGCTGATTACCTTCATTAGCATTTGAAGGCTTGGCTGAGCCTGGGAAAATGTTCTGTTGAGAGGTGTTAAGATGTGCCTGGTTGTTTCCTCTCTGCTGTTTTGCTGTAGTAATTTTAGAGTTTTTTAATACTGGTAGCCAGATTTTGTTCATTTTCATGGTCTCCTCCTTTCTGTTGAAATTGTCCACATGCTTGTGGATTTCAATGGCTTCTCTGTGTAGTCTGACATGGTGGTTGTTGGAGTGGTCCAGAATTTCTGTGTTCTCAAATAATATGCTGTGTCCAGGTTGGTTCATCATGGCTGACTTCTCTGGTTGAAGTAGTCTGCAGTGCCTTTCATGTTCCTTGATCCGTGTTTGGGCGCTGCGTTTGGTGGTCCCTATGTAGACTTGTCCACAGCTGCATGGTATACGGTAGACTCCTGCAGAGGTGAGTGGATCCCTAAAATTACAACTGCAAAACAGCAGAGAGGAAACAACCAGGCACATCTTAACACCTCTCAACAGAACATTTTCCCAGGCTCAGCCAAGCCTTCAAATGCTAATGAAGGTGATCAGCTGAAACATTCACACCTAGCTTCAGCAGAGAGCTCTTTGCCCCACCCCAGTCATTCCATAGATATATAAACCCATTTTCGTATTTCCAACAGAGCTCACTACCTCTGAGGATGCTTGCCATAGATGCAGGCGAAACATCAGGAGAAATGCCTCTAGAACATGGCCCTATAGCCTGAAAAAACCTACAAGAGTCTTTAGATGGCTTGAGAAGTACAACAAAGTCTTTTATTGGTGAACAATCAAACAGAAACTCCTCTTGCCTTAGGTAAATGATTCCAAGCTTTTAAGCAACTGGTGAATTCCTAATCTTTCCCACGAAGGGCAAGCAACTGTCTTCAATAACTTCTTCTTCAAAGGAAAATCCCCCTTTTAACTTCTCCTACGCTGACTGAAATCTAACCCTTACTGATGTGGGACTGCTACTGGGTCGAATTGTGTCTCGAACACCGAGTGGACCTACCAGCAAGGCAGTAGATGTTCTCCAGCTAGAGTTCTTTAGTCTTTAGGGCTGTTTTCCTGGAAATTCTTAAACGTTGAAGCTTTTGTACAGGGGAAGTTTACACACGTCCTGTACATAGCTTTCCTTGCTGAGACTAACTAAAAAATGGCTCTCTTCCCCTTCCCAGTTGCCCTGAGCAAGGGGCGGGACCAAACTCAACGATGATGGGCAGGTGACTTGCCCTATAACTGCAACCAAAAGAAGGCACCTATCTGCAGAGTCCCTTAAACCTAGGACTGCAAACAAACATCCAATGCAAAGCGAACAAAATTGGAGCTCCTGGTACATCTGTACCAGAACATGGGCAGTGCAGAAGAATAAGCGGGATGGAGTCCAGCTGTTCTGTGCTACAGGGGCAAAGCCTCTTATCACTGTTTTAACTGTGGACCTTATCACATTGGGATTTATTTATTTTTTGTCGTGTCAGGAGCAAGTCACTTCTGGTGTGAGAGAATTGGCCGTCAGCAAGGACGTTGCCCAGGGGACGCCTGGATGATTTGATGTTTTTATCATCCTTGTGGGAGGCTTCTCTCATGTCCCCGCATGAGGAGCTGGAGCTGATAGAGGGAGCTCATGCGCCTCTCCCCGGATTCGAACCTGCGACCTGTCGGTCTTCAGTCCTGCCGGCACAGGGGTTTAACCCACTGCGCCACCGGGGGCTCCTATCACATTGGGATAGAATCCGTTTATATCAGTATGCATGCCATATATTTTTAGGACAGGATGCATACTGTATTGAGATGGGATACATACTCTCCTCATCACACCTGATTATTACAATTCTTACAATTTGAAAATACTGCGCTTTGACTCATCATAAGCACCATGGAAAGCTGCCCCCCCCCCCAATCTATTCAAAACACCCCCTACATCACTCTATGACCTTTTAAAAAGTATCGCTGCTGATGGGATGCATACAGATTTTCCTATCACCCACAAAAACAGCAGTTCAGCAGTGGAAGAATCTATAGTCCTCAGTTCTTGTGGGTTTTTTCGGGCTATATGGCCATGTTCTAGAGGCATTTCTCCTGACGTTTCGCCTGCATCTATGGCAAGCATCCTCAGAGCTGAGGTCTGCTGGAGCTGGGAAAAAAGGGGTTTATATATCTGTGGAATGACCAGGGTGAGACAAAGGGCTTTTGTAAGTTGGGCTAGGTGTGAATCTTTCAACTGACCACCTTGATTAGCATACAATGGGCTGACTGTGCCTGGAGCAAGCTCTTCTTGAAAGGTGATTAGATGTCCCTGCCTGTTTCTCTCTCTGCTGTTTTCTGTGAACCCCACCTCCTCCAAGATGAACTGAACCACCTCAACTGGGCTCTCCAGGCCAATGGATACTCCACCTCAGACATCAGAAGAGCTGCAAGTCTGAGAACAAGCCACGAGAATAAAGATGAAGATCCACCCAGAGGAAAAGTGTTCCTGCCATACATCAAGGGAACCACTGACCGCATAGGGAAGCTGATGAAGAAACACAACATACAAGCAATCTACAAACCCACCAAGAAAATCCAACAAATGCTATGTTCAGCAAAGGAGAAGAGGGATCCTCTCACCTCTGCAAGAGTCTACCGTATACCATGCAGCTGTGGACAAGTCTACATAGGGACCACCAAACGCAGCGCCCAAACAAGAATCCAGGAACATGAAAGGCACTGCAGACTCCTTCAACCAGAGAAATCAGCCATAGCAGAGCACCTGATGAACCAACCTGGACACAGCATTTTATTTGAGAACACAAAAATGCTGGACCACTCTCACAACCACCATGTCAGACTACACAGAGAAGCCATTGAAATCCACAAACATGTGGACAATTTCAACAGAAAGGAAAAAACCATGAAAATGAAAAAAATCTGGCTACCAGTATTAAAAAATTCTAAAATTGCAACAGCAAAAACAGCAGAGAGAAAAACAGGCAGGGACATCTAATCACCTTTCAAGAAGAGTTTGCTCCAGGCACAGTCAGCCCATCGTATACTAATCAAGGTAGTGAGTTGAAAGATTCACACCTAGCCCAACTTACAAAAGCCCTTTGTCTCACCCTGGTCATTCCACAGATATATAAACCCCTTTTTTCCCAGCTCCAACAGACCTCACTACCTCTGAGGATGGTTGCCATAGATGCAGGCGAAACGTCAGGAGAAATGCCTCTAGAACATGGCCATATAGCCTGAAAAAACCCACAAGAACTGAGTGATTCCAGCCATGAAAGCCTTCGACAATACATAGAATCTATAGTGTTAAAAAAACACAATTAGAATTCTGTCTGCAATTAATCTGTTTTTGCAACTATTTGCAGACAGATTCCAACGAAATACTGATGTGACAGGATAAACTAATTTGAAATCATTCTCAAACAGTCTCAGAAATGGAATATTTCCTAATGTGATGAGGAAATCCTAGCACTTAAGGCCTGTTTTTTTACTAGAGCATTTGACCCATGTTAATTTTAATATTTGTATGTATGTGTTTTATCCTGTATAATTTCTGCAATGTAAATCGCCTAGAGCATCTAGGATGGAGGGCGATTAATAAGTAATTAAAGATGATGATGATGATGATGATGATGATGATGATGATAAGGTCCCTTATTGTACCCCGCTCCAAGCCATGAGGAGAGGCAGGTAATAAATAAATAAATACTTGCTATTATTATTATGCTTGCCAGAAATAAACCATGTAAGGTTCTTGTGGGTTTTTCGGGCTATAGGGCCATGTTCTAGAGGCATTTCTCCTGACATTTCGCCTGCATCTCTGGCAAGCATCCTCAGAGGTAGGAGAAACGTCAGGAGAAATGCCTCTAGAACATGGCCCTATAGCCCGAAAAAACCCACAAGAACCTAGTGATTCCAGCCATGAAAGCCTTCGACAATACATTAAACCATGTAATTTTGCTGGACGGTTACCTCCTCCCCTCAGTTGGATGTCTGATAATGTATTTGATAGTGGTGCAGATCACATTCATATTTCCTCATTTATACATTTTCCCCAAAGATGGCCAGTCGAGAGAACTACCTTCGGCAGGACTGGCAGATGGTCCATGGTGTTCCAGTGGTCTGCGCATTTTCCTTTGATTGGGACAGAATTGAGAATTTCCAGAGTCGACCTGATGATATTGTAATATCGACATTCCCCAAATCTGGTGAGTTTTCAGTGTCAGGGAAAAGGAAGTTTTCCATTTAAGGGTGCTGTCTGAAGTGACCATCTCACTTTATTTAATAGTGCGGTCATCCCAGATTAATAACTCAGGAAACTTACAGGGAGTGGTCAACTCCCTTGTTTAAGGAGCTTCATTGGCTGCCATTCATCTTCCAGTCCCAATTCAAGGTACAGCTTCTTGCCTATAAAGTCCTAAACGGTTTGGTACCCAGCTATCTTCGTGACCGTATCTCCCGACATGAACCAGCCTGAGCCCTTTGATCTTCGGGGGAGGCCTTCCTTTCGCCCCTGCCAGTTTCACAGGCTTGTCTTGTGGGTACAAGGGAGAGAGCCTTCTCCTTTGTGGCCCCCCAACTCTGGAACTCATTGCCCAGAGAGATTAGGAAAGCCCCTATCTCAGAAATCTTTAAAAAGAATCTCAAGACCTGGCTCTGCCATTGCTCTTTTGGGGAGTAGCCACACTATCTTATTTATTTATTTATTTATTTATTTATTTATTTATTTATTTATTTATTTACCTTACTTATATACCGCTGTTCTCAGCCCGAAGGCGACTCACAGCGGTTCACAAAAAATACGAACAGCAAAAATTCAGTGCTACAGTATAGAAACAGTTAACAACCTAACACATTACACAATTAATAAACATTTACTACAATACCCATTCACTGTCGTCTCGTCATCAAAAACATGTTCCAGATTTGTCATCCATTGTTCCATTCCAGTGTTCATTAACCAATCATTGCACTAATTATTCGAACGTCTGCTCAAACAGCCAGGTCTTCACCTTTTTGCGGAATACCATTAGAGATGGTGCTAGTCTAATGTCCGTAGGAAGGGCGTTCCACAGCCGAGGAGCCACCACCGAGAAGGCCCTACCTCTCGTCCCCGCCAGCTGAGCTTGAGAAGCAGGCGGGATCGAGAGCAGGGTCTCCCTGGAAGATCTCAAAGTCCTGGTGGGTTCATAGGCAGAGATGCGGTCGGATAGGTAGCTTGGGCCGGAACCGTTTAGGGCTTTAAAGGCCAACGCCAGCACTTTGAATTCAGCCCGGTAGCAGATCGGTAGCCAGTGGAGTTGGCGCAACAGGGGGGTTGTATGCTCCCTGCGCTCCGCTCCTATCTTAGACTATTGCTCCTTTCAATGTTTTCAACGTTTTTGTCCTAGGAGTACACTTCTTTTACGAAGGCCTGTTCACTACCGCACTTCTCTATGAGTTCTCCCTTGCAAATAATCTGCTCCTTTTATCTCATCCTGAGTTTTTAATCATTTTATTGTACGTGCGGCCTGCTCATTGTCATTATGATTGTTTATTGCATTATTATGTTTTGTGTACATTGCTTATTGTTTTTTATTTTACTATGTTGTTGTTTACATTTTAGTATTTCTTTTATTGTATTTTATTTCATTGTAATTTGCTGTTTGGGCTTGTCCTCATGTAAGCCTCATGAGTTCCTGTTGAGGGAGATGGTGGCGGGGTATAAATAAAGATGATGATTATGATGATGATGATGATGATGATGATGATGAGGGATTACATCCCAACTCTGCAATACAGCCCATGCACCTTTGATTAAAATGCTTTAGCAAAAATTTACTGACTTGGCACATGGAAGAGGAAATAGTAAAGGATTCTATGGTTAGATGGGCCCAAAATATAGGCCAAGAGATAAAAATGTCCCAGTGGGAAAAGACATGGAAGATAAGAATGAAATACACGACATGTCAAAACCTAAAGGAAAATGGGTTGTTGTAGGTTTTTCCGGGCTATATGGCCATGTTCTGGAGGCAATTTTTCTCCTGATTTTTGCCTACATCTATTTTTGCCTACATCTATGGCAAGCATCCTCAGAGGTAATGAGATCTGTTGGAACTAGGAAAAATGGGTTTATATATCTGTGGAATGACCAGGGTGAGACAAAGGACTTTTGTTTGCTGGGGCTGGGGCTAGCTGTGAATGTTTCAGCTGATCACCTTGATTTGCATTCAATGGCTTGGAAGCGCCTGGGGGGGAATCTTTTGTTGAGAGTGATTTTATGTGCCTGTTTGATACTCCACCTCAGACATCAGAAGAGCTGCAAAACCGAGAACAAACCACGAAAGTAAAGATGAAGATCCTCCCAGAGGAAAAGTGTTCTTGCCATACATCAAGGGAACCACTGACCACATAGGGAAACTGATGAGGAAGCACAACATACAAACCACTTACAAACCCACCAAGAAAATCCAACAAATGCTACGTTCAGCAAAGGACAAGAGGGATCCTCTCACTTCTGCAGGAGTCTACCGCATACCATTCCACAGATATATAAACCCATTTTTCCTAGTTCCAACAGACCTCACTACCTCTGAGGATGCTTGCCATAGATGCAGGTGAAACGTCAGGAGAAAAATTGCCTCCAGAACATGGCCATATAGCCCGGAAAAACCTACAACAACCCATGAAAGCCTTCGACAATACACTAAAGGAAAATGTTTATAAAATACACCTGAGATGGTATCTCTCTCCAGAGAGACTACCTAAGATGTATAATTGCTCCAACAAATGTTGGAAATGTGGGAAAGAAAAAGGTACATTCTACCACACATGGTGGACTTGTAGCAAAGTAAAAAAATACTGGAAACAGATCCATGTATATCTTGAAAAAATGTTAAACACAAACTTCAAAATGACACCTCAAATGTACCTTTTGAATATGCCCGAGGAAGAATTAGAAAGAAAATTTAGAAAAAAATTGTTTTACACCACAGTGGCAGCTCGAGTAGTGTATGCTAGATATTGGAAAACCCCAGAGATACTTCCTTTAGAAGAATGGGAAAAATATATTATAGATATGTTGATAATGGACAAAATAACTGTATTATTAAGAGGAGAAATATTAGACAACTTCGTTAATGAATGGCAACCAATGATTCAATACCTTAATGTAAAGTTAAATTAAAAATGTATATAGAGGATCCTATAAGACTATAGACAAGGAAGAAGTGGATGTAAAGTAAGAATCTATGATATCTTTTTATTAGGCCTGGGTAACAACGCAAAAAATTGTTTCTAAAATCGATTTGTATTTGGGGGGTTTTTGCGTTTCGATATTTAAAATAATTACAAAATTTTCCTTTTAAAAAGTTCGATATTTACGAAATTTCGTAAATGTGAAAAAAATTACAAAACATTAACGAATCGGTTTCCGAAACAATAACGAATCGATTCGTTAATGGCGGACGCGACCGCGAAATACGCTAAAAAACCTCCAAAAATTTCTGAAGCTTCCCTCTCCCTCTGTTGTTGACTGTTGGTGTGATATTATAATTTTTTTTCACTAATTAAACAAAAAACTTGCCCCAGACATGCGGAAATAATAACAAAACAACCTCAGAACAATAACGAAACGAATACAATAACGAAATACGAAGCATTTACAAAACGCGTTTAAAAATTTGTTTTTTTAAAAAATTGCTCCAGAATGGTTTGTTATCGTTTTGTAATTGAAAAAATTAACGAATTATTAACGAATTACGAATTAACGAAACAAAACCGCCCAGCCCTACTTTTTATGTATTATTTAGATAGTAGACTGTGATCCCTTAATAGAAATATATTATCAGATAAATGATTATAGAACATTAATAGATAGAAAGTATCGCACTGTATGCAACAAACACTTGCAAATGTATGTTTACTTAAATAAAAAATAATAATAAGAAGAAAATGCTTTAGCTGTGGGTTGGATCCAGATGTCAATCACAGTTAAAATAAGCTGATGTCGATGGGTGAGCTCTTCCCTTAAATCTTGCTACCATATTTACTGGAGTCTAATGTACACTACAAATTTCAAAACCCTGAAACCAAAAACTAAAAATAAAATTAAAATGTTCTTTGTAATTTGACTATTACAGTTGCTGCCTGCTTAGAACCCCCTTTTTAAAAACCAAAGTTAGAACACCAAAGCTTCCAGCAATCTAAAAGAAAAACTTGGAGTGCATCGATGCCATAGAATGAATCACTTCAATTGCCTTGGTTCAAAGCTATTGGGTCATGGGGCTGTCGTTTTACAATGCCTTGAGTCTTCTCTGCTAAAAAATGCTGATATCTCACCAAATTACAAATCCAGGACGTCGTGCAAACAGGAGCTCAAGGTGCTCCTCAAATACCTTTTGCTATGGCTCAGCACTTAGATTACGGTATTACACAAATCTAATGCCTACCCTCCAGCCATGGTGGTTCGCGAAAAGGCCTTACTGGTGCATTATTTAAACTGTTATGTTTATTCATATCATGATCTGATCACCATACTCAATATATCCCATATGCATGGGGGTATTGGGGTAATGATACAAAAGGTTTGCTAGGCTAGACCTTCTTTCACTCAGACTCAGCCCTCCCGAAACTCAGCCCCCCCTCCAAACCCCCCCCTGAAAAAAATTCAGCCCCCCCCCCGAAACGAAATCCCGACTACGGGCCTGCCTCCAGCAATACATGGAGAGAGAGTTGCCAGATGTACAAGCTGGGTTTAGAGGAATGAGAGACCAAATTGCCAATATCCGCTGGATAATGGAGAAAGGCAGGGAGTTTCAGAAAAACATCTATTTCTATTTTGTTGTCTATTCTAAAGCATTTGGCTGTGTGGATCATAATAAATTGTGGCAAGTTCTTGGTGGTATGGGCATACCAAGTCATCTTGTCTCTCTCCTGAGGAATCTGTATAAGGACCAAGTAGCAACATGGAACAACAGACTGGTTCAAGATTGGGAAAGGTGTATGGCAGGGCTGTATATCTCACCCAACCTATTCAACTTGTATGCAGAACACATCATGCGATATGTGGGGCTTGACGAATCAAGGCTGGGGTAAAAATAGCTGGAAGCTATTTTGAGGTATGCAGTGTCATACCTCAAGTATGCAGATGACACTCTCTTTCCCCTTTCCTTCCCTCGAACACTTTCACAGTTCCACAAAACCTTTCCTTCTTCATTCAAATCATTTCAGAAATCACAAGTCTAAGCACTGCTTCTAGTTCCAGGAGCCCTATCATATAGCCATATAACCCACAATTTCAAGGCAGGTAATCCACAATATCTGCTTTGAACTGGATTATCTGCATCCACACTGCCATATAATCCAGTTCAATGTGGATTTTATACGACTATGTGGAAGGGGCTTAGGTGAACATCTATGAAATCTAAGAAACTTTTAAAACGTCCTTTCCTTTGCTCCTTTCTTTGCAGGCACGACATGGATGAGTGAAATTGTGGACATGATTTTGCACAATGATGACCTTGAGAAATGCAAGCGAGATGCCATTTTCAATAGAGTGCCTATGCTAGAATTTGTTGCCCCCGGGAATATGCCAGCAGGTAATAGAAAAAAACAACAACTTGTATTTCAGAGTGTGAGGGTAAACAGATCATTATTAAAGTGGACAGTTGGAATAAGAAAAGGCAGTATCAGAATGACTTGATCACTGACAGAAGATCAATGTTTTCTCTCCCAGCTTCTTTTTTCTACCTGGGAGCATGAGTCTACCTTGAGTTTTACAAGATCTTCTACCTGGGAGCATCTGGGAGTTTCTCCCCTTGCACAAATGTATCCATTTAATTTCTTTCTAGATTTTTCCAGCATGTGAAATGAAGGAGGGGTGCGACAAGTAGGAAGTAGGATGTCTAGAGTCACTTATGATTCCTTGAAAAGATGCTATTGTACCCCAGGCCTCTTGACATTGTTTACAACAGGGATGGTTCATGGACTTGAAGTCAATACAGACTTTAGGAGGGTTTCCCCAGTAAAGGAGACCCCTAGGACCGCACCAAAGAGGGTCCCTAACTTTGGCGAGGATAGAGAAGACAAATTCCGGCGATGAAAAATATTAAAAATAATAAAAATATCACCAAAGTGGAAGAAGATGGCAACTGAGGTTCTTTATTAGCGATTTAGCTGGATCGGATGCAATTGCGGGGATAGCTCACCCACAAGCATACCAGTACATTGATCAGAGGCATATTTATAGCAAATTCAAAGTTGCAGAGTTCAAACTCCCCGCCCCGGCTTCCCTGTTGTTCCCTGCCATGATTGGGCAATGGGAGGCGGCCCTCCTGCCCCCGGTGCCACTGGACCAATCAGGAAGCTCCAGTGGTCCATAGGAACCAATGGGGAGACCTCTGCCACCTGGTGGCGACAGCCAATCAGGAGAGATGGAGGCGGGATGAGGGAGCACAAAGGAATCTGGGAAAGGAGTAAACAAAGGAAATGCCATGTGGCCTGAGACAAAGAATCAACATGTGTCCTGATCCTTCCTGGCTGTGAGAACAATGATGGCAGCCTGAGGTTAATGCTAAGTAAACAAAAGCAGAGGGGAAGATTTCCCCTTATCTTGCAGAAATTTTTGTCAAACAATTCTTTACTCTAGTGGGCCATCTTCCATTGCTAGAGATAAGAATCTCTTTCTTTTATCCATGCAAGTGTGTCTTTGGCGGGAGGTTTCAGTAATCACTAATGGCTTTTGTTTCTGAAAGCCAGGGGGTTCCCTTACATATTTCTTTGGAAGGAGAAGGGGCAAAGGGTCAGGAATACAAGGAAACATAAAAACCATATAGAAATTATACACAGGGAAATCATATGCAGCTATCTTCCCATCCAGGACCCCAGAGAGAGATTAATAATACCAGTTATAAAAAGCAGACGATATCAGGACACAGCATGAATTCATAAGTTGTCTTGAAGAAAGTTCATGGGTAGAGAGCAAGTCCTTGAAGAGAGTGAAGTCCAGGAATGTGGCAGAATTCAAAAAGTCACCAAAGGGAGTCTATGGAGTTCCACTGGGCCAAGACGCAAAGCCCTGCAGCGCTGGGATGGAAGCCAGTCCCATGGTCTTTGGAAAACTACAGCTCTCTCTCGAGAGGCAGAGACCCCAAGGTCTAGCTATTCCCAAAGTTTCATGGGGTCCTCATTGTTGTTAAGGCCTTGGCAAATTGACCAAGACTTAACCCCTATTGTGCAGTCTGGTACCTTTGTCCTTTGCAGAACTATAAGTCACCATCCCTTGTTGGGGGGGGGGGGCATGCTCGACGTCAGACTCAAATAGACTTTCATGCAGTCCACCAGGGCCCCAGTGTATTGCTGAAATACCCCAACAGCTCCTCCATTGAAATAAATTTGCATAAAAATAGCCAGTTTTACACACAGAATCCCAACCTTTTAGCTCTGAAAAACACTTTGGAGTACAGTTTACCAAGGTCCAGGAGAGGGCAACCACAGTCTCCAGCCTCTGTAGTTGTCCTAGTCCTGTGT
Organism: Anolis sagrei; assembly: GCF_037176765.1. NCBI lineage: Eukaryota > Metazoa > Chordata > Lepidosauria > Squamata > Anolidae > Anolis > Anolis sagrei. The sequence goes on from NC_090026.1 coordinate 55,724,449, forward strand.
GATCACTAACAACTGTTCCAAAGAAATGAATCTGCTGAATTGGATCCAGTTCAATGATTGTTCTCAAAGCAGCCTTATACTTGTGTGTGTGTCCTCCAAAGATTGTGAAATATCACATACTTTAATGCTGAAGCATAGGGAGAATGACCTCCCTCTTGATAGCATGCAACAAGAAGAGAATTAGCCCAGGGGAACGTGCCAACTCAAACGAAACCAGCTTTCAAGATTATACAGCATGCCTCCCTGCTAGTGGAGAAAAAAATCCTACAGCAAAAATGAGAAGTCAGATTTAATAATAATAATAATAATAATAATAATAATAATAATAGTAATAATAATAACTTGGCATCCTTGAAGTGACTGGACTGACCTTGAAGGAGCTGGGGGTGGTGACGGCCGACAGGGAGCTCTGGCGTGGGCTGGTCCATGAGGTCACGAAGAGTCGGAGACGACTAAACGAATGAACAACAACAAATAACAACAACAACAACAACAACAACAACAACAACAACAACACTTCATTTATATTCCGCCCTTCTCACCCCGAAGGGGACTCAGAGATGATCACAAGTTCACATACACGGCAAACATTCAGTGCCGATTGTATAGACAGTACACAGACAGAACAGAAGGAGGTTTTTGTGTCGTGCCATGGACGGTTGGGCTGTCGCTCCATCCTCTATGACGAAAAGCTGTCAGGACTTCCTCATTCCAGTGGCGCAGTGGGTTAAAGCACTGAGCTGCTGAGGTTGTTGATCGAAAGGTCGCAGGTTCGATTCCGGGGAGCGGCGTGAGCTTCCGCTGTCAGCCCTAGCTTCTGCCAACCTAGCAGTTCGAAAACATGCAAATGTGAGTAGATCAATAGGTACCGCTCCGGCGGGAAGGTAACGGCGCTCATGCCGCCACATGACCTTGGAGGTGTCTACGGACAACGCCGGCTCTTTGGCTTAGAAATGGAGATGAGCACCACACCCCAGAGTCAGACATGACTGGACTTAATGTCAGGGGACTACCTTTACCTTTTTAAAACACCTCCCCCGCTTTTTAGCAGTACCTATTTTCTCTAATGAGCGCTAAAGCTGTTTTTGAACTACTTAGGTAAAGAGTGGGCAGGGCTGACGGTTGGCTACACACGCCAACCTGGGGTTCAAATTTGCAACCTTTAAGTAGAAAGATCTTATAGTTGCTGATGATTTACCAGCTGTGCTAAACCACCGGTTTTGCACATTTGCAATATGTGCAACATGAATCCGACCCAGCTTTCTGGAAAACCTTTAGCAGCAAGGAAGACTAAACTCCCAGCTTTCAGAAAGTGTCTTCATAGTGGTGGCCCCATCTATGGAATGTCCCCTCAAATGATGTCTGCCTCCTGCATATATGAATAATTTTATGTCACCAAGTTAATAACTTTTTCTACTCTCTTCGATTTTTATTTTTAGCTTTGCTTATACAATGTAAGCTTTATTTCTAGCTCTTCTCATGTTTAAACACCGTTTCAGCTTGCTTTACTTGCTTTGATTGTGAAACCTATGATTTCATTGTCTTTGCCTTGCTTCATATCTACAAGATGTGATCGGGCATTTTAAAGTCCGCAGTGGGAATGTTGGATTGGTATTTTGGAATTCCTGCCCAACTTTGGAAACTCGACAACAACAAAACTTTATTTATATAGTGCTCTATCTCCCCAAGGGGACTCTGAGCGGTTTCCAAGTAACATAATCAATACATACAAAGAAATCAGTGTAAACATAAAATTAACAAGACAATATAAGCATTAAAACCACAATGGCGCATGTATTAAAAATAATCTTGGCTGTTCAAGGCAGTTTAAAAGGTTGGGCCAGGTTAATGCGATTTTAGAGGGCATGGGAAATTAGGTAGAGTCTATGGCTGTACATTTCCAGGGCTTAATAGAAGAAAGTGGCCTGGGTAATTAGTAGAAAAAATACGGCCAATTTCAACAGTATCTGGATCAGAGCTAGAACTAGTCGTTCTCAAAGGTTTGTTTAAACCACCAGGTCTTCAGGCTCTTACAAAAAGAGGGGAGGTATGGGGCCTGTCTTATTTCTCCAGGAAGGGCGTTCCAGAGGTGAGGGGCCACCACTGAGAAGGCCCTCTCTCTTGTCCCCACCAACCGTGCTTGTGATAGTGGTGGGAGCAAAAGGAGGGCCTCCCCGGAAGATCTTAAATTGGGGGACCCTGGGCAAATCATACTCTCTCAGCCTTAGAGGAACACATCTTGCCAACTTAAGAGTCACCATAATTTGGAAACAATTTGAAGGCACCCAACACCACCACCAGCATCACTAACTAATGACACTCAACTCATTCTGAGGATGCAAGGCCGACCAGACTCTATACCCGATAATTTCCAACAATGCTTTGAGGCCGTTACTGGATGGCTGCATGCCAGCAGGTTGAGGATGAATCCAGCGAAGACAGAGATCCTTTGGTTGGGTCGCCCAGACAGAGGAGTGATCCGGTTGCCTACCCTGGATGGCGTGACATTATGCCCACCATCTTTGGTAAAGAGTCTGGGAGTCCTTTTAGACCCTCTGCTGACGATGGAGGCCCAGGCCTCCGCTGCGAGCAGAGTCACATTTTTCCATCTGCATCAGGCTAGGCGTCTGGCTCCCTATCTGTCCAGGGACGACCTGGCCACGGTGATCCAGGCTATGGTCATCTCAAGGTTGGACTACTGTAACGCCCTCTACATAGACCTGCCTTTATCGGTGATCCAGAAACTTAAACTAGTGCAAAATGCTGCTGCCCGGCTTCTCGCAGGGGTCCCAGCGAGGTGTCATATCACTCCAATCTTGTAGCAACGGCACTAGTTGCCGATTGAGCACCGGATAACCTTCAAAGTGCTGATTCTTACCTTTAAGGCCTTATATGGCCTGTGGCCGGAGTACCTGAGGGCCTGCCTCACCCCCTACCAACCCCTGAGATCACTCCATTAAGACGATCAGAATCTCCTTGAAGTTCCCAATTTTAGGACCTTTCACCTGATGCCTACTAGGCGTAGAGCATTCGTGGTAGAGGCTCCTTAGCAGTGGAAGCACGAGCTCTCTGAGACTTACTAGCTTTTTGTAGAGCTTGTAAAACTTATTTAGTCTGGCATTTGAATCTTGCTGATTGAAATTTTTCTTTGATTTTAAATGTAATGTATCGCACATGTATATTGCAAACCGCTCCGAGCCTTTGGGGAGTGGCGGTATATAAAATTGATAAATAAATAAATAAATAAATAAATACTATAACAGCTCAAGGCATTTGACAGATGAATGGTATGTGAACATTTCTGGTGGACTTTTTTTTTTGTCGTGCCAGGAGCGACCTGAGAAACTGCAAGTCGCTTCTGGTGGACTGAAAGAAGGGATTGTGACAAGATATATCTGAGCTATTCTGGTTTATTGGTGCAAGACCACAGATCTCTGGCCAAAGCTGGATGATAGAGCTGGATAGTGATATCACACAGAAATGGGAATCATAGCTCAACTGTCCTCAGTTCAAATCCAACAACTCATGTGTTTATAATTAGTTTTCCATGTTGTTTCTATGCTTTATGAATTAACAATTATTTTGGTTCACTAGGCACAGAGCAATTAGCTCAGTTACCATCTCCTCGAATAGTGAAGACTCATCTCCCAGTACAACTTCTTCCCAAGTCCTTCTGGGAAAATAAGTGCAAGGTAAACATGTAAACATGCAATAAAAAGACTAGCAAGTATTTATATTACAGACTCATCTTGAGAAGGAGAGAGGGCTGTTGGACTACATCTTTCCCCCAATATTATTTCCTTTCAAACTTCATTATCACCCATTATCTTATCCTTCTGGGGTTGGCAAAAAAGGACCAAAAGACACTACTCAGAATATGGCTTAGTGGCTGTTCGTTGCTTACCCTTACTGTACATTGATAGAAATACATGAGAGCACTAGGTTGTCTGGCTCTGTCCTTTATAATTCATAGCCATGTTCCAGGTTCTTCTTTTACCTAATTTTGTCCTGGAACGATCTATTCATGCTTCAATAGCAGAATGTTTAATTGGCTGTAGGAGTACTTTCTGTCAAGCTGTGGGGAAAAATATAATTGGATTGACTCCCTTAGAAAAATCTACCTGAAATATCAGAGTTCACATCAATCCTTCTTCTCATTGAGGAGGCCTCTGAGATGTGCTATGCTAGATCAGACCATAGAGATATCTAGTTCAGCATTCTGTTCAAGTAATATGTCTGAAAAACCTCAGAAAGGAACTACAGTACAATAGTTTCCCTCTCATTACACCCAGCAATTACCAATTTGCTTTAGTTATGTCTCTCCTCTGCTTGTTCTTTTCCTTTCTCTTTTGTGCTTCCCACAATTTTCATTAATTGTTTTCCTTCACTTTCCACTCATGTTATAGGTATTTCTTTGACTGCTCTGCTTCCTCCTAAAATTGTCATGAATGACTTTTCAATAACTTTGAAGCATTTTTAATTGCAATTTCCAGTGTGAGAAGGTCTATCAGATTACAGAAAAACATTTAGATGTATAGACATACAAATTCTATGCATTTACAATTACATTGGCTTTTGGTCCTGGGAGATTTCAATGTTCATGCCGAGACCTCTCTCTCAGGAGCAGCTCAGGACTTTATGGCCGCCATGACAACCATGGGCCTGTCCCAATTAATATCTGGTCCCACCCATATCGCCGGACACACATTGGATTTGGTCTTCACTCAGGGATGGGGTGATAGTGTCGGGGCGGAGGAGCTGACCATCGCTCCATTGTCATGGACCGATCACTACCTGATTAGGTTTAGACTTACTGTTCCTCCTAACCTCCGCAGGGGTGGTGGACCCATTAGAATGGTCCGCCCCAGGAGGCTCATGGAACCAAATGGCTTCCTGACGGCTCTTGGGGAATTTCCCACCTCCTTGACTGGCGACCCTGTCGATGCCTTGGTCTCTCATTGGAACACCGAGATGACTAGGGCAATCGACACAATCGCTCCGGAACGCCCCCTTTCGAGTAACCGAGCTAACCCGGCCTCTTGGTTTACTGAGGAGCTGGCAGCAATGAAGCGAAAGAAGAGGTGGCTAGAGCGTGTGTGGCGCAGGAATCCGACTAAATCGGCACAAACACATCTGAATACCTTTCTAAGGTCCTACGATGTGGCAATAGCGGCAGCACAAAAAACATCTTTTGCTGCCAATATTGCATCTGCGAAGAATCGTCCAGCTGAGCTCTTCCGAGTTGTCAGGGGTCTGTTAAATCCGCCGAAAAGCGAGATCCCTGACAACTCTGGAGCTCGCTGTGAAGCGTTTGCTCGATTCTTCGCAGATAAAATTGTGCGGATTCGGTCGGTCTTTAACACCACTTTACCTGCAGTCTCTGAGAATGTGGCGAGAGCATCTGCTTGTCAGGTTTTATTGGATTCGTTTCAATTGGTTCAGCTTGAGGATGTGGACAGGATCCTTGGAGAGGTGCGACCCACCACATGCATCCTAGACCCCTGTCCTTCCTGGCTGATAAAAGAAGCCAGAGGGGGTTTGGCAGAGTGGGTAAAGGTGGTGGTTAATGCCTCCTTACAGGAGGGCAAGATTCCAGCGAGCTTAAAGCAAGCTATTATCAAACCGCTGTTGAAAAAACCATCACTGGACCCCACTCAATTAGACAACTATCGGCCAGTTTCCAATCTCCCCTACTTGGGCAAAGTCCTGGAACGTGTGGTGGCAGCACAACTCCAGGGATTCCTGGTAGACACTGATTATCTTGATCCGGCACAGTCTGGCTTTAGACCGGGACATGGAACGGAAACAGCCTTGGTCGCCTTGGTAGATGATCTTCGCAGGGAACTGGACAGGGGGAGTGTGTCCCTGTTAGTTCTGCTGGACCTCTCAGCGGCCTTCGATACCGTCGATCACGGTATCCTTCTGGGACGCCTCAGAGACATGGGCCTCGGGGGTACTGCTTTGCAGTGGCTCCAATCATTTCTTGAGGGACGGTCCCAGAAGGTGTTATTGGGTGACACCTGTTCGGCCCCACAACCGTTGTCGTGTGGAGTCCCACAGGGTTCAATTCTGTCCCCAATGTTATTTAACATCTACATGAAGCCGCTGGGAGAGATCATTCGGAGTTTCGGACTGAGATGTTATCTCTATGCAGATGATGTCCAGATCTGTCACTCCTTTTCACCTGTCACCAAGGAGGCTGTCCAGACCTTGAATCGGTGTCTGGCTGCTGTGTCGGACTGGATGAGAGCTAACAAATTGAAATTGAATCCAGACAAGACAGAGGTCCTACTGGTCAGTCGTAAGGCCGAACAGGGTATAGGGTTACAGCCTGTGCTGGACGGGGTTACACTCCCCCTGAAGACTCAGGTTCGCAGCTTGGGAGTGATCCTGGACTCATCACTGAGCCTGGAACCCCAGGTCTCAGCGGTGGCCGGGAGAGCTTTTGCGCAATTAAAACTTGTGCACCAGTTGCGCCCGTACCTCGGGAAGTCTGATCTGGCCACGGTGGTCCACGCTCTTGTCACATCCCGAATAGACTACTGCAACGCGCTCTACGTGGGGTTGCCCTTGAAGACTGTTCGGAAACTTCAACTAGTCCAACGAGCGGCAGCCAGATTGCTCACCGGAGCGACATACAGGGAGCATACCACCCCCCTGTTATGCCAGCTCCACTGGCTGCCGATTAAGTTCCGAGCACAATTCAAGGTGCTGGTTTTGACCTACAAAACCCTGTACGGTTCCGGTCCAGCGTATCTGTCCGAACGCATCTCCCTCTACGTCCCACCCAGGACCTTGAGATCATCTGGGGGGGCCCTGCTCTCGACCCCACCACTCTCACAAGTGAGGCTGGTGGGGACGAGGAGCAGGGCCTTCTCAGTGGTGGCTCCTCACCTGTGGAACTCACTCCCCGGGGAAATCAGGGCAGCATCATCCCTCCTCGCCTTTAGGAGGAGGGTGAAGACGTGGTTGTGGGACCAGGCCTTTGGGCACTCCAGCAATTAAAGCAGACATTCAGGCAAGTAAGACCAGCAGGACGGATAAAGTGGAACAGGAAACTAGAACTATGAATGAGCAAACGCTGACCATGTAAAAGGAGAAATTGGGTTTGTATGGGGTTTTTATTGATTTTATTGGTTTTATGGGATTAATGTATGAATTTATGTATGAACTGTTGTTAATTGATTGATGTAATTTTGTGTACACTTGTTTTATGATGCAGGCATCAAATTGTGCCTTGCTGCTGTAAGCCGCCCTGAGTCCCCTTCGGGGTGAGAAGGGCGGGGTATAAGAACCCCAAATAAATAAATAAATAAATAAATAAAATTGGTTAACAAACAAACAAAGGGGAATTACATTTTCACTCAATATTCACACCACATGTACACACATTCATCCACAGGCATTACCATACCCTTTTCTCCCTCCTTGGAGAAGCACCTGTTAGGCCAGACCCTGATTTCCTGCAGCCTGCCAATGTATAGTTCCATAACTCCATGATTTCAAAATGCTGAAAAGCCAAAACTTCTTTCCCTAAGAACAATGCCAAGGACCAGGTCTCTGTTTCCCATACAGCAGAACCTAACTCCCTGCACAAAATCTAAGACTCCAAAAGCACACTTCTTCCTCTTCCCTTGAGAAAGAAGCCCCAAAGTGACCAGACTGCTCCCGTGCAAATCTGCCACTATCCATAGGTACACTATCTTTCTCCTTCCCATGGAGCAGAGGATAGCGGGTGTATCAGACTCCTCAGGTCGGTCACACTTTGAGCATTATTAGACTGAGTGTTTTATAGGAATATTCTGCTGATGTAGTCCCAAAGTTGTAAATTAATGATAGACATCTTCCATCCTGCCTCCATCTCACTTTCCTGGCCACATGTTGATCTTCTTGATTGGTGTTGACAAACACAAAGCTTGTGTTGACTTCCTTCTTAACATAAGGAATGTTGCAAATATTTCTGTTATCACTGTCCCAATTCTTATCAGAGTTTACCTTTCCAATCTCATTGACAGGTTTTAATCACAAAGCAGCAAGCAGGCAGTTAGTCATTGCAGGCCTTAATATTATACTGGTGTTTCCAAAATACATGCATGCATCCATTCCCACACATCATATTAAATTCATATTTGTCAAATCTGCACATTGAATTTCGTGTGACAAAATGATTATAGTATTAGCTATTTCTTGAGAACAGGTTTAATGAGGGCTCTGGGCAATCTTCTTCTGCAGCAGAAAGAGAACTTCCATTACTAATCCCCACCTGGCTTTAAAAGGTTCTGTAGGGTGCACTACTTCTACAGGTATTATTGTTTGAAATCTCCATTAATTGGGTTCTCTTTCCACCTAGGTTGGATCTACACTGCCACTTAATCCAGATTATCACTAATGCTTTTCTTGCGTCGGCAGGACTGTTGACCAAAAGATTGGCCGTTCAAATCCCCGTGTTTCTCCACCCAAAGCATTTCCACTAACCCAACGGCCTAGCAAAGTAAAAGCAGAATTGAACTTTTGCACAGGAAACCATAATGTGATATTAGTGGGAAAGCTCTTGATTTTTAAGCTATAAAAAAGAATTGCTTTTACAACAGTTTCCCATGGGACAACAATTGCAGAGCAAATACATCGTTCAATCAGCTACATTTTCATTTGTCTAGATTAATCTGCAGTGGTAAAAAATCCAGTACATCTTGACTCACCCTTCTCCTTCTCCTTCTCCTTCTCCTTCTCCTTCTCCTTCTCCTTCTCCTTCTCCTTCTCCTTCCTTCCCATGAAGATGATCTATGTGGCTCGCAACGCAAAAGATGTAGCTGTCTCTTATTACCACTTTGACTTGATGAACAAGCTGCACCCAGAACCTGGCACCTGGGATGAATATCTGAAGAAATTCATGGCAGGGAGAAGTAAGTTTAGCCAGTCATTTGCTATTGTAAGCAATCTGAATTTTCAGTTCTTTCAGGAAATATAAAATATTGAGACTACAGATTATAGATGTTTAATAATAATAATAATAATAATAGTAATAGTAATATGTCAAGATTAATTTAGTTATGTATGTGTTTTTCAATGTGCTTCTATGTATTGCCAAGATGGATGCCACTGTGAATTGAAAATGCCATACAGAAATATTTATACTTTGAGGCTGTGATGAAGTGAACTTGAGAAAGTGAGATAAGGTTTGTACTTGCTGAGAACAGAAGGGAGTAACCAGTCTCAGCAAGAGAAGATAAGCAGATGTGAAGAGGCTTTCGGTTTTGACTAGTTCCTGAATTGTAGCTCGTTGTAGAAAGACGTGTCTGATGTATGTACTTAGTAAACTTAGTTTCTTTTGTAACTCAAAGCCTGCAGAGTCCTTATTTTGCAACTCAGTGTCTGCTTGATCTAGTATTCCTTCCGCTGGGTGTCGTCAATCTCTGACATAATAATAAAACTTTATTTATATTCCGCTCTATCTCCCCAAAGGGACTCAGAGCGGATTCCAAACATAAAAGGCAAACATTCAATGTCGGAATACAAACGACAATACATCCATGCTAACGAAATTTATACAACTCAACATTTGCTGCTATCTCATGAAGATAGATAGCTTCTCAAATCAAATCCTGATTTTTTTCTTTTATTCAGTAAATGAAAGGGGCTTTTTCCTTGCAGAAATAGTGTTTGGATGATATATGTTTATTAGGTTTAAAAAGGGTGAAAATGTACATGCTATTTTTGGAACAGTGAAGGTGGTCTGGAAAATGCCCCAAGTTTAAATCTGAATTAACCTTTTCTGTCCGAGGTTCAGCTCTGAAGGAGAAAAATTATCCCAATTTCTGCCAAACCTAGTTGTGTATGACTAGCATTTATGCTTTCACTGAGGGCTATGTGAAATTATATGATGTCAATAGGAAGTCCTATGCCTATAAAAGGAGCCTCCGGTGGTGCAGTGAGTTAAACTTGAGCTGCTGAGCTTGTTGACCGAAAGGTCTCAGGCTCTAATCCGGGGAGCAGCATGAGCTTCCGCTGTGAGCCCCAGCTTCTGCCAACGTAGCAGTTTGAAAATGTGCAAACGTGAGTAGGTCAATAGGTACCGCTCCGGCGGGAAGGTATTGGCGCTCCGTGCAGTCATGCCGGTCACATGACCTTGGAGGTGTCTACGGACAACGCCGGCTCTTCGGCTTAGAAATGGAGATGAGCACCACACCCCTGAGTCAGACATGACTGGACTTCATGTCAGGGTAAAACCTTTACCTTATGCCTATAAAAAACAGCAAGTTTGTTCAATCCAGACTGGGACAAAATAGGGAGTTAAAGCCTTCTATACCTCATGTATTGGTCCTGATCTGAAATAGGTTGGCTATTTGTAAAAGAAAATGGCAAACTGTGTACTTAATGTGTTATATTGTTTGGTCCCAAGACACTTCAATTCCTATTCCATGAGTACTTCTGCATTTTAGAAGTATAATATTTTTAATTACATGCTATATTTGGAACATCAGCAAGATGCAAAAAATAGGAAGGGCAAACTAAATGATGTCTCTATCGCAAGAGTAGAAGGATTTTTAGATGCGCTGATATTATATTACACCTGTTATCCTGCAGAAATTAAATTTCTAGGCTCAGCCTTTGTGGCTTACATGTATTAGTTTAGATGCAATTTCTAACTATTTAGATATAATTTAGATCCACAATTTCCATGCAGTAACACAAAACCATCCTTTTTTTTTTTTTGCAATCATTTTAACCTGTGACAACCCAAGTTTTCATTCAGATTTCAGCAGTGCTGAAAGGCTGAATTGGTCATGCATATGCTGACAGTACACACAGAGCAGTGCAACTTGTGCATGGAAAGCTAACTTTGCTGCCTTGTTATTATTATTATTATATTTATATTGCATGTTATTATATGTTTCACTTTTGAGTATGTCTTTATTTCTCTCTCAACATGTAGCAGGTTTTGGGCCCTGGTATAATCACGTGAAAACCTGGTGGAATAAGAGGAATGAGCACCCCATGCTATATCTGTTCTATGAAGACATGAAAGAGGTAAGAGGCAAAAGGGTACATCCTTGCAGGCATATTAGGGGTAAAACATTTAAAGAAACAACTTTGCCAAGTGATACACCAGTAGTTGGTTCTTTTATGGCAATGGTTCTCAACCATTGGGGGTGTCATGAGGGGGTGCCAAAGACCATCAGAAAACACAGTATTTTCTGTTAGTCATGGGGGTTCTGTGTGGGAAGTTTAGCCAAATTCTCTCATTGGTGGGTGTTGATATTCTATGTTAAATTTTTGGTTTATAGCTCTATGTTTACATATGGCAGATAGGGAAGAATAGGCACAGACAGGGTAGCAACAGCAGAGATAGGATTCATTTGCGTATGGAAGCCGATTGGTCATATGCAGATTAGCGTAGGCCCAGGATTTGAAAAGGTTGTTAGGCCAAAATGACAGTTGGGAAGAGAAGAGCTAAACATTCCAAAGGGACAGAGCCAAGGTTTTTAAAAATAGGCAGTTAGAGAGTCAAAAGTGTGAGTTAGGAATTGCTGTTTTGTGAGATGAGTTAGGGATTCCTGTTTGTGAGAGACAGTTAGGAACTTCTGTGAGAGAAAAGAGTTAGGAACTCCTGTTAGAAATAAGAAGTTATGAAGATGTGTTAAAGACTTCTGATATATAGAAGCAGTTAGCTAAATAGAGCTCAATTTTAGGAACATAAAGAAAGCCAGTGGTGCTTTAGTCAGAAAATAATTTCAGTCAAGAGTGTGTAAAGCAAATAACATGTTTGTGAATGTGAAACATTGAAAGTCTATTTCAGAAAAGTAAACCAAGTATATTATACCGACTGTAAGCCTCAAGATTGCAACAAAACTCAAATGTAACCACACGCGTTGGAGCCAGAAGTTATAAATAAACTGTGTTACTTCGTTATACAGAAGTGTGTCTCAGTGCCTGTACAAAGGTTAAACAGTACACAGAAAGTCCCAGCTAATATAAAAGAAGAAACTGCATCATTATAAGAGTAAAGAGGTTTTTCTTAAAATAAGAAATAGTCTCTCTCTCCCTCGCTACAGTGGGGTTCTGAATGCTCTTTGATTGTAGGTGAACTATAAATCCCAGCAACTACAATTCCCAAATTTCAAGGTCTATTTTCCCCAAACACCACCAGTGTTCATATTTGGGGATATTGAGTATTTGTGCCAAGTTTGGTCCAGATCTATCATTGTTTGAGTCCACAGTGCTGTCTGGATGTAACTGAACTACAACTCCAGAACTCAAGGTCAATGCCCAGCAAACCCAGTATTTTCTGTTGGTCATGGGTTTTCTGTGTGCCAAGTTTGGTTCAGTTCCATCATTGGTGGAGTTCAGAATGCTCTTTGATTGTAGGTGAACTATAAATCCCAGCAACTACAATTCCCAAATGACAAAATCAACCTCCCCCTCCCAACCCCACCAGTATTTGTAATTTTAATCTATATGTATTTTAACTTGTTATTGTATGATGTTTTGCATTGTACTATTAGTATTGAATCCTTGCTGTGAGCCGGTCCGAGTCCCTCTACGGAGGTTAGAGAAGACTGAGATATAAAAGTTTTAAATAAATAAATAAATAATATTCAGTATTTGTGCCAAATTTGGTCCAGTGAATGAAAATACATCCTGCATATCAGATATTTACATTACAATTCATAACAGTAGCAAAATGACAGCTATGAAGCAGCAACAAAAAATAATTTTATGGTTCGGGGTCACCGTAACATGAGGAACTGTTATTAAGGGGTCGCGGCATTAGGAAGGTTGACAAACACTGTTATATGGAATATCATATGCAACGTCTTCCTGAATCAGATCAAGCACAAAAACAATAGATGCCCTTCAATTTGTGAACTTTTATGTAGAAAACAAAGCTTGGCAAAGTAGGAAATATTATTGACTCATGGAGTGTCTGAGGACTGTATGAACACTGGCACCATTTCTATCCCATATTTCATAGGATCCAAACCGTGAGATTAAGAAAGTCATCGGTTTTTTGGGAAAGGACCTGTCAGAATCAGCTGTGGATAAAATTGTATGCAACACCTCCTTTGACAAGATGAAGGAGAACCCTGGTACAAATTATAGGATGGTTCCAACTACACTAATGGATCTGAATATCTCTCCATTCATGCGCAAAGGTAAAGATTAACATGAATTTCTCTGAGAATTACAGTTGGCCTTCCACACTAGAGGTTTTGACTTTTGCAGTTTTGATTATCTGTAGATTTGGTTAATATGATCTCTCTAGGAATCTTAAGGTCCTCTAGTGCAACTCTAATAATAATAATAATAATTATAATTATAATTATAATTATTATTTCGAATACAGACTGACATAGTTTTGGAACACAACACGCCAGACATCACGATTGTGGAAAAGAAAAATGTCTGGATTATTGATGTCTCAATTCCAGGTGACAGTCGCATTGAGGAAAAACAACAGGAAAAACTCAGCCGCTATCAAGACCTCAAAATCGAACTGCAAAGGCTCTGGCATTAATCAGTAAAGGGGGTCCCAGTGGTCATTGGTACACTGGGTGCTTTGCCAGAAGATCTCAGCCATCATTTGGAAACAATAAACATTGAAAAAATCACGATCTGTCAATTGCAAAAGGCTTGGATCTGCGCGCATCATTCGAAAATACATTACACAGTCCTAGATGCTTGGGAAGTGTTCGACTTGTGATTTTGTGATACGAAATCCAGAATATAGATCTCGTTTGCTGTGACATGCTGTGTTTTTGTGTCAATAATAATAATAATAATCTGTATTTGTATTATTATTATTATTATTGACACAAAAACACAGTATGTCACAGCAAACGAGATCTATATTCTGGATTTCGTATCACAAAATCCAATATGAGTCTATGGTCAATTTCAAGCAGAAAGTAATAATAATAATAATAATAATTTTCTGCTGGAAATTGACCATAGATTCATACTGGAGGACCTAGAGATTCATACAGGGACAATAATAATGTAATATAATATAATATAATATAATATAATATAATATAATATAAATAGTATAACAACAACAACAACAACAACAGATTTTCTGCTGGAAATTGACCATAGACTCATACTGGAGGAGCTAGAGATTCATAGAGGGAACACTTCTCTAGAATAGATCTTCTGACAAAAAGTTGGTCATAGAGTCATGCTAGAAGTCCTAGAGATTTCTAGAGAGGTGTTTCTTAGGTTAAAAATATAGTTCTTCTTAATTCATGGTTTTTCAACTTGTATGGGGTTCCTGTGCCCCTAAACTCAGCAAATTTGCAGGGCTGACTGTCTTCCCCAGACTTTAGTTAGACTCCTTAATGGTTTCTGTGAAGGAGTGTGGTTAAACTTACTGCCACCTAATCTGTGAGGGAAGCCGGGCAACCATCAATATCAGCTTAAGAGCTATTTTATAAAGGGACTATTAATTACAGAAGGCTTTATTCATTTGATAGCGTAGCATTTACTGTCCCTGGCTTGACTTTACTTATGCAGGCTGTTCAACTTAGGAGAAACTGTATCAGGCAAGGCTTGAGGAAAACAGTAACAAGTTTATTTTAACAGGAGTATAACATGTTTAACTGTTTCTTCACAAGAGGCACAAATCTTGATTGGTTACATTAGTAATGTTTCATGAATAATCTCAGGCACAGTCTTCAAGAAGTTTCTATAAGCAGATGTAACCCTTCTGGACAACTGTCCTAATATAACAAATAAGCTAAAAGGCTTATTCAACAGAATTCCCTATAGCACACTGGCTACAGACACATTCCCTGAATCTCCACCCAGAGACTCAGTCTTCCCTATAGCACACCGGCTACAGACACATTCCCTGAATTTCCACCCAGAGACTCAGTCTATCCAGTAGCTCACCGGCTTACTGACTGACTTTCAAAAACAGCTGCCCCATGAAGAAGCAGTTGGCTCCGCCCCCGTTGCTATGGCAACCCAGCTAATGCCAAGCCACCATCTCCAACAAAATATATTCCTTCATACTTACCATTTATCAACCACTGTCTAAACAACACATAAACATGAGAATAAAAGTTACACATCGTCACAGTTTCTTTCTTGTTTTTTAAAAAATATTTGTTTATTCATCTGAATACAGGTTCAGCATGTCATATCCAAAAATCCAAAATACTCCCCAAATCCAAAATTACATTGGCAGCTGAAATACTGACATCTTTTCTTTCTGATGGCTTGGTCTATGCAAAATTGTGCTCAACATTTATCACATGCTATTTGCATTTATAAAGTGTGTATGAATTAAATGTGGATATTTACAAATACAGATATTTCATAATCCAAAATTTAAAACAACTATGTCCAAACATTTTGGATAAGTGATGCTCAACTTATCCAGTGCCGGGATTGTGGCGCAGTTGGCTGAGTGTCAGCTGCATTAAGATCACTCTGACCAAAAGGTCATGAGTTCGAAGCCAGCCCGGGTTGGAGTGGGTTTCCAACCAATTGTGTAGCCTGTTGTCGACCTTTGCAACCTGAAAGACAGTTGCATCTGTCAAGTAGGAAAATTAGGTACCACCTTGAAGTGTGGGGAGGATAAATTAACTAATTTTATGAGGCCATAAAAAAAAGACACTAGCAAGTGCTCCGGCAGGAAGCATGCGGGGAATGTGGAGGGACTTCATCAGTGTCGCAGATGGACGATGAAAGCGACCGCTCCCTTGGCGGCCAGAAAAAGTTAAATAGCCTTTGTCTATGTCTGTATATGTTGTTTGTCAGCATTGGCATTGAATGTTTGCCATATATGTGCACACTGTAATCCGCCCTGAGTCCCCTGCGGGGTGAGAAGGGCGGAATATAAAAGCTGTAAATAAATAAATAAATAAACCTGTAATACTAAATGTTTGACTTGTACTTTTTAAATCCAAAATACCCAGTTAATGTTTAATATTTCTATTAAAATTAATTTCTATTAATATTTAATATTAATATAGATGTGCTTTTTAGAGCGTTCAAATAGGAAGCCCGTGATTCTTTTTTCTTTCCTCTTTCCTCTATTGATCACGCCAAAAAAATCCTTTAACCTGATTAAAATTAGATGTTAGAATTTTTTATTAGCATCTAATTGACATTCCTTGTTTATTGCTTGTTGTTATATTGCTTCAATTGTTTTTAATTTGCCTTGGGTTTTGTATTGTTACGTTGTGTGTTGAGGCCTTGGCCTTTGTAAGTCGCATCGAGTCCTTCGGGAGATGCTAGCGGGGTACAAATAAAGTTTAATAATAATAATAATAATAATAATAATAATAATTCCTCTGTCTTCTAGGCATTGCTGGCGATTGGAAGAATTATTTTACTGTTGCTCAGAATGAGACATTTGATGAAGATTATAAGAAGCAAATGGCAGATACAACACTCCAATTCCGAACGGAAGTCTGAAGTTCCTTGTAGCTACAACACAATTGCCCTTGTTCTCTTGTTTAGTAAATACCTTGAGCTTCCCAGTGTCTCTGCTTTTAATTAGAGGAAAAAGCAAATTCATCCTCTTCCCAGCTAGGGAATTCTGAAGACATGCAGACCTGCAATGATAAGGCTCGATGGTGAAAGGAAGTTGTGATTTATTATATACTGCACTAACATATATCTACCCAGCTTTATGTAGGTGGAGCCCCTGGTGGTGCAGTGAGTTAAACCCATGTGCCGGCAGGACTGACCGACAGGTGGCAGGTTCAAATCCGGGGAGAGTGCGGATGAGCTCCTTCTGTCAGCTCCAGCTCTCCATGTGGGGACATGAGAGAAGCCTCCGACAAGGGTAGTAAAACATTACAACATCTGGGTGTCCCCTGGGCAACATCCTTACAGATGGCTAATTCTCTCACACCAGAAACAACTTCCAGTTTCTCAAGTTTATTTATTATTCGAACTTATATGCCACCACTCCCCTGGGGCTCGGAGTGGCTTACAAGAACGGCTAAAATCTAACACAATTTAAAAACAATTTAAAACAATTTAAAAACAGCAATATCAAAAATCAAAGGCCTGTCGAAACAGGTATGTCTTACAAGCCCTGCGGAAAGCTGGTAAGTCCTGCAAGGCACGGACTTCAGGTGACAGAGTATTCCAGAGCGATGGTGCCACTGCTGTAAAGGCTCTGCGTCTGGTTGCTGTTAGACGCAAGGTCTTGACACTGGGAATTTCCAATAGATCTTGGTCCTCAGAAGGGAGGGATCTCTGGGGTTGGTAGGGGGTGAGGTGGTCCCTCAGGTACATCGGCCCCAGACCATGCAAGGCCTTAAATATGAGTACCATCACTTTGAAAGTGATCCGGTGCTCAATTGGTAACCAATGCAGCTGCAGTAAGATTGGTGTTATGTGGCATCTCATCGGAATTCCCGCAAGAAGCCGAGCAGCTGCATTTTGTACCAACTTGAGCTTCCGGATCACCGACAGAGGAAGGGCAATATAGAGGGCGTTACAGTAGTCCAGTCTTGAGATGACTGTAGCTGGATCACCGTAGCTAGGTTGTCCCTGGACAGGTAGGGGGCCAGCCGTCTAGCTTGCCACAGATGAAAAAAAGCAGTTCTGCTAATGGTGGAGATCTGGGCCTCTATCGTCAGCAGAGGGTCCATAAGATCTCCGTCTTTGCTGGATTCACCCTCAACCTGCTGGCACGCAGCCATCCAGTAACGGCCTCAAGGCACTGATGGAAATAATCGGGTACAGAGTCCGGTCAGCCTTCCATCTTCAGCACCAGCTGAGTGTCATCGGCATACTGGTAACACTCCAGCCCAAAACCTCGAACCAGCTGAGCAAGTGGTCGCATATAGATGCTAAACAACAGAGGGGAGAGAATGGCCCCCTGAGGAACCCCACAAGATAGAGGGGACCTCTCAGAGGCCAGGCCTCCCCTCTCCACTCACTGTCCACGGTTGTGAAGAAAGTTGCTCCTAACACTGAAAAAAATTGTAGGTGTTGTAGGGGCCACTGCCCCCTTGCTTTCATCCCCTTTTTCTCAGTCCCTCCCTTCATACCTTTTCCACCTTTCCTTTCTCTCACTTCCTTCCCTCCTTTTTGTTTCTTCCCCCATCCTTTCTTTTACTTCTTTTCTCTTTCTTTCCATTACTTCCCCTCTCCTTCCTCCCTTCTCCAAGAAGGATAGAAACTCATAGTGGCTTCCTGTCATCATTGTTCTCTTTGTCCTTCCTTCCTTCCTTCCTTCCTTCCTTCCTTCCTTCCTTCCTTCCTTCCTTCCTCTCATACAGATGTTACCTTTCTTTTCCAGTGACATCACAGAGGGTCACTTTGTTTAGCAATAACCAATCATTCACCAAGCAACAGGCAATCCAGTCACATCACAAAGGACTACTGGATTGTCACCTAGTAGCAGTTTTTGTGATAAAGACAGACAGACAGACAGACAGACATACTTTGACTTTTATATAGACTAGTGTCTCTATGAGGACAACCAGGTGTCGGAATGACCACTGCCCCCTGCTTTCATCCCTTCTTTGTCTTTCCCATCTGCATACCTGTCTCTCTCTCTCTACTTCTTTCCTTCCTTCCTTCCTTTCCCTCTCTCTGTGTTAAACTCTGTTAAACAGCTATGGAGAACTCTTTCAAAGCTTGGCTCAAAACTAGGAATGGATTCAGTACTGCATGAATACAGGGGTTACCTGCATTATACTTACAGAATCCATGCTGTGAGAAAAAACACCACAACGTGTTCCACAGGGCATTAATTTACAATAAACAACAAGTATCATGTGGAATGATTTTAATGGCTATTAGCTCTAGTGGTGGAATCCAAACATAAACCCTGCATCTAATTCTGGTTCTTAAGATACTTCGTCAAAAGGATCCTTCCCTGGGTCATTGAGGTTGGTCATCATGGCTTCAGAGGGATGCAGCTGTATCTCTGGGGCTCTCTTATATGAGCTCCCAAACCAACTCAAAGCACTGGTGGGCCGCTAGACAACTATTCATTTTAACCTGTTATCAATACAGAGCTGGGTCGTGATTTCGTAGCATAGCATAATAATTTTATTTATTTATTTATTATTCGAACTTATATGCCTCCACTCCCCTAGGGTTCGGAGCGGCTTACAAGAACAGGCTAAAATCGAACACAATTTTAAAACAATTTAAAACAATTTAAAAACAGCAATATCAGAGATCAAAGACCCGTCGAAACAGATATGTCTTACATGCCCTGCGGAAAGTGATAAGTCCCGCAAGGCATGGACTTCAGGTGGCAGAGTATTCCAGAATGATGGCTCTGCATCCGGTTGCTGTTAGACGCAAGGTCTTGACACTGGGAATTTCCAATAGATCTTGGACCTCAGAACGGAGGGATCTCCAGCTGCGCCCGTACCTTGGGAGGTCTGACTTGGCCACGGTAGTCCACACTCTTGTCACATCCCGCCTAGACTACTGCAACGCTCTCTACGTGGGGCTGCCCCTGAAGACGGCCCGGAAGCTGCAATTAGTCCAACGCACCGCAGCCATGATTCTAACAGGAGCGGAGCGCAGGGAGCACACAACCCCCCTGTTGCGCCAGCTCCACTGGCTGCCGATTTGCTACCGGGCTCAATTCAAGGTGTTGGTATTGGCCTATAAAGCCCTAAACGGTTCCGGCCCAAGATACCTATCTGACCGCATCTCGGCCTATGAACCCACCAGGACTTTGAGATCTTCCGGGGAGGCCCTGCTCTCGATCCCGCCGGCCTCTCAAACACGGTTGGCGGGGACGAGAGATAGAGCCTTCTCGGTGGTGGCTCCTCGGCTGTGGAACTCCCTTCCTACAGACATTAGGTTGGCACCATCTCTCATGGCATTCCGAAGAAAGTTGAAGACCTGGATGTTTGTGCAGGCGTTTGAGTAATTTAGTGCAATCTGGTAACCGAACATAGGAATGGAAGAATGGACGACGAACTTGGATCATGCATGGATGATGAGGCGATTGGGTATGGGTTTTTTGTAATAGTTGTGTATTGGGATTGCTTATTAATTATTAATGGAAAATGTGTAAGTTAACTGTCATTGTTGTATGGAACTATTGCTGTTTTTATTGTCTTTACTGTTTGTGAACCTCTGTGAGTCGCCCTCGGGCTTGAGATACAGCGGTATATAAGCATAGTAAATAAATAAATAAATCTCTGGGGTTGGTAGGGGGTGAGGCGGTCCCTCAGGTACATTGGCCCCAGACCATGCAAGGCCTTAAAGGTGAGTACCATCACTTTGAAAGTGATCCAGTGCTCGATTGGTAACCAATGCAGCTGCAATAAGATTGGTGTTATGTGGCATCTCATTGGAATTCCTGCAAGAAGCCGAGCATCTGCATTTTGTACCAGCTTGAGCTTCCGGATCACCGTCAGAGGAAGGTCAATGTAGAGGGTGTTACAGTAGTCCAATCTTGAGATGACTGTGGCCTGGATCACTGTAGCTAAGTTGTCCCTGGACAAGTAGGGGGCCAGCCGTCTAGCCTGCCACAGATGAAAAAAAGCGGTTCTGCTAATGGCGGAGAGCTGGGCCTCCATCGTCAGCAGAGGGTCCAAAAGGACTCCCAGACTTTTTACCAATGATGACGGGCGTAGTGCCTCGCCATCCAGGGTAGGCAGCTGGATATCCCCACTGCCCGGTTGACCCAGCCATAGGATCTCCGTCTTTGCTGGATTCACCCTCAACCTGCTGGCACGCAGCCATCCAGTAATGGCCTCGAGGCACTGATGGAAATAAGGCTGCTGTTATCATAAAAACAAAAGGGCTGCAGGAATTGTGAGAGTGGCATTTTTATTTTTATGTAAGTATGGATAGAATACATGGCCTGTTGCATTCTGAACTCTACCAACAATGGAATGGAACCAACTTGGCACACAAAACTCCCATTACCAACAAAAACTACTGGAAGGGTTTGGTGGGCATTGACCTTGAGTTTTGAAGTTGTAGTTCATCTACATCCAAAGAGCATGGTGGACTCAAACAATGATGGATCTGGACCAAACTTGACATGAATTCTCAATACCGAAATGTGGAGTTTGGGCAAAATAGACCTTGACATTTGGGTGTTGTAGTTGCTGGGATTTATAGTTCACCTACAATCGAAGAGCATTCTGAAATCTATTAACAATGCAATTGAGCCAAACTTGGCACACAGAACTTCCATGACCCACAGAAAATACTGGAAGGGTTTGGTGGGCATTGACCTTGAGTTTTGGGGTTGTAGTACACCTACATCCAGAGAGCATGGTGGACTCAAACAATGATGGAAATGGACCCAACTTGGCACGATTATTCCATATGCCCAAATATGAATACAGATGGAGTCTAGGGGCAATAGACCTTGATATTTGGGAGTCATCATTGTTGGGATTTATAGTTCACCTACAACCAAAGAGCATTCTGAACTCCACCAATGATAGAACTGGGTCAAACTTCGCAAACAGGACCTCCATGACATATTTTAAATTTTAATTATTACATTTGGTCCAGCCATAAGTTTTTAAATGCCATCATGCTATTGTTAATGTTTCTTGCTTATTTTCTGTTATGGGTTTTATTTACTGCTTGTATTATTGTTGTTTTTGCTTTTGTTATTGCTGTGTTGTGGGCTCGGCCTCATGTAAGCCGCAGAGTCCTTTGGAGAAATGGTAGCGGGGTACAAATAAAGTATTATTATTATTATTATTATTATTATATACATTGCCACCATCAGTATCAGCAATGCACGTCAACGACTTAAATCTAGACATAGTTTTCTAAGATCTACAGAGACACTCGCTGGAACACCTCAGCAAGCAAGAGTCCAAAAGTGGCAGGCTCAAACCCAGCACCTCAACCAATGGCTGATACCAAATGAGAAACTCCCTCCTGGGCACACAGAGGACTGGGCGACTTGGAAGGCGCTGAACAGACTGCGCTCTGGCACCACGAGATGCAGAGCCAACCTTCAGAAATGGGGCTACAAAGTGGAATCCTCGACATGTGAGTGTGGAGAGGAGCAAACCACAGACCACCTGCTGCAATGCAACCTGAGCCCAGCCACATCCACAATGGAGGACCTTCTTGCAGCAACACCGGAGGCACTCCAAGTGGCCAGATACTGGTCAAAGTACATTTACCCAACTACCAAACTCAACAAGTTTTGTATTTTTCTGTTTGTTTGCTTTGTTCTGTTAGAAATGTAATATAATGGACTGGTTGCTCTGACACGACAAATAAAATAAATTGCCACCATCTTTTCAGAAAGAATATTTTTCCACCCAGCCTTTCAAAACCTCAGCAATTACCCATTCGACATATTCATGCTGGCCATGCCGCATAATACAAGAAAATACCAAATCTGACACCCTCCTTGTGACCCTCCCAGGTTGAAAAACACTGATTTAGATGAAGGAAAAGGAGAGGCACTGAAGTAGCCCTATCCTACCCACCACAACTCACCACAATTGAAGAGAGATATTGAGAAGCTGGAATGTGTCCAGAGGGCAACTAAAATGATGAAGGGTCTGGAGAACAAGCCCTATGAGGAGCGGCCTAAAGAACTGGGCATGTTTAGCCTGAAGAAGAGAAGGCTGAGAGGAGATATGATAGCCATGTGAGAGGAGGTCACAGGGAGCAAGCTTGTTTTCTGCTTCCCTGGAGACTAGGAACAATGGCTTCAAACTACAAGAAAGGAGATTCCATCTGAACATGAGGAAGAACTTCCTGACTGTGAGAGCCGTTCAGCAGTGGAACTCTCTGTGCCGGAGTGTGGCTGGATGGCCATCTGTCGGGGGTGCTTTGAATGCAATATTCCTGCTTCTTGGCAGGGGGTTGGACTGGATGGCCCATGAGGTCTCTTCCAACTCTATGATTCACCAAATAATAACTCAAAAACCCAACATGGCCATACAGTCCGAAAAACCTACAGCAACCCAAGCCAATGTGTGACTGGGGCAAACCAATGTAGGCTGGATCCAAAGGAGCCTTTCCCCACTCGCTTTCCCTTCCCTTGAAAGCAGAGAATCCTGGCTGGGTGACGTCAAAAAGCCCCCCGGTGACGTCACGCCCACTGTGCTGCCTTGATTGCCTTGGCCGGCAGGCAGGCATTCAGAGCGGGGCTTAAGGGCGCGCCAGCAGCCAGCACCCGTGTTACCAGCTACACGCGGGGCGAAACCGGGCTATATCCGCCATGGGGAAGAATAAAGGTGAGCCCCTGGGCAGGGAAAAGCTGTGGAAAGCCTTGGGAGTTGGGTTGGCCAATGGCGAGAAAGGACTGTTTGCCCTCAGCCAGGATCCTCTACATCCAGAAGCTGTAAAACCTCCAAAGAAGCCAGTATAGTGTATGTGTTTATTCATATCAAGTTTGCAAATATGATCTGAGCCAAAGACCCACTAAAAGCCATGGCTGACATGGAGCTGTTACTGTGGACTCATCTTGTGGTGTTTCAAATAATAATAATAATAATAATAATAATAATAATAATAATAAATGATTATTAATAATTAACTAGCTGTGTCCTGCCACGCGTTGCTGTGGCCTATAGTAAAACTTATCAAAGTTGAGGTAGATATCTGGACTATTATGAAAGAGAGGTCCCTACCTATTCCTTCCCCCTTTTCCTCCCCCTTTCTCTCCTTCCTTCCTTCTCTACCTCTTTCCTTCTTTCACTACTTGGTTTCATCCTTCTCTCTTTCCTTCATTCCCTCCCCCTTTCTTCCTTTGCCTTTCTTCCCTCCCTGTTAGCTTCCTTCTTTCACTTTTTATTTCCTTTTATTTTACCACCATCATAACAATAACAATAATGCAATGCATTGCCTCTGGGACCTGACACCTCTCCCATTCCCCCTAAAAGGGTCTCATAGGAACAATAGCATAATAATAATAATAATAATAATAATAATAATAATAGAAATAACAACCTTTACCCGCCACGTGTTGCTGTGGCCAATCTTCCCTCTTTCTCTCCTTCTTTCCCTCCTTCCTTCCTTCCTTCCCTCCCATCTTTCCTTCTCCTCTTCTTTCTCTATCTCTTTCCTTCCTTCCCCCTTTTTCTTTCTTTTCTGCTGTCTCTCTTTTCTTTCCTTCCATCTTTCCTTTTCTTCTTCCTTCTTTCTCTAACTTTCCTTCCTTCCCCCTTTTTCTTTACTTCCCTTTCTCTTTCTTCCTTCTTTCCTTCCTTCCTGTCTTTCCTAGATTTTGACAGGGCGGGAAGGGGCGGGGTGGGGTTTGGAGGTGGCGTGAAGTAAAAGGAGGTAAGATTGGGGTGGGGGAGTGATGGAGCGTGGGGTTGCGTGTGTGTGTGCGGCGGTGGGGGGAGTGATGGAGTGTGGGGTTGTGTGTGTGTGTGCAGCGGCGGGGGGAGTGATGGGGCGTGGGGTTGCGTGTGTGTGTGCGGCGGCGGGGGGAGTGGGGTTGCGTGTGTGCGTGCGGCAGCGGGGGGAGTGATGGAGTGTGGGGTTGCGTGTGTGTGTGCGGCGGCGGGGAGAGTGGAGTTGTGCTTGTGTGTGCGGCGGCAGGGGGAGTGATGGAGTGTGGGGTTGTGTGTGTGTGTGCGGCAGGGGGTGTGTGTGTGCGGGAAGCGGCACAGCGGGGCTTGGAGTGGGCATGGTTTCCACAGAGGGAACGTTGGCCGGAAGGCCATGTGCGCGCGCCAGGGAACTTGCGGCTGGGTGCCAATGCGCATGCTCAGTTGTTTTGCCGTTTTGTGAGTGTGTTGTTGTGTTGTTTTTCATTTTGAGTAGATATGTTTGTACCTTGTGGGTTGTGTTATGAGCATGGGAATTTTGGTTAAGTTTCGTTGGGGGGTTTTTGAGTTTTGTTTCCTTGTTGGATGCCCCTAACAAATTTATATATATAGATAATGTATTATTATTATTAATATTATTAATAATAATAACAATAAACCTTTATTTATACCCCGCTAACATCTCCCAAAGGACTTGGTGGGGCTTACAAGAGGCCGAGGCCCAACACATCAATAAAACGACAGCGTAATAAATACAACAATAAATATACTCATAAAACAAGCAATAAACATTAAAACAATAGCAATAAGCATTAGAATCATAGAATCAAAGAGTTGGAAGAGACCTCATGGGCCATCCAGTCCAACCCCCTGCCAAGAAGCAGGAATATTGCATTCAAATCACCCCTGACAGATGGCCATCCAGCCTCTGTTTAAAAGCTTCCAAAGAAGGAGCCTCCACCACACTCCGGGGCGACTAAAATGATCAAGGGTCTGGAGAACAAGCCCTATGAGGAGCGGCTTAAGGAGCTGGGCATGTTTAGCCTGAAGAAGAGAAGGCTGAGAGGAGATATGATAGCCATGTATAAATATGTGAGAGGAAGCCACAGGGAGGAGGGAGCAAGCTTGTTTTCTGCTTCCTTGGAGACTAGGACGCGGAACAATGGCTTCAAACTACAAGAGAGGAGATTCCATCTGAACATGAGGAAGAACTTCCTGACTGTGAGAGCCGTTCAACAGTGGGACTCTCTGCCCCGGAGTGTGGTGGAGGCTCCTTCTTTGGAAGCTTTTAAACAGGGGCTGGATGGCCATCTGTCAGGGGTGATTTGAGTGCAATATTCCTGCTTCTTGGCAGGGGCTTGGACTGGATGGCCCATGAGGTCTTTGATTCTATGATTCTATGATTCTTCTCAAACTATAGCCCACCCCCCAACAATCTGAGGGACCGTGAACCGACCCTCTGCTAAAAAGTTTGAAGATCCCTGCTTTATTGTTTCCTTCTTTTGACCTTGGAAATTGAGGAATTTTACATGATACAGTGAAAACCAACCAGAGAAAAAAAATGGAGGTATGGGCTGGGACAGGTCAGTTGTTAAAAAATACATCCATTTGTTTTATAGGAGGCTGGAGAAAATTTTTCTGCTGTGCTGGCCCACCTGAAACTCAGTCTACAACATGGTAAGCTGGATTCTCCAACCATTTCCTGGTGAAATAATAATAATAATAATAATAATAATAATAATACTTTATTTATATCCCGTTCCATCTCCTCCAAGGGGATTCGGTGCGGCTTACATGAGGCCACGCCCATCAGTACAATACACAACAATATAACACAAGAACATAATAAAACAAAAAAACCCCATAAATGAAAAACAATATAATAGCAACACAACAATATAAAATCTGACATGAAGACACAAAAGATTTCGCTGGGCAAGTCCAAATTCAGGATAAAATTTTAAAACATTGGGAGATAGGGCAATGTCAAACATCGGGAGGGGAGTCTTCAAGCATCAGGGCTGAATCCAGGAGGACACCCAAGCTGCGGACCTGTGATTTCAGGGGAAGTGCAACCCCGTCAAGCACAGGTTTCCACCCAATATCCCGATCCTGCCTACGATTGACCAGGAGGACCTCTGTCTTGTCAGGATTGATCCTCAGCTTGTTCATCCCCATCCAGACCATCACAGCGGTAAGGCAAACATCCAGCACCCAAGGGGCTTCCTTGGAATTAGGTGGAAAGGAGTAGTAGAGTTGGGCGTCATCCGCATAGAGATGGCACCAAACTCCAAAACTCCGGATGACCTCTCCCAGTGGTTTCATGTAGATGTTAAAAAGCATGGGGGACAGAATGGAACCTTGCTGGACCCCACAGGTCAAAGACCAGGGGTCCAAGCAGGTGTCCCCCAGCTTCACCATCTGGGAACGACCCTAAAGGAAGGACCGGAGCCACGACAGAGTTGTGCCCCCGAGACCTATCCCGGAGAGCCGACTCAGAAGGATACCATGGTTGATGGTATCGAAAGCTGCTGAGATGTCCAAGAGAACCAGCAGGGTCACACATAAAGGGAACTGTATCCATCCTTTCAAAGAATGGTCAACAAACCGCAGCCTTCCATGTTTTGTTGGATCATAACTCACACCAGCCTTAATCATTAGAGAGGAAGGCTGAGAGATCCATTTGACCAATGTTAGAACATTATTATTTTTTTCATTTGTATACCGCCATTCTCAGCCCTAAGGCAACTCATAGCGGTTTACAACAAGCAAAAACAAGGCGAACAATCAAGGCAAAAATTCAATGCGGCATCAACAAGGTACTTAAAAACAGTTAACACAGAAACAAATTAAACAATTTAACAGTAATAAACATTCAGTGGCGTCTTATAGCTAGAATCATGATCCAAACTCGTCAGTCGTAGTTCCATTTCCTGAAATTCATTGCACTGCTTATTCAAACGCCTGTTCAAATAACCAGGTTTTCACTTTCCTCCGGAATACCATCAATGAGGGGGCTAATCTGATGTCCGTGGGAAGGGCGTTCCACAGCCGAGGGGCCACCACCGAGAAGGCCCTGTCTCTCGTCCCCGCCAGCCGCGTCTGTGTTGCAGGCGGGATCGAGAGCAGGGCCTCGCCGGAAGATCTCAAAGTCCTAGTGGGTTCGTAGGTGGAGATGCGATTGGATAGGTAACTTGGGCCAAAACCGTTTAGGGCTTTATAGGCCAAAGCCAGCACTTTGAATTGGGCCCGGTAGCAAATTGGTAGCCAATGGAGCTGGCGCAACAGAGGGGTTGTATGCTCCCTGTGTGCCACCCCTGGTAGTATCATGGCTGCCACACGCTGGACCAATTGAAGCTTCCGAGCCGTCTTCAATGGCAACCCCACGTAGAGAGCGTTGCAGTAGTCTAAACGGGATGTAACAAGAATAAAGGGGACAGAATCATTATTTCCAAATATGAAATTAATTCCTGATGTTAGAGACCAGGGAGACCATGCGTACACCACAGAGTTTTCAGCAAAATTTCAGCATGTTATTAAATAATAATAATAATAATAATAATAATAATAATAATAATACTTTATTTATACCCCGCCACCATTTCCCCAAGGGGACTCAGGGCAGCTTACATGAGGCCAAGCCCAGCAATACAACAATGCAAATATACATATAAAAATACAATGCAATATAAGGAAATAAAATAAAATTCAAATACAAAAAGTGTTCTGTATTTGGTGGCAGCGTGTATTAAACTTTAAGAAGAATAAAGGGGACAGAATCATCTACAGTTGAGTAACACATAGAGCGATATTCCTCACAGCTATTAGGCTACCCTGTCACAGTAATCCTTACAATTCAGAGAAAAACTATTGTGAAAATATTTCAAAATGTAAAAGCCAAACAGTTTACTTCACAGGCAAATAATCCTTAAATTAGTTCTGTAACTAGGTTCTTGTGGGTTTTTTCGGGCTATAGGGCCATGTTCTAGAGGCATTTCTCCTGACGTTTCGCCTGCATCTATGGCAAGCATCCTCAGAGGTAGTGAAGATATCAAGCATCCTCAGAGGATATCATATCACCTCACTACCTCTGAGGATGCTTGCCATAGATGCAGGCGAAAAGTCAGGAGAAATGCCTCTAGAACATGGCCCTATAGGCCGAAAAAACCTACAAGAACCTAGTGATTCCAGCCATGAAAGCCTTCAACAATACAGTTCTGTAACTTTTCCCCTGAGCTCATTTTCATTCTTCCTAGCATGCCATATATGCTTGAAATCTTGTCTATAAATTAAAGTCCTCTTGACTACCAGACAAGTTCTGATAATGTCTGTCTTCTTGTTATAGCCTTGTTACCAGCGAGTCTGACTCCTTCAAGCCTTTCTCAGAGACAGAGACCTCGGAGACAGAGCCTGAAGCAGAAGAGGACCAGGTAAACCATTGCCTGAAGGGGGAAGCCTTGAGCTGACATATGGGTGAAGGAGGCTGGTCAATGATCTTCCTCAGCCAGTGTTAAATAGCCAGAGATGCTGCTTAGAATCATAGAATCAAAGAGTTGGAAGAGACCTCATGGGCCATCCAATCCAACCCCCTGCCAAGAAGCAGGAATATTGCATTCAAATCACCCCTGACAGATGGCCATCCAGCTTCTGTTTAAAAGCTTCCAAAGAAGGAGCCTCCATCACACTCCGGGGCAGAGAGTTCCACTGCTGAACAGCTCTCACAGTCAGGAAGTTCTTCCTCATGTTCTGATGGAATCTCCTTTCTTGTAGTTTGAAGCCATTGTTTCACATCCTAGTCTCCAGGGAAGCAGAAAAAAAGCTTGCGCCCTCCTCCCTGTGGCTTCCTCTCACATATTTATACATGGCTATCATATCTCCTCTCAGCCTTCTCTTCTTCAGGCTAAACATGCCCAGCTCCTTAAGCTGCTCCTCATAGGGCTTGTTCTCCAGACCCTTGATCATTTTAATCACCCTCCTCTGGACACATTCCAGCTTCTCAATATCTCCCTTCAATTGTGGTGCCCAGAATTGGACACAATATTCCAGGTGTGGTCTAACCAAAGCAGAATAGAGGGGTAGCATTATAGAATCATAGAATCATAGAATCATAGAATCAAAGAGTTGGAAGAGACCTCATGGGCCATCCAGTCCAACCCCCTGCCAAGAAGCAGGAATATTGCATTCAAATCACCCCCGACAGATGGCCATCCAGCCTCTGCTTAAAAGCTTCCAAAGAAGGAGCCTCCACCACACTCCGGGGCAGAGAGTTTCACTGCTGAACAGCTCTCACAGTCAGGAAGTTCTTCCTCATGTTCAGATGGAATCTCCTTTCTTGTAGTTTGAAGCCACTGTTCCGCGTCCTAGTCTCCAGGGAAGCAGAAAACAAGCTTGCTCCCTCCTCCCTGTGGCTTCCTCTCACATATTTATACATGGCTATCATATCTCCTCTCAGCCTTCTCTTCTTCAGGCTAAACATGCCCAGCTCCTTAAGCTGCTCCTCATAGGGCTTGTTCTCCAGACCCTTGATCATTTTAATCACCCTCCTCTGGACACATTCCAGCTTCTCAATATCTCCCTTCAATTGTAGTGCTCAGAATTGGACACAATATTCCAGATGTGGTCTAACCAAAGCGGAATAGAGGGGTAGCATTACTTCCTTAGATCTAGACACTGTGCTATTGATGCAGGCCAAAATCTCATTGGCTTTTTCTGCCGCCACATCACATTGTTGGCTCATGTTTAACTTGTTGTCTATGAGGACTCCAAGATCTTTTCACACGTACTGCTCTCGAGCCAGGCATTGTCCCCCATTCTGTATCTTTGCATTTCGTTTTTCCTGCCAAAGTGGAGTATGTTGCATTTGTCCCTGTTGAACTTCATTTTGTTAGTTTTGGCCCATCTCTCTAATCTGTCAAGATTGTTTTGAATCCTTCTCCTGTTCTCTGGAGTATTGGCTATCACTCCCAATTTGGTGTCGTCTGAAAATTTGATGATCCTGCCTTCTAACCCTTCGTCTAAGTCATTAATAAAGATGTTGAACAGGACTGGGCCCAGGATGGAACCCTGTGGCACTCCACTTCTCACTTCTTTCCAGGATGAAGAGGAAGCATTCTTGTGATGGTTCACTTACTTCAATTTCAGGGGTGTAGCTATGGGGGTGGACGACAAATTTTGTCTTGTTTTGAAATGGTGCAGAACCTGCTAGAATGGCGAGAAAGATCAAGACAAAAGAAATGGGTGTGTAGAGGATGGGCGGAAATACTCCAGCCTGGAAGATGACAGTTCTAGTTCTCTCTTAAACCTATTGTCCCTTCCAAGTCTTTAATCCCACTTCAATCCCTCCCTCATCCTGTGTGAATGAATAATTCTGTAGCCTAATGGTTTTGAAATTGAATTCCCATAAATGTAGGGTTCCTCAGAAACCCACCAGGAGCCACACAGTTAGAAGATCTTTTTGTCATCTATATAAATAAAAATGCAATGTTCGTTTGTGGGATTAACATAATTCAAAAACCACTGGAATAATTGACACCAAATTTGGACACAATACACCTATCAGGCCAACAAGTGACCATCACTCATAAAAACATTAAAAAATATCACGTAAGGGACTTAAAAGGCCAAAAAAGTAAAAAGACACTACAGCGCATGCGCAAAAACGACTCCCCCGGCAAGCAAAACACACAATAGCATATCCACACTTTCCTCATGACTACAGCTCCCAGAATCCTCTAAACCAGACCCTTTAGGAGAGGAGGATGATCCAAATGCACTGCTTTCAAGCTGCAAGCTTTCTTCTTCTTGGATTTCTTTGAAACCATCCCATTTCCTGCATATTTCCAATTTCCTCTTCCTGGACTGCAACTCCCAGAAACTCTCTAGATAGATAAGATAGATTAGAAAGAGCAGTGTTTCTCAACCTGGGGGTCGGGACCCCTGGGGGGGTCACGAGGGAGTGTCAGAGGAGTCACCAAAGACCATCAGAAAACACAGTAGTGTATTTTCTGTTGGTATGGGGTTTTTTGTGGGAAGTTTGGCCCAATGCTATTGTTGGTGGGGTTCAAAATGCTCTTTGATTGTAGGTGAACTATAAATCCCAGAAACTACAGCTCCCAAATGTCAAGGTCTATCTTCCCCAAAACTCCACCAGTGTTCACAATTGGGTATACTGAGTATGCGTGCCAAATTTGGTCCAGATCGATCATTGTTTGAGTCCACAGTGCTCTCTGGATGTAGGTGAACTACAACTGCCAAACTCAAGTTCAATGCCCACCAGACCCTTCCAGTATTTTCTGTTGGCCATGGGAGTTCTGTTTGCCAAGTTTGGTTTAATTCCATCATTGGCGAAATTCAGAATGCTCTTTGATTGTAGATGAACTATTTTTATTTATTTATTATTTATTAATTTCGCGCATTTCTACCCCGCCCTTCTCAACCCCCGAGGGGGGACTTAGGGCGGCTTACAAAAGGCACAATTCGATGCCAACATAAACATAACAATGGATAAAACATGTAAATAGCAATTGTAACAATTAAGACAGTCAGTCCATACATTAAAATCAATAAAAACAATCTAATGCTCAGCGTTCGCCATCTCATAGTCCGTAAATTCATTCCACATTGTCAAGTACTCTCGATTCTGGTCATCATTGTCCTTATCTAACTGCCAGATTGCCCGAAAGCCTGGTCCCATAACCATGTTTTTAATTTCTTTCTGAAAGAAAGGAGGGATGTTGATGACCTAATTTCCCCGGGGAGTGAATTCCACAGGTGAGGGGCCACCACCGAGAAGGCCCTGCTCCTCGTCCCCACCAATCTCACTTGTGATAGAGGTGGGATCGAGAGCAGGGCCTCTTCAGAAGATCTCAAACTCCGAGGTTGACATAGAGGGAGATGCGTTCGGACAGGTACGCTGGGCCTGAGCCGTATAGGGTTTTGTAGGTCAAAACCAGCACTTTGAATTGTGCTCGGAACTGGATCGGCAGCCAGTGGAGCTGACATAACAGAGGGGTGGTATGCTCCCTGTATGACGCTCCGGTGACTAATCTGGCTGCCTCCCACTGGACTAATTGAAGTTTCCGAACAGTCTTCAAAGGCAACCCCACGTAGAGTACGTGGCAGTAATCT
This sequence comes from Anolis sagrei, assembly GCF_037176765.1. Classification (NCBI taxonomy): domain Eukaryota; kingdom Metazoa; phylum Chordata; class Lepidosauria; order Squamata; family Anolidae; genus Anolis; species Anolis sagrei. The sequence goes on from NC_090026.1 coordinate 55,756,788, forward strand.
ACTCAGGATGTAACAAGAGCGTAACTATGAATCCCAGCAACTACAACTCCCAAATGACAAAATCAATCCCCACCCAGCCCCACAAAATTCTGCATGTTGTATATTTACAATATACCATTATATTGTAATATCAGTTACTATACCATTATATTGTAATATTACGAGTAATATTACATGTAATATAAAATATATAATAATATCATATTATCATTATTAGTATTATATTGTATTACATTATAATATTAATATTTTATGTGTATACAATATATTAAATTACATATTACATTATATTATGTTACTAGACGTCCCCTACCACGCGTTGCTGTGGCCCAGTCTGGTGATCTGGAAAATAAAGTAATGGTTTCTAATATATGTAATTCCTTTATGCTTGTGGGTAAGCAGCATTCCTTGTTGTTTCTATGACAGTGTTGATGTGGAGATTGTCTGGTTTGCCTACTCTGGAACATGTGACATATAATTGTCCTTCTTTAGGGGTCCCTTTCAAATCGATGATACTATATCTCTCTGTGTGTGTGAATTTATTTATTATTTATTTGATGCACTTATTAACCGCCATTCTCAGCCCTTACGGGCGACTCATGGCGGTGTACAGTACACATAAAAAGACAGTTACAAAGGCCAGTATCAACAACATATAACTATACGACAAATACAAACTACATAAAAATCCGCTTCGTCTCTTAGTAGAATCATAGCCAGTCTCATCTTCCTTATACCATTCCAGTTCTCATTACCGTAATGTTGTTGCTTAGCACTTAATTAAATGCCCTCTCGAACAGCCAGGTCTTAAGGCTTTTTCGAAAGGACATGAGGGAGGGCGCCTGTCTGATGTGTGCCGGGAGAGTGTTCCACAGCCGGGGGGCCACCACCGAGAAGGCCCTCTCCCTCGTCCCCGCCAGCCGTGCCTGTGATGCAGGCGGGATCGAGAGAAGGGCCTCCCCAGACGATCTCAAGGTCCTCGTGGGCTCGTAGGCCAAGATGCGGTCAGAAAGGTACTTTTGGGCCGGAACCGTTTAGGGCTTTCATATATATATCTATCTATATCTATGGCTGGATGGCTCTTTGTCAGGAGGGCTTTGATTACGTTTTCTTGCCCTGGTGAAGGAAGTTGGACTGGATGACGTTAAGTATGGTGGTTTTGTGTGGGAAGTTTGCCCCAATTCTGTCGCTGGTGGGGTTCAGCATGCTCTTTGATTGTAGGTGAACTATAAATCCCAGAAACTACAACTCCCAAATGTCAGGGTCTATTTCCCCCAAACTCCACCAGTATTCACATTTGGGCAAATTGAGGATTTGTGCAAAGTTTGGTCCAGATCCATCATTGTTTGAGTCCAAAGTGCTCTCTGGATGTAGGTGAACTACAACTCCCAAACACAAGGTCAATGCCCACCAAACCCTTGTAGTATTTTCTGTTGGTCATGGGAATCTTGTGCCCGAAGATTGGTTCAATTCCATCATTGGTGGAGTTCAGAATGCTTTTTTATTGTTAAGTTAACTATAAATCCCAGCAACTACCACTGGGCATGTTTAGCCTGAAGAAGAGAAGGCTGAGAGGAGACATGATAGCCATGTATAAATATGTGAAAGGAAGCCACAGGGAGGAGGGAGCAAGCTTGTTTTCTGCTTCCTTGGAGACTAGGACGCAGAACAATGGCTTCAAACTACAAGAGAGGAGATTCCATCTGAACATTAGGAAGAACTTCCTGACTGTGAGAGCCGTTCAGCAGTGGAACTCTCTGCCCCGGAGTGTGGTGGAGGCTCCTTCTTTGGAAGCTTTTAAACAGAGGCTGGATGGCCACCTGTCAGGGGTGATTTGAATGCAATATTCCTGCTTCTTGGCAGGGGGTTGGACTGGATGGCCCATGAGGTCTCTTCCAACTCTTTGATTCTATGATTCTAAATGACAAAATCAATTTTTTGAGTGAAGGGCATACATTGGGTTGTTAGGTGTCTTGTGTCCAAATTTGGTGTCAATTCATCCAATGGTTTTTGAGTTCTGTCAATCCCACAAACGAACATTACATTTTTATTTATATAGATTAGCATAGCACAGGAGACAAGGTGGAACTGTCCCCTGCCCCCCCCCCTTCACTCTGGCCCAGAGCAGCAGTTGGTGCTGGGGGGAGAGGTCCCCAACCAGGCATGTAGCTGGGGGGGGGGGGGGCTTGAGGGGCTTCAGCCCCACCCCACCCCCCCGAAATTCTCATGGTGGTTCGCGAAAAGGCCTTACTGGTGCATTATTTAAACTGTTATGTTTATTCAAGGAGCCCCCGGTGGCGCTAAAGCACTGGGTTAACCCGGTGGGTTAAAGCACTGAGCTGCTGAGCTTGTTGATCGAAAGGTCGCAGGTTCGATTCCAGGGAGCGGCGTGAGCTTCTGCTGTCAGCCCTAGCTTCTGCCAACCTAGCAGTTCGAAAACATGCAAATGTGAGTAGATCAATAGGTACCGCTCCGGCGGGAAGGTAACGGCGCTCCATGCAGTCATGCCGGCCACATGACCTTGGAGGTGTCTACGGACAACGCTGGCTCTTCGGCTTAGAAATGGAGATGAGCACCACACCCCAGAGTCAGACATGACCTTATGTTTATTCACATCATGATCTGATCACCATACTCAATATATCCTATATGCATGGGGGTATTGGGGTAATGATACAAAAGGTTTGCTAGGCTAGACCCTCTTTCACTCAGACTCAGCCCCCCCCCCGAAACTCAGCCCCGCCCGAAACCCCCCCTGAAAAAAACTTAGACCCCCCCGAAACGAAATCCTGGCTACGGCCTGTCCCCAACAGATATCATATGCAAAACAAATCTAAAATAATATTTATCTATCATTTTATTATTCTCCCTCTCACCCATCTGTAAGTTTCAAGTAGTGCAAAGTAAGGTAACTCTAACTTTGAAAATAAAAATAAAATGGAAGTGGTCGTATTTTCTTCCCACACAGAGAGAAGTCAAGTCGTATGCTGATGCTGAGGTGCAGAAAGAAACCTATAAGTCACACGATGTTGTTAAGGTGCAGAAAGAAAACGGCAAGCCATATGCCGAAGTTAAGGTGCAGAAAGAAAATGGCAAGCCATATGGTGACGTCAAGGTACAGAAAAAAACTGACAAGCCACGTGCTGAAAAGGTGCAGAAAAAAACTGACAAACCACGTGCTGAAGCTAAGGTGCAGAAAGAAAACAAGAAGACACATTCTGAAGTTGAGACGCAGAGAGAAATCAAGAAGACACATTCTGAAGTTGAGACGCAGAGAGAAATCAAGAAGACACATTCTGAAGTTGAGATGCAGAGAGAAAAGACACGTTCTGAAGTTGAGGTGCAAACTTCTAAAGTGGATCTCCCAGAGAGAAATCAATGGCGGTGGTCACGGTTACATAGAGAAATTGAGTTGCAAACCTCTGAAGATGCATTACCAACTGCTGAGATGAAATTGCCCTCCCAAGCTGATATTCATGTTCAAACCTCTTTTTCCAGCCTACCCAAAGAAGTAGAGGTCCAGGCACAAACATCCTTTCTTTCCTTGAGGGGCCCAACGCCATCTGAAAGAGATGCCCGCTTAAAATCCTTAAAATTGATTGAATTACCAAGAGTACCGGACACTGAGGCCCAAGTGCAAGCATCCTTTCCTTCATTACCTGGAGAAAGGGAGATTCTGGTGCAGACTTCGCTGCCTTTGTTATCTGGAGAAAGGGAGGCACAGGTGCAAACTTCGCTGTTTTCCTTACCTGAAGAAAGGGAAGCCCAGGTGCAAACATCACTGTTTTCCTTACCTGGAGAAAGGGAGGCCCGCGTGCAGACTTCATTGCTTACTTTACCTGGAGAAAGGGTAGCTCAGGTGCAAACTTCACTACCTTCATTGCGGGGTGAAAGAGCAGCCCAGCTGCAAACCTCCCTATTTTCACTACCTGAAGAAAAGTTGGCTGAAGTACAGACATCGCTGCCTTCATTATCTGGAGATAGGGAAGCGCAGGTGCAGACATCCCTATCTTCATTACCAGTGGAAAGGGCAATCCAAGTGCAGACATCCCTGCCTTTGTTACTTCGAGAAAAGGAGGCTTGGGTGCAAACCTCACTGCTTTCCTTGCCCGATGAAAAAGATGCCCAGGCTCAGACCTCATTTAGTGTATTACCTGAATGGAAATCTCTACTATCTTTGGGAAGTCCTCACTTATCACAACATTCCTATCTTCAGTTATTAGAGAAGATTGCCTCTTTGCCAATGTTTGTTGAATCCCAGATACAAACCTCAAATGTTGACCTACCAGGTCGTTTAGAAACAGATTCGCAAGTGCAGACTTCATTTTCCGACTTTATGTCAGAAAAAGAAGATACATCTTCTATTGCAGCAGAGCTCCCAAGTAAGCTGTCCCCTCAGTCATCTTTAAGCATATTATATCCTTCATATGTTGATACTGGGATACAGACTTTGCCTGTGGAGATACCACCTGGAAATAATTGGCGTGCTGCACGTCTGCAAGCTGAGGCCCAGGTACAGACTTCAGTTACTTCAGTAGAACGGAAACCTGTCTTTCATGCAGAACTGCCAAAACTTGAGTCAGAAACAGGAGAAGCAGACACAAGACGACTGGGAACTCATTTTTCCCTAGGAGAGAAGTCTTTCCCACCTGAACTGATTGAAGCAGCAATACAAACATCTGACAGTTTGCTTCGGGAATGGGATAAGTGGCGCTTGCTACGACCATCACAGTTGAGTGCTGAGATCCAAACATCAGCTATTGAACTGCTAAGGAATCTTTCTTTGCTATCCCACATTGAGTCCCTGGAACCAGGTTCCTGTACTGAATTGCTAAAGAAAGCTTCTTCTCTCTCAGTAGCCGAACCTCTACTGCAGCCACCGAGTCATGAATTAATGAGGAAGGTTTCTTCTTGGTCAGAGTGTGGGACCAAAGACCAGGCCTCGAATGATGAGCTGCTAAAAAAGCGTCCATCTTCAGCACAAGTGATGACAGCCTTGGCTCATGAACCTGAAGGAGTACTTTCTTCCTCATCATCAAAAAGAAAAATTCCAGTACAAACATCTGACCTGGAACTAATGAAGAGGCTTTCCTCTGTGTCACATATGGAATCTCAGGAGAAGATTTCAGACACTGACATCCGAAAGTATTCAAAATTGTCATTGACTGAAGCTGGGGATGAAAACCAAGGGGCTCTGGAAGAAAGAAAAGAGTATGTTATTACACCACAGGTACTGGGAGATCAGATACGCAAATGGTATCATGAACTTCCAGAAGTTCAAACATCAGCCCCTCAGGTCTCAATCCAAAGGGAGCCTTTTTGGCCTTCAACAGTGGACAGTAGGGTACACCCTTCATATGCTGAAGTACCAGTTGGAAATAGACTTCACTTGCCCATGGGAGAAGGAGAATCTCGCTCTCAATTGCCAAGTGATAGGCAGACACAAACCTCCTTGCTTGAAATATGGCAAGCAAGAAGTTTGGCAGATGCTCAGATGCAGACTGGCAACACTGATGTCATTGAAACTGATACATCTGAAATAGCAGAGTCCCCTCCTCCGTTGGTTATAGATAACGAGGCACAGACTTCATTGTTTGATGTTTGGAAGGCAAAAGAACAAGCCAATGTTCAGGTCCAGACATCTATAAATAAATTGCCACAACAAGAAATTAAATCACCAGTAGAACAAATGAACAATTTGGTGCAGACCTCCTTTTTTGACATATGGAAGGGAAAAGAACTAGGAAGCATGGAGCTAAATACATCTGGAACCCACTTTCTGGAACCCAAAATGGAATTTTCTCTCCCATTTCAAACCAACTTGGAATTACAGACATTTTTGACAGATGTCTGGAGGAAAAAGGAACTAATGGATTCAGCTGCACAAACTTCCTTCCAGTTTCTGGAGCCCAAAATGAAGTCTTCCCCCACATTACAGCCTAACTTGGAACTACAAACATCATTGAGAGATGTATGGAGGAAAAAGGAAATTATGGATGCTCAAGCACAGACTTCTTCTCATTTTGTGGAGCCAAAAATTGCATCATCTTCTCCTTTACAAGCTGGGTTGGAGTTGCAGACGTCATTGATAGATGTGTGGAGGAAAAAACAAATAATGGATGCTCAAGCACAGACTTCTTCCCATTTTCAGGAGCCAAAAATAGTATTATCATCCCCATTACAAACTGGGTTGGAATTGCAGACGTCATTGATAGATGCATGGAGGAAAAAAGAAATAACAGATGCTCAAGCACAGACTTCTCTCCAGTTTTTGGACCCAAAAATGTTATTATATTCTCCATTACAAGGTGGGTTGGAATTGCAGACATCATTGATAGATGTGTGGAGGAAAAAGGAAATAATGGATGCTCAAGCACAAACTTCTTCCCATTTTCAGGAGCCAAACAAGACACCATCTTCTCCCTTACAAGTTGGGTTGGATTTGCAGACATCATTGATAGATGTGTGGAGGAAAAAGGAAATAATGGATGCTCAAGCACAGACTTCTTCCCATTTTCAGGAACCAAAAATGGCATTATCATCCCCATTACAAGCTGGGTTAGAATTGCAGACATCATTGATAGATGTGTGGAGGAAAAAGGAAAAAATGGATGCACAAGCACAGACTTCTTCCCATTTTCTGGAAACAAAAAAGGCATCATCTCCCATACAAGCTGGGTTGGAATTGCAGACATCATTGATAGATGTGTGGAGAAAAAAAGAAATAACAGATGCTCAAGCACAGACTTCGTCCCATTTTCAGGAGCCAAAAAAGACACCATCTTCTCCCTTACAAGCTGGGTTGGAATTGCAGACATCATTAATAGATGTGTGGAAGAAAAAGGAAATAATGGATGCTCAAGCACAGACTTCTTTCCATTTTCAGGAGGCAAACAAGACACCATCTTCTCCCTTACAAGCTGGTTTGGATTTGCAGACATCATTGATAGATGTGTGGAAGAAAAAGGAAATAATGGATGCTCAAGCACAGACTTCTTCCCATTTTCAGGAGCCAAACAAGACACCATCTTCTCCCTTACAAGCTGGGTTGGATTTGCAGACGTCATTGATAGATGTGTGGAGGAAAAAGGAAATAATGGATGCTCAAGCACAGACTTCTTCCCATTTTCAGGAACCAAAAATGGCATCATCTTCTCCATTACAAGCTGAGTTGGAATTGCAGACATCATTGTTAGATGTGTGGAGGAAAAAAGAAAGAACAGATGCGCAAGCACAGACTTCATCTTCCGCATTCCAAGCTGAGCTGGATTTGCAGTCGTCATTGCTAGAGGTATGGAAGAAAAAGGAAATAATGGATTCTCAAGCACAGACTTCCTTCCAGTTTCCTAAACCAAGAATGGAGTCTTCTTCTCCATTACAAACCAACATGGAAATGCAGACATCTTTCACAGATGTAAGGAAGACAAAACAAAAAACAGATTCTCAAGCACAGACTTCTACACACTTTCTGGATCGTAAAATGGAGTCTTCTCCTCGGCTGCAAACCAACATGGAAATGCAGACATCTTTTAAAGATGTAAGGAAGAAGAAAGAAAAAACAGATATACAAGCACAGACTTCATCTTATTATCTGGAACCTAAAACGGAGTCTTCTCCTCCATTAGAAACTGACATGGAAATACAAACATCTTTCACAGATGTAAGGAAGAAGAAAGAAAAAATGGATTCTCAAGCACAGACTTCCTCCTACTCTCTGGAGTCTGAAATTGAGTCTTCCCCTCCATTGCAAGCCAACTTAGAAATGCAGACATCTTTCACAGATGTAAAGAAAAAGAAACAAATAAGAGATTCCCAAGCACAGACTTCTGTTCACTTTCTGGAACGTAAAATGGAGTCTTCTCCTCGCTTACAAGCTGACTTGGGATTGCAGACATCTTTTGCAGATGCAAAGAAGAAGAAAGAAACAAGAGATTATGAAGCACAGACTGATGTGAACATTCTGGATCATAAAATGGAGTCTTCTCCTCGATTACAAGCTGACTTGCAATTGCAGACATCTTTTGAAGATGCAAAGAAGAGGAAAGAAACAGAAGATTCTCAAGCACAGACTTCTGCCCACTTGCTGGATCATAAAATGAAATCTTCTCCTTGCTTACAAGCTGACTTGGAAATGCAGACATCATTGGCAGATGCAAGGAAGAAGAAAGAAACAACGGATTCTCAAGCACAGACTTCCACACACTTTCAGGATGGTAAAATGGAGTCTTCTCCTCGAATGCAAGCTGACTTGGAATTGCAGACATCTTTTGTAGAATCAAAGAAGAAAGGAGCAGCAGATTCTCAAGCACAGACTTCTGCCCACTTTCTGGATCGTAAAATGGAGTCTTCTCCTCGCTTACAAGCTGACTTGGAATTGCAGACATCTTTGGCAGATGCAAGGAAGGAGACAGATACATCAGATTCTCAAGCACAGACTTCCACGCACCTTCTGGACCTTAAAATGGTGTCTTCTCCTAGATTGCAAGCTGACTTAGAAGTGCAGACATCTTTGATAGATGCAGTGAATGAGACAGATACATCGGATTCTCAAGCACAGACTTCTGCACACTTTCTGGATCGTAAAATGGTTTCTTCTCCTCGATTACAAGCTGACGTGGAATTGCAGACATCTTTGGCAGATGCAAGGAAAAAAACTGATACATCAGATTCTCAAGCACAGACTTCCGCACAATTTCTGGATCGTAAAATGGTGCCTTCTCCTCGATTACAAGCTGACTTGGAATTGCAGACATCTTTCGCAGATGCACTGAATAAGACAGAAACATCAGATTCTCAAGCACAGACTTCTGCGCACTTTCTGGATCGTACAATGGTGCCTTCTCCTCGATTACAAGCAGACTTGGAGTTGCAGACATCTTTGGTAGATGCAATGAATAAGACAGATACATCGGATTCTCAAGCACAGACTTCTGCGCACTTTCTGGTGTCTTCTCCTCGATTACAAGCTGACTTGGAATTGCAGACATCTTTCACGGATGTAAAGGAGAAGAAACAAACAAGGGATTCTCAATCACAGACATCCTTTCACTCTTTGGGGTCTAACACGGAGTATTCTGCTCCATTACAAACCAACATGGGAATACAGACATCGTTCACAGATGTGAAAGAAAAAACAAATAATCAAGCACAAACTCCTTTCTACTATGTCGAGCCTAAAACTGAGTTTTCTCCCCAATTACATGCAGACTTGGAAATGCAGTCATCTCTGACAGATGTATGGAGGAAAAAAGAAATAATGGGTTCTCAAACACAGTCTTCCTTGCTTGAGTTATTAGAATCAAAAAAAGAGCCTCCCTTTATGTCACAAATGGATGCTCAGGCGCGGATCCCTGAAACTGAAATTCCTACTGAAAATTCATGGAGACCATCACACCTGCAAGCTGATATTCAGCAGCAGACTTTATTGGATTTAAACGCGGAGGCAAAGTTAGAATCTTCTCCTGTCTTTCAATTGCATACACAGGCACAAACCTCCCTTCTTGATATGTGGAAAGCAAAAGAACTTTATACTGCTCAGGTGCAAACTCCTTGGATAGATTCGCCAGAATCCACAGTGCCTCCTCTTCCACCATCATATGAAAGCCTGGAGTATTTTCCCATGTCTCCTGAATTCCCAGTTGATTCCCGTGTACAAACTTCTCTTGACACGTGGGAGCCCAAAGAACGAGCTGATGCTGAAATGCAAACATCCTTTCCCGATTTGACAGAGGATGAAAGCATAGTGCAACTACCTATACTTGGTTCAGCCAGTGCAACAACGGAGGTTCTTCTTCATGATCAAAGTTGCACTGAGCAGCAAACCTTGACTCTTATGCCAGAGCTAATGGCTGCCCAAGAAAAAAGCTCTACAATTGAATTTCCAAAGTCTCCTTCACAATCACAATCCATAGTCCAGACTCAGCTTGATACACAGGCATCCCAAGAACTATCTGATACCCAAATACAATCTTCCCAGTCCAGTTTGCCAAGTTCCGTATTTACATCTTTCTCCTCAGGCATGGTTGTGTCTTCTGCCCCTTCAGGCATGGTCATGTCACCTGCCCCTTCAGGTATGCCTGTGTTTCCCATCCCTTCACATACGACCATATCTCCCATCCCATCATATGCAGCTGTATCTCCTGTACCATCATGCAAAGTTGCATCTCCCATCCCATCATATGCAGCTGTATCTCCTGTACCATCGTGCAAAGTTGCATCTCCCATCCCTTCTCCAATCCCTTCAATTCCAGCTGCATCTCCTGTTCCACCAGACACAACTTTCTCTCCAGTCTCATCACGCACTGCCAGTCCAGTGCGACCACCCACACCTGCGTCTCCATCCTTAAAAGTGGAACCTGTCCTCATGGAGTATAATGCTCCAATAGAAAAATCATTGCTTGAACTGTGGACCACAAGAGAGGAAACAGAGGTACAAATGCAATCTGCAAAGCATGGGTCTTCTTTTGAAGAAGATTTCAGATTATTAAAGAACCTAGAAGAGACTAGCATGCACATTGCAGATGTTAGGATACCTGAAGAAAAGAAGCAGGATAAAGTTTCAAAAGTGAAGTCAAAGACTCCTGCATTTACTGAAGCACAGGTTCAAACCTCTTATGTTGAGATACCCCGAGGAAAGAAATGGCGTTCATCTCGTTTATGTACAGAGGCCCAGGTGCAAACATCATTACATAACATTAAAGACAAGACCCCAGCCTTGCTTGATCTTCCAGCAACCAAAAGGTAAGGAAGTGGAAACTGTTTAGCTGTGAAAGTATGGTATTGAAAATGTTCCATTTCATTGTGCACCACAAATGAGTGGAAGCTTGGCTAGAAACATCTGGTGCTAGATGACACTATTTAAAATTATCGGTGGGAATCTAAATTTGTGGTGATGCTCTGTTTAAAATGTTTTCTGCAGTGGCATCACAGGGAGAAGACTTTAAGTAGCCTTTCCCCTGAAAATCTAGGGGTGCATCCAGAGGCGGCCCTAGGTAATTTTTAATGGTAAGCAAACAGTATTTTGGCACCCCCTCCCCCTAACCAATCATTGATATATATTTTCTGTTCATTGTGGGAGTTCTGTGTGCCATATTTGGTTCATTGGTGGAGTTCAGAATGCTCTTTGATTGTAGGTGAACTATACATCCCAGTAACTACAACTCGCATGTGTCAAGGTCTATTTCCCCCCAAGAGCGCCTCAAGAGTGCCCTTGGGCAAAATCAACTACACTGCAAATGCTTACTTTGCGTAATGGGTTGCTGAGGCTCGTCCCCCCCCCCCCCCCCCGCCGGACTGCTAGGGCTGTTGTGAGCCGAGGGGGCACTCCTCAAGTGGTGGTCGAGGGGCATTTACAGAGGCGCCGAGGCGCCCCTGGCAAAAAAAAAGTGTACTGCGACCTCTTACTTTGCATAATGGACGAGATCTGGGTGCATCTTCACTGGCCAGAAATGGAGATCCTGATCTGGAGTCAGGACTCCAGATCAGTGTTATCATAGCCAGTTGCTGAGACAATTTGGGGGCTGGATGGCATCTGTATTGCATGCCCCCAAGCTGGCCTGGCATTTGGATGGACACTACATGGTTTAGCATATTACTAAAAGTTACACCAAAAGTTAACAACTCTACTGAAACAACCTGTGAGGCATTATCTCCTATTTGTTCCTCTTTATAGTTTTTTTTTATCATTAGATAGTTCATGGTTACCCTTACAATGTTATGGATAAGATGTGATTTGATTTCTCCTTGGCTACGGCCAAATACTATTTACTTAACTACACAGATTCTTGTACGTTTATTAAATTATTTTTGGCAGGATCACTATCTGTTTTTATTTTCTGGACCTTTAAGACTTTAAGACTTTAAGGTGACTCTGGGCTAATCGTGGGCAGAAATAGTCATACCTTGAATATATTTATGCTAGATTACTATAGCATTTTGATGCTATTACAAGTGTTGTGACTACATCTTCCATAATCCTGTGATTTGCTGTTTCATGAGCTATTCAGAACTCTGCACTAGAGAGCTTTAGTCTACACCGGGATTGTGGCGCAGCTGGCTGAGTGTCAGCTGCATTAAGATCAGTCTGACCAAAAGGTCATGAGTTCGAAGCCAGCCCGGGCTGGAGTGGGTGTCCAGCCATTGTGTAGCCCGTTGTCGACCTTTGCAACCTGAAAGACAGTTGCATCTGTCAAGTAGGAAAATAAGGTACCACCTTGTGTGGGAGGCTAAATTTAACTAATTTATGAGGCCATAAAGAAAAAAGACTCCGGGGAATGTGGAATGCGGAAGAACTTCATCGGTGTCGTTGATGGACGATGAAAAGCAGCAGCTCCCCTGGCAGCCAGAAAAAAGTTAAATAGCCTCGGTGTATTTGTCTGTTAAACGTTTGTCAAACTGGCATTGAATGTTTGCCATATATGTGTTTACTGTAATCCGCCCTGAGTCCCCTGCGGGGTGAGAAGGGCGGAATATAAGAACTGTAAATAAATAAATAAATAAATACAACCTGAACTACAGCATCAAAGGTCTCCAGCAGAAAACTTTTAAGTATCTCAATAAATGAATTAATTCCAGAATAAACATTTAGTTTGGAAGCATTCCATCTAATGCTGGGAATGTCCTGTAAGTCTGGTCCAAGTTCAGTAAGTAGCAAACTATTAGATCCAACCTGGTTTCTTTGGAGATTTGTGGCAGTGTGAAAGGGAGGCCAGAAGCAGCACCACAACTGAGAGATTTATTTATTTATTTATTTATTTGTAGATTTTATATTCCGCCCTTCTCACCCCGCAGGGGACTCAGGGCGGATTACAGTGTACACATATATGGCAAACATTCAATGCCAATTTTTGACATACAAACGTATACAGACATACACTAGGGCTGGGCAACCACGGAAAAATTTGTTTCTAAACTCGATTCGTTTTTTGGGGGTTTTTTGCATTTCGATATTTAAAAGAATTCCGAAATTTTTCTTTAAAAAAGTTCGATATTTATGAAATTTCATAAATTACGAAACAATTACGAAATGATTTCAAAACGAATACGAATTGATTCGTTAATGGCGGACGCGACCGCGCAATACGCTAAAAAACCTCCATATGGGACAGGGGGAACTTTTGAAGCTTCCCTCTCCCTCTGTTGTTGACTGTTGGTGTGATATTTATAATTTTTTTTTCACTGATTAAACAAACAACAGCTATAAAACTTGCCCCAGACATGCGGAAATAATAACGAAACGATTTCGAAACGATTTCGAAACGAATACGAAACGAATACAAAGCAATTACGAAACGAATTGAAAAATTCGTTTCGTTTTTTAGATGCTCCTGAATGGTTCAAAATCGCTTCGTTATAAAAAAAAATAACGAATTTTTAATGAATTACGAAATTACGAAACGAAACCGCCCAGCCCTAACATACACAGAGGCTATTTAACTTTTTCTGGCCGCCAGGGGAGCTGTCACTTTCATTGTCCATCTGCGACGCTGATGAAGTGCTTCCGCATTCCCCGCATGCTTCCCCGCTGGAATGCTTTTCTGGAGTCTTCTTTATGGCCTCATAAATCAGTTAATTTAGCCTCCCCACACTTGAAGGTGGTACCTTATTTTCCTACTTGACAGATGCAACTGTCTTTCGGGTTGCAAAGGTCGACAACAGGCTACACTTAATTGGTTGGAAACCCACTCCAACCTGGGCTGGCTACAAACTCATGACGTTTTGGTCAGAGTGATCTTAATGCTGCTGACACTCAGCCAGCTGCACCACAATCCCGGTGCAAGATTTGAGATTTGAGAGGATTGCTTCTTTTTGGTTCTCCCAGGAAGGTTATAGCTCTTGCTTTTCTCCACTCTAATCAGAGAATGGGATGATTACTTTATTTTTGATAAGAGATAGCATATACTACTTACATTGACCGAGATGAAGGAAAGAAATATCTGTGTGAGCAATAGGAAGCAATGCCACTCCAGGCTCAATTGTCTTGAAGATCTTAGTCTACACACTAAAATAATGGAAAGATCAAACTATTTTCTGATTTCCTGTTCTTCTGGTATTGCAGAGTGCCAAAGGGACCAAGGCGAGCAGCTCCAGTATCTGTGCATTTGCATGTAAAGATGTCTCCAAAGCGTCGAAATAGCAGTGAAAGAAAATAGTGAATACTTGAATTTAAAGAAATAAACGATTACAAAATACTACACATGCATTCATGTTACTACCTCTGTAGATAGAATGGAGGCGTGGAGATTTTGAAGGCATGTAAAAGCATATATCTCTATATAAGTCTATGTATGTATGTATGTATGTTGGTTGGTTGGTTGGTTTGTACCAACCAATAGCCAATACTCCAGAGGACAGGAGCTGAATTCAAAATGTTCTTGACAGATTAGAGAGATGGGCCAAATGTAACAAAATGAAGTTCAACAGTGACAAATGCAAGATACTCCACTTTGGCAGGAAAAACGAAATGCAAAGATACAGAATGGGGGACAATGCCTGGCTCGAGAGCAGTACGTGTGAAAAAGATCTTGGAGTCCTCGTGGACAACAAGTTAAACATGAGCCAACAATGTGATGTGGCGGCAAAAAAAGCCAATGGGATTTTGGCCTGCATCAATAGGAGCATAGTGTCTAGATCTAGGGAAGTAATGTTACCGCTCTATTCTGCTTTGGTTAGACCACACCTGGAATATTGTGTCCAATTCTGGGCACCACAATTCAAGAGAGATATTGACAAGAGAGATATGTGTCCAGAGGAGGGCGACTAAAATGATCAAGGGTCTGGAGAACAAGCCCTATGAGGAGCGGCTTAAGGAGCTGGGCATGTTTAGCCTGAAGAAGAGAAGGCTGAGAGGATATATGATAGCCATGTATAAATATGTGAGAGGAAGCCACAGGGAGGAGGGAGCAAGCTTGTTTTCTGCTTCCCTGAAGACTAGGATGCGAAGCAATGGCTTCAAACTGCAAGAGAGGAAATTTCATCTGAACATGAGGAAGAACTTCCTGACTGTGAGAGCCGTTCAGCAGTGGAACTCTCTGCCCCGGAGTGTGATGGAGGCTCCTTCTTTGGAAGCTTTTAAACAGAGGCTGGATGGCCATCTGTCAGGGGTGATTTGAATGCAATATTCCTGCTTCTTGGCAGGGGGTTGGACTGGATGGCCCATGAGGTCTCTTCCAACTCTTTGATTCTATGATTCAAGGCAAAAGGCACTAGAAAATGTAGAAAACTATATTGTAGGTAGTTTAACCCAATTAAGGAAACCACAACCCTGCGTCTGTATGGCCTAAGCAGGACTGTTGGTAATAGGGTAATTTTGTACTCCCTCATTCATAGGATCCTCATGTCAAAGTTCATGGCAGTTAACAACAAAAAGGTCTAGGATTTTTTTTCATGTTGAAAGTAATTGGCAAGGGAGGCTTCTCTGCTCTCTTCTTTTGTCTTAGTTTTGTTGTTGATATACACTCACTAAGGATTGTGGAGATATCTGATTTTTATATTGGCTTTTGTAGAATCTGGAGCCCTCGGTGGCACAGTGGGTTAAAGCACTGAGCTGCTGAACTTGTTGACTGAAAGGTCACAGGTTCAAATCCAGGGAGCGGTGTGTCAGCCTCAGCTTTTGCCAACCTATTTTATTAATTTATTTACAGCTTTTATACTCCGCCCTTCTCACCCCGCAGGAGACTCAGGGCGGATTACAGTGTACACATATTTGGCAAACATTCAATGCCAATTTTTGACATACAAACATATACAGACATACACAGAGGCTATTTAACTTTTTTCTGGCCGCCAGGGGAGCTGTCGCTTTCCTCGTCCATCTGCGATGCTGATGAAGCACTTCCGCATTCCCCTCATGCTTCCCCGCTGGAATGCTTTGCTGGAGTCTTCTTTATGGGCTCATAAATCAGTTAATTTAGCCTCCCCACACTTTTTTTTAAGGTGGTACCTAATTTTCCTACTTGATAGATGCAACTGTCTTTCAGGTTGCAAAGGTCGACAACAGGCTACACACAATTGGTTGGAAACCACTCCAACCTGGGCTGGCTTTGAACTCGACCTTTTGGTCAGATTGATCTTAATTCAGCTGACACTCAGCCAGCTGTGCCACAATCCCGAACCTCGCAGTTCGAAAACATGCAAATGTGAGTCGATCAATAGGTACCGCTCCGGTGGGAAGGTAACAGCCTTCCATGCAGTCATGCCGGCCACATGACCAAGGAGGTGTCTATGGACAATGCCAGCTCTTCGGCTTAGAAATGGAGAATCAATGTGTAGGGAAAATGGCAATAAGGCTGACTTTCTTCCCGAGCCCATTAGACTATAATTTTACATACACATCTGTTGGAATAAATCTGGTTTTACTTATTGTCTTGAATTCTCAGGATATGCCGTGAAACAGCTAGCTAAATATCTTACATTCATCTTTCATGTTAAGATAAATCACATTTTTGGGGCTTGTAACTGGACACATTTATTTATTTCAGACTTCCGTTGTGATGATGCAGTAAACAAAATCCTTGCCCATTTTGTAACCAGCCGTTTCAATTTTGTCAAAGAGTTGTTGTTGTTGTTCATTCGTTCAGTCGTCTCCGACTCTTCGTGACCTCATGGACCAGCCCACGCCAGAGCTCCCTGTCGGCCGTCACCACCCCCAGCTCCTTCAAGGTCAGTCCAGTCACTTCAAGGATGCCATCCATCCATCTTGCCCTTGGTCGGCCCCTCTTCCTTTTACCTTCCACTTTCCCCAGCATAATTGTCTTCTCTAGGCTTTGCTGTCTCCTCATGATGTGGCCAAAGTACTTCAACTTTGTCTCTACTATCCTTCCCTCCAATGAGCAGTCGGGCTTTATTTCCTGGAGGATGGACTGGTTGGATCTTCTCGCAGTCCAAGGCACTCTCAGAACTTTCCTCCAACACCACAGCTCAAAAGCATCGATCTTCCTTCGCTCAGCTTTCCCTAAGATTCAGCTCTCACATCCGTAGGTTACTACAGGGAATACCATGGCTTTGACTAGGCGGATCTTTGTTGCCAGTCTGATGTCTCTACTCTTTACTATTTTATCAAGACTAGACATTGTTCTCCTCCCAAGAAGTAAGCGAGTAAGCGTCTTCTGATTTCCTGGCCACAGTCTGCATCTGCAGTAATCTTTGCACCTAGAAATACAAAGTCTGTCACGGCTTCCACGTTTTCTCCCTCTATTTCTCAGTTGTCAATCATTCTTGTTGCCATAATCTTGGTTTTTTTGATGTTTAGCTGCAACCCGGCTTTTGCGCTTTCTTCTTTCACCTTGATTAGAAGGCTCCTCAGCTCCTCCTCGCTTTCGGCCATCAGAGTGGTGTCATCTGCATATCTGAGATTGTTAATGTTTCTTCCAGCAATTTTTACCCCAGCCTTGCATTCATCAATCCCCGCACATCACATGATGTGTTCTGCATACAAGTTAAAAAGGTTGGGTGAGAGTAAGCAGCCTTGCCGTACGCCTTTCCCAATCTTGAACCAGTCTGTTGTTCCGTGGTCAGTTCTGACTGTTGCTACTTGGTCCTTGTACAGGTTCCTCAGGAGAGAGACAAGGTGGCTTGGGATGCCCATCCCACCAAGAACTTGCCACAGTTTGTTATGATCCACACAGTCAAAGGCTTTAGAGTAGTCAATGAAGCAAAAATAGATGTTTTTCTGGAACTCCCTGCCTTTCTCCATTATCCAGCGGATATTGGCAATCTGGTCTCTGGTTCCTCTGCCTTTTCTAAACCCAGCTTGAACATCTGGCAACTCTCTCTCCATGTATTGCTGGAGTCTTCCTTGCAGGATCTTGAGCATTACCTTACTGGCATGAGAAATAAGGGCCACTGTACGGAAGTTGGCGCAGTCTTTCGCAGTCAAAGAGTAGGTCCTACTATTTTCCTATAGTTGAATGTTAGAAGGACAACATCTGCAGGGACCTCCTGAGGACTACTGGAGGTCTCTGCAAAACTACAAATTCATATTGCAGCATATTCAGCTGTGCCTCTTCTCTTCCATATGCTCTTATGTTTGGATATGTTGGGATGATGGCACTTTGGGAGTTAGCATCAAATATAACAATGGAGACATAACTACATAAAGTACATAAGTTTCCCATTCAGGATCCCGCTCCCATCCCACCTCCTGGTGGCCAAACACCCTCCAGGAGTAATTTTTGCCATGTCTTTGGACACACACACACACACACACACACACACACATCCAATCATTTTAGACTTAAGAGATATCTTTTTAAACAACATGAACTGATTGGAAGTTTCTTTTCATTTACTCCTCTCTTTTTTATTATTAAAACGGCCTGCCCTGTCCTAAAATACCCAGGGCCTTAAAACATAGTGAAAGTGCTGCAAATATTTGATAGAGAGTATTTGGTTCATCTTTCAACTGGGGTGGGTGGCACAAGGGAGTTTTGGGAATCTTATGTAGCCACATTTGCCTACTAGGCATGGTTATGTTCGGTTGGAATCTTCGTAATTCGGGAAAAAATTGGAAATATTTGCTTTTTGAAGCGATTTTGAAGTTTTTAAGGAAACCGAAAGACCCTTTGCCCTTCTGAGTTTTTTTCGCCATTTCTGTTATGAAGCAGTAAGTGAGTCGGAAATTACTCAGCTTTCCCCCGCTTCTGATTCATTGGCCTCGGCTCAAGCCAGAGAAGCCATTTTAAACCAGACTGGATGAATTTCCTCCCTCCCCCCCTTCTGTCTCAAGCCTGGGAAGCTGTTTTAAACCAGATTGGATGAATTTCATCCCTTTCCTCCCTCTCCCTCTATCTCAAGCCTGGGAAGCCGTTTTAAACCAGAGTGGATGAATTTCCTCCCTTTCCTTTCCCCCTGCTTCTGTCTCAAGCCAGAGAAGCCATTTTAAACCAGACTGGATGAATTTCCTCCCTTCCCCCCCCCCTTCTGTCTCAAGCCCAGGAAGCTGTTTTAAACCAGATTGGATGAATTTCCTCCCTTTCATCCTTCCCCTTCTATCTCAAGCCTGGGAAGCCATTTTAAACCAGAGTAGATGAATTTCCTCCCTTTCCTTTCCCCCTGCTTCTGTCTCAAGCCAGAGAAGCCATTTTAAACCAGAGTGGATGCATTTCCTCCCTTGCCCCCCCCCCCTTTCTGGAGTAAAACAACTACTTTCAAAGTAAAGACCACCCAATGAAACAGGAAATAACACTTTCAAGCCATTAAGGAGGGATTTGGAAGTCTCCGATGTGTGATCCAATACAACAGCCAGCAGAGTGTCTGCTGTGGACTCATCTTGTTGTGTTTCAAATAATGATGATGATGATGATGATGATGATGATGATGTTTATTTATACCCTGCTTTTTCTCTCCACAAAGGAGACTCATATTTAGACAGTCAGGTGGGAAGTCTGTGCATTGGCACCATGACTACCTGGCGGTTGTTGCTGCTACCATGCCACCAGTCAGAAGCAGCTCCCTGGCAGAGCCTTGCTGCCTTCTGGTGAGGTCACAGTAGGACGCCCCGCCATGTCATTACCAGAAGTGATAATGCCATCAAAGCTATGCTAGTGAGGTGCTTCCTACTAGTAAAACAACAGTAAAACATGTAGACACCAAATTGTCCAGGATCCCACCTGATCCAGCTGTCTTCACATCAAAAGCACTGCGGGTCAGTCTGGAGTTTTCTAGAAGCTGTGGATTAACCTGTAGCTCTTCTTGTGCTGAATTAATGGTTGAAAGCAGCACTTCAGTCAAAGAACTTGTTATATGTCCTTCTCTTGCTGATCAGATCACGTTCCATGTGGAATCTAAAAGTATTACAGTCCACAAGGAGTCTCTCTCTCTCTCTCTCTCTCTCTCTATATATATATACTAGCTTGGGGACCCGGCACTGCCCAGGTTATTTGAGAAAGGAATTCTGTATCAAGATTGGCCTTTATCACTTATTTATATGGCTCGCAGTGGTCTCAGGAAGTTAGTGAAGGTACTGCGAGTCCCATCATCTGTGGTCCACCCTCCAAACTGCACCAGGATGGAGAGTGGGTCGTGGGGGCTCTGTGTGCCAAGTTTGGTCTTGATCAATCATTGGATGAGGGTCACAGTAGTCTCAGAAAGTGAGTTTAGGTATTGCAAGTCCCATCATCCATAGTCTGTTCTCCCCCAAACCTCACCAGAATGTTGAGTTGGCCAAGGGGCTCTCTGTGCCAAGTTTGGTTTTTCTTGGTATTTGGATAAGTGTCGCCGTGGTTTCAGAAGGTAAGTGAAGGTACTGCAAGTCCCATCATCCATAGTCTGTTCTCCCCCCCCCCAAACCTCAACAGAATGTTGAGTTGGCTAAGGGGCTCTCTGTGACAAGTTTGGTTTTTCTTGGTATTTGGATAAGTGTCACTGGTTTCAGGAAGTGAGTGAAGGTACTGCAAGTCCCATCATCTATCTTCTGTCCTCCTCCAAACAGCATCGGGATGTAGAGTGGGTCATGGGGGCTCTGTGTGCCAAGTTTGGTCTGGATCGGACATTAGATGAGGGTTGCAGCAGTCTTGGGAAGGGAGTGGAGGTACTTGAAATCCCATCATCCATGGTCTGTCCTCCTGGAAAGTGCACCAGGATGTAGAGTGGGTCATGGGGGCTCTGTGTGCCAAGTTTGGTCCTGATCAGTCATTGACGAGGGTCTCAGTGGTCTCAGGAAGTGAGTGAAGTGACTGCAAGTCCCATCATCCATCGCCAAATTCTTCCAAACCGCACCAGAATGGAGAGTGGGTCATGCAGGCTCTCTGTGTGAATTGTGGTCCTGATCCATCATTGTTGGCAGTTGTAATGGTCTTAGGAAGGGAGTGCAGGTATTGCAAGTCCCATCGTCCATGGTGCATCCTCCTCCAAACTGCACCAGGATGTAGAGTGCATCATGGAAACTGAGTGTGCCAAGTTTGGTCTTTATCGGTAATTAGATGAGGGTTGCAGTGGTCTCAGGAATTGAGCAAAGGTACTGCAAGTCCCATAATCCATGGTCCATCCCCGGCCAAACCACACCAGGACATAAGGTGGGTCATGAGAGGTCTATGTGCCAAGTTTGGTCCTGATTGGATGAGGTTAACAGCGGTCTCAGAACGTGAGTGATGGTACTGCAAGTCCCAACATCCATGGTTCATCCTCCTCCAAACTGCACCAGGATGTAGAGTGGGTCATGGGGGCTTTGTGTGCCAAGTTTGGTCTGTATTGGTAATCTTCTGACTCAGCCCCTGGCCTTTTCCTTTCCTCTCTTTGTCATCTCGGAATCTTCAGCACTTTTAATCCTGTACCCCTACTCTGTCCGGCCCAGTTTTAATAGTGTCGTGTTGTATTGTTACTGTTATTGTTTTCCTGCTTAACGGTTTTTAATTTGCTTTAGGTATTGTATTGTTGTACTGTGTTTTGGGGCTTCGGCCTGTGTAAGCCGCATCGAATCCCTCGGGAGATGCTAGCAGGGTACAAATAAAGTTATAATATAATAATAATAATAATAATAATAATAATAATAATAATAATCTTGGAATTGAGGCTGGCCAATCAGAGACCATATGCAAATTTCCTTCTCATGTCCCTGTTTCTGTCATGAACTCTTTTCTCCACCAGGGGCTCCTATTGAAGCTGGCCAATCAGAGACCATATGCAAATAGCACCACAGCAGCAGCCAATCAGAATGCTGGCACATACTCCTCCCGCCACACTGCCACACGTCCACCGCGTACAAACTTTGACTTTTATTATATGTATAGATATAGAAGATATAGATAGATATAGATATAGAATCATAGAATCATAGAATCATAGAATCAAAGAGTTGGAAGAGACCTCATGGGCCATCCAGTCCAACCCCCTGCCAAGAAGCAGGAATATTGCATTCAAATCACCCCTGACAAATGGCCATCCAGCCTCTGCTTATAGAAGATATAGATATAGATATAGATAGATATGGGCATGGGTATATAAACTTATATTCATGAGTAGTAAGATTTGTATTTGCATCGATTTAGGTGTAAAAATATTCACTTTAAATATTGATGTAGGAATTAAAATTTTAGTCTTTTGTTGTTTCATTCCAGAAATCAACCTTATCTTCTTCAAGAGTGTTTATCTGAGAGGTTTTGAAAACATAAGTTAACACTCTTAAAGTGTTCTGTGCGGGCCAGAGATTTCACCACACAAATGAAATAGCTGAGTGATTTTGCAAAGAAAAATACGATGGTCTCAGGAAAGCAAGGCCCGACGGCTTCCAAGACAGCAAGAACTGCTGTAATCAAGCTTTCCATTCAACTGCTGACACTTCAGGTTGTCATGGTAGGAAATGTTTTCTGTGGAAATGTGCTCATTTGGCCAGCGGAAGCCAGCCATTGGCTGAATATGAAGGTCATCATTCAAGAACTGATACATAGAGACCACCACGTGACGGTTCTAGCTCCAGCAGCATCGATCTTCATCAAACCTGGAGATGTGCCAGCAGCGAAATTTGAGGTGTATCTTGTGCCCTTTGGACAAGATGACATTGATTCAGTTATCAAGGATATCATAATGCTGTGGCTGAATAACAAACCCACCACTTTCACCTTCCACAGGTTTTATCAAGAGCTGGGAAAGTTAGCAAGGAAAGTACATGTGCTGAATAGGCAAATGTGTGACGCGGTTCTGGCCAATCAGGAACTCATGACCCGTCTGAAAAAAGACAAATACGATGTGCTGCTTTCTGACCCTGTGCTGACTGGTGGTGACTTGATTGCTTTAAAACTGGGCATCCCCTTTATGTACACCTTGCGCTTCTCTCCAGCCTCAACAGTGGAGAGACACTGTGGGAAGATACCTGCCCCACCTTCGTATGTTCCAGCTGCTTTGTCTGAGCTGACAGACAGATTGCTGTTTGGAGAAAGAGTGAAAAACATTATCTCCTACTACGTACAAGATTATGTTTTCCAAAAGTACTGGGGAGAATGGGATTCTTATTACAGTCAGATCTTGGGTAAGTCTGTTTTATTACTTCTCAGATATCAGCGGGTGGCTCATGATCTGTGTAGGGAAAGTCTGCTCTGTGCCCTTCCCCTTCAGGCCAAGGGTTAGGGTTATTTATTTGTCGTGTCAGGGCAACCAGTCATTTATATTACATTTCTAACAGAACAAAGCAAACAAACAGACAAAATACAACATTTGTGAGTTTGGTAGTTGATTAAATGTCCTTTGACCAGTAGCTGGCCACTTGGAGTGCTTCTGGTGTTGCTGCAAGGAGGTCCTCCATTGTGCATGTCGCAGGGCTCAGGTTGCATTGCAGCAGGTGGTCAGTGGTTTGCTCCTCTCCACACTTGCATGTTGTGGATTCCACTTTGTAGCCCCATTTCTTGAGGTTGGCTCTGCATCTTGTGGTGCCAGAGTGCAGTCTGTTCAACGGCTTCCAAGTTGCCCAGTTTTCTTTGTGCCCAGCGGGGAGTCTCTCATTTGGTATCAGCCATTGGTTGAGGTTCTGGATTTGAGCCTGCCACTTTTGGACTCTCGCTTGCTGAGATGTTCCAATGAGTGTCTCTGTAGATTTAAGGAAACTATTTCTTGATTTAAGTCGTTGACTTGCTGGCTGATACCCAAACAAGGGTTGAGCTGGGGATGTCACTGCCTTGGTCCTTTCACTATTGGTTGCTACTTCCCGGCGGATGTCAGGTGGTGCAATACCGACTAAGCAGTGTAATTTCTCCAGTGGTGTAGGGCGCAGACACCCTGTGATAATGGGGCATGTCTCATTAAGAGCCACATCCACTGTTTTAGTGTGGTGAGATGTGTTCCACACTGGGCATGCATACTCAGCAGCAGAGTAGCATAGCGCAAGGGCAGATGTCTTCACTGTATCTGGTTGTGATCCCCAGGTTGTGCCAGTCAGCTTGCGTATGATATTGTTTCTAGCACCCACTTTTTGCTTGATGTTCAAGCAGTGCTTCTTGTAGGTCAGAGCATGGTCCAGAGTGACTCCCAAGTATTTGGGTGTGCTGCAATGCTCCAGCGGGATTCCTTCCCAGGTCAATGGCTGATACCAAATGAGAGACTCCCCCCGGGCACACAGAAAACTGGGCGACTTGGAAGGCGCTGAACAGACTGCGCTCTGGCACCACGAGATGCAGAGCCAACCTCAAGAAATGGGCTACAAAGTGGAATCCGTGACATGCAAGTGCGGAGAAGAGCAAACTGCTGACCACCTGCTGCAATGCAACCTGTGCCCGCATGCACAATGGAGGACCTTCTTGCAGCAACACCAGAGGCACTCCAAGTGGCCAGCAACTAGTCAAAGGACATTTAATAGAATACCAAATCTGCAAACTTTGTGTTTTGTTTGTTTGTTTGTTTGTTTGTTTGTTTGTAATGCAATACAACTGTTGTGGCTTGCTCCTGACACGATAAATAAAAATTACTTGGTTGGAATAATTCAACACATAGCCAATAAGGTAGTATTCTGAACATAGTGTGTCAAGGTTTATAGCAATTGTGTGTTTTGACAGTTTGGATGAAAACCAGAAAATCACATTGTTTTTGTGACAGTGACCATGCTAAGGCGTTGCAAAGGTTTACCGTTCTGAATTGTTCTTGTAAACACTATTGTTTGCTTATTGGAAGAATGTTGTAACCCATAAGGAATTAATTGTTAGCTAATTGTTTGAACTTGTTGCAAGAGAGTTGCCCTTGCAGTGCAAACTGTCCAGGACTAGAGGAAGGTGGAAACAAAGACTAGACAAGTGGTTCTCAACCTTGCTAATGCTGTGACCCCTTAATGCAGTTCCATATGTTGTGGTGACCCCCAACCATAATATTGTTTTCATTGCTACTTGATACCTGCCATGTTACTACTGTATAAATCGTAATGTAAATATTCGATATGCAGGATGCATTTTCATTCACTGGACTAAATTGAGCACAAATATCCAATATGCCCAAATGTGAATGCTAGTGGGGTTGGGGGAGGATTGATTTTGTAATTTGGGAGTTGTAGTTGCTGGGATTTATAGTTCACCTATAATGAAAGGGCATTCTAAACTCTACCAGCGATGGATTTAAACCGAACTTGGCACACAGAACTCCCATGACTATTAGAAAACACTGGAAGGGTTGGTGGGCATTGACCTTGAGTTTGGGAGTTGTAATTCACCTATATCCAGAGGAGTGCTGTGGATTCATGCAATGATGGATCTGGACCAAACTTGGCATGAATACTCAATATGCCCAAATGTGAGCACTGGTGGAATCTGCGGGAAAATAGACCTTGACATTTGGGAGTTGTAGTTGTTGGGATTTATAGTTCACCTACAATCAAAGAGCCTTCTGAACTCGACCAACAATAGAATTGGGTCAAACTTCCCACACAGAATCCTAATGACCAACAGAAAATACTGTGTTTTCTGATGGTCTTTGGTGACCCCTTTGACACCCCCTCACGACCCCCTCAGGGGTCCCGACCCCCAGGTTGAGAAACACTGGACTAGACAAGGAAGCTAGTGGAAACAGAAAGAGCACAGGAGGAAAGAAAGAGTTAATTATCAGCTACGTAATTGCTCAGAGGGTGTGTTTAAGAGAGAGTAGGGCTGGTAAACTGGGAAACTGAGTTTGAAAAGGCAGGAAACTGAGCACAACAGTATATCGGGGTAGCAGAAGGACAGGAAGAATGTGGTGAGAACTAGACTGCTTGTAACAGGGGAGGACTTGGCTGAAGGGGTGCCTTGTGCCTCTGGGAGTGATCTTGGAAAAAGATAGATAACCCAGGTACAACTTGCAGGAAAACTTAGTCCCCTAATAAGTAGCCAGAATAGACTGGTACCGTCTTGTGACCAACTATATTATTGTTGCATTCTTATTTACAAGAACTGAAAAAGGAAATAAATTATCTGTTCTTCTGATGTGAATGGTTTTGGAGAAGCTTGTTCTCCTAATAAGGCTTCTCTTCTTCACTCCCTGGGAGTCAGTGCATTCCTGATACACGCAAGACGGGATTTTCACTGGTCAGCTCACGAGGGAACAAGGCCAAACGGGATCTTCCTCTGGCACAAGATTTCATTGTTTCCTTGATAAGATTCATGCTAAGGAGCCTCAAAGTATAACCATTCTGAATTATTCTGAAATACAAGAGTGCCCCAGAAGAGCCCAGCCTTACCATATCACTAATCAAGCAGAACAGAAGCAGGAGCACAATGTCTTTGAAATGGATGATGGATATACCATTGATAATGATGTTCCTCTTGGGCTCAGCTTCCGGTGGGAATGTTCTGGCCTGGCCATTTGATTATAGTCACTGGCTGAACATGAAATCTATGATTCTCGAGCTCACAGCTAGGGGACATCAAGTAACAGTCATAATGCCTTCATCCTACCAGGCATCTGAATCAAGTGTACCTTCCAACTTCCACTTCGAAGTGATCCCCGTACCATTCACAAGAAAGGACATGGATATTTTGATGCAGGACATGCTCTATTTATGGACTTATGAGAAGCATGAAATACCTTTCTGGCAATTTTTCATCAAGTTGTATGGCTTTATGAGGGAAACATTCTACGGATACAAGAGTTTCTGTGACAATGTTTTTTGGAATGAGAAATTGCTACAAAAGTTGGAGTCAGCTGCTTTTGATGTCCTTATTTCAGATGGAGCCATGCCTGGTGGGGAACTCCTAGCTGAGAAACTTCATGTTCCATTTCTATATACCTTACGGTTATCTCCAGGACACACAATGGAACGTAGTTGTGGCAATATCCCAGCTCCACCATCATATGTGCCTACTGGCATGTTAGGGCTAACGGATAGGATGTCTTTCTTGGAAAGGACGGCAAACGTGCTCACTTATCTTTCAATGGACATCATGTTCCAACATTTTTTCTACAAAGAATGGGATACATATTACAGTGATGTTCTAGGTAAGAACTAGTTTCCATTTGCAGTGTTTTAATATCCACATCCACAAGCCCAGTTTATCTATGCACATCTGTTTTTATTATATCTAATGACTGGCAAGTGCATGGATGGAATTGAAAGTCTGAGATCAAAGTCTCTTTGCAGTGTTTGTATGGTGATTATGAAGCCGTATGGAAACCAGTGATGATTGTGACATGGCCTCTAAAATGTTACAGTTCTCTCATAATGTCCTTATACTCTGCTTGTCCCCAACCCTGCTTTTTATCATTATGTCTTCTTTTTATATAACTATTTTCCCAGGTTCAACATTTTAGGAGTGATAGAATTGTTCTCGGTTTCAAGGGAGACTTCTGGCTTGTGAGTCTATGTTTACAGAAGGTTCAAGAGAATTCAGATTTGTGTTTAGACTAGCAAGAAACAAACTTTAAATAGCATAAGAAGAAGGGAGGATACCTATACAGAAGGAAGAGATGGAGAAGTGGTGTAGGAAGGAAATGTAAAGAGCCACTTTTTCAGTAAACACACATATAGAATGTAATGATTATGTTAAAGTTGGTGAGCTGGGAAAATAACATTTTAAAAGTTTTTAAAAGTGTTCTCTCTTTCTTACACACACAAAAAAACACACACACACAGAGTTCTTCAGCCTCTCTAGGCCTGGACATGGAGCATTCTGGGTAAGCTACAAGACTCCTTTGAAATTGGAATGGGCCAAATCCATAAATTCTTAATCTAGACAAGCGGCATATCAACCTGGAGATAAGCTTGTGGGGTTGATTTTTTGACTAACATTACTAACTTATGCATGCATTTATGGGCCTTGTCACATGGCCAGTGGCTGATGGTGGCATCATAGAATCAAAGAGTTGGAAGCAGGAATATTGCATTCAAATCACCCCTGACAGATGGCCATCCAGCCTCTGTTTAAAAGCTTCCAAAGAAGGAGCCTCCACCACACTCCAGGGCAGAGAGTTCCACTGCTGAACTGCTCTCACAGTCAGGAAGTTCTTCCTCATGTTCAGATGGAATCTCCTCTCTTGTAGTTTGAAGCCATTGTGCCGCGTCCTAGTCTCCAAGGAAGCAGAAAACAAGCTTGCTCCCTCCTCCCTGTGGCTTCCTCTCACATATTTATACATGGCTATCATATCTCCTCTCAGCCTTCTCTTCTTCAGGCTAAACATGCCCAGCTCCTTAAGCCACTCCTCGTAGGGCTTGTTCACCAGACCCTTGATCATTTTAGTCGTCCTCCTCTGGACACATTCCAGCTTGTCAATATCTCTCTTCAATTGTGGTGCCCAGAATTGGACACAATATTCCAGGTGTGGTCTAACCAAAGCGGAATAGAGGGGTAGCATGACTTCCCTAGATCTAGACACTATGCTCCTATCAATGCAGACCAAAATCCCATTGGCTTTTTTTGCCGCCACATCACATTGTTGGCTCATGTTTAACTTGTTGTCCACAAGGACTTCAAGATCTTTTTCACACGTACTGCTCTCAAGCCAGGCATCGTCCCCCATTTTGTATCTTTGCATTTCATTTTTCCTGCCAAAGTGGAGTATCTTGCATTTGTCACTGTTGAACTTCATTTTGTTAGTTTTGGCCCATCTCTCTAATCTTCAAGATTGTTTTGAATCCTGCTCCTGTCCTCTTGAGTATTGGCTATCCCCCCCAATTTGGTGTCGTCTGCAAACTTGATGATCATGCCTTCTAGCCCTTCATCTAAGTCATTAATAAAGATGTTGAACCCAGGACGGAACCCTGCAGCACTCCACTTGTCACTTCTTTCCAAGATGAAGAGGAAGCATTGGTGAGCACCCTCTGGGTTCGTCCATTTAACCAATTACTGATCCACCTCACCGTAGTTTTGCCTAGCCCACATTGGACTAGTTTCCTTGCCAGAAGGTCATGGGGGACCTTGTCGAAGGCCTTCCTGAAATCCAGGTACGCTACATCCACGGCATTCCCCGCATCTATACAGCTTGTAACTCTATCGAAAAAAGAGTTCAGATTAGTCTGTCATGACTTGTTTTTGATAAATCCATGTTGACTATTAGCGATGACCGCATTTGTTTCTAAGTGTTTGCAGACCACTTCCTTAACAATCGTTTCCAGAATCTTGCCTGGTATCGACGTGAGGCTGACCGGACGGTAATTGTTTGGGTCATCCTTTTTCCCCTTCTTGAAGATTGGGACCACATTGGCCCTCCTCCAATCTGCTGGAACTTCTCCCGTTCTCCAGGAATTCTCAAAGATGATTGCCAATGGTTCCAAAATGACTTCCGCTAGTTCCTTCAGTACTCTTGGGTGTAGTTGATCTGGCCCTGGGGACTTGAACTCATTTAGAGCGGCCAGGTATTTCTGTACGACTTGTTTCCCAATTTGGGGTTGGATGTCCTCTAATCCCTCATCCACTCCATCTTGCTGAGGTTGAAGATGACCTTCTTTTTGTGAGAAGACCGAGGCAAAGAAGGCATTAAGTAGTTCTGCCTTTTCCCTATCCCCTGTCAGCATTGCCCCATCTTCTCCTCGAAGAGGCCCCATCGCCTCCTTGTTTTTCCTTTTTCTACTGACATAAGAAAAGAAGCCCTTTTATTGTTTTTAATGTCCCTGGCAGGCCTGAGCCCGTTTTGTGCTTTAGCTCATTTTGTGCTTTAGCATCGCTCTTCTCAATGGCGAGGCATGGAGGTGGTTGTCTTGCCTCGCTTTGTCTCAGGTTGCTTCACTGGCTGGCAGGGCGATCACATGGAGGGAAGCGAGGTGTGCTTGTAGCGTACATGGCTTCCCCCCCATGGAGCTGGCAACACGGGAAGCCTCCTGTGTTGCTTGGGTGGTGGAGGGAAGCTGCATGCACTGCATGTGTATCTCGCTTCCCTCCATGGGTTTGCTGGCCAGTCAGCGAAGCAAGCCGAGATGAAGTGAGGCAAGGCAACCGCCTACATGCCTTGCCATTAAGAAGAGCACCACTGCCTCCAGTTGCTGGCCGTGTGATGAGTTCTTATAGGGTAGTCTAAAATTGGATCAAGAATATGCCAAGACTACAGATCTCACCATACTAACCAAAACATACTTACCTAGGATGCTTCGAACCTTCTTCGGGGATGGAGCCCCACACTGGCCATCACATGACCTAATGTTACTTTTGGTGGAGGTCCTGTCCACAAGGAAGGTGGAAGCACCCTTGGGTGCTTTCCCCCAAACACAGGAGCCTTCACACCAATATATCCACACTTCTGCTCTGTTTGGCAATGTTCCCCTTATGTAATGGGGGAAGCGTCGCCACTCTATAGCAGTGTGCAGGGTGATGGATTCACCCCCCATGCCTGCTGTTTCATCACACTTGCTGGCGAAATGGCACGGGGCTTCCTATGTGATAAGGTCGTATGCTTGTTGGAGCTAATGCTCCTCTGGGTTGTTAGCCAATTTGCAGTTTTAATAGTACCCAGAAGCTGTTGAGAATTGGATTTATTAGTTCCTCAGGATATTACTGAAATGATGAAACTAAATATGTCTCTAGAGCAGGCGTTCTCAAACTTTTTCAGCTGTGGAACACTTTTTGAAGCAAAACTTTTTCGTGGAGCCTCAATAAATGTTATTATATTATATACAGGGTTAGTCAAAATGAATAGGCCAATAAGAAAATTAATTGTAGCCGAATTGGCCTATTCATTTTGACTAACCCTGTATAATGTATATATATCAGGCATGGACCAGGTCAGTGGCAAATGCATGGAGTGTGTTTGTATGAACTAATTCACACAGTGCCAAAAAAAGGGAGGGAAAGAAAGAACAATACAGTATTTGAAATAAAGAACATTTTTTATCAACATAAACTGAACAGTATTTCAGTGGAAGACCCCAGGGGCCATCCAATCCATACCCCCTTCTGCGGTAAAAGCTCAATCAAAGCACCCCCAAAAGATGGCCACCCAGCCTTTGTAATAATAATAATAATAACAACAACAACAACAACAACAACAACACTAACAACAAAAACAACAGAAATCCTAGGGGCTATCCAGTCCAACACCCTTCTCCCATGGAGGAAAAACACAGTCAAAGCCAGGGGTCCTCAAACTTTTTTAACAGAGGGCCAGGTCACAGTTCCTCAAACTGTTGGAATGAATTCCTATGCAGACTGCACATATCATATTTGTAATCCAAAAACACTTAAAAACAATACAATAATTAAAATGAAGAACAATTTTTAAAAATATAAACTTATTAGTATTTCAATGGGAAGTGTGGGCCTGCTTTTGGCTGATGAGATAGGATTGTTGTGGTTGTTGTGTGCATTCAAGTTGTTTCAGAATTAGGTTGACCCTGAGCAAAGGCCGGTAAATGACCTTGGAGGGCCGCATCTGGCCCCCAGGCCTTAGGTTGATGACCCCTGATCAAAACACTCCTAAGTGGTGGGAGGGAAATAGAGTTTTGGAAGCAATAAAGCAAGTGGGGGGAGATCTGGGCAGCAAGAAAAGGAGTCTGAGTAGTGAGGGAGGCAGTAGAAAGGGTCTGTGCCCTGGGAGAACGCTTTTTTTTTTGTCGTATCAGGAGAATCCTGTTGTGAGAGAATTGGCCGTCTGCAAGGACGTTGCCCAGGGGACGCCCGGATGATTTTTGATGTTTTATCATCCTTGTGGGAGGCTTCTCTCATGTCCCCGTAAGAGGAGCTGGAGCTGATAGAGGGAGCTCATCTGCCTCTCCCTGGATTCGAACCTGCGACCTGTCGGTCTTCAGTCCTGCCGGCACAGGGCTTTAACCCACTGCGCCACCAGGGGCAGAACGTTGCAGCTGTTTGTTTGTTTTTTGTGTCAGGAGCGACTTGAGAAACTGCAAGTCGCTTCTGGTTTGAGAGAATTGGCCGTCTGCAAGGACATTGCCTGGGGACGCCAGGATGTTTTGATGTTTTTACCATCCTTGTGGGAGGCTTCTCTCGTATCCCCGCATGAGGAGTTGGAACTGATAGAAGGAGCTCATCCGCGCTCTCCCCGGATTCGAACCTGTGATCTGTCGGTCTTCAGTCCTGCTGGAACACGGGTTTAACTCACATTGGAAACAATGTCCAAGTTCTTGACCTTCCCAGGTGACATTCAATTTCCTGTTGGCTTCATGGTTGCATAGATGGAAAGCACATACTTGTGTTTTGGCAGGGTTAGGCTTCAGGTGGTTATCTTTGAAGTAGCTGGAGAGATCTTTAGTAAGTTGGATTTTAAACTTCCTAAGTTGGATTAGTAAATTGCTTTTAAACATGCAGGCAATGGGAACTGGGCTATATCTATCCCGGCCACATGTGCTTTGGTGGAGTAAAACAACACAGGTTGCATTAATCCTACCTTTGCTTGGAGCTTATCACTTAGTTTTCTGCCTCTCCCAATGCAGTGTCATATTGGGTCATGGAAACGGCATATTTCACCACTGGAAATAATCTGTTATGCTGTTATGGTTGCATAACCACTGTGGGCACAGATGTCTTATTTCACTTTATTGCAATACTGGGATCATATTAGGTGTGGTTTCTTTTTTTTTTTCTTCCTCCCATCTTGAGGTTTCCTTGGGGATTTCCAGCAAGGAAATCTCAGACTATATCCAGTAACTGGCTGTGCAGTCGTGGGATTTCCAAGAGTGCTCAAGACATTTATTCTCAATTTTTCAGAATATTCTCCTACCTTGTATTAAAATATATTTGTAAATAACACACCAGTGCAGTTTCACAATTATGATGAAATCCTATTAAAGATTAATGCTCAGAGAAACCACAGAGTCTAAGAAAAGTCAGAGTAAATAAATATGTAGATATTCATGAGAACTATACAAAATGAAAAAAGGAAATAGTGGTTCATATGAAAAAAAACACATAAAACACTGGTGTAGCATGTGTTTACCATCTAGATCTAGGTGGGGAATTATTTTCCTCCCATAATAGCATCATTTTCCCATAACTGCACAATTGTCAGGAGATAGAGAAAATGCTGGTGTCAATTATATTGTCATTATGCATGTGTAATACAGCAAATACAACTAACTTCGTGTGTAATATAGCAAATACAACTAACTATAATGCAGATGTAGTGTGAAAAAATGTGTTGTCATTCTGCTACATTTCTGAATATGGGAAAGCCTGAAGTCACAGGTGCGCAGTTTGGGAGTCCTCTTGGATTCAACACTTACGCTTGAGGCTCAGGCGTCGGCGGTGTCTGGGAGGGCTTTCGCACAACTGAGACTCGTGCGCCAATGCTACCGTACCTTGCGAAGGCGGATCTGGCCAGAGTGGTCCATGCCTTGGTCACCTCCAGATTGGACTACTGCAATGCGCTCTACGTGGTGCTGCCCTTGAAGACAGCTCAGAAGCTCCAACTGGTCCAACGATCAGCAGCCAGGATGCTAACTGGGGCCCCTTACAGAGAGAGGTCAACCCTCCTGTTCAAGGAGCTCCACTGGCTGCCATTTATTTTCTGAGCCCAATTCAAGGTGCAGGTGCTTACCTACAAAGCCCTGAACGGTTTGGGACCAGCCTACCTGCGTGACCGCATTTCCATCTACGAACCCACACGTTCACTTCGGTCATCTGGAGAGGCCCTGCTCGTGATCCCACCGGCGTCGCAAGCGCGCTTGGTGGGGACGCGGGACAGGGCCTTTTCCGTGGTGGCCCCCCGACTCTGGAACACCCTCCCCAAAGACCTTAGACAGGCCCCTACATTGGCTGTCTTCAGAAAGAACTTGAAGACCGGGCTTTTCCGATGCACCTTCCCAGATTAGGAAATCTCCACTACCAAGTCCCATAAGCACTTTATCAGAACCAATGATTGCTGCACATCGCACATCGCACTTGCCCCGGAAGCCCTTTATACACCTCCTGTCACATCAGCACTTTTAATCTTGTACCCATTGCTCTGGCCCGGCCCAGTTTTATTGTGTTTAGTGTATTGTGCCTGTTGTTTATTTTGCTTTATTCTGTTTTTAATTGTTTGATTTGCTTAGATTGTATTGTTGTGTTGTGTGTTGAGGCCTCGGCCTGTGTAAGCCGCATCGAATCCTTCGGGAGATGCTAGCGGGGTACAAATAAAGTTTAATAATAATAATAATAAGCAATTTTCGAGCAGAATTATCTGAAACAACTGACAAATGTGATAGAAACATCTGTGAACAACCCACAACTTCTTTATCTAAATTTTTGAGCACATATACCTGATCTATGAACTGTGAGAAAACATATATAAGAGACTGGAAGGATATTCTCTTAGTCTCTTTTCAGACATTTGGAGGGGGGGAATCTTGGTGGTACTAACAGTGGATAAATGGAATCCAACCAAAAACTCTTACATTTTTGTGTACATGGGAATGGTTACCAATAATTTCAACTCTATCAGAAATGTCATAATATAAATACAGGAACACCAGTATATTGTTGGATTCTGAATTAGGGAAGTAGCAGGCACTCAGAAAATGATTTTAGCTTTAATTCCCTTATTTCCCAATTTAGTTAGATGATCAAGGACATGTTGGTGAGCTAAGGAAATATGAGTTATATGGAACCCCACCCACCCATGCAAATGACAAGGCATTATTTTGGCATAAACCAAGGACTGTCACCAATGTGTGATTATTTGCGTGTGCATAATTTTCTAAAATGAACAGGTTGCTTGACAAACAATTTCATTTTCTTTGCATTTTTACCTGTGACCGTGTGTTAGGATTCTTCTAGGCAGGTATTTTATTTATCATGTCAGTAGCAACCAGACAATTGTATTACATTTTTAACAAATTTTAACAAACAGACAAAACAAACTCAGTTCTTGTGGGTTTTTTCGGGCTATATGGCCATGTTCTAGAGGCATTTCTCCTGACGTTTCGCCTGCATTTATGGCAAGCATCCTCAGAGGTGAGATCTCACCTCTGAGGATGCTTGCCATAGATGCAGGCAAAACGTCAGGAGAAATGCCTCTAGAACATGGCCATATAGCCCGAAAAAACCCACAAGAACTGAGTGATTCCGGCCATGAAAGCCTTCGACAATACATTCAGACAAAACAAAGTTTGCAAGCTTGGTAGTTGATTAAATGTCCTTTGACTAGTAGCTGGCCACTTGGAGTGCTTCTGGTGTTGCTGCAAGAAGGCCCTCCATTGTGCATGTGGCAGGGCTCAGGTTGCATTGCAGCAGGTGGTCTGTGGCTTGCTCTTCTCCACACTCGCATGTCGTGGATTCTACTTTGTCGACACATTTCTTGAGGTTGGTTCTGCATCTCGTAGTGCCAGAGCGCAGTCTGTTCAGCGCCTTCCAAGTCGCCTAGTTTTCTGTGTGCCCAGGGAGGAGTCTCTCATTTGGTATCAGCCATTGATTGAGGTTCTGGGTTTGAGCCTGCCACTTTTGGACTCTCGCTTGCTGAGGTGTTCCAGCGAGTGTCTTTGTAGATCTTAGAAAACTATTTCTTGATTTAAGTCATTGACGTGCTGGCTGTTACCCAAACAAGAGATGAGCTGGAGATGTCTCTGCCTTGGTCCTTTCACTATTGGCTGCTACTTCCCGGCTGATGTCGGGTGGTGCAATACCGGCTAAACAGTGTAATTTCTCCAGTGGTGTAGGGCGCAGACACCCCGTGATAATGCGGCATGTCTCATTAAGAGTCACACCTACTGTTTTAGTGTGGTGAGATGTGTTCCACACTGGGCATGCGTACTCAGCATGAGCTTTTTTGTTGAGTTCCAGGGCCAGAGAAGCAGATTGCGGAAACAGAAGAACGGCCTGCATGTCTCATTAAGAGCCACATCCACTGTTTTAGTGTGGTGAGATGTGTTCCACACTGGGCATGCATACTCAGCATGAGCTTTTTTGTTGAGTTCCAGGGCCAGAGAAGCAGATGGCGGAAACAAAAGAACGGCCTGCATGTCTCATTAAGAGCCACATCCACAGTTTTAGTGTGGTGAGATGTGTTCCACACTGGGCATGCATACTCAGCAGCAGAGTAGCATAGCGCAAGGGCAGATGTCTTCACTGTGTCTGGTTGTGATACCCAGGTTGTGCCAGTCAGCTTTCGTATGATATTGTTTCTAGCGCCCACTTTTTGCTTGATGTTCTGGCAGTGCTTCTGGTAGGTCAAGGCACGGTCCAGCGTGACTCCCAGGTATTTGGGTGTGCTGCAATGCTCCAATGGGATTCCTTCCCAGGTAATCCTCAGAGTGATGGTCAGTCATTTTTTGAGTGATGGTTACTCATTGGCCTGACAGGTGTATTGTGTGCAAATTTGGTGTCAATTCATCCAGTCAATTCACCCAATTCATCCACTTTCTCCTTGATGTTCAGGCAGTGCTTCTTGTAGGTCAGAGCACGGTCCAGAGTGACTCCCAGGTATTTGGGTGTGCTGCAATGCTCCAGTGGGATTCCTTCCCAGGTGATCCTCAGAGCTCGGGATGCTTGTCTGTTCTTGAGATGAAAAGCACATGTCTGTGTTTTAGAGGGATCAGCTGGTTTTCCCTGTAATAGGCAGTAAGGGCACCTAGAGCTTCGGAGAGCTTCTGTTCAACCATCTCAAAGCTCCCTGTTTAAGCAGTAATGGCACGATCATCATCAGCATTCTAGGCAGGTTAGATGAGGGCATTTCTTGAATCAGGCCTGCAGCGCTCTGTTAGCCAAGCAAATAAAAGCTGTACTTTGAACTGAGCATGTTTATTTACTGCCCAGTAGATGGAGTATAATTTGGTGTTGTGATCACATTATAATGAGAAAGTGTGATCCATGCCAGGATTTTGCTTTCACAAGGGAATTACGTTTAACACTCTGCCTGCCAAGTAATAAAAAGTGAACTAACATGAAACTTTTAGAAATCAAAATTGCCTCATAGGAGCCGAACCTCTCTCTCTGCTGCATCATTAATCAAGCAGAAAAAATCATTGCAATGTCTATGAAATGGATGCTGGTGTTTCCCATTGTAACAGCATGCTTCTTGGGCTCATCTTCTAGTAGGAAGGTCCTTGTCTGGCCAGCTGACAACAGCCACTGGATCAACATGAAATTTATTTTGAATGAACTCACAGACAGAGGCCACCAAGTAACGGTTTTAGTGCCTTCCTTCTTCATGGCAGTTAATGCAAGCGAGTCTTCCCCCTTTCAGCTGGAAGAAATCCCTTTTTTATTCTCAAAGGAAGACATGGACACTATGCTTCAGGACTTCCTCCTTATGTGGTCTTATGAGATCAACGAACTTTCTTTCTGGCAGTTTATCATCAAGATGTCTGACTTTTCAATGGAGATGAAGCGCAGGAACAGAATTCTCTGTGATAGCGTTGTCTTGAACCAGACACTGATGGATAGGTTAAAGTCAGTTGGTTTTGACATCCTCATTGCAGACCCACTCTTACCTTGTGGAGAGCTAGTGGCTGAGAAGCTTCATCTTCCGTTTGTGTACACTTTCCGATTCTCAATTGGAAATACAATGGAGCGTCTTTGTGGGAACATCCCAGCTCCTCCATCATTTGTGCCTGCCAGTCTCGGAGGGCTAACAGACAGGATGTCCTTCATGCAGAGAACAGGAAACATGCTCTTTTATGCCTTACATGACATTTTGTTTCATCAAGTTCTCTGGAAAGACTGGAGTGAATACTATAGTGAAGTTCTAGGTAAGAGTTTGCACCTACTTCTTCTCATTCTGTGTCTTTGAATTATTCTCAGTTTATGGTGACTCTAAGGTAGTGGTTTCCAACCTTTTTTTAACCAAGGACCACTTGACCAGGGGCTACTTATAGAATCATAGAATCAAAGAGTTGGAAGAGACCTCATTGGCCATCCAGTCCAACCCCCTGCCTTCCTTGGAGATTAGGACGCGGAACAATGGCTTCAAACTACAAGAGAGGAAATTCCATCTGAACATTAGGAAGAACTTCCTGACTGTGAGAGCCATTCAGCAGTGGAACTCTCTGCCCCGGAGTGTGGTGGAGGCTCCTTCTTTGGAAGCTTTTAAGCAGAGGCTGGTTGGCCATTTGTCAGGGGTGATTTGAATGCAATATTCCTGCTTCTTGGCAGAATGGGGTTGGACTGGATGGCCCAGGAGGTCTCTTCCAACTCTTTGATTCTATGATTCTATGATTCTAAGAAGCAGGAATATTGCATTCAAATCACCCCTGACAGATGGCCATCCAGCCTGTGTTTAAAAGCTTCCAAAGAAGGAGCCTCCACCACACTCCAGGGCAGAGAGTTCCACTGCTGAACGGCTCTCACAGTCAGGAAGTTCTTCCTCATGTTCAGATGGAATCTCCTTTCTTGTAGTTTGAAGCCATTGTTTCGCATCCTAGTCTCCAGGGAAGCAGAAAACAAGCTTGCTCCCTCCTCCCTGTGGCTTCCTCTCACATATTTATACATGGCTATCATATCTCCTCTCAGCCTTCTCTTCTTTAGGCTAAACATGCCCAGCTCTTTAAGCCGCTCCTCATAGGGCTTGTTCTCCAGACCCTTGATCATTTTAGTCGCCCTCCTCTGGACACATTCCAGCTTGTCAACATCTCTCTTGAATTGTTGTGCCCAGAATTGGACACAATATTCCAGGTGTGGTCTAACCAAAGCCAGGGACCTTGAGTTTGGAGTTGTAGTTCACCTACATCCAGAGAGCACTGTGGACTCAAACAATGATGAATCTGGACCAAACTTGGCACAAACACTCAATACGCCCAAATACGAACACAGATGGAGTTTGGGGGAAATAGACCTTGACATTTGGGGGTTGTCGTCACTGGGATTCATAGTTCACCTACAATCAAAAAACATTCTGAATCCTTCCAACAAGAGAATTGGGGCAAACTTCCCACGGAGAACCCCCATGACCAACAGAAAATATTTAACGCCATCTAGTCCAACTCCACTCACCAGGGCAAGAAAACATAATTGAAGTCCTCCTGACAAAGAGGCATCCAGCCATAGATATAGATAGATAGAGAGATGGGATATGGTAGCAGGGTATAAATAAAGTTTGATTATGATGATGATGATGATGATGATGATGATAGATAGATAGATAGATAGATATGATTCACACACACACACACACACACAGATATAGTATCATAGACTTGAAAGGGACCCTTAAAGAAGGACAATGATATGTTGCATGTTCCAGAGTGGGCAAACCAGACACTCTCCACATCAACACTGACAAAGAAACAGCAAGAAATACTGTTTAGCCACAAGCATAAAGAAATTATGTATATTATACACCAACACTTTCTCATTACTTTATTTTCCAGATCAACAGACTGGGCCACAGCAATGCGTGGCAGGGAAAGCTAGTGTGTGTGTGTATATATATATATTAGAGAGATGGGCCAAAACTAACAAAATGAAGTTCAACAGTGACAAATGCAAGATACTCCACTTTGGCAGGAAAAACGAAATGCAAAGATACAGAATGGGGGATGCCTGGCTCGAGAGCAGTATGTGTGAAAAAGATCTTGGAGTCCTCGTGGACAACAAGTTAAACATGAGCCAACAATGTGATGTGGCGGCAAAAAAAGCCAATGGGATTTTGGCCTGCATCAATAGGAGCATAGTGTCTAGATCTAGGGAAGTAATGCTACCCCTCTATTCTGTTTTGGTTAGACCACACCTGGAATATTGTGTCCAGTTCTGGGCACCACAATTCAAGAGAGATAGTGACAAGCTGGAATGTGTCCAGAGGAGAGCGACTAAAATGATAAAAGGTCTGGAGAACAAGCCCTATGAGGAGCGGCTTAAGGAACTGGGCATGTTTAGCCTGAAGAAGAGAAGGCTGAGAGGGGATATGATAGCCATGTATAAATATGTGAGAGGAAGCCACAGGGAGGAGGGAGCAAGCTTGTTTTCTGCTTCCCTGGAGACTAGGACGCGGAACAATGGCTTCAAACTACAAGAGAGGAGATTCCATCTGAACATTAGGAAGAACTTCCTGACTGTGAGAGCCGTTCAGCAGTGGAACTCTCTGCCCCGGAGTGTGGTGGAGGCTCCTTCTTTGGAAGCTTTTAAGCAGAGGCTGGATGGCCATTTGTCAGGGGTGATTTGAATGCAATATTCCTGCTTCTTGGCAGGGGGTTGGACTGGATGGCCCATGAGGTCTCTTCCAACTCTTTGATTCTATGATTCTATGATTATATATATATATATATATATATATATATATATATATATATATATGGCAATATGTAATATAATAATATAATCCAACCTGAATAATAACCATAGATGGGGACATTAAATTTGTTTTGGTTATTTCTGGTGACCAAAACAGATTTAATATCCCAATCTTTGGTTATTATTCAGGTTGGATTATATTGCGTATTTCCTTTAATTTTTTTATTGAAGCATACAACAATAAATCTGAGTCACAGAAGAAATGAACTTTAGCTTCAGCTCTTGAGATTCACAATGACACTGCATTTTTAGAAGGACCAATCACACAAATGTTGGCACAAGGAAAGCATTTGCTCATCGTCCTGTTATATACAACTGTCCCAGTGGAATGGGGCTCCTCTTGTTTAATGTAGCTTAGAAATTAATTTCTGTTCTTCATCCAATCAGAAGCTATCAGCCACATGTGAACAACTGTAGTGTGGTGGAGGCTCCTTCTTCGGAAGCTTTTAAACAGAGGCTGGATGGCCATCTGTCAGGGGTGATTTGAATGCAATATTCCTGCTTCTTGGCAGGGGGTTGGAGGTCTCTTCCAACTCTTTGATTCCATGATTCTATGATTCTATGTTCATGTTTGCACATGCAAGTAAGTGTTACAGCCCATCTATGAGTTTAGCTAAGGGCATTCCTCAAGGTGTGCCTGTTACCAAGTCAATCAAACCTTTGAACAGTGAAAAACTCTTAAAGTAGAGCAGGCGATGAAACAATTTGGTGTCTTGGTATGACTAAAATAAATCTTGTAATCCATAACAGGGTTTTGTTCTTGCACTGAGACATTCATTTAATTAATAACCTCCATATGAAGTAATAGCTAAGGTGAATCATTAATAAATATTTTAAATTAAATCTGGAGCCCAGCCTCTCTCTTTTACAATGCTATTAACTCAGAAGGCATAAGCACCCATTTCACAGACACTGTGCTGATTTCATGCAAACATCAATTTAACACAGTGGTTCTATATTATTGAAGTTTTCAAATAACAATAAAAAGAGCGGGAACATTGCTAAGGTATAGGAAAGTAATAAAATTTTGATAGTATAGGGTAAGTTTAGATTACATCCCGTTTAGACTACTGCAACGCTCTCTACGTGGGGTTGCCCTTGAAGACGGCTTGGAAGCTCCAACTGGTCCAACGTGCGGCAGCCATGATACTAACAGGAGCGAGGCGCAGGGAGCATACAACCCCCCTGCTGTACCAGCTCCACTGGCTGCCGATCTGCTACCGGGCTCAATTCAAGGTGCTGGCATTGGTCTATAAAGCCCTAAATGGTTCCGGCCCAAGATACCTAACTGACTGCCTATGAGCCCACGAGGACTTTGAGATCTTCCGGGGAGGCCCTGCTCTCGATCCCGCCTGCGTCACAGGCATGGCTGGCGGGGACGAGAGATAGGGCCTTCTCGGTGGTGGCTCCTCGGCTGTGGAACACCCTTCCCGTAGACATCAGGCTAGCCCCCTCCCTGTTGATATTCCGCAGGAAGCTAAAGACCTGGTTGTTTAAGAAGGCATTTGAATAGAAGTGCAAAGACTGGTAACTCGACCATAGGAATGGAACAACGGAAATGGTATCGGATTGTGAACTTGACGATGAGATGACTCGGAATGGCTTGTAGTAATGTTGATGTTTTTGATGAGATGTTTTGATAATGATGTACTGTGGATTATTTTATTTTATGTTT
The DNA here is from genome assembly GCF_037176765.1 of Anolis sagrei. Taxonomy (NCBI): domain Eukaryota; kingdom Metazoa; phylum Chordata; class Lepidosauria; order Squamata; family Anolidae; genus Anolis; species Anolis sagrei. The sequence continues at coordinate 55,798,485 of NC_090026.1, forward strand.
TATTTTGCATCTGTTTTTCTATGTTGTACACTGCAATGAGTTGCCATTAGGCTGAGAATTGCGGTATATAAGCGAAGTAAATAAATAAATAAATAAGTGAAAGAGGTAAAAGAGATTGAGTAGGGAAGAGGTTGTGAAGTGTGGATGGTGGTGTTGGTGGGGGGAAAGGGGGTGGTAAGGTAGAATGTATATATTGACTTCCAATCCTCTTCACTTCAGGTATATCTTTCTTTCTTCTTTTTGCCTCTCATGGTGGTTTGGCAAGCTCCTTTTTGTAGTCTCGTTTAAGAAATTTTTATGTTATTTTTATCTCATCTCATCTTTAATTACTTATTAATCGCCCTCCATCCGAGATGCTCCAGGCGATTTACACTGCAGAAATTACACAGGATAAAACACATACGTACAAATATTAAAATTAACATGAGTCAAATGCTCCAGTAAAAAGCCAGGTCTTAAGCGCCAGGACAAAACGCCCCAAGTCGCGCATGGCTCTCAAATATTTATTATTTATTTATTTATTTCACAGTTTTCTATACCGAGCTTCTCAACCTATTGAGGGACTCAGCCCGGTTTCCAGCCATAAAAAACATATACACTCATTAAAATATCATATATCACAATTACAAAAACAACTTTAAAAACACTATATATAAAACTACAGTGGTCAGTCGTCCTATTAAGATGGATCTACCTCAACTTCCATCCAGGGTTCTATGGTGTTGTCTCATTCATCGAAGGCCTGACTCCACAGCCACGTCTTCACCCGTTTCCTAAATGTTAGGATGGATGGGGCGGTTCTGGCCTCCAGAGGGAGAGAGGTCCAGAGTCGCGGGGCCACCACCGAGAAGGCCCTGTCCCTCGTCCCCACCAGGCGCGCTAGGGAGGCAAGGTGCTTTCCAAGTGCACTTCCCTAGGACCCGGTATATAGAGCAGATTGCGTTGGGATGGTCGTGGCGACCTCCAATGATGGTAGAAGGAGAGACAGTCTCTAAGATACAATGGACCCTGGCCATATAAAGTTTTAAAGGTCAGGACCAGCATCTTATACAAACCACGATACTCAATTGGGAGCCAGTGTAGATGCCGCAGCACTGGTGTTATATGGCATTTCATGGGCGTTTTTGTGAGTAACCTGGCTGCCGCATTCTGGACAATACGGAGCTTTCGGGTCATAGAAATAGGAAGGCCAACATACAAGGCATTACAATAGTCCAGCCTAGATATGACCGTGGCATGGATGACTGTTGCCAGAGCCTCATCCCACAGGTAAGGTGCCAGTTGCCTCGCTTGTTGTAGATGGAAAAAGGCCTGTTTGCTGGCAGCAGCGACCTGAACTTCCATCGTCAGCTGCGAATCCAAAATGACACCTAGGCTCTTATAGGTAGGCGATGGAGATAGAGCAGCGCCATCAAAGGTAGGTAACGGATGGGTTGGACCTATCGGGCGGCCATGCCACAGGATCTCAGTCTTTGCCAGATTCACCTTCAGTCTGCTAGCACGTAGCCAGTTCAACAAAGCATCCAGGCATAAGGTGAAATTGTCAGGTATTGACGTTACTCCAGACTCCAAGCGCAACAGGAGTTGGGTGTTGTCCGCATATTGAGAGCAGTCCAGGCCGAATCTCCGAACCAAACTGGCAAGGGGTCTAACATAGATGTTGATCTTATATCTATTAACCATTTCAGGTTTTCTTGTATTATATTATTTTTATTGGTGTCCAGTCTGTTTTTGGTGGTCAAGTTCTGCTTTATACTCATCAATTGAGTTAATTCATCCATATTCATAATGTCTACAATTTTCACTAGCCATTGTTCTTGAGTTGGAATCTCTTTCATTCTCCACTATTTTGCATAATTTATTCTGGCCGTGGTCACCAGGTAGTTGAAGAGTTTGTCTTTGTTTAGTTCCAATTCAAAATCAATTATTCCTAAAAGGAAGTATTCTGGTTTTAATTCCATCTTTATATCTAATATCTTTTCTATTTTTTTTGCAAATATTCTTCCAGTATGATTTAGCAATTTTGCATGTCCACCACATATGATAAAACGAACCGATTTGCTCTTCACACTTCCAACATTTATCATTGATATTTGCATAACATTTAGCCAGTTTCTGGGGTGTGATGTACCACCTGTACATCATTTTTAGCCAGTTTTCTTGTAGATCAAATGCATGTGTATATTTAATTTTTTCCATATTTTCTCCCAATCTTCTAGATTGATTGAATGTTCAATATTTGCAGCCCACTTGCAGTCACACTCCCCCTGTCCAGCTCTCTACGGAGGTCATCCACCAAGGCCACCAAGGCCGTCTCGGTGCCATAGCCAGGCCTGAAACCAGACTGTGACTGATCTAGGTAGTTGTTGTCATCTAGAAAACCCTGGAGCTGGGAGGCGACCACCCACTCCAGGACCTTGCCCAAGAAAGGGAGGTTGGAGATTGGTCTGAAGTTGTTCAGCACCATGGAGTCAAGGCAGGCATGTAGCCGGGGGGGGGGGGGGGGGGGCTTAAAGGGCTTCAGCCCCCCCCCCCTGAAATTCTCATGGTGGTTCGCGAAAAGGCCTTACCTGTGCATTATTTAAACTGTTATGTTTATTCATATCATGATCTGATCACCATACTCAATATATCCCATATGCATGGGGGTATTGGGGTAACGATACAAAAGGTTTGCTAGGGTAGACCCTCTTTCACTCAGACTCAGCCCCCCCCCGAAACAAACTCTGACCCCCCCCCCCGAATCGAAATCCTGGCTACGGGCCTGTGTCCAATGTCATTTTATGAATCAGCACCTCAAACCCAATCTAAAGTTGACCAAAAACCAATTTGTAACCCTTTTGGTACTACTGTTGGAGAGAGGTCCCTGGTGAAAGTGGTTCCTGGTCAAGTAGTCCCTGGTCAAAGTGGTCCCTGGTAAAGTGGTTCCCTGGTCAAAAAAACATTGGGAACCACTGATTTCACACCACAGGGATCCAGCCAACAACCTAAAAGACAGCTTTATACATCGACTTCACAAGAAGGTCAACACCAAAATCCCGAGCTCTGAGGATTACCTGGGAAGGGATCCCACTGGAGCATTGGAACACACCCAAATACCTGGGAGTCACTTTGGACCGTGCTCTGACCTACAAGAAGCACTGCCTGAACATCAAACAAAAAGTGGGTGCTAGAAACAACATCATACGAAAGCTGACTGGCACAACCTGGGGATCACAACCAGATACAGTGAAGACATCTGCCCTTGCGCTATGCTACTCTGCTGCTGAATATGCATGCCCAGTGTGGAACACATCTCACCACACTAAAACAGTAGATGTGGCTCTTAATGAGACATGCCACATTATCACAGGGTGTCTTCGCCCCACACCACTGGAGAAATTACACTGCTTAGCCGGTATTGCACCACCTGACATCCGCCGGGAAGTAGCAGCCAATAGTGAAAGGACCAAGGCAGAGACATCTCCAGCTCATCCCCTGTTTGGGTATCAGCCAGCACGTCAACGACTTAAATCAAGAAATAGTTTTCTAAGATTTACAGAGACACTCACTGGAACACCTCAGCAAGCGAGAGTCCAAAAGTGGCAGGCCCAAACCCAGCACCTCAATCCATGGGTGATACCAAATGAGAGACTCCCCCCTGGGCACACAGAAGACTGGGTGACTTGGAAGGCGCTGAACAGACTGCGCTCTGCCACCACGAGATGTAGAGCCAATCTTAAGAAATGGGGCTACAGGGTGGAATCCTCGGCATGCGAGTGTGGAGAAGAGCAAACCACTGACCACCTGCTGCAATGCAACCTGAGCCCTGCCACATGCACAATGGAGGACCTTCTTGCGGCAATACCAGAGGCACTCCAAGTGGCCAGATACTGGTCAAAGGACATTTAACCCACTACCAAGTTTGCAAAATCTGTGTGTTTTTTCTTTTTTTCCTTTTTTTTTCCTTTTTCTTTTTAATCTGTGTGTTTGTTTTGTTCTGTTAGAATTGTAACACAATGGTATGGTTGCTGATGACATGATAAATAAATAAACACCAAAATCAGAGTGACTACATCCTTTGCAGCCAAAGGTGGCATACATCCATCCAGCCAATGAAAACAAGACCTGGAGATTACTGTAGTTCAGATCACGAACTTCTCATTGCACATTTTAGTTGGACTAAAAAAATTAGGGAAAACACAGAGACCGGTTAGATATGATCTCACAAATATTCCTAGTGAATATGCAGTGGAGGTTCAGAATAGATTTAATAAATAGAGTCCCAAAAGAACTATGGACAGAAGTCTGCAGTATTGTTCAGGGGGTGGCAACAAAGTACATCCCAAAGAAAAAGAAAACAAAAAAGGGGGAGATATGCCCAATTAAATGCACAATTCCAGAGGTTAGCCAGAAGAGATAAGGAACTATTTTTAAACAAGCAATGCATGGAAGTGGAAGATGACAACAGAATAGGAAGGACAAGAGACCTCTTCCAGAAAATTAGAAACATTGAAAGTAAATTTCAGGCAAAAATGGGCATGATCAAAAATAAAGATGGCAAGGACCTAACAGAAAGTGAAGAAATCAAGAGAAGGTGGTGAGACTATACAGAAGATTTGTATAGGGGGAAAAAAATACTAAGACTGCTCACTGGAGGGAAGGATATTAGAGGCAAAGATTAAATACTTTGGGTTGTTGTAGGTTTTTTCGGGCTATATGGCCATGGTCTAGAGGCATTCTCAACTGACGTTTCGCCTGCATCTATGGCAAGCATCCTCAGAGGTAGTGAGGTGTTTTGGAACTAGGAAAAAGGGTTTATATATCTGTGGAATGACCAGGGTGAGACAAAGGACTCTTGTCTGCTGGAGCTAGGTGTGAATGTTTCAACTGATCACCTTGATTAGCATATAATTGATTAGCATATAATTAAGTACTTTGGCCACAAAATGAGAAGACAGGAAACCTTGGATACAATAATGATGCTGGGGCAAAAGGAAGGAAAAAGGAAGAGGGGCCGACCAAGGACAAGATGAATGGATGGTATCCTTGAAGTGACTGGCTTGACCTTGAAGGAGCTGGGGGTGGCCACAATTGACAGGGAGTGCCGGCGTGGGCTGGTCCATGAGGTCACGAAGAAGAAGCAACTGAATGAATAAACAACAACATCTTGTTATATTATGCTATCTTCTTTTTATAATAAATGTCAATATAGTCATCCCACCACATTTGCAATTTTGACTTTTAGAGATTCACTGATGTGTTCTAGATTATTTTTTCACAAAAGTATGCTAGACATATACTCCTGATATCTTCCAGGATTGGGGTAGGGGCGTGGGAGTTTTATTAGTATTTTATTTTCAACCTTTGTATTATATGCCCCTGTGTCTTCTCTATTGTTGCCTCCTTCTCTTTGGCTGGCATAAGTCATGGATCACTGTAGAAGAAATGGGTGTGCCTCCACATTTGAGTGTTCTGATGTGTAATGTGTACTCAAGACAAAAGGCCACTGTAAGGACAGAATATGAAGAAACAGGAGAGTTTCCCATTGGCAAGGGGGATAGGCAAGGGTGCATTTTATCACCCTAATTTATATGCAGATCATACACAAACCTGAATCGGACTCAGAAGAAGGAGGCAAAATATACTTGTACGAAACAACAAGAATTTAAGATATGCAGACAATACTAATAGCAGAAAATAACAAAGACTTAGAATGACAATGGAGGAAAGTCAAGGTAGAAAGTAAAGATACTCCACTTTGGCAGGAAAAACGAAATGCAAAGATACAAAATGGGGGACGCCTGGCTCGAGAGCAGTACGTGTGAAAAAGATCTTGGAGTCCTCATGGACAACAAGTTAAACATTTGCCAACAATGTGATTTGGCAGCAAAAAAAAGCCAATGGGATTTTGGCCTGCATCAATAGGAGCATAGTGTCTAGATCTAGGGAAGTCATGCTACCCCTCTATTCTGCTTTGGTTAGACCACACCTGGAATATTGTGTCCAATTCTGGGCACCACAATTCAAGAGAGATATTGACAAGCTGGAATTTGTCCAGAGGAGGGCGACTAAAATGATCAAGGGTCTGGAGAACAAGCCCTATGAGGAGCGGCTTAAGGAGCTGGGCATGTTTAGCCTGAAGAAGAGAAGGCTGAGAGGAGATATGATAGCCATGTATAAATATGTGAGAGGAAGCCACAGGGAGGAGGGAGCAAGCTTGTTTTCTGCTTCCTTGGAGACTAGGACGCGAAACAATGGCTTCAAACTACAGGAAAGGAGATTCCATCTGAACATGAGGAAGAAATTCCTGACTGTGAGAGCCGTTCAGCAGTGGAACTCTCTGCCCTGGAGTGTGGTGGAGGCTCCTTCTTTGGAAGCTTTTAAACAGAGGCTGGATGGCCATCTGTCAGGGGTGATTTGAATGCAATATTCCTGCTTCTTGGCAGGGGGTTGGACTGGATGGCCCATGAGGTCTCTTCCAACTCTTTGATTCTTTGATTCTATGATCCAATGATAAAAGCAAGGTTAGACTTCTGCATTAAGACGTCCTTGCGTATCTGAAAAGAGGAAATAAGTTAAATTTAATTCCACTTCTTTTTATCCACAGGGAGACCTACAACATTGTGCGAAACAATGGGCAAGGCGGAAATATGGCTGATCCGAACCTACTGGGACGTTGAATTTCCACGGCCATTACTACCAAATTTTGAATTTGTAGGAGGGCTGCATTGCCAGCCAGCAAATCCTTTGCCTAAGGTAATTCTCTCTTGTTCCACTCCCTTGATAATAATAAAACAATCAATTTCTTGTTCAATGTACCTTGAAGAAAATTACAAGAGGAAATGGGTGACATGGAGGAGTTCACTACCTTTAACAATCAAAACCCCTACAAGACTCACCTTCACCTCCTATATCCATTTAGTGCAGGGGCAGCTCAACCCATTACGCAAAGTAAGCATTTGCAGTATAGTTGATTTTGCCCAGGGGCGCTCTTGAGGTGCTCTTGGGGGAAAATAGACCTTGACATATGCGAGTTGTAGTTACTGGGATGTATAGTTCACCTACAATCAAAGAGCATTCCGAACTCCACCAATGATGGAATTGAACCAAATATGGCACACAGAACTCCCATGACGAACAGAAAATATATGTCAGTGATTGGTTGGGGGGGGGGGGGAGCAGCAAAATACTGTTTGCTTACCGTTGAAAATTACCTAGGGCCGCCTCTGATTTAGTGATTGGTAGTGAGGGGCATTGGAGAATTATCTATTTCCCCAAGGCTAGATGTCCTCTGACATCTCCTGAAGTCTTTTAGAGGTTCTATAGCAGTGGTTCTCAACCTTCCTAATGCCGCGACCCCTTATTACAGTTCCTCATGCTGTGGTGACCCCCAGCCATCAATTTATTTTCATTGCTATTTCATAATTGGATTTTTGCTACTGTTATGAATCATGTAAATATCTGATCTGCAGGATGTATTTTCATTCACTGGACCAAATTTGGCACAAATACCCAATACGCCCAAATTTGACTACTGGAGGGATTGGAGAGGTTAATTTTATCATTTGGGAGTTGTAGTTGCTGGGATTTATAGTTCACTTACAATCAAAGAGCATTCTGAACTCCAGCAATGATGGAACAGAACCAAACGTGACACACAGAATTCCCATGAGCAACAAAAAATACTGGAAGGATTTGGTGGGCACTGACCTTGAGTTTTGGAGTTGTAGTTCACTTACATCCAGAGAGCACTGTGGACTCAAACAATGATGGATCTGGACCAAACTTGGCATGAATACTCAGTATGCCCAAATGTGAACACTGGTGGAGTATGGGGGGAATAGACTTTGACATTTGGGAGTTGTAGTTGCTGGGATTTACAGTTGACCTACAATCAAAGAGCATTCTGAACCCCACCAACAATAGAATTGGACCAAACTTGGCACACAGAATCCCCATGAGCAACAAAAAATACTGGAAGGATTTGGTGGGCACTGACCTTGAGTTTTGGAGTTGTAGTTCACTTACATCCAGAGAGCACTATGGACTTAAAACACATGCAAGACCAACAGAAAAAAATGTGTTTTCTAATGGTCTTTGGCGACCACTCTGACATCCTCAGGGAGGACTCCACGCCTGCCTTGCCCCCTCGCCGAATGGCGGGAGAGCAAGGCAGGGGAGGCGGGGCTTGCGCAGGCCAGGCCCGCATGGAGGACGCTTTGCCTGCCTTGCCCCCCCCCCCCCCCCCCGCCAAATGGCAGGAAATCGAGGCAGGGGAGGCGAGGTTTGTGCGGGCCAGACCCGCACAGAGGATGCCACTCCTGCCTCGCCCCCCCCCCCCCGCCAAATGGCGGGAGAGCAAGGCAGGGGAGGCGAGCTTTGCGCGGGACAGGCCTGCACAGAGGATGCCTCTCCTGCCTTGCTCTCCCACCATTTGGCGGGGGGGGGGGGGGGGAGGCAGGAGAGACATCCTCTGTGCGGGGGCCTGGCCCGCGCAAAGCTCGCCTCCCCTGCCTTGCTCTCTCGCCAAATGGTGGGAGAGCAAGGCAGGGGAGGCGAGGTTTGCGCGGGCCAGACCCGCACAGAGGATGCCTCCCCTGCCTCGCCCCCGCACCAAATGGCGGGAGAGAAAGGCAGGGAGGCAAGCTTTGCACGGGCCAGGACCGCACAGAGGATGCTTCGCCCGCCTCGCGCCCCCCCCCCCCCCGCCGAATAACGGGAGAGCGAGGCAGGCCTGCACGGAGGACACTTCGCCTGCCTTGCCCCCCCCGCCAAATGGCGGGAGAGTGGGGCAGGCGAGGTGAGCTTTGCGCAGGCCAAGCTCGCATGGAAGATGCCTTGCCTGCCTTACCCCCTCGCCCGAATGGCGGGAGAGCTAAGCAGGCGAAGTGGGCTTTGTGCGGGGCCAGGCCTCGCGAGAGGAAGACCTTGCCTGGCCCGCGCCCTTGGGGCGGGGCCAACGGAGGTGGCTTCGCGACCCCTCCAAAATGGCCAGGCGACCCCCCTGGGGGTCGCGACCCCCAGGTTGAGAACCGCTGTTCTATAGGATGTTGTTACTATGTATCTGTCCATAGCGACATAAATGTAGTTCTGTCCAATTTTAATCTTACAATATATGTTCCAAAGCAAGATCTTGACCAATGTGGCATGTAATTGTCACAAAATGATGTTGTCCATGTTGTTTTTATGGTATCATTATTATTGTTGGTTTTATCTTTTAATAGGAAATGGAAGAATTTGTCCAGAGTTCTGGAGAACATGGCATTGTGGTATTTTCTCTCGGTTCAATGATTAAAAACCTAACAGATGAAAGGAGTAACGTGGTTGCCCTGGCACTCAGCCAGCTTCCACAGAAGGTTGGTTTGATGGATGTAACTTTTAAAAAAGTTATTTATAGCTTAGGAAATGTATTGCATAAGGCTCTTTTCCTGCTAAGAAAAATCCTTGTGTTTTTTTTAAAAACTACACACACTATATAATTGGGACCAATTAAATCATTCTGGAATCACATTACAGGCATTCCCTGAATTACAAACATCTGACTTACAAATGACTCCTAGTTCAGAAGAAAGGTGAGACAACAGGAACTGAGAGAAATCTACTTCTCAGAAGAGAAATTCACTTAAACAAGTTTTTTTCTGTGTCAGGAGTGACTTCAGAAACTGCAAGTTGCTTCTGGTGTGAGAGAATTGGCCGTCTGCAAGGATGTTGCCCAGAGGACGCCTGGATGTTTTGATGTTTCACCATCCTTATGGGAGGCTTCTCTCATGTCCCCATATGGGGAGCAGGATCTGACAGAGGGAGCTCATCCGTGCTCTCTTCAGATTTGAGTGTGCAACCTGTTGGTCTTCAGTCATGCCAGCACAAGGGTTTAAACCAGTGGTCCTCAAACTTTTTAAACTGGGGGCCAGTTCACTGTCCCTCAGACCGTTGGAGGGCCGGACTATAGTTGTTGTTTTTTTTAAAATCAATTAAAAATTTCTATGCACATTGCACATATCATATTTTGCTGTGTGAAAGGGCCCTTAGAGGGGGTTCTTTGCAGCCCTCTTTATGCAGTAATTCCAGGAGCAGAGAATGGGAAATCTTCCTATTTCTAGTCTGAACAAAATCTGGCTACCAGTATTAAAAAAAACTAAAATTATAACTGTAAATAAAGAACAACACTCAAACACAGACAAGAAACAATCAGGGCCAGCTAATCACCTCTCAACAAAGGATTCTCCCTAAAAAACTGTCAGGCTATGAAATGATAATCAAGGTGGCCAATTGAAACATTCATACCTACCTCCAACAGACAAGAGTTCTTTCTCACACCCTGGATCTTCCACAATTTTCCTAGTTAAAGGTTTTCCTCTGACATGAAGTCCAGTCGTGTCTGACTCTGGGGTGTGGTGCTCATCTGCATTTCTAAGTCGAAGAGCCAGCGTTGTCCGTAGACACCTCCAAGGTCATGTGGCCAGCATGACTGCATAGAGCGTCGGGGCCGCCTCCCTTGGCTGGTTCACGCTGCCCAAGGGAGGAGCAGCCCCGTGTGGCCTACTCATGCGTAAAGCAGCTCGTGAGGTGCTTTATGCGTGAGTAGGCCGAGCGGAGTGGCTGCCCTTGGCTGGCTCACGCTGCCCATCAGGCCCAATGGGCAGCGTGAGCCTGCCAAGGGAGGAGCAGCCCCGCGTGGCCTACCCGCGCGTAAAGCACCTCATGAGGTGCTTTACACGCGAGGAGGCCATGCGGAGCAGCTGCCCTTGGCTGGCTCACGCTGCCCATCAGGCCTGACGGATAGCGTGAGCCAGCGAAAGGAGGGGCACAGTGTTGGGGGGGGCGCTCCTCCTCTGTGGGCCGGATAAGTGCCCTTGGCGGGCCGGAAGTAGCCCGTGGGCCATAGTTTGAGGACCCCTGGTTTAAACCATTGCGCCTTACTTAAACAGTTGAGTCACATATTCCTTTCCAATGTATGACTCTGAAATGTGGACAATGATAAAAATGGCAGGAAACAAATCACCTTATCGAAAGTGTGTTTTTTTGGAAAAGAGTTCTACAAACTCTTTTCCAAAAAAGAGTTTGTAGAAAGAGTTTGTACAAACAGACTTAAAAGGCAAATAAATAGATACAAGATCTATTGCCTGAACTCTTAGAAACCAAAATGACTAAACTGAGGCTAAATATGTTGGACATACCATGAGATTACATGACATGGAGTAGCACAGAAGGCAATAAAGGAGGACTGTACTCCAAGTGGATAGACTGAATAAAGGAAGCCACATTTCTGAATTTGCAAAACCTCCGCGAAGCTGTTAATACCAAAGGTCTCCCATTCATAGGGTTGTAAATTGACTCTTTTGCATTGCCATTGGTGTTCATGCTTTCAAAAGGGGGTTTATCCAGCAATATTAGCAGACACTAAATTCCCCCACTCTTCATCTATTTTAGTGTATGATTTAATGCAAGGGCGGGAATTGATCTGGCAGATTGTTTCACCTTAACCTAAAATTGCTATTTGAGAAGCTAACAAGCATGGTCTTGGAAAATGGTCAAGGATAGCTTTGCAAGCTATGTTACAAGGAATCCTTTTCTCTTTCTCCTGTCTGTTTTCAGGTTCTATGGCGGTACAAAGGGAAAAGGCCAGAAACACTTGGAGACAATACCAGACTTTATGACTGGATCCCACAAAATGATCTACTTGGTGAGAAATCTGGGTTTACAGCACTGCTTAAGTAATTACTCAGAAATGTAATAATAATAATAATAATAATAATAATAATAATAATAATGGGTTGTTGTAGGTTTTTTTGTGCTATATGGCCATGGTCTAGAGGCATTCTCTCCTGATGTTTCGCCTGCATCTGTGGCAAGCATCTTCAGAGGTAGTGAGATCTGTTGGTTCTAGGAAAAAGGGTTTATATATCTGTGGACTGACCAGGAGATAATAATAATAATAATAACAATAATGGGTTGTTGTAGGTTTTTTCGGGCTATATGGCCATGGTCTAGAGGCATTCTCTCCTGACATTTCGCCTGCATCTATGGCAAGCATCCTCAGAGGTAGTGAGATCTGTTGGTTCTAGGAAAAAGGGTTTATATATCTGTGGACTGACCAGGACTCTTGTCTGCTGGAGCTAGGTGTGAATGTTTCAACTGACCACCTTCATTACCATATAATGGCCTGACAGTGCCTAGAGCAAACTTTTGTTGAGAGGTAATTAGATGTCCTTGTTTGTTTCCTCTCTGTTGTTGTGATGGTGTAATTTTAGAGTTTTTTTAATACTGGTAGCCAGATTTTGTTCATTTTCATGGATTCTTCCTTTCTGTTGAAATTGTCCACATGCTTGTGGATTTCAGTGGCTTCTCTGTGTAGTCTGACATGGTGGTTGTGAGAGTGGTCCAGCATTTCTGTGTTCTCAAATAAAATGCTGTGTCCAGGTTGGTTCATCAGGTGCTCTGCTATGGCTGACTTCTCTGGTTGAAGTAGTCTGCAGTGCCTTTCATGTTCCTTGATTCTTCCAAGTTATGGAGGCTTGCAGATTAACTTACCTCTCTCCTCTCTCTCTCCTCCATTGTTCCGGATGCAGAGGTGATCAGGCAATTGAACTCATCTATTTATTTATTTATTTACAGCTTTTATATTCCGCCCTTCTCACCCTGCAGGGGACTCAGGGCGGATTACAGTGTACACATATATGGCAAACATTCAATGCCAATTTTTGACCTACAAAACCCTTTACGGCTCCGGCCCAGCGTACCTGTCCAAACATATCTACTTCTACGTCCCACCTCGGAATTTAAGATCTTCTGGGGAGGCCCTGCTCTCGGCCCCACCTTTATCACAAGTGAGACTGGTGGGGATGAGGGACAGGGCCTTCTCGGTGGTGGCCCCTCGCCTGTGGAATGCACTCCCTGGGGAGATTAGGTCATGAACATCCCTCCTCTCCTTCAGAAGGAAGTTAAAAACCTGGATGTGGGACCAGGCCTTGGGGTAAGCTGGCAGTGGACAAATGACAATGACGACCAGAGCAGGAAAGGACAATGACGATGCTAGACGGATCATGGATTTATGAATTGACGAACATTGGCCACAATATGTTTTTATTGCTGCGACTGTATTGTTTGATTGTTTTAATTAGTTATAATTGTTGACGATATATTGTAATTTGTATGTTGTATTTTATGAATTGTCAGGCATCGAATTGTGCCTTTTGTAAGCCGCCCTGAGTCCCCCCCTAGAGGGTTGAGAAGGGCGGGGTAGAAGCACCCCAAATAATAAATAAACATAAGGACATAGACAGAGGCTATTTAACTTTATTTTTCTGGCCGCCAGGGGAGCTGTTGCTTTCATCGTCCATCTGCGACACTGATTAAGTACTTCCGCATTCCCCACATACTTTTTGCTGGAGTGCTTGCTGGAGTCTTTTTTTAATGGCCTCATAAATTAGTTAATTTAGCCTCCCCACATTTTAAGGTGGTACCCAATTTTCCTACTTGACAGATGCAACTGTTTACCTACCAGCTCCTCCTCTCTGCAGCTACGACACTTGCTTTGGCTATCAGCCAAAGCAAGACCCGTAGTTCCAAAAAGATATGTGTGTGGGTGAGTGAACTAAGGATGCAACTATTATGTGAGGAACAAAAAATTCCAAAAAGGGTACCCCAAAATAAGGGATTCAACAATTTTGCAAGGCTAACTATTATGCAGTGAAATATGATATTTGATATGAATATTTTATTCCCATTTCTGGAAACATATCAATGTTTAGAGTAAATGACAATCTTCAGGAATTGAACCTTTTAGTAAATAGTTGCAATAATTAATTTTTATCAGCCCTTTCATGTATTACCCATATATTTTCATATTCCAATTCCAGGACACCCCAAGACAAAAGCCTTTATAACTCATGGTGGAACAAATGGGATCTATGAAGCCATTTACCATGGGATTCCCATGGTAGGGATCCCCATGTTTGCAGACCAACCTGATAACGTTGCTCACATGCGTGCAAAGGGAATGGCTGTAGAGCTGAATATGTACACAATGACAGCACAAGATTTAGTGGACGCTGTTAATGCTGTTATTCACAATAAGACGTAAGTACAGTGGAAATTCTCTGAAGGAGAGATTATTATAGGCTACATCTAAAGCAAAATATTCTTCCAATGAGTTTTGGAGAAGAAAAACGTGGACTCTTTAGTGCATAGTAGTTCTTTGACCAATCTCTTTTCCATTTTCTCTTTCTTCTTTGCTCTTGTGAATGTCCTCCCTGATCACTAGGCTTGGGTAACCACGGAAAAATTTGGTTCTAAACTCGTTTCGTTTTTAGGGGGCCCTTGTGTTTCGTTTTTTAAAAAGAAATCCGAAATGTTCCTTTAAAAAAGTTCGAAATATATGAAATTTCATAAAATTACGAATCGATTCGTTAATGGTGGACGCGATTGCGGAATATGCTAAAAAAAACCTCCAAATGGGACAGGGGGAACTTCTGAAGCTTCCCTCTCTCTCTGTTGTTGACTGTTGGTGTGATAATTTATTTTTTATCACTGATAAAACAAACAAGAACTATAAAACTTGCACCAGACATACGGAAATAATTACGAAACAATTTCGAAACAATTTCGAAACAATTTTGAACCAATTGCGAAACAATTACGAAACAATACGAAATAAATTGGAAAAATTATTTCAATTTTTAATTACTCCTCACAGTAGTCCTGCATGGCTCAATATTGGATCGTAAGCTAATTTAAATACGAATTAATAACGAATTACAAAATTAACGAACGAAACCGCCCAAGCCTACTGATCACTATCCCAATGACTACTTGTAGCACTTCAAATACTTATCTTATTGTTACAAGGGCATTTGAAGCGAGCATCATTCCATTTTGCATTTCAGACTGAACCTTATTTCAGTTTCTGAACTAAAAATAATTTTGAAACCATGGCCAATTTCTTCATTGTGTCATTTAAAAAAATTAAATGGTCACATTCACATTCGGTGTTGTTCACAACAAAGACCCAAATGTCTTATTAAGCATGAGCTGACACATCTAATGCCTGTCCTTCTAGACCAGCGGTTCTCAACCTGTGGGTCCTGACCCCTTTGGGGGTCAACTAGACTGTTCCACAGGGGTTGTGCCTCCTCCTCCTTTGTCCCTGCCTCCTCCGCCTCCCCGGAATAGCTGCTGGACCCCTTCTGCCAGCCAAACAGCCAGTACTCGTGTCCACACTGCTTCGGATCCTTCTCTGTGTTTTCTTCTCCGGGTCAGAGTGGTTGGGGTCTGAAAAGGGGCTCCTCCCCCTCCTACAGTGGCACAGGGTGGAGAGAGTCATGGAGAGGCGCTTTGACGCAGAAGCACTTGCACTGAAGGAGAAGGCGAGAAGGCGGGCCATTTCTCTCTCTTTCTCGCCCTTTCCTTCTCTCCCCCTTTCCCTCTCTTTTTCTTTCTCTCCCTTTCTCTCCTCTCCTTCTCTCTTGTTCTATCCTTTTTTTCTCTCTCTCTTCCTTCCCTCCTTCTTTCTCCCTTCCTTCTCTCTTTCTCCCTCTTTTTCTCTCCCTTTCTCCTCTTCTCCTTTTTATATCCCTTCCTTTTCTTTTCCCCTCCTTCTTTCTCTTCCCTGCTTTCTCCCCTTTTCCTTCTCTCTCTTTCCTTTTTTTCTTTCTCTTGCCTCCACTTGCGAGGAAATGTAAGATTACTACCACCAATTTGTAAACGTTTGTAAAGGAGTCACCACTTTGTGAGGGTTTATTTAATTAATAGCTAATAATATTGAGTTGGTCTTTCTTCTGTGTAGCGTGACTTAACTTGGAAAGGAAATGTAACAGGGATAAGCCTTTAGGAAAACAGTAACAAGTTTGTCGAAGGCTTTCATGGCTGGAATCACTAGGTTCTTGTGGGTTTTTTCGGGCTATAGGGCCATGTTCTAGAGGCATTTCTCCTGACGTTTCGCCTGCTTGCCATAGATGCAGGCGAAACGTCAGGAGAAATGCCTCTAGAACATGGCCCTATAGCCCGAAAAAACCCACAAGAACCTAGTAACAAGTTTATTGAAATGTAGAAGAAGCATGATGGATTCAATGTTTCCCACTCTTAGAGGCACATATCTTCAAAGGTTACATTTATAACTTTTCTTGAACTCTGGAAAGGACTCTTCCTTCAACTAAACAGGTTTCAAACTTATTTTTCTTCAACTGTGTTTTTTTATTTAATAGATTACTTCAGTTATAAGCTTATTCTTTCTTTAGGATGTTTCTGTTACAATAGAGATTCTCAACACTAACTATTAATATAAATAAGCCAACTTGACTTATTTAAACTTCTCAGGCTAAAAGCCCAAACCTCCCTGATTCTTACTATGTAGAACAGGGGTCCTCAAACTTTTTAAATCAAAATAGCAAAATAGTGAAAAGCTCTGAAAGCACCTATTCCACATAAACTAAGGCACTAAAGATGTTAATGATTACTCGTAGGTCATGGTGTCATTACTGAGGTCTCTTCCAACTCTTTGATTCTATGATTTAAAATGTTTTGTGCAACTCTTCACAAATATTTTGCAAGAGCAATAAACAGCTTTCAGTTAAACAGCAATTCTACAGAAATTAGGGCACTAATGACATTCATGAAAACTGGTAGGTCATTTATTCTCCTGGTTCCATTACTGTTTGCTGTTCTTTCTTCCTCAATCCTACAGATATAAGGAAAATGCAATTCGACTGTCGCAGATTCATCACGACCAACCCATGAAGCCTCTAGACCGGGCTGTCTTCTGGATTGAGTTTGTCATGCGCCACAAAGGCGCCAAGCATTTGAGAGTAGCTGCCCATGACTTGACCTGGTACCAGTATCACTGCCTTGACGTCATTGCCTTTTTGATCAGTTGTGTGGCACTTTTCATGTTCATCGTTGTAAAATGCTGTTCGTTTTGCTGTCGGAAATGTGGCAGCATCACACGGAAAACAAAACTGGAATAGTTTCTG
This sequence comes from Anolis sagrei, assembly GCF_037176765.1. Lineage (NCBI taxonomy): Eukaryota > Metazoa > Chordata > Lepidosauria > Squamata > Anolidae > Anolis > Anolis sagrei. Next base: position 55,815,434 of record NC_090026.1, read on the forward strand.
CTCAGCACACAGCCATAGTGTGACTTGTATCATCCAACATGCTCAGACTTGGTATGTTAAACTCTATAGTCCTTAGCCATCATGTTCAGCTTTACTGGATGCAGAAGCACATCTATCCTTGCTCGGCTCCATTAAATTGACAGCATAGATTTGTAGTTATGAATTATTATATCTGTATAGAATATTTAGATTTGTTTTCATGAAGGCAGTTATGGAGTCCGAGATTGCTGCTGTATTGTAGCAACAACTGTCTTTGGGGGGGAGGGGCTGTCAGAGTCTGTCCATTTCATAAAATTGAATTGTATATATTGGTTTAAAAAATTCTTGCTAAAGTAGGAGCTTTGGCATACTATATGTCTTTGTTCAAGTGGTAGAAAATGTGTTTGAAATACAGAGGTGGTCTCTCTCTCTCTCTCTCTCTATATATATATATATATAATGTATGATTGAGATAATGCAGTACATGCAGGTTGGAATCAACTTAGAATTAATGGAACTAAACCAGATCAACAATTGGGTCACACCGCAGACCAGATCAAAAATTGGGTCACACAGTTTACAGAAAACCCACACACACAGATAGGTATCTACATAAAAACTCCAACAATCACCCAAGTCAAAAAAGAAGCACCTTGGCAGACTATGCAAAAAGATTCTGCAAACCACACCTCCTCCAAGATGAACTGAACCATCTCAACAGGCCAATGGATACTCCACCTCAGACATCAGAAGAGCTGCAAGACCAAGAACAAGCCACGAGAGTAGAGATGAAGATCCACCCAGAGAAAAAGTGTTCTTGCCATACATCAAGGGAACCACTGACCACATAGGGAAGCTGATGAGGAAACACAACATACAAACCACCTACAGACCCACCAAGAAAATCCAGCAAATGCTATGTTCAGGAAAGGACAAGAGGGATCCTCTCACCTCTGCAAGAGTCTACCGTATTCCATGCAGCTGTGGACAGGTCTACATAGGGACCACCAAACGCAGCATTGCCCAAACACGAATCAAGGAACATGAAAGGCACTGCAGACTACTTCAACCAGAGAAGTCAGCCATAGCAGAGCACCTGATGAACCAACCTGGACACAGCATTTTATTTGAGAACACAGAAATGCTGGACCACTCTCACACCATGTCAATTTACACAGATAAGCCATTGAAATCCACAAGCATGTGGACAATTTCAACAGAAAGGAAGAAACCATGAAAATGAACAAAATCTGGCTACCAGCATTAAAAAACTCAAAAATTACAACAGCAAACAACAGAGAGTAAACAATCAGGCACATCAAATCACCTCTCAACAAAAGATTCCCCCAGGCACTTCCAAGCCATTAAATGCTAATCAAGGTGGTCAGTTGAAACATTCACACCTAGCTCCAGCAGACAAAAGTCCTTTGTCCCACCCTGGTCATTCCATAGATATATAAACCCATTTTCCTACTTCCAACAGACCTCACTACCTCTGAGGATTCTTGCCATAGATGCAGGTGAAACGTCAGGAGAAAATGCCTCTAGACCGTGGCCATATAGCCCGAAAAAACCTACAACAACCCAGTGATTCCGGCCATGAAAGCCTTCGACAATACAATGGAACTAAAATTCAAAATTAAATATTTATTCCTGACTTTCTGGATTGTCTTCTATATCAAGTATGAAGCTTTGATAACTTCCTTCTCAGTATTCTTGGAGCAAGCTAAAAAGGCAAGGACTGACTTAAGTGTTCAGTTCTATGGCAATAAAATGATTCTTCTAGGAGACAGTTTATCGAAGGGTGGGAGAAGAATCAATATATTAGCTTTATAGATAGGCACACAAAAGTTGCACTCCAGAAAAGACTCTGCTGGTAGTCTGTCTTATTGAGCAAACACACACTTGCATTCACAACCTCACCATTAGTGTGCCCATCACCATCATTCCCCTCCAAGTGCCTTATGGCAGAAATATGTCTTCAGTTGCCTGAGAAAGGCAATAGGGATGGGGCTATCCTAGTCTCTTTTGGGAAGGAGTTCCAAAGTTGGGAGCAGCCACTCAAACATGCTTGAGCAGGTGGTGGGACAGAGAGAAGGAACTCCCCAGCGGATAGTAGTTTTCTAACTAGTTCATAGAGAGATATATCTCTCCAAGACATAGTGATTTTATAGGGATATCTTGTCTAAAGGGATTTTACTAACTCAGAAAACATTCTCCCAGCTCGGATTAGTTTTACTGGCACGCTAATCTATTAATTTATTGTTAAATTTTCCAGATGATGTAGTATAATATTTTAAAATGATTTTATTGTAAATTGTAATTTTATGGTATTTATGCTGTTAGCATCTTCTGATGCTCATGTGAGGCTGCGCTGAGCCCCCTTGTGGGGAGAAGGGTGGGATATAAATATATGAAATAATAATAATAAGATTATTAAAAAAAACAAAAACAAAATCTGAAATGAAGTTTTGAAAAATCCTAAAATATCCAACAGCCAGGAGTTTCTAAATATACACAGGTACACTCATAAATGTGCCTGCCTGCCTATCTGTCCCTTTATCTATCTCATTTATATGTATATGAGGAATGGTATCATCATCATCATCATCATCATCCTCATCATGGGCTAGTATAATGAAGTAGACTATTAATTCTCTCAGAATAGACTATTAATACTCTGAGTATTAATACTCAGAGAATAGATCAACATATACCCAATAGTAGTACCTCCATGTTTTGGAATTTTCTGCCACAGGAGACATTCCTAGAAGGCACTCTGCCTTCTTTTGATAGCAGGAAGAGACTTGCTATTAGCATACAACTTTAAGAAGCAAGGAACTAGTTGTTCATAACTTTTTACTGTGACTTTTTTTTTAACTCTGGTAGAATCTCAACATCTGCATAGCTGATATTTACCAAAAGAAAATGTAGACATGATCTCTGATCTCTGGTATGAGAGGAATGAGAAGACATTGATTATATTGTATTTGCTGCTGGTAATGCTTCAGGAGGTAAATTAGTTGGATGCATTATATAGAATACAACTTGGTTTTTATAAATAAAATACAAATTTGTTAAAAAAGGTGTCACTTGGTTTTGTTTTTTGAAATCCAAATCAAATTATGATCACAGACATTAACATCCATTTGCTCCAATCTTGCTGAGTAGACAGTGCAAAGACTTAAAAGCCTCTATTAGCAACAAGTTATAGATGTTTCTGTTTTTCCATGCTACACTTTTCAGCAATTTCCCTGTTAACAGAGGGAGGAGTTCTGAAATCCCAAGCCTATCAAGAACATGACATTTTATAATGAATATGCAAGTATAATGTATACAGGGAGTCCGTAAATTACAAACAAGATGGGTTCTGTAAGTTTGTTTTTAGGTTGAATTTCTTTGTAAGTCAGAACAGGTACATTTTTTAAGTTTAATTTCAGCCAAAAATCTATATTTGTTACATTTTGATAGCATAGGGAAGGATTAACACCCTTTTGGTGTTTATTCATAGAATCATAGAATCATAGAATCAAAGAGTTGGAGGAGACCTCATGGGCCATCCAGTCCAACCCCCTGCCAAGAAGCAGGAATATTGCATTCAAATCACCCCTGACAGATGGCCATCCAGCCTCTGCTTAAAAGCCTCCAAAGAAGGAGCCTCCACCACACTCCGGGGCAGAGAGTTCCACTGCTGAACGGCTCTCACAGTCAGGAAGTTCTTCCTCATGTTCAGATGGAATCTCCTCTCTTGTAGTTTGAAGCCATTGTTCCGCGTCCTAGTCTCCAGGGAAGCAGAAAACAAGCTTGCTCCCTCCTCCCTGTGGCTTCCTCTCACATATTTATACATGGCTATCATATCCCCTCTCAGCCTTCTCTTCTTCAGGCTAAACATGCCCAGCTCCTTAAGCCGCTCCTCATAGGGCTTGTTCTCCAGACCTTTTATCATTTTAGTCGCTCTCCTCTGGACACATTCCAGCTTGTCAATATCTCTCTTGAATTGTGGTGCCCAGAATTGGACACAATATTCCAGATGTGGTCTAACCAAAACAGAATAGAGGGGTAGCATTACTTCCCTAGATCTAGACACTATGCTCCTATTGATGCAGGCCAAAATCCCATTGGCTTTTTTTGCGATCTCACTTTCTGTCCCTGTCGTAATTGATTTTTTAAAAAATTGGCTTGTTGTGGAAACAAGGATTGATGATAAAGATTCAGCTGAAACACCTTTCCCCCTTGATAACTCTTTCAGGAGTGAATTTCCCTTCTGAGGGGTCATTTTCTCTCACTGCATGTCTCACCTCCATTCTTAATTATGAGTTTTGTAAGTCAGATGTTCATAAATCAGGGACTGCCTGTATATAAAGTATTTCTATTGCACATGATTAGATTCTTATCAATACTTATTATTGATTAAGGTCATTCAGGCCAGACTTACCACTTGCTTATTCAATATCATGCATTATGTGATATGGGATTGAGGCAGGACCACGGTTAAAGGAGGGTCCTGCCTGGAGAGCATTTACACTAATACCCAAAGTTTCAGATTAAAGAACAGATTCTCCAGGTGAAAACAGCTGCAGAAGTTTTAATTACGATCTGGCCAGAAACGATTCAAGCAGGGATAACACCAAAAAATACAAGTATAACCATATAACACAGAGACATGTGTTTTTATACACTTGATAGCTATTCAAGTTCTCTCCCTTAGCCCGTTCCCGTTCCTGATTGGCCAGCAGAGGAGTTGACCTGAAGCAGCGCCTTGATTGGCTGATGCTGCAGTGATGTTGCCACCTCCAGGCAGGATTTCTCCAGCAGAGGGAAGGAGATGGAGGAGGACTGGCTCCGAGGAAGGCCAATCAGATGTTGAGGGGGTGGCTCCCCTAGGAGGATGCAAGCCCAGGAAGTCCATGTCCATATTGGGATAGCTTAGTGGCCTTTCTGGCTAGCATAATTGTACGGTTTTGGATGACAATAATCCAGCTTTGGGTGATCTGGGTCCCTGAAACAAAGGGTTCAGTCTTGGATGGGGCCACGGAGACCTCACAGAAAAGGGAAAAGTAATTATTTCAACTTATTTTGTTTAGGTGTCCTTTGTGAACAGGAAGGGTAATAGTATAAAAACTGGGTCCAGAAACTCTGAGCATTATGCTGTTTTCGCTTCACTCCCTTGGGAGCAATGTTTGCACAACGCAGAATGGAACACAGATATTATAGAAGGAATGTAAGAGTTCTTAAATGGTAAAACCCTTACCTGAACCCAAACCCAAACCCTTACCCTAAACCTTGCCCTAATTCTAAAACTAACCCTTAACTCTAATTCTAACCCAAACCCTAATCCTAACCCTAAACCTTACCCTAAGCCTAACCCCTAACATTAATCCTAACCCTTACCTTACTCCAAACCCTAAACCTTACCCTAAACCTTATCCTAACACTGCCCTCCTTTCTGTCCTTCCACCAAATGCAAATGCAACTACGAAGTATATTCCTGTCCTCAGTACGCCGCTCTCCCCTTCCCTTATTCACAACCGTCATAGTGGAGTGTGCGTAACACTTGGAGCTTCTGGACCCAGCTATCGTATTATCACCACAGGAAGAAAAGGTGGCAGGCAGGCAACGGTTGGATCTGCCTCCAGAGAGAGCTCGGATCCTAAGCAGCAGCAGCAGCAGAAGGAGGGAGACTGAGGGAAAGTCGCGTGTAGGGTGAAGGAGAGGTGGTTGTGAGGCAAGGGAAAGGCATGTGGGGCAAGGGAGATAGGAGAAAGTCACACACGGGGTGAGGGAGGAGGTAAGAAAGGTGTAGCGAGAGTGGAGGATAGGAAGGAGCTGGGTTGCTGTGTGGAGAGGTGAGGGTCCTGGCAGGAAGGCGTGGGGCTGAAAGAAGGGCTTTGCTCAGCCCCACACATTCCTGCCAGGACTCTCACCTGAATCTAAGCTGTGGTGATTGTTTTGCTGTTTGTGCCCTTGTTCAGAACATTCCCCTTCACTTTCTGTCCCTGTGATACCTGATTTTCAAAAAATTGGCTCGTTGTGGAAACAAGGATTGGTGATAAAGCTTCAGTGGAGACAACTTTCCCCCATGATAACTCTTTCAGGAGTGAATTTTCCATCCAAAGGATAGATTTTTCTCACTTCCTGTTGTCTTGATATCGTGGTCGATCTTTGGAGGGTCTCCCCGGTAAGAGAGACCCCGAGGACCGCACCAAAGAGTGTCCCTAAACCTTGGTGAGAACAGGGAAGTCGAATTCCAGTGATAAAAATATTAAAAATAACATAGATCCCACGAAAGAGGAAGAAGATGGCGACCGAGGCTCTTTTTTAGCGATTCAGCTGAGATCGGATGCAATTGTGGGAATATTTCCACCACAAGCATGCCAACACAGAGTTTACAGGCATTTTTATAGGCAAAATACAGAAAAACATTTCAAATTTCCCGCCCGCCCTTTCCCGCCCGGCTTCTCACTGATTGGTTGACAGCCCGAACAGCTGGGAGGAGGCTTGGCGGCCTGCCTCGCTCTGGGCCAATCAGCAGGCCAATCAGACATGGGTCTATTTTTTCCGTAATTCTATGCCAAATAAGTCTCTCTAGAACTCTGTAGAGGTGGCACAACAGGGAGATTGGTCTGTAGCGACCATTTCTACTGGGATTTCTTTTCCCCTTAGCTCACGAGCTAATTACTCATCTAAACAGGTCCAACTGACTCTGTAAACACACAGGCTGAAGACTTAAACCCCTGGGTTCAGTTTCTCCACACACCAGAACCCAACTCCCACTTCAGTCCCCTGACTAAAAGAAAACTGACTCTTTTAAAATGCCTGCCCCTGAAAGGTGGCAGTTAGCTCCGCCCCTTTGGCTTCTCTAACTTAGATACATTCTAACAGCTGGTTCCGTCGCTATAGCAACGCCTCAGCTCAGGCGACACATAACCTGGTCTGCATTTATCATATCCCAACATCAATAAACACATTTAAAACATACATTATAATTAGCTATTTCATTACAATGGGCACTTTGCAGAAGAAGGAAATGAATTAAAAAATATAAGAAGAAGAGGAAGAGATATATAGCCAGAGAAGGAATGAAGGGGACACAAAGTAGCTGGGGCTGGGAAATGGAGGTGTTTTGGGCTAGCTTCTAGGTTGGGAGGGGGAAGAGGATCAGCTGGCTGGCCCATGCTCCAGAGCTGTTGAGACCCACCAGCGTGAACTGGCTTGAGCCAAATGGCCGCGTTGGGGGTACGTGGGGGCTCAGGGGTCATGCTGAATGGGTTGCTGTTAATCCTGGAGAGTCCTGAGGGACCGTGGGGGATGGAGGCCATTTCCCATTTATTTATTTACTGCATTTACTGCATTTATATACTGCTTTCCTCAGCCCTGAGGGGACTCAAAGCAGTTTCCAACATAAGAGTGGCAAAATAGTGCCGTACATACATGTGAAAACCAAAACATAATTTCTAGACAGTAATATATGCTATAAATTAAGAACCGTGACCATATTACGTCAGCATAAAACTACATATACAATCCCACTGGAGCATTGCAGCACACCCAAATACCTGGGAGTCACTCTGGACCGTGCCCTGACCTACAAGAAGCACTGCCTGAACATCAAACAAAAAGTGGGTGCTAAAACAATATCATACGAAGGCTGACTGGCACAACCTGGGGATCACAACCAGACACAGTGAAGACATCTGCCCTTGCGCTATGCTACTCTGCTGCTGAGTACGCATGCCCAGTGTGGAACACATCTCACCACACTAAAATAGTGGATGTGGCTCTTAATGAGACATGCCGCATTATCATGGGGTGTCTGCACCCGACACCACTGGAGAAATTACACTGCTTAGCCGGTATTGCACCAACTGACATCTGCCAGGAAGTAGCAGCCAATAGTGAAAGGACCAAGGCAGACACATCTCCAGCTCACCCCCTGTTTGGGTATCAGCCAGCATGCCAACATCTTAAGTCAAGAAATAGTTTTCTAAGATCTACAGAGACACTCGCTGGAACACCTCAGCAAGCGAGAGTCCAAAAGTTGCAGGCTCAAACCCAGAATCTCAACCAATGGCTGATACCAAATGAGAGACTCCCCGCTGGGCACACAGAGGACTGGGCGACTTGGGCACTGAACAGACTGCGCTCTGGTACCACGAGATGCAGAGCCAACCTTAAGAAATGGGGCTACAAAGTGGAATCCTCAACATGCGAGTGCGGAGAGGAGCAAACCACTGACCACCTGCTGCAATGCAACCTGAGCCCTGCCACATGCACGATGGAGGGCCTTCTTGCAGCAACACCAGAAGCACTCCAAGTGGCCAGATACTGGTCAAAGGACATTTAATCAGCTACCAAACTCACAAATTTTGTATTTTGTCTGTTTGTTTGCTTTGTTCTGTTAGAAATGTAATATAAATGACTGGTTGCCCTGACTCAACAAATAAATAAACATATACATTAAAATCACAACATTAAAACATATCAATTAAAACAGTTATTTAAAATCACACAATCCTGGAGGATAAGTCAGGAGCAATTCCAATTGTCATCTGTCATTGTTCATTATTGCAATGAGATATCAATTGTTGCAATATCACTGTGCAAACACTTGGTCTCACAACCAGGATTTAACTTTCTTCCTGAAGGACAGGAGGGAGGGGGCTGATCTAATTTCTGTGGGGAGAGAGTTCCAAAGCCAAGGGGCCACCACCGAGAAGGCCCTGTCTCTCGTCCCCACCAGTTGTGCCTGCAAAGGGGTAGGATCGAGAGCAGGGCCTCCCTGCGTGATCTTAATTTCTGAGATGGTTCATAGGAGGAGATACATTCGGACAGGTAAGCTGGGCTGGAACCATTTAGGGCTTTATAGGCTAAAGCCAGCACTTTTAATTGTGCTCGGCAGCAGACTGGCAACCAGTGGAGTTGGTGCAGCAAGGGAGTTGGTGTGCTCCCAAGTGGAGTTGGTGTGCTCCCTGTTCCCCAGTTTGGATGAAAATCAGACTGTGTAATCTATGATCGGACTTCATTTTGCACGGAGTACATTGTTTTTGTGACAGTGAAATTGAAAACAGGGCCGTAGCCAGAAAAAAATTTCGGGAGAAGTTGAAATTTCGGGGGGGGGGGGGTTGAAAATTTTGCGGGGGGGGGGGTTGAAACCTGCCTCCTAGCTCACGCTGAAGCAAAGAGCACAGCAGGGGGCAGAGCAGCCTCCAATAGTCTGCAGCTCCGCCCTTGTCAACCACCTCCACTAAGTCTAGCCTCCTTAATGAGAGCATTCAACCCCCCCCCCCCAACTTGGTTGCTTCACTACTGTTCTGTCGCGCGTCGGGCCTGTAAATAATTGTCTTTAGAACAGGATGTGCAACCTTTGCCCAGCGGGAAGCCAGGGGGCCTAAAGAGAAGTTCTCAGAGGTTTCCACCACAAACAGTCTTTAGATGGCTTGAGAGGTACAACAAAGTCTTTCATTAATGAACAATCAAACAGAAACTTCTCTTGTCTTCAGTAAAGTTAAGCAAATGATTCCAAGCTTTTAGGCAACTGGTGAATTCCTAATCTTGCCCACGAAGGACAGGCAACTGTCTTCAATAACTTCTTCTTTAAAGGAAAATCTCCGTTTTAACTTCTCCCAGGCTGACTGTAATCTAACCCTTACTGATGTGGGCTCCGCTACCGGGTCGAACTGCGTCTCGAACATCGAGTGGACCTACCAGCAAGGCAGTAGATGTTCTCCAGCTGGAGTTCTTTGGTCTTTAGGACTGTTTTCCTGGAAATTCTTTGGAGACTCTTAAGACCTTTCTCCCCCGGAAGGTCTTAAGGGTTGAAACTTTTGTACAGGGGAAGCTTGCACACATCCTATACATAAACTTACCTTGCTGAGACTAACTAAAAATGACTCCCTTCCCTTCCCAATTGCCCTGAGCAAGGGGCGGGACCAAAACTTAACAATGATGGACAGGTGACTTGCCCTATGACTGCAACCAAAGAAGCCACCTATCTGCAGAGTCCCTGAAACCTAGGACTGCAAGCAAACATTTAATACAAAGCAAATAAAGTTGGAGCTCCTGGTACAGCTGTACCAGAACAACTACATCGGCTATTGCTGCAAGTAATGACAGTGTGAATAAATTGCTAATATTTGCTTGAGATAGTGCTTGCAGTTGTGGAGGGACTCTTGATTTTTTGCATCTCATATACTTAGCAGGGGGATTTGGTTAACCAGTTAGAATTCATGAGTAAACCAGGTTTTTTTAAAAAAAAATCTGAAACATTTCGGGGGGGGGGGGGGGTTCATAGAATCATAGAATCAAAGAGTTGGAAGAGACCTCATGGGCCATCCAGTCCAACCCCCTGCCAAGAAGCAGGAATATTGCATTCAAATCACCCCTGACAGATGGCCATCCAGCCTCTGCTTAAAAGCTTCCAAAGAAGGAGCCTCCACCACACTCCGGGGCAGAGAGTTCCACTGCTGAACGGCTCTCACAGTCAGGAAGTTCTTCCTAATGTTCAGATGGAATCTCCTCTCTTGTAGTTTGAAGCCATTGTTCCGCGTCCTAGTCTCCAAGGAAGCAGAAAACAAGCTTGCTCCCTCCTCCCTGTGGCTTCCTCTCACATATTTATACATGGCTATCATATCTCCTCTCAGCCTTCTCTTCTTCAGGCTAAACATGCCCAGTTCCCTAAGCCGCTCCTCATAGGGCTTGTTCTCCAGACCCTTGATCATTTTAGTCGCCCTCCTCTGGACACATTCCAGCTTGTCAATATCTCTCTTGAATTGTGGTGCCCAGAATTGGACACAATATTCCAGATGTGGTCTAACCAAAGCAGAATAGAGGGGTAGCATTACTTCCTTAGATCTAGACACTATGCTCCTATTGATGCAGGCCAAAATCCCATTGGCTTTTTTTGCCGCCACATCACATTGTTGGCTCATGTTTAACTTGTTGTCCACGAGGACTCCAAGATCTTTTTCACACGTACTGCTCTCGAGCCAGGCGTCCCCCATTCTGTATTTTTGCATTTCATTTTTTCTGCCAAAGTGGAGTATCTTGCATTTGTCACTGTTGAACTTCATTTTGTTAGTTTAGGGTTGAACCCCTAAAACCCTCCCCTCGCTACGGGCCTGATTAAAAAGGTTTACAATTCTAAATTCTTCTTGTAAACACTATTGTTTGCTTATTGTCAGAATGTTCTTAGCTCATAAGGAATTAATTGCTAACTGATTGTTTTAACTTGTTCCAAGAAAGTTGCCCTTACAGTGGAAGCCCTTCAGAGCCAGAGGAAGATGGAAACAAAGGCTAGACAAGGAAGCTAGCGGAAAGTGGAAGAGTGCAGGAGGAAAGAAAGAGTTAAGTACCAGCAGTGTGGATGCTTAGAGGGTGTGCCTAAGAGAGGGTAGGGCTGGGAAACCTTGTGTGAAAAGGCAGGAAGCTGGTCACAGCAGCACAGCAGGGGAGCAGAAGGACAGGAAGGATGTGGTGAGAACAGGACTGATTATCTGCTTCTAACAGGGGGAGGAAATGGCTGAAGGGATGTCTTGTGCACCTAGGGCTTATCTTGGGAAAAGATATATAACCCAAGGAAGTCTTAGTTCTCCAATAAGAAGTCAGGGACAGAGTATACCATCTAGTGTCTCTCCTATATTATTGTTGCTTGCTCTTTTGATGCAAACAGTTTTAGGAGAGGCTTGTTCTCCCAATAAAGATTCTCTTCTCCACTTCCTAGGAGTCCGTGCCTTCACAACACATGCAAACCTGGATTTTCACTGGACAGCTCATGAGGAAAGAAGGCCAAACGGTATTTTCCTCTGGCACAAGAGTTTATCGTTTTCTGTCAAGGAGTCTCATTCTGAATTATTCTGAAAGACAAAAGTTCCCTAGAAGCGCCCAGCCTTACCTTTTGCCATATCAATAATCAAGCAAACGGAGCAGAAACACCATGTCTATGAAAGTGATGCTGGTTGCACCTTTGGTAATGATGTTCCTCTTGGGCTCAGCTTCCAGTGGCAATGTTTTGGTCTGGCCGTATGATTTTAGCCATTGGCTGCACATGAAAACTGTTATTCAGGAACTCACAGCCAGAGGCCATCAAGTGACAGTCATAATGCCTTCATCCTACCAGGCAGCTGAATCAAGTGTACCTTCCAACTTCCACCTCGAAGTGATCCCTGTTCCACACACAAGGAAGGAAATTGAAATATTGACAGAGGAAGCTCTCAATTTATGGTCTTATGAGGAGCATAAAATGCCTTTCTGGGAATTTTTCATCAAATTGTATGGCTCTCTAATGAAACTGTATGACAAATACAAGTGTTTCTGTGACAGTGTTTTTCGGAATGAGAAGCTGCTACAAAAGTTGGAGTCTGCTGCTTTTGATGTTGTTATTTCAGACGGAGTCATGCCTGGTGGGGAACTCCTAGCTGAGAAACTTCATCTTCCATTTCTATATTCCTTACGGCTAACTATAGGAAACACGATGGAACGTATTTGTGGCCATATCCCAGCTCCTCCATCATATGTGCCTAGCAGCGTAGCCGGCCTAACGGACCGGATGTCTTTCTTGGAGAGGACGGCAAACATGCTCACTTATCTTTCACTGGACATCATGTTCCATAGTTTTTTCAACAAAGACTGGGATAAATATTTTAGTGATGTTCTAGGTAAGAACCTGTTTCCATTTGCAGTGTTTTTAATGCCCACATCCATAAGCCCAGTTCATCTGTGATATCTGTTTCTGTTACATGTAATAACTGGCAGTTGCATGCGTGGAACTGAAAGTCTGAGATCAAAGTCTCTTTGCAGTGTTTGTATGGCAGTTATGAAGATGTATGGAAATCAGTGATGATCATGGCATGGTCTCTAAATTGTACATTCCTCTCATAATGTCCTTGCTTGTCACCAACCCTGCTTCATTGATCTTTCTTTCTTCTTTTTATGTAACTACTTTCCCAGGTTGAACATTTTAGGAGTGAGAGGATTGTCCTCAGTTTTAAGGGAGACGTGTGGCTTGTGAGGCTGTTTTCATAATGTTCAACAGAATTCAGTTATGAGACTTGCAAGAAGTAAAATTTAATTAGCAGCAGAAGAAGAGAGACTACCTTACCTATACAGAAGGGAGAGATGGAGAAGGGAGAAAGGGTTTAAGAAGGAGAGCTGGCGAAAGTTGGAGAGCTGTGGAAAAGAAGAAAAGTTTAAAAGTTCTCTCTCTCTTACCACACACTTCCACACAGCTAGAAAAAATCCCACATTTCTGCTTTGAACTGGAAGTAGGCTTGGTTAACCACGGAAAAATTTGGTTCTAAGCTCGTTTTGTTTTTAGGGGGCCCTTGCGTTTCGTTTTTTTAATAATTCCGAAATTTTCCTTTAAAATTTTTTGAAATATACGAAATTTCGTATAATTACGAATCGATTTGTTAATGGTGGACACGATAGCGCAATATGCTAAAAAAACCCTCCAAATGGGACAGGGGGAACTTCTGAAGCTTCCCTCTCCCTCTGTTGTTGACTGTTGGTGTGATAAAACAAACAAAAACTATAAAACTTGCACCAGACATGCCAAAACAATTACGAAATAATTACGAAATAATTACAAAATAATTACCAAATAAATTGAAAAAATTGTTTCGAATCTAATTTACTCCTCACACTATTCCTGCATGGCTCAATATTGGATCGTAAGCTAATTTAAATACGAATTAATAACGAATTACGAAATTAACGAACGAAACCGCCCAAGCCTATATGGCCGTGTAGACTGAGATAACCTAGTTCAAAGAGGATATTGTGGGATTTTCTGCCTTGATATTCTGAATAATGTAGCTGCGTGGAAGATCCCTCACATTATTCTTTCAGCCTCTTTAGGCCTGGGCCTGGAGTATTCTGAGTAAGCTATAAGTCTCCTTTGAAATTCTTAATCTAGACCAGGCATGGGGAACCTTCGGCCCTCCAGGTATGGTGGACTTCAACTCCCACAATTCCTTGAGGCCAAGGTAAGCCTTTGGGGCGAATGCCGAGCCTCAAGGAATTGTGGGAGTTGAAGTCCACCACACCTGGAGGGCCGAAGGTTCCTGACCCCTGATCTAGACAATAGGCGTAATAACCTGGAAATGAGCTTGTAATGCTGATGTTTTGACTAACATTTCTAGACTTATGCATGAATCTATAGCATAATCGACAATTGAATCAGGAATATGCTGAGACTATGAATTTCATCATAGCTATCAAAACAAGCATCCAAGGATTCTTTAAGACTTCTACAGGGATGGAGCCCCACATAATGTGTGACTTCCAGTGGAGGCCCCACCCCTATACATGTTGGAAGCATCCTTGGAAGCTTCCCCCCAAACATGGGAGCCTTCCCGAATTGTGCTGGTTCGAATGGAGACAGCATACTTCTGCCCTGTTTGGTGTCATTCCTCCCATGTGAATGGGTGGTACACCAGACAACGGAGTTGCCCCTTGTGTCGGCCATTTCAGCACACTTGCTGGTGAAATGGCACGGGGCTTCCCCATGTGATAAGGTTGTATGCCTGTGGGGCTAATGCTCCTCTGGGTTGTTTGCCAATTGGCAGTTTTAATAGTACCCAGAAGCTGTTGGGCATTTGGATTTATTAGTTCCTCGGGATATTACTGAAATGATGAAACTGAATTTGTCTCTAGAATGTGTATCATGAAGTATATATCCTATTGTGTGTGATTCACTGGTTAATATGGCCTGCTTCAGATACTTTTCCTTAGGGGATCAACTTGGAACTTCTTTTCTTTTTCTTTGGTTTCAGATTTATTGATTCATGGAAAGAAGTGACAGGATCATCTACAGAAGGGGTCCTCAAACTTTTTAAACAGAGGGCCAGGCTACAGTCCCTCAAACTGTTGGAGGGCCGGATTATAATTTGAAAAAAAAGCGTGAATGAATTCCTATGCACACTGCACATATCTCATTTGTAGTGCAAAAGACACTTAAAAACAATACAATAATTAAAATGAAGAACACTTTTAACAAATATTAGTATTTCATTGGGAAGTGTGGGCCTACTTTTTGCTGATGAGATAGGATTGTTGTTGTTGTTGTTGTTGTTGTTGTTGTTGTTGTGTGCTTTCAAGTAGTTTCAGACTTAGGTTGACCCTAAGCGAGGGCCAGGTAAATGACCTTGGAGGGCCGCATTCGGCCCTTGGGACTTAGTTTGAGGACCCTTGATCAACAGTCTCTGTTGATAGGATATATTCCCGTGAAATAACTTCTCATTTTCAATATAATCTATATGGTCATTCCAAACTAACTCAATGGGTAATGGATATAGATCAGTGGTTCGCAACCTTTTTTTGACCAGGGATCACTTGACTAAGGACAACTTTGACCAGGGACCACGCTCCAAAAATAGTACCAAAAGGCTTACATATCAGTTTTTGGTCAACTTTAGATTGGGTTTGGTTATTTGGGGTGCTGATTCAGAAAATTGCATTGTAGACTACACCAGCTCTAGTTTCTGATACAGAACGTATGCCATCCAGTAGTCGCTATCTGCTCACCCACAGAAAACCATATATTAACAATCTATTGCTGATGCGATCTATCTAATGCAATCTTTTGAATTGGTACCCCAAATAACCCCAGGAACAAGACTAAAAATGAAGATACGAAGGGGCCCGCGTATTCAGGTGCCACATGGAACAGCTCTGCTCAGGGGGAGGGAGGGAGGAGCAGCAGCAGTCAGGCAGCTTGTTCCTGTGCCTTTCGTGAGTAGTCAGCCTCTCCCCTCCTGACCTCCCTATTACCTCGACACTACAAGAGGCTTTCGCAAGAACAGTTGCTCTCATTGCAACAGTGTAGTAACTGTGAGGCTGTGGACCACATTTCAGTTCTTGGAGACCACTGGTGGTCCACGGACCACAGGTTGGGAAGCCCTGATATAGATAGATAGATAGATAGATAGATAGATAGATAGATAGATAGACAGATAGATGGATAGTTAGATATAGATGTTGATATAGTAATCCCACCACATTTGCAGTTTTGACTTTAATTATGCATGGATGTATTCTAGATTACTTTTTCACAGAAGTATGTATACTAGATGTATACTCCTGATGTATTATCGGATTGGGGTGGAGAAGTGGGAGTTTTATTGGTACTTCCTTTTTCAACCTTTGGATTATATATCCCTGTGCTTCTCTGTTGTTGCCTCCTTCTGCTGGCATATGTCCCGAAATACTAAGAATCACTGTAGAAGAAATGGGTGTGTCCTGATACATAATATGTACTCAAGACAAAAGGTCACTGTAAGGACAGAATATAAAGAAACAGGATCATTTCCCATTGGCAAGGGGAATGGCCAAGGTGTATTTTATCACCCTAATTTATATGCAGATTATACGGAAAACTAGTTCAGACTATCAACCTCATCAGATGGCTCGCTGCAGGAGGCAGTGGCACTCAGTTTTGCTGCAAGGCATGGGGAATCCAGTGCCACATTCCTCGCATTGCCCACTCTGTGGTTGTCCGGAGCTAGATCAGCATATACTGCCAATTCTAGCCATATATGATGAGGTTGTAAGAAGAAGGCAAGATAATTGGATGAAGAAACACCAATAATTCTTCCTCCTCCCAATGGAAGTGAGGAGTGAGATCAGCCCCGCCTGCACCCAAGTCAAGGTGCAGGTTATTACCTATAAAGCTCTAAACGGTTCAGGATCTGCCTGTCTTTGTGACCGTATCTTCCCCTACGAACCTACACCATCTCTAAGATCTTCAGGGGGGGCTCTTCTTTCACTCCCACCCCCGTCTCAGGCGCGGTTGGTGGGGACGAGAGAAAGGGCATTCTCGGTGGTGGCCCCTTGTCTCTAGAATTCCCTCCCCAGGGAGATCAGGTTAGCACCCTCCCTATCCACATTTCATAAGGAACTAAAGACGTGGATGTTCATTGTGCATTAGATTGATGAACCCTTTGACTGATGGTCCCTAACCATGGCCTAAAATCAAGTTCCTGTATTTGATTACTGTATTCTTAAGTTAAAATGATCCTGTTCCTATGCTGCGATATGTTCTATCCATCTTTTGACCAGTGCGAGGAAGCCGTGTAATTATCAATATCAACTTAGGAGCTGGTTGTCAAGGGACCACTAATTAAGGAAGGTTTATTTATTTTTGATAGCATAGCTTACAGTTAATAACCCTAATTTGGTCCTTCTTCTTGTGCAGGCCTGTTTGGCTTAGAAGAAACTGTATCAGAGGCAAGGCTTGTGAAAAAACAGTAACAAGTTTATTGGAATAAAACAGGAGTAGAATAGATTCAATGTTACTTCTCTCTAGAGGCACAAACTTAGCTGGTTACATTTATAGGGTTTCTTGAATGACTCTAGGCACAAAACAGGCGTTGGCCTTTAAAGCCCTAAACGGTTCTGGCCCAACCTACCTATCCGAACGTATCTCGGCCTATCAGCCCACCAGGATCTTCTGGGGAGGCCCTGCTCTCTATCCCGCCTGCTTCACAGGTGCGGCTGGCGGGGACGAGAGACAGGGCCTTTTCTGTGGTGGCCCCTCGACTATGGAACGCCCTTCCCATGGAGGTAAGATCAGCCCCCTCGCTGATGGTGTTCCGAAGAAGATTAAAAACCTGGATGTTCGGACAGGCATTTGGTTAATTCGGTGCAATGAATGTGATGATTAAAGGATTGGTAATATGGACGACGAAAATGGATCACGATTTTAGTCAGGAGATGCATTGGATTGTTATTGATGTACCAGTATTGTGTATTATGTTTTTATGGTTTTAAATTGTATACTGTTGACTATTGTATTTGGTATTTTGTTGTAAACCGCGTTGAGTCGCCAGCCAGGCTGAGAAACAGCGGTATACAAGTATAGTAAATAAATAAATAAATAAATGATAAATAAAACAGATTTCAAAAGATTTCTTTAGGCAGATGTTTCTTTAACGACCATTATGGTAATACAAATTAGCCACTTGATTTATTTGACTGTATTTGCTCCAAGACAAACCTTGATTCTTAATCAACAATCAGTCCTCCCTGTAGATCTACTACTACAGGATTCCTGTTGGATTTCCACTTCCACACAGGATCAACCACCTCCGCAATCCACCAACTATGGATCAGTTCCCTGATCCTCTCACTTGAGAATCCTCTCCTGTAACTTTCCAGTTACAGGTTGCTGATCCATAGATCAGTTCTACTCTGTAACTCTCTGGCTACAGACTGATGACTTTTAAAAAGCTGCGCTGCCAAGTGGCAGTTGGCAGTTGGCTCCGCCCCCGTTGCTATCTCAACTCAGCTCAAGGCAAGCCAAGCCAGTTACCATCCCTAATAAAATACAATTCTACATACTTACCATTACTAACCATTGTCTAAATAATACATAACTATAAGAATAAAAATACACATCATCACAACCAGCCTATTCTCCAACTTGTTTGTACACCAGCGCCCCACTCCCCCCTCAATTGAGACTAGAAGTATTTCTGGTTGTTGCTTATGATGTCTGTTTTATTATTGCTTATGTTGTTGGTTGTGCACTGTTTTAATTTTTATTTGCCTTATTTTAACTATGTTTTTTGGGCTTGGCCCCTTGTAAGCCGCCCTGAGTCCATTCAGGAAGATGGAGACGGGATAGAAAAATAACCTCCTCCTCCTCCTCCTCCTCCTTCCTCTTCTTCTTCTTCTTCTTCTTCTTCTTCTTCTTCTTCTTCTTCTAATCATGCAATGTGGCAAGCAACCCACTGTGTAGTTGCTATACACAATACACTTAGGCAGGGGTCCTCAAACTACGGCCCGGGGGCCGGATACGGCCCTCCAAGGTCATTTACCCAGCCCTCACTCAGGGTCAACCTAAGTCTGAAATGATTTGAAAATACACAACAACAATCCTATCTCATCAGCCAAAAGCAGGCCCACACTTCCCAATGAAATACTAGTAAGTTTATATTTGTTAAAATTGTTCTTCATTTTAATTATTTATTGTTCTAAAGTGTTTTTTGTGCTACAAATAAGATATGTGCACTGTGCATAGGAATTCGTTCTTTTTTTTCAAATTATAATCTGGCAATCCAACAGTTTGAGGAACTATGACCTGGCCCTCTGTTTAAAAAGTTTGTGGACCCCTGCACTAAGCCAATGCATAGGGACAGTGCAAATTAATACACTACTCTATATACTTAACATGTGCCACTACAGAGGCAATTGCCTTAAATGCACAGATCTGTTTGATGTCAACTGAATATGATAGTTTCATATTTTCTACAAAAAACACTCCAGATGTGTAGAGAGCAGGCACATCTGTATGTCATTGACAGAAAGCTAACTAATAGGAATTATTTTTCACTTGTGGAAAGGGGTTTTCCCAAGTCCTTGCCTATCTGTAAAGAGGAAATAAATTAAATTTAATTCCACTTCATTTTATCCACAGGGAGACCTACAACATTGTGTGAAATAACGGGTAAAGCAGAAATCTGGCTGATCCGAACCTACTGGGACTTTGAATTCCCACGGCCATTCCTCCCAAATTTTGAATTTGTAGGAGGACTGCATTGCCAGCCAGCAAAACCTTTGCCTAAGGTAATTCATTCTCTTGATAATAATAAAATAAACAATTTCTTGTTCAATATACCTTGAAGAAAATTACAAGAGGAAGTAGGTGACCTGGTCACTTCCAGTGTGGGGGGAGTGGGTTTTCCCTCTCTTATCTCATTCTGAATAACATAGTAATGTATCTTCTGTGCCAGAATCCACTCTTCAAAGGTAATTGTACTAAAATAGAATTTAAGATATACCAGATCCCAATTTGAGGACAACTACACATTTCAGATGATTATGGATAGAAATGTCTGCCTGTAGAAATACATATTTGAAATGAAAGGACATAATTTGGTGTATGTCTGCATTGTGTGCATTTCTATCTTACTCTTCTCAGTCTTTGTTGCCACTCATTGCTCCCACCATATCCTACATTTCATCGGAATATAGGCCTTCCTAAACATTTGACAGTTGGGTCTGTAGATAAATAAAGACATAGTTATGTTACGGAATCCAAAATGTATATTTGAGGAAAAAAAACATTCTTTTTAAATCAGATATCTTTCAACATTTGAGGGCACACTCTTTCTAAATATGGATGACACCTCATCCTTTTTCCATGCAAAACTTAGGGATGAATCAACGCTCTCCCCTGTAAACTGTCATGATTTTAAGAATAACTAATAAATATTGAAAAAAATATTATTATCCATCTTCCAATCGAATAAGCTTTTATTGGCATATACATAGCAAAAAGGTATGGGGACATGATCAGATGCTTCTACAGTTATTATTATTATTACTATATTTTCTCACAACCACAGTTACTGACTGCGATTTGGGTTATGAATGGACTGTTCAAAAATCTAGGAATCAGTGGAGTACCATTCAATTATAAACTGCCTCAAGTCACCTCAAGTGCTGAGAGAAGTTGTATATACATATGGTAAATAAATAAGTAATAAATAAATAATGGCTAGCATTATTTATTTATTTATTTATTGCATTTGTTGACCGCCATTCTCAGCCCATTAGGGCGACTCACGGCGGTGGACAACATATCTAAAAACAGTTTACAATAAAGCACATCGAAAAAACAACATCTCACTAATACACACTACTATAATTACACTACAAATGATCCGCTCCGTCTTATCGTGGAATCATAACCAAACTCGTAATCCATATTCCGTTCCAGTTGTCATTACCAGATGATGTACATTCAGTTAAATGCCCTCTCAAATAGCCATGTCTTTAGGCTCTTACGAAAGGCCATAAGGGAGGGCGCCTGCCTGATGTCAACAGGGAGGGTGTTCCACAGCCGGGGGGCCACCACCGAGAAGGCCCTCTCTCTCGTCCCCGCCAGACGTGCCTGTGAGGCAGGCGGGATCAAGAGAAGGGCCTCCCCAGATGATCTCAAGGCCCTCGTGGGCTCATAGGCCGAGATGCGGTCCGAAAGGTATTTTGGGCCGGAACCGTTTAGGGCTTTGTAGGATAACACCAGCACCTTAAATTGGGCCCGGTAGCATATCGGCAGCCAGTGGAGCTGGAACAACAAGGGCGCTGTATGCTCCCTGCGCCCCGCTCCTGTTAGTAACATGGCTGCTGCGCGCTGGACTAGCTGAAGCTTCCGGGCCGTCTTCAAGGGCAGCCCCACGTAGAGAGCGTTGCAGTAGTCAAGGCGGGATGTGACCAGAGCGTGTACCACTGTGGCCAAGTCAGACTTCCCAAGGTACGGGCGCAACTGGCGCACGAGCCTAAGCTGTGCAAATGCTCCCCTGGTCACCGCTGAAACCTGGGGATCCAGGCTCAATGATGAATCCTTTCTATTAGTGACAATGCCCAGTCGCAACTGAAAGTTATGCCAGCATGCTTTTTTATTGTGGCAGAGGAGAAATTCATTACCTTCCTTGTGCAATAATTAAAATCTTTCTGACTGCATCCTCCCCTATCCATGTAGTGATTGGTAGTGAGGGACATTGGAGAAGTATCTTGCTATCTCCCTATCGCTAGATGTACAACGACAAAGGTGTCTTCTGCAATCACTAGAGGTCCTATAGGATGCCATGGGGACATGATCAGATGCTTCTACAGTTCTCCACTAGCCCTCAACTGATGCAGGAGAAAGGACAGTTCTGTAGAAAGAAATAGGGAGAAATGGAATGCTGTCCTTTATACACCCAAAGCAAGATATTTGCCAGTGTGGTAAGTTCCAAGTACCACCAGGTTTTGTAATTGTCATAGAATGATGTTGATCATGTTGCTGTTCATACTATCATGATTATTGTTGGTTTTATCTTTTAATAGGAAATGGAAGAATTTGTCCAGAGTTCGGGAGAACATGGCATTATTGTGTTTTCTCTCGGTACAATGATTAACAACTTAATAGATGAAAGGAGTAACGTGGTTGCCCTGGCACTCAGCCAGCTTCCACAGAAGGTCAGTTTGATGGATGTAAATTCATTTTTTTAAAATTTTTAAAAATGCTGTTATTTGTAGATTAGGAAATTTATCACATAAGACTTTTATCCAGCAAAAGAAGCATTTAAAACATTCCACACATGTGCACTGTTGGGTTGCAGCTAAACATCAAAAAAACCACGATCATGGCAACAAGAATGATTGGCAACTGGAAAATAGAGAGAGAAAATATGGAGGCCGTGACAGACTTTGTATTTCTAGGTGCAAAGATTAATGCAGATGCAGACTGTGGCCAGGAAATCAGAAGACACTTACTTCTTGGGAGGAGAGCAATGTCCAATCTCGATAAAATAGTAAAGAGTAGAGACATCACACTGTCAACAAAGATCCGCATAGTCAAAGCCATGGTATTCCCTGTAGTAACCTACGGATGTGAGAGCTGGACCTTAGGGAAGGCTGAGCGAAGGAAGATCGATGCTTTTAAACTGTGGTGATGGAGGAAAGTTCTGAGAGTGCCTTGGACTGCGAGAAGATCCAACCAGTCCATACTTCAGGAAATAAAGCCCGACTGCTCATTGGAGGGAAGGATACTAGAGACAAAGTTGAAGTACTTTGGCTACATCATGAGGAGACAGCAAAGCCTAGAGAAGACAATTATGCTGGGGAAAGTGGAAGGCAAAAGGAAGAGGGGCCGACCAAGGGCAAGATGGATGGATGGCATCCTTGAAGTGACTGGACTGACCTTGAAGGAGCTGGGGGTGGTGACGGCCGACAGGGAGCTCTAGCGTGGGCTGGTCCATGAGGTCACGAAGAGTCGGAGATGACTGAACGAATGAACAACAACACACTGTTACTGTATATAAAATAAGCAAATGTTCCTGAAATATCAGAATGAGATATTCTGAGTACACATATGATCCATGCCTCAGCTTTTGAGCGGATCACGACATTTTCTCTATTTGCCTCAATTGACCAGTGTGTACCATTGTACAACCAAGTTCATCTCTCACATTATGCACCATATGGAATGAATCAGACCATCGAGTGGAAGGATGACTAAGAAGTTTTGTCCATCCCCACAGGTACCATGTTGGTATGGCATTGCTCCAGCGCCCATCTGTTCTGCATATCACATGGCTTGCAAAGCAATGTTTAAATTGGGTGACGTGGCGTAGAGGATCTTTCACTTTTGATATTTTTCAAACATCCCCGTTGTGCAGTCTGCATTCTCTGTGCGTTCAGAGAGACATCCCAATGAGCCGTATTTCTAGGGAGGCATGTGTGACCCGTAGTTGTTCCAAGAGAGCCTTCGTCATTGTTCATGTCTCTGCACCATAACATAGGGCAGGTAGCACGGCTGAGTCAAACAATTGAACTCATAGAGATGTACTTTCAGTTAAGTCCGCAGCGGCTTTATTAGAATTGTGAGCGGCTCATCCTTCTTTCCTGCTTCTGCTCATCTCTGGCTTCAGTTCATTCCTTGATGTTAATGGTCTTCTAAGGTATACATCTTTTTCTACATCAGTGTTTCTCAACCTGTGGGTCACGACCCCTTTGGGGGTCAAATGACCTTTTCAGAGGTGTCATCCGGCCATAAAAGCCTTCGATAATGCATTTGAAAGATGGGTTGGACCCGTGGCAGATGGTTGGAGAATGTTTGTGTGAACTAATTGAAAAAAAAAAACATGAAGAAAGGGACTGAGAGAACACAGAATTCTAGGAAATGTAGTTTGGGAAGGCGAGGAGCCCTATGGCAGACAATTCAAAAAGTCCAGCCCTAAACTACATTGTCCAGAATTCTGCTCAGCATCAGAAAGCTCTAATTAGGAAAGGGAAGAGTTTTTACCTCCTAGCAGCAACCAGGGTTCCAATAAATTGTTGAATCTGCAAAGAGGAGGACTGACTGATACTTCAATACAAGTAAGTAAGCTTTTCAGAGGTGAAGTTATATTGGTTAATATGAGAGACATTCAATAAAATTGCTCTTGTTCCTTTTTTTTAATTAAAAAAGCTTTTGTCAAAAAATTTAAAAATTCCCTAAAATCAGAAGATGTATGAATATTTCTAAAAGTTGAGGGGACTGATCCCCTGTTATCTTGTGTCATTGTATAGAAAATTCAAGGGGATAGCTCTTGTGGTAGTAGTAATTTTATTGATTAGTCCTTAGGCCATATCACAATATCAAACAAAACAACAAAGCTTGATAAGACTTGATCACATTCCATGTAGTAAGTTAAAATAAGACACTTATAACAATACAGTAGATAAATATGATAAGATATGATAAAACTGATAAAACTGAGTATATACATCATATTTCCTTATCACCCTTACAATTTACCCTGATCAGCCCTACGTATGTGGTTCTCAGACGTATTGTTTTGCTTAAATATATAGTTGTTTTATATGTTATTTTTGGATCTTGGTCACACATAAAATATGTTGTTCTGATGTGAGATTCCCAATACATTGTCCCTTAGATAAAAATGTTGTTTATAAAAATTTTGAAAATTCCCTAAACATCAGTGGGTAAATGAAACATTCTGAAACTTGATGGCCTAACTGTGGTAAATGGTTTCATCCATTGTAGCAAGTTTCACCCCAAAAGCTGTAAAAATGAGGGAGAAAGAAGCTCCTGAGATTTTCCCAATTGCGCAATTACTATAATGAAAAAGTAACAAAATTTAGTTACTCTTGTTATAGTAATGGAATTTTCACTAACCATACTTTAGAAACACTTTAGAAACAAAACACTGGTGCCCCCTAATTTTGTAATGAGTTTTGAAGTGTTTTATTTTCATCGATCGCACAACCCTAGTGGATAGTTGTAGTGAATTCCCTACCAGTTAAGCTGAGGGAGGCCTTGGAAAAGAGTAGGCCCAAGGAGTTCAGCAGCCATCTTAGGTAAGGGTGCCGGGGGAATCCATTTTGTCACTCATTTTCATGAGAGGGCGTGTTTAGTAAGAGCAGCCTTTTGGAGGGAAATGAAAGAGGAATGTGATTGGCTAAGTTAGAGTGGGCAGAGCCTAACTTGGCAAGAGGAAAAACTGTATTTAAAGGGAGGTTTTTAAAATCCCTGTCAGCAGATTGAACTTGGGTGTTGAAGGGAGAGGGTGTTTGGAGTGGTGTAGAGGGTTAGGAAAATGCCTGAGATTGGCCAGAGTTACTAGCAGGGACAGCTAGTGGAGGAGTTTACAGCTATTAGGAGGTAGCTTGGAAGTAGGAAGATAGATCCAGGTTAGGACTATCTGTGCTGCTGAAGAACTTCTGTCAGAGAAACTATCCTGTCAGGATTCTTGTTTGGAGGGAGAAAGAAGAGTTTCTTAAGTAACAAAGTCAGAACTATTTTATGTAACTACACGCTTTCAAGACTAATTCTCTGTAACAGCCAAGCTTAGTACCTGCATTGTTCCTGTTCTTGTAAATAAACTTTATTGTTCCTGGTTCACCACATCTGACTCAAGTGTGCCTCTTCAAAAGCACTTTAAGCAGAAGTCAGGAACTTTATGGTGGCAGCATATGTTTCAAAAGAAATAACTTTAAATGGAACCTCAGAAACACAAGCCCGAGGGCTAATACAATCACACTCTTTCATAAGTTTCCTCAAGTAAGTGAGGGCTTATCAGCACTGCTAAGTGGGTGGGTGCCAGTGCTCATTCAAAAAGGATTTTTTCAGCCAGGAAGAAAGTACCAGCTTTCTATAGTAGCCTTTTTGGTTTTGAGGCTGATAAACGCAGAAGCCTCATTCTAATACAAGTGGTGTTTTGCTGTGTTTTGGGATTTTTCATTATTATTTCCCTCAAGTAAAATCCTACTACTCGTTATAATAGTCAATCAGATAAGAAGGCTCCCCCCTTGACTGAGGACAGGCATGCGAGAAAGAGAAAGTAACTAGAGAGATACTGCACCATTCTTAGGGCTTGACAGGCAGAAGTAGTTCAGAGCGAGAAAAGCAGTGCGTGATGTGAATGACGATGAAAGACGTTCAGCTGTTTGGGAGTTTGACAGATGACAGCTGTCAGTGAAGCATGTCTTTATTTTGTTTACTTTCAGATTGTTTGGCGGTACAAAGGGAAGAGGCCAGAAATGCTGGGAACCAATACCAGAATTTATGACTGGATCCCACAAAATGATCTACTTGGTGAGAAATCTGGGTTTGCAGAACTGCTTAAGTAATTACTGGGAAATGCATCACTTTTATCCCTCTGTTCTTCTCTCCTGATTGTAATGGGCAGTAAGAATGAATAGCTTTCACCGTTTCTCACTTTTGTCCATCACATTCACTCTATCACTTTGTTGCCAGGCAAAGTGACCCTTTGTGATGTCACTGGGAAAGAAAAGTGCATAAGGGAAGTGAGGAAGGAAAGTGCCACAAAGAGAGAGAGGCATGTTGCTGTGGAGGCATTTTGAGGCCCTCTCAGAGCTGGAGAAGCGAGAAAGAAAATAAATAAATAAATAAAGAGAAAATGAAGGGAAAGAAGAAGGAGCAGAAAGACAAAGAAAGGAAGAAGGAAGGAAGATAAAGGAAATAGGGGAAGATATGAGAAGAGGGAAAGAGAAAGAAACAATGAAAGTAGAGGGCAGCGGCCCTCTTTGATTCTTGATACCCAGGCAATGATGATATCTATATTTATCTATATCTCCTATGTATATAACAAAAATCCGTGTATGTATGTATGCATGTATGTGGCAGCTTTCCGATTGGCTGCCACTTCCACAGGTCACTGCAACCCCCACGAATGACAGACCTAGACCAAACTTGGCACATATACCCCCCCCCCCCAATGTCCCACTTTATGTCCTGCTGAAGTTTGGAGGAGGGCGGACCACGGATTATAGGTAAAAAAACCAACATAAATCATCACAACTTCACAATGCTCCCTGGTTAAAATCAGGAAAATACAGCACTAGCTGCAGGTAAAAACAACAGTAATCAATATCAGTGTTGTAAAGTGCTTAAAATAAAATCTATGGGACCTCATGTATGTTCATTAAAGGAATCAAATATGGTCAAAGGCTTGATGAGAAACCATGTCTTCAGTTATGTACGGAAGACTTGGAGATTGGAGGCTAGCCTGATCTCCCTCAGGAGTGTATTCCAAAATTGAGGGGCCACCACCAAGAAAGTCTTCTCTCTCATCCCCACCAACTGCACTTGAGACAGAGGTCGGACCAAGAGGAGGGCCTCCCCAGTAGATCTTAGTGCCCGTGCCGGTTCATAGAAAGAGATGCAGTCTCTAAGATAGATTAGACCCGAAGCATACGGGGTTTTATATGTAATAACCTGCACTTTGAATTAGGTCCAGAAACTCATCAGCAGCCAGTAGAGCTGCTTTAGGAGGGGCATGGTATGCTTCCTATAACCAGCTCCCATTAGTAATCTGGCCCCTGATCTTTGCACTAATTGCAGTTTTCGAGCCGTCTTCAAAGACAGCTCTATGTAGAGTGCATTGCAGTAATCCATTTTAGATGTAACTAAGGTATGGAGTAACATGGCCAAATCAGGTTTTTCGAGGTACAGTCACAGCTAGCACACAAGTTTTAATTGTACAAAGGTCCTCCCAACCACCACCTACACCTAAGCTTCAAGCATCAGCGCTAAGTCCAGGAGGACCCCCAGACTGTGGCCTGTGCCTTCAGAGGGAGTGTAACCCCAATGAGTACGGGTTGCCACCCTATACCCTGATGGGCCCCATGACTGACCAGGAAGGCCTCTGTCTTGTCTGGATTAAGTCTCAGCTTGTTGGCCCTCATCCAGTCTGTCACAGCTGTCAAAAACTGGTCCAAGATCCAGGGAGCTTCCTTGGAATGTGGTGGAAAAGAGTAGTAATAATAATAAACTTTATTTGTAACCCGCTACCATCTCCCCAAGGGATTCGGTGTGGCTTACATAAGGCCAAGCCCAAAGTACATCAAACAAAACATCAATACACACAACATCAATAAACAATCAATAAAATACAAATCATATAAATCACATAAACAAAAAACAATCAACATAAACAATTTAAAAAATGGCCGGGCCAAATGTAATAGCTTAAAATTGAAAATATGCTGACGTGAACAAGGTAAAATATAACTAGGATAGCATTTTTCGGAGAGAAATGAGGGAGCACAGTCCATCCTAAGTCAGTATTAAAGTGCATTGTGAGGACATATTGCTGAGAGCTCTCCTTATTCTGGGAAGGCACACTGGAACAACCACGTTTTCAGGCTCCTCCTAAAGACACAAAGTAGAATTGTGTGTCATCTGCGTAGGGATGGCACTCAACTCCAAAACTCCGGATGACTTCTCCCAGCGGTTTCATGTAGATGTTGAAAAGTGTGGGAGAAAGAATAGAACCTTGTGGGACCCCACAGGTCAATGGCCAGGGGTCTGAGCAGGTATCCCACAGCATCACCAACTGGGTACAATCCTCCAGGAAGGAGCGGAGCCACTGCAGAGCAGTGTCCCCAAGACCCATTCTTGAGAGCCAACCCAGAAGGATACCATGGTTGATGGTATCGAAAGCCGATGAGAGATCCAAGAGAACTAGCAGGGAAACACTCCCCCTGTCTAGCTCTCTGCGGAGGTCATCCACCAAGGCAACCAAAGCTGTCTCCGTTCCATGGCCAGGCCTAAAACCAGACTGTGAGGGATCAAGATAATCAGTTTCATCCAAGAAACCCTGGGAAGCCACCACTTGCTCTAGAACCTTGCCCAGAAAAGGGAGATTTGAAATAGGTTGATAGTTGTTTAATATCGAGGAATCCAGGGATGATTTTTTAAGGATCGGCCTTACCATTGCTCTTTTCAAGCTAGATGGTAACTGCCCCTGTTCCAATGAGGCATTAATAACTTGGCACAGAGAAACCCCATGACCGACTGAGCATAGTGCAGGGGTTTGTGGGAATTGACCTTGATTTTTTGGAGTTGCAGTTCACCCTTATCCAGAACCTTGGTGACCCACAGAACATACTGGAGGTATTTGTGGGGGAACTGACCCACTGGGGTTGGAGTTATAGTTCATCCTGCATCCAGAGAGCATTCTGTAGCCCACCAATGATGAATTTGGACTATACTTGGCACACAAAATGCTGGTGACCAACTGAACATACTGGAGGGGTTTGGGAAGACCCGCATGGGAGTTTTAGTTCACCCTTAATCCACAGTACTTTTGATCTGGAAATTAAAACATGTCAGTATTCTTTCCTGGTGTTTATTTGTGCTCATCCCATATCTGAAAACATGAATATTTAGAGTACATGAATATTTAGAGTATTTTCATATTTCCATTCCAGGACATCCTAAGACAAAAGCCTTTATAACTCATGGTGGAACAAATGGGATCTATGAAGCAATTTACCATGGGATTCCCATGGTAGGGATCCCCATGTTTGGAGACCAGACTGATAACCTTGCTCACGTGGTTGCAAAGGGAATGGCTGTAGTGCTGAATATAAACACAATCACAGCACAAGATTTAGTGGACGCCGTTAATACCATCATTCACAATACAACGTAAGTGTAATGACAATTCTCTGAAAGAGAGATAATTATAGGCTACATATAAGGCAAATACTCTGCCAATGAAGTTGGGAGAAGAAAAATGTGGAATCTTTAGTGCATAGTGGTGAGTTTCTTTGACTAACTCTTTGCTCTTGTGAATGTCTTTCCTGATTACCATCCCAATGACTACTTGTAGCACTTCAAATATTTATCTTATTGTCGTAATGACATTTGAAGCTAGCATGACTCCATTTTGCATCTCAGACTGAACCTTGTTTCAGTTTCTGAACTAAATAGAATTTTGAAATTGTGGCCAGTTTCTTCATTGTGTAGTTAAAAAAAACAATTGTCACATTCACATTCTGGTGTTCACATCAAAGAATTGAATGTCTAATTAAGCTACAGCCAACACATTTAACGTCTGGCCCTCTTGATGGTGCTGAACTATACTCCCATCAATACTCACCATGAATGATAGTGAGATGTTGATTAGGAATTGGAGACCAGCATTTGGAGGTACAAAATACAATAATTTTGTAAAAGTGTAACAATTTATTCATGAAAATGAGAAAAAAATGCCAAGTATCAAAGTGAAACCAAAGAACTGTACATTATACTTAATTTCACTTTATTTAAAATGTTTTGTGCAACTCTTCACAAATATTTCACAGAGCAATAATTAGCTTTCGGTTAAACAGCAATTCTACAGAAATTAGGGCACTAATGACATTAATGAAAACTGGTAGGTCATTTTTTCTCCTGCTGTCATTACTGTTTGCTCTTCTTTCTTCCTCAATCCTACAGATATAAGGAAAATGCAGTACGACTGTCACAGATTCATCACGACCAACCTATGAAGCCTCTAGACCGGGCTGTCTTCTGGATTGAGTTTGTCATGCGCCACAAAGGCGCCAAGCATTTGAGAGTAGCTGCCCATGACTTGACCTGGTACCAGTATCACTGCCTTGACGTCATTGCCTTTTTGATCAGTTGTGTGGCACTTTTCATGTTCATCATTGTAAAATGCTGTTCGTTTTGCTGTCGGAAATGTGGCAGCATCACACGGAAAACAAAATTGGAATAGTTTCTGTTCATCACAGCCATCGTGTGACTTATATCATCCAACATGCTCAGACTGGGTATGTTAAACCCTATAGTCATTTCCCATCATGTTCAGCTTGCTTAGATGTAGAAACACATCTATCCTTGCTCAACTCCATTAAATTGACAGCATAGATTGACACAAGCAAGGAACTAGCTGTTAATAACTTTTACTATGGCTTTATTACAACTCTGGTAGAATCTCAATATCTGAATCACTGACAATCACCTATGTAAATGTAGACATTATGCTATCTGATCTCTGGTGTGAGAAGAATGAGAAGACATTTATTATATTGTATTTGCTCATGTTTTGGGTGGTAAATTGACTGAATGCTTCATATAAAATATAATTTGGGTTTATAAATAAAATATACATTTGTTTTAAAGTACCACTTGCTTTTGTTTTTTTTTTTTAATGAAATTATCCTTGGATTTTAATTGATGCTACTTACTTAGGCGATCCCTCATAGTCCGAGGATGATGGTTATCCAAGTGATGCAAGATACTCCACTTAGGCAGAAAAAACGAAATGCAAAGATACAGAGGGGGGACGCCTGGCTCGAGAGCAGTACATGTGAAAAAGATCTTGGGAGTCCTTGTGGACAACAAGTTAAACATGAGCTAACAATGTCATGTGGCAGCAAAAAAATAATAATGGGATTTTGCCCTGCATCAATAGGAGCATAGTGTCTAGATCTAGGGAAGTCATGCTACCCCTCTGTGCTGTCGCACGCTGGGTCTGTGCATAAGACTGTAGACAGGACATAAATTCTGTGTGCCCAACGGGATACCGGGGCTGCCTCAGATTAAAGGCCTTTGGATTTCCTTACACAAAGTTCTGTAGAGGCTTAAAGTTAGTCCAACAAAGTTCTTTATTAATGAAGACAAACAGGTACTTTAAAGCTTTCTTAACAGTCTATTGGCTCTTGCAATCTTGTTCACTGGGAACAGGCACTATCTTCTTAACTGTAACTAATGGGGAAATCCTTAACTTCTAATCTTGGCAGTCTGTACTTGCCTCTGTTGGCGTGGAGCTCCTGCTCCTGGTACCAACTGCGTCTGGCTTCTGCGAGCGACCCTTACCAAGTACAGCTTTGTAGACTTCCAGGGGAAAAGAAGGAGTTCAGGTTTCAGTGATGGCTGGCTGAAGTCCCTCAGCAAAGGAGCTGTAAGGCTGTATGATCCTCGGCCAAGCTGTGGGCTGTATAACCCCGGCCAAGCTGTAGGCTGTATATCTCCCCGGCCAAGCCGTAGAAGACGAAGCTTTCTACAGGAGCTCTTGGTATTATGTCCTGCATGGAAAGCTGCTCTGTGTGGACTGAACCAAAAAGGCTCCTATTCCCTCCAAAACCCCAAAAAGGGGGTGGGACCAGGGAACCTAACTATAATAGACAGGTGGCTTGCCCTATGATTGCAGCCAAAAGAAGCCACCTATCTGCAGAGTCCCTGAAACTTAGGACTATAACAAACATTAAATGCAAAGCAAACAAAATTGGAGCCCCTGGTGCAGTTGTACCTGCACACCCTTTATGCTGCCTTGGTCAGACCACACCTGGAATATTGTGTCCAATTCTGGGCACCACAATTGAAGAGAGATATTGACAAGATGGAATGTGTCCAGAGGAGGGCGACTAAAATGATCAAGGGTCTGGAAAACAAGCCCTACGAGGAGAGGCTTAAAGAACTGGGCATGTTTAGCCTGAAGAAGAGAAGGCTGAGAGGAGATATGATAGCCATGTATAAATCTGTGAGAGGAAGTCACAGGGAGGAGGGAGCAAGCTTGTTTTCTGCTTCCTTGGAGACTAGGACGTGGAACAATGGCTTCAAACTACAAGAAATGAGATTCCATCTGAACATGAGGAAGAACTTCTTGACTGTGAGAGCCGTTCAGCAGTGGAACTCTGTGTGGTGGAGGCTCCTTCTTTGGAAGCTTTTAAACAGAGGCTGGATAAACGATCTGTCAGGGGTGCTTTGAATGCAATATTCCTGCTTCTTTGCAGCGGGTTGGACTGGATGGCCCATGAGGTCTCTTCCAACTCTATGATTCTATGATTCTATGTGTCTTGGCGGTGGATACCTAGGTGACCTGCATGTTCTCCTGCAGTAAAGGCAACTGGAAGACGGTCCTGGTCAGGGTTGGCTTGATGCGCCTTTCTCTTGACACATTTCTCTCTTTTGCCATTCATTCATGCCTCTTCAAATCCTACAGCATTGCTGGCCACAACTGACCTCCAGCTAGAGTGCTCAAGGGCCAAGGCTTCCCTGTTCTCGGTGTCTTTGCCACTTTCATTGATGAATGCAGGGGTGATGTCTCTGAGGAGGAGGCCAGTTTAGATCTACACAATCTGGTTCAGTAACATGATCAGTTTTCAGGAGATCTACAAAAAACCTTACAGGAAAGGGACCCTGTCAATCCTCAAAGAAGAAGGTTGTTGGTCGTAGACGACTCCCTCCAGAGAGGAACAGAAGTGGTGATTTGCAAACCCGATAGGATGTCTAGAGAAATATGCTGCCACTCTGGGGCAAAAATCCACCACATAACTCAGCGGTTGACAAGACTCATCAAGTCCACTGCCCCCCCTTTCCTATTGATTCTTGTAGAAACCAACAATATTGCAAAGCATAGTCTTCAAAAGATCAGAAAAGATTTGAAGCTCTTGGAAGAAAGTTAAAAGATCTTAATGTATAGGTGGTCTTTTCATCTCTCCGTCCCGTTGTACGATGTGGCCCAGGAAGAGTCAGAAGAATAATAGTGGTGAACTTTTTGGAGCATGGTGTGCTCTTCCAGGAAGATGGCCTACTGGCATGGGATGGGCTGTACCTCACAGAAGTAGGAAGTAATGTTTTGCAAGAGTATTGAAGAAACTAGAGAAGTCATTTCAAAACCACTGGCAATAATCTTAGAGAATTCTTGGAGAAATCTTGGAGAATTCTTGGAGAACAGGAGAAGTCGCAGCAGAATGGAGGAAGGCAAATGTTGTCCCTATCTTCAACAAAGGAAGCTTGACATCAATATCAGGAAGGATTAAGGAGACAATCTGTAATCTATATCATAGAATCATAGAATCAAAGAGTTGGAAGAGACCTCATGGGCCATCCAGTCCAACCCCCTGCCAAGAAGCAGGGATATTGCATTCAAATCACCCCTGACAAATGGCCATCCAACCTCTGCTTAAAAGCTTCCAAAGAAGGAGCCTCCACCACACTCCGGGGCAGAGAGTTCCACTGCTGAACGGCTCTCACAGTCAGGAAGTTCTTCCTAATGTTCAGATGGAATCTCCTCTCTTGTAGTTTGAAGCCATTGTTCCGCGTCCTAGTCTCCAAGGAAGCAGAAAACAAGCTTGCTCCCTCCTCCCTGTGGCTTCCTCTCACATATTTATACATGGCTATCATATCTTCTCTCAGCCTTCTCTTCTTCAGGCTAAACATGCCCAGTTCCCTAAGCCGCTCCTCATAGGGCTTGTTCTCCAGACCCTTGATCATTTTAGTCGCCCTCCTCTGGACACATTCCAGCTTGTCAATATCTCTCTTGAATTGTGGTGCACAGAATTGGACACAATATTCCAGATGTGGTCTAACCAAAGCAGAATAGAGAGGTAGCATTACTTCCTTAGATCTAGACACTATGCTCCTATTGATGCAGGCCAAAATCCCATTGGCTTTTTTTGCCGCCACATCACATTGTTGGCTCATGTTTAACTTGTTGTCCACGAGGACTCCAAGATCTTTTTCACACGTACTGCTCTCGAGCCAGGCGTCCCCCATTCTGAATCTTTGCATTTCATTTTTTCTGCCAAAGTGGAGTATCTTACATTTGTCACTGTTGAACTTCATTTTGTTAGTTTTGGCCCATCTCTCTAATCTGTCAAGATCATTTTGAATTCTGCTCCTGTCCTCTGGACTATTGGCTATCCCTCCCAATTTGGTGTCGTCTGCAAACTTGATGATCATGCCTTCTAGCCCTTCATCTAAGTCATTAATAAAGATGTTGAACAGGACCGGGCCCAGGACGGAACCCTGAGGCACTCCACTTGTCACTTCTTTCCAAGATGAAGAGGAAGCATTGGTGAGCACTCTCTGTGTGCATATATATAAATGCTCTGTGCATAATGAGTACCTTAAAAACAAAAGAACCAATGAACGAAACCACACCAAATTTGGCAACAAAACATCTCACAACACAAGGAGTGACCATCTCTCAGAAAATTATGATTTTGTCATTTGGGAGTTGTAGTTGCTGGGATTTATAGTTCACCTACAATCAAAGAACATTCTGAACCTCACCAAGGATGGAATTGAACCAAACTTGGCACACAGTTCTCTCGTGACCGCCCTGAGTCCCCCCTCGGGAGTGAGAAGGGCAGGGTACAAGTATCTATATAATAAAAATGTAATGTTCATTTGTGGTATTAACAGAACTCAAAAACCACTGGGGGAATTGACCCCAAATTTGGGCACAAGACACTTATCAGGCCAATGATGTCCTTCACTCAAAAAAATTGAGTTTGTCATTTGGGAGTTGTAATTGCTGGGATTTATAGTTCAGCTATAATCAAAGAGCATTTTGAACTCCACCAATGATGGAATTGAATCAATCTTGGCAGATAGGACTCCCATGACCAACAGAAAACGCTAGAAGGGTTTTGTGGTCATTGACCTTGAGTTTGGGAGTTGTAGTTCACCTACATAACATTAAAAATGTAATGTTAGTTTGTGGGATTAACATAACTCAAAAACAACTGGGGGAATTGACACCAAATTTGGACACAATACACCTATCAACCCAATGTATGTCCTTCACTCATAGAAACACTGAAAAACACAGCAGAAGGGACTTAAAAAGCCCCAAAAAGCTAAATAACAATGCAGAAAAAAGGGAAGAAAGAGGGAGGGAAGGGGAGAAAAGAAAGAGGGAGGGAAAGAAAGAAAGAAGGAAAGGGAGAAGGAAGCATGGAAGCAAAGAGAGAAGGAAGGAAGGAGAGAAAGAGGGAGGGAAAGAAAAAGGGGGAAGGAAGGAAAGTTAGAAAAGGAAGGAGAGAAGGAAAGAAAAAAGGGAAAGAAGGAAGGAAAAAGGGAGCAAAGGAAGGGGGGAAGATGTAGAGAAAGAGGGAGGGAAGGAAAGAGAGAAGTAAGAAAACAGAGACAACAGAAGAGAAAGAAAAACGGGGAAAGGAAGGAAAGAGAGAAGGAAGGAAGAAGAGAAGGAAAGACAGGAAGGAAGGAAAGAGGGAGTGAAGGAAGGAAAGGGGGAGTGAAGGAAGGAGGGAAAGAAGGAGAGAAAGAGGGAAGGTTGGCCACAGCAACGTGTGGCGGGTACACCTAGTCACTTAGAAATGAAAGCTGTGATTACTAAAAGTCAACATGGATTTCTTAAAAACAAGTAATGCCAGACTAATCTTATCTCTTTTTTCAATAGAGTTACAAGCTTTGTAGGTGCAGGGATTGCTGTAGATAGAGCCTATCTTGATTTCCTTCAACAAAGTCCCCCATGACCTCTTGCAAACAAACTATTCAAATGTGGGCTAGGCAATACTACTATTAGGTGGATCTGTAATTGGTTAAATGACCAATCCCAAAGGGTGCTTCTCCCCAATGATGCTTCTTCATTCTAGAAAGAAGTGACTAGGGGAGTGCTGCAGGGTTTGGTCCTGGGCCCAATTCTATTAAATATCTTTATTAATGACTTGGATGAAGGTTTGGAGGGCATGCTTATCAAGTTTGCAGATGACACCAAATTTGGAGGAATAGCTAATTCTCCAAAGGACAGGATCAGAATTCAAAATGACCTTAACAGATTAGAGAGCTGGGCCAAAACTAACAAAATGAATTTCAACCAGGACAAATGTAAGAAACTACACTTAAGCATAAAAAATGAAATGCAGAGATACAGGATGGGTGATGCCTGGCTCAACAACAGTCCATGTGAGAAAGATCTTGGAGTCTTCATGGGCAACAAGTTAAGCATAAGCCAACAGCATGACGCTGCAGCTAAAAAAGCCAATAGGATTTTGGGCTGCATCAAAAGAAATATAGTGTCTAGATTGAGGGAAGTCATTGTGCCTTTGTATTCTGCTTTGGTTAGACCTCAGTTGGAATACTGTGTCCAATTCAGGGCACCACAGTTCCAAAGAGATATTGACAAGCTGGAAGGTGTCTAGAGGAGAAAATGCTGCTCAGTGTTTCCTTCATTTTTTTGGAAATCAGCTCTCCTAAAGTCCAAAATGCGGGTTTGACTTGTCTTAGTTTCGACCTTTCTTTGTACCTCAAATTGCAGGAGCACATGGTCACTTGCCCCTAAGGATCCTACCACTTCAACCGCATCGATCAGGTCCCCCGCATTTGTTAGGATGAGATCAAGAGTAGCCAATCCCCTTGTTGTCTCTTCTACCTTCTGGACCATGAAATTGTCTGCAAGGCAAGCGAGGAATTTGTTGGACTTTGTACTCTTGGCCGAGTTTGTTTTCCAGCAAATATCGGGATAGTTGAAATCGCCCATGACTACTACATCTCTTCTCTGTGCCTGATTGGTCAACTGTTGGCAGAAGACTTCATCAAGTTCTTCCTCCTGGCTTGGAGGTCTGTAGTAGATACCTACAATGACATCTTTTTGAGTCCCAGTTCCCTTGATTCTTATCCAGATGCTTTCAAGCTGGTTTCCCGGATTGCTGTCATGCATTTCTTCTGCAGCATAAGAGTTTTTGACATATAAGGCTACTCCGCCTCCTCTCCCCTTTGTTCGGTTTCTGTGAAAGAGGTTATAGCCCTGGATGTTGAAGTAGTCTGCAGTGCCTTTCATGTTCCTTGATTCGTGTTTGGGCAATGCTGCGTTTGGTGGTCCCTATGTAGACTTGTCCACAGCTGCATGGTACACGGTAGACTCCTGCAGAAGCTAGAGGATCCCTCTTGTCCTTTGCTGAACGTAGCATTTGTTGGATTTTCTTGGGTCTGTAGATAGTTTGTATGTTGTGTTTTCTCATCAGCTTCCCTATGCGATCAGTGGTTCCCTTGATGTATGGCAAGAACACTTTTCCTCTGGGTGGATCTTCGTCTTTATTCTTGTGGCTTGTTCTTGGTCTTGCAGCTCTTCTGATGTCTGAGGTGGAGTATCCATTGGCCTGTAGAGCCCAGTTGAGGTGGGCCAATGGATACTTCACCTCAGACATCAGAAGAGCTGCAAGACCAAGAACAAGCCACGAGAATAAAGATGAAGATCAGAATAAAGATGCTAATCAGTCAGCCCATTGTAGGCTAATCAAGGTGGTCAGTTGAAACATTCACACCTAGCTCCAGCAGACAAGAGTCCTTTGTCTCACCCTGGTCATTCCACAGATATATAAACCCTTTTTCCTAGTTCCAACAGACCTCACTATCTCTGAGGATGCTTGCCATAAATGCAGGCAAAACGTCAGGAGAGAATGCCTCTAGACCATGGCCATACAGCCCGAAAAAAACTACAACAACCCAGTAATTCCGGCCATGAAAGCCTTCGACAATACATCTATCTTCCTGCCTGGCAGAAAGAAAGTGGCTAGACTAGATGGCTTTTGGGGGACACTTCCAACTGTTTGAGTCATTGAGTCATAATAATAATAATAATAATAATACATAATACATAATATAATAGCAATTCCATCTTCCTACCTGGCATCATATAAGAATGTTCGGAGCTCTAAGGAGTTAATTTTTAACTTTTTAAACTTGACATTTGCTCTAGCACAGAGTCCATCATTTTCATGCTAGTGCCCATGCCAAAGAGTCCGAAAGGTTAACCATTCTGAATTGTTCTGAAATGCAAGCGAGTTCCAGAAGAGCCTGGTCTTACCTTTTGTCACAAACAGAAAGGAATTGGAGCATCATGTCTATGAAATGGGTGCTCGTTGTTCCTTTGATAATGATGTGCCTCTTAGGCTCAGCTTCCAGTGGAAATGTTCTGGTCTGGCCAGCTGACTATAGTCATTGGATGAACATGAAGTCTATCATCCATGAGCTTACTGCCAGGGGCCATCAAGTGACAGTTCTGCTGCCTTCATTTTACCAGGAAGCTGAATCAAGTGTATCTTCGAACTTCCACTTGGAAGTGGTCTCTGTTCCATTCTCAAAGAAGGACATGGATAATTTTATGCAAGACTTCCTCCATGTTTGGTCTTATGAGAAGCATGAAAAACCTTTCTGGGAATTTTCCATTACATTGTATGACTTTATAATGCAATTAATGTCCAGATACAAGTTTTTCTGTGACAATGTTTTCTGGAATGAGAAGCTGCTACAAAAGTTGGAGTCTGCTGCGTTTGACGTCCTTATCTCAGACCCAGTCATGGTAGGAGGGGAACTGCTAGCTGAGAAACTTCACGTTCCATTTCTATATTCTTTACGGTTTTCTTTTGGAAACACGATGGAACGTATTTGTGGCAATATCCCAGCTCCACCATCGTACGTGCCGGCCAGCCTCGGAGGGCTAATGGACAGAATGTCTTTCATGGAGAGGATGGCAAACTTGCTCACTTATCTTTTCCATGACATCTTGTCCCATCATTGGATCTTCAAAGAGTGGAATAAATATTATAGTGATGTTCTAGGTAAGAGCCTGTTTCCATTTCCAGTGTTTTAATACCCATGTCCATAAGTCTAGTTCACATGTGCATATCTGTTTTTGTCTTATCTAATGCTTGGTAGATGCATAGGTGGAACTGAAAGCCTGAGATCAGCCTGCATTTGCAGGGTTTTTATCCTCATTATGAAGATCCATGGAAACCAATGATGATTGTGAGAAAGTGCTTTGTGGTCTCCAAGAGTATACTCTGCTTGTTCCCAACTTAGTTTCTTTGATCATTCTTTTATCTTTTTTTTCTGAGACTGTTTTTGACATTGACTATTTCAGGAGTAATACAGCCATAATAATAATAATAATAATAATAATAATAATAATAATAATAATATAACAATAATATAACAATAATATAACAATAATATATAATAAAATAGTAACTCTTATCTTCCTGTCTGGCATAAAAGAGGGGGCTGGACTAGATGACCTTTGGGGGTCCCTTCCAACTGTCTGAGTCTAATAATAATAATAATAATAATAATAATAATAATAATGTATAATAACAGAATAGTAACTCTTCTCTTCCTGTATGGCATAAAAGAGGGGGCTGGACTAGATGAGCTTTGGGGTTCCCTTCCAACTGTCTGAGTCTAATAATAATAATAATAATGTATAATAACGGAATAATAAGTCTATCTACCTGCCTGGCAGAGAGAAAGTGGCTGGACGAGATGGCTTTTCGGGGACACTGCCAACTATTTGAGTCATAATAATAATAATAATAATAATAATAATAATAATAATATAGCAATTCTATCTTCCTGCCTGGCAGAAAGAAGGGGCTGGATTAGATGACCTTTGGGGTTCCCTTCCAACTGTCTGAGTCTTATAATAATAATGTATAATAATAGTCTCCTGGAGTGATTTCAGGTACAATAAAACCCCTTCTGCTATTTTCTGTTGGTCATGGTAGTTCTGTGTGCTAAGTTTGGTTCAATTCCATCGTTGGTGGAGTTCAGAATGCTCTTTGATTGTAAGTGAACTATAAATCCCAGCAACTACAACTCCCAAATGTCAAGGTCTATTTTCCCCAAACTCCACCAGTGTTCGCATTTGGGCATAATGAGTGTTTGTGCCAAATTTGGTCCAGATCAGGCCCGTAGCCAGGATTTCGTTTCGGGGGGGGGGGGGGGGGGGGGGCTAAATTTTTTTCAGGGGGGGGTTTCGGGGGGGGGGGGGCTGAGTTTTTGGAGGGGCTGAGTCTGAGTTAAAGAGGGTCTAGCCTAGCAAACCTTTTGTATCATTACCCCAATACCCCCATGCATATGGGATATATTGAGTATGGCGATCAGATCATGATATGAATAAACATAACAGTTTAAATAATGCATCAGTAAGGCCTTTTCGCGAACCACCATGAGAATTTCGGGGGGGGGGGGGGCTGAAGCCCCTCAAGCCCTCCCCCCTGGCTACATGCCTGGTCCAGATCCATGGTTGTTTGGGTTCACATTAGCTCTCTGGATGTAGGTGAACTACATATATCTCTCCTAAATCACTGCCAAACCCCTCCAGTTGGTTTTGTTGTTGTTGTTGTTGTTGTTGGTTATGAGGGTTCTGTGTGCCAAGTTTGGTCCAGGTATGTCATTCGTGGGGGGTCTCAGTGGTCTGTGGAAGTCAGAGCTAAATCTGTTGAAGGTATTGCAAATCCCATCATTCATTGTCCATACTCCCCAACACATATTGTTTTGGTGATTAATCTCTATGTTTTAATTATGTTCAATATATAATAATGAAAATACATCCTGCATTTCAGATATTTACATAATGATTCTTAACAGTAGCAAAATTACAGTTATGAAGTAGCAACGAAAATAATTTTATGGTTGGGGGGTCACCACAATGTGAGGAACTGTATTTAGGGGTCACGGCATTAGAAAGGTTGAGAACCACTGGTCTAACACATTCTGCAAATCTGATAGACGATTAACAATATAATTTGCTTCATATAAGAATGTTTGGAGCTCTAAGGAGTTAATTTTTAACTTTTTAAGCTTGATATTTGCTCTAGCACAGAGTCCATCATTTTCTTGATAGTGCCCATGTCAAAGGTTAACCATTCTGAATTGTTCTGAAATGCAAGCGGGTTCCAGAAGAGCCCGGTCTTACCTTTTGTCACAAACAGAAAGGAATTGGAGCATCATGTCTATGAAATGGGTGCTCATCGTTCCTTTGATAATGATGTGCCTCTTAGGCTCAACTTCCAGTGGAAATGTTCTGATCTGGCCAGCTGACTATAGTCATTGGATGAACATGAAGTCTATCATTCATGAGCTTACTGCCAGGGGGCATCAAGTGACAGTTCTGCTGCCTTCATTTTACCAGGAAGCTGAATCAAGTGTGTCTTCGAACTTCCACCTGGAAGTGGTCTCTGTTCCATTCTCAAAGAAGGACATGGATAATTTTATGCAAGACTTCCTCCATGTATGGTCTTATGAGAAGCATGAAAAACCTTTCTGGGAATTTTCCATTACATTGTATGACTTTATAATACAATTAATATCCAGATACAAGTTTTTCTGTGACAATGTTTTCTGGAATGAGAAGCTTCTACAAAAGTTGGAGTCTGCTGCGTTTGATGTCCTTATCTCAGACCCAGTCATGGTGGGAGGTGAACTGCTAGCTGAGAAACTTCATGTTCCATTTCTATATTCTTTACGGTTTTCTTTTGGAAACACGGTGGAACGTATTTGTGGCAATATCCCAGCTCCACCATCGTACGTGCCGGCCAGCCTCGGAGGGCTAATGGACAGAATGTCTTTCATGGAGAGGACGGCAAACTTGCTCACTTATCTTTTCCACGACATCTTGTCCCATCATTTCTTCTTCAAAGACTGGAATAAATATTATAGTGATGTTCTAGGTAAGAGCCTGTTTCCATTTCCAGTGTTTTAATGCCCATATCCATAAGCCGAATTCACTGTGCATATTCATATTTGTCTTATTTAATGTATTATAATAATAATGTCTTCTTGTATTCTTATTTAACGTTTCGTAGATGCATAGGTATGATTGAAAGCCTGGGATCAGCCCACCTTTGCAGGATTTTTGTGCAGATCATGAAGATACATGGAAACCAATGATAATTGTGAGAAACTGCGTGGTCTCCAAATTATGTCCTATACTCACTCTGCTTGTCCCCAACTTTGCTTCTTTGATCATTCTTTTATCTTTTTCTGTGACCAGAAGATTTAATAGAATTCAGTCATGTGTTTAGACTACAAAGAAATGAACTTCAAATATGTGGCTGTGCATAATACAGAAGGGAGAGAATGGAGAAGGAAGGCTTCAGGAAGGGAAGGGCCTGAGGAAACTGGAGATAAAGGATAGACAAGGAAGGTAGTGAAAAGGGAAAGGGCACAGGAGGAAAGAAAAAGTTAATTGTCAGAAGTGTAGTAGGCTTGGTTGATCAAGAAAAAAAATGGTTCTAAACTCGTTTAGTATATAGGGGCGCTGGCGTTTCGATTTAAAAATTATTTCTCAAATTTTCTTGAAAAAAAGATCGGAAATAGCAAAAATCTGAATGGCTTCATTTACTTCATTAATGGAAGGTGCCCTCCCCCCTGTTAGTTTAAAATCTCGCAGTTTCCCCCTGGCCTCCCTGGTGACAAGCGGCGATGCGGTTTCCCCCAGTGGCTATCAGGAAGAGCTGGGCATAGCCACACCCACCTCATTCCTCTGCCACCCATCGCCGTTCGCAGTCACCCACCCAGGGAAGGGAAACTGCGAGATTAATTTTAAAATCTCTCAGATTTCCTTCCCTGGCAAGCTGTCATGTAGACGGAAGAGGTGGGCATGGCCAAGCGAGCTCTCCTTGGAGGCCTCGCCCCCAGCGACCTCCAAGGAGAGCTGTGCTTGGCCATGCCCACCTCTTCCTTCTGCATGACAGCTTGCCAGGGAAGGAAAGCTGAGAGATTTTAAAACCAACACTTTTAAAATCTCTCAGCTTCCTTTCCCTGGCAAGCTGTCATGCAGAAGGAAGAGGTGGGCATGGCCAAGCACAGCTCTCCTTGGAGGTCGCTGGGGGCGTAGCCTTCAGGAACAGCTGTTCTTACCCACGCCCACCTCCTTCCTCTTTGCATCGGCGGCTTTGCAAGGTGGGCTTTGCGAGGTGGGCGTGGCTACGCCCAGCTCTTCTGCATTGTCGCTTGTCGCCAGGGAGGTAGCCACGCCCACCTCGCAAAGCCCACCTCGCAAAGTCGCCGATGGAAAGAGGAAGGAGGTGGGCATGGGTAAGAACAGCTGTTCCTGAAGGCCATGCCCCCAGCCAGGCATGTAGCCGGGGGGGGGGGGGGGGGCTTGAGGGGCTTCAGCCCCCCCCCCTCCCAAATTCTCATGGTGGTTCACGAAAAGGCCTTACTGGTGCATTATTTAAACTGTTATGTTTATTCATATCATGATCTGATCACCATACTCAATATATCTCATATGCATGGTGGTATTGGGGGTAACGATACAGAAGGTTTGCTAGGGTAGACCCTCTTTCACTCAGACTCAGCCCCCCCCCCCGAAACAAACTCAGCCCTCCCCCGAAACGAAATCCTGGCTATGGGCCTGCCCCCAGCATTTACGATTCACTGGCGGAAGTCATAAGGAAGATGGCAAACGCGGCTTCGATA
The DNA here is from genome assembly GCF_037176765.1 of Anolis sagrei. NCBI lineage: Eukaryota > Metazoa > Chordata > Lepidosauria > Squamata > Anolidae > Anolis > Anolis sagrei. The sequence continues at coordinate 55,859,169 of NC_090026.1, forward strand.
TGGTAAAAACACTTCTACTTCCCAAAACGCGTTGATATCGCTTCTAAAGGTATTTTATTTACGATTTCTTAACGAGATAAGAAATTAACGAGCTGGATCAACCAAGCCTATAGCGTAGATGTTCAGTGGGTGTGTTTAAGTGGACAGCCTTAAATTTTTTAATGTGTTCTGCTGCCTGTAGAATTCTGGGAAATGTATTTTAGGAAGGCAAGGACCTCTAGCTGAGATTTCAAAAGACCCCAAACTAAACTACATTTTCCAGAATTATGCAGGTGTCAGATCCTGCGGGATCTCAGAATGAAACACGCACTCACAAAGCAGATCCTTTGGATATCGGTTTATTCAGTCCATACAGAAGTCATGCAAAGAGAGATCTGAAGTTTTCCCGCCAACGGCCAGTAACACATTCCCCCTGGACGCCTCCTCCCTTCTCCCCTCCTTATCTCAAGTTGTGACTACATTCCATTCCCACATCTACAAAGCAGTCTCTGCAACCAGATGGCTCCCTATCAAGCCATAAACTATCCTATTGTCAGGAGGGAGTCTTCATGGTTCCGGCAGTGTTTTCATAGCATGAAGGCCACATCCTGACAGCAGGTGGCAGAAGAAGCGGAGCTGCCTGTTAAAGCCCAAATGTTAGAGAGGGTAGAGCTCATACCCAGAGGGGATTCCTGCTTGGGGGGCTTTCCTGCTCCTTTTCTTGTTTTTGTTTCTTCTCATTCAAACACCAGTCAAATTCGCCCCATCCCATCTATATCTATATCTATATCTATCTATATAATAAAAGTCAAAGTTTGTATGCGGCGGATGTGTGGCGGTGTATGTGCCGGCTTTCGGATTGGCCAGCCTGAAAGTTCCAAGATTCTGACTGGCTGCTGCTGTGGTGCTATTTGCATATGGTCCCTGATTGGCCTGCTTCAACAGGAGCCCCTGGTGGAGAAAAGGGTTCATGACAGAAACGGGGACATGACAGAAGGAAATTTGCATATGGTCTCTGATTGGCCAGCCTCAATTCCAAGATTCCGAGATGACAAAGAGAGGAAAGGAAAAGGCCAGAGGGGCCGGAGTCAGAAAATTACCAATACAGACCAAACTGGGCACACAGAGCCCCCATGACCCACTCTACATCCTGCTGCAGCTTGGAGGAGGGTTGACCATGGATGATGGGACTTGCAGTACCTTCACTCATTTACTGAAACCACTGCGACCCTCATCAATGACCAATCAAGACCAAATTGGCACACAGAGCCCCCATGACCCACCCTACATCCTGCTGCAGTTTGGAGGAGGATGGACTTAGATGATGGGACTTGCAGTACCTTCACTAACTTACTGAAACCACTGCCACCCTCATCCAATGACTGATAAAGACCAAATTTGGCACACAGAGCTCCCATGACCCACTCTATAGCCTGCTGCTGTTTTAGTGGAGGGTGGACCATGGATGATGGGACTTCAAGTTCCTTCACTCACTTCTTGAAAACAATGCAGCTGTTATCCAATGACCAATAAAGACCAAACTTGGCATACAGAATCGCCATTACCCACTTTTTCTAATAATCCGGGCAGAGCCGGGTCCCCAAGCTAGTATATAAAAGTCAAAACTTGTATGCGGCGGATGTGTGGCGGTGTATGTGCCGGCTTTCGGATTGGCCAGCCTGAAAGTTCCAAGATTCTGATTGGCTGCCGCTGTGGTGCTATTTGCATATGGTCCCTGATTGGCCTGCTTCAACAGAAGCCCCTGGTGGAGAAAAGGGTTCATTACAGAAACGGGGACATGACAGAAGGAAATTTGCATATGGTCTCTGATTGGCCAGCCTCAATTTCAAGATTCCGAGATGTCAAAGAGAGGAAAGGAAAAGCCCAGAGGGGGCTGCGTCAAAAAATCACCAATACAGACCACACTTGACCCACTCGACATCCTACTGCAACCATGGATGAGTCACTTCACTCACTTCCTGAGACCACTGAGACCCTCGCCAATAACTGAACAAGACCAAACTTGGCACACAGAGTCCCCATGAACAACTCTACATCCCAATGCTGTTTGGAGGAGGACGGATGATGGATGATGGGACTTCCTGTACCTTCACTCACTTCCTGAAACCACAGTGACACTTATCCAAATACCAAGAAAGACCAAACTTGGCACAGAGAGCCCCCTTGGCCAACTCAACATTCTGGTGAGGTTTGGGGGAGAACAGACTATGGATGATGGGACTTCAAGTACCTCCACTCACATCCCAAGACTGATCAAGACCACACTTGGCACACAGAGCCCCCATGATCCACTCTATATCCTGCTGCTGTTTGTAGGAGGATGGCCCATGGATGATGGGACTTCAAGTACCTTCACTCACTTCCTGAAAATAATGCAGCCGTTATCCAAAGTCCAATAAAGACCAAACTTGGCATACAGAACCGCCATTACCCACTTTCTGTAATAACCCGGGCAACGCCGGGTCCCCAAGCTAGTTGTTTATAAAACTCAGTTCTTGTGGGTTTTTTCGGGCTATATGGCCATGTCCATGTTTATAAAACCTTAATTAACTGGTTTTATTCCACTCTGCATAGCCCAAAAGAAAGTCTTAATTATGCTTATGCTTATGCTTTGCCTGTGATTCCAGGGAATTCCACTTGCATTCAATTTCCCCTTTTGTAGTTTTGCTGTTTTGAGGACAACCTTCACACCTACTCTGCTTATCACAACTCTCTCCACTTGCTTCTTCAAAGGAGGGACCGAATGACCTACTGCCTTTTATAGTCTGTTATAACATTCCAATTTCAATTAGAGTTATTACTTATAGTCTTTTTGTAATTATCTGGACATTTATCAACTTATTCGAGGTGCTGAACCGGTGAACCTTGGCTGCTGTATCAGACTGGATGAGAGCTAACAAATTGAAATTGAATCCAGACAAGACAGAGGTCCTACTGGTCAGTCGTAAGGCCGAGCAGGGCATAGGGTTACAGCCTGTGTTATATGGGGTTACACTCCCCCTGAAGACGCAGGTTCGCAGCTTGGGAGTGATCCTCGACTCATCGCTGAGCCTGGAACCCCAGGTCTCAGCGGTGGCCGGGAGAGCTTTTGCACAATTAAAACTTGTGTGCCAGTTGCCCCCGTACCTTGGGAAGTCAGATCTGGCCACAGTAGTCCACACTCCTGAATAGATTACTGCAAAGCACTCTATGTGGAGTTGCCTTTGAAGACTGTTCGGAAACTTCAATTAGTCCAGCAGGTGGCTGCCAGATTACTCACAGGAGCATCATATAGGGAACATACCACCCGTCTGTTATGTCAGCTCCACTGGCTGCCGATCCAGTTCCGAGCACAATTCAAAGTGTTGGTTCTGACCTACAAAACCCTACACGGCTCTGGCCCAGCGTACCTGTCCGAATGCATCTCCTTCTACGTCCCGCCTCGGAGTTTAAGATCTTCTGGGGAGGCCCTGCTCTCGGCCCCACCTCTATCACAAGTGAGATTGGTGGGGACAAGAAGCAGGGCCTTCTCGGTAGTGGCCCCTTGCCTGTGGAATTCACTTCCCGGGGATATTAGGTCATTGACATCCCTCCTCTCTTTTAGAAGGAAACTAAAAACATGAATATGGGACCAGGCCTTTGGGTAATCTGACAGATAGACAAAGGACAATGATGACTAGAATTGTTAGGATTTGACAATGTGAAATGAACTTACGGATTCTGAGCTGGTTTTTATTTATTGGTTTTTATTTATTGTGATGTATAACTTGATTGTTTTAATTGTTTTATAATTGCTGTTGATACATGTTTTATCTTATTGTCTGTTGTTGGCATCAAATTGTACCTTTTGTAAGCCGCCCTGAGTCCCCCCTCGGGGGTTGAGAAGGGCGGGGTAGAAATGTGCAAAATAAATAAATAATAATAACACTGAGGTTGTTTTTCAGCTATGTTTGTATGCTCAGCAATTTCTCATTCACTCTCATTCACTTTTATTTTCAACCCTCCGTCTGCATTCATATATCATAAGCTTATCTTTTACCTTTTGAAGATTTGTTTCTGCTCATTAGGTCCTCCACCGCTTCCCCCTTCTTTCCAGTCCAAAAAAGATAATCCCAATTCTCTTTATCGGCTCATTTTCACTGCTTATTTCTATTTTGGTCATGAGCGGCACTGGATACGTCTTTACCCGGATGACTCTGCTCCCGAAACTGAATAGACACTAGTACCATCTAGTATATTATTGTTGCAGTCTTATTTATTTACAAGAATGGAAAAAGAAAACAAGTTATTCGCCTGCTCTTTTGATGTGAATGATTTTAGGAGAATCTTGTTCTCCCAATAAAGCTTCTCTTCTCCACTCCTTGGGAGTCTGTCCCTTCATGACATATGCATACCAGGATTTTCACTGGTCAGCTCAGAGGGAAGAAGACCAAACGGGATTTTCCTCTGGCACAAGAGTTCATTGTTTCTTTGATATATTCTTTGTTTAGGACTTTGGAGAAAAATCAGACTGCGTGATCTTTGATAGGATTTTGCTCTAGCACAGAGTCCATCGTTTTAATGCCAAGGAGCCTCAAAGGCTAGGTAGGTAACCGGCGTTGTCCATAGACACCTCCAAGGTCATGTGGCCAGCATGACTGCATGGAGCACCATTACCTTCCCACTATTGATCTACTCACATTTGCATGTTTTCAAACTGCTAGGTTGGCAGAAGCTGGGGCTGACAGCAGAAGATCATGCCGCTCCCTGGATTCAAGCCTGTGACCTTTTGCTCAACAAGCTCAGCAGCTCAGCGCTTTAACCCGCTGTGCCACTGGGGGCTCATAATAATAATAATAATAATAATAATAATAATTCTTCATAATAATACATAATAATATAATAGCAATTCTATCTTCCTGCCTGGCAGAAAGAAGGGGCTGGATTAGATGACCTTTGGGGTTCCCTTCCAACTGTCTGAGTCTTAATAATAATAATAATAATAATAATAATAATAATAATAATGTATAATAATAGTCTCATGGAGTGACTGCAGGTGCAATAAAACCCTTCTGGTACTTTCTGTTGGTCATGGGAGTTCTGTGTAACCAAATTTTATACTTATACTCAGGCCTGTAGCGAGGGGGTGGTTTTAGGGGTTCAAACCCTCCCCGAAATGTTTCAGATTTTTTTTAAAAAAACCCTGGTTTACTCATGAATTTTAACTGATTAACCAAATCCCCATGCTAAGTCTATGAGATGCAAAAATTAAGAGTCCCTCCAGAACTGCAAGCCCTATCTCAAGCAAATATTGACAATTTATTCACACTGTCATTACTTGTAGCAATAGCCGATGTAGTGAAGCAACCAAGTTGGGTGTGTGTGTGTTGAATGCTCTCATTAAGGAGGCCAGACTTGGTGGAGGTGGTTGACAGGGGCGGAGCTGCAGGCTATTGAAGGTTGCTCTACCCCCTGCTGTGTTCTTTGCTTCAGCGTGAGCTAGGAGGCAGGTTTCAACCCCCCCCCCCCCGCCGAAATTGTCAACCCTCCCCGAAATTTTCAACACCCCCCCCCCCCAAAAATTGTCAACCCTCCCCGAAATTTTTTTCTGGCTACGGCCCTGCTTATACTTATTCACTCCATTTATGCCTTGATGGGTCTCTCTGCATATGATTTCTGTTCTCTACCAATTTAACACAGTTTGTATCACACAAACACAGTTTCTGTAGTAGAACAACTACTTTCAAAGTAAAGACCACCCAATGAAACAGGAAATAATACTTTCAAACCAGGAACAGATTTTCTTTATTATTAAAATGCTTTTTATAAAAACTGAAAATTTTTCCCTGGCAGGGCTCCCGGTTCTGGGGTGGTGCACTCTCTCCGGGAGCCATTGGCCACTCTGTGGCAATAGTGATTCGGAACTTATACTTATTCACTTCCCAACAGGAAGCCAGTTCTTCTTTTCCCTCTAGCGGGGCCGTTCTGGCCCCGATTCTCCCAAAACTTGAAGACATTCCTTCCTTCATCCCTCCCTTTAGAGTCCCCTAGGACTGATGCGCCAGGGAGTCTGGCTTGCTAAGGTACTTTGGGAAACTACATCTCTTTTACATATAAAATTAGCCAAAAATCCTTGGATAGGTCAAAGGTTATGAAATTTGATGGGCTAACAGTAGTCCACGTGTTCTACCACTGTAGCAAGTTTCATCAGGATTGGTCTAAAAATGAGGGAGGGAGAATCCTCTGAAGTTTCCCCATTAATAAAGCAATTCGGAAGTTTCAGAAATTTCGGAAAGTTTTGAAATTTAAAAAATCCGGAAGTGACTTTAGAATTGAACCACATTTGAAACGTGTTTTGAACCATTTTTTTTGGATCAACCAAGCCTAGAGCTTATACATCTTTATGTCACTGACAGAAAGTTAACTGATCTGAATTATTTTTCAGCTGTGAAAACTGATTTCCCAAGTCCTCATGTATCTGCAAAGAGGAAATAAGTTAAATTCAATTCCACTTCTTTTTATCCACAGGGAGACCAACAACATTGTGTGAAACAATAAGCAAAGCAGAAATATGGCTGATCCGAACCTACTGGGACTTTGAATTTCCACGGCCATTACTACCAAATTTTGAATTTGTAGGAGGGCTGCATTGCCAGCCAGCAAAGCCTTTGCCTAAGGTAATTCTCTCTTGTTCCACTCCCTTGATAATAAAATTATTGATTTCTTGTTCAATGTTGTTCATTCGTTCAGTCGTCTCCGACTCTTCGTGACCTCATGGACCAGCCCGCGCCAGAGCTCCCTGTCGGCCGTTACCACCTCCAGCTCCCTCAAGGTCAGTCCAGTCACTTCAAGGATGCCATCCATCCATCTTGCTCTTAGTCGGCCCCTCTTCCTTTTGCCTTCCACTTTCCCCAGCACAATTGTTTTCTCTAGGCTTTCCTGTCTCCTCATGATGTGGCCAAAGTACTTCAACTTGTCTCTAGTATCTTTCCCTCCAGTGAGCAGTCGGGCTTTATTTCCTGGAGGATGGACTGGTTGGATCTTCTCGCAGTACAAGGCACTCTCAGCACTTTTCTCCAACACCACAGCTCAAAAGCATCGATCTTCCTTCGCTCAGCCTTCCCTAAGGTCCAGCTCTCACATCCGTAGGTGACTACAGGGAATACCATGGCTTTGACTAGGCGGATCTTTGTTGCCAGTCTGATGTCTCTACTCTTCACTATTTTATCGAGACTGGACATTGCTCTCCTCCCAAGAAGTAAGCGTCTTCTGATTTCCTGGCCACAGTCTGCATCTGCAGTAATCTTTGCGCCTAGAAATACAAAGTCTGTCACGGCCTCCACGGTTTCTCCCTCTATTTTCCAGTTGTCCATCATTCTTGTTGCCATAATCTTGGTTTTTTTGACGTTTAGCTGCAACCCGGCTTTTGCGCTTTCTTCTTTCACCTTGATTAGAAGGCTCCTCAGCTCCTCCTCACTTTCGGCCATCAGAGTGGTGTCATCTGCATATCTGAGGTTGTTAATGTTTCCTAATGTTTCTTCCAGCAATTTTCACCCCAGCTTTGCATTCATCCAGCCCCGCACATCGCATGATGTGTTCTGCATACAAGTTAAAAAGGCTGGGTGAGAGTATGCAGCCTTGCCGTACGCCTTTCCCAATCTTGAACCAGTCTGTTGTTCCGTGGTCAGTTCTGACTGTTGCTACTTGGTCCTTGTACAGGTTCCTCAGGAGAGAGACAAGGTGGCTTGGTATGCCCATCCCACTAAGAACTTGCCACAGTTTATTATGATCCACACAGTCAAAGGCTTTAGAATAGTCAATGAAGCAGAAGTAGATGTTTTTCTGAAACTCCCTGCCTTTCTCCATTATCCAGCGGATATTGGCAATTTGGTCTCTCGTTCCTCTGCCTTTTCTAAACCCAGCTTGAACATCTGGCAACTCTCGCTCCATGTATTGCTGGAGTCTTCCTTGCAGAATCTTGAGCATTACCTTACTGGCATGAGAAATAAGGGCCACTGTACGGAAGTTGGAGCAGTCTTTCGCATTTCCCTTTTTTGGTATGGGGATATAAGTTGATTTTTTCCAGTCTGATGGCCATTCTTGTGTTTTCCATATTTGATGGCAAATGGCATGCATCACCTTGACAGCATCATCTTTTAAGATTTTAAACAGTTCAGCTGGGATCCCGTCGTCTCCTGCTGCCTTGTTGTTAGCAATGCTTCTTAAGGCCCATTCAACCTCACTCCTCAGGATGTCTGGTTCTAATTCATTCACCACACTGTCATAACTATCCTCAATATTATTATCCTTCCTATACAGATCTTCTGTATATTCTCGCCACCTTCTCTTGATCTCTTCAGCTTCTGTTAGGTCCCTGCCATCTTTGTTTCTTATCATACCAATTTCTTATCTTGTTTCTTATCATACCATGTTCAATGTTACTTGTTCAAAATCTCTGCCTACTTTACTTTCTGTTATTGTCCACAGGAATTATCTACTTTCCGATTCTAATTTTTACCTTTCAGTTGTTGTTTTTCTACTCTCTCTTTTCAACCCCTCGCTCTCTCTCCAGCCAAGCAATATTTGAGACATTTCAGTGTGTTAATACATACTCTTGTTTGCTATGCAATCTTTCTAAATATGGATGGAACTTCATCCTTTTTGCACAGGAAACTAAGGGATGAATCAACTCTCTCCCCTGTAAACTGTCATGATTTTAAGAAGAACTAAGCATTTTTTTAAAAAATGTTGCTATTTTTCTCGTTCACAGCCATAGCTACTGACTGTGATTTTGGGTTATCAATAGGGGTGAAAAATTCCGAAAAAAAAACATGTCTTATTTATTTATTTAGAACTTTTATATACCGGTCTTCTCGACCTCCGCAGAGGTCCTCAGTCCGATTCACAACAAAAGATTCATAAACAATAGTTGAAAACATCACATCCCATAATTCACTAAAACATTAAAATACGATCATATAATTACATAATGCCAAGTCGTCAAAATGAAGTCACAATTCATCGCCATCTGTCCGTGTGGTCAGGAGTTATTGACTCACTCATCAAATGCTAAATTCCAGAGCCAGGTTTTCACCAGTTTTCTAAAAGTCAGGAGAGAAGGGGCAGATCTAATCTCCAGTGGGAGAGAGTTCCAGAGCCGAGGGGCCACCACCGAGAAGGCCCTGTCTCTTGTCCCCACCAGACGCGATTGCGTGGGTGGTGGGACCGAGAGCAGGGTCCCTCCAGAAGACCTTAACAACCTTGATGGTTCATAGTGGAGAATCCGTTCGGACAGGTAAACTGGGCCGGAGTCGTTTAGGGATTTATAGGTCAACACCAGCACTTTGAATTGTGCTCGGAAGCTAATTGGCAGCCAGTGGAGCTGGTGCAACAGAGGAGTAGTATGCTCCCTGTACCCCGCTCCTGTTAGTAATCTGGCTGCCGCTTGTTGGACTAATTGCAGCTTCTGGGTAGTCTTCAGAGGCAACCCCATGTAGAGAGCGTTGCAGTAGTCTATAAGGGATGTAACCAGAGCGTGGACCACCGTGGCCAAGTCAGACTTCCCAAGGTATGGGCGCAGCGGCCACACAAGTTTTAATTGTGCAAAAGCTCCCCTGACCACCACAGAGACCTGGGGTTCCAGGCTCAGCGATGTCTTGTTTTTGGCTGTCCCCCATTCTGTTTTTAGGAAACTTCCCAAATCTTTCATGCTTGAAAGATTCTTTAGAGGAAACTTTAGAGCAGTGGTTCTTAACTGTGAGTCCCCAGATTTTTTGGCCTTCAACTCCCAGAAATCCTAATGGCTAGTAAACTGGCTGGGATTTCTGGGAGTTGTAGGCCAAAACACCTGGTGGCCCAACAGGTTGAGAACCACTGCTTTAGAGGATCATTTCTCTATTATTTTTAGGTCTGTCAGTATGAAATCCACCTCATTTATAGGCCACATTTTCTACTGCAAGCCTGCCAAGTTTCAGAACATTTCACCAATCTACTATTGTCTTGGAAATCTAAAACGTTTTTAACATAATGTAAGAAAAAGACCACAAGAGAGTTCTGGGAATTGAGTCGCAAGCGCATGCCACAAGAGGGGAGGCGAATTGACACAATCAACCAGGCCTCTGAGTGGCTGAGATAGAAAGTGAGAAACACCCATAGAAAAAAACCTCAACTCCCATCATACTCCAGGAGGGAGCACAATATTCATTCAGTGCTTACGCTTGCTGGGAAAGCAAGTTCCCATTTGCCTCATGCAGGCACAGGTGGGGGGTGGGCGGGGGGAAGGGATGAAGGAGACTACTGGGGAAGAAATAAGAGGAGGAGCTTTCCTGATTAGCGAGACTGCTCTGCTTACACCCACTGCCTCTGCTTCAGGTATAGTGCTGCTCAGCCCCATTGGTCCCCATTATTAGCACCCATTAGCAGAAAAGATCCAGCTGCTGTGATCTGCTCCAGCTAAGCTTCAGCTGTCCCATGCCAAATTCTTTTTTTGTGCATTCGACAACCGAATCCTCAGAATCATTGCACACCCCTAATTATCAATGGTGTGAATTCCGTTCAAAAATCTCAGAAGTAGTGGAGTATCATCAGATAATAACTAGCATTCTATTACAACAGTGTTTCTCAACCCTCCTAATGCCACCACCCCTTAATACCATTTCTCATGTTGTGGTGACCCCCAACCATAAAATTATTTTCATTGCTACTTCATAACTGTAATTTTGCTACTGTTATGAATCGTCATGTAAAAATCTGATATGCAGGATGTATTTTCCCATGATCAACAGAAAATACTGGAAGGGTTTGGTGGGCATTGACCTTGAGTTTGGGAGTTGTAGTTCACCTACTTCCAGAGAGCACTGTGGACTCAAACAACGATGGATCTGGACCAAACTTGGCACAAAAACTCAATATGCCCAAATGTGAACACAGGTGGAATTTGGGGAAAATAGACCTTGACATTTAGGAGTTGTAGTTGCTGGGATTTATACTTTACCTACAATCAAAGAACAGTCTGTGTCGCACCAATGATAGAATTGGGCCAAATATCCCACACAGAACCCCAACAGACCAACAGACAATACTGTGTTTTCTTATGGTCTTTGACGATCCCTCTGACACCCACTCATGACCCCCCCAGGGGTCCCAACCCCCAGGTTGAGAAACACTGCATTACAATATCATCAGACGGGGGAAGAATCACTGGCTTGCTCCACTTCACCGCTCCTTTAAGGAAAGAGTCTACTGACTCCCATTACACGAAGTACAACTACTTCCAGTGGGGCTCCGTGCTTAAAGGAGCGGCAAAGTGAAGCATGTCACAGTGGTTCAAACATGGAAAACTTCCTGTGTTGCCTTGGAGCAATGGGAGGAAGCCGGATGTCCTGTGTTGCAGGGCGTAGGAGATGGGTTCCCTACACCCTTAGACAGTAGTCACTGGATTTGCCACATTGTGTGGTGATTCCAGTGGCCAGTGTGAAGAGCTCCTTAGTGATAATGCACAGTCATAACTGAAAGTTACATCAACATAATGCTTTTTTTATTATGGCAGAAGAATTCACTACCTTCCTTGTGCAACAGTCAAAATCCCTGCACCTTCTGGCCGCATTCTCTCATATCCATTTAGTGACTGGTGGAGAGTGACGGGCATTGGAGAATTATCTAGCTATTTCCCTAAGGTTAGATGTTCAATGACAAAGGTGTCTTCTGACATCTCTTGAAATCTTCTAGAGGTCCTATAGGATGTTGTTATTATCTATCTGGCCATAGGGACATAATCAGATGCTTCTACAATTTCCCACGAGTCCTAAACTGATGGAGGAGAAAGGACAGTTCTGTGGAAAGGAATTAAATAGAAATGCGGTTCTGTCTTATCATGATCTTACAAGATACACCCCAAAGCAAGATCTTGGCCATCGTGGCATGTTCCAAATAGTACCACATTCTGTAATTGTCACAAAATGATGTAGCCCATGTTGTTGTTTTTTATGCTATCATTATTATTGTTGGCTTTATCTTTTAATAGAAAATGGAAGAATTTGTCCAGAGTTCCGGAGAAGATGGCATTGTGGTATTTTCTCTTGGGTCAATGATTAAAAATCTAACAGATGAAAAGAGTAACATGGTTGCCTTAGCGCTCAGCCAGCTTCCACAGAAGGTGAGTTTGATGAATGTATCACATAACACCACTAAAGAAGCATATTTTTGTTTAAAAAGATCCACACATTATATTGCACTCTTTCCTTTCACACTTATGGAATCATTCTAGGATCACAGTATAGGCAATCAAAATTTGACCCATCTCAAGTTGGACTGCAGCATTTGAGAAACAGATAGGGATTCCCAACAGTGTGCACAGGAATTTAATTTGGAGGGTTTTGAAAGGGTTAACATTTTTATAAGTGCATACTGTGACCCATACAGGATTTTGAGGAATAACTTTTGCTACAAATAAATTGTTTTTCTTTCTCATAGAAGAACCTTGTGATTGCTTTAGTATTCCTACTAAAGGCATTTACAGTGGTGTTTTTAATGTGAGTATCCCATGCTCCCCTTGCCTGAAAAATAATACCCAGATATTTAAAAAACATATTCAATGAACTGATTGCCAACTGATTGGAAAGGAGATTCCATCTGAACATGAGGAAGAACTTCCTGACTGTGAGAGCCGTTCAGCAGTGGAACTCTCTGCCCCGGAGTGTGGTGGAGGCTCCTTCTTTGGAAGCTTTTAAGCAGAGGCTGGATGGCCATTTGTCAGGGGTGATTTGAATGCAATATTCCTGCTTCTTGGCAGGGGGTTGGACTGGTTGGCCCATGAGGTCTCTTCCAACTCTTTGATTCTATGATTCTATGATCTGCCATTTGTGTCTCACTTTTCTTAGTAAACACCATTTTAGATTTGGAGTAATTAACTGACAGTTGTTTAGTTTTGCAGTTTTATGATACCAGAGTTCTTAATAGGCATCTTAACCTCACATAAGAGAGAGAAAGTAGTACTGTATCATCCGCATAGAAAAGGGAGTGACATGTTTGCAAGATTAGGTGAATGAACACCTGCTTTTCCATATTTCCAACTAGTGAATTATAAAAGTTGAATAAAATAGGTGGAAGTGTGCACTCTTGTTTTACTCCATTAAGGTCCATATTTGCTTTGTAATTTGTAGTTGTGTATTTTTGTACAGATTGCAGATGAGAATTAAAAGGCATCTGACTATATTTGTGTCACTTAACTTTTCCCATAATCTGTCCCATAAAATGAGACCAAAAGCAGATTTAAAATGTATGAAAGCAGCATAGAGGTAACCCCCTTTTATTAGAGCATGTTTTCAAATGCTGTAGGTAGAAGAGCACTAGTCCTTGATTAATAGGCGAACGCTCTGCCCCATCCCCGCCTTTGTTTCTGCTAAAAAGTTTTGTCAAATGTTTTTCCATCCAATCAACTATTATTATTATTTTTTGCAGAGGTGGGTCACATTTGCTGATACCATTTAGATGGCGGAGGTCTCTTCATTTGAGAGATTAGATTTTTTTCTTTCTTGTAAAAAGGTATAATAATTGTTAGCAATTGAATCTGGCCCCAAAACACTACTTCTTAAAGTAGGCAACTTATGTTTTCGGAAGTGCTGCTAAGCGAGACACTGGAAAGGACATCTGTGGTGGCTCTCTCAGTTGTAGGGTACATGGAATGAAAATGTTGTATGAGATCATAAAGAGTCTACCCAGCTGCAGAAATTTCCCAGCATCTTGATTTGCAGCACCTCGGAAAACCTTCAGTTGGTACTAACTTGTCAAAAAGTTAGTTTTTGGGGATGGCATCATAAAACATAACCATAATGACTGAGTTCCATCTTCACAGTTGCTTCTGATGGTGCAAGATCTTGGGCAAGTTACCTTTATAGCACTGAGGCTGAACTCGAAGCAGTATCATATCCTCAGTGAATCAATGTTAGGGATGGATGTTGACATTTGAAAACAACCTTTTAATTAAAGTGGAATAATGATTGAGTAAATGCAATGCATAATTGTTTTTGTTGTTGTAAGTAGTCAGCCCTTCACTTTTGTGAGGTTTGGGGAGCAGGACCCCAATGAAAACTGAAAAACATCAATATCTCTACCCCCCCCAAAAAAAACACATATAGCACACAAAAAAGCATTACATTTCTGTTAAGAGTATGTCAACAGTTGAATATGGGGGGGGGGGGGCTTTTGCAAAACACTGCAGCAATTGTATAGTAACTGCAAAGCAAGAATAAGAGTGAATGATAGAAGGGCAGGAGATATACCAATTTTAAATGGTACAAAACAAGGGTGTCCCTTATCCCCCACTCTGTTTGTAATAGCGATAGAAATACTAGCCTAAGGTATCAGGAATAGCACCAATTGGGCAGGGTATAAAATAGAAAAGGAGGGAGGACAAAAGGAAGAAATAAAGCTCAATCTCTTGGCCGATGATGCAATGATTGTTTCAAGTCAACGGTTAATCGTGATAAAATATATGATTAAAAATTGGAAGAGTTAAAGAATATATTAGGATTATTCCTTAACATCAAAAAGACAGAGCTACTATGTCTTAATACCCCAGCAAGGGAACAATTGGAGATTAGGAAAATATTGGGATTAAGATTATAATGACCACGATAGAAAGGATGGTTTTTCTCTTTTGGGGTAGCCTAATCGTTGAAAATTTTGCTGCAGGAATATTTGTTTGCTTCGGGAGATCTTTAAAAATAATTTCTTCTCTTGCCCAGCCTAGTTCACCCTTCACCAGAAGTGCTAGGCCTCCACTTGGTCTACCGTATTTTGCAATTTTAATTGCAGGCTTTGTCCATCCTACAAAACCCGGAATTTGGATTGGTTGGTCTGAAGCAAGTTGCCAAGTTTCCTGCAGAGCAACTATTGAGTTTTCAGTCAAAAAATCTTGAAGTTGTGGACAGTTAGCTTAGGATCAAAGAAGTTAAAATATTTAGGAGTATGGATATATAAAAACCCGAAGAGTATAATTAAGGGGAATTACAAACAAAAATGCAAAGTAATAGAGAAGCAAATTAAGAATTGGGAAGGGAAAACATTAACAAGAGTGGACTGTGAATAATAATATAATCTGTTTTGTGTATTTCAATATGTATTTTTTATAGAAATACACTTGAATATGTGTATTTATAGAATGTTTACAATGTTTGTCTTTTAATCATGCTGTAACCCATCTCGAGCCATGAGGAAAAGTGGGTAAGAAATAAAATAATAATAGTAATTGTAATTATTACATGACAGGGAGCAGCATAGAGGGCAACAGCAAAAGAGGATGACTTTATTCCAGGTGGATAGGCTGGATAAAGGAAGCCATGCTTCTGAATTTGCAAGAGCTCTTTGAGGCTGTCAGTAACAGAAATTTGGGAAGTCTCTCATCACAGGGTTGTAAATTGACTTTTTTGCATTGCCATTGGTTCCCATACTTTAAAAAAGGGGTAGTTTTCTTTGCAAATTATATTACAAAACATCTTTTCCTCTTTCTTCAGGTTGTTTGGCGGTACAAAGGGAAAAGGCCAGAAACACTAGGAGCTAATACCAGAATTTATGACTGGATCCCACAAAATGATCTACTTGGTGAGCAATCTGGGTTTGCAGAACTGCTGGGAAATGTATCAATTCCATACCTATGTATCTCCTGGTTGTCATGGGTAGTTTGGTTTGTCACGCAGTTTGGGTGTCCTCTTGGATTCATCACTTACGCTTGAGGCTCAGGCATCGGCAGTGGCCGGGAGGGCTTTTGCACAATTGAGACTTGTGCGCCAACTGCGACCGTACCTCGTAAAGGCTGATCTGGCCGGGGTGGTCCATGCCTTGGTCATCTCTAGATTGGACTACTGTAATGCACTCTACGTGGGGCTGCCCTTGAAAACGGCTCGGAAATTTCAACTGGTCCAATGGGCTGCAGCCAGGTTGTTAACTGGTGCTCCTTACAGAGAGAGGTCAACCCTCCTGTTTAAGGAGCTCCATTGGCTGCCGTTCATTTTCCGGTCCCAATTCAAGGTGCAGGTGCTCACCTACAAAGCCCTAAACAGTTTGGGACCCACCTACCTGCGTGACCGCATCTCCATATATGAACCCACATGATCCCTCCGTTCATCTGGAGAGGCCCTGCTCACGATCCCACCTGCGTCGCAAGCCCGTTTGGTGGGGACGAGAGACAGGGCCTTCTCTGTGGTGGCCCCCACGACTCTGGAACACCCTCCCCAAGGACATCAGACAAGCCCCAACGTTGGCAGTCTTTAGGAAGAGCTTGAAGACGTGGCTGTTCCAGTGTGCCTTTCCAGAATAGGAAACTCCCTGCATCATGTCCCAAACACACTTTATTAGAGATTTAAGATTGTCTGCACATCACACCTACCCTAAAATCCTTACATTTCATGTGCCATGCCCAGCACTTTTAATTTTATTCACTACATTTGGCCCGGCCCTTAGTTTTAAATGTGTCATGATGTATTGTTTAATGTTTTACTGTTATTGCTTTTGCTTTATGAGTTTTATTGTTGCATTTGTTATGCTGTTGTTTTATTGAGGGCCTTGGCCTTTGTAAGCCACACCGAGTCCTTCGGGAGATGTTAGTGGGGTACAAATAAAGTTAATAATAATAATAATAATAATAATAATAATAATAATAGTAAGGATGAAGAGCTTTCACTATTTCTCCTTTTTGTCCATCACATTCACTCTGTCTGGATTGAACGTTGCTAAGCAAAGTGGCTCTTTGTGATGTCACTGGGAAAGAAAAGTGCATAAGGGGAAGTGAGGAAGGAAGGAAAAAGCCACAAAGAAAGCCATGTTGCTGTGGAGGCTTTGTGAGGCCCTCTTAGAGTGGAGAAAGGAAAGAAAGAATAAGAAAACAAAGGGAAAGGAGAAGAGAGGGGGAGAAAGACAGAAGGAAGGAAATAAGGAAGAGAAAGGAAAGATATGAAGGAAGGAAAAGGAATAACGAAAGCAGGGGGGAGCAGTAGAAACCTTTTATGTTTAATGGAAAATTCAAAATATTTTGAAAGAAGGATGTTGATAAGGAAAGAGCTAGTTATAAAGGCTAGCTTAGACCTCAAGTTGTACCATATTTCACGACATAACAGTCACACTTTCAAAGGGGGTATGTGACTATTATGCAGTAGTAATGGTAAAGGTTGTCCCCTGACATTAAGTCCAGTCATGTCTGACTCTGGGGGGTGGTGCTCATCTCATCTTCGAAGCCGAAGAGCCGGCGTTGTCCATAGACACCTCCAAGGTCATGTGGCCGGCATGACTGGAGTGCTGTTACCTTCCCGTCGGAGCAGTACCTATTGATCTACTCACATTTGCATGTTTTTGAACTACTAGGTTGGCAGAAGCTAGGGCTGACAGCGGAAGCTCATGCCGTTCCCTGGAATTGAACCTGCAACCTTTTGGTGAACAAGCTCAGCAGCTCAGCGCTTTAACCCACTGCGCCACAGGGGTATTATGTGCCAAAAAAGCACCTGAGAGGGGGCTTTTCTGCATAACATTACCTTTGGGGGCACAGCTGCACAGGCTGTTGAAGTCTCAAAGTCTCTGTTGCCTCCATAGCTCAGATGGGAGAGGCTGGGGGACGGGTGAACTCACATGCCTATAAACAATAGAGAGCAAGGATTCCCAGAAGTACAGGGGCGAAAGGCCACTATACACCAAAAACTAATACAGTTATATAATCATAAGAATGTATATCATATGTAAGTTTCTCTATATATACTGGAGTTTCTACCTGCCTGGGCTTGCCATAGAATCAAACTAATAGCAGAGCACATTTGTAGGAGAACTTACGTGAGTATTTTTGGTTCCTGTTCTGTATGATTTCACTACATTTGGTAATTTCATTCCTATACTATGTTTTTTAGCCACTCATATGTATTCCCTGTAGGTCAACATCATTGTTATCATTCATATATTGACTCTACTTGAAAAATTCTCTACTTTGCAAAACTGATTATTCGTGGATTTCTACACTTGTATCAACTACCACCTGAGGAAGACTCCACGTAGTCGAAACCGGTTGTGGTTTATAAACTGTGGATTCCAAAAAAGGTCTAACAAACTTTGATTTGATGTTGACAAAGTTTGGTTAAACAAAAAAGGACTTACAAGCTTGTGCATTCTGCTGTAGGAATCAGCTGTTTAACCCACATTGAGAAGTTCTGGATTAAGAGACTTGCAAAAAAACCTTACAAACTCTGATTTGTTGTTGATAAACTTTTGGTTTTCAAAAAGGACTTACAAACTTGTGCGTTTTGCTATAAAAATCAGTTCTTTATCCCACATAACGACATTTTTTGGTTTAGAGAATTACATGAAGTATACTTGGTACATTTAATGTTATAGTACTATTAACATACATATGATATACATTCTTATGATTATACTAGCTGTACCC
This sequence comes from Anolis sagrei, assembly GCF_037176765.1. Lineage (NCBI taxonomy): Eukaryota > Metazoa > Chordata > Lepidosauria > Squamata > Anolidae > Anolis > Anolis sagrei. Next base: position 55,877,548 of record NC_090026.1, read on the forward strand.
CTTGTGGAGAAATGGGAAAGAAAGAAAAGAGGAAGAACTGGTTTCTAAGCTATCAATACACAACTGAAGTGGCAAAGTGTCAACCTAATATAGGCCCATTTCAGTCTCCTCGAGGCCAAAGGGTTATATGGATGTGTGGGTTATATGGCAGTGTCCACACTGCCATATTACCTAGTTCAAAGGTATTATATAGGTATTATTGTTGTTATTACAGATGTATTGATATTATTATAGGCATGTAGATATTATAGACACAGATATTAAAGGCATATAGGTATTATCATTATAGATGTATAGATATTATTGACATACAGGTATTATTATTACCGATATATGTCCAGTGGTTTTCGAGTTCTGTTAATCCCACAAACGGACATTACATTTTTATTTATATAGATAACTGCATTACTTTTTGGTGTATAGTGGCCTTTCGCCCTTGAACTCAGATGCCTGCCAGCCTTTTCCTCCCAACCTACAGAGGCTTCTGGGTGAATTTGCCTGCCCCCAACTTTCCCCACCAAGCTATGAAGACTTGCCTTGGACAAGGAAAGCTCAGGGTGGTGAAGTGTGCCTGCCAGCACCTCCCTCTGGAGCAATGAGTCTTGCCATGGCTGGTGTATTGAAATTGCTACTCTATGTTAAATTTTTGGTGTATAGCTCTGTGTTTACATATGGCAGGTAGGGAAGAATAGGCACAGACAGGGTAGCAACAGCAGAGATAGGATTCATTTGCATATGTGAAGCTGATTGGTCATATGCAGATTAGCGTAGGCCCAGGATTTGAAAAGGCTGCTAGGCCAAAATGACAGTTGGGGAGAGAGAGCTGAACATTCCAAAGGGCGGAGCAAGGTTTTGAAAGAGGCAGTTAGAGTGAGAGAGTTTGAAAATGACAGTTAGGAATCTGTGTGTGAAAAGGATAGTTGGTTTTTTGAGTGCCTGTTAGAAATAAGCAGTTATGAAGATTTGTTAAAGACGTCTGATATAGAGAAGCAGTTAGTTAAATAGAGCTCGAGTTTTAAGGAACATAAAGAAAGCCAGTGTTGTTTTAGTCAGAATATAATTCAACCAAGAGTGTGTAAAGCAAGTAACATGTTTGTGAATGTGAAACATTGAAAGTCTATTCAGAAAAGTAAACCAAGTAAATGATACTGATTGTAAGCCTCAAGATTGCAACAAAACACAAATGTAACCACAAGCGTTGGAGCCAGAAGTTATAAATAAACTGTGTTACTTTGTTATACACAAGAGTGTCTCATTGCCTGTGAATAAAAGTACAAAGGTTGAACAGCACGCAGAAAGTCCCAGCCAATATAAAAGACGAAACTGAATCAGTATAAGAGCAAAGAGGTTTTTAATAAGAAAATAGCCTCTCTCCCTCACCTCAGCTGGTAATCAAGGCAAGCTCCATAGTTCCTGAGGGACCGGTGTGCTCGTGGGTGAAGCCTTAGCCACCCATGCACCTGCCCCCTTTGCATAATACGTCACACCAGTTATCTCAAGTGGCAACTATTATGCAAGGAAACAAAAAATACCAAAAGGGCCAAACCAAAACTACAGTGCAAGGGTGAATATCATGCGATGAAATATGGTATTTGATAACCAGTAATTTCAAATATTTTTGATCTGGAAATTAAAACATGTCAGTATTCTTTCCTGCTGTTGATTTGAGCTCATTTCCCATTTCTGGAAACATGAATATTTAGAGTAAATGAAAATTTTCAGGAATTGAATAGAATTGAGTTGAAATATTTTAGTAAATAGTTGCAATAATGAATTTTTACCAGCCCTCTCATGTATTTCATACTCCCATTCCAGGACATCCCAAGACAAAAGCCTTTGTAACTCATGGTGGAACAAATGGGATCTATGAAGCCATTTACCATGGGATTCCCATGGTAGGGCTCCCCATGTTTGGAGACCAGCCTGATAACATTGCTCACATGCGTGCAAAGGGAATGGCTGTAGAGCTGAATATAAATACAATGACAGCACAAGATTTAGTGGATGCCATTAATGCCGTTGTTCACAATACGACGTAAGTCTGATTGAAATTCTTGTAAGAGAAATCATTATAGGAAGTATCTGGAGCAAAATACTTTGGCCATGAATTTTGGAAAAGAAAAATGTGGACTTTATATTGACCAACCTCTTTTCCATCTTCTTGTTCTTTTTTTGTTCTTGTGAATGCCCTCCCTGATTACCATCCTAATATGCACTTCTACCCCTTCAAATATTTTTCTTATTGTCATAAGAGCATTTTAAGTTAGCATCATTCCATTTTGCATCTCATAGAATCATAGAATCAAAGAGTTGGAAGAGACCTCATGGGCCATCCAGTCCAACCCCCTGCCAAGAAGCAGGAATATTGCATTCAAATCACCCCTGACAGATGGCCATCCAGCCTCTGCTTAAAAGCTGCCAAAGAAGGAGCCTCCATCACACTCCGGGGCAGAGAGTTCCACTGCTGAACGGCTTTCACAGTCAGGAAGTTCTTCCTCATGTTCAGATGGAATCTCCTCTCTTGTAGTTTGAAGCCATTGTTCTGCGCCCTAGTCTCCAAGGAAGCAGAAAACAAGCTTGCTCTCTCCTCCCTGTGGCTTCCTCTCACATGTTTATACATGGCTATCATATCTCCTCTCAGCCTTCTCTTCTTCAGGCTAAACATGCCCAGCTCCTTAAGCCGCTCCTCATAGGGCTTGTTCTCCAGACCCTTGATCATTTTAGTCGCTGAACCTTGTTTCAGTTTCTGAACTAAAAAGAATTTTAAAATTGTGGCCAGTTTCATTGTGTAGTTTAAAAAATAATTGTTACACGAAGAACTGTCTAATTAAGCTACAGTCGAAACATTTAACATCTGGCCCTCTAGAAATTGCTGAACTGCACCCCCATCAACACTCACCAATAAAACAATTATATAAAAATATAAAGTCATTCATAAAAATGAGAAAAAAATCCGAATATCAAAGTGAAACTATAGAACTGTACAATTTCCTTGATTTTGCCTTATTTAAAACATTTTGTGAAAGTCTTTGCAAATATTTAGGAAAATAGTAAATAGCTTTCAGTTAAGCAGCTATTCCATAGAAACTAAGGCACTAAGGACATTAATGAGAACTGGTAGGTCATCTTTTCTTCTGATTCCTTTACTGTTTGTTCTTTTTTCTTCCTCATCCCTACAGATATAAGGAAAATGCAATACGACTGTCGCAGATTCATCACGACCAACCCATGAAGCCTCTTGACCGGGCTGTCTTCTGGATTGAGTTTGTCATGCGCCACAAAGGCGCCAAGCATTTGAGAGTAGCTGCCCATGATTTGACCTGGTACCAGTATCACTGCCTTGACGTCATTGCCTTTTTGATCAGTTGTGTGGCACTTTTCATGTTCATCATTGTAAAATGTTGCTCGTTTTGCTGTTGGAAATGTGGCATCACACGGAAAACAAAACTGGAATAGTTTCTGGTCAGCACACAGCCACAGTGTGACTTGTAAAATCTAACATGATCAAACTTGGTATGTTAAACCCTATAGTTATTTATCATCATATTCAGCTTGATTGGATGTAGAAGCACATCTCTCCTTGCATAGATTTGTAGGTATGAATGATTTCAATATAAAACTTTTAGGCTTATTTTTAATGAAGGCTGTTACACAGTTGGAGATTGCTATTGTATTGAATTAACAACTATTTAGAAGTGTCAGAGTCTATCCATCTCATTGAATCAAAGGGTATACAATGGTTGAAAAAAAATCTTGCTAGAGTAGGAGCTTTGGCATGCAATGTCTTTGTCAAATGTTTCTGAAATACAAGGAACAGAGGTGCATACTATACATACACCCATACATACATACACATACACACACAGTCTCTCTTTATAAAATGTACTAGCTGTCCCTGCCACACGTTGCTGTGGCCCAGTCTGGTGATCTGGAAAATAAAGTAATGAGAAAGTGTTGGTTTCTAATATATGTAATGGTTTTATGCTTGTGGGTAAACAGTATTTCTTGCTGTTTCTTTGTCAGTATTGATGTGGAGATTGTCTGGTTTGCCCTCTCTGGCACATGTAACATAATTGTCCTTCTGTAGGGGTCCTTTTCCAATCTATGATACTATATCTCTCTCTGTGTATGAATCATATATATCTATCTATGTCTATGGCTTGATGGCTCTTTGTCAGGAGGGCTTTGATTATGTTTTCTTGCCCTGGTGAAGGGAGTTGGACTGGATGGTCTTGGAAGTTCTGTGTGGGAAATTTCCCCAGTTATATCATTGGTGGGGTTCAGCATGCTCTTTGATTGTAGGTGAACTATAAACCCCAGTAACTACAACTCCCAAATGTCAAGGTCTATTTTCCCCAAACTCCATCTGTGTTCATATTTGGGCATATGGAATATTCGTGCCAAGTTTGGTCCAGATCCATCATTGTTTGAGTCCACAGTGTTCTTTGGATATAGGTGAACTACAACTCCCAAACTCAAGATCAATGCCCACCAAACCCTTCTAGCTCATGCGAGTCCCATGTGCCACGTTTGGTTCAATTCCATCATTGGTGGAGTTCAGAATGCTCTTTGATTGTAAGTAAACTATAAACCCCAGCAACCACAACTCCCAAATGACAAAATCAATTTTTTTGAGTGATGGTCGCTCCTTGGGTTAGTAGGTGTCTTGTGTCCAAATTTGGTGTCAATTCGTCCAGTGGTTTTTGAGTTCTGTTAATCCCACAAACGAACATTACATTTTTATTTATATAGATAGAGATAATGCAGTACACGCAAGCTGGAATCAGCTTAGAGTCAATGGAACTAAAATTCAAAATTAATTAATTAGACCTAATTTGCTGGATTGTCTTCTATGTCTTCTTCTCCCAGTATTCTTGGAGAAACTAAAAAAAGCAAGCGCTGTATAAGTATTCAGTTCTATGACAATGAAATGATTTTTTTCCAGGAGAGTTTATGGGAGAAGAATCAACGTATTAGCTTTATAAGCAGGCGCACAAAAGTTGCACTTGAGAAGACTCTGCTGGTAGTCTGCCTTATTGAGCAAACACACATAAGGCAAGGCATACAGATTTGCATGTTGATTTCTTGGTATCTCAAACATAAGCAGTTGCAAGCCTTAAAGTTCAAAAGAGTGAAGGGTGGTACTAGATACAGAATTTAGATTCCTCAGATTCATTTAGAATTGAAAAAATATACAAGTTTCTAATCCTTTGTGGAAGAGCCCCCGGTGGCGCAGTGGGTTAAAGCACTGAGCTGCTGAGCTTGTTGATCGAAAGGTCGCAGACTCGATTCCGAGGAGAGGCGTGAGCTTCCGCTGTCAGCCCTAGCTTCTGCCAACCTAGCAGTTCGAAAACATGCAAATGTGAGTAGATCAATAGGTACTGCTCTGGCGGGAAGGTAACGGTGGTCCATGCAGTCATGCTGGCCACATGACCTTGGAGGTGTCTACGGACAATGCTGGCTCTTCGGCTTAGAAATGGAGATGAGCACCACACCCCAGAGTCAGACATGACTGGACTTAATGTCAGGGGACTACCTTTACCTTTTTTATCCTTTGTGGCTTTAAAAATATACATGGAAATACCAACCGAGTCCAGAGAGGAGTGGCTAAGTAAGTGGTAATATTTTCAGTGGTTCGCCTTGTTTCATTGCCCCTTAAATAAAAAATAAACTGAAGGATAATTTATATAGCATTCACAATTACTTGGCATATGAATTCAAAATGCTAAACTCCAATGTGTCACTAGGTTTTAAAATAATGTATGAAGGGTCAAAGCAAATATGTTTCAGCCAGTGATATGGAAAAAGCCTCAATATTTTAGACACCAAAAATGGCAGCTTCTACCATCTTATCAAAGATGACTGCAGATGCAGACTGTGGCCAGGAAATCAGAAGACACTTACTTCTTGGGAGGAGAGCAATGTCCAATCTCGATAAGATAGTAAAGAGTAGAGACATCACACTGGCAACAAAGATCCGCCTAGTCAAAGCCATGGTATTCCCTGTAGTAACCTACGGATGTGAGAGCTGGACCTTAGGGAAGGCTGAGCGAAGGAAGATTGATGCTTTTGAGCTGTGGTGTTGGAGGAAAGTTCTGAGAGTGCCTTGGACTGCGAGAAGATCCAACCAGTCCATCCTCCAGGAAATAAAGCCCAACTGCTCACTGGAGGGAAGGATACTAGAGACAAAGTTGAAGTACTTTGGCCACATCATGAGGAGACAGCAAAGCCTAGAGAAGACAATTATGCTGGGGAAAGTAGAAGGTAAAAGGAAGAGGGGCCGACCAAGGGCAAGATGGATGGATGGCATCCTTGAAGTGACCGGACTGACCTTGAAGGAGCTGGGGGTGGTGACGGCCGACAGGGAGCTCTGGCATGGGCTGGTCCATGAGGTCACAAAGAGTCGGAGACGACTGAACGAATGAACAACAAACCATCTTATCACTTTGTTGCCCTGACTATTGCAAACTGAAGTAATACATGCCACAAGACAGAGATTGCTAGTTGGAAAAATCAACTGTAGATTTGATGGCCTTCAAAGAATGTGGAATTAATGACTGCTTTCCATGTCTGTGAACAAAAACCGAGAGGCATATAGTTTTTGCGCTCTGCCTTTAGGTGAAGCACATGGCATCTGTGTTTGCTTAGCACAGGGCTTCTTATATTTTTTTCAACTTGTGATCCTTTCTACCCCAATTTTTTTAACATGACTCTAAGAGGGCAGGTATACAAAATATGTATAGAAATATTAATAATCAATCCACATTTATGAGGCTTGCTAAATAAACTGATTTTTCTTGTTTATGAAGTACAGCTGAAGCATTTTCTGCAGTGCACTGTAAGCACTGCATGTTGTTGCAAACAGATTTGTGTAAATGGGCGGTGTTCAGAGAAAGTTTACTGTTGCCAAATCTTTCACAACCCCAACATTGAGCTAAGGAGACCTCACTTGGAGTTGTGACCCATAGTTTAAGAAGAAGTGGCTTAGAGCAGAAGCATCTGGTAATAGGTAACCCTTCCATTAATAATGCTGAAGAGTAAATGTAATTTTAAAAACGTAATTTGAAATTAATTAGAGAATGAGACCTATCTAATGACTGGAAGGAGCTTGAGCTCTTAGTGTGACATGGTATCCTATAAGTAACTATCTCTGAATAAGGTAGCTGGGTTTAACTGTGAGTAAACCTACATAGATATGTACTGTTAATTACATTTATAGTTGAGTATTATTACCTCATTCCTCATCCTTCTATCCATGAAACCATGCCTCAACTTCCCAAGCTCATGATTTTCAAGCTTTATACTGTATTTCATGGCATAATAGTTGCTGCCGTATCAGTCAGATGCCTCGTTTTGTGTCGCAAAATGCCCTCCTCCCCGTTTCTTCACATCATTGTTACAGTAGTATAAAACTGAGAAACTCCGTGCCCTCTCAAACATGGTTTGAATATGGAGCTCCACTTCTCTTCTCTTTGTCTCAGGGGTAAGAGTTAACCCCCCCCCCCCCCAAAAAAAAACTTAAAGAATCCAGCAAACAAAATGCCCTCCCCCTTTTCCCACAAAAAAGAAGATAAAAAGTGTGACTATTATGTGATGAAATATGGTATGCTGGGTTGTTGTAGGTTTTTTCGGGCTATATGGCCATGGTCTAGAGGCATTCTCTCCTGACGTTTCACCTACATCTATGGCAAGCATCCTCAGAGGTAGTGAGGTCTGTTGGAACTAGGAAAAAGGGTTAATATATCTGTGGAATGACCAGGGTGAGACAAAGGACTCTTGTCTGCTGGAGCTAGGTGTGAATGTTTCAACTGACCACCTTGATTAGCATACAATGGGCTGACTGTGCCTGGGGCAAACCTTTGTTGAGAGGTAATTAGATGTCCCTGCCTGCTTCCTCTCTGTTGTTGTGCTGTTGCAATTTTAGAGTTTTTTTTAATACTGGTAGTCATATTTTGTTCATTTTCATGGTTTCCTCCTTTCTGTTGAAATTGTCCACATGCTTGTGTATTTCAATGGCTTCTCTGTGTAGTCTGACATGGTGGTTGTGAGAGTGGTCCAGCATTCTCAAATAAAATGCTGTGTTCTCAAACAAAATGCTGTGTCCAGGTTGGTTCATCAGGTGCTCTGCTATGGCTGATTTCTCTGGTTGAAGTAGTCTGCAGTGCCTTTCATGTTCCTTGATGCGTGTCTGGGTGCTGCGTTTGGTGGTCCCTATGTAGACTTGTCCACAGCTGCATGGTACACGGTAGACTCCTGCAGAGGTGAGAGGATCCCTCTTGTCCTTTGCTGAACGTAGCATTTGTTGGATTTTCTTGGTGGGTCTGTAGATAGTTTGTATGTTATGTTTCCTCATCAGCTTCCCTATGCGGTCAGTGGTTCCCTTGATGTATGGCAAGAACACTTTTCCTCTGGGTGGATCTTCATCTTTATTCTCGTGGCTTGTTCTCGGTCTTGCAGCTCATCTGATGTCTGAGGTGGAGTATCCATTGGCCTGTAGAGCCCAGTTGAGGTGGTTCAGTTCATCTTGAAGGAGGTGGGGTTCGCAGATTCTTTTTGCACGGTCTGCCAAGGCTTTAATGGTGCTTCTTTTTTGACTTGGGTGATGGTTGGAGTTTTTATGTAGACATCTATCTGTGTGTGTGGGTTTTCTGTAAACGGTGTGACCCAACTGTTGATCTGGTTTGCGGATGACTAGGACATCTAGAAAAGGCAGTCTTCCTTCATTTTAATGTATTGTCGAAGGCTTTCATGGCCGGAATCACTGGGTTGTTGTAGGTTTTTGGTCATGGTCTAGAGGCATTCTCTCCTGACATTTCACCTGCACTTTGGCAAGCATCCTCAGAGGTAGCGGTCCTGAAGTTCCTTCATTTTCTTTTTCCATGGTGAACTGGATGTTTGGGTGGATGCTGTTAAGATGGTCTAGGAACCTGTTGAGTTCTTCTTCTCCATGGCTCCAAATGGTGAAAGTGTCATCCACATATCTGAACCATATCGTGGTCTTTTTTGATGGTATGCTGACTTGTCTGCCAAAGAATAGCTGGATGTGTAACATTTGCAGTGATTTCAGTTAAATGTGGTGCAATATGAAGCTTTGAGGTATCATGATTCCTTCATGTGGAGTGAGGGAAAATCTAAAACGGATACAATAAGACGTTCCTTATCATTCCAACTTTTTGCTACAGAAGCTATTGAGCCTGAAGTGATGTTTTCAAATCACTTCATTGTTTCATTACTTTGGTTTCAGAAGTTGTTAATGCATGAAAATCCATGGATGATGACTGTTACCAATTTATTATTTTTTAAAAAAGCAATGGTAGCAATGTAGAATACAGCAGTATTTTGTGTTCTACACATAGGGTGGACATTCTAAACAATGTGGACATTTCAGGGAAATAAGGGACCAGGAGAAGCCATTAAACAAAAGCACTAACCAAAATGCCACCAGAACACAAAACATTCGTTTTGAAGGTTAAAAATTAAGTCTCAGTATCTTTATATTGCTTTCATTATTGAACAAGCTTGACTTTTACAGAAGTTAAAAAACAACAGCCAGAAAAACCAAGAGATGGCTGCTCCAAAGATGTCTTACGCCAAACCATCGCATTCAGTATTTGCTTACTTGATAGCAGCATTTCATTCCCCCCCCACAGAAGTCATGTAAAAACTACATGTAAGAAAACAGAGCAAAAATCTTATGGCAGTTATCAATCAATATTCAAAAAAATGTGATTAAATTACTGTTAACACATAGGGACAGGTTATCTACATACTGTTTTTCAAGACTACTCAAATGAAAGTCATCAACTCTGCACATATTTTTGGCTGAGGGTTTTTTTTCCAGTTCACAGCTTACTGCATGCTTGGAACAAACAAGGTCAATTATAAATCCTTCTACACAATAAAGTAGGCTGATGAAGGAAAAGGTTTACTACCTGTAAACACACAAATATACACGCCTTTGCTTATTTAAGTGACATATTTTCATAATGCATTATCTTCTGTATCTTCCTCTTTCACCTCTGTCTCTGTCCCGGTCACATATTCGCTCTCGCTCCCTGTCCCTGCCTCGATCTCGATCTCTGTCTCTTCTTGTATCTCGGGGTCGATCCCGCTCACGTTCCCTTTCCCTCTCTCGGGGCCTGCTTCTTCGGCCACTGACAACTGCCTGCGTCCGACGTAGAAAGTCGTCTACTCTCATGTCGTAGTCATGCTATGGAAGACAAAAGAATTTTAAGGATCACCAGGTTTGAAATCCAAAAATCCTTCTGTGCTTATGCTTGGGAGTCATTAAGGGTCCTAATGATTTATTTATTTAATTTCCACCCCGCCTTTCTCCCCATAGGGACTCAAGGCAGCTTACAATAACATGACATGAGCCAATACATTTTAAAACATAGCAAATACAAAAGTTAAAAAACATTTTTGTCATAAAAACAAAACATTGTTAAAATACTACAAAAACACCATACATATAAAATTACATTTATTATTATTATTATTTATAAGTTTTATATACCGGTCTTCTCACCTCCAACGAGGGACTCAGGCCAGTTTACAACAAGGGAGTTCATACACAATAGTTTAAAAACATCACATCAATAATACACTAATATAAACACATTAAAGTACTATCATATAATAGGGCTGGGCGGTTTCGTTCGTTAATTTCGTAATTCGTTATTGATTCGTTATTTTTTTTATAACGAAGCGATATTGAACCTTTCAGGAGCAACTAAAAATCGAAACGAATTTTTCAATTCGTTTCGTAATTGTTTCGTAATTGTTTCGTTATTATTTCCGCATGTCTGGTGCAAGTTTTATAGTTGTTGTTTGTTTTATCAGTGAAAAAAATATATAATTATCACACCAACAGTCAACAACAGAGGGAGAGGGAAGCTTCAGAAGTTCCCCTGTCCCATTTGGAGGTTTTTTTAGCGTATTGCGCGGTCGCGTCCGCCATTAACGAATCGATTCGTAATTGTTTTGTAATTTCTGAAATTTCGTAAATTTCGAACTTTTTAAAAGAAAAATTCCGGAATTCTTTTAAAAATCGAAACGCAACCCCCCCCTAAAAACGAATCGAGTTTAGAAACAAATTTTTCCGTGGTTGCCCAGCCCTATCATATAATTATATAAAGCCAAGTCGTTAGCATAAAAATCACTATTCATCCCCATCTGTCCGTGTAGTCGAAAGCCATTGCCTCACTCATCAAATGCCAGATTCCAAAGCCAGGTTTTAACCAACTTTCTAAAGGTCAGGAGGGAAGGGGCAGTTCTAATCTCCAATGGGAGAGAGTTCCAGAGCCGAGGGGCCACCACCGAGAAGGCCCACCAGACACGATTGCGAAGATGGTGGGACCGAGAGCAGGGCCCCTCCAGAAGATCTTAACAACCTTGATGGTTCATAGGGGAGAATCCGTTCGGACAGGTAAACTTTAAAACTAAATATCCTCCCCAACTCTCATACATAACCTCCCCAGAAATGTGTCTCTCATTCTCTTCCAACCTGCCTGATGGCAGAGATATGTTTTCAGCTGCCTAAGAAAGGCAAGCGGGCATCCTGATCTTTTTGGGAGGGAGTTTCAAAGTTGGGAGAAGCCAGTTTTAGAGCAGAGTCCTCAAACCTTTTAAACAGAGGGCCAGGTCACAGGCCCTCAAATTGTTGGAGGGCCGGATTATATATATATATATTTTAAAAAGAATTCCTATACACACTGCATATATCTTATTTGTAGTGCAAAAAAAAAAAAAAACCTTAAAAGCAATACAATAATTAAAATGAAGAACAATTTTAACAAATATTAACTTATTTATATTTCAATGAGAAGTGTGAGCCTGCTTTTGGTTTATGAGATAGGAATATTGTTCAGAAGATTTCACCTTACTTTCTGTCCCCTGTGATAATTGGATTTTGAAAATGTTGGCTTGTTGTGGAAATAAAGATTGATGATAAAGCTTCAATTAAAACATCTTTCCCCCATGATAACTCTTTCAGGAGTAAATTTCCCTTCCTAGCGGTCGATTTCTGACTGGAGCCAGATTGTTAACTGGAGCAAATTACAGGGAGCGGTAATTGGCTGTCGATAAGTTTTCGGTCCCAATTCAAGGTGCAGGTTATCACCTATAAAACTCTAAACGGACCTGCCTATCTTCACGACCACATCTTTCCCTACGAACCAACATGACAAATGCAAGATACTCCGCTTAGGCAGAAAAAACAAAATGCAAAGATACAGAATGGGGGACAATGCCTGGCTCGAGAGCAGTACATGTGAAAAAGATATTGGAGTCCTCGTGGACAGCAAGTTAAACATGAGCCAAACATGTGATGTGGTGGCAAAAAAAGCCAATGGGATTTTGGCCTGCATCAATAGGAGCATAGTGTCTAGATCTAGGGAAGTAATGCTACCCCTCTATTCCGCCTTGTTTAGACCACACCTGGAATATTGGGTCCAATTCTGGGCACCACAACTGAAGAGAGATATTGACAAGCTGGAATGTGTCCAGAGGAGGGCAACTAAAATGATCAAGGGTCTGGAGAATAAGCCCTATGAGGAGTGGCTTAAGGAGCTGTGCATGTTTAGCCTGAAGAAGAGAAGGCTGAGAGGAGATATGATAGCTATGTATAAATATGTGAGAGGAAGTCACAGGGAGGAGGGAGCAAGCTTGTTTTCTGCTTCCCTGGAGACTAGGACACGGAACAATGGCTTCAAACTACAAGAAAGGGGTTTCCATTTGAACATTAGGAAAAACTTCCTGACTGTGAGAGCCGATCAGCAGTAGAACTCTCTGCCCCAGAGTGTGATGGAGGCTCCTTCTTTAGAAGCTTTTAAACAGAGGCTGGATGGCCATCTGTCAGGGGTGCTTTGAATGCAACATTCCTGCTTCTAGACAGGGGGTTGGACTGGATGGCCAACCACTTTACGCGAGGACTTGAAGACCTGGAAGTTCCATTGTGCTTTAGACTAGGCAATTCCCTGGGCAGCTGCCCCCAATTAGGACTCAAAAAACTTATCCTCAAGTATTTTATGACTGCTATATCCAAATCCTTAATGATAAATCATTCTTATCCTTATCGCTTCTACACGATACTTGCACTTTATTCACTAGCTCTATCCTCTAATGTTGTGGCATTAGTCTGCCCACCCACGTCGTGACACTGAACTTTGCTAAAGGTTGTTGGTTCTGATGTTTATTTCATATACTGCTTAATGTTGTTGTTTTTATTTTGCTATACTGTTTTTGTTATTGTTTTGTTGATATGCATTTTAATTTGTTATGTTTTAGTTGTTCTGTTGGGCTTGGCCCCATGTAAGTCACCCCGAGTCCCTTCGGGGAGATATGAGGCGGAGTATAAAAATAAAGTTATTATTTCTCTGTGTCTGTTGTCTCACTTTGTTCTTAACTATGCATCATTTGTAAGTCAGATGTTTGTAACTCAGGGGCTGCCTACATATAAAGTATTTCAATTGCACATGATTGTTCTCATCAATACTTATTATTGATTAAGGCCGTTCAAGGCAGACTTACCACTCGCTTATCCCGATATCGTGCATCGTGTGGTATGGGATGGTGGCCTGAATAAGGAGGGTGAGCTTGTGGAGGAGGAGCATGGTGCTGGTAATAAGGGTGATGAGGAGGCTGTTCCATACCTGGATAAGGAGGCTAAAAAAGAAATATCAACCTGTCATTCCAATAATTTTCCACCTTGAAGTCATCGTCAGTGGAGAAAAGCAATTTAGTATCCATTTAATGAAGTGTTTCAAAGGCAACATCACACTGAAATGTGCGAATGTTCTTTATTAAGGGCAAAGTGATCAAAACTGGATCAAATGCTTACATAGATCCCACATTATCAAATAAATTCAGAAAGAAGTTACAGTGCTTTACAATACTTTGCTCCTTAGGGTGCTCCCATATGGATAGGTCTGCTACCAAAAAACATTGTGCAGCTTTATTTTACTCTCTGCCCCCCAGCGGATGGATTTTTTGTGATAAGGAAAAAGGAGGTGATGGGAAATACAAGTTATAAAAACTCAGGCATGTTTCAGAATGCATTCAGAGACTTAAATATGTCAAATAGTCATGTTTGACATCCATAAAAAACCCTTTCTCTTTCTCTATAGTTGGATGCTATAGCAAGAGGCAATAGGAATCTGCAGAAACTTCCCTGCAGATAGTGTCAGTGGTCTTTATCAGCTTTATCAGTTTCTCAACCATGGGGTCGGGACCCCTGGAGGGGAGGTTGCAAGGGGGTGTCAGAGGGGTCACCCAAGACCATCTGAAAACACAGTATTTTCTGTAGGTCATGGGGGTTCTGTGTGGGACGTCTGGCCCAATCCTATCATTGGTGAGGTACAAAATGCTCTTTGAGTGTAGGTGAATTATAAATCTCAGCAACTACAACTCCCAAATGTCAAAGTCTATTTTCTCCAAACTTCCCATTTGGGCATATTGAGTATTTGTGCCAAGTTTGGTCCAGATCCATCATTTGAGTCCACAGTTCTCTCTGGATGTAGGTGAACTACAACTCCAAAACTTAAGGTCAATGCCCACCAAACCCTTCCAGTTTTCAGTTGGTCATGGGAGTTCTGTGTTCCAAGTTTGGTTCAATTCCATCATTGGTGGAGTTCAGAATGCTCTTTGATTATAGGTGTACTAGAAATCCCAGCAACTACAACTCCCAAGTAAAAAAAACCCAATCCCCTCCAACCCCACCAATATTCAAATATGGGAGTATAGGGTATTTGTGCCAAATTTAGTCCAGGGAATGAAAATCCATCCTGCATATCTGATGTTTATATTACGATTCATAACAGTAGCAAAATTAGTTGTGAAGTAGCAACGAAAATAATTTCATGGTTGGGGGTCATCATAACATGAGGAACTATATTAAGGAACTATATCTCGGCTGTAGAATGTTCCATTTTTGGAACATGGCCATTCAGCCTGGAAAACTCACAGAAACTCAGTGATTCCAGCCATGAATGCCTTCGACAACATACTGAATTCACTTAAATTGCTTTGGTTCAATGCTATGGAATCCTGGGGGCTGTAGCTTGACAAGGCCTTGAGCCTACTCCAAAGGTTGCTGATACCTCACCAAACGTCAAATCCCAGGATTGCATAGCATTGAGCCCTGGCCATTAAATTAGAGATGATGTACCTCAAAGAGGAGCTCCAACTGTAGCTCCTGAAGCACTTCCCCTTTTTACTTTAGCTCAGCATGAAGATACTAAGATTACTGTACGATGCAAATCTAATGTGCACCCCAATTTTTGGCAAAGTCGTTTAGCCAAAAAAGGTGACCAATAGATTCGAGTACATAGGTACTGCATTTACTCAAGTATAATGAGTAATCAAATGTAATGCACACCTCAATTCTGAAGGTGCACTTTACAAAAAAATGATTTTCCCTTGAATGTAACAACACAGGCATAGTATGTCAAAGAGGCAGGCAGGATGAATGAGGTCATTTGGGAAGCCAGGCCACTCCATTGCCAGCGTCACGATTTTCCCATCCAACCATGAGGCTAGTGGAACCGAGCTGGAGAGGGGGACGGGACCACAAGGTCTGCTTCGGGAGGAAGGCTCTGCAAATAAGTGGCAGGAACAATTGTGTCACCATCCAGGTATTCTTCCTCCTTCTGTGAGTGCCACAGAACCCTAAGACCCACGTTGCCAGGAACAGCTTCTTGCCCCCCCCCCCCCCCCCCACACTTCCCCATCTGGCCTTCAATGCTCTGGGTATTTTCATGCAGATGGTTTTTTGTATGCAATTTTAATTGTGCACCTCAATTTTGGCAATGTTATTTAGTAAAAAAAAAGTGAGCATTAGACTTGGGTAAATATAGTAGGTTGGATATAAACATTTTAATGGACTGATGTTTCATCTGTTATCTGTTTAGTTTAACTGTCAGCTTCTACGAGGGGTATTTTTTAAGTAAGGTCCGTTTTGTTGTAGACACTAGTAGTTCGCGCGCATACTGCAACGAGCGCGTGCGTCGTGTACCAGCATGCCTCGGGAACAACTGCTCAGTTTCCGCTCTGTAGCTAACCTGTACGGTTCTGTTCTGTGCTTTAAAAATGTTTAAGACTATCAACTCACCCACCGCATGTGAGGTTCGCTCAGTGATACAGTTTTTGTCAGCAAGGAACCTGCCTGCTGCAGAAATTCATCGACAGATTTGTGAAGTGTACGGTGATATTGTTATGAGTGAAAGCAAAGTGTGTAAGTGGGTACGACAATTGAAAGATGAAAGATGACAACGTCCATGATGAGGACCGCTCTGGTCGCCCTTCTTTGATTACAGACGATTTGGTGGCTTCAGTAGGCGGCAAGTTTTAATGAAGAGGGTATTTTAAAATTGGTTCAGAGGTATAAGTGTTTGAACAAACTTGGCAACTATGTCAAAAAATAGAGTGAAGTATGTACTTTCTGAAAATAAATTTACTTTTTTGAAATAAACTTTCGTTGTGTACTTATGTTCAAACTGACCTTACTTAAAAAATAACCCTCGTATTTTTTAATTTATTGATCACATCCATGCTTCTTTGGTTGTCTACTGCTTTGAGAAAGCAGTGATTTTATTTCTGTACTAAACATATTTTAACATCTTGTCTATAGAAGGATCGAAGTCAGTGGTTCTCAACCTTTCTAATGCCATGACCCCTAAATAGGGTTCCTCATGTTGTGGTGACACCCAACCATAAAATTCTTTTCGATGCTCCTTTATAACTGTAATTTTGCTACTGTTATGAATTGTAATGTAAATATCTGATATGCAGGATGCGTTTTCATTGTTACAAATTCAACATAATTAAAGCATCATGATTAATCAGAAAAAATATATTTCTGGGAATATGGAAAATAGATGATGGGATTTGCAGTACCTTCAACCAATTCAGCTCTGACTTCCACAGACCACCGAGACCTTCACAAATTACAGACCTGGACCAAACCTGGCACACAGAACTTCCATGTCAAACAGAAAATACTGGAGGGAGTTGGGAGGAATTGACGATGATTTAGGGGAGATGAAGCCTCCCTCGCCTGCCTTGAAACCCCACCGGCCGGCAAGTGAGGAGAGGGAGGCTTTGTGCAAGGCCAGGCCTCGAGTGGAGCCTCCTTTGCCTGGCTCTCGCCCTCGAGATTGCGAGCCAGGCGAGGGCGGCTCTGGTCAAGGCCTGGCCTTGGTTGAGCCTCCTTCGCCTGTCTTGCTATCCCACCAGCCGGAAAGCGGGGAGACCAGGTGAGGTGTGAGGCCAGGCCTGGAGTGGAGCCCCCCCTTGCCTGGTTTTTGTGCTTGCCGGCTGGCAGGCGAGGGAGACTTTGCCCAACCATTTTGAGCAGGCGAAGGGGGCACGGCCAAAGGAGGTGGCCTCACGACCCCTCCGAATTGGCCAAATGACCCCCAGGTTGAGAACCGCTGATCTAAGTCTTCAGTGCTGTTATACTGAGAGTATCCAAGGGATGGCTGTCCCATTTTTTTTCAAACTCTTGAGGTAACCCTTGAGCATGTTGGGAATTCTGTTTCTCCGGCTTTGTTTTGGATACAGCCCTGCTAAGATTAATCAGCTGGACTTAAGTCTTTGGAGGAATTCCTTCCCAAACAATTCATTCTCTTATTTCATACTGTCTGGTCTTTCCTACTAGTGTTCAGCAATCTGCCAAAGATAATTTCTAAATACTGCTGACAGAATCTTTCCGGACTGGATTCACAGGTGCTCATAAAAAACAGAGTGGGAAATATACCCAGAACATTGTTACTTTTAACTGAAGGATAGTTACAGTATGCCCTCCTGGATGTAAATGACTTCAACGTAATTTTAATTAATATCACTGCTTAATCGTTATGTAATGGATTTTATATTGCTGTTTTATATTGTTGTTTTGATACTGTTGGCATTGAATAGTTGCCTGTGTTAGCCGCCCTGAGTCCCCCCTCGGGGGTGAGAAGGGCAGGGTAGAAATGGTCTAAATAAATAAATAAAATGCTCCCCCTCAAAGAACGCTCCTGCTTCCCCATTCAGTGCTATACCAAAAAATGACCTAGAAAAAAGGAAGGGTTGCTACTCCTCCAACCCTATTATTTTGTGATTCTATGAATGCCTTGCATGATTAGCTATATCTACATTAGTCCTTTGAACCCCAGTCCTTTTTTATCTCTAAATTCTGAATAAGATAAAGTGATAATACACTACTCAAGAGTGGCTTAAAGCCACTGCAAAACTAGCAGGCATTTACACAAAAGTGAAAATAATCGCCACCTTCAACATTTCTATGATTATGGTGTGTGACTCCACTTAACGAAAAAAGACATAAAATAAAAATACAAACCATTCCTTGCCAGGGCGGCGGTGGCCCCATGTTGTGGAATTCTCTCACGTAATCATTGTAGGACTAAAAAAGAGACATGAGCAAGAATATTTAATAATAGGACATTTCGAAAGCATGTGCAGCTTTAATAAAGGGAAGAACACAGACTTACCCCATTTAAAAAGACATCTCTCCGGACTCCTGAAAACCGTCTGTTGAAAATAAGTGTTGTTAATTGTAAGCGTCGATGTTAAATAATTATTGCATGAAATGAGCAAAATTAGAACATGTCTTACCTGTCTAAATCTTGGTATCTGGGATCCTTTAAATACCCTGTTTAAAACCAAGCAGCATTAATCATATCTACCACTTCACAATAACAGAGACATTAGTATTTTGCATAAGAAGGCTACAGCCTTGGTAAAGATGCATAACAAATGGTCACTTGGTAGTGCAGAGTAGTGATTTTTAGTAATTTGTGAATCTTTTTAAAATACTGATATGACATTATCCCAATAAAGCAGATTCCAATAGCATGCTGTGAGAAGATAGACTGGATAACTATTCAAAATAACTGTATAATACTATAAAACATATATAATTGAATTTAAGGGGCTGTATAATAAAATTCTAAATATAATGAAAGTTTCCATATTCAAAAACTTTATATCAAGATTTAACATATGCAAGAGTGGAAACCCAGCAGAGCCTTTATGAATGCACCCACATTGCAGTATTATAACACGGCAAGGCAAATTATTTTACAGGGTGAGGCAGCAGAACTTCCTTTTTTAAAATGCGCACCATTCAGTCAGTTGAAGACGTAACGGAGCGCTAGTGGTCTCGTTCGAGAGGCGGGAGTATAAAGTTTTGTCCTGACACAGTTCAGTTGCCATCATGCGTTGTGAGGAGCGTGCTTTTGCCATTAAGGCCTACTTTTTGAGCGGATTTGGAGTGGCCGGACCGCTCTCCAGATTTGGCCCCTTGTGATTTTTTTCTATGGGGTTTTTTGAAATCCCGTGTTTATGTGAACCGTCCAAGGACCACAAGATTTGAAGACCAACATCCAGGAAGAAATTGCCAACATAACGCCTGCTATGCTGGCAAGAGTCATGACAAATGCCAGAAACTTATTTACTCAGTGTATGGAGAATGCAGAATTGGGGACGTCACCTACCTAATTTGATCTTCAAAACTACGTAAAACAAAACTTTAGGTATGCGCCTACATTATAAAAAAAATATAAAAATTTCTGATTCATACAATGGGTTTTATTAAGTTTTGAAAAAAGGAAGTTATGCTGCCTCACCCTGTAGAAGTAATTCTGGGCACCCTGATGACCATGTAGGTGCCCCATGAAATGTATCTTACACATATTGTTGTAGCTGCCCACTAGAAAATTCAGCGAAGTAGTGGTAAAAGCCCAACACTGTTGCAACAAAACAAAAAGATCCCAGGGCTATAATTCTCTCACAGAACATAACCCTTTTAGTGTGCCTGGTTTAAAGTTAAGCTAGAAAAAAGTGGGATGAAATCGTAATGCTGCTTTTAGATGTGAATAACCTTACTACTTATTTTTGGTGGCCTACAGCAAGTTCCTTGGGGTGCAGATGAGAAATCAACTCTCAGACCCACAAAGGTTTTCCACTCTTGTATTAAATTCCAACATTAACATTTCATTCTACAACTTGAGCCCTGGAGATCCCCCACTTATATCTTAACTTTCACACTCCTCTGTGATTCTACTAACACAAAGGTTTATTATATCTGTTTGTGTATGTGTATGTGTAGATATATATATATATATATACACACACATACATATAAAGTAAGATATTAACCTGGTCTTTGGTGAAATTCAGGGGGATAATCAATTCTTGGTTTCTTTCTGCTGTTATGAATATCATAGTCCTCTGGTCGACACCTACATAAATTAGACAATAATTAAACAATTGTTTGGAACAACCTTTACAAAGAAAACAGAAGGAATAGGGACTGGCCCATGGTGGCTTTCTCAAACAGGAGCATATGTTTGAGATTATCTGACCTTCAGAAAGATCTGCCCCAATCCCTTCTGGCTTCCACATAAGCAGGTAACATTCTTAACTGGCATTTTTATGATTCTTAAGATGGAGCATGATCCAAACATACCTTTTTCAGTCCAAGCATATGTACAAACTTCATTGATATCTATTTGCAATTCACACAACTACTATACTGACATTTATTCTGAACAACTGGTATGGAGCATCTTTCAAAACAGTTCTGAACTTAAGATAAAATATCTTACCTGGATTGTAAAATTTGTCTTACAAACTGTTCTGACACTTTCTATACACAGAATTAATAACTGCAGAGGAGAAAAAAATCAATACAAAATAGCCTATCTCTCTTTTTTACATACAATACAGGCAGTCCCCAAGTTACAAACATGATAGGTTCTGTAGGTTTGTTCTCAAGTTGAATTTGTGTGTAAGCCAGAAAAAAGTACATTTTAAAATGCAACTCCAGCATTTTTTTGAAGTTTTGGATAGCCTAGAGAAGGGTTTATGCTCATGTAACATTTGCTTTGCTACCTGTGTCCATTCAGAAGACTTCACCTCCCTTTCTGCCCCTGTGGCAATTGGATTTTGAAAAATTTGGTTTAATGTGGACACAAGGATTGGTGATGAAGCTTCAGTGGAGACACTGAATATCCCAACCTAGGGATAGATTTCCTCTAATCCCCTGTTGTCTCACCCTCATTTGCAACTAGGAGTCATATGTAACTCAGATGTCTGTAAATCAGGGACTGACTATATTGCATATCTTCTTGGGCTTCAGCCCGACCAAAATTTAGAATTTATGATGCCAGTCAAAATGCTCCTGTAGGTTTTTTTAAAATTGTGATTTAAAGTTTGCCTGTAACTCTTGGCTTTCTTTTTTGCTCAGTGTTAGCAATTTAGTTAACTTCTCCCTCTAAATAACAATTGCCAGAGATGCCCACTTTAACAAAAGGGAAATAATACAGAGCAAATGAAATTATCCCACCCTCCTCCCCGATGTTAAAATCTATCATGTACCATTTTTAAAATGCAGGTATCACAATTCTGAATAAATAAAACATCCGTATGTACAGCAAAAATAGATTTAGAAAATAAGAGCTGGTGTAAAGAATAAACATACCGCTTTCTTGTAGTTTTGAGTGTGCACTTACGACCGGTAAAATATATGATAGTAACAGTTCATATAGTAGTCCAACTACTGACTTTAAGCTGAAAGCCACATACATAAATGGAGGCCCTGGCAGGCTTGAGAAGGTGTGATGGTGTTATAATGTATAGTTTGCAGTCCATTGCAAAACCTTCACTTGAACATACTTTATTGCACTGGAAACCTCTTAGGATTAACTTCAAAAGCCATCTTGGTGCTCAGTCCTCTTAGGCCCAAAGAAAGGGGGGTGCTGCCAGGATTCCTCCTACCTACAGGTTACAGTGTCCTTTAAGAGCAAGAATGGGGGACTCGTTGGATATCTGTACCTACCACAGGACATTTCCACAACAGGAAACTTTAACCAAAAGGTTTCAGCCCAAACCAAACAGTCTGTAGCAGAAAAGCTTTAGATTTTATCAGAAAGCAAAGTGGCTACACAGGGGCCAGGGAAACGTGCTGGATAGAAGGGCTTATATCAGTCCTTTGCAAAGACTTCTCCAATTCTGTAAAAAGGCATTCCCCCCTCTTTTCTGGGAGGTGTTGGTGAGTTCATACAGCAGTGATCAATAACATGGCGATCCTCTAAAACCACTTTTAAGTCCACAGGTGCTGCCAGCATCTGGAAAGGTTGTGTACACAGACACAGCAACAGCCATTCTTTCTGGTTTGTTGCCGGGTCTCCGAGGACTATTTCCTCCCCCTTTGGAGAGAACCTACGGCTTCCAGAAGCTCAGCAAGATGTAAGAGAATATTTGATAATGGACTTAACCACAGCACGGTGATACAATTTGAAACAGTCCCAAACACGCTCTTCTTGAACAGCAAAATATTACAAATATTTTATCCTCAAAATGAGGCGGTCATCTTCTGCAAAATTATAAGTGATCCTGATAACAGTCCCAAATTTGACAGGGCTTATCCAGAGATACACCTGAAAGAAAAGGCTTTTACAAGACATTAACACATTTTGGAATACACATACTTGTTCTTTTCCACCTAGCCTGATCATGGCAAATCCGGTTACCTACATTACCAGATCTGTGTGATCTGTGCCAAGATCTAATCTAAACTAGACTCACAAGAGCTTATTTTCTGCATAAGCAAAAGGTCCCCATTTTCCTCTTGAAAGTGACAAACAGGGGGAGAGGGGACACCGTGAAATCCTCAATGAAGCCACAAACTCGTCCATGCAGCTTGATGTGAGGATTTTCTCTCTTCTTGATTGCAGGAAAAGCTTTTTTTTTGATGACTCATATTCCTCCATCACGTTATTCTGACACATGTGCCTATTATCAGTCCAAAGAACGTTTCTAACCTTCCCACGTCTCGGAGTGGCTCTCGGCGGGATGGTCGTCCTCTTGACCGAGGCTGAGAATGCATTCTTCTCTTGTGTCGCATTTTATGAATGAGTTGATACAAGTCAATACTTTCATCAGGTGGGAATAGGAGACAAAGTTGGGTTCCGCATTCAATCTCAATTTCCTGGAACAGTTAAACATCAATTTCATATGACCAAATCAGAATGCATTTAAATTCACCAGTCATAGCAAGTTAATGATTAATTATATGTGTTTGCACTAAGAAATTAAATTGTGGGTAATGAGGCAAAACAAAACAGTGCAGCAGAAAGCACAACTTCTTTTATTAAAAGATACAGAGTACCTACCTTAACTAATATATGAAACCTGGAAATATGCAGATGAAAAGCTCACTGGCACACATAAATAGTAGGTTAGGTAGATGTGCATGAACTTATTTCAGGGCATTTGAATACTAAGATTGAATAAGGAAGGAGTAACTTTATATTACTACTTGTTGTAAAGTTAGTTCTATAGCCTTCGAAACAATACTGTGGCTATTTTTATTTGAACCCAAATCACATGTCGTATTTACTTGTGCACAATGACTTAAGTCATGAGTTCATGTAAGCTATTGTATTTCATCGTATAATAAATGACACTGCATAATAGTCGCACCCTCATTTTTTGGGTGGCAGAATTAGTGATTTGTATTCCTCGCATGGTCACAGAACTGTTTGGGGCGGATTCCTCAATTCTTCCTTATTTCTCCGAAGGCAAGGCAGTTTTGAAACTATGAAATATAGATCTCCATATTTCTCTTCCCCCCCTTGCAAAAAGCTCAATTTTGGCCTTTGGAAAAAGCAGGAAGGGAGGGGGAAATTTTCGTTCTCCTTAATCCAGAGGCAAGACAGTTTAAACAAACAAGCGAACAAAAACTGAACTGTTTGTCTGAAGCTGCAAAATTCCTCCTCCTGTCTTGGGAGGCAAGGCAGTTTTTTTAAACCATTCAGAAACTGGAGAAACATAGGCAGATTTTTAAAATTGTGTAATAGTTGCACATCTGGTTTTTGTTAAAAAATGGAATTAAAAAGTGTGCCTATTATGCAATGAAATATGGTATTTTCTTTCTCTTACACTTTGAAGTGTATAAAGTAGTATGTAGTTCTACCACATAGTTCTGCTTGGGTGTTGCATGTTAATTACTTCTCCTCTTCTATTCTCTCTTGCTACTTCACTACATGTGTAGAAGAAATCCCTGTTTTTCACACAAAGTGACATCAGCAGACTATGATGTTGAGTATACTGGAATATTAATTGATCTAGTTTCTAAACAACATCTTGGAAGATGGTCAAGAGTTCTTTAAAGTATTGGCTACTCCATAAAACATAAATACTTTTAACAAATTTATTTTTTGATGTGTGAAATAACATTAGAACAAATTAATAAACTTAAGCAGATTTAAAGACAACCGACAAACCTGTCCGTCACGTCCAATCTTTACTGGCTTATGTTCATTCCAAGGATTGGTTAGGTGAGAAGACTTTGTGAATGGTAATTCACGCCTAAATATATAAGCGACATGTAAAGGGCGGCATATAAATGTTGTAAATAAATAAATAAATAAAACACAATTTAATGTCACACAATAATGTCTTTCTAGGTACAGGTAATCCTCAAGTTATGAACAAGATAGGTTTGTTCTTAAGCTGAATTTGTATGTAAGTTGGAACAGGTACATTTTTAAAGTGTAACAGTGACTTATGGGTGGCTCCATGACTCTTGACTTCCTAAAACAGGCTTGCATAATTGGTGGCCCTACCCGTGTTTGGGGCTTCAATTTTCAGAAGCCCTAGCCTGTTTCTTCAATAGCTAGGAATTCTTGAAGTCCAAAATACCTGGAGGGCGGCAGGTTGCACATGGCTGTCTTAAAGCCTCCATGTTTCCCAAATTTGGAAAGGGAGGGGAGCAATGCCTGAAAATGAGTCAAATGACTCAATCATAATTCCTGAAGACCAGAAATAGTTTTTTTAATTAATTAGCCTTCTAAAGGTGGGCAGGGTAAAAGCTGCCTCTCTCCTGCTCAAACTGTGCATTCTTGAAATATGAGATTAGATGTCTACATTTAATTATATAGCAGATGGCCATATTTGATTAAGATATATATTAAAGTGGGAGAGCATTTTTTACTGAGGTTGCAATACAAAGAACATAAGTTTTACCAATTCCTAATAGCCATTGTATCAAGGAAATTCTGCTATCACCTCCTATGCCAATTCACATTAGAAAGAAAGCTTTCACTATGTTCTGAAACTACGCAGTGTTGAACTCCATCAGAAATGTTATCTGCTTGTTTCGAGGATATACTTAGATTTTATTCTCCCCAAACCAGATCCTTCACAATACCCATTTTATAAGATTTTCCACTCATTGTACCTGCATATCCAATCTATCTTAAACACGCCTCCAAGCATTCTTGCATTCATTCCTGCAGGAAGCACCCAATGTATAGGAGATCCTCCATGGTGAGATTCAGAAGCTAATCTTGCAAATCCTAGAAGAATTGGAATACTCCATTGAAGGAAGATCAACAATAATGTTGCAATACCTTTCAATCTAAGTACTTCTCTTAGTTACCTTGGAATTTTCCACTCTCTCTCACAGAAAATATCAAGATAACACTCCTTGCTGATCTGAAGGCTGCATTGAGTTTTTTCTCATTGACTGGGAGAGTTGACCAGACACCCTATAGAGGTAAGGACACAAGCAATTATATATCAAGGAGATTTTGAGTTTAGCTCAATGGCAAAGACACTGATAACAAATATATCATCCCAGGTTTAATCCCAATAATTAAATGGATACAACAGAGGACTGAGAAAGAGACTGAAATATTTGAAATCTACTGATTGATAATGATAACAATAACAATAATTTGTTACCCGCCTCCCCCAGCGGCTTGAGGCAGGCAAAACATATGAACATAAAAAATTTACAATAAAATACATAGATAAAACCCCATAATTATAAAAAAAAACCCAGGGCACAAAATGAACATGCAATGTTAATAGAATGTAAATTCAAAACTTGATTCAGAGGTGACTGGGTAGGCCCGCTGGAAGCTCTTCCAACAGGAAATTCCAGAGTCTTTGGGCAGCTGATGACAAAAGATCCTCTGTGTGATGGCTGCCAGTCAGGTTTTGGCTGGTTCGAGTAGATGCCCCTCCAGAGGACCTGAGTGTCCTAAGGGGGCCATGGATTGTATGAGTGAAGGTGATCCTTTAGGTAACCTGAACCCAAACCATGTAGGGCTTTAAAGATCAAAACCATCACGTTTTGGGAACTAATTAGCAACCAGTGAACTGAATTTAGGATGGGTGCAATATGCTTACTCCTAGATGTTACTGTAACCAGTCTGGCTGCTCTGTTTTGAACTAATTAGAGTTTACAAACTTGGCAAAAAGGTAACCCAATAAAAGCACATTACAGAAGTTCAACCTTGAGGTTCCCAGTGCATGCACCACTATTTGTGTTTTGATGGCATGGAGAAATATATTTGGGTATCTGTAGATGTTGCGGGCTAGGATGGGGCACAGCTGGCCTATCAGACTCCTGACCGTCGCATCTACGTGGGCTGACATTTGAAGAGTCGGCTCCAGGAGCACTCCCAAGCTGTAAACACTGCTAAAAAGAGATTGGAGTACATGGATCAGATTGGGGTGCAGTGTAGGGGAGACGAGGATAGTTGATGCATATATCTATGGCTACCTGTAGATTTGTATTTTAAGAGGACTAAATGTATGTTGTATGTTATGTCTGCACTGTTTGTTTTTGATAAGGCCAATTGGCTAATCAATAAAAATTGTTGTTGTTTCTTTGCAAGAGATCTTATGTCAAAGAAACAGTTGAAGGTTTAATAATTAAAAACAGCAATTTATTCCAGGAAGGATATTAGAAGCAAAGATGAAGTACTTTGACCATAAAATGAGAAGACAGGAAAGCTTGGAGAAGATAATGATGCTGGGAAAAATGGAAGGAAAAAGGAAGAGGGGCCGAACAAGGGCAAGATGGATGGATGGCATCCTTGAAGTGACTGGATTGACCTTGAAGGAGCTGGGGGTGGTGACGGCTGACAGGGAGCTCTGGTGTGGCCTGCTCCATGAGGTCACGAAGAGTCAGAAGCGATTGAACAAATAAACAAAGCTTCTGCATACAAGACATTACTTGAAAATATCTTGCATGTGGAATCTGGCTTACCTTAGCTTTGGCAAGTGAGACATTCTCATGGTTGTTACTTTTTATAAGAAAAAATCTTGCATCTTGGAGAATGTATTTAAGTCTGCTGGTTTGGTCTGGAAGGGAAAAAAGAAAGGTAATTGTATTGGCATTACCATACCCAGAAGTAAACACATGTCTATTCACAGCTTTTTGTAACACAAGCTTTAACAATTACTGTTGCACGGCTATTTTTCATCCCAGTGGAATTTGCCCAAGCTCCATTTCTAATATTAGAAGATATATATGGTCAATATCTGAGAACTGTGCCTTTTAATCAGGAACAGGCAACTTGTTTCTCACCAGATCCTTTGGATTACAAGTCCTACAAAACCCATTACAGGACCTTTGGTCCAAAATCATTTGATTACACCATTCCAGCAAATTTAACCTTCACATTTATGTCACAGCATGCAATGCCAAGCTCTTAAAAGTAAAATAAGCAGTTTCAGATAAAAGCCAATGTGACACTAGTAATGTTCTGACAGGTTTCTCTCTTAGTTTACTACAGTAAAATATAAGATCCCAAGAAATCCATTTCTATATGAATTTTATTTTCAAATATCACTGCACCATTTCATTGCTTGCCAATTGTATTTTTTGCAATTACAAAATACATGCAAATTAGTAAATTTAGATGGGAAAACATCATTTGTTTACCATAATTTCCATGTACATCAGAACATTACCACATTTAATGTAAATTAATGAACACCAACACAATAGCTTGCAATGGCAGCATGCATTTAAAAATCGAATTGAAATTATACCTTTTTGGACAGCACGAACGGAAGATGATAATTTCTCATGCTTCTTTTCTGAACCTGTATTTAGCCAAAGTACATTTGTTCAGATTGAGCCTTAATAGAGATACGATACAACTTTTACAGTCTTTTCACATACTATTTTCATTCATGACAAATTATTCCTCCTGATGCGCACCCACACACACAAGAAGAATGCTGCTTAAAGTGCACAAGGGTTTGTTTTGGAATTTTAGGTAGTTTCATTTTGGTTGGTTTGTTTTGTTGGACTAGTTTTCTCCTCAGAAAACTAGTCAATGAATCATCATCTTCCAAGTTTTTAAAAAGTGAAAATTCCACTTATGCAACAAAATAGCATTGACATAACAAAAAAGCCTACTTGCTCAAATAAATCACACAGAACATGCCAAAATACCACCTTGTCCAGTTACATGTCCAATAGGGTTCTATGACCCACTAATTATTTTGTATAATGCAATTTCAGGATTTTAGTGCAGATCATGGTAGTAAGAGAAGCAGTAACAGAATACCTGCATATGACTCTGATGCAGAGCTTCCACTTCTATCAAAAACAATGGGAGAGATGCCTCTAGCTCTTTTCCTTGCCTTCTTTTTCTCATCTAAGACCACCAAAACAAGCAACAGATTCATACCAAAAACATCCATCAGAAATGCTTGCAAGGCCAGTACAGTAGTTTATTTCATTCTCACAATTTTAAAGATTACTTCTTCATTAGGCCTTCATTATTTGTTCAGAAATCAATTATTCTGCCAAAAAAGTATGAGATTTCTTTTTAGAACTCAAGGGAATTTTGGTTGTTTGACTTGAGCAGCAACACAGCATGTCGCCTGGGAACCTCAAGAAATTTCAAGATCAGCCCATCTCTTTCTGATTCTCTGGTGTTCAGTCAAACATTTTAAAGCCTTGGTAGCTCTCTTTACCCTATCACAATGATTTAGAAGTTAGCAAGCATTTCTAGGAACAAATGCAGCACATATCTCATTTAAAACCCAATATTTACCATATATGCTTGAGTATAAGCCGAGTTTTTCCACCTCCCCCCCCTTTTAGGCTGAACCCCCCTCTCCCCGGCTTATACTTGAATGAATTATTTATTATTTTACTGGATTATTATTATTATATTTATGTTTTTATTCTATTTATTATTATCATTACATTTACATTACTTTATTATTATTTTTATTACATTTATAATTTTACTCTATTATTATTACATTTATTATTTTACTCTATTATTATTGGAAAAATACAAAAACACATTTACATTGAAGGTTAGAATAATGGTTTGATCAGAGTAGGGCAGTCTTACCTTAAATTACAGTTTTATATAAATATTCAGAAAATTTAACCTACTGATGCCTCAATTAATGTAATTTAATTGGTTTCTATTTTTATTTTGAAATGTACCAGTAGCTGCTGCATTTCTCATTCTCGCCTATATTAGAGTCAACAGGTTTTCCCAATTTTTTGTTGTAAAATTAGGTGCCTTGGCTTATATTTGGGTCGGCTTACATTTGAGAATATACAGTACATGTTAGTTCAGCACGCTTGCCTTCACTGTTCTGTATCTCACTCTGGTAATATCTGAGTGATACAAGCCAAGGGAAGTTCCTGTCACTACCAGTGAACCTCATGAAAGTGCTGTACTTGAACTAGAAGCATACAAATGTCACTAAAATGGATAGAGTTCTTTCTGTAAGTGGCAGTCACACTACACTGCGAAAACTAATGCTGTTACAGAGTTTCTGAATGAACGAAGCTTTGGAAGACTAAGAAGACAACAGCATGAAAGAAGCACAGTAACAGAAAGGGGCACTGTTTAATATGGAAATACCAAGAGGTAAAATCATTGACAAAAGGAATTGGGCTTCAAGTTTGAAATCTAATTTAGAAGGAAAAGGCCCTAATTTCCTTGCCCTTCAGTCCTTCTATTCCAATGTTTTACAGTAAGCCATTCCCACTTGTGGTTTTCAATTTTACAAATTTGATTATTCATCGATTTAATTACTATGTTCTATCTAGGAATCTCCAGGTCTTCCAAGCATGAATCTTGAAGCACCTAGAGACTTTTTTTAGAGAGAACCCTTTTCTAGGTATTTGTCAGCCCTTCGTCATGATTCCATGATCAACTTTCAGCAGAAATTAACTAGAGTTGTGCTAAAGGATCTAGAGATTGCAAGAGAGGCATTCCCTTGAGTAAAATAATGTTTTTTATTTAGTTTCCTCACTTTTGCAGATTCCTTGTGCCCCTAATTCTCCAGCAAGAGTGAATGGGGCTGACTGTACTAGACTATGTTTACAAAATCGTTTCCAATTAGTTGGAAACTAATACCTTGTCTTTGATTACATCTCAGGTCTTGGTCAACAAGTCTTCCCCAGAACTGTTACAGAGGTTTTTGCCCCAGAGCATACCTTTAGCCAGATATCTTGCTCGATATTGTGATCAATAGTGGCATAGATGAGTATATAAGTGGGGTATGTACTGTAAAACTACTTGAAAACTTTTTCTCCATAATATGAGAAGAATCAAAATTGGGGGAAAACAACTACTGGAGAAAGAGCAATCTTCTTAGGTTGTTCTGTTTCTCACAGCCTTTGATCATAAAACTCAGCAAGATACTAGTTAACTCTTTGGCGTATGTTTTCCAGGCTTGTGGGGCTCTTTTGCCACCTGCCAGTAATATCAAAGCTCATATTCTCTAGTCACATTTAAATGAAGTAGTTGAGTACTGATAAGTATAGAATACAATTAAATTGCACTCCCTACCTGATATTTCTGAGCCTGAGCGTGATCTGACTGATCCATCAGTAAAGGATGCAGATTCAGAATCGGAATCGCTAGCTTCACTTCGTGTGTCATAATCATTTCCTTCTTTCTGATCTCTCTCATCTTGATCATACTCTTCATCCTCATCTCCATCCTCTTCTACTTCTTCATCTTCTTCTCCATCATCATCTTCTTCCTCTTCTTCTTCTTCCTCCTCCTCCATCCCTTCCTCCTCTTCCTCTTCCTCATTCTCAGTGTTTCCTGGATCAGAGGAGCCACTACTACCTGTTTCACGATCTGAACCATATTCTTCAGAATTCACTTCTTCTTTTGAAGAGTGGCTGGACCTGCTTGTCCGTCTGTCCACATCATGCCTTACTCTCTGTTTGAATAACATCAACAGTCATCAATGCCTAGCTTTTCTAGAGAAAGCTCGTAGAACCTACATGAGAGAACAGCTGATATTTTGCTAGTTATCAAAACCTTTCAAATGTATCTTCTATATTAAACTATGTGCTGAAATGCTTATAAATCAGTTTATCATTGCACCATCAGAGCAATGTGCATAACATTACAAAGTTTACAACACACAATTAAAGCAAAACAGAATATGTGGCGCAGCTGCATTAAGTTCACTCTGACCAAAAGGTCATGAGTTCGAAGCCAGCCCGGGTTGGAGTGGGTTTCCAACCAATTGTGTAGCCCGTTGTCGACCTTTGCAACCCGAAAGACAGTTGCATCTGTCAAGTAGGAAAATAAGGTACCACCTTAAAGTGTGGGGAGGCTAAATTAACTGATTTATGAAGACATAAAGACTTCAGCAAAAGCATGCAGGGAATGCGGAAGTACTTCATCAGTGTCGCAGATGGACGATGAAAGCGACAGCTCCCCTGGTGGCCAGAAAAAAGTTAAATAGCCTCTGTCTGTCTGTATATGTTGTATGTCAAAACTGGCACTGAATGTTTGCCATATATGTGTACACTGTAATCCGCCCTGAGTCCCCTGCAGGGTGAGAAGGGCGGAATATAAAAGCTGTAAATAAATAAAATAAATATTATTGTTGTTGTTATTTATACCCTGCTTTTTCTCTGCCAAAGGAGACTCAAAGCA
This sequence comes from Anolis sagrei, assembly GCF_037176765.1. Lineage (NCBI taxonomy): Eukaryota > Metazoa > Chordata > Lepidosauria > Squamata > Anolidae > Anolis > Anolis sagrei. The sequence goes on from NC_090026.1 coordinate 55,909,296, forward strand.
GCTAACAATAAAATGGTAACAATATAAGAATTAAAACTTAACACATACAAACATTTAAATAGGAATAAACTTATGCAAGAGAACAGCATCATTAAAACCTATTAACAGTTGGATGTCCTGCTAAAACTGAGCAAGTTTTAGCAAGAGTAGAAATTCCACAATCAGGATGCTGCCAAAGAAGTAAAAACTTCTGTTGACAGCATAACCTAAGGCCTCTGCATAAGACTTTTTTTTTGTCATGTCAGGAGTGACTTGAGAAACTGCAATTCGCTTCTGGTGTGAGAGAATTGCCGTCTGCAAGGACGTTGCACAGGGGACACCCGGGTGATTTGATGTTTTTATCATCCTTGTGGGAGGCTTCTCTCATGTCCCCGCATGAGGAGCTGGAGCTGATAGAGGGAGCTCATCCACCTCTCCCCGGATTCGAACCTGCGACCTGTCGGTCTTCAGTCCTGCCAGCACAGGGGTTTAACCCACTGAGCCACTGGGGGCTCCACAAGAAGAAGTGATAGGGGATCATTTGTACTTGGGCTACAAATTTCAGTCTTCCCTCTCAAGCATCTTTTACAAGGACTATAAAGCACAGGTCAATACATACCGCTGATGCATCTGGTGTGGAGGACTTAGCCCTTCTGTCAGCATCCCTTTTCCTCACGCATGCCTTTTCAGATTGAGGTTTATACGGATCTCTTGAGCTGCTGCTTGTCATTCGAGTCTTCCTGTCACTTTCTGGCCGCTTGTTTCTATCAGACCTCTGATATTCCTCATTCTTGTATTCCAAAACTGCCTTTCCTTTTGTGCTCACTATTCTTTTGTTGTTGCTAACAGTTGAACTTGGAGGTTTTGGCAGTATTTGCCTTGAGGAATGCAAAGAAGCCTTCTGTTTCTTACTGTCTGCGGTCTCCATCCTCTCACTTTTTCTTTTGGATCCTTAAATTTAAAACAATAACAAAAACAAGTTTTGAAGTATTTTAGAGTACCTGAACTTTACTGAACCAATATTCAACAAACAAGGTAAGCAAACGTATTAGGCATAAGGACACAGTGCTAAAAGCCATTTTGTTTTACACCACTGACATACACAAATTCTAATATTATTCACTATTTAAAGTTCTGAAAACTGAAGTTTAATGGTCAAAATGACTAGACCAGTGGTTCTCAACCTAGGGTCCCCAGATGTTTTTGGCCTACAACTCCCAGAAATCCCAGCCAGTTTACCAGCTGTTAGGATTTCTGGGAGTTGAAGGCCAAAAACAACTGGGGACCCCAGGTTGAGAACCATTGGACTAGACAAAGGTCTCAAAGAGTAACCCAATTTGGCTATCCTATTCAACATGCTTCCCTATGGGAATTTTGACTGCTTCTTCATTACATATCTGAGTGCTTCTATTACATTCACACCATTTTTAAAATTATTATAGTATACTGATGACCAGAATTCTGCTGTATTTCTTTTCCAACAAGCAAAAAAAATTAACACAGAACAAACCATGTTCTGTCTTGTTTGGTGAGAGACAGAATGCATATAGGTCATTTAGCCTAGGTGTGGGTGAATGAACTGCACTGCCTTTATTTTTCTGATTTTAACTTTATATTTACTGATTTTAGTGAACTTTTCCTAGGGATAGATTTTCTCTCACTTCCTGTTGCTTCACCCCCATTTGTAACTAGGAGTTGGATGTTGGTAACTGCCTCTGTGTGTGCTTATATATTACACAGAGAGATTTAGGGGAAAGATCGTAATGGGGGAAATGCAACATAATCAACCATAAATTCACATATTATTTTAATCCATACTACAATCAAGATGGAATTATAGCTTTTTGACAATATCTAATATTGATGCAGAAGCTCGTATTATTGTGGAGGATCTTATGTATTGCCTGTTTTGTTGATGTACAGTTAATGTTTTAGTCAATGTGATGTTCATGCACTGGAATAACAAAAGAATGAATTCTTAAGAGCTCAAATAGCCTTTGAAAATTGGCAGGGGGGGGGGGGGAAGGACACTGGACATTTCAAAAAGAATGTGCAATGTAGAGCAATGTTGTCGTGAAATAGGAAACAGGGAAGTGGCACTATAAGTAGATGCTCTTCCTTGAGTGTGCTGTAAAGATCACACTGCCAGAACTTCACTGTAAGAACCAAACTAGACATAATGCCGTTAACACAATGGCTAGTTATGTGAACAGCACCATGTTTAGTTTGATCTTTATTCTGTTTCCTCAGAATCTTTGAGGAATACCCAAAACCTCAAGTAGCATACCCTTTTTCTCACTTTTATCTTGCTCACTATCAGGGTTATACAGCTCATCGTCATGATCAGGTGCATCAGTCAAGATATCCTCCAGAACATTCAATTCACCATCTGTAAACAAAATGTGATTTAAAAAAGACATTCAGAAACAGCAGTATCTGGGTGTAATATCGACTTCAATAGTGCTACATTCCAAAATCATACATATTTTCTTTCATCACTTTACTTAAGATAGTCAAGCTCTTCTTCAGTTAAGAGTTATTACGGTATATGCATGTATATGACTAAGTATATATGACAAAACCGCATTGAGTCGCCTAATTAGGCTGAAAAATGCGGTATAGAAATAAAGCAAATAAATAAATAATAAATAAGTTTCTGTAAGGATCGTCTCCTCTGTGTGTGTGTGTGTGTGTGTGTGTGTTAACAAGGTTAACAAGCTTGAACTATTCCCTGCGTGGGGTATAACTCGGGGAGTTTTTGGAATGGATTTTGGGACTTACTGAAACACTTGCTTCAGAACTTACATGAAGTAAATTCCAGGCTGAGAGCCTATTATACTTGTATCCTTGCATCATTTGAAGAAAGAAGAAATCTACAAAGAAGATGCATGAATTTAATGCTAAGGACTTTATGTGAGTTTTATTTCTGCAGATGGACTGAGCTATTTCAAAGCTGGATATTTTGTGTTTTTGAAGCTGCTTATTTGACTCTGTTACTTAAGAGTATATTTTGATTTTCCCATTTACTTGGCTCATATTTACTCATTGTGGATGCACAAAGGGCAGGGAAGTCTGGACAGGACTGCACGCATTCTGGGTTTGCTTTCGTAAAAACTCCAACAAGAGTGAAACTAATAAAGTCAGTGTTTTGATCATGGTGTCACTGAAAATTCAATCCTCATTATAAAAAAAAGAACAATATTCAGATTAGGTTTCACACTTATCATTCTCAACCACTCCAGAGGTTTTGTCCTACAATTCTGATAACGTTGAACAACCAGCTCTGTGGCTGGGGTTTATGAGAATAGCAGGCCAAACATGTGGATGGGACTTGGTTGGTAGCCTATGATATGTGAAAACAGTAATAACCCCTTGCACAAAATACTCAGATATCATTAAAAAAATTAAAATTGATCTTTATAATAAAACTACTTCAAATAACACACTGAAAAAGGCTGTGCTACCGTGACTTGGATCCCATTTTCATATTCAATTGCCAGTAATAAATTATAGAGGAAGGATGTGATGGAAATTCATGTCAGCTACAGCATACTTAGGCGATCTCTCGCTGTCCGAGTAAGATTGCCCTCCAAGTGCACTGCCCTGGTAGTGGGTACATAGGTGACTGTGGAGTCCTATTCTTGACCAGCATGTTCTCTCACAGTGAGGGTATGGGTAACCAGGTGGAAGGCGGTCCTGGTCGAGGTTGGCTTGACGCACCTTCCTCTTGGCACGTTTCTCTCTTTTGCCCTTCACTTGTGCCTCTTCAAATTTTACAGCACTGCTGGTCACAGCTGAGCTAGAGTGCTCTAGGGCCAGGGCTTCCCAGTTCTCGGTGTATATGCTACAGTTTTTAAGGTTGGCTTTGAGCCCATCTATAAATCTCCTTTCCTGTCCTCCAACATTCCGTTTTCCATTCTTGAGTTCGGAGTAGAGCAACTGCTTTGGGAGACGGTGATCAAGCCTTTGAACCCGCCTGTCTTCCCAAGAGATTTGCAGGATTTTTCAGAGGCAATGCTGATGGAATCGTTCCAGGAGTTGCATGTGAAGTCTGTAGATAGGCCACGTTTCACATGCATATAGCAAGGTTGGAAGAACAAGAGCTTTATAAACAGGCACCTTGGTATCCCTAAGGATATCCCCGTCCTCAAACACTCTCTGCTTCATTCGGAGAAATGCTGCACTCACAGAGCTCAGGCGGTGTTGTATTTCAGTGTCAATGTTGATTTTTGTGGGGAGGTGGCTGCCCAGATAGCAGAAATAGTCAACATTTTCTAATGTTACACCACTAAGCTGTATTGCTGGCATTGCAGATGGATTGGCTGGTGCCTACTGGAAAAGCACTTTGGTTTTCTAGACGATCAATGACAGACCGAGCTTCTCGTATGCTTCTGCAAAGGTGTTTATAGTGGCTTGCAGGTCTTCTTCTGAATGTGCACAGACAACGTTGTAACCAGCATATTGGAGTTATATATCATATGTTGTTGTAACCTTGGTTTTGGCTTTCAGTCTGCTGAGGTTAAATAGCTTGCCATCTATCCAATAGATCATTTCCACTCCGGTGGGAAGCTTCCCATCAACAAGATGAAGTATCATAGTGACGAATATAGAAAATAAGGTTGGGGCAATAACACATCACTGTTTGACACCTGATTTCACCTTAAATGGGTCACTTTGGGAGTCACTGCTGTCTAAGACTGTTGCCATCATGTCATCATGGAGGAATCCCAGGATGTTCACAAATTTGTCAGTATACAGCAGGCATGAACAAAGTCTGGCCCACCAGGTGTTTTGGACTTAAACTTCCTAAAGCCTACTGGCTTGGAGGGCTGAAGTTTGCCCATGCCTAGTACACAGCCTATTAGAAAAAAATATTCATTTTGCTACTGATGAGTTCATTTTACTTCAAGCACAGATCTTTAAGTTCTTCCAATCAGGTACATTTTTGAGAAATAAAGTCTTCTCTTCCCAATCCAGTTCACAATTCTGCTATTTGCTCACTGTTATTCAATGGAATATAGAGTGTCTAGTTAGAAACTTGATTTTTGGCAAAGGGCAAACATTCTTGTGTACTATGGACTAAGTTCAAAATATACGAAACAGTATGAATTGGATGCACACTACTCTTCTGAAAATGGGTAAAGTGCAGTCTCTGGGCAACATACAGCTCCTGGAAGTTTTTTTTTGCTTCCTAAGCTCCATGAAATTCTCTAAGATATAGGACCAACACCTACTGTCAAATATCACTGGCATGATCTCTCATGATGTCTCAAGCCCAGTAATTTGAAATTTGATAGCAATCTGACAGCACAAAGGGAAAGTGGTGGACCTGTGGGTAGGGTACAATTAGAGTAGGCTGGGACTAGAGGTATTGCAGATGAGCCCCTGCTGCACAAATTTAGAAAGAGAAAGTTGCTTCTAGCTCCCTTCCTCTTTACAAAAAATCAAGTTCTTGTTTCAGGGAAAACAGATGAAACCAAGTAGTTAATGAAGCTTAGTGGTATGTTAGTTTATCCTAAAGAAGAAACTTGATCCTTGGTGCTAGACGTCAAGAGAAAAACTAAAAATCCCTTTTCAGAAGAGGAGAAACATTGTTGCCTTTGAGGAGTTGTGGGTTTTTCGGGCTGTATGGCCATGTTCTAGAAGCATTCTCTTCTGACGTTTTGTCTGAATCTATGGCAGGCATCCTTAAAGGTTGTGAGGTCTGACTTCACAACCTCTGAAGATTTTTTTTGTCGTGTCAGAAGCGACCTGAGAAACTGCAAGTCGCTTCTGGTGTGATAGATTTGGCCGTCTGCAAGGACGTTGCCCAGGGGACGCCCGAATGATTTGATGTTGTATCATCCTTGTGGGAGGCTTCTCTCATGTCCCCGCATGAGCTGGAGTTGATAGAGGGAGCTCATCCGCCCCTCCCCGGATTCGAACCTGCGACCTGTCGGTCTTCAGTCCTGCTGGCACAGGGCTTTAACTCACTGCGCCACCGCAGGCAGCCAAAACGTCAGAAGAGAATGCTTTTAGAACATGGCCATGCAGCCCGAAAATCCTACAAAAACTTTATTTAACCCTCTGTGCCATCGCAGGCAGGCAAAACGTCAGAAGAGAATGCTTCTAGAACATGGCCATACAGCCCGAAAAACCTACAAAAACTTGGTGATTCCAGCTATGAAAGCCTTCGACAATACATTGTTCCCTTTAGACCTTCCTAGACCATTGTTGGGGGAATAATTCTCTGGCAACTCTTTGCTGGGGAAGGGCTCTTTCTGCATCCCACACTACCAAAACTAATACCTTTTTCTTTTTGATATCTTGTATTTTTCTATTCCTCCTTTATCATAGCTCAAATGGGAAAAGCTAGAGCTGGCCAAGGAGTGTGAGGGAGAAACTTTTACAGACCTGTAAAAATATGAACTAGTAATAACAAATACATAATAAATTGGCCTTTTCCCTAAAAATGAGGATACTGCAACAAACATGGTCATTTAAAAATCCAGCCCTCGTTTTATCTTTCAAAAGTCTGAAGAAATGCAACAAGGCTTTCCAAATACTTCAGAAACTATAGTTAACATTGGACAAAATTTCAGGTAAGCAACAGCTCTGTCATTCTTATTCAGTGATTTCTTGACCCTTCCTTGCTTCAAATACTCTAGATCTTGTCACAGTATTCTACAAGATCAGATTATGGACCTGAGGTTTCTATGTTACAGAATTTGGAAACCAACTTAATATTTTTCAATTTTGTAATACAGGAATTCTTGGATTAGCAAAGCCTCTGGCAAAGACAATCTTTTTATGACATCTTTTTTTGTGGAGGCACAGCCCAGGCCAAGCCTTTCTTATTTTCTGCCCAGCTGGAAGCCTTTTTTAAAAAGCAGAATTGACATTGGGAAGATGGTGCAGGAGGTCTTCAGAAAAGCATTTTTATACAGACCTCCTTCACCATACATACAGCAGCATGTTTGCAATGAATAAAGCAATGCAGCTTGAATTGGGAAATAATGCCAATGAGATCCTACTGCTGCTGTGCTTATGTATATCAGGTAAGGTAAATAGATGCTTTCAGAAGCACTTAGTGAACATGTGTAAAGAGCAAAACAGAAACAAAAGGGGGAAAGTGGATTAGTTTGCCTCCTCAGCTTCCATGTTTTGTTAAAAAAACATATCTATACCTTTCCCACAAAAACAAAAATCATAAGCAAAGTGGAAATTGTTGGAAAAAACTAATTTTGCAAGGAGCATTCAAGTGGTCTCTAGAATACTCAAAATAGTTTGTCTATGCAAAATTTCCCTGATTTGCTTCATTTATTTCACATGTGTATCATGTTAGTTTTCTGTAAGTTTGCTGAGATATACTGAACTGTTGTTTTGTTTTTTGTGGAGGAAGAAACCTATCCCATTTCCTTCCAAGCTATTTCTAACTCTAATATTGAAATTTCTTTAAAGAAATAAATCCCAGGACAATAACTATTTTGTAACTGAAGTATAACTGTATAAGCACATTCAGTCAATATATTATTTCCAAGTAAAAGTACAACAGAGACTCATACTGTCTCAGAAACCATTTCCATTTAAGCAGAGCATGCCTAAATGTGTCAAAGGCTACTCTAAATCATAAATATAATCAAAACCCAAGAGACTATAATCACATTCAATAAGGGTTTTATAGTTTTATTCTAGACAACTTCTATCTGAACATAGGTCAGTCTGCTAGAGAATAAGGGCCCATCTACATGGATATTTTACCACTATGCGAGAGCCGATTCAGGTTAATGCAGCATGGAACCATGTTGCAAAAAGCCAAGAGATGCTTCAGAGTCTCCCCAAACCTATTTATATGGTCATTTCATATCATGGGTTCAGGTGGTATGAAGACATGAAATAAGATTTAGTGCCCCTTGTCTTGTCTTAGAACTGACCACCAGCTGAAAATGGCTAGTCGCCATCTCTTGTTGACTGCAATGACATTGACTGGGACAAAAGGGCAATTGGAGAAGGAAAGAGAAAAAAGAGGGGCGATTCTTTCTTTCCCCTCCTATGTTGCTCTAGCACTCCAGTCGACAAGCCATTTCAGAGTTGGTTGTCTCTGCTACAATCAGAACAAGAGGGGATGGCCAGGAGCCCTCCCCACCTCTACAGTAGTCCTGAGGCTGGCTGAACAGACTTCCACAGAGGCAATTCAGAGTTCTGCATTCTGGAATAGATTTGGAGTCAAGTGTCAAGGCAGATATGGCCACAGATCTCAACCTGTGGGTCCCATGGTGTTTTGTCCTACAACTCCCAGAAATTCCATACAGTTTACCAGCTGTTGGGATTTCTGGGAGTTGAAAGCCAAAACATCTGGGGACCCACAGTTTGAGAACCACTGCTATAGACGCAAGAACAGGAAACCTAGATATCTAAACTATAGAATACATATTACAGTGGGCATCAGGGAGATGCATTTGGGGTCATTAAACTAGTTATATTTGTCATTATTTCAGACATTGCTGTTATGGTTTCGGTTCTAGCACCTAGAAGCAGGTGTGCAAACTCAACTAATGTCAACTACTAGGCTGCAGAAGATGGTGCTCCTTTCCAAGGGCTTTAACATTCCTTAAGAATTCAAAATGCAGAGCTGGGATGGGGAAAGTGCAGACTTCGAGGGCCATTTTTGCCTCCAAATATCTCCCTGGTCTCCCACTGTTGCCTTCCTCAATCTAGACCAGGCATCCTCAAACTGCAGCCCTCCAGCTGTTTGGGATTCCAATTCCCAGAAGCCCTAGCCAGCTGTTCAATGGCCAGGAATTCTGGGAGTTGGAGGCTCAAACAGCTAGAGTGTGACAGTCTGAGAATGCCTGATCTAGACCATGGCGACTTAAGATTCTCCAGATGTTGCTAGACTACAGCTTTCTCACTCTCTTAATGCTAGATAGGTTTCCAGAAGAGCTGAAGTTTCTTACTGTGCTAGATTTCCACTATGAGGTATTTTATCTCAAATCTTAGTCATCACCACTCATGCCTTTATGACTTTAAAGGCAGATTACTGAAATGTTTTGTATAAGAATTTATTGTTTACGGTAGTACAGAAGCTTAAGATGGTCCAAATTCCTGTACTCTTGCACACATGAGCTCCATCAAGATGATAGTGCTCTTTTATCTGTATTTGATCTACTGGATAGAGCCTATCCTGACTTTCATGGAAGATAACAATTAAACGATTTAAAAGCCTAAGTGACTTGGATCCAACATACCTGCCACATCATTAAGTTCTGCCATAGTTTATGCAATTTCACTGAGAGCATATTCCTTGCACCATGATTCTATATAGACTAAGATCCTCATCATCTGCAAAAACCAGAGTTACAGTTTTGCTTACTAGCACCCAGAGAAAAAGGTCCCTCTGGGAACTTGCTAAATCCTCCAGATGACTTTATTTTATGCTTCCCCAGAAAGTTACCATGCCATACAAATTCCTAGCAGAGATATTTCTCTAGCACCTCTAACTCTGTAATATGCTAGGAGTCAAAGTAAGCTGGTTTAATGGTGTTTGATGCTATCCGTGGTTTCCACTATCAGCAGTCTGGCCATGAACATATTTCCTATGGATACATGGCGTCTTACAGAACATTAAATAGTATAACAAGTATGTGCTGCAAATGCTATCACAACTTGTACTGGAAGTTTATCCAAGATCAATAATCCTAGAATGAAATATAGAATTTTATTCATTCATTACATATAATAGGGAACAGATTAGCTTTTTATATAGAATCATAGAATCAAAGAGTTGGAAGAGACCTCATGGGCCATCCAGTCCAACCCCCTGCCAAGAAGCAGGAATATTGCATTCAAATCACCCCTGACAAATGGCCATCCAGCCTCTGTTTAAAAGCTTCCAAAGAAGGAGCCTCCACCACATTCCGGGGCAGAGAGTTCCACTGCTGAACGGCTCTCCCAGTCAGGAAGTTCTTCCTCATGTTCAGATGGAATCTCCTCTCTTGTAGTTTGAAGCCATTGTTCCGCGTCCTAGTCTCCAAGGAAGCAGAAAACAAGCTTGCTCCCTCCTCCCTGTGGCTTCCTCTCACATATTTATACATGGCTATCATATCTCCTCTCAGCCTTCTCTTCTTCAGGCTAAACATGCCCAGTTCCCTAAGCCGCTCCTCATAGGGCTTGTTCTCCAGACCCTTGATCATTTTAGTCGCCCTCCTCTGGACACATTCCAGCTTGTCAATATCTCTCTTGAATTGTGGCGCCCAGAATTGGACACAATATTCCAGGTGTGGTCTAACCAGAGCAGAATAGAGGGGTAGCATTACTTCCTTAGATCTAGACACTATGCCCCTCTTGATGCAGGCCAAAATCCCATTGGCTTTTTTTGCCGCCACGTCACATTGTTGGCTCATGTTTAACTTGTTGTCCACGAGGACTCCAAGATCTTTTTCACACGTACTGCTCTCGAGCCAGGCGTCACCCATTCTGTATCTTTGCATTTCGTTTTTTCTGCCAAAGTGGAGTATCTTGCATTTGTCACTGTTGAACTTCATTTTGTTAGTTTTGGCCCATCTCTCTAATCTGTCAAGATCGTTTTGAATTCTGCTCCTGTCCTCTGGACTATTGGCTATCCCTCCCAATTTGGTGTCGTCTGCAAACTTGATGATCATGCCTTCTAGCCCTTCATCTAAGTCATTAATAAAGATGTTGAACAGGACCGGGCCCAGGACGGAACCCTGCGGCACTCCACTTGTCACTTCTTTCCAAGATGAAGAGGAAGCATTAGTGAGCACTCTCTGTGTTCGTCCACTTAACCAATTCCAGATCCACCTCACCGTAGTTTTGCCTAGCCCACATTGGACTAGTTTCCTTGCCAGAAGGTCATGGGGGACCTTGTCGAAGGCCTTACTGAAATCCAGGTACGCTACATCCACGGCATTCCCTGCATCTATCCAGCTTGTAGCTCTATCGAAGAAAGAGATCAGATTAGTCTGACATGACTTGTTTTTGATAAATCCATGTTGACTATTAGCGATGACTGCTTTTGTTTCTAAGTGTTTGCAGACCACTTCCTTAACAATCTTTTCCAGAATCTTGCCCGGTATCGACGTGAGGCTGACCGGACGGTAGTTGTTTGGGTCATCCTTTTTTCCCTTCTTGAAGATTGGGACCACATTGGCCCTCCTCCAATCTGCTGGAACTTCTCCCGTTCTCCAAGAACTCTCGAAGATGGTTGCCAATGGTTCCGAAATGACTTCCGCTAGTTCCTTCAATACTCTGGGGTGTAGTTGATCTGGCCCTGGGGACTTGAACTCATTAAGAGCGGCCAGGTATTCCTGAACGACTTCTTTCCTAATTTGGGGTTGGATGTCCTCCAAACCCTCATCCACTCCATCTTGCTGAGGTTGAAGACTCTCTTTTTGTGAGAAGACCGAGGCAAAGAAGGCATTAAGTAGTTCTGCCTTTTCCCTAATATGTGTGCATGTGTTGTTGTTGTTTATGCCTTCAGTCGTTTCTGACTCTTCGTAACCTCATGGACCAGCCCATGCCATAGCTCCCTGTCAGCCGTCACCACCCCCAGCTCCTTCAGAGTCAAGCAAGTCACTTCAAGGATACCATCCATCCATCTTGCCCTTGGTCGGCCCCTATTCCCCTTTCCTTCCATTTTCTCAAGCATCACTGTCTTCTCTAAGATTTCCTGTCTTCTCATGATGTGGCCAAAGTACTTCATCTTTGCCTCTAATATCCTTCCCTCCAACGACCGGTGGGCTTTATTTCCTCAAATATGGACTGGTTGGATCTTCTTGTGGTCCAAGGCACCCTCAGAATATGCATGTGTATGTATATAAATGCAATTTTTCCTTGACAGGTGATCTGGCAGAGATGTGATTGGGAACATAATTTTCATCAAAAGCAAATAATTCATTCTGAGTATTGGTGCCATCCTAATACTAGATCAGTGCCATCCTAATAGTAGATTTTTATTGGTATGTTTAACCAGAAAAGCTTTTTGTAGCAGTTTCCCCAGACTAGAGGAGTTGCCAACAAAACAAAATACGGTTAATGTGTAACACATGTAAAGTAGGTATTGAGAAAGCCCACAAAAATGTTTTATGGGTGTTACAGTTTAAAATTTCTATTTCCCATCTTTACAAGAACCTCAAATTATACATTAGTCTAAAAAAAGATTTCAAATTCATAAGTACAAGCAACATACTTTGGTGAACTGCCTATGAACTAACAATTTACTATCTAAGCCTTCCATCCTCAAATATTATCCCTATAGTCTAATCTTCAGCAGTTCAGATTTATTTATGTATTTATTTACGACATTTACATGCCGCCCTTCTAACCCCGAAGGGGACTCACGAGCGGCTCAGAAGGTATATATTACATACAATATATTATATTATTAGTATATAATATATAATATTATATAGTATTAGATATATAGTATTAGATATATAATATAGTATTATATATCTAATACTATAAATATTATATGTATATACAATATATTATATTATTAGAATAGCACAGGAGACAAGGTGGAACTGTCCCCTGGCCTCCCCTCTCTTCACTCTGGCCCAGAGCAAGTTTGTGTTGGGGAGAGGCATCTCCAGCTGATGGCATCTCCAGGAGACAAGATGGAAATGAAAATGCAGGCTACAATCTTCCAGTTCATTTCATAGTCATCATGATACACCTATATAAGGTGTTCCTACATAAACCTGACTGTGCAAGACTACCTTGTCAATATTTGCCTCAGCACACAGAAGGCAGAACTACTGCAGTCACCACTCTGCAGTACGTTGTTCCTGTGAAATGCAAAAAGGACCCCCCCCCCTCCTTGGGTTTGAAAAGCTTTCTAAAATTATTTTTAAAACAAGCACTGAACCTAAAAATAAATGCATAATTATGTCAAGGATCAAGCTGTGTGATAACAGGGCCGACTCACACTTGTAAAGTAAGTCTATTTAAATACATTATTCCTCTTACCCCGCTTTGTTCTTAATTCTGCCCACAAATACTCAGTAGTGGAAGAGCAACCCATATTTTCTACACGTTTTAATGTTGTCCATCACGTTTTATGCAGCATTTAAATAACTACTGAACTGCTGTAACACAGAGCTCACATCTAGCACAAACAATGTGATGTGGCGGCAAAAAAAGCCAATGGGATTTTGGCCTGCATCAATAGGAGCATAGTGTCTAGATCTAGGGAAGTAATGTTACCCTTGGTTAAACCACACCTGAAATACTGTGTCCAATTCTGGGCACCACAATTGAAGAAAGATATTGACAAGCTGGAATGTGTCCAGAGGAGGGCGACTAAAATGATCAAAGGTCTGGAGAACAAGCCCTATGAGGAGCGGCTTAAGGAGTTGGGCATGTTTAGCCTGAAGAAGAGAAGGCTGAGAGGAGATATGATAGCCATGTATAAATATGTCAGAGGACGTCACAGGGAGGAGAGAGCAAGCTTGTTTTCTGCTTCCTTGGAGACTAGGACACGGAACAATGGCTTCAAACTACAAGAGATTCCATCTGAACTTCCTGATTAAGAGCCGTTCAGCAGTGGAACTCTTTGCCCCGGAGTGTGGTGGAGGCTCCTTCTTTGGAGGTTTTTAAACAGAGGCTGGATGGCCATCTGTCAGGGGTGCTTTGAATGCAATATACCTGCTTCTTGGCAGGGGGTTGGACTGGATGGCCCATGAGGTCTCTTCCAACTATGATTCTATGAAATAAATAAATAAATAATTTGTTGTTCATTCGTTCAGTCGTCTCCGGCTCTTCGTGACCTCATGGACCAGCCCACGCCAGAGCTCCCTGTCGGCTGTAACCACCCCCAGCTCCTTCAAGGTCAGTCCAGTCACTTCAAGGATGCCATCCATCCATCTTGCCCTTGGTCGGCCCCTCTTCCTTTTACCTTCTACTTTTCTCAGCATAATTGTCGGCTTTGCTGTCTCCTCATGATGTGGCCAAAGTACTTCAACTTTGTCTCTAGTATCCTTCCCTCCAGTGAGCAGTCGGGCTTTATTTCCTGGAGGATGGACTGGTTGGATCTTCTCGCAGTCCAAGGCACTCTCAGCACTTTCCTCCTACACCACAGCTCAAAAGCATCTTTCTTTGCTCAGCCTTCCCTTAGGTCCAGCTCTCACATCCGTAGGTTACTACCGGGAATACCATGGCTTTGACTAGGCGGATCTTTGTTGCCAGTGTGATGTCTCTGCTCTTTACTATTTTATCGAGATTGGACATTGCTCTCCTCCCAAGAAGTAAGCGTCCTCTGATTTCCTGGCCAGAGTCTGCATCTGCAGTAATCTTTGCACCTAGAAATACAAAGTCTGTCACGCCCTCCACATTTTCTCCCTCTATTTTCCAGTTGTCAATCATTCTTGTTGCCATAATCTTGGTTTTTTTTATGTTTAGCTGCAACCCGGCTTTTGCGTTTTCTTCTTTCACCTTGATTAGAAGGCTCCTCAGCTCCTCCTCGCTTTCGGCCATCAGAGTGGTGTCATCTGCATATCTGAGGTTGTTAATGTTTCTTCCAGCAATTTTCAACCCAGCTTTGCATTCATCAAGCCCTGCACATCGCATGATGTGTTCTGCATACAAGTTTAAAAGGTTGGGTGAGAGTATGCAGCCTTGCCGTACGCCTTTCCCAATCTTGAACCAGTCTGTTGTTCCGTGGTCAGTCTTACTGTTGCTACGTGGTCCTTGTACAGATTCCTCAGGAGAGAGACAAGGTGGCTTGGTATGCCCATCCCACCAAGAACTTGCCACAATTTATTATGATCCACACAGTCAAAGGCTTTAGAATAGTCAATGAAGCAGAAGTAGATGTTTTTCTGAAACTCCCTGCCTTTCTCCATTATCCAGCGGATATTGGCAATCTGGTCTCTCGTTCCTCTGCCTTTTTTAAACCCATCTTGAACATCTGGCAACTCTCGCTCCATGTATTGCTGTATTGTATGTATTGTATAATAATAATAAACCTTTATTTATACCTCTATTTTTTGTTTTAAATTAGGATCAAAAACACATTTACTATATACCAGTGGAGAAACCAAGGCCCCTTCTACAGTGCCATATAATCCAGATTATCAAATCAGATATTCGCTTTGAACTGGATTATGCGTCTACACTGCCTTTAATCCAGCTCAAATAAACCTTTATTTATACCCTGCTACAATCTCCCACAGGACTCAGTGCGGCTTACAAGAGGCCGAGCCCAAATACATCATAAAACATAACAACAATACAACAATAAATAACTCATAAGAAAGCAAAACAATACGATAATGACACGGTGCAATTAAAAACCGATGGCAGGGCCAAATGTAAGAATTAAAATTTGAAAATGCTGGGCATGTCCAGGGAAATAGGTTGGATATTTTAATGATAGGCCTCAAACCATGCAGACATATCTCATCTGATGACTTGGAAAAAGCACCTATGTGCTGGTTTTTGTTTTAAATTAGGATCAAAAACACATTTACTATATGCTAGTGGAGAAACCAAGGCCCCTTCTACAGTGCCATATAATCCAAATTATCAAATCAGATATCCGCTTTGAACTGGATTATGCGTCTACACCAGTGTTTCTCAACCTGGGGGTCGGGATCCCTGTGGGGGTCGGGAGGGGGTGTCAGAGGGGTCACCAAAGACCATCAGAAAACATATTATTTTCTGTTGGTCATGGGGGTTTAGGGTGGGAAGTTTGGTCCAATTCTATTATTGGTGGGGTTCAGAATGCTATTTCATTGTGGGTGAACTATAAATCCCAACAACTACAACTCCCAAATGCCATATTGAGTATTTGTGCCAAGTTTGATCCAGACCCATCATTGCTTGAGTCCACAGTGTTCTCTGGATATAGATGAACTCCAAAAACTCAAGGTCAATGTCCACCACACCTTCCCAGTATTTTCTCTTGGTCATGGGAATTCTGTGTGCCAAGTTTGATTCAATTCCATCATTGGTGGAGTTCAGAAGGCTATTTGATGTAAGGTGAACTATAAATCCCAGCAACTCCAGCATTACCAAATGACAAAATAAATCATCCCCAACCACACCAGTATTCAAATTTGGGCGTATCAGGCATTTGTGCCAAATTTGGTCCAGTGACTGAAAATATATCCTGCATATCAGATATTTGCATTGCAATTCACAACTGTAGCAAAATTACAGTTATGAAGTATCAACGAAAATAACGTTATGGTTGGGGGTCACTACAACATGAGGACTTGTACTAAGGGGTCGCGGCGTTAGGACGGTTGAGAACCACTGGTCTACACTGCCTTTAATCCAGCTCAAAGCAGATAATCTGGATTCTGTATGGCAGTGTAGAGGGGGCTTGAAGTGCCCCCTTCCTCCCCGAAGATTCTCGTGAAACAGGGGGAGGGAGGCAAGGAAGGCCTGCGAGGCGACCTTTCCTTGAAAGAAGGGGATCCAAGGCCCGAGCCTGGGGTAGAGTAGGGCGAGCGCGCGACCTTCCCAGGCAGCGCTTCTACGCGAGGCCCCCGCCTCCGCCTCCCACCCAGGCCCCGTTGCTATGGCAGCGAGAAGGTTCACCAAGGAGGGGGAGGCGGCTCTCGGGTACCTTTCTCTTCCCGGCTCTCGGCCGCCATCGTTCCGCTACCACCGCCGCCGCCGACTCCCTCGTCCAGACGGCGCCTTGGCGTCTTGTTGCGCCTGAGAGAGAGCGTGCTCGCCGCTCGCTTATGTGGACGAGGGCAAGGAAGCGATGACAAGAAGCGGCCCGAGAGCCTCAAGCAGAGCGACGCTCCTCTGCCGCTCCCCACCGTCGACCAAAATGGAGACTGCGCAGGCCCCTCCTCCTCCTCCCTCGCTTCCGTCCCGACTCCCTACGCGACAATCCCCTGCCTCCCACAATGCACCTCGCCTTTCACGCACGCTGACGTCATAGCATGCGAAGTGCCGTTCGCTCTGTCGACGTCAAGCCTAGAGATATATATATTTATAGAGCACTCCATCTCTTTGCTCACATCGGGAACGTCTTGGTTCATTGCGACGAGCTTTACACTAGGCTTGGGCAATCCATGGTTCTAAATGGTTCTAAAGTACTTACAAAACTAAAGTTCTGGTGGTGAAAATTTCAGAACTCTAACAAAACTTTCAAAATTTCATTATTATTTCATTATTGGTAATTTTAATGACAGAACCAATTAGGAACTGCCATTTATCATGAAATTTTGAGAGTTTTGTTAGAGTTCTGAAATTTTCACCACCAGAACTTTAGTTTTGTAAATACTTTAGAACCATTTAGAACCATGGATTGCCCAAGCCTACTTTACACCTCTTTCTCCGGAGGTGGAAGTGAGAAGAAAGCTGCACATACACACATAACAATCATCATCATCATCATCATCATCATCACCCAATACAAAAGCCAGCATTATTATTAAATTATATTTCATAATATTCATTATCTATCTATCTTCTATCTATATAAATAAAAATGTAATGTTCGTTTGTGGGATTCACAGAACTCAAAAACCACTGGATGAATTGACACCAAATTTGGGCACAAGACACCTAAGAACCCAATGTATGTCCTTCACTCAAAATTTTTTGATTTTGTCATTTGGGAGTTGTAGTTGCTGGGATTTATAGTTCACCTACAATCAAAGAGCATTCTGAACTCCACCAATGATGGAATTGGGCCAAACTTAGCACACAGAGCTCCCATGACCAACAGAAAACACTGGAAGGGTTTGGTGGGCATTGACATTGAGTTTGGGAATTATAGTTCACCCACATCCAGAGAGCACTGTGGACTCAAACAATGATGGATCTGGACCAAACTTGGCACGAATATTCCATATACCCAAATATGAACACAGATGGAGTTTGGAGGAAATAGACCTTGACATTTGGGATTTGTAGTTGCTGGGATTTATAGTTCATCTACAATCAAAGAGCATTCTGAACTCCACCAATGATGGAATTGGGCCAAACTTAGCACACAGAGCTCCCCTGACCAACAGAAAAAACTGGTGGGCATTGACATTGAGTTTGGGAATTATAGTTCACCCACATCCAGAGAGCACTGTGGACTCAAACAATGATGGATCTGGACCAAACTTGGCACGGATATTCCATATACCCAAATATGAACACAGATGGAGTTTGGAGGAAATAGACCTTGACATTTGGGAGTTGTAGTTGCTGGGATTTATAGTTCACTTACAATCAAAGAGTATTCTGAACTCCACTAACGATGGAATTCAACCAAACATGGCATACACAACTCAACAGTTTCCTGGACCATCTTAACAAAAATCCAATTCACAATGGAAAAAGAAAATGAAGGAAGACTGCCTTTTCTAGATGTCCTAGTCATCCGCAAACCAGATCAACAATTGGGTCACACCGTCTACAGAAAACCCACACACACAGATAGATATCTACATAAAAACTCCAACCATCACCCAAGTCAAAAAAGAAGCACCATTAAAGCCTTGGCAGACCGTGCAAAAAGAATCTGCGAACCCCACCTCCTCCAAGATGAACTGAACCACCTCAACTGGGCTCTCCAGGCCAATGGATACTCCACCTCAGACATCAGAAGAGCTGCAAGACCAAGAACAAGCCACGAGAGTAAAGATGAAGATCCACCCAGAGGATGACCCAAACAACTACCGTCCGGTCAGCCTCACGTCGATACCGGGCAAGATTCTGGAAAAGATTGTTAAGGAAGTGGTCTGCAAACACTTAGAAACAAATGCAGTCATCGCTAATAGTCAACATGGATTTATCAAAAACAAGTCATGTCAGACTAATCTGATCTCTTTCTTCGATAGAGCTACAAGCTGGGTAGATGCAGGGAATGCCGTGGATGTAGCGTACCTGGATTTCAGTAAGGCCTTCGACAAGGTCCCCCATGACCTTCTGGCAAGGAAACTTGTCCAATGTGGGCTAGGCAAAACTACGGTGAGGTGGATCTGTAATTGGTTAAGTGGACAAACACAGAGAGTGCTCACTAATGCTTCCTCTTCATCTTGGAAAGAAGTGACAAGTGGAGTGCCGCAGGGTTCCGTCCTGGGCCCGGTCCTGTTCAACATCTTTATTAATGACTTAGATGAAGGGCTAGAAGGCATGATCATCAAGTTTGCAGACGACACCAAATTGGGAGGGATAGCCAATAGTCCAGAGGACAGGAGCAGAATTCAAAACGATCTTGACAGATTAGAGAGATGGGCCAAAACTAACAAAATGAAGTTCAACAGCGACAAATGCAAGATACTCCACTTTGGCAGAAAAAACGAAATGCAAAGATACAGAATGGGTGATGCCTGGCTCGAGAGCAGTACGTGTGAAAAAGATCTTGGAGTCCTCGTGGACAACAAGTTAAACATGAGCCAACAATGTGACGTGGCGGCAAAAAAAGCCAATGGGATTTTGGCCTGCATCAATAGGAGCATAGTGTCTAGATCTAAGGAAGTAATGCTACCCCTCTATTCTGCTTTGGTTAGACCACACCTGGAATATTGTGTCCAATTCTGGGCTCCACAATTCAAGAGAGATATTGACAAGCTGGAATGTGTCCAGAGGAGGGCGACTAAAATGATCAAGGGTCTGGAGAACAAGCCCTATGAGGAGCGGCTTAGGGAACTGGGCATGTTTAGCCTGAAGAAGAGAAGGCTGAGAGGAGATATGATAGCCATGTATAAATATGTGAGAGGAAGCCACAGGGAGGAGGGAGCAAGCTTGTTTTCTGCTTCCTTGGAGACTAGGACGCGGAACAATGGCTTCAAACTACAAGAGAGGAGATTCCATCTGAACATTAGGAAGAACTTCCTGACTGTGAGAGCCGTTCAGCAGTGGAACTCTCTGCCCCGGAGTGTGGTGGAGGCTCCTTCTTTGGAAGCTTTTAAACAGAGGCTGGATGGCCATTTGTCAGGGGTGATTTGAATGCAATATTCCTGCTTCTTGGCAGGGGGTTGGACTGGATGGCCCATGAGGTCTCTTCCAAATCTTTGATTCTATGATTCTATGATTCTATGAAAAGTGTTCCTGCCATACATCAAGGGAACCACTGACCACATAGGGAAGCTGATGAGGAAACACAACATACAAACCATCTACAAACTCACCAAGAAAATCCAACAAATGCTACGTTCAGCAAAGGACAAGAGGGATCCTCTCACCTCTGCAGGAGTCTACCGTGTACCATGCAGCTGTGGACAAGTCTACATAGGGACCACCAAACGCAGCGCCCAGACATGCATCAAGGAACATGAAAGGCACTGCAGACTACTTCAACCAGAGAAGTCAGCCATAGCAGAGCACCTGATGAACCAGCCTGGACACAGCATATTATTTAAGAACACAGAAATGCTGGACCACACCAACAACCACCATGTCAGACTACACAGAGAAGCCATTGAAATCCACAAGCATGTGGACAATTTCAACAGAAAGGAAGAGACCATGAAAATGAACAAAATCTGGCTACCAGTATTAAAAAACTCTAAAATTACAACAGCAAAACAACAGAGAGGAAACAACCAGGCACAAATTAACACCTCCCAGCAAGAGATTTTCCCAGGCTCAGGCAGGCCTTCAAATGCTAATGAAGGTGATCAGCTGAAACATTCACACCTAACTGCAGCAGGGAAGAGCTCCTTGCCCCACCCCAGCCATTCCACAGAGATATAAACCCATTGTCCTAATTCCAACAGACCTCACTACCTCTGAGGATGCTTGCCATAGATGCAGGCGAAACGTCAGGAGAAATGCCTCTAGAACATGGCTCTATAGCCCGAAAAAACCCACAAGAACCTAATGTAATGTTCGTTTGTGGGATTAACAGAACTCAAAAACCACTGGACGAATTGACACCAAATTTGGACACAAGACACCTAACAACCCAATGTATGTCCTTCACTCAAATTTTTTTGATTTTGTCATTTAGGAGTTATAGTTGCTTGGATTTATAGTTCCCCTACAATCAAAGAATATTCTGAACTCCACCAATGATGGAACTGAACCAAACGTAGCATACAGGACCCCCATGACTAACAGAAAACACTGGAAGGGTTAGGTGGGCATTGACATTGAGTTTGGGAATTATAGTTGACCCACATCCAGAGAGCACTGTGGACTCAAACAATGTTGGATCTGGACCAAACTTGGCACGAATATTCCATATGCCCAAATATGAACACAGATGGAGTTTAAGGGAAATAGACCTTGACATTTGGGAGTTGTAGTTGCTGGGATTTATAGTTCACCTACAATGAAAGAGCATTCTGAACTCCACCAATGATGGAATTCAACCAAACATGGCATACATGACTTCCATGACCAACAGAACACTTTGGAAGGGTTTGGTGGCTTGATCATCACTTATGCTTGAAGCTCAGGCGTCGGCGGTGGCCAGGAGGACCTTTGCACAATTGAGACTCGTGCGCCAACTGCGACTGTACCTTGTGAAAGCGGATCTGGCCAGGGTGGTCCATTTATTTATTTATTTATTTATTTATTTACTTTGCTTATATACCGCTATATCTCAAGCCCGAAGGCGACTCGCAGCGGTTCACAAACAGTTAAAACAGTAGAAACAGCAGTGGTTCCATATATAACAACACATTATCCATAAATTACCAATAAGCAATTACAATGCACAATTATTACAAAAAACAACCATTCCCAATCTTCTCATCATCCAAGCGTAGTCCAGGTTCGTCGTCCATTGTTCCATTCCTATGTTCCATGACCAGATTGCACTAAATTACTCAAACGCCTGCACAAACATCCAGGTCTTCAACTTTCTTCGGAATGTCATGAGAGATGGCGCCAGCCTAATGTCTGTAGGAAGGGCGTTCCACAGCCGAGGAGCCACCACCGAGAAGGCCCTATCTCTCGTCCCTGCCAACCGTGCTTGAGAAGCCAGCGGGATCGAGAGCAGGGCCTCCCCGGAAGATCTCAAAGTCCTGATGGGTTCATAGGCCGAGATGCGGTCGGAAAGGTATCTTGGGCCGGAACCGTTTAGGGCTTTAAGGGTGGTCCATGCCTTAGTCACCTCCAGATTGGACTACTGTAATGCACTCTACGTGGGGCTGCCCTTGAAAACAGCCTGGAAATTTCAGTTGGTTCAATGGGCGGCGGCCGGGTTGTTAACTGGTGCTCCTTACAGGGAGAGGTCAACCCCCTGTTTAAGGAGCTCCATTGGCTGCCGTTCATATTCCGGGCCCAATTCAAGATGCAGGTGCTTACCTACAAAGCCCTAAATGGTTTGGGACCCACCTACCTGCGTGACCACATTTCCGTATACGAACCCACACGATCTCTTCGTTCATCTGGAGAGGCCCTGCTCACGATCCCACTGGCATCGCAAGCGCGATTGGTGGGAACGAGGGACAGGGCCTTCTCTGTGGTGGCCCCACAACTCTGGAACTCCCTCCCCAAGGACATCAGGCATTCCCCAACATTGGCAGTCTTCAGAAGGAGCTTGAAAACATGGATGTTCCAGTGTGCCTTCCCAGATTAAGCAATCCCAAGCAATATGTCCCAAATGCACTTTATGAGAGAATTAGAAGTCTGCACACCCTCTTATCCCCAAAATATCCATCCTATTTCACCTGGACATGCCCAGCATTTAAAAAAAATTAATCATTACATTTGGCCCTGCCACTGGTTTTTAAATGCGCCGTGATTTTTGTTATTGTTTTGCTTTGCTATGAGTTATTTATTGTTGTATTGTATTGTTGTTGTTGTGTTTCTCGTTTTTGATGTATTTTGGGCTCGGCCTCTTTTAAGCCACACCGAGTCCTGCGGGAGATGGTAGCGGGGTACAAATAAAGGTTTATTATTATTATTATTATTATTATTATTATTATTATTGATGAATCTGAATCAAACTTGGATCACATACGCTTCATGATCCAACCTAAAGTAATTAAGGGATGTGACCTAAAAGAACCAGCTCTTTCAGGCCCAGAGAAGAGGGAGAGAGAAAAAACAAAGCAGATTGACTGACGTTTGGTGAAGTGGTCCTCTGCCAGGTGTTTGGGGCCCTTTCCACAAAGCTGTATAAAAGCCACATTGAATTGATTATATGGCAGTGTGGGCTCAGATAATGCAGTTCAAAGAAGATATTGTGGATTATCTGCCTTGATATTCTGGGTATATGTGTGTGTGGAAGGGCCCTGGGAAAGACAGAGAGTGGGCCTTTTCACATTTGGAGTTCAGAATGTTCTTTGATTATAGATGAACTATAAATCCCAGCCACTACAACTCCCAAATGTCAAGGTCTATCTTCCCCAAACTGCACCAGTGTCCACATTTGGGCATATTGAGTATTCATGCCAAGCTTGGTCCAGATGCATCAGCGTTCTCTGGATGTGGGTAAACTACAACTCCAAAACCCAAGGTCAATGCTGACCAAATACTTCTAGTATTTTCTGTTGGTCATGGGAGGTCTGTGTCCAAAGTTTGGTTCAATTCCATCATTGGTGGAGTTCAGAATGCTCTTTGATATTATAAGTGAACTATAAATCCCAGCAACTACAACTTCCAAATGACAAAATCAATCCTCCCCTCAATCCCACCAGTATTCCAATTTGGGCATATCAAGTATTTGTGCCAAATGAATGAAAATACATCCCGCATATCGGATATTTACAAGCTGTATTGTCGAAGGCTTTCATGGCCAGAAACACTGAGTTGTTGTAGGTTTTTTGGGGCTATATGGCCATGGTCTAGAGGCATTCTCTCCTGACGTTTCGCCTGCATCTATGGCAAGCATCCTCACCTCACTATCTCTGAGGATGCTTGCCATAGATGCAGGAGAAACATCAGGAGAGAATGCCTCTAGACCATGGCCATATAGCCCCAAAAAACCTACAACAACCCATTTACAAGATGATTCATAACAGGAGCAAAATTATAGTTGTGAAGTTGGGGGTCATCACAACATAAGGAACTATATTAAGGGATCACTGCATTAGGAAGGTTGAGAACCACTAACCTATACTATCTGGAAAATCCACACATTGAAGAATCTGACACTAGATGGCGCTGTTACCACAGGGGCAATGCAGTGATATTTTAAAACTACCAGTAATAAACAGAAAAGCAAGAAAAAGTACATGTTAATATTGTTACGTACTAACAATATTTCTGTACCACAGCACAATTGTTCTCCGTAATACTGAAAGAAGGAAAGGTAACTTTTGACCCTATCTTCAATTATTCATTATTTAATTAATCTGTCAAAAAGGTCCTGATCCTGTTATTGCTTGCAACATCTCTAATATTAAAAGTATATCCCTGTTTGACCAGATCTGCAAGCAAATGCATAATGTGAGCTGCAACGGAGCTGCCGTCTGTGACAATCTGAAATATTTTCAAATCCTTCCAGCAGCTCTGTCTCAGGGATTGCTCTGTTTGCACTGAGGAGAGGAAAAATCCTATTTTATTGCAGGCAGTAGGCCTGGGTAACAACGCAAAAATTTGTTTCTAAAATCGATTTGTATTTGGGGTTTTTTTTGTTTCGATATTTAAAATAATTACAAAATTTTCCTTTTAAAAAGTTCGATATTTACGAAATTTCGTAAATGGTAAAAAATTAACTAATCGATTTCCGAAACAATAACGAATCGATTCGTTAATGGCGGACGCGACCGCAAAATACGCTAAAAAACCTCCAAAAACTTCTGAAGCTTCCCTCTCCCTCTGTTCTTGACTGTTGGTGTGATATTATAATTTTTTTCACTAATTAAACCATAAAACTGGCCCAGACATGCGGAAATAATAACGAAACGACCTCAGAACAATAACGAAATGAATACAATAACGAAATATGAAGCATTTACAAAACGTGTTCAAAAATTCGTTTTTTTTAATGATTGCTCCAGAATGGTTCGTTATCGTTTTGTAATTGGAAAAATTAACGAATTATTAACGAATTACAAATTAACGAAACGAAACCGCCCAGGCCTAGCAGGCAGTTTCACAGCCCTTCTCTCAAACTTCTGTGTGATGAGAATAAATTATAGAAATCCAAGCCCCTTGCTAACTTTATAAACACCTTTATTCATAAGGTAGTAGATGATTTTTGGAACTCTTTAAATATAATTCTTGGATGAGATCAGGGAAATAATGTGTATTTCAAGAACAATATAATAAATAGCTCCCTTGAGCAAGGAGTTTTTCCAGAGGGTTTAAAAGAGGCGATGGTATCTCCGCTGCTGAAGAAACCAGACTTAGATCGTTCGGTTCCCTCTAGCTACCGCCCAGTCTGGAACCTTCCGTTTCTGGGCAAGGTGGTTGAGAGGGCAGCAGCGGAACACTTGCAGCAGTTCCTAAATAACACAGGCAGACTTGATCCCTTCCAGTCCGGCTTCTGTAGTGGGCACGGGACGGAGACTGTGCTAGTTGCCATCACAGATCAGCTTCGCTGCCAGATGGATCAAGGCGGATCAGCGCTGCTTGTGTTATTGGACCTCACAACAGCATTTGATATGGTCGATTACAATCTATTGACCCACCGCTTAGCCATGACTGGGGTTAGGGGGATACCCCTTAAATGGGTGTCCTCCTTCCTCCAGAATTGAGGACAGTGTGTGGTAAGGGAAGGGATGGTTTCTGAGAGATCTCCGCTAACTTGTGGGGTCCTGCAGGGAGCTATTCTTTCTCCTCTATTATTTAACATCTATATGCGACCGCTTGCCCGACTGGTGTGGAGCTTTGGGCTTGAGTGCCACCAGTACGCTGACGACACTCAGCTCATTCTGAGGATGGAGGGCTGGCCAGACTCTGTACCCGAAAATTTCCATCAGTGCCTTGAGGCCGTTACTGGATGGTTGCATGCCAGCAGGTTGAGGGTGAATCCAGCGAAGACGGAGATCCTTTGGCTGGGCCGTCCAGGTGGGAGGGAGATCCAGCTGCCTACCCTGGATGGTGAGACATTACGTCGGTCACCTTCTGTAAAAAGTCTTGGTGTCTTATTGGACCCTCTGCTCACAATGGAGGCCCAGGTCTCTGCTGTGAGCAGATCTGCATTTTTCCATCTGCGTCAGGCTAGGTGACTGGCTCCCTACCTATCTAGGAATGACCTGGCTACGGTGATCCAGGCGACAGTAATCTCAAGGCTTGACTACTGTAACGCCCTCTACATTGGCCTTCCTTTGTCAGTGATCCGGAAACTGAAGCGGGTGCAAAATGCGGCGGCTCGTCTTCTTGCCAGGGTGCCGGCGAGGTGTCGTATCACCCCAACTCTACAACAGCTGCACTGCCTACCGATTGAGTACCGGATAACTTTCAATGGTCCGGGGCTGGCATACCTGAGGGCCCGCTTATCCCCCTACCAACCCCAGAGATTACTCCGGTTCGAAGACCAAAATTTGCTTGAAGTCCCCAACATCCGGACTTATCATCTGTCCTCTACTAGGCAGAGAGCCTTCTCGATTGTAGCCCCTTATTTATGGAATGCCTTGCCAGTTGAAACCCGATCTAGCCAAGACCTACTTGCTTTTTGGAAAGTCTGTAAAACCTTCCTCTTCCGACAAGCTTTTGATGGGTGAATAACTTGGGACTATGTCTGTTCTTGTTTTTATTGTATTTTAAAGTTAATTGTATTGTTTTAATCTACTGCTGTAAACTGCTCCGAGCCAAATTGGGAGTAGCGGTATACAAGTCAAATAAATAAATAAATAAATAAATCAGGGGAAAACTCAGCCTTGTTCAGGGGACATTTGGGGATCAGGAAACAAAGCCATGGGAGGCTCCAAGCAGCACATGGGATAAATTTCCCAACCATAGCTTTCCAAACTATGCATGTGTTTGATTTAACCACTTCTACTGCAGACTACTTTACAAGATGGGAACAGTGAGACTGATTGTAAACGTAGAATGCTGATGACATGGCAAAGTTTAATGAAGCTGATCATTATTCACAGAAGCCTGGTAAAAGAGAGCAATAGATACAGCGGATGAATCACTGAAGTTCAAGACAAATGAGTTTTAAATATTTTAATTCATAACTAGCAGTCCTCTGCCATGCATTGCTGTGGCCCAGACTGGTGATCTGGGAAATAAAGTATTGAGAAAGTGTTGGTTTCTAATATATGTGATTTCTTTATGCTTATGGGTAAACAGTATTTGATTATGTTTTTTTACCCTGGTGAAAGGAGTTGGACTGGATGGCCTTAAGTATTTTCTATTGGTCATAGGGGTTCTGTGTGGGAAGTTTACTCCAATTCTATCGTTTGTGGGGTTCAGAATGCTCTTTGATTGTAAGTGAACTATAAATCCCAGTAACTAAAACTTCCAAAGGTCTATTTCCCCAAAACTCCATCTGTGTTCCTAGTTGGGCATATGGAATATTCGTGCCAAGTTTGGTCCAGATCCATCATTGTTTGAGTCCACCGTGCTCTCTGGATGTAGGTGTACTACAACTCCCAAACTCAACATCAATGCCCCCCAAAAACCTTCTAGTATTTTCTGTTGGCCATGGGAGTTCTGTGTGACACATTTGGTTCAGTTCCATCATTGGTGGAGTCCAGAATGCTCTCTGATTGTAGATGAACTATAAATCCCAGCAACTACAACCTCCAAATGACAAACACATTTTTTTGAGTGATGGTCACTCCTTGAGTTAGTACAGTGGTTCTCAACCTGGAGTCCCCAGATGTTTTTGGCCTACAACTCCCAGAAATCCCAACCAGTTTACCAGCTGTTAGGATTTCTGGGAGTTGAAGGCCAAAAACATCTGGGGACCCCAGGGTGAGAACCACTGGGTTAGTAGGTGTCTTGTGGCCAAATTTGGTGGCAATTCATCCAGTGGTTTTTGAGTTATGTGAATCCCACAAATGAACATTACATTTTTATTTATATAGATTTCATTCACCCCCTTTCTTTTCTTGGTGGTCTTGTAAGCAATCTGTGTGGACAAAGGTGGGCTGAGGCACAGCCACTTCGAGTTTCCTTGTTGGAACTCTCCTTGTGGAGACTCAAACATCATCATCATCATCATCATCATCATCATCAAAAATACTTTTTTTTCTTCATTCACTGCAGTAGTCACTAGGGCTGTCCAAACACGGAAAAATTTGTTTCTAAACTCAATTCGTTTTTAGGGGTTTTTTGCGTTTCGTTATTTAAAAGAATTCCGAAATTTTCCTTAAAAAAAGTTCGATATTTACAAAATTTCGGAAATCATAAAACAATTACGAAACAATTACGAATCGATTACGAATCGATTCGTTAATGGCGGCCGCGATCGCGCAATACGCTAAAAAAACTTCTGAAGCTTCCCTCTCCCTCTGTTGTTGACTGTTGGTGCGATAATTATATTTTTTTTCACTGAGAAAACAAACAGCAACCCTAAAACTTGCACCAGACATGCAGAAATAATAACGAAACATTTACGAATCAATAACGAATCAATAACGAAACAATTCCGAAACAATTACGAAACGAATTGGAAAAATTCGTTTCGTTTTTTAGTTGCTCCTGAATGGTTCAATATCGCTTCGCTATAAAAAAAATAACGAATTTTTAACGAATTACGAAATTACGAAACGAAACTGCCCAGCCCTAGTAGTCACACTGAGCCACAGAGAAGTCAATCCAGGATTTTAGGTTGATTTTTTTTTACTAAAATCTCTTGACTTATGCATGTGTATATTTGGTAAGTGCAATAAAGGCCTTTTAAAAAAAACCCTCCCATAGTTGTCCACCCTTGATTTAGTGCTTTGCTTGTCTACCAAGAATCAAGCTGACTAAACCAATGAAGGATGTATTTGGGGGAAAGGGTGCGTAGTTTAGCCTTACCCTCTGAGCAAGCATGCACCTGCCCGTGGAAGAAGACAGGGAACATTCAGAGTGAAAATATAGGTTGTCAGCCTGATGCATACCATGCTAATCTCCCTACATTTAGACATCAAAGTGCAGTCATAAAAGTGTATTAGTAGGCAGGCAATAGTTAGCCATGGGCTGTCTTAATAATTTGTAGCAGTTTGTTATGTCCCTGGCCATTCCCATCTTGTGCAATCCTACTGTCTTGTATTACACCTTTTCCTTTGCTTACCTTCCCTCTGCACCTGCCAATCTCTATAAATAAAACTGTAATGTTCATTTGTGAGATTAACATAACTCAAAAACCTCGGGACAAATTGACACCAAATTTGGACACATTACACCTATCAGGCCAACAAGTGACAATTACTCATAAAAACAATAAAAAACACAGCAGAAGGGAGAAAAACCAAAAAAGTAAAAAGATGCTACAACGTATGTGCAAAAACGACTCTCCCTGGTAAAAAAAAATACAATAGCATATCCACACTCTCTTCTGGACTACAGTTTCCATCATCCCCTAGACCAGGCCCTTTAGGAGAGGAGAATGATCTAAATGCACTGTTTCCAAGCTGCAAGCTTTCTTCTCCTTGGATTTCTTTGAAAGCATTCAATCCCTGCGTATTTCCAGTTTCCTATTCCTGGATTGCAACTCCCAGCAATCCTCCAGATAGATAGATTCGATAGAGATAGATAAAGATAGGTAGGTAGGTAGATAGATAAATCGATCAGGAGGACTGCTGGGAATTGCAGTCCAAGAATAGGTAGAGAAGGTTGAAAAAGAGGAAGGGAAAGAAAAGATGGGGGATGGAAGGGAAGAGAAGGAAGTAAGGAGAGAAAAGAAATAAAAAAAGAGAGAACAAGGTGGGAAAGGCTTCCCATGGCCTCTCTTCCAGAGAGCGCATCTCCTCTAGAGAGTGCCCCACTGAGAACTCGCTTTCCCAGCTGCACTTTGCGCAGTGCAGGTATTGAAGGAGCCTCTGCACTTCCTCCCAGGGCATGATGGGAACTGGTGTTTTTTTTCTGTTTCTCACATTTTTTTCTCAGCCAATCAGAGGTCTGGTTGACTGTGCCCATTCTCCTCCGTTCTTGTGGCATGTGCTGGTTGGGACTTCAATTCCCAGAAGCCCCTCTTGTAGAATTTATTTTTTTAAAATGTTATGGTAAAAACTTTAAAAAATCCCCAAAAATCAGTGCATTGGTGAAACTTTCTGAAACTTGGCATGCTTGCAGTCGTAAATGTGGCCTAGAAGTTAGACAAATGTAACCCTGGTGGGCCTAAAATGAAAGACAGATGAGCCTGTAAAGTTTCCTCATTGTTGCCAATGGACCCATGGTGGCCAATGGGCCAGTAGGAATGGAAATGACATCCCACTCCTGATTTCGAGAATTTCCCAGAAAATGGAATGGGGGCAGTCAAAAATGGAACCAAAAATGATACCGTTTTTGACTGTTGTGCACACCCCTAGAAGAGGTCTCATTTTGACAGGATTTGTGTAGGATATCTTTTGGGTTGATTTATGGCCCAAAACTGTCTGTTCCCTCCTCAAGTGTAGTACTAGATTTCTCAAATGAACCTATGCTGCCCTCATCTTTTGTTACCTTCTATTGTTTTTTAAGGAGCCCCCGGAGGTGCAGTGGGTTAAAGCACTGAGCTGCTGAGCTTGTTGATCGAAAGGTCGCAGGTTCGATTCCGGGGAGCGGCGTGAGCTTCCGCTGTCAGCCCTAGCTTCTGCCAACCTAGCAGTTCGAAAACATGCAAATGTGAGTAGATCAATAGGTACCGCTCCGGCGGGAAGGTAACAGCGCTCCATGCAGTCATGCCGGCCACATGACCTTGGAGGTGTCTACGGACAACGCTGGCTCTTCGGCTTAGAAATGGAGATGAGCACCACACCCCAGAGTCAGACATGACTGGACTTAATGTCAGGGGACTACCTTTACCTTTACCCTATTGTTTTTTAATGACTTTTTATTTTAAAATTGTAATACACCCACCATATACATTACAAACATATACACAAACATAGACAACCCTCCACCCACAGTACAATTACCCCTTAACCCACCACTTTGGCTTCCGTCACTGATATCCGTAGAGTTTATCACATTTTATTTTATTTAACCCTCTATACTTCTAGTTCAATAAATTCCTCTCGCTTTTAATTCTTAAGATTTCCCGCCAAGTATGCTAAGGCCAGCTTCCAGTTTCTTTCAAAAGTTATATGACTTTCATATTTCAAATTGCTAGAAATCTTGGCCATCTTTATTTAATCCCACAATTTATCCTTCCAGTTTTTAAAGCTTAATATTTTCTCCCTCCTCCAATATTTGGCAATCGTAATGCAAGCTGTACAGGCAAATTTCCCTTTCTGGCTATCTCTGAATATCCATAGGCACATCCCTGGATTTTTTAAACTTTGTTATGGATCATTTTATTTGTTTCCTTTATGATTCTTTTCAATAGACCTGCACAATTCACAAGGAGAGCTGGGGTTTTATAACATCTGTAGAACATTTTATATAAATTGTCTCTAATTGAAACAGTTCTAAAAGCTTTTGCTGGGGAATCTACAGCCCCACAGCTTCTGGGGAAAGCAGTTCCACAGCTTCACTAAGAAATCCAGCAGCCCTTGCTGGGGTTAAAGAAACAGATCCACAGCATTCGTGGAAAAAATCCAAAGGACACCAGCTGGAAAATCTGCAGAGTCTTGGCCGGTAAGGTCTACTCGGGTTACCCATAAAGCAAAATGGAACCAGGAGTAGGGCCCCACACCAGCCTAAGAACAGATTGCCCAGGGAGGGGTCAAATGATTTTCTTTATAGAAGAAAGAAACAGTTCTTGAAGCAAGTTACTTGTCCATTGTGGGCAAGTTAAGAAGTACTTGATTGATTTGTTGAAGATTTAAGCATTAATAAAGAACCTTGTTAAACTTTCTAAGCTTCTAAAGACTTTGTATAGGGAAATCCACAGGGCCTCTCAGCCGAGGCACCCTGGGCATATAAAGCCCACGTCCTTTTAATAGACAATTGCTACAGGCCAAGCGTGTGACAGCACAATAACAATGATTCAGACAGTGAACACTGGATCAATTCAATAAAAAATATCAAGTATATAAGGATTAGAGAAACACAAAGGAAAATACTGACTAAATGGTATAGAACCCCAATTAAACTAGCTCACATAACTAAAACAACCACAAAATTGTGTTGGCACAGATGTGGAAAAATTGGCTCGTATATGCATATGTGGTGGGAATGCGACAGAGTACAAGATTTTTATAATAAGGTAAAGAAGGAAATGGAAGAATTAATAGGGCATAAATTGGTTTTGAATAAAAAAGAATTTTTCACTCCGAAATTAGACAAGAACGAAAACATCAAAGCTTGGGGGGAAATTATAAAATACATGATAGTTCCCGCCCAAGCAACTGTGGCCTTGGGGAGGAAAGACCATAGAAAGTGGGAAGTTAAAAAATGGTATGGTTACCTAGCAGATTTTATGCTTCAGGACTACATCTCTGAAAGAGGAGCCAAATATACATCATGCCGAATCAAGAAGACCTGGGTTCAGAAATGGGGAAAACTAATAGAAATAGTTGAAGGAAAAGAAAGAGCTGAACCATTCTCTTTCCATAATTGTTCAATTAAAATAATATTTGAATGAAGACAAGTACTGTTCCCAGAGGGTGGGGTGGGGGGAGGGGGAGAGGGCTGTAAAATCAATAGACACAAATGGGAGATAAAGGTGGAATAGATAAGAACACAATGAAAACAATATTTGATATGTATTTGGAAATGGTGACAGATTGTGATATTATTCTACCTGTGTCTGCAATAAAAACATATATTAAAAAAAAAGAATTGCCCTGGATCAAGATACACTTTGATTTCAGTGAGACTGCTTAGTCTCTAGATAGAATCACAAATGCTGGAAAAAGATGTTCGTTATGATTTCCCTGCCATTTAATATTATTTATAAAATTTATTTCCTACTATCGTGCTAAATACACTTTTGTGGGAGTTTGGAGACATTAAACTAAGTCTTTCTCATGATCCAAAGAAGATGGCACTGAAGCAAAAAGCAAAGCAATTTAATTTTAATTAAGCAAGCCCTCATCAAACAAATTAAATAATAATAAAAAAGGGAAGACGATAGAAATGCTGTAGAACAAGTTTCTTTGGACAGAGAAAGCCACTAATATCTCTCAGTGCACATGCTGAAATTTGGCTAAATTTATTTCAGGTATGTCTGATTCCTGTAGTGCATTGCAATACCTTCTAGTTCCTTTGACCACATTTAGAGAAGAGTACCTTTGCTCAGACAACATAGACCTCATGGCAGAAGTGTGACTACGGAACATTGAAATGTCTCTAGTGTTGATTCTCTTTTTTTACTTCCATGTTTGCTTTTGAGGTTAAGGCTGATGTCTTATGCATAGCGTTTTCGTATCAACCCTAGTCAGAAGTAGTAAAGGACAACAGATGCTATGGGGAAAGTCCTTGTGATTAACACGTTTTCCTTGTCAGAGGGGTTTCTTCAGTGATATTTATTTATTTATTATTCAAACTTATATGCCGCCACTCCCCTGGGGCTCGGAGCAGCTTACAAGAACAGGCTAAAATCTAACACAATTTAAAAACAATTTAAAACAATTTAAAAACAGCAATATTGAAAGTCAAAGGCCTGTTGAAGCTGATATGTCTTACATGCCCTGCGGAAAGCTGATAAGTCCCGCAAGGCATGGACTTCAGGTGGCAGAGTATTCCAGAGTGATGGTGCCACTGCTGTAAAGGCTCTGCATCTGGTTGCTGTTAGACGCAAGGTCTTGACACTGGGAATTTCCAACAAATCTTGGTCCTCAGAATGGAGGGATCTCTGGGGTTGGTAGGGGGTGAGGCAGTCCCTCAGGTAAATTGGCCCCAGCCCATTCAAGGCCTTAAAGGTGAGTACCATCACTTTGAAAGTGATCCGGTGCTCAATTGATAACTAATGCAGCTGCTGTAAGATTGGTGTTATGTGGCATCTCATCGGAATTCCCACAAGAAGCCGAGCAGCTGCATTTTGTATCAACTTGAGCTTCCGGATCACCGACAGAGGTAGGCCAATGTAGAGAGCATTACAGTAGTCCAGTCTTGAGATGACCGTAGCCTGGATCACCGTAGCTAGGTCGTCCCTGGACAGGTAGGGGGCCAGCCGTCTAGCCTGCCGCAGATGAAAAAAGGCGGTTCTGCTTACGACGGAGACCTGGGCCTCCATCAACTATCAGACTTGCAACTATCTTTCTTAGCTAATCACAAAACAAATCACACTAAATTCAAGATTACAGACATGGATAAAATCACATGCTGTGCCAAATATTTTTCACCACTTGAGGGAGCATCTCTTCTGGATACATGTTAATATCTATTTTGATCCTGAGTCTTGAACATGAGTCCTTAGTACTGGCTGGGATTTATTTCTAGGACCCCTGGTACATACTAAAATTTGTGAATACTCAAGTCTCATTATATACAATGGTGTGGTAAAATTGTGTCCCTTATATAAAATGGCAAAATCAAGATTTTCCATTTGAATTTCAAACAAACAAACAAACAAACAAAAAACAAACAAAAAACTTTCAAGTCATGGGTAGTTGAATCTGTGGATGCACAGGGAAGACTGACATTTGGAAGAGAATGTTTGTTCCCTTTACATGCACTATAAATATGAGAAGGGACCTGCAAAATTTCAGTAAAAAGTCAGTTTAAAAATATGTGAGCAAAGACGCCAGTTGAAACCTATGCTGTGAAAAGAGTCAGATTTCTTTTCATCTCTATTCTTTTTACAAAAACTTTTCTAGTGTTCAGGCTGCTCCTCCCTATTTCATCCTGTCATCTGAAAACAATGAAACAGTTTGATTATTTCTCCCATTTCTGCTTCTAGCCGATGAGTAATAAACCACAAAGGGCAACACCTAATGCACCTAATCAACAAGACAAGTTAACAAAACACAAAATGACAAAAAGAGTTACACTAAGGGTGTTCCCTGAAGTTCTGTACCAACACTAATGCAATCTACAGCTATTAGTTAATTAAAGAAAAAATACCAAGTGCTCCTGAGGTGGAGTTTCTGGTGGCATATTTTATGTTTTTGTTCCATTAACAAGAACAACTTGACTCACATAATTTAGCTCTAATTACTTCCATTTCTTTTATTGTGTTGAATCACACCCCATAACATGTTTTTAATCCCCAAAACACAGAAAACAAAAATATTAGAAAGAACTTCCTGGTGGTAAGAACTGTCCCACAGCTGAATAGACTATGTCAGAAGATTGTGGACTCTTGTACTTTGGAGAACTTTAAACAGGGTAGATGGCTACTAGGCTTGGGCGATCAAGAAAAAAATTGGTTCTAAACTCGTTTCGTTTCTAGGGTGCGCTAGCGTTTCGAAATTCTGAGGACTTCCGAAATTTAAGATTTCAAAATTTCGAAATTTCCGAAATTTCGTAAATTACGAATCGATTCGTTAATGGCGGACGCGATTGCACAATATGCTAAAAAAACCTCCAAATGGGACAGGGGGAACTTCTGAAGCTTCCCTCTCCCTCTGTTGTTGACTGTTGGTGTGATAAAACAAACAACAACTATATTATATTATATTATATTATATTATATTATATTATATTATATTATTATTATATTATATTGTTGTATATTATATTATAATATTATTATATTATATTATTGTATATTATATTATATTATTATATATTATATTATATTATTATAATATTATTATATTATATATAATATATATATATATAATTTATTATATTATATTATATATATTATATTATTATAATATTATAATATTATATTTTTGTATATTAAATTATTATTATATATTATATTATA
This sequence comes from Anolis sagrei, assembly GCF_037176765.1. Lineage (NCBI taxonomy): Eukaryota > Metazoa > Chordata > Lepidosauria > Squamata > Anolidae > Anolis > Anolis sagrei. Next base: position 55,944,976 of record NC_090026.1, read on the forward strand.
TATTATTATATTATATTATAATATATTATATATATTATATTATACAATTATAATATAATATAATAATAATATAGTAATATAATATATAATAATATAATATAATATATTATATACAATACAATGCACCAGACATACGGAAATAATTACGAAATAATTATGAAAATTGGAAAAAAAAAATTCGATTCCTAATTACTCCTCACACTATTCCTGCATGGCTCGATATTGGATCGTAAACTAATTTAAATACGAATCAATAACGAATAACGAAATTAACGAATTGGATCACCCAAGCGTAATGGCTACCTTTCTTAGTACATTAACGGCATATTTCTGCATTGTACGATCTTGAACAAGGTGGCCCTTGGCTACCACTTTCCAGCTGTATGATTCTATGAATTTGAAAACGGCTCTTTCTTTTGGGGAATCGCTACTCGCGTGAATCCATCAATGTTGCTTCCCACCCTGGTGAAGGGTACATCTACATGATAGAATTTATACAGTTTGACGGAACTTTAATTGCAATGGGATCACTGGAGTTTTACATGGGCCGTAGCTTTCTCTGCTAAAAAGTGCTGGTGATGTCTCACCAAACTACAAATTTTAGTATCGCATAGCATTGAGCCATGACAGTTAAAGTGGTGTCAAACTGCATTTATACTACAATTTAGCTGCACTTGAAGTCACATTTTTTATAGCTCTAAGACAATATCCCTGGCCACTTCTTTGAAAGATCTAACATGAAAAACAGCACTGTCCTGATATTGCTCCGTGTAGTGAATCTTACCTAGTAGGCCGGAAAAGAAGCCTGGATAACAGTATGGCAATCCTCCATTTTGAGAGTGTAAGCCAGGGAAGCAGCCATCTTGAGTGAGGATAGCTAGAAGATGGGAGGAGTTTGAGGTCTCCTGGGATTGGCTAGAGAAGATGGGAGGAGCCAAGTCTTAAGAAGGAAAAGATTTCAGCTTCTGAGTGAGTTGAGAACTGGGAGTTGGTGGGTGAAGAAGTGTTTTTGAAACTGGGTTTTCAGGGAGAGAGCGTCTGTGTAGACGCTCTCTGTGTAGGGTTGATTAGCTGTGTAGGTTTGTTAGCTGACAGGAGAAAGGTCAGGCAGCAACCAGATTTCTTGTGGGAGATAACACAAGAGATTAGCTCTCTAGACTGAGTTAATTAGCAGGAAGAACTCTGGGAAGAGTTAGCTGATAACTCAGGGGACTACCTAGGATAGGTTAGTCAGAAACTCATTGTTATTTCTCTGAAGTAGAGTGAGGGATTTTTGTTTCTAGCAGCTAGATCTGTTTGATTAGCTCTGTATGTAACTAAGTGAAGAAACTTATTCTAGCAACCATCAAGCTATAGTACTTTTGTAACCAGTCAAGTGTTTTGTGCCTCTTAGAAGAAGTTAATTGTCTGTTTCTATAAATAAATCTTTTTCAAAAAGTCTCTGTCGTTCCCCAATCTATCAGTAATCCTTTGTGATAATTCCAGCAGCTTTAACATTCTAATACTACAGTAAGGCTTCTTATCCAAACAGTCAATCTGGGAGCTAGGGGAAGAGCTGTGTTGGCAGAAGTGGGGAAAGTTTACCTCAAAAACTCATTTTAAAAATCCTAAGGCAACTTGGGTTTGTGGCAGCTTTAAACCATAAGAAGACTAAAAGACAAGCGCACAAGTTTTAATTGTGCAAAAACCCCCCTAGCTACCGCTGCAATCTGAGATTCCAGGCTCATGTAACCTCGCTTCACAAAAGAGAAAAAGAAATGTGGAATGAAGGAGATGTAGTTTTACAAGATTTTATAGATGCTATATAGGACTGGATGTTCTATCATTAGAGTATATACAGACACAAACAGAGTTTTGAAAATTAGCTGCAGTTTCAAGGAAAAGATCCATGTCTGTCTGCCCTTTCAGTTCTCACAGCATTCTTGCTTTCACTTGCGACAAAGAGATAAAACCGGTGCCTGCCAAATGTGTCTCCGCAAGTCAGGGTCACTTGATATGAATTTCCAGTTTAATCCTGTTACTGTTGCTTTCTACCTGTTTGCTTGCTTAGTAATAGAAAACCAATCAAATGCATTAGGTAAGCATAGAGCAATTCAATGGGCAATGTATTAACACCAATCAAAATGTGCTTTTTGGATTTCTGTAGAACAATGAAAGATTGCGAACCCGTTCAAGGGGTGTGGCAGACGTTCATTGCCTAGTACGCAACTGCCGCCATTTACTCTGGTTGAAAAAATAAAGCTTTTCTTCAGAGAGATTCAACTCTTGGTGTGTCCTTCCACATCACCCTCCTGAGCAGAAGGAGACTCCTGAGAACATGCAAAGTGCATGCCCCTTCAGACTCCCATAATTATTCTGAAAGCACATAGGAAAAAAAACAAACTTGCTTGAATAGTGTTCTACAGACAATGCCATAATAACAGGACAGGAAAGTCATGTGATAAGGCTTTGGGTGAAACTTGATGAATAGAATTGTGATGGAATGGGGTAATTTCTATCTTATTAAAAATAAGATTTGTGATCTTTGTCTCCTTATTTTATTATTCCTTGCTTTTTATTGAATAAAATTCCCTCTTATGACTACTTTGCTAGTTTCCCAAATTGTATATAAATGGACATCTGGATTATCATTTATCTCCAAAAAATTCTTTAAGTAGTTTTCTGTTTTTTTCAATATCTTCTTCTTTCTTTAATAAATTTTCATCCACTCTGAAGATACCCATGGAAGTCAACAAACATTTATATGTGTGTGTGTGTATATAATGTTTTTCCTTTTTCTCATTTTTCTCTACTTTATTTTTTTCTCATTTGTCTCTGTTTTTGTATATATAAATGTCTTTCTCTTTTTCTTTCTTTCTCTCTTTATCTCTCCCCCTCTTACCCTTTCCCCATCTCGTTCTACCCCTTTTTAACAAAATTCTTAATAAAGATTTTATATATATATATATATATATATATATATATATATATATATATATGTAATGTTCATTTGTGGTATTCACAGAACTAAAAAACCACTGGACAAATTGACACCAAATTTGGACACAAGACCCCTAACAACCCAATGTATGTCCTTCACTCATAAAAGCACTGAAAAACACAGCAGAAGGGTTTTTAAAAGCCAAAAAAAGAAAAAAATGCGATACAACGCATGCGCGCGCACACACAAAACACACATATAGAAAGGGAGAAGGAAGAAGGAGGGAGGGGAGAGAAAGAAGGAAAGAAAAAGGGTAGAGAAGGAAGGAGGGAGAGAAAGAAGGAGGGAAGGAGAGAAGGAAGGAAAGAAAGAAGGATAGCGAAGGAAGTAAGTAGAGAAGGAGGGAGAGAAAGAGGGAAAGGAGGGAAGGAGAGAAGGAAAGGTAGAGAAGGAAGGAAGGAGAGAAGGAAATAAAAAAGTGAAAGAGGGAAGGAATGAAAGAAAGAGGGAAGGAAGTAAGGAAAGAGATAAGGAAGGATGGAACCAAAGAAAAAAGGAAGCGAGAAAAGAAAGAGAAGGAAGAAAGAAGAAAGGAAAGAAAAAGAGGGAAGGAAGGAAAGAGGGAGGGAAGGAAGAAGAGAAAGAAAGGAGAGAAAGAGTGAGGGCAGGTTGGCCACAGCAAAGCGTGGTGGGTACAGCTAGTGTGTGTGTGTGTATAAGATTTGGAGTAATCTGATTTATTTACATTTATTAATTTATCCCAAGGGCCCTGGGGAATTATCTGCTGTGTCTGTCATTTATTTTCTTTGTGAGAATTCTTAAAGAATAGAGAATGTGAGACAGAGAAATGGTTAAAAACTACCCTTTCCAATCAAGCATTGATTCAAATCAAGGATCCACGCTGCTGTTTGTAAGTGAAGGTATGTCACATGGCTTTAACTCTAGGACATTGTAACTGGCCTAACACCACAGTTTAAAGTTTAAAGGCTGGGCAGGTATTTGAATTCCCCAGTTAATGATTCTAGCCACTACTCCATACAAGAATGTCATAAAAATAGAGCTAAAGAATGAGAACAAATAAGTACACAAAGCTTCTCCTGATCTCAGCAAGCACCTGGCTTTGTTTTGTTTTTGCTTTTATGTTTACTTGGCAGCAGGGGTGGCTCAACCCATTACGCAAAGTAAGCATTTGCAGTATAGTTGATTTTGCCCAGGGGCGCTCTTGAGGCGCTCTTGGGGGAAAATAGACCTTGACATATGCGAGTTGTAGTTACTGGGATGTATAGTTCACCTACAATCAAAGAGCATTCTGAACTCCACCAATGATGGAATTGAACCAAATATGGCACACAGAACTCCCCCGACGAACAGAAAATATATATCAGTGATTGGGGGGGGGGGGGGGGGGGGAAATACTGTTTGCTTACCATTGAAAATTACCTAGGGCCACCTCTGCTTGGCAGCAACACTAAAAGACATGTTTGTCTTTCTCAATGCTTTAAGGACACTCCATTACAAGCACACCACTACCATGTCTGTGCTGATCCACTACCACTACCATGTCTGTACCACTACCATGATTGGCTGATCCAATACCACTACCATGTCTGTGCTGATTCATGATTTATTTCCACATATATACACGATGAATACAAGATGAGGATTCAAAATATTCATATATCAACAGATGTCTGCTTTGTTATTAGTTTTTAGGGAATGGAGGATTGTACCCTCCAAAACTCCAGCCATTTATGAATGGAGGTGAGAGGCATCCTATCTGGGTCCACACTTTTGAACAAGTTCAGTAACCATTTCCTTGCCATATTTACAGAATCACAAAGGCACCCGGACATCAACCAGAATTCCAGATCATTTTACCTTTTTAAAGAATTGTCACAGAAATTTAAAAATGAAGATGATTTCAGTTTGCCCCTCCTCCCTGCACATTGTTGTTCGTCTGCAACTTCCTCCGCTGGCTCAGCTAGCTAGTGTTGGTAGGAGTCATAATCCAATAACTGAGTTGCCCAATTCTCCTTCAAACTGAGAGTCAAACAATGCAAAGTTAGCAAAGAGGCTGCTACAAGAGGACCAGTTGGCACCATTGCTGCTATCACTGTAGTCGAACTTAGAGCTAGGACCACAGATAAGAGGAGCCATGCCTGGCGAGCATTTAAACTAAACCAAAATAGACCAGGACAGAGTAATTATTCACAAGGATGAAGACAAGCCATGGTAGTTTATTTGATCTGGTCAGAAAGGATTTAAGTACAAGTGGATGCTTTTGAAGATACATGTACATCATGATTACATGGACATGAGATTTTATACATTTAAACCTCCCACTCCCTGTAGTAACCTACGGCCTTAGGGAAGGCCGAGCGAAGGAAGATAGATGCTTTTGAACTGTGGTGTTGGAGGAAAGTTCTGAGAGTGCCTTGGACAGCGAGAAGATCCAACCAGTCCATCCTCCAGGAAATAAAGCCTGACTGCTCATTGGAGGGAAGGATACTAGAGACAAAGTTGAAGTACTTTGGCCACATCATGAGGAGACAGCAAAGCCCAGAGAAGACAATTATGCTGGGGAAAGTGGAAGGCAAAAGGAAGAGGGGCCGACCAAGGGCAAGATGGATGGATGGCATCCTTGAAGTGACTGGACTGACCTTGAAGGAGCTGGGGGTGGTGACGGCCGACAGGGAGCTCTGGCGTGGGCTGGTCCATGAGGTCACGAAGAGTCGGAGACGACTGAACGAATGAACAACAACAATTCCCTTCTCTGATTGGCCAAAAGTGGGGCTGGTTTAGATCAATGCCCTCATTGGTCAGAGCTCGGCTGACATTTCCGCCTCCAGGCCAGGATTCCCTCTAGTGAAGGGAAGATGATGGGGGATTAGTCCGGGAGAGCCTATGTAGTTGTTTATGTTGTTGTTATGTAAATATGTGTATATGTAAATGAATAAGTATTTTTGTTTTTTTTATTTGTGCTTTTTATGTTTAAAACATTTTTTAAAAAAGCATAGTAGCTCAACAAATATTTAGGATAGTAAATCCTTTGCACTGGACCACAGATTGCACTGAGATAAGGGAGTCTGGCATCACGAAGCTTTGGAAATCTCTTGATACAATTACACATTTTGCCAGCATTCCTATATTTGTCTTAATTCCTCGTCTCCCTATAGAATTATGACCTAGCTATTAAGAAACATCATAGGAAGTGATATAGTATTTTGCAGCACAAATCACTGCAGTCATTTAAGTTCAGTAATCCAGCTGCTTAAAATGTCTGAGAGCATCATGATAAATTTGGGCAAGTCACTGGGTCTTTCAGAGTTCATTGGATTAGTTGCTGTTGTGATGACACCACAGAATGGCAATAGGCGTTACTAAAAGCATTCTTCATTCCAATGGTTTGCAAGCCAGGACAGCTCCACACCTTCTATATTTCTCACTGGATGTTGACAGAAGAGAGTCACATGAGGCCAACACATACATTTAGCAGCCAATACATACACAGGATGGAACTTGTTAAAAGCGTTTCCCCAAAATTGAGAAAAGTATCCTTTTCCAATATCTGTTTCACAATAGTTCGTTCTCCATTGTAAAACATAAACCTGGTATGACTAATTCAGAGGGTGAAAAAAACACAAAACACAGTGTTTGTGTTTTCTATGAGCAACCATTTCCCTGTACAGTAGAATAATAGAATCACAGAATCATAGAATCAAAGAGTTGGAAGAGACCTCATGGGCCATCCAGTCCAACCCCCTGCCAAGAAGCAGGAATATTGCATTCAAATCACCCCTGACAGATGGCCATCCAGCCTCTGCTTAAAAGCTTCCAAAGAAGGAGCCTCCACCACACTCCGGGGCAGAGAGTTCCACTGCTGAACGGCTCTCACAGTCAGGAAGTTCTTCCTAATGTTCAGATGGAATCTCCTCTCTTGTAGTTTGAAGCCATTGTTCCGCGTCCTAGTCTCCAAGGAAGCAGAAAACAAGCTTGCTCCCTCCTCCCTGTGGCTTCCTCTCACATATTTATACATGGCTATCATATCTCCTCTCAGCCTTCTCTTCTTCAGGCTAAACATGCCCAGTTCCCTAAGCCGCTCCTCATAGGGCTTGTTCTCCAGACCCTTGATCATTTTAGTTGCCCTCCTCTGGACACATTCCAGCTTGTCAATATCTCTCTTGAATTGTGGTGCCCAGAATTGGACACAATATTCCAGATGTGGTCTAACCAAAGCAGAATAGAGGGGTAGCATTACTTCCTTAGCTCTAGACACTATGCTCCTATTGATGCAGGCCAAAATCCCATTGGCTTTTTTTGCCGCCACATCACATTGTTGGCTCATGTTTAACTTGTTGTCCACGAGGACTCCAAGATCTTTTTCACACGTACTGCTCTCGAGCCAGGCGTCCCCCATTCTGTATCTTTGCATTTCATTTTTTCTGCCAAAGTGGAGTATCTTGCATTTGTCACTGTTGAACTTCATTTTGTTAGTTTTGGCCCATCTCTCTAATCTGTCAAGATCGTTTTGAATTCTGCTCCTGTCCTCTGGACTATTGGCTATCCCTCCCAATTTGGTGTCATCTGCAAACTTGATGATCATGCCTTCTAGCCCTTCATCTAAGTCATTAATAAAGATGTTGAACAGGACCGGGCCCAGGACGGAACCCTGCGGCACTCCGCTCATCACTTCTTTCCAAGATGAAGAGGAAGCATTAGTGAGCACTCTCTGTGTCCGTCCACAGTAAAGTCTTGCTTATCCAACCTTCGCTCATCCAATGTTCTGTATTATCCAACGGAGTTTGCCTCCCACCCATATCCACTGCTGTTTCAATACATTGCTATGTTTTGGTTCTAAATTCGTAAATACAGTAATTAGGTTCTTGTAGGTTTTTTCGGGCTATAGGGCCATGTTCTAGAGGCATTTCTCCTGACGTTTCGCCTGCATCTATGGCAAGCATCCTCAGAGGTAGTGAGGTCTGTTGGAAATAGGAAAATGGGTTTGTATATCTGTGGAATGGCTGGGGTGGGGCAAAGAGCTCTCTGCTGAAGCTAGGTGTGAATGTTTCAGCTGACCACCTTCATTAGCATTTGAAGGCCTGGCAGAGCCTGGGAAAATGTTCTGTTTAGAGGTGTTAAGATGTGCCTGGTTGTTTCCTCTCTGCTGTTTTGCTGTAGTAATTTTAGAGTTTTTTAATACTGGTAGCCAGATTTTGTTCATTTTCATGGTCTCCTCCTTTCTGTTGAAATTGTCCACATGCTTGTGGATTTCAATACAGTAATTACTACATAACGTTACCGTGTACTGAACTGCTTTTTCTGCTGATTTGTTGTAAAACATGTGTTGGTGTTAATTTGTAAAATCATAACCTAATTTGATGTTTAATAGGCTTTCCCTTAATCTCTCCTTATTGTCCAACATTTTTGCTTATCCAACATTAAGCGAGAGTCTACTATACTTACTTATCTTAGTTGCTCTGGCTAAATGTGGGACATCTCAATAGATTTCCACATATAGAACCTTGCAACTTATTAAGTCAGCCTCTTGGTCAAGTTCATCTGAGAGTAAAGGCATTGTAATAGTTTTCTAGGTTTATTTCATCATACGTTTATTGATTAGTTTAGCTCCACCAACAACAATTGAACACATAATTATATTTTAAATTATATTAGTTTGAATACTAGAAGTTTGCTCTCCCAACAGTGACCTCAAGGGACCTTGCTTAGTTTTTCTTTGTTGTATCATCACAACAATTTTATGACATTAGGTTGAGAAGCAGTGTTGAAAGTCTAATTATAGAAAAAAATGTTTTGTTCAAAGAATCCTTTGCACTGCATGAAACAGAATACATTTAAGACCATAAATACAGATCTTGCTTTCCTGACAAAAAGGCTAAAAAAGTGTGCAGCCACCAGAAATCCCTATTAACTTGAAAAGGATCAGTGAATGGTACAGCCTTGTGCTAAACACATCAAGAAGATGAGATAGGCTCAAATGGAGGGGAGGGGGTGGAGAGAAAGAGGAGGGAAGGAGATCTTTAGCTAGCAGTCGCTGGCTCCTGAGAGAAGAAAGGACGGGAAAAAGAGAAAAAATAATATCAAAAATTAAGAGAAAGGAAAAAAGACATTTCCTGATCAATATTTGGTAATTCACATATTGGAAAGGATTTGGTGTTCCCCATTATAAATCAAAAATAAAATTTCATTGATCAGAAAGTTTCATTGATCAGCTGCGCCCGTACCTTGGGAAGTCTGACTTGGCCACGGTAGTCCACGCTCTGGTTACATCCCGTTTAGACTACTGCAACACTCTCTACGTGGGGTTGCCTTTGAAGACAGCTCGGAAGCTCCAACTAGTCCAACGCTCGGCAGCCATGATTTTAACAGGAGCGGAGCGCAGGGAGCATACAACCCCCCTGTTGCGCCAACTCCACTGGCTACTGATCTGCTACCGGGCTGAATTCAAAGTGCTGGCGTTGGCCTTTAAAGCCCTAAACGGTTCCGGCCCAAGCTACCTATCCGACTGCATCTCTGCCTATGAACCCACCAGGACTTTGAGATCTTCCGGGGAGACCCTGCTCTCGATCCCGCCTGCTTCTCAAGCTCGGCTGGCGGGGACGAGAGATAGGGCCTTCTCGGTGGTGGCTCCTCGGCTGTGGAATGCCCTTCCTACGGACATTAGACTAGCACCATCCCTAATGGTATTCCGCAAAAAAGTGAAGACCTGGTTGTTTGAGCAGGCGTTCCAATAATTAGTGCAATGATTGGTTAATGAACACTGGAATGGAACAATGGATGACGAATCTGGAACATGTTTTTGATGACGAGACAACAGTGAATGGGTATTGTAGTAACTGTTTATTAATTGTGTAATGTGTTAGGTTGTTAACTGTTTCTATACTGTAGCACTGAATTTTTGCTGTTTGTATTTGTTGTGAACCGCTGTGAGTCGCCTTCGGGCTGAGAACAGCGGTATATAAGTAAGGTAAATAAATAAATAAATAAATAAATAAATGAATAAAGTTTGATACTGCAAAATAATAATTATGGAAGTTGATGGTGTCAATCATTTTAAAGTACAATGATGCTTTGACTTAAGAGCTTAATTCATTCCATGAGTGAGATCTTATCTCAAAACACTCTTATTTTAAAACAAAAATCCCATTGAAATTAATCCGTTCTGCCCTCTCAACCCTCCCTCTCATTTTTGTTACATGCTTTTAAATAAGAAAATGTACTTTATAAATAATAAATAGCGTATAAAAATAATAAAAGAGAATGTAAACACGGTACCGAGATGGCTTTGGTCACCTTGGTGGACCAAACATGGCATGAATACTCAATATGCCCAAATTTGAGCACTAGTGGAGTTTGGGGAAAATAGACCCTGACATTTGGGAGTTGTAGTTGCTTGTTCACCTGCCATCAAAAAGCATTCAGAACTTCACCAACAATTGAATTGAAGTAAACTTGGCATACAGGACTCCCATGACCAACAGAAAATACTGGAGACATTTGGGGAAAATAGACCTGACAATTGGGAGTTGTAGTTGCTTGGATGTACAGTTCCCATACCATTAAAGAGCATTCTGAACTCCAACAACCATGGAATTGAACCAAACTTGGCACACAGAATTCCCATGACCAAAAGAAAATATTGCAGAGGTTTGGGGAAAATAGACCCTGACATTTGGGAGTTGCAGTTGCTTGGAGATCTAATTCCCCTGTCATTAAAGAGCATTCTGAACTCCAACAATCATGGAATTGATCCAAACCTGGCATACAGAACTCCCATGACCAACATAAAAATACTGAGAGGGGAAGTGGATCTAATTGAAGTACAAATGGACAAGAGGTGCAAACAATCTCTTGTATGGGTTGTTGTAGGTTTTTCCGGGCTATATGGCCATGTTCTGGAGGCAATTTTTCTCCTGACGTTTCGCCTGCATCTATGGAAAGCATCCTCAGAGGTAGTGAGGTCTGCTGGAAGTAGGAAAAATGGGTTTATATATCTGTGGAATGACCAGGGTGAGACAAAGGACTTTTGTTTGCTGAGGCTAGATGTGAATGTTTCAGCTGATCACCTTGATTAGCATTCAATGGCTTAGAAGTGCCCGGGGGGAATCCCTTGTTGAGAGTGATTTTATGTGCCTGTTTGTTTCCCCTCTGTTGTTTTGCTGTTGTGATTTTTGAGTCCTTTAATACTGGTAGCCAGATTTTGTTCATTTTCATGGTTTCTTCCTTTCTGTTGAAATTGTCCACATGTTTGTGGATTTCAATGGCTTCTCTGCGTAGTCTGACATGGTGGTTGTGAGAGTGGTCCAGTACTTCTGTGTTCTCAAATAATATGCTGTGTCCAGGCTGGTTCATCAGGTGCTCTGCTATGGCTGATTTCTCTGGTTGGAGTAGTTTGCAGTGCCTTTCATGTTCCTTCATGCGTGTCTGGGGGCTGCGTTTGGTGGTCCCTATGTAGACTTGTCCACAGCTGCATGGTACATGGTAGACTCCTGCAGAGGTGAGAGGATCCCTCTTGTCCTTTGCTGAACGTAGCATTTGTTGGATTTTCTTGGTGGGTCTGTAAGTGGTTTGTATGTTGTGTTTCCTCATCAGTTTTCCTATGCGGTCCGTGGTTCCCTTGATGTATGGCAAGAACACTTTTCCTCTGGGCGGATCTTCATCTTGACTCTCGTGGCTTGTTCTTGGTCTTGCAGCTCTTCTGATGTCTGAGGTGGAGTATCCATTGGCCTGGAGAGCCCAGTTTAGGTGGTTCAGTTCATCTTGGAGGAGGTGGGGTTCACAGATTCTTTTTGCACGGTCTGCCAAGGCTTTAATGGTTCTTCTTTTTTGACTTGGGTGATGGTTGGAGTTTTTATGTAGATATCTATCTCTCTGTGTGGGTTTTCTGTAAACGGTGTGACCCAATTGTTGATCTGGTTTACGGATGACTAGGACATCTAGAAAAGGCAGTCTTCCTTCCTTTTCTTTTTCTATAGTGAACTGGATGTTTGGGTGGATGCTGTTAAGATGTTCCAGGAACCTGTTGAGTTCTTCTTCTCCATGGCTCCAAATTGTGAAAGTGTCATCCACATATCTGAACCATATAGTGGGCTTTTTGGTTGCTGTTTCAAGAGCTTGTTTTTCAAAGTGTTCCATGTAGAAGTTAGCTATGACTGGGCTGAGAGGGCTCCCCATAGCTACTCCATCTTTCTGTTCGTAGAATTCATTGTCCCACTGAAAATAGCTGGTGGTGAGGCAATGGTGAAACAGTGCCGTGATGTCTTCTGGGAACCTCTGGTTGATGAGTGCCATGGTGTCTGCAACTGGGACCATAGTGAATAGAGACCAAACGCAGCGCCCAAACAAGAATCCAGGAACATGAAAGGCACTGCAGACTACTCCAACCAGAGAAATCAGCCATAGCAGAGCACCTGATGAACCAACCTGGACACAGGATTTTATGTGAGAACACAAAAATGCTGGACCACTCTCACAACCACCATGTCAGACTACACAGAGAAGCCATTGAAATCCACAAACATGTGGACAATTTCAACAAAAAGGAAGAAACCACGAAAATGAACAAAATCTGGCTACCAGTATAAAAAAATTCTAAAATTGCAACAGCAAAAACAGCAGAGAGAAAAACAGGCAGGGACATCTAATCACCTTTCAAGAAGAGTTTGCCCCAGGCACAGTCAGCCCATTGTATGCTAATCAAGGTGGTCAGTGGAAAGATTCACACCTAGCCCAACTTACAAAAGCCCTTTGTCTCACCCTGGTCATTCCACAGATATATAAACCCCCTTTTCCCCAGTTCCAGCAGACCTCACCTCTGAGGATGCTTGCCATAGATGCAGGTGAAACGTCAGGAGAAATGCCTCTAGAACATGGCCATATAGCCCGAAAAAACCCACAAGAACTGAATCTCTTGTATGCTTCCCCTTAACTTCAACAGAACTGGACAACAGTGACTTCTTTCTTTCTTTCTTTCTTTCTTTCTTTCTTTCTTTCTTTCTTGCCTGTTTGCTCTTCCTGATGGATTTTGTTCAGTTGCTTTTGGTTCCCCCTAACTTTAAACAGTGTCTCCTTGCTTATCCCACTCCGACACATGATTTGATGAATCAGATCCCACTTTGTAAAGACTTGTTGCCCAATGTTTTAACTGGAAAGCTAGGTGCAACCTTAATTAAGCCTCTGTCTGTAATCGCCAGCTGAGTCAAAGATTCTCTGGGCCCTTAATAGTTACATGACAAAGGGAGAGGTTCGATAGGTGCAGCCTCTCTTGTCAGACTCTGCAGTGATGGGAGAAATTGCCCCAATTGCTGTGCTGCTATCTATATTGTATCATTCACTGAGGGATTTGGCAGTAGTGACAAATTTATGGAAATGATTGGCTGAGCTGCTGTGCCATCAATTCAGTGGGACCATAGCGGTCATCAGCTTTTATTCATCATATCCTTTCATAGATTGTTGTCCACTTCCTCAGGTGTATGGGGCATTTCTTCCATTTGCACACATGCATAGGTGGGAAGAAGTGTGTGCAGCATTGTGTAGATCAGAAGAATGTGTAGATCACATTAGCCTTATGGTTGCTTTCAAATGGCAGTTGAATTCATAGATTGAGAATCCATGAAGACCAACTATATTTTTTTACATAGTAGTTGATGCTCCTTGGTTTTTACCCAGTTTGGTCCCCAGATATTATTGAATGACAATTCTAATTATTCTTGATTACCCACCATGCAGACCAACGGCACTTCTGGTTCTGAGTTTGGGAAAAGGTTAGAGGACATTTTAAAACAGGGGTCCTCAAACTAAGGCCCGGGGCCCGGATGCGGCCCTCCAAGGTCATTTACTCGGCCCTCGCTCAGGGTCAACCTAAGTCTGAAACAAGTTGAAAGTACACAACAACTACAACAATCCTATCTCATCAGCCAAAAGCAGGCCCACACTTCCCATTGAAATACTAATAAGTATATATTTGTTAAAATTGTTATTTATTTTAATTAATTTTTGTTTGTTTTGCACTACAAATAAGTTATATGCAGTATGCATAGGAATTCATGTTTTTTTCAAATTATAATCCGGCCCTCCAACAGTTTGAAGGACTGTGACCTGGCCTTCTGTTTAAAATGTTTGAGGACCCCTGTTTTAAAACATGAAGGCTGATCTGGCCAGGGTGGACCATGCCTTGGTCACCTCCAGATTGGACTACTGTAATGCCTTGGTCACCTCCAGATTGGACTACTGTAATGCGCTCTACGTGGGGCTGCCCTTGAAAACGGCCCAGAAATTCCAACTGGTCCAACAGGCGGCAACCAGGTTGTTAACTGGTGCTCCTTACAGAGAGAGGTCAACCCTCCTGTTTAAGGAGCTCCATTGGCTACCGTTCATTTTCCAGTCCCAATTCAAGGTGCAGGTGCTTACCTACAAAGCCCTAAATGGTTTGGGACCTGCCTACCTGCGTGACCGCATCTCCGTATACGAACCCACACGATCTCTCTGATCATCTGGAGAGGCCCTGCTCACGATCCCGCGTTTGGTGGGGACGAGGGACAGGGCCTTCTCTGTGGTGGCCCCCTGACTCTGGAACTCTCTCCCCAAGGACATCGGACAAGCCCCAATGTTGGCAGTCTTTAGGAAGAGCTTGAAGAGCTGGCTGTTCCAGTGTGCCTTCCCAGAATAGGAATCTCCTAGCATCATGTCCCAAATACATTTTATTAGAGATTTAAGATTATCTGCATACCGCACTTATCTTCAAAAACCAACCCATTTCACCTATCATGTCCAGCATTTTTTTAAATTTTATTCATTACATTTGGCCCGGCCTCAGTTTTAAATGCGTAGTGGTGTTATTGTCTAATGTTTATTGCTATTGTTTTAATGTTTATTGTTTTTTTATGAGTTATTTATTGTTGTATTGCTATGCTGTCGTTGTATTGATGTGTTGTGCCTTGGCCTCTTGTAAGCCGCACCGAGTCCTTCAGGAGATGTTAGCGGTGTATAAATAAAGGTTAATAATAATAATAATAATAATAATAATAATAATAATAATAATAATAAAAAATAATAAAATCAGACATCATATCCAGAAGTCTTGCATCTAAATTCAAACCTCTCTATCCTGACTAAACAGAAGAAATTGCAACCTTCCAGACATTACTGTATCACAACTCTCATCAGCTCTGGTCAAGATGTCCACTGGTTAGGAATACAGGCGTTGTATTCCAACATCTGGAGAGCCACATGAAATGACACCGCGATTCAGATTTGGGCCATGGGACTTGAATTTGTCATATGTGGTATAGCTGTTGGAATGTTGGAATAAGAACCTGAAGTCCTCATCAGATAGGATGCTTTGCCCATTGTATACCACTTCTAAAATCTAAGATTGTGGGTGTGGTTACATTAATGTGACAAATCGCATTCCCATCCAAGGCTTTTGGAAGTCTTACAACCTCATCAGATGGGCTGATTTGCCGCTTCCACTCCCCTTTCACCACGGAGTCCATTACATGACACACAGCAACCTCTGGCCAGGCTTCGTGGCAGAAAGGGAGAGCAAGCAGCGTACTCTTAGTATCAGATGGGAAATTCTGTCCAGCACATAATTATTTTCATATTTGATGTCTCCAAATTCTGACATAAGAAGAAACCTGTTGGTTCAAATACTTGGGATATTATTTTAACAATGTTACATTTTGGTGTTACTTTTTGGAGAGCCCCAAACAAAGTAGATCATTATTATTAATGTTAATAATAAAAATAATGAATTTATAATCTGCCTCTCTCTGCAGCTCAAGGTGAGATACAGCATCATTAAAACAAGAGATAAAACACTATTAAAACACATACAACAAGATACACAGAGTTAAAATACAAATTAAAATCCATTGAGGAAATGTAGATTAAAATTCACAACTTAACCAAGCAGGCTTGCTAGAAGAGATGGGTCTTCAATTGTGTCTTAAATTCTGATGTGAAATGTTTTTAAAAAGTTTTAGGTATCCTGTCATGTTGAATATTGCTTTTTTAAAATGGGTACAGTGAAAAATAACCAAAATATCCTCCAATAATGTTTGTGGAATGATTATTACTTGTTTTCTAAAAACTGGAATATACTGAGTTGGTCAGAATGCAGAAAAAATGATAACACTGTCTATCATTATTTTTTAAAATAAGAACTACTATGGGCGTAATTGTTGATTCCATCTAGAATTGTTCCAGTGAATCAAGTGTGGACTAGTGGGAAGTCGGATCTGGCCACAGTGGTCCACGCTCTTGTTACATCCCGAATAGATTACTCTACGTGGGGTTGCCTTTGAAGACTGTTCGGAAACTTCAATTAGTCCAACGGGCGGCAGCCATACAGGGAGCATACCACCCCTCTGTTGTGTCAGCTCCACTGGCTGCCGATCCAGTTCCGAGCACAATTCAAAGTGCTGGTTTTGACCTACAAAACCCTTTACGGTTCCGGCCCAGCGTACCTGTCCGAACGTATCTCCTTCTACATCCCACCTCGGAGTTTAAGATCTGCTGAGGGGGCCCTGCTCTCGGCCCCACCTTTATCACAAGCGAGACTGGTGGGGACGAGGGACAGGGCCTTCTCGGTGGTGGCCCCTCGCCTGTGGAATGCACTCCCCAGGGATATTAGGACATCAACATCCCTTCTCTCCTTCAGGAAGAAGTTAAAAACCTGGATGTGGGATCAGGCCTTCGGGAAGCTGGCAGATGGACAAAGACAACCAATAATGACCAGAGTAGGAAAGGACAGTGACAATGCTAAATGGTTTACAGATGTGGATTTGGTGAACACTGACCACAAGATGTTTTTATCGCTGCTAATTATACTGTCTGATTGTTTTAATCAGTGATAACTGTGATATTATGTGGTAAATTTGTGTATTGTATATTGCATTGTATGTTGTAATTGTTAGGCATCGAATTGTGCCTTTTGTAAGCCGCCCTGAGTCCCCCCTAGGGGGTTGAGAAGGGCGGGGTAGAAGCACCCCAAATAAATAAATCAATAAATAAATACTTAGGCATATTCCACTGATTCAACAAGAGATTCACATCCAGTTGTGATAACAACAAGATTTAGTTCTATGAGTAACATTATCACTTGTAATATGTCCCTCCCAATCTGTGTGTGTGTGTGATAAAAATAACAGTATCTGAGAACCACCAGTATCTGGTGGCAAGAAAGAGGTCACCTCACTCTACAATAGTAAGATGAAGGACCTTTTCGTATGGGGCATTTTTGCCCCGTGTTGCAGCTTTAATGCCTGGCTTGGATGGGACCTGCCATGCGCCATCACACAACACACAGCAGGCTCCACCCACATTCCTCCCAAAGTGGTGTGGAAGTGTCAAAAGTGTAGTTTTAGTAGCTCCAACTGAGTTATCTGCACTTTCCTCCCCTTTTTACCATGTAACTGGCCTGCCATGCGGTGCCGGCCCTATCTGCCATCTGATAGGGGGAGGGAGGGAGAAAGGGAGGGAGGGCGAGCAGGGTGCCATGAGCCACCCTGC
Source organism: Anolis sagrei (assembly GCF_037176765.1). NCBI lineage: Eukaryota > Metazoa > Chordata > Lepidosauria > Squamata > Anolidae > Anolis > Anolis sagrei. The sequence goes on from NC_090026.1 coordinate 55,962,428, forward strand.
ACACCTTCCCTTTAGTGATGCACCAGCATGGCCTGAAAGGCCAATGTGAAGAAGTGGGAAGTCCCACCTTGAATAATGGGTTGTTGAGCCACCATTGTCTAAGATCCACCTAGTTCAGTATTTTGTTCCTACAGCAACCGGCCAGATACCTAAAGTCTTTGAATTTATGTTTTTCAACTCTCAGGTTTGCCCATTCATCTTAAACAAGAAGAAAACATCTATAAATGGCAAAGAATCCTTGAGGTGCCATTTCACACATTATGTGGCAGAAAACCCATGGTTGCCATTGATAATGTTTCAATTTGATTTAAAGACAATCACATGCCCTCCAAATGTCCCAGCGATGATACGAATTAATCCTCTGTTCTTCCACTTTTCAATTGCTTTAAAAATAATCCAGGTTCTCTCCTCTCCTTCCATTTTGTCCTCAACTTATGTGCTGTCACACGCTGGGCCTGTGCATAAGACTGTAGACAGGACATAAATTCTGTGTGCCCAACGGGACGCTGGGGCTGCCTCAGATTAAAGGCCTTTGGATTTCCTTAAAACAGAGTCTTTAGATTGCTCAAAGGTTCAACAAAGTTCTTTATTAATGAAAACAAACAGGTACTTTAAGGCTTTCTTAATAGTCTATTGGCTCTCTCAATCTTGTCTACAGGGAACAGGCACTATATTCACAACTGTAATTTAACTAATGGGGAAATCCTTAACTTCTAATCTGGGCAGTCTGTCTTTGCCTCTGTTGGCGTGGAGCCCCTACACCGGGTACCAACTGCTTCTGGCTTCTGCGAGTGGCCCTTACCAAGCAGAGCTTTGTAGACTTCCAAGGGAAAAAAGAAGGAGTTCAGGTTTCAGTGATGGCTGGCTGAAGTGCTGTGAGACCCGATTCCCTCAGCAAAGGAGCTGAAAGGCTGTATATCTCCCGGCCAAACCATGGGGCCTTTTCTCCCCGGCCAAGCTGTAGAAGACGAAGCTTTCTACAGGAGCTCCTGGTTTTATGTCCTGCATGTAAGGCTTCTCTGTGTGGCCTGAACTCAAAAAGGCTCCTATTCCCTCCAAAAACCTAAAAGGGGGCGGGACCAGGGAACCTAACAATAATTGACAGGTGGCTTGCCCTATGATTGCAACCAAAAGAAGCCACCTATCTGCAGAGTCCCTGAAACTTAGGACTACAACAAACATTCAATGCAAAGCAAACAAAATTGGAGCTCCTGGTACAGCTGTACCTGAACAACTTACATTAATTGCTGCAAATTGAGTTCAAAGTGCAAAAGTAGTTTATACTCAATGAACTCAGTAGGAATTAATGAGTGAGTGAGTGAGTGAGCGGAGTGAGCAAACATTTGTATCCTAAATTTGCATGTTTGCATTCTAAATTTGTATATTGATGTCTTAATAGCAGAGGGTGGTAAGTTGTAAAATATTGAGAGGAGCAAGAGAAATGACATCCCAGATCAGTCTTCAGCTATCTTGCCTGTCAACAGTAAATAATGTAAGTTTATAGGGTGACCTTATTGTTAGAGAAGCAGTCTGGCAGGCAATATTTGGTTGGAAACTTAGAAAGAAAATTCCTTCACATGACAATCTTTGTTAGAAGCACCTCTGTCTTCTCCAGCAAAGAGGCAGAATACAACATTGAAATACTTATTCGGAAAGATTTTAATTACTTTTTATAAGCCTATTAAATCTTTTTCAGTGGTTAAGGTTGTGTAAATGTATCCATAATTACAAACTATTACACATTATATGTCTATCAGTATTTTCCTCAAGGGAAGTATGATAGCACAGAGGAGAGTACTTGGATGCAAAAGGTCTCAATCCCTGACATTTCCAAGTAGGTTTGGAAAAGCTTCTTCTGGAAACTTTGGAGAGCAGAGGACAGTCTACGGTTAGGGTGTCTTAGACTTTTCCCTCTTGACCCCTTTCCACCTGAGAAATTTTTCCGTGTCCTCTTTCTGCTCAAAATACTTTTATATAACCCTGGGTATATGGGTATATAAAATCGGTATAAAAAACAAACATTTGTTGATAATCCAGCATTTACAAGGCTTGCTAAACAGGCTGATTTTTAATGTATTTTTGAAGGCTTTCATGGCTGGAATCACTGGGTTGTTGTGAGTTTTCTGGACTGTATGGCCATGTTCCAGAAGCATTCTCTCCTGACCTTTCACCTGCATATATGGCAGGCATCCTTAGAGGTTGTAAGGTCTGTTGGAAAGTAGGAAAATTGGATTTATGTATCTATGGAACTGTCCACATGCTTGTGGATTTCAATGGCTTCTCTGTGTAGTCTAACATGGTGGTTGTGAGAGTGGTCCAGCATTTCTGTGTTCTCAAATAATATGCTGTGTCCAGGTTGGTTTATCAGGTGCTCTGCTATGGCTGACTTCTCTGGTTGAAGTAGTCTGCAGTGCCTTTCATGTTCCTTGATTTGTGTTTGGACAATACTGCATTTGGTGGTCCCTATGTAATCTTGTCCACAGCTGCATGGTATATGATAGACTCCTGCAGAGTTGAGAGGATCCCTCTTGTTCTTTGCTGAATGTAGCACTTGTTTGATTTTCTTAGTGGGTCTGTAGATAGTTGTTGTGTTTCTTCATCAGCTTTCCTATGCGGTTAGTGGTTCCCTTGATGTATAATAAGAACACTTTTCCTTTGGTGGATCTTGTCTTTACTTTTGTGGCTTGTTCTCGGTCTTGCAGCTCTTCTGATGTCTGTGGTGGAGTATCCATTGGCCTGTAAAGCCCAGTTTATGTGGTTCAGTTCACCTTGGAGAAGGTTTGGTTCATAGTATTGACATAGTATTGACATGAAGAGTTCTAAGTTCTAAGAAACTGGAAGTGACCATCTAATATCATTTCTAAAAGCTAAATTGTGTGGGTGATGGGACTGGTTACATTAATGTGAGAAACTGCGTTCCCACCCAAGGCTGCTGGAAGTCATACAACCTCATCAGATAGGTTGATTTGCCTGCCGTACACTACACCGCTTCCTCTCCCCTTTCACACAGAGCCCATTACATGATGCACAGTGGGGACTTCCGGCTGGGCTCATGGTGCAAGGGGAGAGCAAGTGGTTTATACCATTGTGGTGGCAACACGGGAGTTTCCTGTGTTGCTTTTGGAGCAATGGGGGGGGGGGTGGAGTTGGGTGGTGGATGCTTCCCCTCATGGGATGGAGGCAGAAGTAAGTTGGGTAATGCAGGACATGGAGCAATGGGTTCTGCATACCCACTGCCGAGACCCCATGGATTTGCCATGATGTGTGCCAAATTCATAAGTCTTTATTTATTATTTATTTATTATGAGTTTTTATATACCGGCCTTCTCCACCTCCTAAGAGGGACTCAGGCCGGTTTACAACAATATAAAACAGCATCCACATAATACAAAACAATTACATTAAAATACATCAGAAAAAATTACATAGGTCAGGTCGTCAGAAAAAGTCATTGTTCATTACCATCCTTCCATGTGATCGGAGTCATTACCTCAGTCTTCAAATGCCATATTCCATAGCCAGGTTTTTACTTGTTTCCTGAACAGGGGGAGTGTATCTCTGTTGGTTGTCTTAGACCACTCAGCGGCCTTCGATAGCATAGACCATGGTATCCTTCCAAGACGGCTTGAGGGAATGGGGTTTGGAATAGCTACAGTGGCTCCAGTGTTCTGTAGTGGCTCCAGTCCGTCCTAGAGGGTCGCTCTCAGAAGGTGTTGCGAGGACCACTGCTGGGTCCTGCAACCATTGACTTGTGGGGTCCCGCAGGGCTCAGTATCGTTTAACATCTACATGAAGCCGCTGGGGGAGATTTGGAGTTTTGGAGTTCAATGCCATCTGTATGCATTGAACTCTTTGTGATCAAGTCCTTATTGGGAACTTTTGGGAGATTGTTTCTTCCAGGATACGTGATTGAAAAGCTGCATGATTTACCTAGGTCTGAAGGAAGGTAAAAATGGCTTTCAGATTCACAAGCATTGCCATGCTGCCTCATAAAATACAAGTCACTACATGTACATACACCCCAAAATGTGTTGCTTCTATTTCCTATGCCCTCTAACATTCTAACCAGGCTGTAAATGTTGTTGACTTATTGAACTTCTAACTTTTCTGCAGTACCAAATCCAATCCGGGTTTTTAATATATATCTATTTCCAGGCCCAGTTCATTGGCAGAGCCAGAAGAGTAGAGGAGGGAATCAGGGAAGGAGCCATGGAGCAATCTAAATGGAGCCACAAAGCTAAATTTCAGGCTGAAAAACATCAATTGCTATTGCCACATATCTGCCATTTGGATTCATGCCAGTGTTGGATCTGTGAAATATCCCTTTATTCTGAATTCAGTGTTCTGAAGAGACCCTTTTGCTTTGGTACGTGATATCTTGATGTGAACTTGCATGTTCTGGGTGGGACACCATACAGTATCTTCTGTACTCTGCATCTGGCTCAGACTTCTGACTCCTAGATCCTTTTGTTTCCACCATGGGCTAGATTGTGCCATGAGGAGCCCTGCCCAGCTTTAGGCAAGCTGCAATGACAGAACTGCCTCACCTTGAGGGAACACAGTGAGGAATTCTACTACAGGGTGTTTCTCTTTCAGCTGCCTGACAAAAAGGAGCACACACCCATTGGTGTTGATACAGTCCAGCTTGGAGAGTACAGCCACAGCTGTACTCTCCAAGCTGTGGAGAGCAGTTACACATGGAGAGATCTGGCTTTCTCTACATCCAAAGTCAATGTTGCATTGAAACAAAACACTGCAAGACTCTGGCCGGAACCCTGCTAGTTAGTCAAAAGTAGACTAGATTCACAGAAGGTTATGTCAGCATATAGGTAAATCCCATTGATTTAATGGCCTTCTTCTCATCAGCACTAACAATAGGATTGAGGTCTTGGAGTGTAACTATGCTACAAAGCACTTTACTACTATTGTAACTAAGACTGGTAGAATAAAAATGGGAGACGACTCATATACCTACATTTAAAAGTTGTGTAAAAGAGGAATTTTAGCCGGTTTTGCTTATCCTGCAACCAGGCACAGAAACTATATCCAGTTTCACTCTATTAACCTTAATTCTAACTGTTGTGGTTATACCTGTAAGTTCCTGGGATTTTTAGCTTGGTGAATGATTTGGAAAAACCCTTAACGGTTCTGGCCCTACCCATCTCCGCAATCGCATCTCCTTCTGTGAACTGGCGCGAGCTCTAAGATCTTCCGAGGAGGCCCTCCTCTCGGTCCCACTACCGTGGGGACGAGAGAGAGGGCCTTCTCAGTGGTGGCCCCCCGCCTCTGGAATGCCCTTCCAAGGGAAATAAGACAGGCCCCATCCCTCCCCTCCTTTCGTGAGAGCTTGAAGACCTGGTGGTTTCAACAAGCCTTTGAAAATGACCAGTTCTAACTTGGCCTTACACATTGTCGAATACGCCCTTATTCTTCCTACCAATTACCCAGATCATTTCCTCTAATCGGTCCCGGAATGAACAGCCACAGACTCGTACCTAATATTATTGTTGCCTGCCATAGCATTGCGCTTAATTCCCGGGCCCCCTAGAATTTTTGGGCTTGCACACATCTTGGCCCGGCCTTTTAAATTTTTTAATTGCATTGAACAGGCAGGATTACTTTTAATATATGTGTGTTATGGCGACAATATTTATGCTTATATTTTATTTTGTTAATCTTATGGTTATGTTGTTTTTTACTTTGTATGTTTTGTGATGTTACCTGGGAACCGCTCTGAGTCCCCTCAGGGAGATGGAGCGGTATATAAATAAATTATTATTATTATTATTATTATTATTATTATTATTATTATTATCTACAGCACTAGAACTTCCTGGCAGATAATTCTTACTAGATTACAAATGCCAGGATCCCATAGGATACTTCTATGCCAGTTAGTTGTATCAGGATGTTTTCCTGCATGACAGTGGGTTGGACCAGATGGCCCATGGTCTTTTCCAACTCTATTGTTCTATGAAATAGTGCAGTGTAGCTACATTCTCAGTCAAGCTTGGGAAAGCTTATGCTCCCATACTAGCATGGACCTCTTGGTTGAACATAGTGTCTCCAGGTTTAGTTATTAACATTTAGCGCCTGTCCTCTCCTTCTTGCCTTGTCTTTTATTCATGTTGTATTTTGAAATGGTCATACGACTGGTCAAATAAATAAATAATATTTATTAATTAGTGATTAACATTTATCGATCCATCTATCCATTCATTCTCTGTCTGCTCCCTCTATTAACTCCACTTTACAGCACCAGGGAAGACTTCTGGAATCTATATTATTCTGGTATTTTAAAAAGGAGAAAGAGAGTCTGATTTTTCAGCATGAGTTTTTTTGGATTTTCTTTCATTTCTTCACGTGCCAAAAGCCCATATTGAAATTACTTCTAAAGTTACTTTTAAAATTTATTGTTGTTGTTGTTGTTGTTCTCCCACTTTACATGTACAAGGAAAAATATGCCTCTACTTCTCTTTTTTCCCCTTTTTTTCTTTTGACCCCCTAACCCTTGATCTTCCTTTTCTACTTTTAATAAAATAGATTTTTAAAAATTCTCTATCATGAGGAGGAGTTGCAGCAGGGTTCTTGCTTCTGAATGTTGTGCTGCAGATCATTCATGGGAGGGGGTTAGAAACATCACTTTGAGGAAGCCCAACCAACAAGAGAACATATCCGCAACACTTGTAGCGGCTGCTTCTCAAGAGTATGTGTGTGTCAGGCCAAAAGATGCTAAATAATCTATATAAATAAAAATGTAATGTTCATTTGTGGGATTAACAGAACTCAAAAAACCACTGGATGAATTGACACCAATTTTGGACACAAGACACCTAACAACCCAATGTATGTCCTTCACTAAATTTTTTTTTGTTATTTGGGAGTTGTAGTTGCTGGAATTTACAGTTCACCTACAATCAAAGAACATTTTGAACCCCACCAACGATGGAATTGAACCAAACTTGGCACACAGTTCTCCCGTGACCAACAGAAAATACTGTTGCTGGGCAATGTCCTTTGGTTTGGGAGTTGTAGTTCACCTACATCCAGAGATCACTGTGGACTCAAACAATGATGGATCTGGACCAAACTCTACAAGAATACTCAATATGCCCAAATGTGAACACTGGTGGAGTTTGGGGAAAAATAGAATCTTGGAATTTGGGAGTTGTAGTTGCTGGGGTTTATAGTTCACCTACAATCACAGAGCATTCTGAACCCCACCAACGATAGAACTGGGCCAAACTACCCACATAGAATCCCCATGTGGGCCACAGCAACGTGTGGCAAGGGACAGCTAGTTAAATATATGTAAGTAAATAACTGATCCAGAATATCAGCCATTTCCCCCTTTTCAAATAGAGCTGGTCTTATGCGCCATCTGAGAAGGACATTCAGTTCCCCAATTGGTTGTTCTGCTTCCCAAAATTATTTCTACTTAAATTTCACACAGGAGTTAGTAGCTATGCTGTCAATTCACTCTGTGTTTCATTCAGATGAGCTATCCAAGGTGCTGAGCCATATTCGATTATAAGGTTCTACTTCGTGGATAGGTCCTTTAAAGTTTGCACTAAAAACCATAGTGGATTCATTGCTCCACTTGTATGGTAGATCCAAACTGTTACTGGACAGCAGGGACACATTGGTACACAGTACACACTTAACGTAGCGTGAAGAGAAACAATATGAAATTACTTCTGATTTTGACCCAGTTTTGCAGGAACTCTCCAAGAGCTTAATCTGCTCTTCAAGAAATTTTCAGTACCTTTGATACCTTCCCTGAAATGGAATCACCACCCAGAATGGATTCACCTCATTGACATGCAAGTTCTCCATTGCTACTTTCTTCTTATCTATCCTAGCCAATTATATATATATATATATATATATATATATATATATATATATTCAAACTACAAGAAAGGAGATTCCATCTGAACATTAGGAAGAACTTCCTGACTGTGAGAGCTGTTCAGCAGTGGAACTCTCTGCCCCAGAGTGTGGTGGAGGCTCCTTCTTTGAAAGCTTTTAAACAATGGTCGGATGGCCATCTGTCGGGGGTGCTTTGAATGTAATTTTCCTGATTCTTGGCAGGGGGTTGGACTGGATGGCCCATGAGGTCTCTTCCAACTCTATGATTCTATGATTCTAAGAAAGTAATGGAAAAGAAATGAGTAACCGAATAATCTGCTTTTAAAAGTTTGTAACATATATCAGTGAACTACTTTCAAAACACTGTAATGAGTTTGGGAATAAATTATTTTTACTTTTCAAGTCCTGCTTGCTCACTCCTGTATTCAGTGGATCTTACATAGGATCATGCTTCCAGGAAGTTTATTTTCATCTAGTTAATATATAGTCCAATTATTTAGAATCCTTAAAAATCCATCTGCCCACCAAAGTATTCATAACTATCTGTGCAAGTACATACAGGCTGAAAGAATATCTAATACTAGTGGAGGCTCCTTCTTTGGAGGCTTTTAAGCAGAGGCTGGATGGCCATCTGTCAGGTGAGCTTTGAATGTGATTTTCCTGCTTCTTGGCAGGGGGTTGGACTGGATGGGCCACAAGGTCTCTTACAACTCTATGATTCTATGATTGTATTATTCTAATATAATATGTGAACACAATAAAGTGAAATGCAATAAAGGTTTGCACAATTCCTATTTATTTCATTGTGTCGTATCTGTACTCTGGCTATTAAGCAAGCTGATAAACTCTTGGTCTCTTTGCTATGAGTCCCAGAATTATTTACATATTTTCAAGAGAACTGTTTTCTCCAGTTATTCCCCCCTCCCCAGTCTGTGGAACCTATCTTGTACACAACAAACCTATGGAACCTATTTTGTACACAACTTGGGCACTGCCTATAGTAGGAGGTTCCATAGGTTTGTTCTTAAGTTGAATTTGTTTGTAAGTCAAAACAGGTTAAAAGCATAACTCCCACCATATGTGTGTGCATATGTGTGTGCATATGTGTGTGCATATGTGTGTGCATATGTGTATTTTCAATAGCGTAAGGAAGGGCTAAAACACCTCTGGTGTTTGTTTTACTGTCTGTGCTCCTGTTATAAGATTTCATCTCACTTTCTGTCCCTATGATAATTGGATTTTGAAAGATTTGGCTTGCTGTGGAAACAAGGATTGGCGAGAAAACTTCAGTGGAGATCCCTTTCCCCCATAACAACTCTTCCAGGAATTAATTTCTCTTCTGAGAGGTAGATTTCTTTAACTTCCTGTTGTGCCACCTCCATTCTCGACTATGAATCATTTGTAAGTTGGGTGTTTGTAACTCGAGGACGGATGGGAATTTCTCAAGAGTGAAATACTCAAGGCGCAATTGCAAACCGTGCCAACAAAGAGAAAAAATAGGACAAGTGCAAAGAAGCCAGAATGGATGTCCAAAGAACTTCTAACTGTGCTAAGACACAAAAGAGACATGCACAAGAAGTGGAAAAAGGGAGAAATCACCAAAGAAGAATTCAAACAAATGGCCAAAACCTGTAGGGAAAAGGTCCGCAAGGCTAAAGCAGAAAACAAGCTCAGACTTGCCAGGGACATTAAAAACAATAAAAAGGGCTTCTATTCTTATGTCAGTAGAAAAAGGAAAAACAAGGAGGCGATAGGACCTCTTCGAGGAGAAGATGGGGCAATGCTGACAGGGGATAGGGAAAAGGTAGAACTACTTAATGCCTTCTTTGCCACGGTCTTCTCACAAAAAGTGAATCTTCAACCTCAGCAAGATGGAGTGGATGAGGGATTGGAGGACATCCAACCCCAAATTGGGAAAGAAGTCGTCCAGGAATACCTGGCCGCTCTTAACGAGTTCAAGTCCCCAGGGCCAGATCAACTACACCCCAGAGTATTGAAGGAACTAGCGGAAGTCATTTCGGAACCATTGGCAACCATCTTTGAGAGTTCTTGGAGAACGGGAGAAGTTCCAGCAGTTTGGAGGAGGGCCAATGTGGTCCCAATCTTCAAGAAGGGAAAAAAAGGATGACCCAAACAACTACCGTCCGGTCAGCCTCACATCAATACCAGGCAAGATTCTGGAAAAGATTGTCAAGGAAGTGGTCTGCAAACACTTAGAAACAAATGCGGTCATCGCTAATAGTCAACATGGATTTATCAAAAACAAGTCATGCCAGACTAATCTGATCTCTTTCTTCGATAGAGCTACAAACTGGGTAGATGCGGGGAATGCCGTGGATGTAGCGTACCTGGATTTCAGTGAAGGCCTTCGACAAGGTCCCCCATGACCTTCTGGCAAGGAAACTAGTCCAATGTGGGCTAGGCAAAACTACGGTGAGGTGGATCTGTAATTGGTTAAGTGGACAAACACAGAGAGTGCTCACTAATGCTTCCTCTTCATCTTGGAAAGAAGTGACGAGCGGAGTGCCGCAGGGTTCCGTCCTGGGCCCTGTCCTGTTCAACATCTTTATTAATGACTTAGATGAAGGGCTAGAAGGCATGATCATCAAGTTTGCAGATGACACCAAATTGGGAGGGATAGCCAATAGTCCAGAGGACAGGAGCAGAATTCAAAACGATCTTGACAGATTAGAGAGATGGGCCAAAACTAACAAAATGAAGTTCAACAGTGACAAATGCAAGATACTCCACTTTGGCAGAAAAAATGAAATGCAAAGATACAGAATGGGGGACGCCTGGCTCGAGAGCAGTACGTGTGAAAAAGATCTTGGAGTCCTCGTGGACAACAAGTTAAACATGAGCCAACAATGTGATGTGGCGGCAAAAAAAGCCAATAGGATTTTGGCCTGCATCAATAGGAGCATAGTGTCTAGAGCTAAGGAAGTAATGCTACCCCTCTATTCTGCTTTGGTTAGACCACATCTGGAATGTTGTGTCCAATTCTGGGCACCACAATTCAAGAGAGATATTGACAAGCTAGAATGTGTCCAGAGGAGGGTGACTAAAATGATCAAGGGTCTGGAGAACAAGCCCTATGAGGAGCGGCTTAGGGAACTGGGCATGTTTAGCCTGAAGAAGAGAAGGCTGAGAGGAGATATGATAGCCATGTATAAATATGTGAGAGGAAGCCACAGGGAGGAGGGAGCAAGCTTGTTTTCTGCTTCCCTGGAGACTAGGACGCGGAAGAATGGCTTCAAACTACAAGAGAGGAGATTCCATCTGAACATTAGGAAGAACTTCCTGACTGTGAGAGCCGTTCAGCAGTGGAACTCTCTGCCCCGGAGTGTGGTGAAGGCTCCTTCTTTGGAAGCTTTTAAGCAGAGGCTGGATGGCCATTTGTCAGGGGTGATTTGAATGCAATATTCCTGCTTCTTGGGCAGGGGGTTGGACTGGATGGCCCATGAGGTCTCTTCCAACTCTTTGATTCTATGATTCTATGACCGCCTGTACTTTGCCAAAGAGAGAGGACATGGTCCAGAGGAAGAAAATATGGCTTTCATATATAAGCGCCAGGTTCAAACATTACCAGATTTAATCAAAAGATAATAGAAACTAGGAAAGGTACCTTCTTAAGACAATACTGGGCTAGACGGACCTATGGCATGATTCAACATTAGGCAATTTGATATGTTGATATGGAAAAGCCATAGTTGTTTAGAAATGTGACTTGGCCACATACCATGACATTCTGGTCTTTGTCACTTGGAAAATGCTATTTCCTTCCTTCAATAACTAACCAATTCCTTTGCACTCTAGGACAGTGTGTGTACATTGTGAACCTCTGGATTAGTTTTGATGACATCAGTGATGATGAACCACACATCCCCCCCACTACCACTTTGTGTTTATTTTTACATCCATTTTAGATGTCTGGAGAGACTGGATCTTCCCTGCAATACCACTTCTCTACAGAAGCACTCACAGTGCGTTGTGAATTTTAGCAAGCAAGGTAATGTAATCTTCGAAAATCCCCTTCCTGTTGTCCTGCCCCCAATTCAATTTATTTTGCATGTCTAGGTATAGACTGAAGATTGATCAAGAGTTAGTTTTGCTCCTGTATATATGTGCACGGCAAATACAAATACTGTAATTGTTGATCCGAGTCTTCTTGGTTGTTGTTGTTCATTCGTTCAGTTGTTTCCAACTCTTCGTGACCTCATGGACCAGCCTACGCCAGAACTCTCTGTTGGCCGTCACTACCCCCAGCTCCTTCAAGGTCAATCCAGTCACTTCAAGGATCCTATCCATCCATCTTTTTCACATCACTTCACTTCACTTTATTTCTTAATTAGTCGCTCTCCACCAAGGTGCTCCGAGTGACTTACAATTTAAAATAGCGTTTCACAATATAAAAACATTCAGCATAAAAACATTCAACAGTGACTATTTGGCAAATTAGATCTGATTACTTAAATGCACAACCAAACAGCCAAGTCTTGAGTGCTTTTACAAAAGGTCGCAACTCCGACATTGCTCTAACATATGGAGGCAGTGAGTTTGCCCTTGCTTGGCCTCTCTTCCTTTTCCCTTCCATTTTCCCCAACATAATTGTCTTCTCTAAGCTTTCCTTTCTTCTCATGATGTGGCCAAAGTACTTCATCTTGGCCTCTACTATCCTTCCCTCCAATGACCACTCGAGCTTTATTTCCTGAAGTATGGACTGGTTGGATCTTCTCACAGTCCAAGGCACTCTCAGAACTTTCCTCCAGCACCACAGTTCAAAAGCATCTATCCTCCTTCGCTCAGCCTTCCCTATGGTCCAGCTCTCACATCCGTAGGTTACTATGGGGAATACCATTGCTTTGACTATGCAAATCTTCGTTGCCAGTGTAATGTCTCTACTCTTCACTATTTTATTGAGATTAGACATTGCTCTCCTCCCAAGAAGTAAGTGTCTCCTGATTTCCTGGCTGCATCTTCTTGGTAAAGTATAGGAAAACAATAAATGATGCTATAGAATCATAGAATTCTATAGCATCATTTATTGTTTTCCTATACTTTACCAAGAAGATGCAGCCAGGAAATCAGGAGACACTTACTTCTTGGGAGGAGAGCAATGTCTATGTCATTGTATTCACAGTTTAGCTATCTCCCACATCTAGTAGCTAATGAAGGGGAATGAAAACTGTGGGAATGAATAAGTATGGCGATATTCTATGACAGATTTAAGTTTTTTAACACATTGAGACTCTATGGCAGTAGGGATTCAGATAGATAGCAGCAATGTTTTTCTTGTAAAACATTATCTAGTTTGATCTGCAATTTTAGGACTGTCAACCAACAAAAAGATTAAATTTTGCCTATAAGACTCAGATATGTTTCTCATTTATAGAATTGTCAGTCATTCTTGTTTATAAAATGTGTGGTGAAATATAACACTCTTCTGTTATGTACAATTTCAGCAGAGGCAGCAAAGTGGAGTGACTTGGGTGTCAGACTCTGAGACTAGAGTTCAAATCTCTTCTCAGCCATGGAAACACGCTGGGCAAGTCATACCCCTTCAGTCTCAGAGGAAGGCAGTGGCAATCCTTCTCTGAAGAAACATTGTCAAGGAAATCCAGTAACATGCTTCAGTTTAAGTCAGAATCCACTTGAAGGCGAACAATAACAGTTTCAGCATAGTGCAGAATCCTAATGCTTCCAGTTCATAAAATCATAGAATCAAAGGGTTGGAAGAGACCTCATGGGCCATCCAGTCCAACCCCCTGCCAAGAAGCAGGAATACTGCATTAAAATCACCCCCTGACAGATGGCCATCCAGCCTCTGTTTAAAAGCTTCCAAAGAAGGAGCCTCCACCACACTCCGGGGCAGAGAGTTCCACTGCTGAACGGCTCTCACAGTCAGGACGTTCTTCCTCATGTTCAGATGGAATCTCCTCTCTTGTAGTTTGAAGCCATTGTTCCGCATCCTAATCTCCAAGGAAACAGAAAACAAGCTTGCTCCCTCCTCCCTGTGGCTTCCTCTCACATATTTATACATGGCTATCATATCTGCTCTCAGCCTTCTCTTTTTCAGGCTAAACATGCCCAGCTCCTTAAGCCGCTCCTCATAGGGCTTGTTCTCCAGACCCTTGATCGTTTTAGTCGCCTTCCTCTGGACACATTCCAGCTTGTCAATATCTCTCTTGAATTGTGGTGCCCAGAATTGGACACAATATTCCAGGTGTGGTCTAACCAAAGCTGAATAGAGGGGTAGCATGACTTCCCTAGATCTAGACACTATGCTCCTATTGATGCAGGCCAAAATCCCATTGGCTTTTTTTGCCGCCACATCACATTGTTGGCTCATGTTTAACTTGTTGTCCACGAGGACTCCAAGATCTTTTTCACACGTACTGCTCTCTAGACAGGTGTCCCCCATTCTGTATCATTTGCATTAATTTTGATCCCAGGTAAATATCTAACATTTTCAAAACATGCAATCCCCCCAAACCAGATGCATACTATGTACTTTGACACATTCCAGTGAATCAGTGGTCATCCAGATGCCCTGTATAATAAATCTTGTTTTGAAATCATACATATAACAAATGCACTAATGCCAGTTTCCTAGAATTCTCTTGCAAAATTTTCTTTCGTTGATCTTAACTTGCCAAAAGAAGGAAGCTTTCCTTTTTATTTGCAAACCTTTTCGCAGTTCCTTGGTTTTGTATTAGCCAATCTCTCTGTGGTTATGTTGCAATTAATTAGAGCTTGTTAAGTCATTGAGATTCTTGAATGAAAGGTATTATGTATAAGGTGCATAAAGCACTGTTACGGTTTTGATTCCTCCCTTGAAATCATGCTACAGGGTGAAACTTTTGTCACCCGGACTTGTCTAACTTGTTTTATCAAACTTGTTAGTGACTTCTTTTTTTTTTGCCCTCCTAATCCAGCCCATAAAGAATCAAATTCACACCACAATGCCACATACGCTATTGTGAATGGAGCCCCGTGGAAGAAAGGGCTCCTTAGCTACAGGAGCTTGCGCCCACTGGTAAGTGCTTTTTGCCTTTTAAAAAACTTAATATAAGAAAGAAAGACCCTGCCGAGACAGATTTGGAAGCTTGGCTCCACCTGAGAGACAGTGTTCCTGTTGGCTAAGTAAGACTTTGTGACTAAATGTATGTTTTTATTATGATTATGGTCACTGTTTTAGTCTTGAAGACAAAAACAGTGACCATGTAAGCCGCCCGAGTCCCCATTGAGGAGATGGTGGCGGGGTATAAATAAAGTTTATTATTATTATTACTACTACTACTACTACTATTATTGACACAATAGCACAGTATGTCACAGCAAACAAGATCTCTATGCTGGATTTCGTATCACAAAATCACAAGTCGAACACTTCCCAAGCATAGGACTGTGTGATGTATTATTATTATTATTATTATTATTATTATTATTATTATTATTACTACTACTATTAAGTGTTTAGGGGAGAGTGAAAATAGTTCCCATTGAAGGAAGATTAATTTTTATGACCACCTTTCATTGGAAAACAGCCTGTGAACGTTTTTGTTGACTACTCTAAGTTTGCTGTAACTGTTTACAAAAAAAATTGAAGCAAGACAAATAAGTGGAAATGCAAATCTGTGTGTCTCCTTATTTCTCTGGCTAAGGCTATTATCAGTGTGGGCTTAAGGGAGAAAGGGCAGTAAGCAAGACAACTAGAAATCCATATTGTCTCTTTGTATACTCTATATGAATCAAGTTCCACTGAACTCAGTGGAAATATGTTTAGGACCATGCAGGATTTTATGCTCAGTGTTGCATTTTATTTGTGGATATCACGATCATTAGGGAGCATTAGGATTTCTACTGGATTTTCCATTTAAGTCTCTTCTCCTCTTCTCCCTTCCCTTCACTGAATTGTGCCAGATACATACAGCATCCCTTATTTTCCCCCTTGTTTTCTCAGCACCTGCCTTTTATGATGTGCTTATTTATACTGTTTCTTGTATTTTATTTCCTTATATTGTACTAGCTGTGCCCTGCCACGCATTGTTCTGGCCTATAGTAAGAATTTTCAAAGTAGAGGTAGATATTAGGGCTGGGCAACCACGGAAAAATTTGTTTCTAAACTCGATTCGTTTTTTGGGGTTTTTTGCGTTTCGATATTTAAAAGAATTCCGAAATTTTTCGTTAAAAAAGTTCGATATTTATGAAATTTTGTAAAATTATGAAACAATACGAAATGAATACGAAACGAATAAGAATCGATTCGTTAATGGTGGACGCAACCGCGCAATACGCTAAAAAACCTCCATATGGGACAGGGGGAACTTCTGAAGCTTCCCTCTCCCTCTGTTGTTGACTGTTGGTGTGATATTTATATTTTTTTTTCACTGATTAAACAAACAACAGCTATACAACTTGCCCCAGACATGCGGAAATAATAACGAAACGATTTCGAAACGATTTCAAAATGAATACGAAACTAATACGAAGCAATTACGAAACGAATTGAAAAATTCGTTTCGTTTTTTAGATGCTCCTGAATGGTTTGTTATCGCTTCGTAACAAAAAAATAACGAATTTTTAACGAATTACGAAATTACGAAACGAAACCGCCCAGCCCTAGTAGATATCTGGACTATTATGAAAGAGCGGTACCTACCTATTCCTTCCCCCCTTTTTCTTCCCCTTTCTGTCCTTTCTTCCTTCTCTACCTCTTTCTTTCATTCCTTCTTTCTCTCTTTGGTTGCATCCTTCCTTCTCTCTTTCCTTCCTTCCCTCCCTCCCCCTTTCTCTACTTCTTTCTTTGTCTCCTTTCTTCTCTCCCTGTTTCCTTCTTCTTTCACTTTTTATTTCTTTTCCTCCTTCCTTCTTTACCTCTTTCCTGCCTTTCCTCCCCTTTTTCTTTCCTTTCTACTTTGTATTCTTCCTTCTGGACCTCTTTCTTTCCTTACTTCTCTCCCTTCCTTCCCTCTTTCCTTCCCTCTTTCCTTCTTTCCCTCCCTCCTTCTCTCTTTCCTTCCTTCCCCCTTCCCCTCCTACATTTCTTCCCTTTTCCCCTCCCTCCTTTCTTCTCTCCTTCCTTCCTGTCCTCCCGCAATACTATGGTAGAGTCCCTTCTAATTCTATTTTATGAGTCTATTTAATATAGTAATATTTTGAATTTAAAGGTATTTTTGTGGGGTTTTTTTTCAGTGATGGTCACTCCTTGGATTGTGAGGAGTTTTGTTGCCAAATTTGGTGCCATTTGGCCCAGTAGTTTTTTTTGTTTTGTTTTTAAGGTACTCATTATGCACAGAGCATATATATATATATATATAGATTGTTATATTCTTATGTGTATATTTGCATTGTTGTATTTCTGGGCTTGGTCTCATGTAAGCCGCCCGAGTCCCCTTGGGGAGATAGTGGTGAGGTATGAATAAAGTTTCTTAAATAATAATAATAATTATTATTATTTAATTTCCTACAACAATTTTTTTAAGGTGGGACAGACAGAAGGATGTGTCATTTCTTTTGACTTGTTGGGAAAACATTCTTTCCCCCCTCTTTCACACAATGAATGAAGCACTGCTTGTGAGAACTCAGCTGTGTAGCGACTTTTGTGTTCAGGCACTTTCCTCTTGTGATATCAGATCCTTTTGAAAACCAATAAATGGTTGATTTATGTGGAATATACGTTGACTTTTAGCAAAGCTTCAGGGGTAATTTACAAGAAATAATGATATTATGCTAATGAAGTTCATGAGGCCCCTTCCACACAGCTGAATAAAATCCCACATTATCTCCTTTGAACTGGGATATATGGCAGTGTGGACTCCAGCAGACATTGTGGGCTATTCCACCTTGATATTCTGGGTTATATGGCTGTGCGGAAGGACCCAAAGTTAGGCTGAATTTGCTCTTGCTCTTACAATGATGAAATTCTGTTTACAATGATTGTGATGTCTGAATGTGATTTATGCTGCAAAATGTCACTATGAACTTTTGGAAGTATATGGAGAAAGTATGCTTTTTAATGGGAAAATCTGAGAGTTGCCATTTGAAACCGATTGTTGAATTAGATAGGTGTCTTGGGTGTTATCCAACCAAACAATGGTTGCATTTATTAGGAGCTGGGAGAATTGTTTCCTCAAGCAAAGGCTTTTGTTGCAAAAATATCAGATATGCCCTTCATTTAAACCACAATGTTTTAATGTCAAAAATTCAGGAACATTTTTCCTATGATTTCTATAATATTTCTAGTGATGTGTAGCTTTTGGGCCCAAGTAGGCTGAAATGGGCCCATATGAGGTTGACACTTTGGCACTTTAGTTGTGATTTGAAGGCAACTAGTTTTAATTATAGATTGTCTGCATTTTAAACCATATTTTTATTTTATGTGTTAATAGTGGGTTTTTTTAATATAACTTTTATGTGACATTTTTTAATACTCGTGTACTGTTTATGTTATATACATTTGTTGTGCCTTCTAAGCTGCCCTGAGTCCCTTTTGGGAGATGGTGGTGGGATATAAATACAAGTTAATTATTATTTATTATTAACTATGTGCATGTTGGGTGGAAATATTCAAATGATGAACTGCATAGCTTCTCTTTCTTATGTGTGATTATTATTCTTTTCTTTTTGATAATATAGGTCCTGTATTTGTAGAGAGAGTAGGTTCTGTAATAGATTCCTTATCTTTATTTGAAAACAGTACCACAACTCAAGCTCAACATAATCCACCATCTGTCTTATGATAGGATTTAGAACATGGGTTTTAGAAAGTAATGCATTCTGCTGCTATTGTTATTGTTGTTGATGATAGTATTATTATTATTATTATTATTATTATTATTAGAAACACAACAAGATGACTCCACCCATTACACAAAGTAAGCATTTGCAGTATAGTTGATTTTGCCCAGGGGCGCTCTTGAGGCGCTCTTGGGGGAAAATAGACCTTGACAAATGCAAGTTGTAGTTACTGGGATGTATAGTTCACCTACAATCAAAGAGCATTCTGAACTCCACCAATGATGGAATTGAACCAAATATGGCACACAGAACTCCCATGACGAACAGAAAATATATATCAGTGATTGATTGGGGGGGGGGGGGGGGGGCGGCAAAATATTGTTTGCTTTCCATTGAAAATTACCTAGGGCCACCTCTGACTCCACTGCAGACAAGATCACTCTGCTGCTTGTTGTATTGGATCACACGGCGGACACTTCCCAAGTGTCTAGGACTGTGTGATGTATTGGTGAATAATGCGTGCAGATCCCAGTAAGGTGGCATTTGGCAGCTGGCAGATGCTAATTTTGTCAGCGGCGATTGTGTTTAAGTGCAGGCCAAGGTCTTTAGGCACTGCACCCAGTGTGCCGATCACCGCTGAGACCACCTTGACTGGGTTGTGTCAGACTCTTTGCAGTTCAATCTTTAAATCCTCCTATCTTGTCAGCTTTTCCAGTTGTTTCTCTTCAATCCTGTTGTTGCCTGGGATTGCAACATTGACAATCCATACTTAGTTTTTTAATATGATCATGAGGTCAGGAGTATTGTGCTCCAAAACTCTGTCAGTCTGAATCCGGAAGTCCCAGAGTAGTTTGATGTGTTCATTTTCTGTAATTTTTTCAGGCTTGTAATCCCACCAGTTCTTTCTTGCAGGCAGATGGTATTATGCCTCTGCTTGTAGTCTGTCTGCGTGATCTTCTTGCAGCAGCTAAAGATGTGATCTATTATTTCATCTCCTTCCTTGCAAAGTCTACATTTGGGATCTGTCATAAACTTTTCTATTATTATTATTATTATTATTATTATTATTATTAGTATGTATCTTCAAGTTGTTTCTGATTTTGTTAACCCTAGCGTGTGCCTATTAAGGGGTTTTCCTGGCATGATTTGTTCATTTGCCTTTGTATGGTTGAAATAGTGTTACTTGCCCAATGCGTTTCCATTTGAATCCTAGTCTTCCATTTGAATCCTGGTCTTATTCATTGTGTGCATTACTTTATGAGTAACACACGCACTAACATTTTTTTGTATTGTTCATTTTTTAATTTTAAAAACTTTAAAGTGCAAGATTGTCCCCAAATGACAGAACCTTTCCCCAAACCAAGTGCAAAGCCACCTTAAGATCCAGGAACTGAAAATGTTATAATTATCTCCAGTCAATCAACATCAAAATGGGTGACTGCCAACCAAAAATACATCCAATCTTTTGCAAAGAACAGGACTGTACACTGCATTCTTCCATAAAAGGTGTGTCCTTCTGGCATGTTCCTAGCTCAGTTACACCACAAACGGCTTCTTTGGACCCACTCCCTTTCAGAGTTTTATCACCAAGTTGATAGTGCACCATTACTTATTGACAATTCCTTCCCTCTCATCTTTCTTCTATGCACAACCTGCAGCCCTCCAGATGTTTTTGGCTTCAGTTCCCAGAATTCCTGGACATTGGAACAGCTGACTAAAGCTTATGGAAGTTGGAGGTCCAAACAGCTGGAGGGCTGCAGATTGTGCAGACCTGCTCTGAACAATGACAACACTTTCATCCATTTTAGCTCCTATATAACCCCAAACTTTGTAGTTTGGTGAGGTACTAGATAAACTCTCTGGATGTGAATTCTAAATGCTCCTCCCAAACTTGCAACTTACAGGATCCCATAGTATGAAACCATAGCAGTCATTGAGAATTGATAATGCTAGAACTATACAGTGGGCTCTTGGTATCCAGTGGGGTTTGGTTCCATTTTGATACAAAAATCCATGTATGCCTAAATCCCATTATATGCAGTGCTGGTCGCTTCTGTCAGCAGCCTATGATACCTGTCAGCAGCCTATGATACTGTGAACCAGCGTCTCCTCCTGAGAAAAATGTATAATATCACAAAGGATTACCACCTTACCCGCCTCATAGGAAACCTGCTACAAAACAGGAGCTTTTTTGTTGAGTTCCAGGGCCAGAGAAGCAGATGGCGGAAACAGAAGAACGGCCTGCCTCAGGGGAGCGTGCTTGCTCCATCCATGTTCAACATCTACACAAATGACCAGCCACTGCCAGAAGGGACAGAGAGTTTCATCTATGCTGATGATCGTGCCATTACTGCTCAAGCAGGGAGCTTTGAGATGGTAGAACAGAAGCTTTCCGAAGCTCTAGGTGCTCTTACTGCCTATTACAGGGAAAACCAGCTGATCCCCAACACATGAAAAACACAGACGTGCCTTTCATCTCAAGAAGAGAGAAGCATCCCGAGCTCTGAAGATCACCTGGGAAGGAATCCCACTGGAGCATTGCAGCACACCCAAATACCTGGGAGTCACTCTGGACCGTGCTCTTACCTACAAGAAGCACTGTCTGAACATCAAGCAAAAAGTGGGTGCTAGAAACAATATCATACGAAAGCTGACTGGCACAACCTGGGGATCACAACCAGATACAGAGAAGACATCTGCCCTTGCGCTGTGCTACTCTGCTGCTGAGTACGCATGCCCAGTGTGGAACACATCTCACCACACTAAAACAGTGGATGTGGCTCTTAATGAGACATGCCGCATTATCACGAGGTGTCTGCGCCCTACACCACTGGAGAAATTACACTGCTTAGCCGGTATTGCACCACCTGACATCCGCCGGGAAGTGGCAGCCAATAGTGAAAGGACCAAGGCAGAGACATCTCCAGCTCATCCCCTGTTTGGGTATCAGCCAGCACGTCAACTACTTAAATCAAGAAATAGTTTTCTTAGATCTACAGTGACACTCGCTGGAACACCTCAGCAAGCGAGAGTCCGAAAGTGGCAGGCTCAAACCCAGCACCTCAATCCGTGGGCAGGCATGTAGCCAGGGGGGGGGGGGGCTTGGGGGGCTTCAGCCCCCCCCCCGAAATTCTCATGGTGGTTCGCGAAAAGGCCTTACTGGTGCATTATTTAAACTGTTATGTTTATTCATATCATGATCTGATCACCATACTCAATATATCCCATATGCATGGGGGTATTTGGGTAATCATACAAAAGGTTTGCTAGGCTAGACCCTCTTTCACTCAGACTCAGCCCCCCCCCGAAACTCAGCCCCCCCGAAACCCCCCCTGAAATTTTTTTAGCCCCCCCCCCCCGAAACGAAATCCTGGCTACGGGCCTGTCCGTGGGTGATACCAGATGAGAGACTCCCCCCTGGGCACACAGAAGACTGGGTGACTTGGAAGGCGCTGAACAGACTGTGCTCTGGCACCACGAGATGCAGAGCCAATCTTAAGAAATGGGGCTACAAAGTTGAATTCACGACATGCGAGTGCGGAGAAGAGCAAACCACTGACCACTTGCTGCAATGCAACTTGAGCCCTGCTACATGCACCATGGAGGACCTTCTTGCGGCAACCCCAGAGGCACTCCAAATGGCCAGATACTGGTCAAAGGACATTTAATCAACTACCAAGCTTGCAAAATCTGTATTTTGTTTTTTTTAATCTGTTTGTTTGTTTTGTTCTGTTAGAAATGTAATACAATGGTATGGTTGCTGATGACACAATAAATAAATTTTGTTGTGTTTCAGATAATAAACTTTATTTATACCCCGCCACCATCTCCCCCAAAGGGGATTCGGAACAGCTTATATGAGGCCAAGCCTGATGATACATTACAGCAAAGTAAAATACAGGAGTTTTATAATAACTAGAACTCTTTATTTCAACTATCTGCTTTTTAAATTAAAATGTCAATGGTAATCAACTCTTCTATGGTCTATTCTTCCAACCACTGTTGTTTGCTAATGCTCATTAAGACAATAATCATCTGTACTAATTACATTGACATTCCTTCTTATCTTACTCATTACATACTCCCATCCCAACTATGTACATAAATAGCAGCCAACAGAAGCAACATGTGAATTACAGTCTACAAAAGCCTATGCAAATATTTTAAAGGCTAAATGTTGTTGACTAGGTAAGATTAGATCTTGTTGGTTTTTCTGCAAAAGACTATTACAACCATCCACAATTTTTTTGAACTGTATTTCTCAGTTTAAGAGGAAAAAACCCCTGAAGTAAATGCTAAGACAATGCGGCCAATGTGTTTCCTCCCTATACATCATCCTTGTACTTCTCAACACTTTTTTTTATGTCTTCACCCTTGTAGCTACTGTTTTGTTTCTCTGATAGATCTTACATTGTAGAAGTGAATGAAAATTTCCTCTTATGTCTGTATAATTTAGCAAGGCATATGTATGATTAGCTTCCGAGCACAATTCAAAGTGCTGGTTTTGACCTATAAAGCCCTAAATGACTCCAGCCCAGTTTACCTGTCTGAACGGATTTTCCCCTATGAACCATCAAGGTTACTAAGATCTTCTGGAGGGGCCCTGCTCTCGGTCCCACCACCTTCGCAATCGCGTTTGGTGGGAACAAGGGACAGGGCCTTCTCGGTGGTGGCTCCTCGGCTTTGGAATTCCCTCCCACCAGAGATTAGATCTGCTCCCTCCCTCCTGACCTTTAGAAAACTAACAAAAACCTGGCTTTGGGATATGGCATTTGAGGATTGAGTCAATAACCCTCGTCCACATGGAAGGATGATGATGAATTGTGACTGTATTGACGATTTGGCTTGTGTAATGTAATGATGATGTTTTTATTGTACTTATATTTTAATGTGTAATGATGATGCACTGTGCTGTTTTGTATATTACTGTATATGAACACATGTTGTGAACCAGCCTGAGTCCCTCCTTGGAGGTGAGAAGACCGGTATATAAAACTTCTAAATAAATAAATAAATAATAAATAAATAACGATTAGAGTACAAATACTCATGGTGTACTCCCAAAGTCCATGGGAAAAAAGGCTTTATCTTTGTTTTAGTTTGGTTCCATTTCTCAAAATTCTGAAGAGTCACATCAAGCACCTATCTTAATAAGTTTCTGTCTACCTTGTCTGCTTGTCTTTTTCCAGCTCCTTCTCCTCATCTTGGGGAGCAGAGCATGGCATTAACGAATTGCATTGTATCCTTGCCTTTGAAGGACCTTTGTGTTGTGTCCCTTGTTGTGCTCCCAATGTTCTTCATCTCCATTCTTTCACTCCCTGGACCACCATGTCTGTTGCATCCCAGTTCAAGAAACAAGACCATAAGATTAAATCCACCACTCTGGACTGTAGGAAAAGCAATCCTTGTTTATTGATGAAAAATTGGTTACAAAAGAAAGGTAAATGCAGAGTAAAAAAGCCACAGAAAAACGCAGTAGTCAATAGGATCTCTGAACTTGAGCAAAACTTCAAAAGCCACAAAACAATAACCAGGAGTCTGTTAGCCTTTTACTAACCATGAACTTGGAAACTACAAGCCTCTGGGATTACTGGCCATGGAACACAGGAATTCTGCCAAGACCAGCCACAGTCCCGAATGTTGCTTGACCTAAAGAAGCACCCGGCAGGGATGCTCTTAAACCAAAGAAGCTATTCTTAGAAACGCCCCTTGACTTTTCTGTTTGGGCCTCTTTCTGCTGAAGGCGCTGTGACCTTCGTACAGACTGGGAAACAAATCTATCTCTCACTATCTATTCTCTTCGGACCTCATTATCAAGCCCAGGTGGGGAGATATCACGGCTAACTTCCAAAACATTCTCTTCTAACTGCTGGGTTTCGTTTTCATTCCCACTGACCTCTGCATCAACAACAGATTCCACACTGTCATAGTCAGGGAGAGCTTGCTCAGTTTGAAAAACTATCAGAGAATCCTGTTCACACAGATCAGGATCAGACTGAACCCCAACAATGTCCTCCTTTCTTGTTCCTTGCTTTCTTCTGCTGAACATTCTATTCTTCTTTCCTTCCTTCATCTTGTGATACAATGCCACCCTCTCATCTCTTGCCCATCATCATTCTTAAGTCTCTTGCTTCTGTAATTCACACCCTCTCTTCCCTTTTTTCTCCTCCCTCTTGCCTTCCTTTCCTCCTACTCTTTCCCTGCCTAACCTTTTGCCCTTGCAATGCATCCCTCACTTCTTCCTGCACTTCCACTTTTGGAGCTCTTTCTCTTCTTTCCCTCCTACTGCCTCCTTTGCCCCATCTTATGCCCTTGCAGTGCACCCCTCCCTTGATTCTTGTATGTTGACACTCACGCAGTGTTCACTGTCCTTCTTTCACCTCTCCTAATGCCCTTGTAGCATCACCCTTCCTTGTGTCTTGCACCCTGCCATTCTCACTATTCACTCTGGCTCTCCAACTTCCTGCCTCTCCTCACTTTGTATCCTCATGATCAGGGGCGGCTCAACCCATGACCTCAATCTTGGGCATAGAAACATTTCAGTGTAATAGTAGTGAGGTTCAGTGTAATAGTAGTGAGGCGGCTCGACCCATTACACAAAGTAAGCATTTGCAGTATAGTTGATTTTGCCCAGGGGTGCTCTTGAGGCACTCTTGAGGGAAAATAGACCTTGACATATGCGAGTTGTAGTTACTGGGATGTATAGTTCACCTAAAATCAAAGAGCATTCTGAACTCCCCCAATGATGGAATTGAACCAAATATGGCACACAGAACTCCCATGACGAACAGAAAATATATTTCAATGATTGGTTTGGGGGGGGGGGGGGGGCGGCGCCAAAATACTGTTTGCTTACCGTTGAAAATTACCTAGGGCCGCCTCTGCTCATGATACATCCTTCCTTGTTTCTTGCATTCCTCCACTCTCAGAGCTTGCTCTTCCATCTCTTCTCTTCCCTCCCTTGCATCATTTCCAGTCCTTGCAGTGCACCCCTTTCTTGCTTATTGCATTTACACTCTCATACCACTTACCACCTCTTCGCACAGGCATTTTTGTCCCATTTTGCCGCTTTGTTGCATGACAAGGATGCGGCCTGCCATGCACCATCGCAGAACGTACAGGAGGCCCAATCCACATTCTTCCCAAAGTGGGGTGGAAGTGCCAGAAAGCACTTCTTCCTCCATCACAGGGAGAAAAGTGTAGTTTGGGTAGCTGTGCACTTTCCTCCCCCTTTCCCTGTATGATAGGGGAAAGGGTGGTGGGGCAACATGCATACATCTTGGTATGTTTGGCTTCATGAAGAGAGAGAGGGAGAGGGAGAAAGAGAGGGAGGGAGGCTAGAATGAGTGCAGTATAAATAAAACGATGCTTCTGC
This sequence comes from Anolis sagrei, assembly GCF_037176765.1. NCBI lineage: Eukaryota > Metazoa > Chordata > Lepidosauria > Squamata > Anolidae > Anolis > Anolis sagrei. The sequence continues at coordinate 55,988,415 of NC_090026.1, forward strand.
TATCAGACTGACGACGAAGTTCATCTGTAATGGCAACCAGGACAGTCTCCATCCCATGACCCGGGCGAAAACCTGACTGGAAAGGGTCCAGGCCAGCTGTGTCATCCAAAAATTGCTGCAATTGTCCCAATACAGCCCGCTCTATCACCTTACCTAAGAATGGAAGATTAGAGACAGGACGATAATTGGTAAGGGTCATAGGGTCCAGGTTCCCTCTGTATTAAATTAAGTTCCCTCTGTATTAAAAAATGTCCACCACACTGACATTAACTGACATTAACCAGTCAATGTCGGAATGACTTATGCAATTTATTTTTAATGTTTACATCTATTACATTTTGCAAACTAATTCACAACATCCAATCATAAGAAATAATAAACATTTTTATTACCTGCCTTTCCTCTTGGCTCTAGGCATGGCACAACACAGTAAAATGCATAACCACAAAATACATACCATAAAATGCATATATTAAAATACACTATCACAACATACATATATTAAAATTCACAGTGCATGGATTAAAATACAATACAAATATACATATTAAAATACAAATAGAATGTAAATTTAAAATTCACTGTTTAAAATTAGCTGGGCAGGCCTGCTGGAGGAGATAGATCTTCAGTTCTGTCTTGAATGCTGACAACTCATTTAGCTGCTGAATCTCTTTCAGTAGGTGATTCTACAATCTTGGGGCAACTGATAAAAAGGTCTTCTGGGGCATGGTTGTCAGTCAGGTTCTAGCTGAAGTGGATTATACCAGAGAAGGTGATCCTTTAGGTAACTGATACCAAAACCATAAAGAGCTTTAAAGGTTTTAACCAACACTTTGTATTATGCCCAGAAACTATTTGGCAACCAATAGAGTGATTTCAGCATGGGTGTACTGTGCTCAGGCCTAGATGTTCCCATAATCAATCTGATGGCATCTTTTGAAGTAATTGGAGTCAGAGGCAGCCCTAGGTAATTTTCAACGGAAAGCAAACAGTATTTTGGTGCCCCCCCCCCCAACCAACCATTGATATATATTTTCTGTTCGTCGTGGGAGTTCTGTGTGCCATATTTGGTTCAATTCCATCATTGGTGGAGTTCAGAATGCTCTTTGATTATAGGTGAACTATACATCCCAGTAACTATACTTGCCGCACTTGCTCCCTTGCCTGGCCCGCTTTGGGTCCGGAGGCATGCCTGAATACCGCAGCATGTGCACCAAAAGTCACTTCTTCTCCTGACTTTCTCCTCAGCCATTGGGACCAAGAGAGAGAGAGAGAGAGAGTTGGAGATGCCCACCTTTTCTGAAGGTAGGCGCAAAAGCAAAGGAGGGAGCGGAGGTGGAAGATACCTCCAGCCGGAGGGGCTCTCTCTCTCTCTCTCTCTTGGTCCCAATGGCTGAAGAGAAAGTCAGGAGAAGAGGTGACTTTTGGTGCACATGCTGGGGTCTTCAGACACGCCTCCGGACCCGAAGCGGGCCAGGCGCGGCGGCTCCACCCCTTGGCGGATTGGGGAGAGGAGAGGAGGCGGGTGGAGCGCCGGGGGATCGGGAAAGGGAGACGGTCATGGGGAAGGGTTCGAACACAGAGAATGATTGAGCGCCGGCTCTGCTTGCGCACCCAGTGGCCAGGTGGAGCAGGAACGAGAGGGGCTAGGTGAGGCTCAAGGGCCCGGCCCCTTTGGGAAGAGGATCGCCCGGCAGCGAGGCAAGAAAGCTGAGGCTCCCCCCGGACTGCTAGGGCTGTTGTGAGCTGAGGGGGCGCTCCTCAAGTGGCGGTCAAGGGGCATTTACAGAGGCGCCTCTGCGCCCCTGGCAAAAAAAAAGTGTTCTGCGACCGCTTACTTTGCGTAATGGACGAGCCGCCCCTGATTGGAGTTTACAGGCTTGGTAATGAGGTAGCCAAATGTACAACACATTGCAGAAGCCCAACCTTGAGATTACCAGTGCTCATCTATATAAATAAAAATTTAATGTTGGTTTGTGGGATTAACATAACACAAAAACCACTGCACGAATTGACACTAAATTTGGACACAAGACATCTATCAGGCCAACGAGTGACCATCATTCATAAAAACACTGAAAAACACAGCAGAAGGGACTCAAAAGGCCAAAAAAGCAAAAAGATGCTAGAGCGCATGCACGAAACCACATATATATGCAAACACACATATATACACATATACACAAATATATACACACACAAAACACATATACACAGACTGGGCCACAGCAACGCGTGGAAAGGGATGGCTAGTAATCTATATAAATAAAAATGTAATGTTCGTTTGTGGGATTAACAGAACTCAAAAACCTCTGGATGAATTGACACCAAATTTGGACACAAGACACCTAACAACCCAATGTATGTCCTTCACTCAAAAAAAATGCTTTTGTCATTTGGGAGTTGTAGTTGCTGGGATTTATAGTTCACCTACAACTACAGTTGTAGTTGCTGGGATTTATAGTTCACCTACAATTCTGAACCCCACCAATGATGGAATTGAACCGAACTTGGCACACAGTTCTCCCATGACCAACAGAAAATACTGGAAGGGTTTGGTGGGCAGTGTCCTTTGGTTTTGGAGTTGTAGTTCACCTACATCCAGAGAGCACTGTGGACTCAAACAATGATGGATCTGGACCAAACTCTACACGAATACTCAATACGCCTGAATGTGAACACTGGTGGAGTTTGGGGAAAATAGGAAAGTATAGGGTATAGGAAAAGAACATTTATCACCAGGAATCATATATAAACTGTGAAGTGACTTCCCAAGCATTATTCAAGGTGAAGAGATTGCACCCTCTTGTGGTTCAATCGTTGACTCTTATCCACCAAACTTGGCACGGATATTCCATATGCCCAAATATGAACGCAGATGGAGTTTAAGGGAAATAGCCTTGACATTTGGGAGTTGTAGCTGCTGGGATTTATAGTTCACCTACAATCAAAGAGCATTCTGAACTCCACCAGTGATGGAATTCAACCAAACATGGCATATAGGACTTCCATGACCAACACAACACACTGGAAGAGTTTGGTGGGCATTGACCTTGAGTTTGGGAGTTGTAGGTCACCTACATCCAGAGAGTACTGTGGACTCAAACAATGATGGATTTGGACCAAACTTGACACAAAAATTCCATATGCTTAAATCTGAACACAGATGGAGTTTGGAGGAAATAGACCTTGTATTTGGGATTTCTAGTTACTGGGATTTATGGTTCACTACAATTAAAGAGCATCCTGAAACCCACAAACGACAGAAATGGGGCAAACTTCCCACACAGAACCCCCATGACCAACAGAAAATACTTAAGGCCATCCAGTCCAACTCTTTTCACCAGGGCAAGAAAATGTAATCAGAGCCCTCCTGACAAAGAGCCATCCAGTCATAAATATAGATAGATAGATATGATTCTCTCTCACACACACAGATATAGTATCATAGATTTGAAAGAGACCCTTAAAAAAGGACTATGATATGTTGCATATTCCAGAGTAGGCAAACCAGACACTCTCCACATCAACACTGACAAAGAAACAACAAGAAATACTGTTTACTCACAAGCATAAAGGAATTACCTATATTAGAAACCAACACTTTCTTATTACTTTATTTTCCAGATCACCAGACTGGGCCACAGCAAAGCGTGGCAGAGGACAGCTAGTACATAGATATCTATGAAAGCCAACATGGTGCAGTGGTTTGAATAACAGCTTAATTTCTACTCAGCCATGGAAACCTACTTGGTGACGTTAGAAAAGCCATACTCTCTGTTTTAGAAAAAGGTAGTGGCAAGTATCTTCTGAATAAAACTTACCAAGATATCTAGGATAGAGTTGCCATAAATTGAAGTCAGCTTGAAGGCACATAAAAAGCCCAGCAGCTAGCCCTCAGTTCCTAAACTTCAATTACAACTTCAAAAATAGGGTAAACACCTACTATATAACAAGTTATTTTGGGATAGCCCGGGGCTGATTTTTCTTGTCAATCTGAAGGCACACAACAACGAATTGTGGTGGTGCTTTAGTGGAAACAATACATAACTCTGAACCTCATCAGACGCAATCCTCTCCCCATTTCTACACACTCCAAATCCATTTTGAGGATGAAGAGCTCACATGACATTTCTTGACTTCTGGGTGCCATCTGTAGTGTTTGATCCCCAAAATTGCTGTTGCAATTTTAGAATTTTTCAACACTGGTAGCCAGATTCTGCCCACCCTCATGGCCTCCTCCTTTCTGTTGAAACTGCCCACATGTTTGTGGACCTCAATGGCTTCTCCGTGCAGCCCGACACGGCGGCCGTGAGAGTGGTCCAGCATCCCTGCGCTCCCAAATAAAATGCTGTGTCCAGGTTGGTCCACCAGGCGCTCGGCCATGGCTGACCCCCCCCCCCCGGCCGGAGTAGTCTGCAGTGCCCCCCATGTTCCTGGATTCTTGCCTGGGCGCTGCGTTTGGTGGTCCCCATGCAGACCTGTCCACAGCTGCATGGCACACGGCAGACTCCTGCAGAGGTGAGAGGATCTCTCTTGTCCTTTGCTGAACGTAGCATTTGTTGGATTTTCTTGGTGGGTTTGTAGATTGTTTGTATGTTGTGTTTCCTCATCAGCTTCCCTATGCGGTCAGTGGTTCCCTTGATGTATGGCAGGAACACTTTTCCTCTGGGTGGATCTTCATCTTGACTCTCGTGGCTTGTTCTTGGTCTTGCAGCTCTTCTGATGTCTGAGGTGGAGTATCCATTGGCCTGGAGAGCCCAATTGAGGTGGTTCAGTTCATCTTGGAGGAGGTGGGGTTCACAGATTCTTTTTGCACGGTCTGCCAAAGCTTTAATGGTGCTTCTTTTTTGACTTGTGTGATGGTTGGAGTTTTTATGTAGATATCTATCTGTGTGTGTGGGTTTTCTGTAAACGGTGTGACTCAATTGTTGATCTGGTTTACGGATGACTAGGACATCTAGAAAATAGATGCAGGCGAAACGTCAGGAGAAATGCCTCTAGAACATGGCCACAAGAACTGAGTGATTCCAGCTATGAAAGCCTTCGACAATACATTATTAACTTTATTTATACCCCGCAAAATCTCCTGAAGGACTCGATACAGCTTACAAAGGCCAAGGCCACCAACAACAACAACATGCAAATATAACAGTAAAACTCATAAGCAAATAATAAAACATCAAGCAAAAACAATAAAACACTAAAACAATGACACCATGACGCATTTAAAACCTAAAGGCCGAGCCAAATGTAATGGACAGAATTTAAAAGTGCTGAACTTGACAGGAGGTATGTAGTGGTTTTTTGGAGGTAGGTGCAATGTGCAGACAATCCTGGTCTCTAAAGTGCATTTGGGACATGATGCCAGGAGTTTCCTAATCTGGAAAGGCACACTGGAACAGCCAGGTCTTCAGGCTCTTCCTAAAGATTGCCAATGTTCCTAAAGACTTGCCAGTGTCATTTCATTTCAGTGACATGGAGCAATGAACATTCCTATGTGAAGTCTTCTCACGAGTATGGTTGCTCCAATTCTTCTGAATTGGGAGTATGGTTGGGAGTATGGTTGCTCCCAAGTCCTTCTGTCTGAGCCTGGTTTCTTTTCTTAATGTCACTGACAGAAATTGCTCAATGGGAAGGTATTACTAGCATGATACTCCCTCTGCAGTATGCTGTGCTTTCAAAATATTGCTATATTATAGTTGTTATTTTTAAAAACCTATTTCTGTTTCTTCAAAGTTCAGCAATCACTACTCACAACCTTATATTTCTTCCCTACTTAGAAGTGATCTTTTTGTCTTGCATTCCTCCTTTGAAATGCTGTGAGGTTTTTGAAGATTTCCCCATTTTTTTAAAAAAAGAAATGTGGATTGGGTGAGGACAAAACTTGTCTGTGTGGTGGGTATAAATGCAGGACACAAGGAAAAGGCTGGGGAACACATCCGTGTGATGGTAAGCCTTGAAATGTGATGATCTATTTTGGGATGGAATGCTATGATTTCAGACGATCATCTCCTACTTCCCATTGCTCATGTGATGAAGTCCTAAGTGAGTCTGGGCACCACAATTCAAGAGAGATATTGACAAGCTGGAATGTGTCCAGAGGAGGGCGACTAAAATGATCAAGGGTCTGGAGAACAAGCCCTATGAGGAGCGGCTTAGGGAACTGGGCATGTTTAGCCTGAAGAAGAGAAGGCTGAGAGGAGATATGATAGCCATGTATAAATATGTGAGAGGAAGCCACAGGGAGGAGGGAGCAAGCTTGTTTCCTGCTTCCTTGGAGACTAGGACGTGGAACAATGGCTTCAAACTACAAGAGAGGAGATTCCATCTGAACATTAGGAAGAACTTCCTGACTGTGAGAGCCGTTCAGCAGTGGAACTCTCTGCCCCGGAGTGTGGTGGAGGCTCCTTCTTTGGAAGCTTTTAAGCAGAGGCTGGATGGCCATTTGTCAGGGGTGATTTGAATGCAATATTCCTGCTTCTTGGCAGGGGGTTGGACTGGATGGCCCATGAGGTCTCTTCCAACTCTTTGATTCTATGATTCCATGAACGTAACAAACTGATACAAATTAATAACACCATATCAGTCTGAGCACACTGTTTCTTGTCTAATTTCTGAAGGGATAGTCAAAGACCTGATATTGGAGTACAAGGCATTTCGAACTGTCAAGCAAAAAATACAAAAAGCACCATGTGTCAGAGGTAGAAACCAGGATCATACAATCATAGAGTCATAGAGTTGGAAGAGACCTCATGGACCATCTAGTCCAACCCCCTGCCAAGAAGCAGGAATATTGCATTCAAAGCACCCCTGACAGATGGCCATCCAGCCTCTGTTTAAAAGCTTCCAAAGAAGGAGCCTCCACCACACTCCGGGGCAGAGAGTTCCACTGCTGAACACCTCTTGGTGTCAGGAATCTTCCTAATGTTCAGATGGAATCTCCTTTCCTGTAGTTTGAAGCCATTGTTCTATGTCCTAGTCTCTGAGGAAGCAGAAAACAAGTTTGCTCCCTCCTCCCTGTGGCTTCCTCTCACATATTTATACATGGCTTTCATATCTCCTCTCAGCCTTCTCTTCTTCAGGCTTAACATGCCCAGCTCCTTAAGCTGCTCTTCATAGGGCTTGTTCTCCAGACCCTTGATCATTTTAGTCTCCCTCCTCTAAACACATTCCAGCTTGTCAATATCTCTCTTCAACTGTGGTGTCCAGAATTGGACACAATATTCCAGGTGTAAAAACAAAGAGAATTGTAGTTTGATCCTAGGGTATGTAAAAATAGGTTCAGGAACATGAGATTTTAAAGAAAAAAACAACGGGAGGTGGGTTGTAGAGTATAATCAGAACAAAATGACGCTTTGATGCTGTTTGACATTGCTGATTTGACTGGGAGGCAGAAATATTTCAAGAATGGATTATTGCAATCCAGAGATTTGATTTGTTAATTCAAGAGTATTTCACAGATTAGATGATGGAGTGGCGACAATCTGAGAGGCATTTGTGCATGTTTCTAGTCAGAAGAGAACTCTTTGGGGAATTATCACACTGTGACTTGCCTACTACTTCAGTGGTCCTCAGCCCCACAATGTTTCTTACAATGTTTCTAACAGCTTTTCAAGTTGTATCTTCCAAGAAGAGCTTTTTTATTTCTTACACCCAGCCATGATAATGGGTGCCTGTTGGGGTTCAGCCTGAGTTTGAACTTGAACCTGATTCTCTGTTTGTTCCTCCTGATGCTAATCTATATATATAAATTTGTTAGGGGCATCCAACGAGGAAACAAAACTCAAAAAACCCCCAACGAAACTTAACCAAAATTCCCATGCCCATAACACAACCCACAAGGTACAAACATATCTACTCAAAATGAAAAACAACACAACAACACACCCACAAAATGGCAAAAGGATAAAACTCTAAAATAAACCAACGAAACTTAACCAAAATTCCCATGCTCATAACACAACCCAAAAGGTACAAACATATCTACTCAAAATGAAAAACAACACAACAACACACTCACAAAACGGCAAAACAACTGAGCATGCGCATTGGCGCCCAGCCGCAAGTTCCCTGGCGCGCGCACATGCCCTTCCGGCCAACGTTCCCTCTGCGGAAACCATGCCCACTCCAAGCCCCGCCGCGCCGCTTCCCGCACACACACACACCCCTGCCGCACACACACACACAACCCCACACTCCATCACTCTCCCCGCCGCTGCACACACACACACAACCCCACGCTCCATCACTCCCCCACCCCAATCTTACCTCCTTTTACTTCACGCCACCTCCAAACCCCACCCCGCCCCTTCCCGCCCTGTCAAAATCTAGGAAAGACAGGAAGGAAGGAAAGAAGGAAGAAAGAGAAAGGGAGGTAAAGAAAAAGGGGGAAGGAAGGAAAGTTAGAGAAAGAAGGAAGAAGAAAAGGAAAGAAAAGGAAAGATGGAAGGAAAGAAAAGAGAGACAGCAGAAAAGAAAGAAAAAGGGGGAAGGAAGGAAAGAGATAGAGAAAGAAGAGGAGAAGGAAAGATGGGAGGGAAGGAAGGAGGGAAAGAAGGAGAGAAAGCGGGAAGATTGGCCACAGCAACACGTTGCGGGTAAAGGTTGTTATTTCTATTATTATTATTATTATTATTATTATTATTATTATTATTATGCTATTGTTCCTATGAGACCCTGGAGGAATGGGAGAGGTGTCAGGTCCCAGAGGCAATGCATTGCATTATTGTTATTGTTATGATGGTGGTGAAATAAAAGGAAATAAAAAGTGAAAGAAGGAAGCAAACAGGGAGGGAAGAAAGGCAAAGGAAGAAAGGGGGAGGGAATGAAGGAAAGAGAGAAGGATGAAACCAAGTAGTGAAAGAAAGAAAGAGGTAGAGAAGGAAGAAAGGAAAGAAAGGGGGAGGAAAAGGGGGAAGGAATAGGTAGGTACCTCTCTTTCATAATAGTCCAGATATCTACCTCAACTTTGATAAGTTTTACTATAGGCCACAGCAACGCGTGGCAGGGCACAGCTAGTGAAAGTATATTTACTGATGCTAATGGAAATGTACCTTTTGATGCCAATGCTCCTGAAATTAGTGAGGAAGAATCTGCTGTAGGTTTGGAAAATGCCAATGTTCCTGAAATTAGTGAGGAAGGAACTTCTGTAGATTTGGAAAATGAAAGTACCAGTGTTCATGAGAATGTTGCAGAGGGAGACCTTGAACTTTCCCTCCCTTCTGCACCTGTTAACTGTAATGACAACAGGAGGAGCCAAATTTGGGAAGACAGAAATAAAACACTCAGTTTGCGTCGATCCTCCCGAATTCAAGAATTAAAAACATTAGCTTCAAAACAGAAGGGCGGTTCACGGAACCGATTCTTGAGTTTTAATTGCAATACGCCAGGCTGATTCCCTCAGTTCAGGCATCGTTTCAGAATTGATGAAGACCTTGGCAGTTCTCCCGGTTCCATGGCCATAGTATGGAAAGATTTCTAGGATATCAAGTACGGTTAGTGGATTGCTAACAGATTCAAGTATTTCTCAGAGAGGCTTTTGGTTTTGCTTTGTTCATTTAAATTCATGTTTGCTGATTTTGCTGTGGCTTTTGACTTGCATTTTTCATTTATTTTGTAACCATTTTTCTTCAATAAAAAAGGATTGTTTTTCACAGCCAAGTGTGGTGGATAGTTATCTTAGGCCTCGTTCTCTGCTCTGGATTGCAACAGTGCCTTACATATACCAAACATGTACAAAATATCTTATTGTCCACCATTTTTAAAGAAAGATGTCATATTTGGTTTACATAATGCCTTTGGGGCTTTTACACAAGACCGACACCAGCAATGTCAATACCTGGTCATAAGGACCTCAGTCGGCAAAACGTGATTGTTATTCTATGCTGGCATTATACCCAACAAGTATGCTGTCACAGCCTGTCTTTTAACAAGAACTGCTGTGTCAGGAAATGTGTAGTTGTGCATAGAAAGAGGATCCTGCTTCCACATTGGCTACTGATTTTATCACACAACCGCACCTTTCCCTCCTCCTGCTTTTGGAAGGCAATGGGATGCATGAAAATAACTACGTACATATAGGACATCAGGTGGAAGTAGTCCCTGCCTTGCATTTCCTTTGTTATGCTTAGATGGGTAATGACTCCATTCAACTGCTTCAGCTTTCTCCACATTTCAAGTATCAGTCTTTTTGACATTGTCATCTATTTGGATGTCCCAAACGCCCATACAACATCTTTTTAAAAACCTGTTTGAAATGCTTCTGTTTGTGTAACTTCTTTTATCTTTTTATGGGTTTTGAAATTTTATTTCAGGCAATGCTAATGTTTTGGTGCTAGCTTATTGCATTCTTCAGGGTGGTTATCTGACTAGTCAAATACATACATAAATAAGATTTAATAATTTGATTAATCATATCCCAGTAAGTGCATTGAAGGAATGCATAATTTCATGAGAAATATGATAATTCTTACCAAGATAATGGTTCATCTTATGACTTCATTACACACAATAAAATCTATACATTTAAGAAATGCCAACCCATTGTTTCTATACATTTAAGAAATGCCAACCCATTGTGCCCTTCATATGATGCAAGCTTCAATTGTGGTGGTGAAGTATTTTGCTGTTTCTAAAGTGTTGGTTTTTCCAACGATCCCTGAGTCGATTGGCAAGTGACATATTTTTAAATTCCCCGTATAGACGCGGGCCAAATGGCAAATTTCACAGTGGCAGAAAAAATGAAATGCAAAGATACAGAATGGGGGACGATGCCTGGCTCGAGAGCAGTACGTGTGAAAAAGATCTTGGAGTCCTCGTGGACAACAAGTTAAACATGAGCCAACAATGTGATGTGGTGGCAAAAAAAGCCAATGGGATTTTGGCCTGCATCAATAGGAGCATAGTGTCTAGATCTAAGGAAGTAATGCTACCCCTCTATTCTGCTCTGGTTAGGCCACACCTGGAATATTGTGTCCAATTCTGGGCACCACAATTCAAGAGAGATATTGACAAGCTGGAATGTGTCCAGAGGAGGGCGACTAAAATGATCAAGGGTCTGGAGAACAAGCCCTATGAGGAGCGGCTTAGGGAACTGGGCATGTTTAGCCTGAAGAAGAGAAGGCTGAGAGGAGATATGATAGCCATGTATAAATATGTGAGAGGAAGCCACAGGGAGGAGGGAGCAAGTTTGTTTTCTGCTTCCTTGGAGACTAGGACGCGGAACAATGGCTTCAAACTACAAGAGAGGAGATTCCATCTGAACATTAGGAAGAACTTCCTGACTGTGAGAGCCGTTCAGCAGTGGAACTCTCTGCCCCGGATTGTGGTGGAGGCTCCTTCTTTGGAAGCTTTTAAGCAGAGGCTGGATGGCCATTTGTCAGGGGTGATTTGAATGCAATATTCCTGCTTGGCAGGGGGTTGGACTGGATGGCCCATGAGGTCTCTTCCAACTCTTCAATTCTATGATTCTATGACTGTTGCCCACTTCTATTGCCTGCTTATAAATAAAATGATGATGCTGCATGTGAAAGGAGCCGAAATGGCCATTTCCCCATATTGCCAATGCAGAGATTTGGAGAAAGGGTTACCATATTTTCCAGCATATAAGGCAACCCCAATTTTTCCAGTTAAAATACAGAGTTTGGGATATGCTCGTCGCATAAGACTACCCCTCTTCCAACTGAAACGATTTTTTTTAAAGAAAACATCACATTTAGTTGTAATATGGTAATTTTCCTATTACCGTACCTCCTTCTCTGCCTCTAAGATCCCACACCTGCGCACCTGTGCCGCTTCACTGCAGTCCTCAGGAGCAAGATCTGAGAGGCAGAGAAGGAGGTATGGTAATAGGATACAAGGGTGGGCCAGACAGGTGAAAGAGGCATGTTTTTCTGGGCACTGCGCCACTCTATCTCTTTTTTCAATACCCCGGGCATCCCAGATGCCTACAGCTTACTCCGCCCTTCACTTACACCTTCCCAGTGAGGCACCCCCTCACATCGTCATCGGGACTGCATGAAGTCACTTCTTTCCACGAATCCTGGTGAGTGGATTTCCTTTTACTCTACTTGTACAGAGCTGCTCTTGCTGCTTTCATACATTCAATGCATATGACAGGGATGCGGTCCCAGCCATGTTTGAGCTCCCTCCACCATATGTGAAGACCTCAGATTATTCAATCCAGCACAGAAGTTTCAGCATCCTATAAGATGACACCGGGCATATAAGATGACCCCCAACTTTTGAGAAGATTTTCTTGGGTTAAAAAGTAGTCTTATACACCAGAAAAAATACAGTCATTTAAACCCACTTCCTACAATTGCCAATTAAAAGGCTCTGTGAAAGATGAGGGTTAATTTAAAACCACTTCCTATGATCTGGGGTGATTTTTTAAAAAGACAAATAATTGAAATTCTGGAGGGACAATTAGAAGAAATCTCATTGCAAACAACCGCGGGAAAAGTGTTGCCTTAAGAAAGGTGCTTCTGATCCCGTCAAAGGTCTTGGGTGCAAACAACCCCTGTGCCACCTTAAAAAATATACTTCTGTTTCAGTCAAAGGGGTTTGAAGGCAGGGGTACCTTAAAGGATGCCTGTCTTGGTGTTTTGTTGGATTTCCATTATTGTGCCAATTTGATCATGGCTGCTGTTATTAAGTAGATGAAAAGTCTATTTGTATTTTTTTCCCATTTTGAAATCCGTTATTCCTAGTAGGAAATACTCCAGTTTAAATTCAAAATTTATCTGTGAAATTAATTTGCATCTTTTTATTAATTAATTTATTTATGTATTTATTTTTTGAACTTATATTCCGCCACTCCCCTGGGGCTTGGAGCGGCTTACAAGAACAGGCTAAAATCTAACACAATTTAAAACAATTTAAAAACAGCGATATTAAAAATCAAAGTCCTGTCGAAACAGATATGTCTTACATGTCCTGCGGAAAACTGATAAGTCCCACAAGGCACAGACTTCAGGTGGCAGAGTATTCCAGAGCGATGGTGCCACTGCTATAAAGGCTCTGCGTCTGGTTGTTGTTATACGCAAGGTCTTGACATTGGGAATTTCCAACAAATATTGGTCCTCAGAACGGAGGGATCTCTGGGGTTGGGAGGGGGTGAGGCGGTCCCTCAGGTACATCGGCCCCAGACCATGCAAGGCCTTAAAGGTGAGTGCCATCACTTTGAAAGTGATCCGGTGCTCAATTGGTAACCAATGCAGCTGTAGTAAGATTGGTGTTATGTGGCATCTCATCGGAGTTCCCGCAAGAAGCTGAGCAGCTGCATTTTGTACCAACTTGAGCTTCCGGATCACCGACAGAGGAAGGCCAATGTAGAGGGCGTTACAGTAGTCCAGTCTTGAGATGACTGTGGCCTGGATCACCGTAGCTAGGTCGTCCCTGGACAGGTAGGGGGCCAGCTGTCTAGCCTGCCGCAGATGCTAACGGCGGAGACCTGGGCCTCCATCGTCAGCAGAGGGTCCAAAAGGACTCCCAGACTCTTTACCAATGATGACGGGCATAGCGTCTCACCATCCAGGGTAGGCAGCTGGATATCCCCACTGCCCGGTCGACCCAGCCATAGGATCTCTGTCTTTGCTGGATTCACCCTCAACCTGCTGGCACGCAGCCATCCAGCAACGGCCTCGAGGCACTGATGGAAATATTTGTGTATTGATTGCCAGAAAGATTTGGTTTTCTTGCACTTCCACCATAAATGTATGAAGGTGCCTACGTCTTTCCCACACTTCCAACATTTGTCACTTATTCTACCTTTATTGATTTTTGCTATTTTTTCTGGTGTTAGGTACCATCTGTGAAACATTTTATACCAGTTTTCATTAAATTCTGCGGAGTGTGTAAGTTTTAATTTATTCGTCCACATCTCTTCCCATTCTGATATACTTATTGTTCTATCTAAGTCTCTGGCCTATTTTATCATTGCCTCCATCAACTATTGAAAACTAGCTATTGAAAGTTTGGGATATAATGAATATAGAAATAGCCATTACCTGCCCATGTGATGGGAATTAAACGGATGGTTGAGTTAGGAGTTGGAGGAGGTGATCTTAGGACCTCTTCACACTTACCTTTTTCTGGTGGTGGTGGCAGGATTTACTAACACAAAAACTAACATAAAACAATACACAGAGACAAAAAACAAACTGGGAAAAATTTATCAAATTTATTAGAAAAGACAATGCAGAAATATACATTCATGAGACATAAATGAATCTCCAAGGCCAAAGGACAAATAGAAACTAGATGGCAAATAGACTGAAAATTGAATGGAAAGAGTAGATAACACAACCTAGTGGAACCTGGAAGTTGCTATTTTGTTCTGAATTATTTTTCTCTTTCCATTCTCCTCTCAGCTCTTTCTCTACCCTCACCCTTTCCTACTGTCCTTACACATTTTGTTCCCACACTTTTAATATAAACCTATCTTGATTTTAAAATTCCTCTCACACTCCAGTCTATTGGAGACAGCCTTATTCTTAATAAAAAATAAAGTGGAAAAAAGGATGCCTGTCTTTAAAAGTGTGCTGGTATCCTTGAAAGGGAAATAGTCATCACCTGCCCATGTGATGGGAATTAAACGGATGGTTGAGTTAGGAGCTGGACAGGAGTGGCTCGTCCATTACGTGAAGTAAGTGGTCTCAGAACACCTTTTTTGCCAGGGGTGCAGAGGCACCTCTGTAAATGCCCCTCGACCGCCACTTGAGGAGCGTCTCCTCAGCTCACAACAGCCCCAGCAGTCCGGTGGGAGCCTCAGCTTTCTTGCCTCACTGCTGGATAATCCTCTTCCCAAAGGGGCTGGGCCCTTGAGCCTCGCCTAGCCCCTCTCATTCCTGCTCCACCCGGCCACCAGGTGCGCAAGCAGAGCTGGTGCTCAATCGTTCTCCGCGTTCGATCCCTTCCCCATGACCGGCTCCCTTTCCCGATCCCCCAGCGCTCCACCCACCTCCTCTCCTCTCCTCAATCCGCGGGTGGGCCAAGGGGCGGAGCCGCCGTGCCTGGCCCGCTTCGGGTCCGGAGGCGTGTCTGAAGACTCCAGCGTGCGCACCAAAAGTCACCTCTTCTCCTGACTTTCTCTTCAGCCATTGGGACCAAGAGAGAGAGAGAGAGAGAGAGAGAGAGAGAGAGAGAGCCCCTCCGGCTGGAGGTATCTTCCACCTCCGCTCCCTCCTTTGCTTTTGCGCCTACCTTCAGAAAAGGTGGGCATCTCCACCTCTCTCTCTCTCTTGGTCCCAATGGCTGAGGAGAAAGTCAGGAGAAGAAGTGACTTTTGGTGCACATGCCGGGGTATTCAGGCATGCCTCCGGACCCAAAGCGGGCCAGGCAAGGGAGCAAGTGCGGCAAGTATAGTTACTGGGATGTATAGTTCACCTACAATTCAAAGAGCCTTCTGAACTCCACCAATGATGGAATTGAACCAAATATGGCACACAGAACTCCCACAACAAACAGAAAATATATATCAATGATTGGTTGGGGGGGGGGGGGCAAAATACTGTTTGCTTACCGTTGAAAATTACCTAGGGCTGCCTCTGGAGCTGGAGGAGGTGATCTTAGGACCTCTTCATACTTACCCTTTTTTGGTGGTGGTGGCAGAAGCTTACAACTTCAGCCACAGAGTCTGAAGGCTCCCATCACATAGAGAACTACTTCCAGAGCGACTCTGTGCTCAAGTTAAGAACTCCAACTAGGTTTTCACGGACAAGTGGAGATTCAAAACTTGATCTCTCAGAATGTTATTCCAACAGCACCACAAGGACTCACAAAAAGCTAGCCATATCTTTATTACTCACGCAGCTTTGACTGAAGATAAATCTCAAGGTCTGTGAATGGCCCACTGTCACTTATAAGATTTATGGCTGAGCAAGGATTTGAATGTTGGTCCCCACAGTGTTATTGCAATGTTGTGTCCTATCTAAGTAGCAGCCATCACATGATTACTCAAAGAATCCCTTATCTAAAATGCTTGGGACCAAGATGGTTTAGATTTCAGTTTTTTTTCTCCATTTTGAAATACCTTTCTTTGTATGTGTGTACAGGACCCGTCTAAACATGAAATTTATTGTATTGTCAAAGGCTTTCATGGCTGGAATCACTAGGTTCTTGTGGTTTTTTTTCGGGCTATAGGGCCATGTTCTAGAGGCATTTCTCCTGACGTTTCGCCTGCATCTATGGCAAGCATCCTCAGAGGTAGTGAGGTCTGTTGGAAATAGGACAATGGGTTTATATATCTGTGGAATGGCTGGGGTGAGTAAAGAGCTCTTCTCTGCTGGAGCTAGGTGTGAATGTTTCAACTGATCACCTTCATTAGCATTTGAAGGCCTGGCTGAGCCTGGGAAAATCTTTTGTTGAGAGGTGTTGAGATGTGCCTGGTTGTTTCCTCTCTGCTGTTGTGCTGTTGTAATTTTTGAGTTTTTTTAATACTGGTAGCCAGATTTTGTTCATTTTCATGGTTTCCTCCTTTTTGTTGAAATTGTCCACATGCTTGTGGATTTCAATGGCTTCTCTGTGTAGTCTGACATGGTGGTTGTTGGTGTGGTCCAGCATTTCTGTGTTCTCAAATAATACTCTGTGTCCAGGCTGGTTCATCAGGTGCTCTGCTATGGCTGATTTCTCTGGTTAAAGTAGTCTGCAGTGCCTTTCATGTTCTTTGATTCGTGTTTGGGCGCTGTATTTGGTGAAATTTATTTATGTTTGATAAACGCCTTATAACTTAGCCTATAAGTAATTTTATACTATGTTTTTTAATTGTGCATGAAACAAAGTTTGTGTACATGGAACCATCAGAAAGCAAGATGCCACTATCTCAGCCACCTATGTAATTTATATTATTTCAGAATTAATAATCTTGGATAAGGGATACTCAATTGGAACAAAAATGTCCCCCTCCTTCTCAACTTTCTTACAGATTAGCAGATACGGTAGCCTATGGGAAAATCTATTATTGTATTATTGCAGGACTCATGTGTAAGAGCCCACCCCCTTGTCCTTGATAACAAATGACAACGTAATGACATGCGATTGCCATCTACATTATCTTCATGTATTGTTTGTCAATATTTGACCAATCAATTAACTAGCGTGCCAAACCTTAGCATTCTATTCTACAACAATTAAGCATAGACGTTTGAAACAAGGCAGATCTTTGGAAAATAGCTGTGTTCCATTGATTCAGCTTTGTTGTTGTTGTTGGTGGTGGTGGTGGTGTTATCATTGTTTTTAGCTGGTCTAGCTGTATCCTGTATTTAGATTACTAAAAATGTTTTTCTGCCAAGGGGAAAAATACCATTCTGTTTAGCATAATTTGTTTTTATTTTTATTTTCAGTGGGAATAGCTTAGGAATTTTGTATTGTATTAGAACACCACCTTCTGGAATACTGGAAAACAAACACAATAGTAATATTATTATTATTTATTATTATTTCAGATATTTGTACCCCGCCCTTCTCAACCCCTGGGGGGGACTCAGGGTGGCTTCCAGTCAGCAACGATTTGATGCCTGTACAATGTATTCAATGTATATTGAATATCTAAAGGCATTTAATAGCTCTGGTTTTTTTCCTTTCTCAGTAGCAATTATGAAGAGGGAGACAGGCCTGAGCAGGACATGGACAATGGGGTATAAGGAATGGGTTTACCCCTTTCCATCTACAAAGCCTTCTAGCTAAATATTGCCCTATTTCAAACTGGGGCCTGTCAGTGGCATTGGCAGCACAGCAAGGCAGGAACAGATCAATCACAGCCACCTTAGGCTATAAACTACTTTATTTTACAGCTATATACATTAGAAACTACTTAACACTCAGCGCAGGCCCGTAGCCAGGATTTCATTTCGGGGGGGGGGGGGGGGCTAAAAAAATTTCAGGGGGGGTTTCGGGGGGGCTGAGTTTCGGGGGGGGGGCTGAGTCTGAGTGAAAGAGGGTCTACCCTAGCAAACCTTTTGTATCATTACCCCAATACCCCCATGCATATGGGATGTATTGAGTATGGTGATCAGATCATGATATGAATAAACATAACAGTTTAAATAATGCACCAGTAAGGCCTTTTCGCGAACCACCATGAGAATTTCGGGGGGGGGGGGGGCTGAAGCCCCCCGAGCCCCCCCCCCCGGCTACATGCCTGACTCAGCGCATTATAAACTTGCTTCTTTACCGTCCGATCATAACATTGTGAACTCACGAACTGCTATCAGTACTAGTCTACACCTCTTGCATTCCAAAGCGACATATGATGCATGATGCACGAGACTGTTCTATACACTTGATTTATGACCTCTCTAGGAATGCCGTTCCCTCCATGGTTCAGTTAACTCTTTCCACACAGGAATACATTACACTCGTCACATAGCTACTGCATTTTAAATATGCATACATACATGCATACTTTGAAATCTACATTATAAATTGCAAACAGCTTCAACAGGGCCCATGGAAGCTTTGCGGAGAACTGTGACTTGCTCTCTGTAACAGTATTGTAGCATGTTATTAAAGACCTCATCAGATGCAGAGAGAAGAGCGTCTTCTCCTCACTTCTCTGCCCTGCCAGAACAAAGTCCCCCTGAGCAACTTCTACAGGGATTCTGTAGGGCTTCGTTTTGGCAGCGGAGAGAAACGGAGCCCAGAGAGCTCCTGGAGGAGTCAGGAGTTTATCCCTACTTGTCATTGAAAATGCGAGGAGGTAGTGGGGAAAGCAGCAAGTGGGTATGCTATTTGCATACACATTTGCAAAGCAGAATGAAAAAGAAGATTAATTCATTTAAAGAGGTCTAGATTTTTTCAGTAATTCCATTGGTGGATTAGGCTCCAGTAGGGATCTACTGTGGAAGGTAAAAGTGATCTTTGCTTTCTCTTCTTTCTCAGATCACCCAATGATACTATTATTACCAACTTTTGTTGTTCATTCATTCAGTCGTCTCCGACTCTTCGTGACCTCATGGACCAGCCCACGCCAGAGCTCCCTGTCGGCCGTCACCACCCCCAGCTCCTTCAAGGTCAGTCCAGTCACTTCAAGGATGCCATCCATCCATCTTGCCCTTGGTCGGCCCCTCTTCCTTTTTCCTTCCACTTTCCCCAGCATAATTGTCTTCTCCAGGCTTTGCTGTCTCCTCATGATGTGGCCAAAGTACTTCAACTTTGTCTCTAGTATCCTTCCCTCCAGTGAGCAGTCGGGCTTTATTTCCTGGAGGATGGACTGGTTGGATCTTCTCGCAGTCCAAGGCACTCTCAGAACTTTCCTCCAACACCACAGCTCAAAAGCATCTATCTTCCTTCGCTCAGCCTTTCCTAAGGTCCACCAACTATGGAGTTAGAAAAAAACCACAGGGGCCATTCATTCCAACCCTGGTTTGCCATGCAAGAATGCACAGCCAAAACACTCCCAATTGGCCATCCAGCCTCTGTTTAAAAACTTCTAGAGAGACTCCATCATACTCCAACTCACATGAACCCTCTATTCCACTAAAGTTGTATTATTGGTGATAGTGGATGTATACCATGTTGAGCACTCCTGATATCATGCCTCTCTTTGGTAGTTCAGTTGTGTGGATTGGGCAATCCGTGGTCTCACAATGGTACTTTCACACACTCTCATAACTTCAACTTCCTGTACAGAGAGGGAGAAAGGAGGGGAAGCTCACCATTTGACATCACTTTACTGCTGGCATGAATCCAATCTAATCCAATAACCCAATAAGGTATAAAATACAGTACAACCCATAGAGAAGGAACTTCACATTTGCTACACATTCAGTTTACAGACTTCATTCAGGAATGTTGCCATTGAAAGGCAGCAGTTAAAATCTTGACAATTTAAAAGCGTAACGATTTTGTCTGGGTCACTGTGGTTTTTCAAGGAACCTATAACGTGTAGTAGCAAGCTAGATCTCAGTTCCTGATAAAGTGGGCAGTGCAGAAGAATATGTGGGATAGGGCCCAGCTGTCCTGTGCTCAGGGGCGGCTCAACCCATTACGCAAAGTAAGCATTTGCAGTATAGTTGATATTGCTCAGGAGCGCTCTTGAGGCGCTCTTGGGGGAAAATAGACCTTGACATATGCAAGTTGTAGTTACTGGATGTATAGTTCACCTACAATCAAAGAGCATTCTGAACTCCACCAATGATGGAATTGAACCAAATATGGCACACAGAACTCCCATGACGAACAGAAAATATATATCAGTGATTTGTTTGGGGGGGGGGGGGATACTGTTTGCTTACCGTTGAAAATTACATAGGGACAAAACCTCTTATTGCTCGGGAGGCCGTTGAGTCTTCCTCTATGGAGCGGAGATGGCATAATATTAAATCTAGCTAGCATGTAGGCTCTCCTGTAAGAGGGGTTAGTGAGCGCTGCAATGTAAAAGGCTGGGTTTCCCTGTATGAATGGAATTGCCATGTTCATAGGTGAACAGGATTTATTGGCCAAACTCAACAATTGGTTATAATCCCTTTCTAGCAGCCTCTTTTTGATAAGGGTAAAGATCTCAGTGAAAGTTAGCAAGTTCAAGAAGTCGCTATCATATCCCAATTCCCTGATCTTTGCTAGAATTGTTGAGCACCATTTTGAGTTATGGAGTTCGCTGGCATGTGGGCACAGAAGTGGAAGGAACCCACTGCACCCAGATATACGATGCGATGAGAGAACTGGGTAGAGGGGAGGTACACTGGTAGCAGGATATGCATGGTATCATATGGTAGTGCACTTGCAATGCCAGTTTGCCTGCTATGTGCGATAATAAACAATGTCAATCAAATCTTATAGTCAGGATGTTCTTCCTGTTTTGATGGAATCTTTTTTTCTGTCCCTACTGATTTGGGTCCTAGCCTTTGGAGCAGCGAAAAATAAGCTTGCTGCATCTTTGATATGGCATCCTTTCACCTCTTACCCTTTTCTTCTCCGGACTAAACATACCAAGCTCTCATTTGTGTATTAACTGTGAAATTGTGTAATGATACATTGGATTAGGATATTAGGAATGTTAACTGCTAGTGTGATGTAGTGGTTGCAGGGTCAGGATAAAACTTTGAGGGACCAGGGTTGTATCTTGCTTAGCCATAGGAAGCCACTGTATGACTGTAGGCAAGTCACAGCACCTCATCACACTGATGAGTCCCTCCCTTTCTCCTGTCCCATTTTGCCGGCAATCAACAAAGAAATGGAAGGCGCACATGGTGCATGGTGACTCACGGCGAGTTATGAGCCCCCCCCCCCTCTTTCCCCATCACATGGGGAAGGGTGGCAGAATCAGAGCAAGGCATATTGGCACCCTATTGTTTCCCCAATCAGACAGGGGGAAAGCATAAAACCACATGTAGCTCCAATGGAACTACCCAAAAGACGGGAGACTCATTGTGGTGGGGAAGCTTTTATGATGTCAACCAGTTTTCTTGGCAAACAAAACATTCTACTTTGCCTTTTAGCTCTGGAGGTGAAGATATGGGAGAAGTAGTATACAGTTTGGGGAAAGCCTGATTTCATGATACTTACGTTACATTATGACTTACATTTGATTGGTTTGTTCTTCTACTCTCTGGAGTTTCAATAAATAGACAAATAAGGACCTCATCTCATGAACGTGCTCTACGCGGGGTTGCCTTTGAAAACTGTTTGGAAACTTCAATTAGTCCAACGGGCGGCAGCCAGATTACTCACCGGAGTGTCATACAGGGAACATACCACCCCCCTGTTATGTCACCTCCACTGGCTGCCGATCCAGTTCCGAGCACAATTCAAAGTGCTGGTTTTGACCTACAAAACCCTATACGGCTCCGGCCCAGTGTACCTGTCCGAACGTATCTCCTTCTATGTCCCGCCTCGGAGTTTAAGATTTTCTGGGGAGGCCCTGCTCTTGGCCCCACCTTTATCACAAGTGAGACTGGTGGGGACGAGGGACAGGGCCTTCTCAGTGGTGGCCCCCCCGCCTGTGGAATTCACTCCCCGGGGAAATTAGGTCATCGACATCCCTCCTTTCCTTCAGAAGGAAGTTGAAAACATGGATATGGGACCAGGCCTTTGGGTAATCTGGCAGACTGAGAAGGTAATGACGACCAGAGTTTGGAAAGGATTATGATAATGCTGAATGGACTTACAGATTTTTAGAACTCGGTGAATGTTAGCCACTAGATTGGCTTTTCTTTTAGTTGTTATTGTATTAATTGATTGTTTTTAACTATTTGTGATTACTGCTGCTATGTATTTTACTTGTTGAATTGTTGGCATCGAATTGTGCCAGTTGTAAGCCGCCCTGAGTCCCCCCTAGGGGGTTGAGAAGGGCGGGGTAGAAGTACTCAAAATAAATAAAATGTCCTACCTCACTCCCTCCTGTCTTTCCCTGACTTCTGCGATGGCCAGCCATCCCAGGTCCTTATTGTGTTGATGCCCATATTTCCCCTGTTTTCTCTCACTCTTTTCCATTTGGGGTTGGGTAACACCTGAAGATGGGTTTAGAGCTCTGTTTCCATGTGCTTCGGAAATGGAGTTCCATGGAGTTCAACCAGAAGTGCACTTATGCCTTGTGATGGCCTCCGTAGGACTCCTCTGAAGCTCCATGTCCAAAATGCATGGAAACTGAACCTTAAACCCGAGATGAAGACCTAAGAGTAGGGAAAGAGGACATTGGATTTGAGATCCCACATAGTTAGCACCTCATTAAATACATCTAAGAATGGGCTGTTGAAGAATAATGGATAAAGAATAAAGTGTGATATGCTCTGTTCTTCTTGAAATAGAAACAGTAACTGGAAGAGAGCTGACATAAAATCTGGATGGAAGAAAAACCTGCTCTGCTTTTTGCATAGCCTAAATTTATTATTTATTATTTACAGTATTTATTAGGCCTGGGTAACAACGGAAAAATTTGTTTCTAAAATCGATTTGTTTTTTGGGGTTTTTTGCGTTTCGATATTTAAAAGAATTCCGAAATTTTTCTTTTAAAAAGTTCAATATTTACGAAATTTCGTAAATGTTAAAAAAATTACGAAACATTAATGAAACAAATATGAAACAATAACGAATCGATTCGTTAATGGCGGACGCGACCGCGCAATACGCTAAAAAACCTCCAAATGGGACAGGGGGAACTTCTGAAGCTTCCCTCTCCCTCTGTTGTTGATTGTTGGTGTGATATTATAATTTTTTTTCACTAATTAAACAAAAAAACAACTATAAAACTTACCCCAGACATGCGGAAATAATAACGAAACGACCTCAAACCGATAACGGAACGAATACATAACGAATCCGAAGCATTTACGAAACGAATTTAAAAATTCGTTTCGTTTTTAACTTGCTCCAGAATGGTTCGTTATCGCTTCGTTATAAAAAAAAATAACGAATTTTTAACGAATTATGAATTAACGAAACGAAACCGCCCAGCCCTAGTATTTATATATCACCTTTCTCACCCCTGGGGGGACTTAAAACAGCAATGAGAGTTATTGCTACAGTACATACAAGATCTTAACTTTTTTCCACTCATTACATTTTTCAGTCCCCAAAGGAAGGACAGTTAACTGCAGTGAAAGAGTTGTAGAGGGATTTCATTGGTTTTTCTCAATAAGTGAATCAAATAAAATGTCCGGATTCTAAGATTCACCATTTATCATTTACCCTTGGTACTGTGCCTTCCTACTGAATCCAATATATTTTCTGTTCAGATCACATGTAAGAAAGTCATTATGTTGATACATGTGGTTTGATCACAACAACAGCTTTAGCTACACTACATCCAAGTGTGCTGTTATTATAATATCCAGACTTCTATTTACAAGCACAACTTTGCCCACTGGGTTTGGCAGCATTCTAATCCTGAGATATTTGCCAAGCATTCCAATTCCAGTTCCCTCTCAGCCATGGGTAAGCTTTTCAAACATAATGTTGTAATCAGTTTCAGGAAGTAATTACATTCTAGATTTCTACAAAGAAGCTCTAGTAAAGAAAAAAAATAGTTACTACTATTTTGAAGGAGCCCCCGGTGGCACAGTGGGTTAAAGCACTGAGCTGCTGAGCTTGTTGATCGAAAGGTCACAGGTTCGATTCCGGGGAGCGGCGTGAGCTTCTGCTGTCAGCCCTATCTTCTGCCAACCTAGCAGTTCGAAAACATGCAAATGTGAGTAGATCAATAGGTACCGCTCCGGCGGGAAGGTAACGGCGCTGAATGCAGTCATGCCGGCCACATGACCTTGGAGGTGTCTACGGACAACGCTGGCTCTTCGGCTTAGAAATGGAGATGAGCACCACACCCCAGAGTCAGACATGACTGGACTTAATGTCAGGGGACTACCTTTACCTTACCGTACTATTTTATATCTCTTTGCAGACTCATATTTTTTAAAGAAAAGGTCAAAAACTCCTTTAGTAACTAGTCGTTTTGCTAAAATGTTTAATGAGACTCTGAGTGTCTCTAAACTGTTGAATTAATACATCTAGTCACCACTTTAACTGCCATGGCTCAATGCTATGGAATTCTCTGATTTGTAGTTTGGTAAGGTGCCAGTAGTCTTTGGGAAAGAAGGATAAAGACCTTGTAAAATTACAACTCCCATATTTCCATAGCATTGAGCCATAGCAGTTAAATTAGAATCATAGAGTCATAGAATCATAGAGTTGGAAGAGACCTCATGGGCCATCTAGTCCAACCCCCTGCCAAGAAGCAGGAATATTGCATTCAAATCACCCCTGACAGATGGCCATCCAGCCTCTGTTTAAAAGCGTCCAAAGAAGGAGTCTCCACCACACTCCGGGGCAGAGAGTTCCACTGCTGAATGGCTCTCACAGTCAGGAAGTTCTTCCTCATGTTCAAATGGAATCTCCTTTCTTGTAGTTTGAAGCCATTGTTCCATGTCCTAGTCTCCAGGGAAGCAGAAAACAAGTTGGCTCCCTCCTCCCTGTGACTTCCTCTCACATATTTATACATGGCTATCATATCTCCTCTCAGCCTTCTCTTCTTCAGGCTAAACATGCCCAGCTCTTTAAGCCACTCTTCATAGGGCTTGTTCTCCAGATCCTTGATCATTTTAGCCGCCCTACTCTGGACACATTCCAGCTTGTCAATATCTCTCTTCAATTGTGGTGCCCAGAATTGGACAGAATATTCCAGGTGTGGTCTAACCAAAGCAGAATAGAGGGGTAGCATGACTTCCCTAGATCTAGACACTACGCTCCTATTGATGCAGACCAAAATCCCATTGGCTTTTTCTGCCGCTATATGACATTATTGGCTCATGTTTAACTTGCTGTCCACGAGGACTCCAAGATCTTTTTCACACGTACTGCTCTCGAGCCAGGCATTGTCCCCCATTCTGTATCTTTGCATTTCATTTTTTTCTGCCTAACTGGATTATCTTGCATTTGTCACTGTTGAACTTCATTTTGTTAGATTTGGCCCATCTCTCTAATCTGTCAAGATCATTTTGAATTCTGCTCCTGTCTTCTGGAGTATTGGCTATCCCTCCCAATTTGGTATCATCTGCAAACTTAATGATCATGCCTTCTGACCCTTTATCTAAATCATTGACAGTAGTGTCAAACTGCATTGATTCTAAAGTGCAGATGCATCTCCTATAATTGTATCCTGAACCTGCAGGGAATTGCACCTTTTCCATAGGAAAGACATCTGAGACAGAAATATCAAGATAGGGTTTTTTCATAAGCAACCCCCTGGCCGCACTGTAATGTATACATGAGTGCATTCATGGCATGACAGCCAGAGTGGTTTGAGGGTGTATCTACACAGATTACATAATGTGAAGCTAGATGAAGGACGAGGTGCCTACAAAATGCACGTACCCCAATACTCACTCTGACACACATTTAGCCTGAAACAGCATAAGCCAGTTAACATGCTGTGGCCGACCAGAGTATAGGGGGAAGTATGTCTTTGTTGGTTCTCCTGGACATCTCGGCGGCTTTTGATACCATTGACCATGATATTCTTCTGGGGCAGCTCTCCAGAATAGGTCTTGGGGGAGTTTTGGAGCTCAGTGCCATCTGTATGCAGATGTACACACAACTCTATTACTCCTTTCCACCTAATTCCAAGGAATCTCACCAGATCCTAGACCAGTGCCTGGCTGTCGTGATGGACTGGATGAGAGCTAACAAGCTGAAAGTTAATCCAGACAAGACAGAGGTCCTCCTGGTCAGTCGTGAGGCTGATCAGGGTATACAGTGGCAACCTGTGCTGGACGGGGTTACACTCCCCCTGAGGACACAGGTCCGCAGTCTGGGAATCCTCCTGGACTCAGTGCTGACGCTTGAAGCTCAGGTGTTGGTGGTGGCCAGGAGGGTCTTCGCACAGTTAAAGCTGTATGCCAGCTGTAACCATACCTTGAAAAGCCTGACTTGGCCACAGTGGTCCATGCCTTAGTTACATCAAGATTGGGCAACTGTAATGCACTCTATGTGGGGCTGCCTTTGAAGATGGTTTGGAAACTGCAATTGGTCCAAAGATCTGCAGCTAGACTACTAACCGGAGCCAGCTATAGGGAGCACATGATACCCATACTAAAGCAGCTCCATTGGCTGCTGATAAGTTTCTGATCCCAATTCAAAGTACTAGTTATCACCTATAAAGCCCTAAACAGCTCGGGCCCTGCCTATCTTTGTGACCGCATCTCTCCCTGCCCGCCAATACGTGGATACTAAGATCTGTTGGGGAGGCCCTCCTCTTGGTTCTGCCACTGACACAAGCGCGGTTGGTGGGGGCAAGGGAGAGGGCTTTCTCAGCGGTGGCACCCCAGCTTTGGAACTCCCTCCCCAGAAGGGAGTTCCATTTCGTAGGGACTTGAAGACGTGCTTCTTCAATAATGTGTTTGAGAATATTTGGCCCCTAGTTGTCCTACGTAGTAGGCACACATCCTGCACTTTATCCCATGTCCTCTCTCCATTTTTGCAGCTTGCACTTACTTTATTCCAATGTTTACAGCATGGCCATGGTGCCAGTAATTTTCTGCCACAGTTAAAGGATCGCAGCTTGATTAAGTATGAATTGATGTGCATATGTATTATTGTATTTTATATTGTGTTCATTTTTATATTTGTTTTAAGGCACTTTGTGCCATCTGTAAGCTGTCCTAAGTCCCTTCAGGGAGATAGTGGTGGAATATAAGAATAAAGTTATTATTGAAGTTATTATATCCCATGCGAGGCTCAAAACTGGGATGGGAAAATTTGGAGTGCTTGTCAGGACAGAACACTTTAAAAAAACACTGAAACACCTATTACCAGAAGGTAAATAATTATTTCCCTGGGAGGAAAACTACATCATTTCCATAGGAACTCTCACTTTCCCCTCCTTTGTTTTCATTGCCTGTGCCCAGGGGCGGCTCAACCCATTACGCAAAGTATGCATTTGCAGTATAGTTGATTTTGCCCAGGGCGCTCTTGAGGCGCTCTTGGGGGAAAAAAGACCTTGACATATGTGAGTTGTAGTTACTCGGATGTATAGTTCACCTACAATCAAAGAGCATTCTGAATTCCACCAATGATGGAATTGAACCAAATATGGCACACAGAACTCCCATGACGAACAGAAAATATATATCAGTGATTGGTTGGGGGGGGGGGGGCAAAATACTGTTTGCTTACCATTGAAAATTACCTAGGGCCGTTTCTGCCTGTGCCTTGACATAGTCCACTGCTGATCTTGAATGGACAGGGTGATGCACATCAGCACAGTTCAGCAGACTGGTTAACAACAACAATAACAACAAAACATTCCTGGGTTTGGTTCCAATCTGCAATCAGAAGATGTTGCTGCCACTCTTCCAGCCTCAAACACATTCTTGAGAGCTTGGTGCAAGTGTTGCACAGCAAAATTGCTTTGTTTTAATCCACCTTCAAACTGCACTGTTATTTCAGTATAGCACCCTGAGTGTGTCAGACTATGGCTTTGGAGACCAGGTTTGAATCTCCACTTGGCCATGGAAGCCTACTGGGTGACCTAGAGCAAATCACACTCTCTTAGCCTTAGAAGAAGGCAAAGGCTACCTCCCTCTGAACAAATCTTGTCAAGAAAACCCTAAGCTAGGTTTGTCTTAGGATGCCATCTCCACTGTCTGCTAGTCTGCTACCAAGCACAATTCCAAGTGCTGGCTTTAGTCTATAAAGCCCTAAATGTTTCCAACCCAGTTTACCTGTCCGAACGCATCTCCCTCTATGATCCACCTTGGAAGTTAAGATCAGGGGAGGCCGTGCTCTCGATCTCACCACCTTTGCAAGCATGATTGGTGGGAATGCGGGACAAGGCCTTCTCAGAGGTGGCCCCTTATCTGTGGAATTCCCTCCCCAATGAAATCAGGTCAGTCCCCTCCCTTAAGTTTCAGGAAAAAACTTAAAACATGATTGTGGGCCCAACTATTCAACCAGTAATTGAAACAGTGCAATAATCATAACGGATAAATGGGAATGACAGTTGGACAAGCCTCGGACAACGATTTGGATTATGTGATTTTAATTGATGTTTTAATAATTAATGTTTAATTTTATGGATTTTAATTGTATTTGTCTATTTCTGTATTTATGTGTTGGCATCGAATTGCTGCCTAATGTAAGGCCACCCTGACTCCCCTTCTGGGTGAGAAGGGTGGGATATAAATGTGGGAAATAATGATGATGATAATGATGTCCATATGTAGAAATGAACATGCCAAACAGCAAAACGTTTGCATAAGCTAGACCAAAAAGATTTTTTCAAAGTATTTCCTCATTTTGTATTATATATTTATTACTTTTAGCTGAAGACAGCTATATTTTCAAATGAGTATCATTGTCTGAACCCAACTGCCGCCTCACCCAGAATACACCCACTGAAACAATGGGTTTTATAGAAGTGTTGACTTATCATTCACTGTTGATTCAGCAACTTGGGAGTAGCAATTGGATTTAGGTTTATGAGTGTTCTATCTTAGTGAAATACCATACAAAAGGCTTACTTATAAATAAAACATGTCCTGCTCAGTGATGCTGCAAAAGATGTGTGACTCACGCAAACCCCTGAGCTGCCGCATCTTGTCTACAGACCTTTTTATTTGGAAACGCGTAAGTATTTGCCTTGTGATTTCAGTCTAGATTGGACAGAAAATATATCAAAATCTACAGATAGATTTTCAGATTTGCAGAAATTGTGTCTAATTTCCAGTTATCTAACAGTTATTTCCAAATTGTTGGGGGAAATAATGAAAAGAAACTATATTATGCTGCTAATCAAACTACCTTAGATCTGGGAAGTATAAAGTTTGCTACCCATTGGCAATATTTGTGGTCAGTGCATTTCAACAGGTGGTTTCTACCCCAAATAACTGCCTATAAATGGGGCAGGACTTTATGTTTTTATAACATTTGGCATTGTTTAATGTAGATGCTTGAAATGCTTCTTCCTTATGATGTTTTCCCAGGTCTAGCACCTCCCTGAACAGATCTCATTGAGTTGGAGTTGGAGGCCGTCTTGTCTTAGACGGAGAGGAGGAGCAAGACGGAGACTATTGGGTCACAACCTCTAAATTAGATCTCATTGAGAACCTTAAGGTGATGCCAGGTCTTCAAAGAATTTCAGATTGAAGCTGTGAATGCTGCAGTGGTCAATGCTATCCGGTAGGTGGTTTCTACCTTGGATCATGTTCTATAAATGAGCAGTTGTTATATGGCAGAACTATGTAACTTCTCAGAACGCCCAGTTAGGGGAATGATATAAGAAGGAGCTGGAAGGGTCTTCACAGCTGAGAGGAGATATGATAGCCATGTATAAATATGTGAGAGGAAGCCACAGGGAGGAGGGAGCAAGCTTGTTTTCTGCTTCCTTGGAGACTAGGACGCGGAACAATGGCTTCAAACTACAAGAGAGGAGATTCCATCTGAACATTAGGAAGAACTTCCTGACTGTGAGAGCCGTTCAGCAGTGGAACTCTCTGCCCCGGAGTGTGGTGGAGGCTCCTTCTTTGGAAGCTTTTAAGCAGAGGCTGGATGGCCATCTGTCAGGGGTGATTTGAATGCAATATTCCTGCTTCTTGGCAGGGGGTTGGACTGGATGGCCCATGAGGTCTCTTCCAACTCTTTGATTCTATGATTCTATGATTCTATGATTCACATTTTAATATCTGACTAAAAGAAGAAAAAGAATTCTCCACTTGCTGATATTCTTTTTCCTCTGTAAACTCCTATCAAAGGAATAGAAGGCTTGCCCTTCTTATTTGGTTTGAATGGGGCATAATCTGTGATGTATGTTTAGGAGAAAATTCACCTAAGGCTATTGTTCAAAACCTTCACTTATTTCTGCCACAAATAATTAGAGATACAAATCAAGAGGAAAAGCCAGTTGCACATTTGTGACATAAATCCCATTTTCACCAAATGATCAAGCAAGAACGTTGTGATTGATGTTTTCTCCCCCAAAATGTCGCCTCCCCTTTGCTCTTTAAAAACGAATCTCTGGCCTTTGTTGTAAGAGTGTACAACTATGGAACATGTTATTTAACTTCTCAAAAGCAGATAATTTTCCCTGTTGTGTTTTCAGAATATTATGATTTTGAAGGTGTTTAGAAATTTGTGGAAAACATTGAAATGTTGCTTATTAGCAGGTCAATCCATCGGGAAATTCTCTTGTGTTTGTTTCACTGAAATGAAAAGGTTCCCTTTACTGTCCTCTTGCATTCGTTTCAGTTGTAAAAGAAATTCCTAGTGGATTGTATCCATGTTGAGATGAAATGTTGAGATGCTAATATTTATTTAAGAACATAATACAGGACGGGTTGTTGTAGGTTTTTCTGGGCAATATGGCCATGTTCTGGAGGCATTTTCTCCTGACCTCACTACCTCTGAGGATGCTTGCCATAGATGCAGGCAAAACATCAGGAGAAAATGCCTCCAGAACATGGCCATATAGCCCGGAAAAACATACAACAGCCCAGTGATTCCGGCCATGAAAGCCTTCAACAATACATAATACAGGACGACTCCCTTATGTATGTATGTGATACCCACGATTTCACTTACCACACTGGTCCTCTAGTGTGATTCCATGAGGCAAATCATACATTTCTTTCTTGGAAAGAAGATATCACTAGTGTTACCAGCAGAGGCGGTCCTAGGTAATTTTCAACGGTAAGCAAACAGTATTTTGGCACCCCCCCACCCCAACCAATCATTGATATATATATTTTCTGTTCGTCGTGGGAGTTCTGTGAGCCATATTTGGTTCAATTCCATCATTGGTGGAGTTCAGAATGCTCTTTGATTGTAGGTGAACTATACATCCCAGTAACTACAACTCACATATGTCAAGGTCTATTTTCCCCCAAGAGCACCTCAAGAGTGCCCCTGGGCAAAATCAACTATACTGCAAATATTTACTTTGCGTAATGGGTTGCTGAGGCTTCCTCCGGATTGCTAGGGCTGTTGTGAGCCGAGGGGACGCTCCTCAAGTGGCGGTCGAGGGGCATTTACAGAGGCGCCTCTGTGCCCCTGGCAAAAAAAAGTGTACTGCAACCACTTACTTTGAGTAATGGACGAGCCCCCCTGGTTACCAGTGACACTTACGTAACACATGTTTGGGTTATTTTTGAGGAGTCAGTTACAAGCATCAGTTGAGGAGGAAAGAAGCACTGAATCCATTGGCAGAGCACTATGCTTTGCTAGTGGAGCACACCGTGTTTGTTTAAGGGAGTCTATGATTATGTATTTGGGAAGTCTCTATTTCAAAATCCTTAACCATCAAAATTTCAGTAACTACTACATATACTCCTCTACATGTCTAGAAGCTTTAGTAAAACAAATAAATCTCCAAACATATCCTCAGGTTAATTTAAGTACAGTGCCTTATATAAAAAAAGGAACTATTGCCTCTCTAATAACCTCAACACACTTACCTTAAACTACGTTCTAGGATGCTTCCACCCTAACTTGGGGATGGAACCCCACACTGGCCATAACACGATGTTGTGTGACTTCTGGCAGATGCCCCACCCCATCCGGGGTGAAAGTGTCACCGGAGGCCTCACTCTCAACACAGGAGGCTTCCTGTATTGTGCTGGTCCCATTGAAGCCAGCACAGATCCTTGTGATGAGGAAAGTCTTGCTGAGCGGGAACTGCACGTGAAGTGACAGAGTTGCCCCACTGCCCCTCTCTTTTCTCCTGAAGCTAGGCAAAGCAGGACACTTTGCCTGGCCTTTCTGATGAGGGCATAGATAGAGTAGTGGAAACCCTTTTTAAATAATGGCTGGCCCCCATAGGCAGTGGTGACAGTTTTTCTTCTTTGCAGAATGACCCTCAGCTTATCCATGGGTCATGCAAAAATCCATCACTTTGGCCATCAAACCTTCCCTCAGCTTACACATGAGTTTGACTTATTCATGAATATATTCAGTATTTACAAATTTGAGAGTTTTAGCAAACTAATGTCTCAACTCTGGAATATTGGGAATCATTATAATTTTGTTTATAAACACAAGGAAATCTGAAATCACCACATATGGTTCTGTTTGTGATGTATTGAATGTTTCACAACAGCATATTGATTTTTGTGACAAGGGGAGAAAAAACTTTACAAGCCATGACATCACATATTGATGGAAGAGATACTTTATCTAGTTCCATGCATTTCCATAGACTATGTATTGTCAAAGGCTTTCATGGCTGGAATCACTAGGTTCTTGTAGGTTTTTTCGGGCTATAGGGCCATGTTCTAGAGTCATTTCTCCTGACGTTTCGCCTGCATCTATGGCAAGCATCTCACTACCTCTGAGGATGCTTGCCATAGATGCAGGCGAAACGTCAGGAGAAATGCCTCTAGAACATGGCCCTATAGCCCGAAAAAACCTACAAGAACCTAATTTCCATAGACTTTTAACAAAGAGTGCAATAATCCATCCCAATGCACTGCAAGTTTATATTTAAAACATTGGGTATCAGAACTATAGTTCTATAGTTGAAGTTAAGACTCAGTTTTCAAATTTGCAAACTCAACTTTTCATTTCTCAGGAGAACCTTGGCTCCAAGTAATTAATCTGTCAATCTGTGAACTAGAACATCAGAGCACATGCATTTTGTTTACCTTTGTGGTACATGCCAAGAACGATAAACAACCCAGGTTATTGAAGTAATATGGTTACAGTGAGAAATTTGCATTACAAATTCACAAGCTTATTTATTTATTTCATTTATTTCTTGAATTGATTTCCTGCCCTTTTCTCAAAATGGGATGGCAGATTACAAAATCAGGAGCTATGGACTACAAACGAACAAAGTTGAATGTAAAGTTTAGAATCAATGTTTTGAATTTTAAGAGGTTTTTTGGCTTTGTTTTTGTTTTTTTTGGTCAGTAACCAAGTATGAGGCCCTTTCCTTCAGTTAAAAGTACACAACATTATAATAATTCATTAATTTTACTGTTCCAAAATGCATGGCTTCTCACTGATCCTTTACCTTGAAAGATAATTTACTTTCAGTTACTCAACACTCTTGATGGCATCTCCAAGATAATTGTGATCCCTTGCAAAAAGAAAAATTCCTTTGATGTGTCAGAGGCAGAAATCCATTGCTTTCACTGTATGCCAATCAAATATGGGTTTTGGGAAGCTCTTTTCCCAACTGTCATATATTGAGCAACATGGGAAGCAGTCACTGCCTTAATGAAAAACTCTATTATATTAATGGTGAAATGAATTCAAAAGAGTTATTTATGTGGTCAAGTAAGCCACTTTTTTGTGGCTTCGAACATGTCTATCTTTATGTTCTAAATGATACAGTTAAAATCCTTGAACTTGGGGAGGTGGGCTGTGCCATTTGCTTCCGTTTTTCCATCCTTGCTACCAGGCCTGTAGCGAGGGGGTGGATTTAGGGGTTCAACCCCCCCCCCCGAAATGTTTCAGATTTTTTTAAAAAAACCTGGTTTACTCATGAATTTTAACTGGTTAACCAAATCTTCATGCTAAGTCTATGAGATGCAAAAAATTAGAGTCCCTCCAGAACTGCAAGCACTATTTCAAGCAAATATTGACAATTTATTCACACTGTCATTACTTGCAGCAATAGCCGATGTAGCGAAGCAACCAAGTTGGCGGGGGGGGGGGGTGTTGAATGGTCTCATTAAGGAGGCCAGACTTGGTGGAGGTGGTTGACAGGGGCAGAGCTGCAGACTATTGAAGGCTGCTTTGCCCCCTGCTGTGCTCTTTGCTTCAGCATGAGCTAGGAGGCAAGTTTCAACCCCCCCCCCGCGAAATTTTCACACACACCCCGAAAATTTCAACCCCTCCCGAAAAATTTTTCTGGCTATGGCCCTGCTTGCTACCTTGCTGTTTGTGTGCCCCCACAACCAAGGAAACATCCAGGCTCCTAAAAATGTCAAAGGAAGCCCAAACTAAGACAAGTCAAACCCGCATTTAGGACTACAGGAGAGCTGACTTCCAAAAAAATGAAGGAAATACTGAGCAGCATCCCATGGACTCAGATACTAAAAGACAAGGGAGTTACAGATGGATGGGAGTTTTTCAAGAATGAAATACTCAAGGCGCAATTGCAAACAGTGCAACAAAGAGAGAGAAAAACAGGAGAAGTGCAAAGAAGCCAGAATGGGTGTCCAAAGAATTTCTAACTATGCTAAGACTCAAAAGAGACATGCACAAGAAGTGGAAAAAGGGAGAAATCACCAAAGAAGAATTCAAACAAATAGCCAACTCCTGTAGGGAAAAGGTACGCAAGGCTAAAGCACAAAACAAGCTCAGACTTGCCATTAAAAACAATAAAAAGGGCTTCTTTTCATATGTCAGTAGGAAAAGGAGGAACAAGGAGGTGATAGGGCCTCTTTGAGGAGAAGATGGGGCAATGCTGACAGGGGATAGGGAAAAGACAGAACTACTTAATGCCTTCTTTGCCTCTGTTTTCTCACAAAAAGAAAGTCCACTCAGCAAGATGGAGTGGGTGAGAGATTAGAGGACATCCAACCTCAAATTGGGAAACAAGTCATGCAGGAATTCTTCAGGGCGGTTATACATGCTGGGTCGTTGCAAATTTGGCAGTATTATGTCCAGCACAAGAATAATGCTTGGTCAAAATTTCAAGTCCATATTTTCGTCTGCATGGAAATTGTTGCAGTCTGAATATTGGTCAAAATTTGTTGTGACACATTTTGAGGCACACTTTGAGTCAACTTGTTTGGCTGGATTTTGCATCCAAAATGTTAACATTCATTTCATCAGAATCAGCAGAAAAAAACTGTACAGGATTTCAATTTACTAGCAATTCTTATGCATTTAGTTTCATTTTTATTAGACCCCAAAATAGCATTTTGTTAAATGTCTTGTGCACACTGAATGACTACCCTTCAGATAAGGGGGTTTGGTCAGCAACTATT
The DNA here is from genome assembly GCF_037176765.1 of Anolis sagrei. NCBI lineage: Eukaryota > Metazoa > Chordata > Lepidosauria > Squamata > Anolidae > Anolis > Anolis sagrei. Next base: position 56,023,778 of record NC_090026.1, read on the forward strand.
GCCGTTAGAGACCTCAAATTTTGGGAAATGTAGTTTAACACCTGACTGGCACTACAGATAAAATTTGAACACAATTGGAGACATGGTGGTGGGAAAGTTTAGATCACGTGGCATGGAATGACCTCATACAACAATAAAGAGTTCCTAGACGAAGACTAGATAATAAAGACTAATAAAGAATTTCAGATTAATATTGATCTCTCGTCCTCCATCTTTTAACAGATGGACACCAGAAGCAACTTGTAGTTTCTCAAACTACAGTTCAATGAGTTCTCTTCAAACACAAGTCTTGTCACACAAGGAAATTATTTATGCCATTGATAAATCTGAAAGTTTATGCTACAATAATATTTCAGATGTGGCAGTTTCTTAATGTTCTCATTGCACTGCTTAAAAAAATACACTATGAGCCTGTATCCACAGAGAATACATTTCTGGGCTTTGTGTGGATATGTGTAGCTTTAGATAATATAATAATCTTTATCATTATTGAACCCTATTGAAATAAAGCACTTCTGGTTCAAGAATCCTCACATTGGAGGATCTTGAAAATACCTAGAAAGGACATATTTTATCCTATGTGAAAAATGAAATTGCATGTGCTGGTACTGAAGTTATGGAGGCTATATATACAGTTGTCCCTCCACATTTGTGGTTTTGACTTTTGCAGGTTTAATTATTCGGGCATTTTATTTTAAATTTTCTCTACAAATCTCTGGAGAGAACACCTTTAGTGTGAATCTGTAGCCAGCTTCCTCTAGTCATGCAGGAGGATGTTAGAAATTTCTAGGGAGAACACTTCACAGCATCTCTAGGTCCACCGATGCAATTGCTTGGAAGATCTAGAGATTCCTATGTTCAGCTTCCAGAGGAGATTGGCCATAGAATTGTGCTGAAAGACGCTGCTAGAGAGGTAAAATAAAAAAGCATTTTTTGTGTGTTTTTGTACTTTCATGGGGGTCCTGTGTCCTAACTCTAGTGAATCTGGAGGGCTGACTGAACTGTAATCAACTTTAGAGTCACAGAGTTTTTATGAAGCCGCATCCCAACTGGCCAAAAGTCGTTGGATATGCTGGGAGGTGTTCCTGCTAGGCTTGGGCGATCCAGTTCGTTAATTTTGTAATTCGTTATTAATTCGTATTTGAATTAGCTTACGATCCAATATCGAGCCATGCAGGAATAGTGTGAGGAGTAATTAAGAATCGAAACAATTTTTCCAATTTTCGTAATTATTTTCGTAATTTCGTAATTATATTTTATAATATACAATTATAATATAATATATAATATAATAATATAATAATAATATAATGTACATTATATATTATATTACATTACATTATTATAATACTATTATATTATAGTATTGTATATTATATTATTATATTATATATTATATTACTATATTATTATTATATTATATTATATTATAATTGTATATTATAATATAATATATGTAATATATTATAATATAATATACAATTATAATATAATAGAATATATTATATATATTATATATATAATAATATAATATAATATTATATAATATAATATTATATATAAAATATAATATACAATTATATAATATAATATAATAATATTATAATATAATATAATATACAACAATATAATATAATCATATTATAATGATATAATATAATATAATATAATATAATATAATATAATATAGTTGTTGTTTGTTTTATCACACCAACAGTCAACAACAGAGGGAGAGGGAAGCTTCAGAAGTTCCCCCTTTCCCGTTTGGAGGTTTTTTTTAGCATATTGTGCAATCGCGTCCGCCATTAACGAATTGATTCATAATTTTACGAAATTTCGTATATTTTGAAATTTTTTAAAGTAACATTTCGGAATTCTTTAAAAAAATGAAACGCAAGGGCCCCCTAAAAACGAAACGAGTTTAGAACCAAATTTTTCCGTGGTTACCCAAGCCTAGTTCCTGCATATATTGGGATTTTTTAAAAAACAAAAACAAAAACAAACAAACATGCTACTGTCCTGTTCTATTTCTCGTGAATTTCCAGGACTGCCCAAGACTTTTAAAACCCAGGGCAAGGGTAAATCTCGACCTTTTAGATGGTTTTTAATCTGTTTGATTGATTTATATGTATTTTAATTGATTATACGTTTATATTGCTTTATATTTTGATGTGTTTTATTGTTTATCTGTACAGCATGAAATTTTTGCCAGATTTGTAAGTTGCCTTGAGTCCTCTCCAGAGTCAAGAAAGGTGGGGTAAAAATGGAGTAAATAAATAAATGAATGCTTTTTTCTAGTGTCTCAGTTACCTCTGCATTTCTGACCATTTCCACTAAATGGATACATCTTTGTCATGGAAGTTTTCCTCTTACTTTTCTTCCCTTGTTATTTATTTATTTACGATATTTATAGCCCACCTTTCTCAACCATACGGCGACTCAAGGCGAGTTACAGATTGGCACGTTTCAATGAACAAACGGACAAACGATTCAATGCTATGTGTAATGATTCTTACCTAATAGGCCAGAATAGAATAATAAAATCATAGAATCAAAGAGTTGGAAGAGACCTCATGGGCCATCCAGTCCAACCCCCCTGCCAAGAAGCAGGAATATTGCATTCAAATCACCCCTGACAGATGGCCATCCAGAAGCCTGGAAAGACAGTAGGGCATACCTCCATTTTGAGAGTGTCTGCCAGTAAAGCAGCCATCTTGAGGGAGGATAGTTAGAAGATGGGAGGAGTTGGAGGTCTCCTGGGATTGGCTAAAGCTGAGGAGAAGGAGGCAAGTCTTGGCAGGGAAAAGATTTCAGCTTCTGAGAGAGAGAGGAAATTTGGGAACTGAAGGGAGAAGAGGTGGTTTGGAGGCTGGGTATTTCTGAGAGTGTTTTGTGTCAGGGCAGGGCTGAATAGTTGACAAGAAAGGTCAGGAAGCACCCTGATTACTTGTGGGGGACAACACGAGGGATTTGCTCTCTAGTTTGAGTAAGTTAGCTGTAAGGACTCTGGGGAGAGTTAGCTAATTACTCAGAAGACAGCCTGGGATAGGTTAGTCAAGAACTCATTGCTATTTCACTGAAGTAGAGTGAGGGATTTTGTTTGTAACCAGTAGCTATATCTGTGAGATTAGCTCTGTTTGTTTCCAAGTCTAGAAACTCTTTTTAAGCAACCATTAAGATATAGTGCTATAGTAACAAGTCAAGCGTTTGTGCCTCTCAAAAGAAGTCGTCAGTTGTCTGTTTTTATAAATAAATATTTACTCTGTCTGACTTTTAAGAAGCCTCTATCATTACTTATTCCATCGGTAATCCTTGAGTAGAATTTCCAGTCAGTTCAACATCCTGTAGTCACTGATGTCATCTTGTTAAAATCGTTTTCCAGTAACATTGTCTGGCCATTCCACGTTCATCATTCATAGTTTCATGTTATCTATTCCGCTGCATTCTCAAAAGCTTGCTCAAAGAGCCAAGTTTTTACCATTTTTTTGGAAAGTCAGGAGGAAGGGGGATGATCTAATATCCCTGGGGAGGGAGTTCCATAGCCAGGGGGCCACCACTGAGAAGGCCCTGTCCCTCTTCCCTGCCAATTGTGCTTGCGATGCAGGCAGGATCGAGAGCAGGGCCTCCCCAGATGATCTTAAGCTCCTAGGTGGTTCATAAGGAGATATACATTCGGATAGGTAAGCTGGGCAGGAACAGTTTAGGACCTTATAGGCTAAAGCCAGCACTTTGAATTGTGCCCTGAAGCAAATTGGCAGTCAGTGGAGCTGACGCAACAGAAGAGTAATGTGCTCCCTGAGCACTGCTCCTGTTAGTAACCTTGCTGTAACATTGTTACATTTCGGGTTACCAGATGGAACATTTTTCTTTTTCTTTCTTCCTTTTTGTTCATTTTTGTAGTGCTAAAGACAGGCAGACATTTGAATTTTTTCCTCAAATTACATTTAGAGCTTACTTATTAACCCTTGTTCCTTAAAGAACAAAAGAATTTTTTGACCTTACACTAGAGGTTGTACTAATTATGCAATAATTACAAGTCAAACACTTTCAGGAATGTTTACTAATCCAGAAATATTATTATAAGGAGGAAAGAATAAAAGGAAACTACTGCATATATGCATGTGCAGAATTTTTAAAAGGCATCTTTAAACAATCACAGAAGGAAATAATCGGGACGGTGATTTATGAAGGACACATACCGGAAACGAAGGGATGTCTTTGGTAATTAAAAGTATTTGAGCCTGGAGCCAACTTTCCTACTTGCAGAATTGATAATTGCATGAAGGCAAATGTCCGAATAGAGTTTTACAGCATATTGGTTCCAAATGAAAACGGTTAATTTAACCAATTCGACTAATTCATTGATTGGATGATCCTCTTATCAATACATAGCTTGACATAAGTGTTCTCGTGTGACAACTATTTTCTTTTATTATTTTCTACTTGTTTCATCAGTGGAGGAATTGTTTTCCCCAACTTTGAAAAATCTCTGTTATGTTTCCTATTAAATCTTACTTTTGTCCATTCTTCCCAGAATGGCTAGGCCAGCAAGAAGGAAGAATTCCCTGGAGCCATGGATGATTGCCTTGATTGTCCTAGCAGTGTTGGTGGTCTTAGCCATTATCATCGGATTGGTTGTATATTTTTTGGTGTATGGTGAGTGCATCCATTATTATCAGTCTTTTTGACTTCAGTCCCTCTCTATTTTCAAATCCTTCAGCAAACAACAAAGAAGGTAGGCTTTGCCCTAGGATATAGTCTAGGGAAAACTAGGACAACAATCATTTTCTAAAAGGAGTCCTGTTGTTGTTCATTCGTTCAGTGACCTCATGGACCAGTCCACGCCAGCGCTCCCTGTCGGCCGTCACCACCCCCAGCTCCTTCAAGGTCAGTCCAGTCGCTTCAAGGATGCCATCCATCGATCTTGCCCTTGGTCGCCCCCTCTTCCTTTTGCCTTCCACTTTCCCCAGCATCATTGTCTTCTCTAGGCTTTGCTGTATCCTCATGATGTGGCCAAAGTACTTCAACTTTGTCCTAGTGGCCACTATTTTTCACAAGGTCTGCTGTTGGGTATGGTTGTTCATTCCCACTGGTTAATTTCAGGCAGGGCTAGGGAAAAATCATGAACTGAAACTTTGAGCAACTGCTACCAGTCCAAATGGATAATACTGGGCCAGACTGAACAATGGTCTGATTCAGTATAAGGCAGCTTCCTATATTCTCTACATGGGGCTGCCCTTGAAAACGGCCCTTGAAAACAGCCCAGAAATTCCAGATGGTCCAACGGGTGGCAGCCAGATTGTTAACTGGGGCTCCTTACAGGGAGCGGTCAACCCTCCTGTTCAAGGAGCTCCACTGGCTGACGTTCATTTACTGGACCCAATTCAGGGTGCAGGTTCTTACCTACAAAGCCCTGAATGCCTACCTGCGTGACCGCATCTCCATATACGAACCCACACGATCCCTTCGATCATCCGAAGAGGCCCTGCTCTCAATTCCACCAGCCTCGCAGGCGTGATTGGTGGGGACGAGAGAGAGGGCCTTTTCGGTGGTGGCCCCTCGACTCTGGTGGTGGCCCCTCGACTCCCTAAAGACATCAGACAGGCCCCAACTCTGGCAGTCTTCACGAGGAGCTTGAAGACGTGGCTGTTCCAGTGTGCCTTCCCGGAATAATGATCCCATAGCACTTTGTCCTCCAAAGCACTTTACATTTCTTTAGGTCTGCTCGTATGCCCTTCCACAAACACCACTATCTCCTTTTCATCCATGTCTCAGCATCACTTCCAATTTTAATTCTACATTTGGCCTTCCCACTGTTTTTAATTGTGTGCTGTCTGTCTTATTGATAATGTTGCATATTTTATTGTCTATGTTTTTTATTATAATTATTTGTGTTGTTGTATTGTTGTATTTGGGCTCGGCCTCATGTAAGCCGAACCGAATCCCTTGGGGAGATGGTAGCGGGGTACAAATAAAATATTTATTATTATTATTATTATTATTATTATTATTATTAAGCCAGAGCACTGGAATTTCAAGACCTTGAGACCTGACACCTCTAAGCCCCTTCTCATCTCCATTTCATCAACCCAAGATCTCCAGCTGTTCTGGCATCGGATTTTGTTTGTTGTCTGGGATGGGAGGAAGACAGCATGGAACATGCAAATTTTAGATGCCCTTCCTCCTATTACATAAATGTGTAACCACTGTGTTATAGGGTTGCAATTTGTCTTGCTTCTGATAGTGGATCCTCCAAAACAGAGGGACCTTTCAAATGACACAATTATGGGTTGTTGTAGGTTTTTCTGGGCTATATGGCCATGTTCTAGAGGCATTTTCTCCTGACGTTTTGCCTGCATCTATGGCAAGCATCCTCAGAGGTAGTGAGGATGTGAGGTAGTGAGGATGGCAAGCATCCTCAGAGGTAGTGAGGATGTGAGGTAGTGAGGATGTGAGGCATCCTCAGAGGTAGTGAGGTAGGATCCTCACTACCTCTGAGGATGCTTGCCATAGATGCAAGTGAAATGTCAGGAGAAAATGCCTCTAGAACATGGCCATATAGCCTGGAAAAACCTATAAAAACCCAGTGATTCCAGCCATGAAAGCCTTCAACAATATATTGACACACTTGACACACTTGAACTGGAATTACTTGACACACTTGAACTGGAATTATGATTCCACTTGAACTGCTGTATTTTATGAGATCCTGATGCTTGTTGACTGCTGAGGCAACCAGTGTAGCTCTCTGGCTGAGAATTCGAAAACAATGTTAAACGTGGATTTCAATGTAATTTGTGTTGAATTACATTTGTGTAACTCAAAAGAGATCCCAAAGCACTGTGCATCTCTGTCAATGGCAACTTAACTATGTCACAATCTTGCAAATCAGCTGGCTGGGAGTCAGCTGCATTAAGATCACTACTGACCAAAAGGTCATGAGTTTGAAGCCAGCCCGGGTCGGAGTGAGCTTCCAACCAATTTGTATAGCTTGCTGTCAACCTTTGCAGCCCGAAAGACAGTTGCATCTGTCAAGCTGGAGATCTTGCAAAGATACAGAATGGGGGACGCCTGGCTCGAGAGCAGTACGTGTGAAAAAGATCTTGGAGTCCTCGTGGACAACAAGTTAAATATGAGCCAACAATGTGATGTGGTGGCAAAAAAAGCCAATGGGATTTTGGCCTGCATCAATAGGAGCATAGTGTCTAGATCTAGGGAAGTCATGCTACCCCTCTATTCTGTTTTGGTTAGACCACATCTGGAATATTGTGTCTAATTCTGGGCACCACAATTCAAGAGAGATATTGACAAGCTGGAATGTGTCCAGAGGAGAGCGACTAAAATGATAAAAGGTCTGGAGAACAAGCCCTATGAGGAGCGGCTTAAGGAGCTGGGCATGTTTAGCCTGAAGAAGAGAAGGCTGAGAGAAGATAGGATAGCCATGCATAAATATGTGAGAGGAAGCCACAGGGAGGAGGGAGCAAGCTTGTTTTCTGCTTCCCTGGAGACTAGGATGCGGAACAATGGCTTCAAACTACAAGAGAGGAGATTCCTGCTTCTTGGCAGGGGGTTGGACTGGATGGCCCATGAGGTCTCTTCCAACTCTTTGATTTTATGATTCTATGATTTAGGTACTGCTTATGCGGGGAGGCTAATTTACGATGCCATAAAAATCTCCAGCAAGCATGCAAAGAATGAGGAAGCACTTCATCAGTGTCACAAATGGACGGTGAAGCAACAGCTCCCCTGGTGGCCTGAATACCCTCATGAAAAAGCTGGAATGTTAAATAGCTTCTGTGTGTCTGCCTATATATGTTGTGTGTCTATGGCATTGAATGCTCCCCATGTATATGTACATTGTAATGCGCCCTGAGTCCCCTGCAGGGTGAGAAGGGCGGAATATAAATACCGCACATAATAATAATAATAATAATAATAATAATAATAATAATAAAGATTCAAAAGGAAAATATAGGCATCATTAATTTTTTAAATTTCTCTTCTCTCTATGCAGACCAAAGACTGTTCTTTTACAATGCTTCCTTTAGAATCAATAATGTACCATACAATCGTGGCTTTGAAAAACAGACTTCAGAAGAATTTAGAGATCTGAGTGCAACCATTGAGAATTTGGTAAGTGAGAATGGTTTGTGCTTCTGCACTCTAAACTGGAGATAGGATGCTTTTAGAAAACAATAATAATAATAATAATAATAATAATAATAATAAAAACAAAATCTTGCAATCATGACTATGAGGGGGCATGGGACAGGGAAGCATAGAAACATAGAATCAAAGAGTTGGAAGAGACCTCATGGGCCATCCAGTCCAACCCCCTGCCAAGAAGCAGGAATATTGCATTCAAATCACCCCTGACAGATGGCCATCCAGCCTCTGTTTAAAAGCTTCCAAAGAAGGAGCCTCTACCACACTTCGAGGCAGAGAGTTCCACTGCTGAACAGCTCTCACAGTCAGGAAGTTCTTCCTCATGTTCAGATGGAATCTCCTTTGGGAATCGTCTTCTTTAATGAAGTGGTTCATTGTGTTCAATTTATAAGGAAAATGGATAATATATTCATCCACATCACACACAATGTACTTTTGTTCATTTCTATCGCAAACCTCTGCATTCTGAGCTATCACATGAGCAAGAGCAGTCCCCTCCTATACCGCTCCCCCACTTTTTAATTTAAAAAGGGGAAACCTTGGAATTGAGGAAGTCCAGAATCTGGGTTTTAAAAAAAGCAGAAGATATAGGTAAAGGTAGGTAGTCCCCTGACATTAAGTCCAGTCATGTCTGACTCTGGGGTGTGGTGCTCATCTCCATTTCTAAGCCGAAGAGCCAGCATTGTCCGTAGACACCTCCAAGGTCATGTGGCCGGCATGACTGCATGGAGCGCCGTTACCTTCTCGCCGGAGTGGTACCTATTGATCTACTCACATTTGCATGTTTTCGAACTGCTAGGCTGGCAGTAATAAAATGGTAATATATCCAAATGGCTTAATTCCTTAAAAATGTTTTTTAAAATTGTCATAAAAGTATCATGCAAGAGAATTAATGGCGAGAAAAGGAACATCGAGGCACATTTTGAGATGGCCCAAAGTAGGCCCGTAGCCAGGATTTTGTTTCGGGGGGAGCTGAGTTTGATTCGGGGGGGGGGGGGGGGGGGGGCTGAGTCTGAGTGAAAGAGGATCTACCCTAGCAAACCTTTTGTATCATTACCCCAATACCCCCATGCATATGGGATATATTGAGCATGGTGATCAGATCATGATATGAATAAACATAACAGTTTAAATAATATACCAGTAAGGCCTTCTCGCGGACCACCATGAGAATTTCGGGGGGAGGGGGGAGGGCTGAAGCACCCTAAGCCCCCCCCCCCCCCCCGCTACATGCCTGGCCCAAAGGAATTCCCACACTTTGACGTCACTGCAATGATTTAACACAGAGAAATCTGACATTGCCCATTGACTTTAAAAATCAATGCCTTTAACCGTTTTTGCATGACTCAGGACCTCTGAAGATGACTGCTCCCTAACTCCAAAACCTCAATTTCTACACATTTTTAAAACAGTTTAAAGAAGGCGTCTCATCGGGAATCTCCAGAAGTAGCCTGGGTCTGTCTTTAAACTGTTTTTAAAGTGTGTAGAATATTTGATTAAATATTTAGGTCCAGCAGGGGGAGCCAGGTACCAAATAATGGGGGCATGCACTTAAAATTAAGAAAGTTATTCTTATTGCTACCAAGTAGCAACAGTAAGAACTGACCATGGAACAACAGACTGGTTCAAGATTGGGAAAGGCGTACGGCAAGGTTGCATACTCTCACCCAACCTTTTTAACCTGTATGCAGAACACATCATGCGATATGCGGGGCTTGATGAATGCAAAGCTGGGGTAAAAATTGCTGGAAGAAACATTAACAACCTCAGATATGCAGATGACACCACTCTGATGGCCGAAAGTGAGGAGGAGCTGAGGAGCCTTCTAATCAAGGTGAAAGAAGAAAGTGCAAAAGCCGGGATGCAGCTAAACATCAAAAAAACCAAGATTATGGCAACAAGAATGATTGACAACTGGGAAATAGAGGGAGAAAACGTGGAGGCCGTGACAGACTTTGTATTTCTAGGTGCAAAGATTACTGCAGATGCAGACTGTGGCCAGGAAATCAGAAGTCGCTTACTTCTTGGGAGGAGAGCAATGTCCAGTCTCGATAAAATAGTAAAGAGTAGAGACGTCAGACTGGCAACAAAGATCCGCCTAGTCAAAGCCATGGTATTCCCTGTAGTAACCTACGGATGTGAGAGCTGGACCTTAGGGAAGGCTGAGCAAAGGAAGATCGATGCTTTTAAGCTGTGGTGTTGGAGGAAAGTTCTGAGAGTGCCTTGGACTGCGAGAAGATCCAACCAGTCCATCCTCCAGGAAATACAGCCCGGCTGGTCACTGGAGGGAAGGATACTAGAGACAAAGTTGAAGTACTTTGGCCACATCATGAGGAGACAGCAAAGCCTGGAGAAGACAATTATGCTGGAGAAAGTGGAAGAAAGTGGAAGGCAAAAGGAAGAGGGGCCGACCAAGGGCAAGATGGATGGATGGCATCCTTGAAGTGACTGGACTGACCTTGAAGGAGCTGGGGGTGGTGACGGCCGACAGGGAGCTCTGGCGTGGGCTGGTCCATGAGGTCACGAAGAGTCGGAGACGACTGAACGAATGAACAACAACAACAAATTCTTATTGCAAGAATTTTCTTTTCAGTACTCAAAATTATTATTTCAGAAGCAAATTGAGGGTACCGTTATAATTATTTTTATAATTATTATCAAATTGGGAGGGATAGCCAATACTCCAAAGGACAGGAGCAGAATTCAAAATGATCTTGACAGATTAGAGAAATGGGCCAAAACTAACAAAATGAAGTTCAACAGGGACAAATTCAAGATACTCCACTTAGGCAGAAAAAACGAAATGCAAAGATACAAAATTGGGGACGTCTCGCTCGAGAGCAGTACGTGTGAAAAGGATCTTGGAGTCCTCGTGGAAAACAAGTTAAACATGAGCCAACAATGTGATGTGGCGGCAAAAAAAAGCCAATGGGATTTTGGCCTGCATCAATAGGAGCATAGTGTCTAGATCTAGGGAAGTCATGCTACCCCTCAATTCCGATTTGGTTAGACCATTGTGTCCAATTCTGGGCAGCACAATTCAAGAGAGATATTGACAAGCTGGAATGTGTCCAGAGGAGGGCGACTAAAATGATCAAGGTCTGGAGAACAAGTCCTATGAGGAGCGGCTTAACGAGCTGGGCATGTTTAGCCTGAAGAAGAGAAGGCTGAGAGGAGATATGATAACCATGTATAAATATGTGAAAGGAAGTCACAGGGAGGAGGGAGTAAGCTTGTTTTCTGCTTCCTTGGAGACTAGGACGCGGAACAATGGCTTCAAACTACAAGAGAGGAGATTCCATCTGAACATGAGGAAGAACTTCCTGACTGTGAGAGCCGTTCAGCAGTGGAACTCTCTGCCCCGGAGTGTGGTGGAGGCTCCTTCTTTGGAAGCTTTTAAACAGAGGCTGGATGGCCATCTGTCAGGGGTGATTTGAATGCAATATTCCTGCTTCTTGGCAGGGGGTTGGACTGGATGGCCCTTGAGGTCTCTTCCAACTCTTTGATTCCATGATTCTAAGATTTATTTATTTACTATGCTTGGTGGTTTACAAAACGGCACAATTCAATGCCCACAACAGTACAAAAATAATTTAAACATTAAAAACATTTAATACAGGTAAAAATTCATTACAATTAACATCAGTAACACAATAAAAACCATAAGTCCTCCGCATTTCATTACGAGTCATTATCCAGTCATGTTGTCCAACCGTTCCGAGATCAGAGTTTAATAGCTATACTACGTTTGGAAAGGCCTGCTCATAGAGCCAGGTTTTAACTTTTTGCGAAACATTAAGAGGGTGTGGGCTGATCTAATGTCACTGGGGAGGGCATTCCACAACCAAGGAGCCACCGCTGAGAAGGCCCTATTCCTCGTCCCCGCCAATCGAGCCTGTGAAGATGGCAGGGCCGAGAGCAGGGCCTCCCCAGAAGATCTTAAATTCCTACAGGGTTTGTAAGGAGAGATACGTTCGGACAGGTAAGCAGGGCCAGAACCGTTTTATAACTTCGTTTGTATTTTAAAACACAAAGTTATAAAACTGGGGATTTTACTAAATGTCCTTTTACCAGAAGCTGGCCACTTTGAATACCTCTGGTGTCGCTGTAACGTTCTCCTTTGTGCACGTGGCAGGGCTCAGTCTGCATTGTAGTAGGTGGTCTTTGGTTTGCTCTTATCCACACTCGCGTATTGTGGACTCCACTTTGTAAACCCATTTCTGAAGATTGGCTCTGCACCTCGTGGTACCAGAGCACAGTCTGTTCAGCGCCTTCCAAGTTGCCCAGTCTCCTGTGTGCCTGGGGGGAGTCTCTCATCCGGTATCAACTATGGATTGAAATTCTGGGTTTTAGCCTGCCACTTTTGGACTCTCACTTGCTGAGGTGTTTCTACGAGTATCTCTGTAGATCTTAGAAAGCTATTTATTAATTTAAGGCATTGGCGTTCTGGCTGATATCTGAACAGAGGGTGTGCTGGTGATATCACTGACTTGGTCTTTTCATTATTGGCTGCTACTTATTTTATTTTATTTATTTACTGCGCTTATAGACCGCAGTTCTCAGCCCAAAGGCGACTCATTGCGGTGTACAACATGGAAACAGGTGCAAAATTACAAAATTACAAGTGTAAAAAATCCACAATTCATCATTAGCATTATCAAAAAGACATCTTATCAAAACATCAACATCAACATTAATACAAAATCCATTCCGAGTCGTCTCATCATCAAACCCACAATACTTCCTGATGTTACTACTTCAGGTGTTGCAATACCAGCTAAACAGTATAATTTCTCTAGTGGTGTCGGCCCTAGGCATCCTGTGATAATGCAGCATGTCTCAAGAAGAGCCATATCTACTGTTTTACTGTGTGAGATGTGTTCCACACTGGGGAAGCGTACCCAGCAACAGAGTAGCAAAGCACAAGGGCAGGTGTCTTCACTGTGTCTGGTTGCGATTCCCAGGTTGTGTCAGTCAGCATTCATATGATATCATTTCTAGCACCCACTTTTTGCTTGATAATCAAGCAGTGCTTCTTTTAAGTCAGAGCACGGCCTATGGTAACTTCCAGGTATTTTAGTGTGCTGCAGTGCTCTGGTGGGGTTACTTCCCAGGTAATCCTCAGTGCTCGAGATGCTTGTCTGTTCTTAAGGTGAAGAGCACATGTCTGCATTTTAGATGGATTAAGAATCAGCTGGTTTACCCTATAATAGGCAGTAAGAGCACCTAAGAGTTAGGGGAGCTTCTGTTCAACCATTTCAAAGCTCCCTGCTTGAGTGGTGATGGCACGGTCATCAGCATAGATGAAACTCTCTGTCCCTTCTGGCAGTGGCTGATCATTCGTGTATATGTTAAACATTTATGGAGCAAGCACAATCCCCTGAGACAGGTCGTTCTTCTGTTTTTGCCATCTGCTTCTCTGGCCCTAGAACTCAACAAAAAAGCTCCTGTTTTGTAGCAGATTTCCTATGAAGCGGGTAAGGTGGTAGTCCTTTGTGATATTATAATTTTTTCTCAGGAGAATGTGATGACTTACAGTATCATAAGCTGTTGACAGGTCTATGCAAGATACTCCACTTTGGCAGGAAAAACGAAATGCAAAGATACAAAATGGGGGACAATGCCTGGCTCGAGCGCAGTGTGTATGAAAAAGATCTTGGAGTCCTCGTGGACAACAAGTTAAACATGAGCCAACAATGTGATGTGGCAGCAAAAAAAGCCAATGGGATTTTGGCCTGCATCAATAGGAGCATAGTGTCTAGATCTAGGGAAGTCATGCTACCCCTCCATTCCGCTTTGGTTAGACCAAACCTGGAATATTGTGTCCAATTCTGGGCACCACAATTCAAAAGAGATATTGACAAGCTGGAATGTGTCCAGAGGAGGGCGACTAAAATGATCAAGGGTCTGGAGAACAAGCCCTATGAGGAGCGGCTTAAGGAGCTGGGCATGTTTAGCCTGAAGAAGAGAAAGCTGAGAGGAGATATGATAGCCATGTATAAATATGTGAGAGGAAGCCACAGGGAGGAGGGAGCAAGCTTGTTTTCTGCTTCCGTGGAGACTAGGACACGGAACAATGGCTTCAAACTACAAGAGAGGAGATTCCATCAGAACACGAGTAATGGATGGCCATCTGTCAGGGGCTGGATGGCCATCTGTCAGGGGTGATTTGAATGCAACATTCCTGATTCTTGGCAGGGGGTTGGACTGGATGGCCCATGAGGTCTCTTCCAACTCTTTGATTCTATGATTCTATGAAAACAGCTCCTGAAATCTACTGCCTTTCAAAACCATCTTCTAAGTGCTGAATCAAGTTCAAAACTTGTGATGTGCAACTTTTGCCTTCTCTGAAACCGGATTGCTGTGGAATCGTACATGGGTCTATTTTTTTCCATAATTCTAGCAATATAAGTCTCTCCAGAACTTTGTAAAGATGGCACAACAAGGAGTACTCGAACTGAGCTCATAGTTCAGTTATACAAAAGTTCAGTTTTGGACCTCTTCCTTCTATCCCAAACTTTCTACCACCCCAGCATGGACATTTAGAACACACCACATGGAAATGATGACAGACACACACATCTTTTTGGTGAATGTTAAACTATTGGAAGCCTGTAACTCTAATTGCCAGAACTTCACAGTTTTTGTGGATCATCTTCAGGCAGGAGATGTGGGTGCAAATTCTCCAGTTTTGGTGGACTGTGCTCCAGATAAGAAGAAAGTGCTGTGTGCAAATCTCCAGCTCATCTACCAAGAAGCAGCTTGCTATAGATCCCAGAGAGGTCTATATACTATCATTTGAAATTCTATTTCCCACATTTACAAGTGAGTGGTTTGTGGTTCCAGAGATATCGCAATTTCAAAATACATCCATCTTTTTGGAACGCCTTCTATTTCTTTCTTCAAGGAGGATAGAGCAGTGACATCACTAGAGTTGCTATGTCACCACCACATCACATGAGGTGAATTTAGTGTCCTAACCCAGGGCTGGGCAACCACGGAAAAATTTGTTTCTAAACTCGATTCGTTTTTAGGGGGTTTTTGCGTTTCGATTTTTAAAAGAATTCCGAAATTTTTCTTTAAAAAAGTTCGAAATTTATGAAATTTCGGAAATTATGAAACAATTATGAAACAATTACGAATCGATTATGAATCGATTCGTTAATGGCGGACGCGACCGCGCAATACGCTAAAAAAACCTCCAAATGGGACAGGGGGAACTTCTGAAGCTTCCCTCTCCCTCTGTTGTTGACTGTTGGTGTGATAATTATATATTTTTTTCACTGATAAAACAAACAACTATAAAACTTGCAGCAGACATGCGGAAATAATAACGAAACGATTTCGAAACTATTTCGAAACTATTTCGAAACTATTACGAAACAATTACGAAATGAATTGAAAAATTCGTTTCAATTTTTAGTTGCTCCTGAATGGTTCAATATCACTTCGTTATAAAAAAAATAACGAATTAATAACGAATTACGAAATTAACGAACGAAACCGCCCAGCCCTAGTCCTAACATGCTGTCAGGATGCTTCCTCTTCAGAGTCCCAAGCTGCCAAATCACATGGCGTACGACAACTTCTACAAAGACAAGTATACACTGTTACAATAATACAAAAGTTTTGAATATCATTAAACATATATTTAGTTAAATGCATCAATATGAATCCAAAGCTAGGAAGCTATACAAACACAAATAAAGCCATTACTATACAATAAAACATGAGAATGTTGCATTCACAGTAAGAATAATTTTCTTTTTTCTCTCTTGAAAGATGAATTGACTCCTCTTTTGATACATAAGTTGTTCATATTTATTTACTAAGGATGAATAGACTTGACAAGCTGGAATGTGTCCAGAGGAGGGCGACTAAAATGATCAAGGGTCTGGAGAACAAGTCCTATGAGGAGCGGCTTAAGGAGCTGGGCATGTTTAGCCTGAAAAAGAGAAGGCTGAGAGGAGATAGGATAGCCATGCATAAATATGTGAGAGGAAGCCACAGAGAGGAGGGAGCAAGCTTGTTTTCTGCTTCACTGGAGACTAGGATGTGGAACAATGGCTTCAAACTACAAGAGAGGAGATTCCGTCTGAACATGAGGAAGAACTTCCTGACCGTGAGAGCCATTCAGCAGTGGAACTCTCTGCCCTGGACCGTGGAGGAGGCTTCTTCTTTGGAAGCTTTTAAACAGAGGCTGGATGGCCATCTGTCAGGGGTGATTTGAATGCAATATTCCTGCTTCTTGGCATGGGATTGGACTGGATGGCCCATGAGGTCTCTTCCAACTCTTTGATTCTATGACTCCAAATCCACAACCGGTTTCAACTCAAAAGAGTCTTTGTCAGGTGGTTGGGCACTTATTATAAAGCTCAACAATTGAGGAATGGAGTCTATTGTCTGTGTTGTTTTTCTGTGTTGTTTTTCTGAAAATGTGGATGTTCACAGATTCAGTATCCACAATTTCACTTACCTGTATGCCAATAGATATTCACTATGTGTAAGTGTTTGTAGGCCTATTTGGATCCTCTAGTTTGATTCCATGGAATGCTATTGCCTCTAGTATAGGGGAAAGCTTTGCAAACTAGTTATCAGCTGCAGTGTGTAGGTGTGCCATGCCTACATAAGGAGAGTCCATGTGAAATAAACTCTAAATAATATATTGTTAAAATTTAAGGAAAGGTTTTCATGATGTATGCTGTCACTGTGTCCCCATACATTTCATTATTAAAATGTATGTATGCATCTGTATCTCTTTTAAGGGGTTGTTTTAACCTTCAGTTTGTTAGTGTAACTGAATTACTGTGTCACAAAATGATGCATGTCTAAAACATATGTTCCCAACATGAAAGGTTTGGAAAGCTCTGATATAAAGCTTACTATTATTTATGATTTAATGTATCCATGTGGACTCTTGCAATATACCCCCCATAGATATAGTATATTTCTTTCTAGGAGGACTCTCCAAATATTAATTCAATGTCTTATTGTAGCAAAAAAATGTGTTTCAGCTAATCATCCTCTTAGCATTTAATAATCACAAGATAGTTTGATCTTCTTTGATTATTTATGGCTTTTCAGAGCCTGTAGATCAGGGGTCCTCAAACTAAGGCCCGGGGGCCGGATACGTCCCTCCAAGGTCATTTACCTGGCCCTCGTTCAGGGTCAACCTAAGTCTGAAGTGACTTGAAAGCACACAACAACAAGAATAATCCTATCTGATCAGCCAAAAGCTGCCCCACACTTCCCATTGGAATACTAATAAGCTTATATTTGTTAAAATTGTTCTTCATTTTAATTATTGTACTGTTTTTAAGTGTTAAGCAGAATTCAAAACGATCTTGACAGATTAGAGAGATGGGCCAAAACTAACAAAATGAAGTTCAACAGTGACAAATGCAAGATACTCCACTTTGGCAGAAAAAATGAAATGCAAAGATACAGAATGGGTGACACCTGGCTCGAGAGCAGTACGTGTGAAAAAGATCTTGGAGTCCTCGTGGACAACAAGTTAAACATGAGCCAACAATGTGATGTGGCGGCAAAAAAAGCCAATGGGATTTTGGCCTGCATCAATAGGAGCATAGTGTCTAGATCTAAGGAAGTCATGCTACCCCTCTATTCTGCTTTGGTTAGACCACATCTGGAATATTGTGTCCAATTCTGGGCACCACAATTCAAGAGAGATATTGACAAGCTGGAATGTTTTTCCAGAGGAGGGCGACTAAAATGATCAAGGATCTGGAGAACAAGCCCTATGAGGAGCTGCTTAGGGAACTGGGCATGTTTAGCCTGAAGAAGAGAAGGCTGAGAGGAGATATGATAGCCATGTATAAATATGTGAGAGGAAGCCACGGGGAGGAGGGAGCAAGCTTGTTTTCTGCTTCCTTGGAGACTACGACGCGGAACAATGGCTTCAAACTACAAGAGAGGAGATTCCATCTGAACATGAGGAGGAACTTCCTGACTGTGAGAGCCGTTCAGCAGTGGAACTCTCTGCCCCGGAGTGTGGTGGAGGCTCCTTCTTTGGAAGCTTTTAAGCAGAGGCTGGATGGCCATTTGTCAGGGGTGATTTGAATGCAATATTCCTGCTTCTTGGCAGGGGGTTGGACTGGATGGCCCATGAGGTCTCTTCCAACTCTTTGATTCTATGATTCTATGATTCTATGTTTTTTTTTTTTTTTGCACTACAAATAAGATATATGCATTGTGCATAGGAAATCATTCAATTTTTTTTTAAAATTATAATCCGGTCCTCCAACAGCTTGAGGGACTGTGATCTGGCCCTCTGTTTAAAAAGTTTGAAGACCTCTGCTGTAGATGGTACTGTAGTAACCTTTCATTAGAACAGTGTGGGAGGAACCCTCTACTTTCCACACCAGTAGTACTAATTTGGTGTAAAATGGAATGGTATATGGGCCAATTTCTCCACTCAGGTATTGCATGGCTCAGCTCCCATATGAGTCATTATGACTCATTCTTGCCAAGCCTATCATCTCAACAAGCTCGACTTCTTCCAGTCTCATTCAGGTGATTGCTATGTACAGTTTGTTATCATCTCAGCGGACCATCTCTATTTATTTAAAACATTTCTAGCTTGTCTTTTCTTAGAAGACTTCAAGGCAACAACATTTAAATAATAAATTATACAAAACAATTGAAAGGTAGAAGATTGAAAATGCAGGAATCTGAGGAAGGGCATGAAAGTCTACTAGAGATAGCACGGAACCCAAGTGTCATGTGATAACACGGATCAAGGAACATGAAAGGCACTGCAGACTACTTCAACCAGAGAAGTCAGCCATAGCAGAGCACTTGATGAACCAACCTGGACACAGCATTTTATTTGAGAACACAGAAATGCTGGACCACTCTCACAACCACCATGTCAGACTACACAGACAAGCCATTGAAATACACAAGCATGTGGACAATGTCAACAGAAAGGAGGAAACCATGAAAATGAACAAAATCTGGCTACCAGTACTAAAAAAACCTCTAAAATTGCGACAGCACAACGACAGAGAGGAAGCAGGCAGGGACATCTAATTACCTCTCAACAAAAGTTTGCTCCAGGTACAGTCAGCCCATTGTATGCTAATTAAGGTGGTCAGTTGAAACATTCACACCTAGCTCCAGCAGACAAGAGTCCTTTGTCTCACCCTGGTCATTCCACAGATATATAAACCCTTTTTCCTAATTCCAACAGACCTCACTACCTCTGAGGATGCTTGCCATAGATGCAGGCGAAACGTCAGGAGAAAATGCCTCTAGACCACAGCCATATAGCCCGAAAAAACCTACAACAACCCATGTGATAAGTCTTTACAGTTTTGTAACCTATCACAAGGGAGTTGCCAAGGGAGCTGGATCTCATTTCCCAATGTTGGATTCTAATGCTAGAGATTGCCTTACCTGTTACATCCATGCTTATCAAAAATAGAAAAGCCTATGTTCTTCTGCCACTGTAGGTACAGCTGGATTCCCAATCCTCATTGTGGCTAATATTCATGATCATGTTGTGGTAGCAATGTCTGTGTGCCTATATTTGCTATTAGCAAACTTGCATGTAGGAGTCTGAGTACAACATATAGAGAGATATGATATGTGCAGGCATGTAGCCGGGGGGGGGGGGGGGAGCTCGAGGGGCTTCAGCCCCCCCCCCCAATTCTCATGGTGGTCCACGAGAAGGCCTTACTGGTGCATTATTTAACTGTTATGTTTATTATTATCATGATCTGATCACCATGCTCAATATATCCCATATGCATGGGGGTATTGGGATAACAATACAAAAGGTTTGCTAGGGTAGATCCCCTTTCACTCAGACTCAGCCCCCCCCCCGAATCAAACTCAGCCCCCCCCCCCCCAAATCAAAATCCTGGCTACGGGCCTGGATATGTGAATGATTGAATGGAGCATAAAGCAACATTCAGAAATGGTTTATGATGGGAAGGAGTTCCATTTGTAATGGTCTAGTTTTCCACTTGCAAAAAAAGTTTAGTTGTGTGAAAAATTTAGTGTGAAACAACAGCTGGGCTGTGTTGTATTTTACTATTTTTAGATTTCATGATTAACAGCCTCCCCTTGGGTTATTGTTAATACATTTATCAAGTGAAGGGCATGGGGGTGGGGGATGGGAAGGGACATAAATCTCCTTTCCTTGCTTTTACTGAAACTTAACTAATGCTGCTGTTCTCTAATGCTATTACTCTAGCCCTGAGCAGACAATTTATGTTCAAAGAGACATGTAAGGTGAATGGGTGGGAAAGAGGAGCTGCATGAACTAACTGCATAAGAATGTGACTCATTTATATCTGGTTATGTTCTACATAATTTGTTGGGCCCTGTACTAGGATAAAAGTGAGATACACACACATATTATAATATTTTCAAGTCGATCTGCTCTTCCACTTATCCACTTCTTGTTCCTGTTGTATATGTATGAAGGTTTGCAATGAGATTGGTTGTGTCTATTAGGTTATTGTATACAAATGCCATTGTTCCCAATCAGGCTCGTAGCCAGGATTTTGATTCGGGGGCCGGGGGGAGGAGGCTGAGTCTGAGTGAGAGTGGATCTACCCTAGCAAACCTTTTGTATCGTTATCCCAATACCCCCATGCATATGGGATATATTGAGCATAGTGATCAGATCATGATATGAATAAACATAACAGTTTAAATAATGCACCAGTAAGGCCTTCTCACGGACCACCATGAGAATTTCGGGGAGGGGGGGGGGCTGAAGCCCCCAAGCCCCCCACCCCCCCGGCTACATGCCTGGGCCCTGCCTATCTTCATGACCGGATTTCCCTTTCTGAACTGATGCAGTCTCTAGGATCTGACAGGGAGGCCCCCCTCTTGCTTCCACCACCGTCACAAGCACGGTTGGTGGTGACAGGGAGAAGGCCTTCTCAGTGGTGGCCCCTCCTCTTTGGAACACCCTTCCCAGGGAGATTAGTCAAGATTGGTTGTATTTATTAGGTTATTGTATACAAATGCCATTGTTCGCAATCAGGCCCGTAACCAGGATTTTGATTCGGGGGGGGGGGGGGGAGGAGGAGGCTGAGTCTGAGTGAGAGAGGATCTACCGTAGCAAACCTTTTGCATCGTTATTCCAATACCCCCATGCATATGGGATACATTGGGCATGGTTATCAGATCATGATATGAATAAACCTAACGGTTTAAATAATAAATGTTATTTATTTACTTTCATTAACAAAATGTTTAGAATACTTTTTTACAGCAATAGTCTTCTTTTCTTCTCCCTGGCCATTTTGTGAATTACTTTTTCTGGTTTGATAGTGATGTCCCAATGGATGGAAATCATTGCTAGTCCACTAAGTCTCTGGTGTGTCATTAAACTTGTAGATACATTTTTCTTTGGTGCCTGGGCTGTCGGCGCACTCTCCTTCCTCTCCCAGCACCGAAGGCTGAAACCAGGGACACCGAAAAGAGAGCTAACCTGTACGGTTCTGTTCTGTGCTTTAAAAATGTTTAAGACTATCAACTCACCCTCCACATGTGAGGTTCGCTCAGTGATACGGTTTTTGTCAGCAAGGAACCTGCCTGCTGCAGAAATTCATCAACAGATTTGTGAAGTGTACGGTGATACTGTTATGAGTGAAAGCAAAGTGCATAAGTGGGTACAACAATTCAAAGATGGCCGTGACAACGTCCATGATGAGGACCGCTCCGGTTGCCTTTCTTTGATTACAGACAATTTGGTGGCTTCAGTTGAAGCGAGGATTCGTGAGAACAGGCGCTTCACAATAACAATAATAAAAATCTTTGAATTGTCGTACCCACTGAGCGAACCTCACATGCGGCGGGTGAGTTGATAGTCTTAAACATTTTTAAAGCACAGAACAGAACCGTACAGGTTAGCTACAGAGCGGAAACTGAGCACAGTTGTTCCCAAGGCATGCCGGTATGCATACGAACTACTAGTGTCTACAACAAAACGGACCTTACTTAAAAAATACCCCTCGTAGATTAGGTTGACTTGCTGACATGATGATGTTTATAGAAGTAACTGACTGCCTCTTGGATGATGAGTCAACAACAACAATTCTTTATTGATTAGTCAATTTTGACCATATCAAAACATGCAAAACATACAAAACATACACACTTGCCCATACACACAGTAAAACCATATATGATAAGTCAAACCGGTGACTGCTTACTGCCTGATTGCTTTCATATTGTTTTATACTGTTTTATACTGTTTCATTGCTATACTGCTGTTAAATTATATATTTTTGTTCTGGTATGGGCACCATGGGGTGCCGATTTGTTAGCCGTCCTGAGTCCCTCTGCAGAGGTTGAGAGAGGATGGGATATAAAAGCCTGAAATAAATAAAATAATAAATAAATAATATTATTCCAAGCACTCTGTGGATACCTGAAAGCACAGATACAGTAATAGTGAACCCTCCATTTCGATGATACTTGCTTTGAAGAACTGGGAGATATTTTTGGGACTGCAGACAAGTGAAGCTATGGATATCAAGTCCATGGAGAAATATCTTTGTAGAGTCCAAAATTCAAAGAACCGTGAAACTTTGTAGAGTCCAAAATTCAAAGAAACCGTGAAATATATATGATAGTTGGGTCGTTGTAGGTTTTTCCGGGCTATATGGCCATGTTCTAGAGGCATTTTCTCCTGACGTTTCGCCCGCATCTATGGCAAGCATCCTCAGAGGTAGTGAGGTCTGTTGGAACTAGGGAAAAGGATTTATATATCTGTGGAATGACCAGGGTGGGACAAAGGACTTTTGTCTGCTGGAGCTAGGTGTGAATGTTTCAACTGACCACCTTGATTAGCATCTGACTAGGTGGTCAGTTGAAGCATTCACACGTAGCTCCAGCAGACAAAAGTCCTTTATCCCACCCTGGTCGTTCCACAAATATATAAACCCATTTTCCTACTTCCAACAGACCTCACTACCTCTGAGGATGCTTGCCATAGATGCAGGCGAAACATCAGGAGAAAATGCCTCCAGAACATGGCCATATAGCCCGGAAAACCTTACAAGAACCCAGTGATTCCAGCCATGAAAGCCTTCGACAATATATGATAGTTATTTGACACTAAAAGGTAACTTTAAATTTACAATGCTCTTCCACATGCCACAGAGCAAGTCACTTTTGAGAAGTGAGAGTCATTCATGTACACCTTGTGGGATATATTAAGTCAGTTGATAACAAAAAGGAAATTGGTTTTTGAAAAATCACGGCTTGAATACTCATAGCCATAGTGCATCATGAAACATTTTTCCTCCTAAGTGATTGTATTTAACAGATTTTTGTTTGCCATTCCTGTACTTTTCATTTCTTTTAACAGATTAATCAGGGATTTCAAGCTACTCATTTAAGTAAAAGATTCATCAGATCACATGTCATTAGGCTAAGGTAAGTAAAATAAAAATCCTGCTAAATGGGATAATTACCAAAAAAGAAACCAGGAAAGAATTTGTCCAAAAATCATACTGGCCAAGATGACTTTAAATGTAGATTTAAGTGTACCTTGTAGAGTTTCTCATCAGAAGAAGCTTGTTAAAGCCTCTGGATCCCTTGTTTTGACTATAAAGCTATCATATAACACCTGAATTCACTGTGGCTGCATGCATAAACTAATATGCGCTCCTCATTGGAGTAGACCTACTTAACTAAATGGTTCCGGTCCAGCTTATCTATCTGAAGGCATCTCTCCCTATGAACCTTCCAGGAACTTGAGATTGTCTGAGGAGGCCCTGTTCTTGATCCCGCCTGCTTCCCAAGCATGTTTGGCAGGGATGAGAGACAGGGCCTTCTCTGTGGTGGCCCCTCGGCTGCGGAACTCCCTGCCTAAGGATATCAAATTAGCCCCTCCCTCCTGACCTTTCAAAAAAGAGTGAAAACATGGCTCTTTGAGCAAGCATTTGGAACCACATCAGGTCCAAATCAGAAATGAACTAGAAACGGTTAAGACGATGGAACAGTTGAGGATTTGAGCAAGAAGACATACTTTTTATAATTGTTATTATTCATTGTTTTTATGGTTTTTAAATGTATTTGATGTTTTTGCTTTTTACCGATGTATGTATTTTTATATATGGCATCTAATTGTTACCGGCTTGGACGCTGCCCTGAATCGCCTTTGGGCTGATATGGGCGGGATAAAAATGTTGTAAATAAATAAATAAATACATTTCTATTTAACATATCCCATGGATGCAGTAGGTCTTTGAAGCTGGGACTTGCCATTGGATTTAGCCAGTAATTTGGGTTACCATATTTTGAAAAACAGAAAAGACACATTTGGCCACTGACTGCTTCAAACCACTGATCACTATAATGATATAGGAGCTCCCAGTGGCGCAATGGGTTAAACCCTTGTTTTGGCAGGACTGCCATCTTGAAGGTTGGTTGCTAACCTGAAGGTTGCCAGTTTGAACCCAGGCAGAGTGCAGATGAGCTCCCTCTGTCAGCTCCAGCTCCATGCAGGGACATGAGAGAAGCCTCTCATAAGGATAGTAAAACATCTGGGAGTCCCTGGGCAACAACCTTGCAGATGACCAATTCTCTCACACCAGAAGTGACTTGCAGTTTCTCAAGTCACTCGTGACAGAGGGGAAAAATGCATATTACTCTGGAGTAATATGAAAATTTAACTCTGACAAAGAAAATCTACCTAGGAAAAGGGGGATATATGTTCTTTAAGGTTTTTAAGAAAGACCTAAAAACCTGGCTCTTTCGTTGTGCTTTTGGAGAATGACCACTCAATCCATCTGGTTGTCTTAGTCTACAGCTGCCCTCAGGATAAAGCATCTTCCCACCCCTAAAATCAGACAAGCCCCAATGTTGGCAGTCTTTAGGAAGAGCTTGAAGACCTGGCTGTTCCAGTGTGCCTTTCCAGAATAGGAAACTCCCAGCATCGTGTCCCAAATGCACTTTATTAGAGATTTAAGATTACCTGCACATTGCACCTACCCTAAAATCCTCACATTTCTCCTGTCATGCCCATAATTTTTATTCATTACATTTGGTTTTAAATGTGTCATGATGTTATTGTTTTATTGTTTTACTGTTATTGTTTTAATGTTTATTGGTTTGCTTTCTGAGTTTTATTGTTGCATTTGTTATGTTGTATTATTTTGGGCTTGGCCTCATGTTAGCCGCCCGAGTCCCCTTTGGGGAGATGGTGGTGTATATAAATAAAGTATATGATTATTATTATTATTATTATTATTATTATTATCATCATCATGATATTATTTTATTATTATTATTTGCTGATGTATTGTGGGCTTGGCCTCATGTAAGCCGCACCGAGTCCCTTGCCGAGATGGTAGCGGGGTACAAATAAATTATTATTATTATTATTATTACTATTATTATTAGATAATGGTATGTTCAACTGATGCCCTACTTTTCCTCCAAAGTGTATGATGTGATTCCTCAACAGTATACAATGCAAGTTGCTTGCTGTTAGCGTTGCTAAGTCATAATTATCTCAGGCCTAGATATTTCACGGGCAAAACATGAGTCCTAGGGAAAACTCATTGTGGTGTCTCAGGGGTAGAGCAGTGGTGATGTCATGAAACGTGGTATATGAAGCATTAACCACATTTGCACAAACAACAACATGCGCAGTCTAACAAATGAAGAAAGCATGTGTAAACCCTGAGTTTCACCTCTCTTGTGCTAAGAATTGGAGAATAGAATCCAGACCCTGAAATTTGGAATGGCAGGTATTTTGTGTACTTTCTTAATGGGGCTTACTCTGCAAAATGCAATAGGCTAATTGAGACTTGCTCTCTCTTCTTAGAACTGGGTGTTCGTAACAGGCTAATTAGCTAGATTACTCTGCTGTATGATTGCATGCCTGATTGTTCTGATATTCATGCCTTGGGCTTTGCCCAACAGTATTTAAATATGAATGTCTCCCACTGTTAATAAAGCTGGAAGATGGATTTTAAAAGTGGGTGTGATAATTTTAAAATTCATAAATCATTCCATCTACTTATACCCTTTGAATGCTAACATATTTAAAAGATCTTGACTCTCTTTCTGGTGGGAACTAACTTGGGAGATTCAGGAATGAGTTCAGATCTTCAGTTTCTGAAGACAAGAACAGCACTTGGGTAAATGTCATTCTAAATTGGGTCTTCTTAGGTCCATCACGGGAGCACGAAAGGAAGGAGACAGTCCCAAAAAAAGATCAAAAAACAAGGTTTTATTTTAGTTTCTTCATGAAGAAGACAGACAGCCTGACAGCATACGCAGATGCTATCCTTCAAGTGACTGCCGTCCCTTCTCTAGAAATCTGCATATCTTTATACTAGGGCTGTCCAACCACGGAAAAATTTGTTTCTAAACTCGATTCGTTTTTAGGGGGTTTTTGTGTTTTGATTTTTAAAAGAATTCCGAAATTTTTCTTTAAAAAAGTTCGATATTTACGAAATTTCGGAAATTACGAAACAATAACGAAACAATTACGAATCGATTCGTTAATGGCGGACGCGATCGCGCAATACGCTAAAAAAACCTCCAAGTGGGACAGGGGGAACTTCTGAAGCTTCCCTCTCCCTCTGTTGTTGACTGTTGGTGTGATAATTATATTTTTTTTCACTGATAAAACAAACAGCAACCCTAAAACTTGCACCAGACATGCGGAAATAATAACGAAACGATTTCGAAATGATTTCAAAACAATTACGAAACAATTACGAAACAAATTGAAAAATTCGTTTCGTTTTTTAGTTGCTCCTGAATGGTTCAATATCGCTTCGTTATCAAAAAAAATAACGAATTAATAACGAATTACGAAATTAACGAACGAAACTGCCCAGCCCTACTTTATACCCCAATGCAAACAATGCAGAGGGGAAGTACCATTGACATCAACAATTTTAACCTTTTACTGTGATATCAACAATTTTAACCTTTAACAAAAGAAAACATTTTTTTTGTCATGGAAAGTACTCTCTTCCCAGCCCCTCTCCCTTGACCTTTTGATGGAAAGTACCTTCTTGTACATGCAGACTCTGCACTTTACCACAACCTTTAAAGTTAACCGCAACACATCCTGTGTAAGAAAGTACCTTCTTGTACCTCTACATGTCACATTTTGTTTCTTAAAAACATTTTCTTCTGTATTGCTCTTTTTGTACAGAGAAAAACAAAAGAGAAATATATTTCTCTTTTGTTGTTAATTTCATTCAAAGTCCCTTACTTAGTATTTGCAAATTTCGCTCAAAGACCCTTTCAGGTCCACTCTATAGGCTGGGGTGCCAGGCTTAGTTCTGAAATCTACTTGGATGGAAAACTGTCTTTGAATTAAGTCATCACTCCCAACTTTATGCTGAAGGAATCCTTTGACTCATGTTACAACAGAAAAGGAGGGTTCGCCTACACCCAGGGGCGGCTCAACCCATTACGCAAAGTAAGCATTTGCAGTATAGTTGATTTTGCCCAGGGGCGCTCTTGAGGCGCTCTTGGGGGGAAACAGACCTTGACATATGCGAGTTGTAGTTACTGGGATATATAGTTCACCTACAATCAAAGAGCATTCTGAACTCCACCAATGATGGAATTGAACCAAATATGGCACACAGAACTCCCACAATGAACAGAAAATATATATCAGTGATTGGTTGGGGGGGGGGGGGGCGCCAAAATACTGTTTGCTTACTGTTGACAATTACCTAGGGCCACCTCTGCCTACACTGTAGAACAACTAATGTTGTTTGACACCATACCTCAATGCTATAGAATCCTGGAATTTGTAGTTTGCTGAGGCATCAGCACTCTTTAATAGAGAAGGTAAAATTTTTGTAAGATAACCAGTCCCATTGTGCAGGTACAACTGCACCAGGAGCTCCAATTTTGTTTGCTTTGCACTGAATGTTTGTTTGTAGTCCTAAGTTTCAGGGACTCTGCAGATAGGTGGCTTCTTTTGGCTGCAATCATAGGGCAAGCCCCCTGTCAATTATAGTTAGGTTCCCTGGTCCCGCCCCCTTTTTTGGGTTTTGGAGGGAATAGGAACCAGTTTGGGTTCAGTCCACACAGAGAAGCTTTCCATGCAGGACATAATACCAAGAGCTCCTGTAGAAAGCTTCGTCTTCTACAGCTTGGCCGGGGTTATACAGCCCACAGCTTGGCCGAGGATCATACATCCTTACAGCTCCTTTGCGGAAGGACTTCAGTCAGCCATCACTGAAACCTGAACTCCTTTTCCCCTGGAGGTCTACAAAGCTCTGCTTGGTAAGGGTCACTCGCGGAAGCCAGAAGCAGTTGGTTCCGGGTGTAGGGGCTCCACGCCATCAGAGGCAAAGACAGATTGCCCAGATTAGAAGCTAAGGATTTCCCTATTTGTTAAAGTACAGTTATGAAGATAGTGCCTGTTCCCTGTGGACAAGATTGAGAGAGAGCCAATAGACTGTTAAGAAAGCCTTAAAGTGCCTGTTTGTTTTCATTAATAAAGAACTTTGTTGAACCTTTAAGCAATCTAAAGACTCTGTTTAAGGAAACCCAAAGGCCTTTAATCTGAGGCAGCCCCGGCGTCCCGTTGGGCACACAGAATTTACGTCCTGTCTACAGACTTATGCACAGGCCCAGCGTGCGACAGCACACCCATGATTCTATATCATTGAGCCATGGCAGTTAAAATTGTGTCAAATAGTATAGAAGGATCATTAGATGTAGCTGTCCTTGCTATATCTAATTTCTACATTTCTGAACAGTCCTGAATCAGAATGACTGCAAAGGAATGCTGGTTGACTAGGATGGATAATGCCTTTACAACGCTCTCTCTCATTCAGAGAGAATGTATATGGAAACAGTTCTGCATTTGCATCATGATACTTAAAAGTGGGTCCCTTGCTTGGATAGGTTTTTTTTGGTGCTGACGAGGAGAATATATATTCTCATCAAAGCTGCATCCAACCATGCAAAGGGATTCAAAGAAACTAGATGTTACATGTAATTAGTTGTGGATTAGTGGGAGTGACTTAAACTCCTTGTGATTCATGTATGTTTCCTTGCTTACATATATATATTTTAAAAAGAATTCAATTAATCACATGAGTCATGTCCTAGCAAAATTTAATCTATTATGGACTCCTTCCATGTGCATGTTCTCATTTTAGTTTCCCTTAAGGGGAAATACAAACTGAAATTTTATTCATTAACTGAATAGTTTCTAGTAACTTCGAATCTGCTCCCTTTCCCCACTAAACTCTTCCTCAGAAAATGTAGCAAACAGCATTACTGACTAGTTTAGATTGTCTGGCTCAACAAATATTTCACTTATACAGAAAACAGACAATAATAGAATTCATTGCATAATTTATTTATTTATTTATTTACAGCTTTTATATTCCGCCCTTCCCACCCTGCAGGGGACTCAGGGCGGATTACAGTGTATACATATATGGCAAACATTCAATGCCAATTTTTGACATACAAACATATACAGACATACACAGAGGCTATTTAACTTTTTTTTTCTGGCCGCCAGGCGAGCTGTCACTTTCATCGTCCATCTGCAATGCTGATGAAGCACTTAAACATTCCCCACATGCTTCCCCGCTGGAATGCTTTGCTGGAGTCTTCTTTATGGCCTCATAAATCAGTTAATTTAGCCTCCCCACACTTTTAAGGTGGTACCTTAATTTCCTACTTGACAGATGCAACTGTCTTTCAGGTTGCAAAGGTCGACAACAGGCTACACACAATTGGTTGGAAACCCACTCCAACCCGGGCTGGCTTCGAACTCATAACCTTTTGGTCAGAGTGATCTTAATGCAGCTGACACTCAGCCAGCTGCGCCACAATCCCGGTTTTGTATAAACTTGTTATTCTGTTCAAATTCGCAGTAATCACAAACAATATTAAATTGGTTTTTGTATAATCACTCTGAAATGGTATCAAATGCTGTTCAAATTCACAGTAATCACAAGATTGTCTGCCATGCTGGAAAAGTTAATTTTTCAAAATAGTAAAGGTGGTAGATCCTACACTTGATCTTGGCCAAAAGGCCATGAAGGTGGTAGTATAACGGTTATTTCCCATAAATGGACATAAATCTTGCTTTGGTGGTGGTTGTTGTTTTGATCTTCATTCAGGTAGTTAACTTCAGACTATGGAGTTTATCATACAAGACAGACAAACTGCAATTACAGTGGAACAAGTGTGCCTTTGCCTTGGACATATCTCATGGCGTTACTCTTTTTTCCACCTCTCTCTTGGTGGGAAAAGGCTTCATTAACACATCATTAAAAACAACAACAACATAATAATAATATCAATAATTATATTTATTTATTTATTTTATTTACAGTTTTTATATTCCGCCCTTCTCACCCCGCAGGGGACTCAGGGCGGATTACAGTGTACACATATATGGCAAACATTCAATGCAAATTTTTGACATACAAACATATATAGACATACACAGAGGCTATTTAACTTTTTTTTTTTCTGGCCACCAAGGGAGCTGTCGCTTTCATCGTCCATCTGCGATGCTGATGAAGCACTTCCGCATTCCCCGCATGCTTCCCTGCTGGAATGCTTTGCTGGAGTCTTCTTTATGGCCTCATAAATCAGTTAATTTAGCCTCCCCACACTTTAAGGTGGTACCTTATTTTCCTACTTGACAGATGCAATTGTCTTTCGGGTTGCAAAGGTCGACAACAGGCTACACACAATTGGTTGGAAACCCACTCCAACCCGGGCTGGCTTCGAACTCATGACCTTTTGGTCAGAGTGATCTTAATGCAGCTGACACTCAGCCAGCTGCGCCACAATCCCGGTTTTGTATAAACTTGTTATTCTGTTCAAATTCGCAGTAATCACAAACAATATTAAATTGGTTTTTGTACAATAACTCTAAAATGGTATCAAATGCTGTTCAAATTCATATTAATCACAAGATTGTCTGCCATGCTGGAAAAGTTAATTTTTCAAAATAGTAAAGGTGGTAGAGCCTACACTTGATCTTGGCCAAAAGGCCATGAAGGTGGTAGTATAACGGTTATTTCCCATAAATGGACATAAATCTTGCTTTGGTGGTGGTTGTTGTTTTGATCTTCATTCAGGTAGTTAATTTCAGACTATGGAGTTTATCATACAAGGCAGACAAACTGCAATTACAGTGGAACAAGTGTGCCTTTGCCTTGGACATATCTCATGACTTTACTTTTTCCACCTCTCTCTTGGTGGGAAAAGGCTTCATTAACACATCATTAAAAACAACAACAACAACAACAACAACAACATAATAATAATAATAATAATAATAATAACAATAATTATTTTTATTTATTTATTTATTTATTTACAGCTTTTATATTCCGCCCTTCTCATCCCGCAGGGGACTT
Organism: Anolis sagrei; assembly: GCF_037176765.1. Lineage (NCBI taxonomy): Eukaryota > Metazoa > Chordata > Lepidosauria > Squamata > Anolidae > Anolis > Anolis sagrei. The sequence goes on from NC_090026.1 coordinate 56,055,319, forward strand.
ACATATATGGCAAACATTCAATGCCAATTTTTGACATACAAACATATACAGACATACACAGAGGCTATTTAACTTTTTTTTTTCTGGCCGCCAGGGGAGCTGTTGCTTTCATTGTCCATCTGCGACGCTGATGAAGCACTTCCGCATTCCCCGCATGCTTCCCCGCTGGAATGCTTTGCTGGAGTCTTTTTTATGGCCTCATAAATCAGTTAATTTAGCCTCCCCACACTTTAAGGTGGTACCTTATTTTCCTACTTGACAGATGCAACTGTCTTTCGGGTTGCAAAGGTCGACAACAGGCTACACACAATTGGTTGGAAACCCACTCCAACCCAGGCTGGCTTCGAACCCATGACCTTTTGGTCAGAGTGATCTTAATGCAGCTGACACTCAGCCAGCTGCGCCACAATCCCGGTTTTGTATAAACTTGCTATTCTGTTCAAATTCACACTAATCACAAACAATATTACATTGGTTTTTGTACAATCACTCTGAAATGGTATCAAATGCTGTTCAAATTCACAGTAATGACAAGATTGTCTACCATGCTGGAAAAGTTATTTTTTCAAAATAGTAAAGGTGGTAGATCCTACACTTGATCTTGGCCAAAAGACCATGAAGGTGGTAGTATAACGGTTATTTCCCATAAATGGACATAAATCTTGCTTTGGAGGTTGTTGTTTTGATCTTCATTCAGGTAGTTAATTTCAGACAGAGTTTATCATACAAGGCAGACAAACTGCAATTACAGTGGAACAGGTGTAATAATAATAATAACAACACTTTATTTGTACCCCGCTACCATCTCCACAAGGGACTCGGTGCGGCTTACATGAGGCTGAGGCCGAATACAACAATACAAGCAAAACAATAACAGTACAAGCAATTAAAATAAAACATAGAAAATAAAATATACAACATTATCAATAAGACAACACGCAATTAAAAACAGTGGGAAGGCCAAATGTAAAGTTAAAATGGAAATAATGCTGGGACATGGACGAAAGGTGATAGTGGCGTTTGTGGAAGGGCATACGAGCAGATCTAAAAAGTGTAAAGTGCTTTGGAGGACAAAGTGCTTTGGGATCATTATTCCGGGAAGGCACACTGGAACAACCACGTCTTCAGGCTCCTCCTAAAGACTGCCAAGGTTGGGGCCTGTCTGATGTCTTTAGGGAGTGAGTTCCAGAGTTGAGGGGCCACCACCGAAAAGGCCCTCTCTCTCGTCCCCACCAACCGCGCCTGTGATGCTAGTGGGATCGAGAGCAGGGCCTCCCCGGATGATCGAAGGGATCGTATGGGTTCGTATACAGAGATGCGGTCACGCAGGTGTGCCTTTGCCTTCGACATATCTCATGACTTTACTCTTTTTCCACCTCTCTCTTGGTGGGAAAAGGCTTCATTAACACATCATTAAAAACAACAACAACAACAACAACAACAACAACAACAACAACATAATAATAATAATAATAATAATAATAATAATAATATTTATTTATACCCTGGTACCATCTCCCCCAACGGGGACTCGGTGCGGCTTACATGAGGCCAAGCCCAAACAGCAAATTGTAATAAAATGAACTAAAATAAAACATCTAACAGTCGTCTACTGGGAGAACTGCAGGAAAGGAGCAATGTCATGTGATAAATCCAAAATGAAGGCTGTCCTGCTGTAATTACAATTTGACTACCTTGCATGTAGGACCTTAGTTAACCGAAACAGAATGTTTCAGTTAATTAATGCCCCTTCTACACTGCCATATAATCTGGATGATTATACTAATAATCCACATTATCTGCTTTGAATTGGATTATATGAGTCTACACTGCCATATAATACGGGGCCCTGAAAGTGTATTGAGACCACCACTACTGTATCGCCAATTAGATACAGCACCTCAGAAAAGCCTTGGTGATGTTGCTTCTGGCAGGGACACAGCAAAACATATGACCAGCAGAAGTGATGTTACTAGCAAGGAGCAGGTCTGTTTGATGTATAGATAGAGGATCAGATTGGATCCATCCCAATCCAGCTGTCCACACTTCAAAAACGCTGGGATCATTCCAGAGCTTTCTGGAAGCTCCAGGGTAAATTACGGTTCCCCTCGTACTAGATCAATGGTTCCAAACCTTTGGTCCTCCAGATGTTTTGGATTTCAACTTCCACAATTCTTAACAACTGGTAAACTGGCTGAGATTTCTGGGAGGTAAAGTCCAAAACAACTGGAGGAACAAAGGCTTGGAACCACTGTACTAGATTAACACCTGAAATCAGCACTTCTGCGGTAAAAGCAACCATACATCATTATTTATTTACTGCATTTATATACCCCACTCTTCTCACCCCTGAAGGACTCATGTGGATGCCTCACAGCAGTTGCAATGTGAATCAATATTTTTTTTGGCCCATATCAACATGACTATAGAGAAAGACCTGTAGAAAATACTCTGGCAAACAATGCACAGGCTTATATGAACCCAACACTGTAGCTTTCTTCTTTTGCAGGCCAGACAATGGTGCCGTCTTTGCAGAAGTGGTGTTGGTGCTTAGGTTCATCTCCTCAGACAATAAACAAGCACGCTTGACAACGGTCAACACTGTTTTGTTAAGGAGGTTGAGATCATCAACATGGCCCTTGGATATTGATCTTTCATCTTACAGTCTCACAGGCAAGTGTCAAAGATGGGTCTCCTTTGAGGAGAGAAAAAGTGGAGTATAAACAATATTGTTGTTGTCATTGTCATCATAATCATCATCATAATCATCATCATCCTTGGTCATTTACTGGTCTATTTGTTTATCTGTTTTTTTAACAATAGTTTTTGCTTTCCTTGCATTGTGCACTACAGTACATGATGTTGCCATAAACATGTTATCTGTCCTCACTTCTTAGGTATTTGTGGTTCAGATAGGTCCCCCCCCCCCAATGCAGACAAAAAGACTCCATACTTTTCCCTTGATATTTTATTTATTTATTTATTTATTATTTATTTTGCTTTACTTCTATACCGCATTTTTCAGCCTAGATTAGGCGACTCAATGCGGTTTACACAGTGCAAGTTATACAGTAATATACAGTTAAAAACACATCACACATTACAACAAAATCAACAATTATTATCAATTCCTTATCAATTCATAACGCCTCAACAGAACAAGATCCATTCTCATAATCCTTGTGCCATTCCTATGTTCAGTTTTACCGACTTCCTGTGTTCAGTTGTTCAGTTGCACTGATTAGCCAAACGCTTGCTCGTAGAGCCAAGTCTTGACCTTCCTCCGAAATGCCAGCAACGAGGGGGCCTGTCTGATGTCAACCGGTAGGGCATTCCATAGCCAAGGGGCCACCACCGAGAAGGCCCTGTCTCTCGTCCCCGCCAATCGTGCCTGTGATGCAAGCGGGACCGAGAGCAGGGCCTCCCCGGACGATCTTAATGTCCACGTCGGTTCATAGGAGGAGATGCGTTCGGAGAGGTAAGAGGGGCCAGAACCATTTAGGGCTTTGTAGGCTAATGCCAGCACCTTGAATTGTGCTCGGTAGCAAATTGGCAGCCAGTGGAGCTGGCTCAACAGAGGAGTGGTATGCTCCCTGAGTGCCGCTCCTGTTAACAATCTGGCTGCCGAGCGCTGGACCATCTGAAGCTTCCAGGCAGTCTTCAAGGGCAGCCCCACGTAGAGCGCATTGCAGTGAAAGATCTCAGACAGGCCCCCACCTTGGCGGTCTTTAGAAAAAACCTGAAAACCTGGCTCTTCCAACGTGCCTTCTCAGATTAGGATTCCCCACTACCAAAGCCCAGAAGCACTTTAGTAGAGCCAAGATCACTCTCAACGCACACCGCACTTATACTTTAATCTTATATCCCTCCGACACTTTTTTCAGCACTTTTAACCCTGTGCCCCACCTCAGCCGGCTCAGTTTTTAATAATGTCCTGTTGTATTGTTATTGCTATTGTTTTTCTGCTTTAACTGTTTTATTTTGCTATGTATTGTATTGTTGTATTGTGTTGTGCTGGGCTTCGGCCTGTTGTAAGCCGCATCGAATCCCTTGGGAGATGCTAGCGGGGTACAAATAAAGTTTAATAATAATAATAATAATAATATTGCAGGTTCTACCTCAGTCTCCTAGATTCAACTCTACCAGAATCGGGTTTTGGCTTTCTTAGTTTCTGCCCCCTGGCCACTACTTATGGAGAATATTTTAAATTAAACAATATGCTTATATACTAGTGGAGTTCATATCCAGTGTTTGCAGGGTGAATTGCAGGTGCTCTTCAGTAGCTATTAAATCACTTGTATACTTGTTCTCTGTCAGTGAGCATAAGTTGCTTGTCTAATCCATGCCCAGGGCAAGCGGCATGAAAGAGAAAAGGAATTTCCATCATAGTTACTTCAGAATTGTGATCTTTGATTTATGATAGGTAGCCTGAAGGCTATAAAATGTATGTATGTATATCAGTTGAAAGCAGATGGAGAGTTGCAGAGAATTACTAAAAAGAGCAATGATACGATTTTTAAGGTCCAAAATGAAAAGAAGATAATAGAAAATATTTGAAACACTCTTTAAAATGTTCTGTAATATATTGAAACTTAATAGAACCTACAACCACTTAATGTTTTGTGGCAGTTGTCTGTCTTTATGAGCAAGAAAACAAAAAACAACAGAAAGTGAAAATGTTGCTCCATAGCCTTTGCTCATTTCCAATGGGGCTTGGGCTTGTGTTCTCAAGGGAAAAGGCTGTTTGCATATTCTGTCTAGGTAGGGTATAACGAAACAGGAAGTGGGAAGAATTTTTAATTGATTTCGCAGACGGGGAAATATAGAAAAATAATCCCAATGCTGCTCAGCCAAATTATAACGACATACACCTCCACTACTGACTAGCTCACCAAAAATATAGAGAGAGTATGGTTGCTGAAACAACTGTCTATTTAAAAACTAGGAGCTGGGAACCACTGGAACTGAGAGATTTGAAATAATTCTTTTAAAGATTTCCACTGCCACCATATTAATAATAATCAGGCTGAGTTATTATTGAGAGGTTGTTCAGTAACACACCCTGTGCCACTATAGTTTTCTTAGAGGCTGTTGAAAGCTGTCTTGAATAATGTTTTGACCACAAAGGTATTCACACTGAGGCTGGTATAATTTGTTGAAAATAAGAAGAACATTTATTGAACAGGCTTGAAATATTCAGGTAGAAAAGCTTAATGGTTTCAGTAAAATACTGGCATAAAAAGCTTGTGGTTATGTTTGAGTAAAGATCTTAAAAACTTCTGGGTTACAAGTCTTAAAAGTTTCAACACAGAAAATTACTTCAGGAAATCAATTTCTGAAAGTAACTCCCAAAAATCCCCCTTAGGAACCTAGCCAAAACCCTGAACTAGCCTTCCTTAGGAAATGAATAGACCACTAATGGGGTTCTGCTCCACAAAGTATTCTAGCTATATTCTCAAATAGCTATTCTGAATACTGAACAAAAGACTGACCCAAACTTCTTCAAAACCCAAACTGCTTTCGCTAACACCCACACTTCTCTCTACCCTTTCCAAGCTCCACCTGGTCAACCGGGAACTCAAGCCTCAGTTTAAAAGACACTTTTTTGTGCCCCATCTTTCTAACCAATCCTAGCCTTCTAACTTTCCCTCCAAGACTAGAACACGCCCCCTAAAGGCAAACCTAACCTAAAATGGCGTCTCCCTGTCTCCCTTCTCTAAAATGGATGCTGTGGCTTCACCAGGTCCACTTCCTTAGGCCTTAGCTAGCCTGCTATGGTAAGGGATTCATTACATAGGGCATCAAAATATCTTTGTCATTTGCAACTAAGACAGCACCAGTAAGAACACTATAGGATGCAGTTTTACTCAAAAAGGCTCCAAGCAAAACAGAGCAAAAAAAAATCAAGTAGCCAGCAGAAGGCAGCAGTATTGTTTTCCTCTGGGTCAAATAACCTCCATTGTTTCAGCTTTTGTCATGATTCTCATTTTTGTTTACATGGGAATCTAAGTTCAGACCTAGGATTTATGCCATTAGGTCTTATAATGTTTGCCCAAATCTTGGTTTAGAGCAGGGGTTCTCAAGCATTTTAAACGGAGCCAGTTCACTATTGTGGGGCTGGACTATAGTTTGAAAAAAGACATTCACAAATTCCTATGCACACTGCACATATCTTATTTGTAGTGTTAAAAAAGGGTGAAAGAACAATACAAAAGTTAAAACGAAGAACAATAAACTTACTGTTATTTCAAAAGGAAGAATGGGCTTGCTTTTGGCTGATGAAATAGTCAAGTTAATTGGGGTTGTTGTCAGGGGCGGCTCAACCATTACACAAAGTAAGCCCTTGCCGTATAGTTGATTTTGCCCAGGGGCGCTCTTGAGGAGCTCTTGGGGGAAAATAGACCTTGACATATGCGAGTTGTAGTTACTGGGATGTATAGTTCACCTACAATCAAAGAGCATTCTGAACTCCACCAATGATGGAATTTAACCAAATATGGTACACAGAACTCCCACGACAAACAGAAAGTATACATCAGTGATTGGTTGGGGGGGGGGGGGCGCAAAATACTGTTTGCTTACTGTTGAAAATTACCTAGGGTCACCTCTGGTTGTTGTTGTGTGCCTTTAAGATGTTTCAGATGTAGGGTAATCCTAAGTCGAAAGTTTAGGGTGGAGGCCAGGTAAGTGACCTCGGAGGACCGCATCTGGCCTTAGTTTGGGGACCTCTGGTTTAGAGAATATCCTGTAGAGGTCAGGTTTTGAACACTGCCTTCATCTCTTTGTTATTTATAGGGACATCTTATTAACAAGTTTCTTGCAAAATGGGGCAACACATCTTTTTTGGCTCTTCTCATAGCAGCTAATGAATGGCCAAATAGGCATAGATCTTGCCACATTTTAAAGAAAGGAGGACTTTGTACAATGAGATGTGTCATCTTACTGATATTACATGAATTATGAAATGTATATATTAATGAAAACCAATGTTCTTATTACTCTTGTAATAACATTGTCTGTCCAGAGATTATTGTCCTTAATCTATGATTTTGATAACCATCTGGATAATATTGAATGTCTTTCACTTCTTAATCTTACAAGTTGCACTGGCTGGGAACATTTCTGTATTGCATGATGATGGATTATAACTTTCTCCAGACAAAATAAGACTGTATGGAAATGAAGCACACTTGGCAGATTATAATTTTGTCACACAACTGGCACACATTACTTCTAGATACTGAATTGTGTAAGGGAGATGAAACTGCTACCACCCTGTCTCAAGAAACAGAAGTAATCTTGTTGAAAACTCTGTTTGCAATTCCTCAGATATTTTACTTGGGTAAAGCCATTTTTGCTATGCTCTGTGCAATGAAAATACTCCCAATAACTGTGTGGTGAAATAATTCCCTTATTATTCAGTAAACTTTGTGTTTTACAAGAGGTCATGGAAAAAATGAAAATAATTCTATGTTAAAATGACTTATTGGTTTGTCTTCTTTTTCAGAAATTAATTCACAAGAAGGTGAACATCTTCTCAGCAAGTGTAAGTAGTAAAATGTGGTTGTATATAGAAAGGCTGGTAGAAGTGGAGAAAGGGAAGACTTCCCTAACCTGGTTATTATCCTTAGCTCCCAAAATGTGAGTCCCAGCAGTCTGTGCATTTATGGGAATCGAGTTCAGGTTGGTTGCCAAAACTTTAAAATTTAAACCATCTCTATTCCATTGCTGGCTAATTGATATCCCCCACCTCATGGTTCCTGTATTGGAAAGAAAATCATCCTCCTACAGCATATAAATGAGTGAAGAGATTATACCTATTACACATAGAATGCCAGACACTCTTAATCCTGGGTAGACATGAGTGTACTCAGATCTGAAAGTAGTTTCTGTTTGATGTTCTAGCTTTATGTTCATATACTGATGATGCTTGCATGAACCTGATGTAATTAGGACTAGATAACTTTAGCAATCTGGTGATAATGTTAATCCCCAGGGTTCTTACCTTGGTATATACCCATGAAAATTGTTTTTAATTGATTTTTCAAAAACAAAAGCAGTCATAAGTTTTACCGAAAATAAAATCTGCTTTAGAGGGAATTAATGGACCTAGAAGCTACAAAAGAAAACCAATATGGAGGTGACTTAGAAGATGTACACAGGAGCTCCATACTTCTCATCCCTACCCCAACTCTCCATGAGAGCAAAATTGAATGTTTCCTCAAATTCCTTTGAAGGTCCAGTTCATGATGGCAATATGTGCAAGATTCCAGGTCATTATTGAGCCTCTTTCCCAATTGTTGAAAGTATGGCAAATGGGAGAAGTTTACAGATCATAGAATGTCTAAAACCACCATAAAATACTATGAAAGAGCTAGGACATTTGCACAATAGAATCATCATCTAGAGGTGATATTGAACCCACTGAGGTCAACATGAAACTCTTCCATGTAGATGTGCATAGCTTTGATTGATTCTCATATTTCAACAATGCTATTTTTCTATTTGTTTTGCATGAAAATTATATCTAGTGTGCCCTTGGTATCTGCTGAGCTTTGGTTCCAGCCACTCCTCCCCTCGGGATGCTCAATTAGCATTATTTACAATGATGTACTAAAGTGGAGTCTCTTATATAAAACAGCAAAATCACTGTTTTTTTTTTGTTTTGGAAGGAGGGAGGGAGGGAGGAAGAGGCGAGGGGATGGAGAATATTTTCAAGCCATAGTTGGCTGAATCCATGAATGCAGAATCTGTGAATATGGATGGCCGACTATTTAAAAGAAAATACAAGGAATTCTCCAATAAATGGCAACTTTGTCTTTCAAAATGCACAATCTTAACAGTCTGTCTTCTGAAAATTGAGCAAAAAAGTATTCTTTGGCAGGTTGTGGAACACGAATGGACAAAACTGAGAGGGTCATTGGAGGAAGCATTGCAGGAGAGGGGGAATGGCCGTGGCAAGCAAGCCTCCAGCTGAATGGTATCCATCGCTGTGGAGCAACAATAATCAGCGAAGATTGGCTTGTATCTGCAGCTCACTGCTTTAGAGGGTGAGAACTTCCAATACAATACCAACAAATCCCAATATCAAAGTTTTTATAATCAGCACATATAATATATAAACACACATGCACCAGCTGTAACAGTAACTGCTACATATTGTGAAGTTGAGAGTAGAAAAATGTTGCTGGAGTTTGTCCATTCTTCTCTTTGCCCACTAATTCTTTTCCAGACTTCTCTTTCATAGGCTTTCTCCTTCTAAGGTGGCTTTATTATCTCATCTTGAAGCTAGTTCTGGGTTGTGAGGGGTCAGTGAGGAGGAACTGTAGAGCTCATTTCAATTAGTTGGAGTCATTTCAATTAGTTCATCTCGAGGATGTGGACAAGATTCTTGGAGAGGCGAGAGTGACCACATGCATCCTAGACCTCTGCCTGTCCTGGCTGATAAAGGAAGCCAGAGGGGGTTTGGCAGAGTGGGTAAAGGTGGTGGTTAATGCCCCCTTTTGGGAAGGCAACATTCCTGCAAGCTTAAAACAAGCTGTTATAAAACTACTGTTGAAAAAAACATCACTGGACCCCACTCAATTCATCAACTATTGGCCAGTTTCCAGTTTCCAAATCTCACCTATTTGGGCAAAGTCCTGGAACATGTGGCAGCCTCGCAACTCCAGGGATTCTTGGAAGACATGGATTATCTGGATCCGGCACAGTCTGACTTTAGGCTGGGACATGGTACTGAAACAGCCTTGGCCACTTTAGTGGATGATCTACACCGGGAGCTAGACGGGGGGAGTGTGTCCCTGTTGATTCTGCTGGACCTCTCATTGGCCTTTTGTTTGTGAGCATTAAATACTTGGTGTTAGCCGGTCTGACTCCCTCTACGGAGGTAGAGAAGATTGGGATAAAAAAGTTTTAAATAAATAAATAAATAAATAAATAAATCAGTTGAGAGAGGAAGAATTGTCTCTTAAAAACCGCCCTTTCTACTTTGCTATTACAGCACAAGGTCTGTATCCGGTGGAAATACATTTCAAAACACTTTTGGATACCTGAAACCATGGATAATAGTGAATTTATAATTTGACCATAATTGGGCAGAAAGCATACCATGTAAAAGCATTTGAGGGCCTAAAGAGGTCCATAAACACTTCTGGGGGTAATATATTTTGGATTTTGAGTTGGTGATACAGTGATGATCAAATCTGTGGTAAAGGGGTTGTAATAATAATAATAATAATAATAATAATAATAATAATAATCCTTTATTTGTACCCCGCTACCATCTCCCGAAGGACCTGGTGTGGCTTACAAGTGGCCGAGCCCAAATACAACAATAAAACAACAACACAATAACTCAAAAAACAAAGCAATAGCAAAGAATAGCAATACATTAACAACATCCAATGACACAATTAAAAAATAATGGCCGGGCCAATGTGATAATTAAAATTAAAAATGCTGGGCATGACAAGCTGGGGTGTTTGGAGGGGGACGGGCATGCAGATATCCTAGATGTGGTTTGTTATAGAGTCCTTAGAGAGGTTAAAGTCTGTCAATTGTCATTGCTAGGCAAAATTAATTGTTTTTATATTATTTGAATTTCAGAGTCTCAGATATCAAGAGTTGGACAAGTACTTTTGGAGCACGTATAGGAACTCCAGCAATGATAAGGGCTCTTCAACAGATAATTATTCATGAACATTATGCCAACAGTGTAATAAGTCATGAATATGATATTGCTGTTGTAAAGGTCTCACCCCCTTTACAGTTTACATCGGCCGTTCATCATGTTTGTCTTCCAGAAGCTACGCAGAATTTTCCAGAAAACACAACTTGCTATGTCACAGGATATGGTGCACTGGTAGATGATGGTGAGTAATTGCCCATATGCAGCCATTGGCTTTTAAGAGAGTGTGCAGTGTAGTCTTCCTGTGAAAGATCACTGGTCTTGGTAATAACCATATTATTATTTTTAAATTCAGGTCCCAGTGTTGGTGAACTTCGTCAAACAGAAGTGAAAATTATAAGTAATGACAGATGCAATAGAAGGGAAGTATACAATAGAGCAATTTCACCTGGCATGCTGTGTGCTGGATACCTGGAAGGAGGGAGTGATGCTTGCCAGGTATATATTAGAAGACAGCAGCCTTCGTACCATAGATAGTGGTGCCATCCATCCAAACTACACATTCCTCCCATGCTATAACTCAGCACTTTCAGGTGTAGACCCCATTTATACAGTCATATAATGCAGTTGGCAATCCAATTTTTAATAATAATAATAATAATAATAATAATAATATTTTTTCTTACCTACCTCTCCCTGTAGAAGATCGCTCCAGAACGTCTCCTCTCGAGTAGCCAAGCTAAACCATCTCCTTGGTTCAATGAGGAGCTGGCAGAGATGAAGCGAATGAAGAGGAGACTAGAGCGCGTGTGGCAGAAAAAACCTAACGAGTCAAATCGAACATGGCTAAATATACGTCACAGCAATAGAAGCTACAAAGAAATCTTTCTATGCAGCCAATATTGCGTCTGCAAAGAACCATCCAGCTGAGCTGTTCTGAGTAGTCAGAGGTCTGTTAAATCCTGTCACCCAAGACGGGATCCCTGACAACTCAACAGCCCACTGTGAAGCATTTGCTCGGTTCTTCACAGACAAAGTTGCTTTAATCGGCTCTGGCTTTGACCCCATATTAACGGCAGTCTCTGAGGATGTAACACGAGCACATGCTTGTCCAGTTTTAATGGATTCATTTCAATCTGTACAGCTTGAGGATGTGGATAAGATTCTTGGAGAGCGACCACATGCATCCTAGACCCTTGCCCATCCTGGCTGATAAAGGAAGCCAGAGGGGATTTGGCAGGGTGGGTGAAGGTGGTGGTCAATGCCTCCTTACAAGAGGGCAAATTTCCAGCGAGCCTAAAAGAGACTGTTATAAAACCACTGTTGAAAAAACCATCACTGGACCCACCCAATTGAACAACGTTCAGCCAGTTTCCAATCTCCCCTTCTTGGGCAAAGTCTTGGAACATGTGGTGGCCTCACAGCTCCAGGGATTCTTTGTAGACACTGATTATCTAGATCTGGCACAGTCTGGCTAAAGCCAGGACATGGTACCGAAAGAGCCTTGGTCGCCTTAGTAGATGATCTTCACCAGGAAGTAGACAGGGGAAGTGTGTCCCTGATGGTTCTGTTAGACCTCTCAGCGGCCTTCAATACCGTCGATCATGGTATCCTTTTGGGATGCCTCAGGGACATGGGACTTGGTGGTACTGTTCTGCAGTGGCTCCAGTCCTTCCTTGAGGGATAGTCCCAGAAGGTGTTGCTGGGGGATACCTGCTCATCCTCACAACCATTAACTTGTGAGGTCCTGCAGGTATCAGTACTGTCCCCCATGCTGTTTAACATTTACATGAAGCCACTGGGAGAGATCATCCAGAGTTTTGGGGTCAGATGTCATCTGTACGTGGATGATGTTCAGCTCTATCACTCCTTCCCACTAAGGAGGCTATGCAGGTCCTGAATCAGTGCTTGGCCTCCGTGTCGGTCTGGATGAGGGCGAAAAGATTGAAACTAAATCCAGACAAGACAGAGGTACTCCTGGTCAGTCGAAAGGCCGAACAGGGGATAGGGTTACAGCCTGTGTTAGACAGGTTTACACTCCTCCTGGAGACACAGGTTCGCAGTTTGGAAGTGATCCTGGACTCATCGCTGAGCCTGGAACCCCAGGTCTCGACGGTAGCTGGGAGAGCTTTTGCACAATTAAAACTTCCCATCACATAGGGAAAAGTCTTGCTCCACAGCTCCCCCCCCCCCCCCCGAACATCCAAAAGTAGCCTTGCAGAAGTAGCCTTGCATTGTAGGATGGCTTCAGTCGAGGAAGCTTCCTGTTCAGTATGAGCTGGGTGGTGAATCTATTTTAATCTTATTTTAACTTTAAAGGTTCCAAGGAACTGAACCTTACCTCCCAAAATGGCTTCCGTATCTTGGATACTGCCTTTAAAGTTCGGGCAAAAACCCAGGGAAGATTCATTGTCTTGCAGAAATGGGTTCAAATAGTGGCTTTAGGTTAAAGTTTTAGAGATTGGGCACAGGGATATACACATTAGGCTTGATTACTTTGTCACTTGATTACTTTGCATATTTCACAAAATGATTTTATTTCTTCTACTAGGGTGATTCTGGTGGCCCACTAGTTACATCTGATTCCAGAGGAATATGGTACCTTGTTGGCATAGTGAGCTGGGGTGCTGAATGTGCAAGGCCAAACAAGCCTGGAGTTTATACACGTGTGACTTACTATCGCGACTGGATTTTTGAAAGGACTGGAGTCTGAAGTTACCAGAACGATGAATCTCACAGGAAGTATATGCCTGGGATCCAAGATATTTGGACTATTCATAGATATGTTTTCCTTCACATCATTATGTTGCTTTGATCAGTTCTGGTTCTAAAGAAGGCACTGGTACTGGGAGTGTTCCTTACCAAATCAAGTAATTTTCTACTACTCTCATTGTTTTATATTTCTGTTATGGACTATGAGAGAAAAAGAACTACAGTTGCAGTCAGCAACTGTAGTTGATTTCTTTTAGTTTCTAGTTTTTAAAATCACTGTATTGTTGAGGTCATGTTCAAAAGATATGGACCTCTGGCTATCATTGCTGCTTTGATAATGTGGTCGAAGGTATTTTGAAGTGCACTGTTTCATTAAAGGGGAATTCTTGTACATTCCCTTTCAGCGACAGAAAATACTCCGATTTATTACCTCTCTCTTTGAAGATTAAATCTTGAAATTATACACATGCTTCCCAATACTTCTGGAGTAGGGTGAACAAAGAGCCATTGATGATCTTGGTGTGGTGTGTCTGGGTGTTTCAATGGGGCAGAGGGCTACTTCTGACCTGGCTATGCAATTATGTGACTAGTGGTACTCCAAGCTTAGATATCTCCTTATTGCTCTTCTTTGTCTTCTGGTCTCTGGCAAATAAATGCATTTTGGTGCATCTTTCCCTAAAAGGTGCGTTCTGTGCCCAACTCTCCAGTGAGCTGGATAGGATGTAGAAAGAATTCTCTTTATGGACTAAGAGTAAAATTGTGTTTTTTTCCAGTAAAGAGACAGAGAGTGAGTTTACCTTTTGGAAACCTGGACAATTAGGAACAAATCTTCTCTTATCTAGAGCTATTCAGCTCATAGACCCACCTGGTGCAAGGACAACTGTACCACTTTTGGATGAATCCCACAGCCACTTAGTGGTCAGAGCAGGCCCGTAGCCAGGATTTCGTTTCCGGGGGGGGGGGGGGCTAAAATATTTTCAGGGGGGGTTTCGGGGGGGGGGAGCTGAGTTTCGGCGGGGGCTGAGTCTGAGTGAAAGAGGGTCTAGCCTAGCAAACCTTTTGTATCATTACCCCAATACCCCCATGCATATGGGATATATTGAGTATGGTGATCAGATCATGATATGAATAAACATAACAGTTTAAATAATGCACCAGTAAGGCCTTTTCGCGAACCACCATGAGAATTTCGGGGGGGGGGGGGCTGAAGACCCCCCCCCCCCCCTGGCTACATGCCTGGTCAGAGCTGGAGTTCATTGTGAGAATCTCCCAGTGCCTTTGCACACTTCGGTAGAAGAACAAGTCATTGATCTCACTGCAATGATAAAAAGTTGTACTCCACCTGCGCTGGTGTTGGATCTCACCTAACCTTTCCACATTTGATGTGTAATTTGTTTTGCTTTGTATCTGACTTGCATATACAACTAAAAACTTTATTTTCAGGTTTTAGCATGGAAGTTCTGCTAATGCAGAACTTTGATACCCTTTTTTCTTGTGAACCTCTTTTTTTTGCCCTGGAATGAAGATTTATGGCATGGAAGTATGTGTGTATGTGTTTAGATATATATAAATGGCTATTGGCCATCTTGCTAGGCGCTAAGGGGGGTTGTAGCTCAAGGCATTTTGAGAGCACTGAGCTGGGGAAGATATGACAAAGAACATTTTGACATGAAACCAATTCTCATGTAAATGTACCATTATCAGCAAGCATATTTTTTGCACATAAGACTTAAAGCAATTATTTATCAAAATAAAAGCATTTTTTAATGGAAGAAGCAATTATTTTTCAATGACATTTATACATTTGTAGACTAATTACGTAGGTTACATTGACCAGAAAGTTAGTGCACATTACAGTGCACTAAGCATTTCTTCTGTTTTCCAGTTTGCATAGGTGTTTTTATGTTCACACTATCTTGGGGACCCGGTGATGCCTGGGTTACTTGAGAAAGGCATTGTTTGTTTTGGGAAGTTTAGCAATATTTCTGGATGCGGGGTGAACTACAACTCCTACGCAGGTGCAGGGCGGCTCAACCCATTACGCAAAATAAGCATTTGCAGTATAGTTGATTTTGCCCAGAGGAGCTCTTGAGGCGCTCTTGGGGGAAAATAGACCTTGACATATGCGAGTTGTAGTTACTGGGATGTATAGTTCACCTACAATCAAAGAGCATTCTGAACTCCACCAATGATGGAATTGAACCAAATATGGCACACAGAACTCCCACGACAAACAGAAAATATATATCAGTGATTGGTTGGGGGGGAGGGGTGCGAAAATACTGTTTGCTTACCATTGAAAATTACCTAGGGCCACCTCTGCGCAGGTGGGTCATCCCCCCCCCCCCCAATCCCTCCATTATGTTATGTTGGCCCGGGTTATTTGAAAAAGGCCCTATTTGTTTGGGGGTATAAGGTAATATTCATTTGTAATTTGTAGCTTTATTTCTTAGAAAAAAGTCAGTCTTTCCTGTTGTTTTTTATGAATGTTTCCATTAGAAAATGCATAAGAATGTGTGTGAACTGCGATTCCCAAAATCACCCCAAACTCCACCTGTATTCAAAGCTGGCCATGTTGGGTCTGTGTGCCAGGTTTGGTTCAGATCCGACGTCGGCTGCATTCAGTTCTCTCAGGATAAGGATAAACTACAACTCCCAAATCAGAGGTCATTAACCCCAAACCCCGCCTATATGCACAGTTGGCCATGTTGGGTCCTTGTGCCAGGTTTGGTCCAGATCTGTAGTTGGCTGAGTTCAGTGCTCTCTGGATAAGGGTGAACTACAACTCCCAGAGCCAAGGACAATCACTCCCAAACCAGACCTTTATGCACAGTTGGCCGTATTGGGTCTGTGTGCCAAGTGTGGTTCAGATACATTGTTGATTGGGTTGACAGTGCTATCTGTATGTAAGTGAACTACGACTCCTCTAAATCATGGTGAATTCTTCCCAAACCTCTTATTCAGTTGCCGATCAATTCCTGTTTGCTGTGTGGCATAGGAATGGGTAGGAAAGGGCTAAGTGAGAGGCAGTGGGTGGGGTCATGCAACTTTGGAGAGAGAGAGAAACCCTGGGATGTTCATTCTGGAGAAAAACCAGAACATCTAGGATGAAATGGTTCCCGAATGAAAGCATTCCTTGGGTGGTTGGTGTTGCGAAGGACATTGGCAGGGGTTGGGCTACAAGTTCATGGCGCTCACTATAATGTCAGTTGAGAGAGTGCCTTTGGAGACTTCTCAATACTTGGAACTATAGCCTGTTTGTGGAGGTGGGAGGCTGTCTGTATAAGTGGACACAGGGGCGGCTCGTCCATTACGCGAAGTAAGCGGTCGCAGAACACTTTTTTTGCCAGGGGCGCAGAGGCGCCTCTGTAAATGCCCCTCCACCGCCACTTGAGGAGCGCCCCCTCAGCTCACAACAGCCCTAGCAGTCCAGGGGGGAGCCTCGGCTTTCTTGCCTCGCTGCTGGGCGATCCTCTTCCCAAAGGGGCCGGGCCCTTGAGCCTCACCTAGCCCCTCTCGTTCCTGCTCCACCCGGCCACCGGGTGCGTGAGCAGAGCCGGCGCTCAATCATTCTCCACGTTTGATCTCTTCCCCATGACCGGCTCCCTTTCCCGATCCCCCAGCGCTCCATCCGCCTCCTCTCCTCTCCCCAATCCACGGGTGGGCCAAGGGGTAGAGCCGCCATGCCCGGCTCGCTTCGGGTCTGGAGGCGTGCCTGAAGACCCCAGCGTGCGCACCAAAAGTCGCCTCTTCTCCTGACTTTCTCTTCAACCATTGAGACCAAGAGAGAAAGAGAGAGAGAGAGAGAGAGAGCCCCTCCGGCTGGAGGTATTTCCCACCTCCGCTCCCTCCTTTGTTTTTGCGCCTACCCTCAGGAAAGGTGGGCATCTCCACCTCTCTCTCTCTCTCTTGGTCCCAATGGCTGAGGAGAAAGTCAGGAGAAGAGGTGACTTTTGGTGCACGCACCGAAGTTTTCAGGCACGCCTCTGGACCCAAAGCGGGCCAGACAAGGGAGCAAGTGCGGCAAGTGTAGTTACTGGGATGTATAGTTCACCTACAATTAAAGAGCATTCTGAACTCCACCAATGATGGAATTGAACCAATTATGGCACACAGAACTCCCACGACAAACAGAAAATATACATCAATGTTTGGTTGGGGGGGGGGGGCAAAATACTGTTTGCTTACCGTTGAAAATTACCTAGGGCTGCCTCTGAGTGGACACCTCCTCCACATACACACATAAACACATTTTCACTTTTATTATGTGTATAGACAGATTAAAGAGAGAGTGACTAGTTCAAGACACATAAAACTTTCATGACTCATTTCATTTGCTTTCCATAGCTGTTTGTTTTCTGAAATCTTTTGTCTTGCTTCTCCTTATTTGCCTCCTATTTTTCAAATTTGATATAACTCCCAGGGGCGGCTCAACCATTACGCAAAGTAAGCATTTGCAGTATAGTTGATTTTGCCCAGGGGTGCTCTTGAGGTGCTCTTGGGGGAAAATAGACCTTGACATATGCAAGTTGTAGTTACTGGGATGTATATTTCAACTAAAATCAAAGAGCATTCTGAACTCCACCAATGATGGAATTGAACCAAATATGGCATATAGAACTTCCATGACGAACAGAAAATAGATGTGATTGGTTGGGGAGGGGGCGCACGCCAAAATACTGTTTGCTTACCATTGAAAATTACCTAGGGCCGCTTCTGATAACTCCTCACATGATGCAACAGAAATAAGGCTGAAGGCTGAACAGCCAAACCGAAATCACTTGTCATGTGGGACCTGTTAATGATATGTATGCCTGCCATATTTGAAGTCTTCATACATTTGGAGAATTTAATAAACATGAATGAAGAACATGTTTGCATATAGATAGTAGCCTGGAGTTAAAGAAGAAATAAAGAATGTGATTGAATAATGAAAATGCATCTGTAAATGTAAACAAGCACTCCACACCCCACAAAGTCGCTAATGTTCGTTCATTCTAGATCTGAAATTCCAATTTATGGCAACAGCCTAACAATCCTTCATGGTCTGAATTGCTTGAACCTGATGCTGAATGAATGGCTGGTAGGGTTTCCTTAGTGTTGAAACAAATAAATAATTGTTAAAAGATTGGAAAATTTGACAAATTCAACAACTATTTAAAAAGCAGCAGTAAAAACAATAGAGTATACTTGCAGCACATACAGATGAAGCCATGTGATTCAAAGGGTCATTGTAATTGGATACTGATCATTCTGATGCATACATGTGTATTAGATGGTTCAAAAAGGAAATTAGCATAGAGTTTTAGCCTTGCAGGTATATTGATAGATTATATGTAAGCTTACAAAAACTACAGAGATATTTTATTAAAAATATATATGAGCAGTTTTTTTATGCAGCTCCCTCTGATAGTGTCACCCAGTGTGGTTTATACCCACTGCAACCTGCTAGTGCTGCCACTGACCATGCTCTGCATTCCTGTTTAGACATGGAAATCTACAGGATTTTATTTATCGTATCAGAAGCAAGCCAAGGGTAGAGTTGTAATGCTACTAAGGAGGCTGTTCAGGTCCTGAACCGGTGTTTAGCCACTGTAACGGTCTGGATGAGGGTGAACAAATTGAAATTGAATCCAGACAAGACAGAGGTACTCCTGGTCAGTCGTAAGACTGAACAGGGCACAGGGTTACAGCCTGTGTTGGATGGGGTTACACTCCCCCTGAAGATGCAGGTTTGCAGCTTGGGTGTGATCCTGGACTCATCGCTGAGCCTGGAACCTCAGGTTTCAGCGGTGATCAGGGGAGCATTTGCACAGTTAAAACTTGTGCGCCGGCTGCGTCCGTACCTTGGGAAGTCTGACTTGGCCACTGTAGCCCACGCTCTGGTTACATCCCGTATAGACTACTGCAACGCTCTCTACGTGGGGTTGCCTTTGAAGACTGCTCAGAAACTTCAAATGGTCCAACGTTCGGCAGCCAGGTTGCTAACAGGAGCGGCACTCAGGGAGCATACTATTCCTCTGTTGCGCCAGCTCCACTGGCTGCCAGATTGCTACCGGGCACAGTGCTGGCTTTAGTCTATAAAGCCCTAAATGGTTCTGGCCCTACTTACCTCTCCGAACGCATCTTCTCCTATGAACCGACTAGGACACTAAGATCATCTGAGGAGGCCCTGCTCTCTGTCCCACCTGCATCACAGGGGACGAGAGACAGGGCCTTCTCAGTGGTGGCCCCTCGGCTGTGAAACGCCCTGCCTGCAGATATCAGTTCAGCCCCCTCCCTGCTGGTGTTCCGGAGGAAAGTGAAGACCTGGCTGTTCAAACAAGCATTTGATTAAACAGTGTAATCAAACATAGGAATGGAATAATGGATGATGAGACTGGATTCTGATTTTACTGTTGAGGCGCTAATGATTGTTATTCTGATGTTAATGATTTATGTTACAATTGTTTTTAATTTCCCTATACTTGTCTCGTGATGTTTTGTATCGATGTTGTTCACCGCTTTGAGTTGCCTGAGGGCTGAGAAAAGCGGTATATAAATAAACTAAATAAATACATTTAAAAACCCAAAGTTTAAAAACTTGGCATTTTATCAACTGTTCTTTGACCAGTAACTGGCCACTTGGAATGCGTCAGGTGTTGCTCTTCCATTGTGCATGTGGCAGGACTCAGGTTGCATTATAATAGGTCGTCTGTGGTTTACTTTTCTCCACACTTGCATGTTGTGGGCTCCATTTTGTGCCCCCATTTTTTAAGGTTGGCTCTGCATCTTGTGGTGCCAGAGCGCAGTCTGTTCAGCACCTTCCAAGTCGCCCAGTCTTCTGGGTGCTCAGGGGGGAGTCTCTCATTTGGTATCAGCCACTGATTGAGGTGCTGGATTTTAGCCTGCCACTTTTGGTCTTCCGCTTGCTGAGATGTTTCTGTGAGTATCTCTGTTGATCTTAGAAAACTATTTCTTGATTTAAAGTGTTGGCGTTAACCTACAAGGTGGCTTTGCGGGAATCATACTCTGTTAACTGAAAAGAGAAGCAATAGCAAAGAAAGCTCTTAAATAAATCTTTCTAACCCCCCCCCCCCCCCCATCATACAGGCACATAATAGCACCAATTAACTTCTAATACGAAGGTTGAATGAAAAGTAATACCTTCACCTTTGTTACTTAGTGTAACGATTCATGAAGATGCCACCAATTTGTAATGAGGCCACTAATTTGTAAAGAGTTTGTCAAGGAGCCACCAATTTGTAAGGGTTTATTAATTTGATAGCGTAGCTAATAGCTAGTGATATTGACTTGGTCTTTAATGTGGAAAGGAATTGTAACAGAGACCGGGGTTTAACAAAAAAAAAAAAACCAGTAACAAGTTTATTGAAATGTAGAAGGAGCGTAATGGTTTCAATGTTTCTTACTCTCAGAGGCACATATCTTCAAAGGTTACATTTATAACATTCCTTAAACAACTCTGGAAGGGACTCTTCCTTCCACTAAACAGCTTTCAAACTTATTTTTCTTCAAACTGTGTTTCCTTCTTCAATAGATTACTTCAGTTACAAGCTTATTCTTTCTTTGTGATGTTTCTGTTGCAATATAGATTCTCACTGGGTTTCTCTCACCCTTTCTCTCATACACTAACTGTTAATATAAATAAGTCAACTCGACTTATTTAAACTATTCAGGCTAAAAGCCAAAACCTTCCTGATTCTCACTACTAAACAATCAGCCACTCCTGCAGTTCACAGACTGCAGACTGACTTACTGGTTCTCAACACACACTAGAACCAGCCTCTCCTGTAGTTCGCTGACTACAGAGTAAATGTTTTAAAATGGCTGCCCTGCTAATTGGCAGTTGGCTCCGCCCCTGTTTCCATGGTAACCCAGCTCAACATGAGCTGAGCTGGCTACCATCCCCCCTAGTTATGCAACTTTAAATACTTACCCTTTAAAACATCTATAATTATACATAACTGAAAGTCAAAAATTTACACTTCACCACTCTCTGAGTGATACGATGATCGTCCTGAATCAATTTGTCCACCTTTTGCTTGTGAAACTTGGTGGTTGCTGTCACAGGATGTCCAACTCTTTGTTTGTAATGCAAGTCAGATGTTTCCAACTCAACATCTTTAAACTTCCTCGCCCAACGATGCACAGTACTCACATCAACACAATCACCATAAACTGCTTGCATTCTCTGATTGGCGTAACACCTTCTGCTGTCAAGAATTCAATAGCTGCACGTTGCTTAAGTTGCATTGACCGACTATCTGCGCAGGGTTCCATACTTTGCACTTTAACAACACAACTGTTCAATGTAAGGCTTCCCGCCAAAATGGAACTGTAGAGGAGAGTCTATTGAACAAGCCAGTACCTACCGCATACCAGTACTGTCATCTGTTGATGAGTTATGAAGGTGTAGGCATTACTTTTCTTTCAACCCTTGTATGTCTATCATCCAGGCTTCAGTCCAAATTTTTCTCTTTGCATAAATGTTGATGTTTTGATCACAGTTCTGCCATCATTGCAACTAGCAGGCTCTCAGCTTGTCTGATCAAGTAGACACATTCTTTTCATTTTGTGCCAAAAGAAAATATTTGTAAAGGGTATGTGTCACACTCAAGGCATGTGAGCCAAATCTGGGTGGCCATGTCAACTTATGTGGTCTTCCAGATGCTAGACTACAACTCATCATTAAACATTATGACTAGAGTTGATGGGAGTTGTGATACAGTAACATCTGGAAGGCTGCAATTTGTACAGTTAGGATAGTAGGGTTTGAAATTTAGAGATACAAAGCATGTGGATATGAAGTCTGGCTTTAAAATACACACAATATTTCCAGGACCTCAGAGCCACAAGTGCTTTTGAGTTGCAATTCTCATTCCTAATTTTCATGGTGGATAATCAAAGGTGATAGCAATTGTCATTCATTAACATTTAGGGAAGCAAATTAGGTAAAACTAAAGAGTAAAAGGTAAAGGTAGTCCCCTGACATTAAGTCCAGTCATGTCTGACTCTGGGGTGTGGTGCTCATCTCCATTTCTAAGCCAAAGAGCCTGCGTTGTCCGTAGACACCTCCAAGGTCATGTGGCCAGCATGACTGCATGGAGCGCCGTTACCTTCCCGCCGGAGCGGTATCTATTGATCTACTCACATTTGCATGTTTTCGAACTGCTAGGTTGGCAGGAGCTAGGGCTGACAGCGGTAGCTCACGCCGCTCCCCGGAATAGAACCTGCGACTTTTCGATCAACAAGCTCAGCAGCTCAGTGCTTTAACCCATTGCGTCACTAATATTGCGCCACCAACCACTATATAAAATATTATAGTTGTCCCTCTATATCAGTAGTTTCTCCATCCATGGATTCAACAGTCCTTTGAAGGCAACCATAAGTCTGATGTGGCCCTCTATGAAAATGGGTTTGACACCTCTGTTTAGAGCATTTTTCCAAGAGCTCTGTTTGCTTAAAATTCAACAGATTAAAATGATTTATTTATTTATTTATTTCCAATATTTCTATCCCGCCCTTCTCAACACCCCCAGCCGGGGGGCGGGGGATGGACGGGACTCAGGGCAGCTTACAAACTGGCCACAATTCGAAGCTGCAATATAATACAATATACACACATATAGCAAGAGTTTAAAACAGTACATAAAACATTAAGTTAAAACACATTAAAAACATTGTTATCAACCATATAGCTAATTTCAGTCCGGTTTTAACATTCAAGGTGGTGTCATGCTTGCTGTCCAAAGGTCTGGTTCCAGAGCCATGATTTATCCTGCTTCCTAAAAGAAAGGAGGGAAGAAGCCAATCTGATCTCGCTGAGTAGCGAGTTCCACAGGTGTGGGGCCAGCGCTGAGAAGGTCCTGTCCCTCGTCCTTACCAAATTCCAGGTTTAGTGCAATAAACTGATTATTTCTCAATCTGACATCTTCCCTTCTCTTATACCAACCACAGACTATTATGTTGGCTATCCAAGGTCCATAACCCTAAGTCTGAAACCAATGTTGCAGACATTTTATCTTATATTATACACTCTATGTGGCTCTATGTTTTTGAAAAAGGTCTTACAATAAGATACAAGTAGTAATTCACCATCTCTACCCAGGCATACAGTGACTGACCTCCAGAACTATGGTCCAAATATACCACTGCAACCTCACCAGGCCATGAAAATAGACAATATCAAAAAACATATTTGGGGTAGAGAAATGGTAGTCAGGGAAAGAGTTGAACACTCCTCCCACTTTTCTTCAGTCTGAACTGGCACTTCCAGGTTAAAAGAATTAAAGATAAAGTTTGAGATTCTATATTAATAGCAGTTCCAAAAATAATGGAAACAGTGTATATTTATGCTGCCAAACTTAAAGGATTGCTCAGTTCCTGTGTGTCATCTTTCATATGATGGGTTGCAGAAGCTTTACATGTAATCACCCTCTGTTTTATATTTGTGTCTCCCATGTCAGTATTGCAGGAATTCCATAATATCAGAATATCTGTCAATTAAAGATAAATTGTGATGTTCAGTAAAACTAGCTTTGTTGTGAGTATTTTTTTCTTCTGTCCTCCAACATTTTTTTCTAATCCAACCTGTAGTGTACCTTCCTTCAAACTCTCATCACCTTGAAATATGTTTCCAAGGGGGAAATCCTCAGGGCTTTTCAGATTCCTTTGACAGGTTTTAGACATCTTTCATCCAATACATTACTGTCAATTAATGCATAATGAAAACTGAAAATAGTAATTTGTTATTACAGTTACTTCTGGCATCTTCCTCACCCTGAGAACCTGGATTTTCAATGACAGTGTGTATCCCTATCTGATATCAGTATACTGACAAGAGCATTTATGTGTTGTTGGGATTTTATTTTTTCCTTATTTTTTTCATTATCAATGTGCCACTGTTTCAAAGCTTGAAATGCTTCCCTGAATTCAGATGTGGGAAATATAGATATGGCCATCTTCTGCATGTCAGTGATAAGGTAAAGGCAAAGGTTGTCCCCTGACATTAAGTCCAGTCATGTCTGACTCTGGGGTGTGGTGCTCATCTCCATTTCTAAGCCGAAGAGCCTGCGTCGTCCGTAGACATCTCCAAGGTCATGTGGCCGGCATGACTACATGGAGCGCCGTTACCTTCCCGTCGGAGCGGTACCTATTGATCTACTCACATTTGCATGTTTTCAAACTGCTAGGTTGGCAGAAGCTAGGGCTGACAGCGGAAGCTCACGCCGCTCCCCGGAATCGAACCTGCGACCTTTCGATCAACAAGCTCAGCATGTCAGTGATACTGAACCCAAAAGTCTCAGATGTGTGAGGTGTGTGTGGTCGTGTCAGGAGCTTTTTGAGTCGCTTCTGGTGTGAGAGAATTGGCCGTCTGCAAGGACGTTGCTCAGGGGACGCCCGGATGATTTGATTTTTTAAAATCATCCTTGTGGGAGGCTTCTTTCATGTCCCCATATGAGGAGCTGGAGCTGGAGCTGATAGAGGGAGCTCATCCGCCTCTCCCCGGATTTGAACCTGCGACCTGTCGGTCTTCAGTCCTGCCGGCACAGGGGTTTAACCCACTGCGCCACCGGGGGCTCCAGATGATCTCATGTAGATTTTAAATGGCATGAGGACACGGTGAAAACCTGAAGGGCAACAAAAAAAAAATGATAGCTAGTACTGCCTGTTCAAGAAGGTTATTAATCACCATACAACAATGTTTGCAAGTCCTTTCCATCTCACAGTCCAGCAGGGTACTTTGATCAATGATACTGAAAACCAAATTCTCACATAATGCACAACCTCCCCAACAATAAGTGATGGATATGCCCTGTTGATTTAATGAGGTAAGAAACCATATGGGGAAGAGGCAAAAATACCATGGAGATCAATAACTACCTCATCAATTGCCTATCATACTATGCTCCCTCTTCACTTGCGGCATGGAGCCTGCCAGCTCCCATCTCACAATGTAAATATACTTCCGGCGGAGCTCCATGGCGCAAGTGAAAGTGGCGGATGCTTTCCCCATGGGATGGGGTATTTTATTTGTCGTGTCAGAACAACCAGTCAAATTACATTACATTTCTAACAGAAACAAAGCAAACAAGCAGATTACAGAATTTGTGAGTATGAGAGTTGATTAAATGTCCTTTGACCAGTATCTGGCCACTTGGAGTGCCTCTGGTGTTGCTGCAAGAAGGTCCTCCCTTGTGCATGTGGCAGGGCTCAGGGTGCATTGCAGCAGGTGGTCAGTGGTTTGCTCCTCTCCACACTCGCATGTCGAGGATTCCACTTTGTAGCCCCATTTCTGAAGGTTGGCTCTGCATCTCGTGGTGCCAGAGCGCAGTCTGTTCAGTGCCTTCCAGGTCGCCCAGTCCTCTGTGTAACCAGGGGGGAGTCTCTCATTGGGTATCAGCCATTGGTTGAGGTTCTGGGTTTGGGCCTGTCACTTTTGGACTCTCGCTTGCTGAGGTGTTCCATGTCTCTGTAGATCTTAGAAAACTATTTCTAGATTTAAGTCGTTGACGTGCTGGCTGATACCCAAACAGGGGATGGGCTGGAGATGTCTCTGCCTTGGTCCTTTCACTATTGGCTGCTACTTCCCGGTGGAGGTCAGGTGGTGCAATACCGGCTAGACAGTGTAATTTTTCCAGTGGTGTAGGGCGCAGGCACCCTGTGATAATGCGGCATGTCTCATTAAGAGCCACATCCACTGCTTTAGTGTGGTGAGATGTGTTCCACACTGGGCATGCATACTCAGCAGCAGAGTAGCACAGCGCAAGGGCAGATGTCTTCACTGTATCTGGTTGTGATCCCCAGGTTGTGCCAGTCAGCTTTCTTCAGTGTTGTGGGCACTGCTGACTTGGAGGCCTGGTTTGACAAAGACGGCGCTTCCATACTGTGCATGTGGTCTTTCCGCTACTAAGACCATTCCTGGAACAATGGGTCGTTTCTATCTTTCATCCCTGTGTGTTTCTTGGACACACAGCACGTCACATTTCTTATCTCGGCACAGCTCATAGAGCAGTTGTTCTTTGGCGGCTGACATGCCTTCGATGTTGATAGAGATTATTGTCATGGTTGGTCCTGAAAAGGTCCATTGGTTGTTTTGCTTGCTTGCTTGCATGCTGCAAGTCGTCTCTGGTTTCTTCTGGATTGAGAGAATCAGCCGTCTGCGAAGACGTTGCCCAGGGGACGCCGGATATCTTGCAATCCTGCGAGGAGGCTTTTCTCATGTCCCCCATGGGATGGGGTGAAGAGTAAGTTGAGTGATGCGGGGCTCAGAGCAATAGGTTCTCCACCACCCTCCCGCCAGAGCCCACCAGATCTGCCATATTCTAGTTTTAATGTGATGAGGTCCTATGTCTTGAGACATGGCCTCAGTGGACACACCCTAATGTTTCTTGATCACCCATGTTCTGGGTTTTATCTGTGAAATGGTGGAGGATATGCTGTAGTGCAATGTTTCTCAAATTGTGCTCCACCATCTTAGCAGTTGTTAGGAATTGTGGGAGCTGAAGTCCAAAACATCTGGGGGAGCACAGTTTGAGAAACTCTGCTGTAGTGACTTGAGTATAGATTTTGAAAATGACATCCAAGTATCTCTGGGTAGTTTCCAGCTCATCAGCAAAAGTTTCTGACTCCCAGATTAAGGATATAGCAGTACAAGTATTATTATTTGTTTATTGACTGAGATGAAATATAAGGGGCTGTATGACAAGATATTTTAAATCATAAGGGATTGTTAAGGTTTTAAGTGATCATGAGCTCTTTGAATTAAACACTCTTCGATAGAATACTGGAATGGGACAGACAGAAGGAAATAGGAGATTTTTGAGTGAAAGAGTAACAACAGGAGACCTCTGAAGCAAAAAAAATAATGGAGATTAGTTTTATCTAGAAATATTTGAGAATAAATTACACATCTGAAACAGAGAAAACTTCAGGAACACAGGTGGACCTCTGTCTGAACAGAATTATAAACTGAATTAAATTTCAATACTATTTATTTATTTACCGCATCTTTCTCAGCCAGAGGTGACTCAAGGCAGTTCATAGTCGGCAGTGATTTGATGCCTTAACAAATATCAAAATACAATTAAAACAATTATAAAAACAATTAAACGTTTAAAAAGTAATATAAAAAGCAAATATATCTGTAAAAACAAGATCCTCAGTGTCTCCTTAATAAAATAATTGTCCAGTTACATTGTCATTCATTCCATATATTAGTTTACGTCTAATTATGCTCCAGTAGAAAAAGTTTGTTCAAAGAGCCAAGTCTTAACCATTTTGTGGAATGTTAGAAGGGAGGGAGACAATCTTATATCCCTGGGGAGGGCGTTCCATAGCCGAGGGGTCACCACTGAAAAGGCCCTGTCTCTTGTCCCTGCCAAACGCATCTACAAGGAAGGCGGGATCGAGAGCAGGGCCTCCCCAGACGATCTTAAAGTCCTAGATGGTTCATAAGGAGAGATACGTTCGGATAGGTAAGCCGGACCGGAACCGTTTAGGGCTTTATAGGCTAAAGCCAGCACTTTGAATTGTGCCCGGTAGCAGACTGGCAGCCAGTGGAGCTGGTGCAACAGAGGAATTGTGTGTTCCCTGAGAGCTGCTCCCGTTAGCAACCTGGCTGCCTCTCATTGGACCATTTGGAGCTTCCGGACAGTTTTCAAAGGCAACCCCACATAGAGAGTGTTGCAGTAGTCTATACGAGATGTAACCAGAGCGTGGACTACTGTGGCCATGTCAGACTTCCAAAGGTATGGGCGCAGCTGGTGCACAAGTTTTAATTGTGCAAATGCTCTCCCAGTCACCGCCGAGATCTGAGGTTCCAGGCTCAACGATGAGTCCCCTTCAGGGGGAGTATAACCCCGTCCAACACAGGCTGTAACCCTATGCCCTGTTCAGCCTTATGACTGACCAGGAGTGCCTCTGTCTTGTCTGGATTCAAAATCAAAAATCAGTTTGTAAGCTCAGAATGTATTTAAAGGGATCTGGCTGCTTTAATTCTAAGATGTCAATTGCATCTGAATATGGTGATAGTGATTATTATTCTAGACCAGTGATTCTCAACCTGTAGGGCCCAGATGTTTTGGCCTCCAACTCCAACTAGCTGGGATTTCTGGAAGTTGTAGGCCAAAATACCTGGGGGCCCACAGGTTGCGAAACACTGTTCTAGACCAACCAAAGTAGATTTGACAAGTCTTCAAACAACACATCTCTGGCTTCTGAAATAACACATTCAAATTGCACCCTTCTTTCCTTCTTAAATTGGGACTCAAAGATGCTTACAAGTTAAAAGTGCAATACAATTAAAACCATATAAAAATGAACATTAAAATTGATTAAAATTGCAAGTCAAACTTCCAGTTAAAATAATAAAATGCTATAAAAATGAAAACCTATTAAAAACAATTGTTACCCATCAGTGTGTTTGCAACAATGGCAGTGCTTGCAACAAGCTGGGTAGATGCGGGGAATGCTGTGGATGTAGTGTACTTGGATTTCAGTAAGGCCTTCGACAAGGTCCCCCATGACCTTCTGGCAAGGAAACTAGTCCAATGTGGGCTAGGCAAAACTACGGTGAGGTGGATCAGTAATTGATTAAATGGACGAACCCAGCGGGTGCTCACCAATGCTTGCTCTTCATCCTGGAAAGAAGTGACAAGTGGAGTGCCACAGGGTTCTGTCCTGGGCCCGGTCCTGTTCAACATCTTTATTAATGATTTAGATGAAGGGTTAGAAGGCAGGATCATCAAGTTTGCAGACGACACCAAATTGGGAGGGATAGCCAATACTCCAGAGGACAGGAGCAGAATTCAAAACGATCTTGACAGATTAGAGAGATGGGCCAAAACTAACAAAATGAAGTTCAACAGTGACAAATGCAAGATACTCCACTTTGGCAGAAAAAAAATGAAATGCAAAGATACAAAATGGGGGGTGCCTGGATTGAAAGCAGTACGTGTGAAAAAGATCTTGGAGTCCTCATGGACAACAAGTTAAACATGAGCCAACAATGTGATGTGGTGGCAAAAAAAGCCAATGGGATTTTGGCCTGCATCAATAGAAGCATAGTGTCTAGGTCCAGGGAAGTAATGCTACCCCTCTATTCTGTTTTGGTTAGACCACATCTGGAATATTGTGTCCAATTCTGGGCACCACAATTCAAGAGAGATATTGACAAGCTGGAATGTGTCCAGAGGAGGGCGACTAAAATGATAAAGGGTCTGGAGAACAAGCCCTATGAGGAGTGGCTTAAGGAGCTAAGCATGTTTAGCCTGAAGAAGAGAAGGCTGAGAGGAGATATGATAGCCATGTATAAATATGTGAGAGGAAGCCACAGGGAGGAGGGAGCAAGCTTGTTTTCTGCTTCCTTAGAGACTAGGATGGGGAGCAATGGCTTCAAACTACAAGAGAGGAGATTCCATATGAACATGAGGAAGAACTTCCTGACTGTGAGAGCTGTTCAGCAGTGGAACTCTCTGCCCCAGAGTCTGGTGGAGGCTCCTTCTTTGGAAGCTTTTAAGCAGAGGCTGGATGGCCATCTGTCAGGGGTGATTTGAATGCAATATTCCTGCTTCTTGGCAGGGGGTTGGACTGGATGGCCCATGAGGTCTCTTCCAACTCTTTGATTCTATGACTGAAAGAACAGGCTCTCTTTTTGATTTTTGGGCCTGAATAACTCACCAAACTACACCTCCAAGATTCCATATGTTGAACCATGGAAGTTAAAGTAATGTCAAGCTAAATTATTTCTACAGTGTAGACGCACCCCAACAAGACAGATGAGATTAATGGATGTCCTATAAAGTGCAGTTTAAATACTAAGATAAATACTTTATCCTCAGAGTAAATCAAATGGTAAATGTTAAGGCAGAAACTCCTGACCTTTAATTGATGTCATTTAGTTTCTCTCTTGGTATGTTTTGAAAAATATAGGCTGCAACTATTTCTCATAATAGTATTTCCTGTAGGAGGTGTCATTGTCTCTATTATCATCTACCAGCCCAGTCAAATGCTGGCATCCGTCCTCTACTGGGAGATAGGAATTTTTTACATTTGTGGTGCACCTTAGGTTGGGGAATCTTGCAGAAATCCAGTTTGACTTGTATTCAGCATTTTAGTGGGCTGTATTCCTAACCTCAATATAACCTCTTTGTTATCATGGGCAATTATGGAAATGGACCTGCATGAAGATGTTTTTCAGGGGCTTGGAATCATTGTGAAAATATTCCACTGTGGGTAGTCTTTTGTTTTTTGTTTTGTTTTGTTTTACCAACAACACTTGCAGGAATGATGCACTCAAATGATGCAGTGTTAAGTTCCTTAAGGCCATTCTGTTCAAAGGAGAAAGATTGTGATTCTTTCTATGTTAACATGGTAAAGTACCATGGTCCCAATCTGCAAACATAAGAAAAACGAAACAGGAGACATTTTGGCCCTATTCCAAAGAGACAGAAATTTGGATACCAAAACCATTACTTTCCTGGCACTACACACAATACTTTTTCTGGCTGCGCACCGGGATTGTGGTGCAGCTGGCTGAGTGTCAGCTGCATTAAGATCACTCTGACCAAAAGGTCATGAGTTCGAAGCCAGCCCGGGTTGGAGTGGGTTTCCAACCAGTTGTGTGTAGCCTGTTGTCAACCTTTGCAACCCGAAAGACAGTTGCATCTGTCAAGTAGGAAAATTAGATACCACCTTAAAAGTGTGGGGAGGCTAAATAAACTGATTTATGAGGCCATAAAGAAGACTCCAGCAAAGCATTCCAACGGGGAAGCATGCGGGGAATGCGGAAGTGCTTCATCAGTGTCGCAGATGGATGATGAAAGTGACAGCTCCCCTGGTGGCCAGAAAAAAAAAGTTAAATAGCCTCTGTATGTCTGTATATGTTTGTATGTCAAAAATTGGCATTGAATGTTTGCCATATATGTGTACACTGTAATCTGCCCTGAGTCCCCTGCAGGGTGAGAAGGGTGGAATATAAAAGCTGTAAATAAAATAATAATAATAAATAATAATACCATTTTCTCCAACTATGCCAATTTTCCCCTGAATTAAAGTATTGTACATCGACATGTTTGCCTCTAATACTTTAAGGGTGCACCTGTAGCATGACTTTCATGCAGATTGACCCCACTTTAACTGCCATGACTCAATGCTTTTGAATTCTGGAAGTTGTAGTTTTACAAGGTCTTTCATGATCTGTGCCAGAGGGCTGGTACCTCACCTAACTACAACTTTCAGGATTCCATAGCACTGAACCATTGCAGTAAACATGGGGTCAAACTATATGACTTCTGCAGCGTAAATACACTCTTAGAATCCAGTACATCAATAAATCTTTTTGAAAGAGTAACAACATTATTTCAATCAGTCTCCTAGGTAAAGATAACAAATTTCTCTCTCTTCTATTCCCCTCTCCCCACCACCACCACCACCACCAGTGAACACAACACGTTGTTTTACTTTACATTCATTTTTTTCTGGAAGCTACAGACTCCTGTAAGATGTCTGCTTTCCTTACCTGTTAATTTGAGTTGGAAATTTTATTATTTCCATGAAAAAATAACTTGTAAGCAGAAGTGTTGCTAATGTGGTACATTGT
This sequence comes from Anolis sagrei, assembly GCF_037176765.1. Taxonomy (NCBI): domain Eukaryota; kingdom Metazoa; phylum Chordata; class Lepidosauria; order Squamata; family Anolidae; genus Anolis; species Anolis sagrei. Next base: position 56,087,259 of record NC_090026.1, read on the forward strand.
CCCATAAGAATTTGCCCCTGTGAAATTGTCTTCCAGTCTATAAAGTTCTAGCATTGTGGCGCAGCTGGCTGAGTGTCAGCTGCATTAAAATCACTCTGACCAAAAGGTCATGAGTTCGAAGCCAGCCCGGGTTGGAGTGGGTTTCCAACCAATTGTGTAGCCTGTTGTCGATCTTTGCAACCTGAAAGACAGTTGCATCTGTCAAGTAGAATCATAGAATCATAGAATCAAAGAGTTGGAAGAGACCTCATGGGCCATCCAGTCCAACCCCCTGCCAAGAAGCAGGAATATTGCATTCAAATCACCCCTGACAAATGGCCATCCAGCCTCTGCTTAAAAGCTTCCAAAGAAGGAGCCTCAACCACACTCCGGGGCAGAGAGTTCCACTGCTGAACGGCTCTCACAGTCAGGAAGTTCTTCCTAATGTTCAGATGGAATCTCCTCTCTTGTAGTTTGAAGCCATTGTTCCGCGTCTTAGTCTCCAAGGAAGCAGAAAACAAGCTTGCTCCCTCCTCCCTGTGGCTTCCTCTCACATATTTATACATGGCTATCATGTCTCCTCTCAGCCTTCTCAGTAGGAAAATTAGGTACTACCTTAAAGTGTGGGGAGGCTAAATTAACTAATTTATGAGGCCATAAAAAAAAGAATCCAGCAAGCACTCCAGCAAAAAGCATGTGGGGAATGCGGAAGTACTTCATCAGTGTCGCAGATGGACGATGAAAGCGACAGCTCCCCTGGCGGCCAGAAAAAGTTAAATAGCCTCTGTCTATGTCTGTATATGTTGTATGTCAAAATTGGCATTGAATGTTTGCCATATATATATATACACTGTAATCCACCCTGAGTCCCCTGCGGGGTGAGAAGGGCGGAATAGAAAACCTGTAAATAAATAAATAAAATAGCATTTCAGTAGTCTTAACAACTTCATCAGATGGGTAAAACTGCCTGTAGTAGGATGCACCCTTTTCACTTTTGCCACAGAGCCTGCTGGCTCTCACCCCTACTTCTCATGAGGCTCCATGGTAAAAGAGGGAGTGTCATATGCTGCCATGGTGACAACACAGGAGGCTTCCCATGTTGCATTGGCAACAATGGAGGGAAGCTAGGAGGTGGATGCTACCCCCCCCCCCCCGTGGCGTATGGGTAATTTGGGTAATGAGGGGCATGGCGTGACGGGTTCCCCACACACCCTGCCAACCCCACCAGATTTGTCACAATTTGTGATGAATCCTTTAGCTAATGTGATTAAGAAATACAGGGAGGCATCCAGAAAAATAAGCAAGCAAGAGAATGCAAATACAACAAATAAAAGAATTCTAGGTGCGAAAACTTTTCAACAATTCATTCTCTGAATACTCAAAATGTGAAGAACTGAGGTAATTTTTATTTGTGTGGAAGGGAGGCAAGATTCTCATCCCGCCGTCCTCACTGTAGCTACACTCCTGCCAAGTATTCTAAAATAGCTTGGAATTGTTTTAACATTTGTAGATCAGAGAGAAAGTCTATTTGTTAGCAGAATGGAGTCTGACTACAGCAGCAATCTCCCTTCCAGGTTGTTGTTCATTCGTTCAGTCGTCTCCGACTCTTCGTGACCTCACGGACCAGCCCACGCCAGAGCTCCCTGTTGACCGTCACCACCCCCAGCTCCTTCAAGGTCAGTCCAGTCACTTCAAGGATGCCATCCATCCAATCTTGCCCTTGGTCAGCCCCTCTTCCTTTTACCTTCTACTTTCCCCAGCATAATTGTCTTCTCTAGGCTTTGCTGTCTCCTCATGATGTGGCCAAAGTACTTCAACTTTGTCTCTAGTATCCTTCCCTCCAATGAGCAGTCGGGCTTTATTTCCTGGAGGATGGACTGGTTGGATCTTCTCGCAGTCCACGGCACTCTCAGAACTTTCCTCCAACACCACAGTTCAAAAGCATCGATCTTCCTTCGCTCAGCCTTCCCTAAGGTCCAGCTCTCACAACCGTAGGTTACTACAGGGAATACCATGGCTTTGACTAGACGGATCTTTGTTGCCAGTGTGATGTCTCTACTCTTTACTATTTTATCGAGACTGGACATTGCTCTCCTCCCAAGAAGTAAGCGTCTTCTGATTTCCTGGCCACAGTCTACATCTGCAGTAATCTTTGCACCTAGAAATACAAAGTCTGTCACGGCCACCACATTTTCTCCCTCTGTTTTCCAGTTGTCAATCATTCTTGTTGCCATAATCTTGGTTTCTTTGACATTTAGCTGCAACCCAGCTTTTGCGCTTCCAGGTAGTACCTGTGAAACCTTCTGTAGGACTTTACTGCCACCAAGTGGCATTGACTTGTTCAGTACTATCTAACTGAAAAATAGTATTTGCATGCCCATGTAGCACAGAAGGTGCTTACATAAAAGGTTGCATGATTGGAACGTCAGATGCTGGTTTCACAGTGAGTTCTAACAAATTAGAGGAGAAGTAGCCAAAGATGTTCTTGTAAGAAGAAGCAGTTTGGAATTGCATAACTTAAGTACATACTACAGCTGTCAATTTTTAATCTCAATGAGGATTTTTTTTAATGGAAAAGCATATGTTTTATTAATTTGTTCATTAAGTTTTCTTCCATTAACTTGGAACATATTGTGTTGGACATATTGCAGATGTATGGATCTTCTGGGAATGTATCTTCCATGAGCCTTAGGAAGCATTGCCAGTTCTATTGTTCATTGACATTTGGAAACTCTCACTTTACCCATCTCTAGTCTAGGTAAAGGTTGTCCCCTGACATTAAGCCCAGTCATGTCTGGGGTGTGGTGCTCATCTCCATTTCTAAGCCGAAGAGCTGGCGTTGTCCATAGACACCTCCAAGGTCATGTGGCCGGCATGACTGCATGGAGTGCCGTTAGCTTCCCACCGGAGTGGTACCTATTGATCTACTCACATTTGCATCTCTAGTCTATGGAATGGTTAAATGCAAGTGAGGATGTTGAAAAACCTTTCCTATTTGTGTAAAAAGAAAGGAATGTACAAGTGTCCATCTTAACAGATTAGCTGAATACTTCCCAACCCACCATATAGTCCTAACTTGACTCCATGCAATATATTTCCCCAAGCTGAAAAGGATATTATTTTGGGACAATTGAAAACATCCAGCCAGCTGTGACGGGGGCTTTGAACACTATCACAAGTGGAGACTTCCTCCACGGTTATGAAGAGTGGCAACAGTGCCACTTTTCATAACAGTGGAGCTGGAATTGCTTTATTTGATTACAGGGAACCTATTTTCAAGGGGATAAACTGTAATTGCACGCCCATGTAGCATGCAAGGAAGACTCCAGCAATGCATGGAGCGAGAGTTGCCAGATGTTCAAGCTGGGTTTAGAAAAGGCAGAGGAACGAGAGACCAAATTGCCAATATCCGCTGGATAATGGAGAAAGGCAGGGAGTTTCAGAAAAACATCTATTTCTGCTTCATTGACTACTCTAGAGCCTTTGGCTGTGTGGATCATGATGGATTGTGGCAAGTTCCTGGTGGGATGGGCATACCAAGCCACCTTGTCTCTCTCCTGAGGAATCTGTACAAGGACCAAGTAGCAACAGTAAGAACTGACCACGGAACAACAGACTGGTTCAAGATTGGGAAAGGCGTACGGCAAGGCTTCATCCTCTCACCCAACCTTTTTAACTTGTATGCAGAACACATCATGTGATGTGCGGGGCTGGATGAATGCAAAGCTGGGGTGAAAATTGCTGGAAGAAACATTAACAACCTCAGATATGCAGATGACACCACTCTGATGGCTGAAAGCGAGGAGGAGCTGAGGAGCCTTCTAATCAAGGTGAAAGAAGAAAGCGCAAAAGCTGGGTTGCAGCTAAACGTCAAAAAAACCAAGATTATGGCAACAAGAATGATTGACAACTGGAAAATAGAGGGAGAAAATGTGGAGGCCGTGACAGACTTTGTATTTCTAGGTGCAAAGATTACTGCAGATGCAGACTGTGGCCAGGAAATCAGAAGACGCTTACTTCTTGGGAGGAGAGCAATGTCCAGTCTCGATAAAATCGTAAAGAGTAGAGACATCACACTGGCAACAAAGATCCGCCTAGTCAAAGCCATGGTATTCCCTGTAGTCACCTACGGATGTGAGAGCTGGACCTTAGGGAAGGCCGAGCAAAGGAAGATCGATGCTTTTGAACTGTGTTGGAGGAAAGTTCTGAGAGTGCCTTGGACTGCGAGAAGATCCAACCAGTCCATCCTCCAGGAAATAAAGCCCGACTGCTCATTGGAGGGAAGGATACTAGAGACAAAGTTGAAGTACTTTGGCCACATCATGAGGAGACAGCAAAGCCTGGAAAAGACAATTATGCTGGGGAAGGTGGAAGGTAAAAGGAAGAGGGGCCGACCAAGGGCAAGATGGATGGATGGCATCCTTGAAGTGACTGGACTGACCTTGAAGGAGCTGGGGGTGGTGACGGCCGACAGGGAGCTCTGGCGTGGACTGGTCCATGAGGTCACAAAGAGTCGGAGACGACTGAACAAATGAACAACAACAAACTGTAATTGCATGTTATGTCCAACAATTTATTTTTACATCGTTCTCATCATTTTTGGGAGAGATCACATATACATGTTGATTTTCCGTATGGTTGAGAAAGGCAAGCTATAAATATCGTAAATAAATAAATATGTGGGTAATGGCATAAAGCTCAATTAATATGCAAACACAGCAAAAATGCAATAGGCTTGCCTTGCCACCGAAATGAGGGGTAGCTGGAGCAAATCTATCACCTTGTGCACTGCTCCCTTGCAGCCACCTTTCTCCCATCACACAGAGGAAGAGTCAGCCAGGTGGCACAGAAGTGTGTTTGCTGTGCACATTATGCCAACAAACAGACATTTCTTGCTATAATGATATCGCTTTCCCTCCAGTTGAAGGGCCTCCTCAGGAAGTTCCTTTACATCATGTGATGAGTGGCATTCGAGGTCAGTTTTAGTTATTGTGGTATCTCTTTAGCAACTAGAGCTTCTCTATTTATGGAGCAATGATGCCAGGCCACTGGCAGTATAATTTCCTTAATCTGTGCTACAAGTCCAGTAAGAATTAAAGATATCCTTTAACAAAGGTATTAAAGAAAGGTTATTGATAGGTTTTTCATTGATCAATGCAAAAATCATGATTTTTTTCAACAGGCAGTATAAGGTCTTCAGCTATTGTGTGAGGAGCCCCCGGTGGCACAGTGGGTTAAACCCCTGTGCTGGAAGGACTGAAGACCAACAGGTCGCAGGTTCAAATCCGGGGAGAGCGCAGATGAGCTCCCTCTATCAGCTCCAGCTCTCCATGCAGGGACATGAGAGAAGTCTCCCATAAAGATGGTAAAACATCAAAACATCCGGGCGTCCCCTGGGCAACGTCCTTGCAGACGGCCAATTCTCTCACACCAGAAGTGACTTGCAGTTTCTCAAGTCGCTCTTGACACGACCAAAAAAAAATGGTATTGTATGCAATTTTGCAGTCATCACTCTCAGTGTATCCTCATTGCTACAACTAGTTGCAATCTATTTTAAACAACTTTTTAACTTTCTCCAATCATCTGCTTTTTATTTGTGGGGGGGGGGGGGCAGTGGCCAGGCATGTAGCCGGGGGGGGGGGGGGGGGGGGGCTTGAGGGGATTCTCATGGTGGTTCGCGAAAAGGCCTTACTGGTGCATTATTTAAACTGTTATGTTTATTCATATCATGATCTGATCACCATACTCAATATATCCCATATAAATGGGGGTATTATGGTAATGATACAAAAGGTTTGCTAGGCTAGACCCTCTTTCACTCAGAGTCACCCCCCCCGAAACTCAGCCCCCCCAAAAAAAACCCTGAAAAAATTCAGCCCCCCCCCCCCCCCCCCCGGAAACGAAATCCTGGCTACGGGCCTGGCAGTGGCTTTTGTGGCGTATTCTTTATGTTTAGCATCAACATTTCTTCAAAATCTTGATGGTTTAATGACCACATGGGGAACATATTGTGGTCGTTCCTCATCTTCTGTGTCTGTGCACATTATGCCAACAAACAGACATTTCTTGCTATAATCATAGCACCTTCTAAGATAACTGGATGAAACTTCATTTTGCTTCATTGCACTTTTATCAACATCACCAGTACTTATGCATTTAAGATTCAACCAGTGATCCATCCTGAGGCCTGATCAAAATATATTGTTATAAAATTTAGAGCAATAACATCAAAAAGTCACTTTAATCAACAATAACGAAATACTTCGATTCACAGAAACGGAGGAAGAAACACAAACATTTTCAAAAAACCTACAATTATCATTCGGACATCCACTCAAACATTCAATCACACTGTCTGATGATGACAACTCTCTTTCCATGAAAATGGTCTTTCTTTTATACAAATGTCTTTTATAAATCACAGCACAGTTACATAATTCTGGGAACCAATAGGCATCCTGAGAAAGTTTTGGGACAACACGGACCAGAATTTGGCGGAGCTATGAAGGCACCTTCTGGGTGGACATGTATGCTAGCAAGAAATTTTGTGTGCTTTCTCTCAGCAACTAATAACTTCGTCATAAGGCCCTGGAGAAGTGTCCTGCTTCACTGGGCTTCTGGGGAGGAGAGAGCGAGCAGTGGAGCAAGTCTGTTGCCCTGCATGCAGCTCCCTCTCCATGATGCTTTCCCCATCACATGGGGAAAGCATCACCATTGCAAGGAGGCCCCATGCCAGCACCACAACACACGGGAAGCCTCCTGTGTTGCCAGGAGAAGTGTCTGGTGATGCTTTCACCCCAGTTGGAGGATGGGGCTTCTACTGGAAACTCCCTTGCATCGTCTGATGGGCAGCAAACCCATCAGTCCTCCAGATGGGGTGTAAGCATCCTAGGATGCCAAAATCACCACATCTGATGAGGTGGTCAGTGTCATTCACTTGCATTTTCTCATCACATGCAGAAGTAGCAAATGTTCAGTACATGTTTTTGAATGGTTTGAGATATTGTGATGAAAGTTTCCACAAATGATGTTGTAGGGACAGCGGCTCACCAGCACTCCACTTGTTACCAAATAAAGTACTTTCAAAAAGGCAGTGAGACTTTTCTTTGAAATAAATGATTAGATTGCTAAAAAAAACTGCTATATATGCAAATTTGGACAAAATTGGTCAAATGCTCTAGTAAAAAGTCAGGTCTTAAGTGCTAGGATAAAATGCCCTAAGTCACGCATGGCTCTCAAATAGGGAGGCAAGGAATTCCATAAGACAGGGGCAGAAATAGAGAAGTCTGGTGCTTTCCAAGTGCACTTCCCTAGGACCCGGTATATAGAGCAAATCGCGTTGGGATGGTCGTGGCAACCTCCGATGATGGTAGAAGGAGAGGTGGTCTCTAAGATACAATGGACCCTGGCCATATAAAGTTTTAAAGGTCAGGACCAGCATCTTATACAAACGACGATACTCAATTGGGAGCCAGTGTAGATGCCACAGCATGATGTTATATGGCATTTCATGGGCGTTTTTGTGAGTAACCTGGCTGCAGCATTCTGGACAATATGGAGCTTTCGGGTCGTAGAAATAGGAAGGCCAACATACAAGGCACTACAATAGTCCAGCCTAGATGTGACCATGGCATGGATGACTGTTGCCAGAGCCTCATCCGACAGGTAAGGTGCCAGTTGCCTCGCTTGTCGTAGATGGAAAAAGGCCTGTTTGCTGGCAGCAGCGACCTGAGCCTCCATCGTCAGCTGCAAATCCAAAATGACACCAAGGCTCCTAACAGTGGTTGGTGGAGATAGAGCAGCGCCATCAAAGGTAGGTAACGGATGGGTCGAACCTATCGGACGGCCATGCCACAGGATCTCAGTCTTTGCCAGATTCACCTTCAGTCTGCTAGCACGTAGCCAGTTCAACAAAGCCTCCAGGCATAAGGTGAAATTGTCAGGTATTGACGTTACTCCAGGCTCCAAGCGCAACAGGAGTTGGGTGTCGTACGCATATTGATAGCAGTCCAGGCCAAATTTCCAAACCAAACTGGCAAGGGGTCTAACGTAGATGTTGAAAAGAAGAGGGAGAGAATTGCACCTTGGAGTACCCCACATAGGAGGGGGGAACTTTCGGAGACTTGTTCCATATATTCCACGCACTGACTCCGATTTCGGAGGAATGAATTGAACCAATTGAGGGCCTGACCGCGAACTCCGGACATGGCGAGACGGTGGATCATTAAATCGTAGTCAACGGTGTCAAACGCTGTGGTAAGATCGAGAAGTACCAGAAGCGCCGATCCACCGCTATCAGACTGACGATGAAGTTCATCTGTAATAGCAACCAGGACCATCTCCATCCCATGACCCGGGCGAAAGCCTGACTGGAAAGGGTCCAGGCCGGCTGTGTTATCCAAAAATTGCTGCAATTGTCCCAATACAGCCCACTCTATCACGTTACCTAAGAATGGAAGATTAGAGACAGGATGATAATTGGCAAGGGTCATAGGGTCCAGGTTGGACTTCTTCAACAAGGGCCTTGCCTCTTTTAGGTTATCCAGAAAACCCCTTGTTCAAGAGAACCATTGATTATATTGCTCAAAGGATCGAATAGTTCTTCCAGGCAGCTCTTCGTCAATAACCAAGGATCTAGTACCAACCTTGGAAGCTCTGGGCCTCTCATTAACTAAGACTCGCCCCACACATCGGGCTGGCCACACTTTAGGCCTGATTTTCAATATCGGTGTGCGAACCTCCCTATCTGCAGTAACTGAATATCAGGGGAAGGTGTTAATTTATTCACTAGGAACAAGTCTTGCTGAGAAAACTCCATGGTAGATTTGTCTTAGGATTGGATTTGACTGATTATTATTCATCTTAGGATAAAGGAAGTAGGGATAAATGTATTGTTGAAGGCTTTCATGGCTGGAATCACTGGGTTGTTGTAGGTTTTTCGGACTATATGGCCATATTCTAGAAGCAGTCTCTCCTGACATTTTGCTTGCATCTATGACAAGCATCCTCAGAGGTTGTGAGGTTGTGAAGCAGGGATCAATTGCATGTGCCAGTTTGAGCATCTTTGATTATCAGTGTAAGAATCACACATTGGAAAAATGAGTTCTACAACGGTGAATACTTGACTGATACCCAACTATAAAAAAGGTCAGCTTCAACAGAAGAATATGGAGTAAAGGTTGGCCATCCCTAATCTTAAAATAAAATCTGTCTGTTTCTTTTAGCAAGAGACAGATGATGATTGTTGTGCTGTCACACGCTGGGCATAAGACTGTAGACAGGACATAAATTCTGTGTGCCCAATGGGATGCCGGGGCTGCCTCAGATTAAAGGCCTTTGGATTTCCTTAAACAGAGTCTTTAGATTGCTTAAAGGTTCAACAAAGTTCTTTATTAATGAAAACAAACAGGTACTTTAAGGCTTTCTTAACAGTCTATTGGCTCTCTCTCAATCTTGTCCACAGGGAACAGGCACTGTCTTCATAACTGTAACTAATGGGGAAATCCTTAACTTCTAATCTGGGCAGTATGTCTTTGCCTCTGATGGCGTGGAGCCCCTGCACCCGGTACCAGCTGCTTCTGGCTTCTGCGAGTGACCCTTACCAAGCAGAGCTTTGTAGACTTCCAGGGAAAAAGGAGTTCAGGTTTCGGTGATGGCTGGCTGAAGTCCCTCAGCAAAGGAGCTGTAAGGCTGTATGATCCTCTGCCAAGCTGTGGGCTGTATAACCCCGGCCAAGCTGTAGACTGTATATCTCCCCGGCCAAGCCGTAGAAGATGAAGCTTTCTACAGGAGCTCTTGGTATTATGTCCTGCATGGAAAGCTTCTATGTGTGGACTGAACCCAAATTGGCTCCTATTCCCTCCAAAACCCAAAAAGGGGGCGGGATCAGGGAACCTAACTATAATTGACAGGTGGCTTGCCCTATGATTGCAGCCAAAAGAAGCCACCTATCTGCAGAGTCCCTGAAACTTAGGACTATAACAAACATTAAATGCAAAGCAAACAAAATTGGAGTTCCTGGTGCAGTTGTACCTGCACAATTGTTGCGTTCTCAGCAAAAAAGATCTTCCAGTTTTTAAAACGCCTGGCAAACCCTTTATCGAATGGGAAATAGTTTGCTAGATTTTTTTTAAAAAAGAGCTATTACCCTGTTTAATTATTGGAGAAATGTAAAATGTTAGGGTTCTTCCCAAGGGATGTTTTGAATAGCTAGCAAAATGTAAAGTCTGGAATACTATTCTTTTTTATATACCGCACAAATCTGAAACAATTATATCTTATAACCTGCTCTGAGTTCCCTTCAGGGTGAGAAGGGTGGCATATGAATGTAGTAAATAAATAAACAAATAAATAAATTTACTTGCAAAAATATCTCATTCCTACCTGTTATCACAGTCCTACCTGAAGCTTTATCAGAGAGACTTGTTGAGCTTGTTTAATCAACCACAATACCTTTTATTTTTGTATATCTAAATGCAACCTACAGAACCTCTAATCTTTTCCCAGTGACACATAACTGATTGTTAGCCACTAGTACATTACGTGAGCTGAACGGAGGAGCCCTTCGCCTACCTTGTGCCTATCATAAAGAGGTGCAAATTCCATTCAAAGTTTATTAGCACAGAGGTTGGTTTGCTCAGTATGGAGCGATCTCTTTCAAAGACTTCCCGGGAGTTATTTCACGTGACTTGGAGATTCCCTCTCTTGCTGAGAACACTGTTGATACTATGGAGCAGTATTGTAGCATGGCTCAGATGGGGTTCCCATCTTAGAGGGTAAGTCCACATTTTTGAAAGATTCTGAAAATGAATGACAATAGAGCTTAACACGAAAGCATATCTTTTAACTGTTGACATTAGTAGGGTTCCTACTCATTGCAGTGAAAAGACGTATTGCACATAATTCTTCATTTTTTTGTAAGATTTTGTTTGGTAGCAGCAAAGACAGGGAAAATTACATAAAAACTGCTATTTATAAAGTGTCATCTGGTGAATTTCCCTGAATGTAGGAGTGCAATTGAGTCATAATATCCTCGTCTGGAAGTTCCCATAGTCAAGTGAGTAAGAGGGCTTCTTCCACACTTGTACAGGGTTAGTCAAAATGCATAGGCCAATAAGCCATTCAATTGAATGGCTTATTGGCCAATGCATTTTGACTAACCCTGTATTACTCTGGTTCTTCACTTACCAACCCATTCATTTTTAGTCTGTCTGCATCTCTAGCAGTGCTTCTTTCACCTATCTTCTGAGAAGGGCAGGTGAGGAGGGAAATCTCTGCAGTTGAGGATGCCTTCTGTGCTGCTCTTCGAAGTCTTAAACATTGTACAACTTGGTAGAAGACAAAGGGTTTGAAATTTTTAATAATGAATTGGCCTTATATTTTACTGATTGAAAAGCAGCATCACATGCTCATCATTCCTGTGTTACTTTATGTTAATTTTAGAAAACTTCTAAAAGACAAAATGCATCCAAATTGTCTGTAGGTGTCTTCAAGTTACCGCTCGACCCTGTGAATTTCATAGGGTTTTCTTAGGCTAGGAATGCTCAGAGGGTGTCATGCCAATTTCTTCCTCTGAAATATAGCCTACAGCATTTTTAATGGTTTCCCATCCAAGTACTAGTCAGGGCTGACTTCTTAGCTTCCAAGTTGAGACAAGATCTAGTGCCTTCGGGGCATTTAGTTCCTCTTAGCATTGAATTGTGACTCTTTTAAATGATTTGTTCTTACCTGCTTTTGCCTGCTAACCCACGAAATAACGAGACCACACACCAGCATTTGGGTTTAAATATGGGAAACTTTTATTAATTGTTACCTGTTTAACTTTGACTGGATCTTACTCTATGGATCCTGAACTTGGTGGCAAAGCCGAGGTAGCATCCCTGTCTGGCCTACCCCTCGGCTAGTTAGGGCAAAACACCCGGGTCCCCTGTACACCCAATCCATGCAATCTCTGAAGGAATGTGTCGGAGAAGTCTCTCTCAGTGTATCAGAGACCATATTTTTTCTATTCCTAGGCCATTATAATTCCCCTCACCTCTATCGAATTGAACCTTAGATGAGTGTTTTAGTTAATGACCTTTACCCCTGAAGGGGGTGCCTTGGGCGTACACCAAATCTTAGCTTTTCCTAACTGTTTACCATAACCATCTATTTAAGACCACACCATCCCAATTTTCCTTGTAACAGTATAGGGTAGGTGAAAAACCCTCCTAGAATATAGGAGGGGAAAAAATCCTACCCTGCCCCCTAATGGCAAACCTAATATTTGCCTTAATGGGCAGGAGTGGTGGGTCGATGTCTTGCTCCAGAATGAGGAAGGGGGCAGGCCAGTGTAGAGAGCCTGGCTCCGGCCCCTTCCAAGTAGTTCCAGTCGGGACTATTTTTCTCTCCCTTCGTGGGAAGAGGCAAACTTCTCTCCTGTCCCAGCGCGCAGGGACAGGAAAGGTTCTTAGCATGATTGATATTTTGACTGTATTTTAACTTCAGTACAATGTACATTTTTTTAGCTCTATTTATTCTAAGTTTTGTAAGCCTCCTTGTGTCCTAAATTGGGTAAAAAGTGGCATATCAATAAATATTCTCATCTTTAAGTTTGTGTTTTTGTCAGACAATGAGGGCAGAATTAAACATAAAAAGAAAACATCTAAAACGGCATTTGCTTCTTGACCCACCAGATTATTTTTGATATTTAAATTGCCAGCTATAGCCCCCATCCCTAATCATTTTTTTTTCCATTTCAGTCCAACTTACCTATCCAAACGTATCTCTCCTTACAAACCACCTAGTGTTTGCGGGGCCCCGGAAATTGAGGATCTGCTTCACTATTTGCTTTTCTGCCCTTTGTATTCTGATCCAAGAACCAAAATCCTGGAGTTTATTCTTCACCTCCTTCAGACCAACACTGTGTCCGAAAAGATTTTCTATCTCTTGGCTGACATTAACCCTGTGGTTACTCACAAGGTGTCTCTTTTTGCCCTGGCAGCACAGAAAATCCGGGCAAAACTAATCTCTGATATTGCAGTTGACTGTGCTGGGGATGCTTTCAACTAATAGTGGCTGTTTGTGTAGTTTTAATAATGCTGTATCTATTTGCTTTTACTTGGTTTTTAATTACGCAGGTATGAGTCTATACATTATGTAGTATTTTAAAGGTGCATCTTGCCATCGATATATGTAGCATTTTAATGATTTATAGCAAGAGTCCACAAATGTTTTAAATAGAGGGCCAGGTCTTAGTCCCTGAAACTGTTGGAGTGCCGGATTATAATTTGAAAAAAACATGAATGAATTCCTATGCAGACTGCACATATCTTATTTGTAGTGCAAAAACCACTTAAAAACTATACAATAATTAAAATGAAGAACAATTTTAACAAATATAAATGTATTAGTATTTAAATGGGAAGTGTGGGCCTGCTTTTGGCTGATGAGATAGTATTGTTGTTGTTGTTGTGTGCAACCTAAGTCATTACAGACTTAGATTGACCCAAAGCGAGGGCCGGGTAAATGACCTTGGAGGGCCGCATTCGGCCCCCGGGCCTTAGTTTGAGGACCCCTGATTTATAGGATCTTATTGTGTATTTAATAATCTGGTGTTCATGTATTTATTTATTTATTTGACTTGCCTTGTATGTGAAAGACCTATGGTCTAAGCATCAAATAAACTACAAACCATCTAGAATGCTAAGATCTTCTGGGGAGGCTCTGCTCTTGCTCCCGCCTTCCTCAAAGATATGGTTGGTGGGGACGAGAGACAGGGCCTTCTCGGTGGTGGCCCCTCGACTGTGGAACGCCCTGCCTAGAAAGATAAGATTGGCTCCCTCCCTCCTATCCTTTTGAAGAATGGTAAAAACCTGGTTTTTTGAACCGGCCTTCCCAAATATGGCATAGATATATGATATTATGGACAATTGATGACACAACCGGACAATAATTTGAGATGGAGATGCTTTGACAATGTTTTTAAAATGATGTGTATGATTTTTATGTTTTTATATTGCTGTTAGTATTTTGAAGTATTTATCATTATTTTAATTTGTTGTAACTGTACCGGCATCGAATTGTTGCCTATTGTTAACCGCTCCGAGTCGCCCTTGGGCTGAGAGGGGCAGTATATAAATGTAGTTTTAAAAAAGAAAGAATAAAGTATATAATTTTATTCAGTCAATCAAATTATCAGAGGATGATCTGAAACCTTGTAGGGCAGGCTGAAATGCCAATTCAAATTAGGACTAGTCTGTTAACAAAAATATAAGAAAGTTCTGGAGTTTTTGCTTAGCTGCTAGGCTTTTACTATGATGTTAAGCTCCTCCAGCACCCTTTGGTTTCTAATATAAAAATTCAGCCAAAGGGTGCTGGAGGAGCTTAACATCATAGTAAAAGCCCAACAGCTAAGCAAAAACTCCAGAACTTTCTTATCATATTTTTGTTAACAGACTACTCCTAATTTGAATTGGCATTTCAGCCTGCCCTACAAGGTTTCAGATCATCCTCTGATAATCTTGATTATTTATTGGAAGCACCACCTCCAGAGTCAACCACAATATTGGCAAAACCTTTTCTCTTCCCAGATTTGGAACAATGGTTGAACTTTCTTTCATAAACATGGTGTGGAAAACCTATGTCTTTCCTGATGGGGTTAGGTTACATAGCCAGTGCTGGGATGGGAATTGCAATTTGACAATATCTTGAGGGATCACAAGTTACCTAACCCTGGTTGAAATCAAAATATCAAATTGTGGGCCAAGTACTAGTTTTCTTGCAGAGTACTGACAAGGCTGTTGGTGGGAGAAGATGCTATGCCATGTTGGGGCCTGGCAATCCGAAAAGGGTCCTGGATCTTGACTATCATATATATTCATGTATAATGTATTGGCGGAGGCTTTCATGGCCGGAATCACTGGGTTGTTGTAGGTTTTCCGGGCTATATGGCCATGTTCTAGAGGCATTTTCTCCTGACGTTTCGCCTGCATCTATGGCAAGCATCCTCAGAGGTAGTGAGGTCTGTCAGAAGTAGGAAAATGGGTTTATATATCTGTGAAAAGACCAGGGTGGGACAAAGGACTTTTGTCTGGATCAAGGTGGTCTGTTTCAACTGACCACCTTGATTAGCATTAATGGCTTGGAAGTGCCAGGGGGAATCTTTCTTTGAGAGGTGATTGTTTACTCTCTGTTGTTTTGCTGTTGTAATTTTTGAGTTTTTTAATACTCCAACCAGAGAAGTCAGTCATAGCAGAGCACCTGATGAACCAACCTGGACACAACATATTATTTGAGAACACAGAAATGTTGGACCACTCTCACAACCACCATGTCAGACTACACAGAGAAGCCATTGAAATCCACAAGCATGTGGACAATTTCAACAGAAAGGAAAAAACCATGAAAATGAACAAAATCAGACTACCAGTATTAAAAAAACTCAAAAATTACAACAGCAAAACAACAGAGAGTAAACAATTGGGCACATCAAATCACCTCTCAAAGAAAGATTCCCCCAGGCACTTCCAAGCCATTAAATGCTAATCAAGGTGGTCAGTTGAAACATTCACACCTAGCTCCAGCAGACAAGAGTCCTTTGTCCCACCCTGGTCTTTCCACAGATATATAAACCCATTTTCCTACTTCCAACAGACCTCACTACCTCTGAGGATGCTTGCCATAGGTGGAGGCGAAACGTCAGGAGAAAACGTCTCTAGGACATGGCCATATATTCATGTATAATTCAACCTCATTTAAAAATCAAAGATAGGTTTTGTGGCCAAAATTATGGATTTTGATATGACTCATGGATAAATTGAGGGTCATTCCATGGAGAGGGTCAAACTGCCAGACAGCTGCCAATGACTACTGCCATTTTCCCTCCCAGGCATTTAAAAAGACGAGAAATTGTATCATAGCAGAAAGAGTAGAATCATAGAATCATAGAGTTGGAAGAGTCCTCATTGGTCATCCAGTAGAGGGGTGAATGAATACATCTTTTAGGTTCTCCTGGAATGGACAAAGCACTAGTCTTTCTCCACTCTACTCAAAGAAGGAGATTGTTGCTTTTTCAACAAGAGTTACAACACAGTTCTTACGTTGACCCATGGATAAGTTGATCCAAATATTTTTGGTGGATTTTTCAACTAAAAGTGCTAGACTTAAACATGTGTATATACAATATGTTGAATATGTTTTATGTCTTTGGGGCTGAACAGCTCTGACTCCAATGTTTTTATCTAAGGAAAACAGGAATAGCCAGATCCAGCTGCATTCACATCAGGGTCACCCTCAAGCATTTTAATAGGAAGCAATTAGACTCAAATTACATATCAAATACTGTGGGAATCCATCTGTAGTTCTTCCTACTCACAGCTCTATAGGTCCACTCAAAAGGCGAGTAGCATAAGAGGCTTTCCTATATAAAGCCTACTCTGAGTCTCATGAGAGGAGGACCTCTGCAAGAGTTTGGGTTCCTGGAAGATTTCAAATCTTGCAGGAGTCTGGAATTGTGTTTACTTTGAGGTAGCCTTTCTATAGACTTGACATAAGTATACTGATTGCTCTTAAGCTGGCCTGGCAACAAAGAGAGTTTCCTATATTGATGTTTGAGTAGCGGGACACACCCTGGACCTAGTCTTTATTGTAGACGGGGGCAATGTCAGTCTGAAAGAGCAAAAATTCTTCCATTGTCATGGACTGACCACTACCTGATCAGTTTTAGATTAACCATAGCCTCAAATCTCTGCAGGGGAGAGGATCGATTAAGATGGTCCATCCTAGGTGGCTTATAGATCTGGATGGATTCCTGATGTCTCTTGGGGTCTTCCTGTCATGGTGGCTGACAATCCTGTCAACATCCTGGTTGAACTCTATAACACCAAGATGGCCAGGGAAGTAGACACAATTGCCCCTGAACATCCCCCCTCATCACGTAGAGCCATCCCAGCTCCTTGGTTCACTGAGGAGTTGGTGGAGATGAAATGGTTGAGACAGAGGCTAGAGCAGTGGTTCTCAACCTGGGTTCCCCAGATGTTTTTGGCCTACAACTCCCAGAAATCCCAGCCAATTTATCAGCTGTTAGGCTTTCTGGGAGTTGAAGGCCAAAAACATCTGGGGACCCCAGGTTGAGAACCACTGGGCTAGAGTGTCTCTGGTGGAGGACTCAGAATGTGTCCAACCAAGCACGGGCTAGAGCCTCACTTAAGGCCTACTCCACAGCAATGAGGGCAGCCAGAAAAGCTTTCTAAACTGCCCACATTGAGTCTGCAACAAATAGACCAGCTGAATTGTTCCGGGTGGTCTGGGAGCTCCTTCATCCTCGCGAGGGGGAGGGGACCCCTGACCATCTGACAACTCGATGTGGCAAGTTCGCATAATCATTTTGCAGACAAAATCGCTCAGATACGTTCCGACTTAGACACCATTTTTAGTGCAGTATCAAGTGAGGCACCTGCTTGTCCAGTTTTGATGGATTCATTTCAGACTCTTCAGCCTTATGGCATGGACAAGATCCCTGGAGCGGTGAGAGCAACCATGTGTGTACTGGATCCTTGCCCTTCTTGGCTTATCAAACTTGCCAGTAGGGGATTAGTCAAGTGCTTTGCGAGGATTATAAATGCCTCAGTGGATCGGGGGCAAATTCCACCTAGCCTAAAATAGGCAATACTATTTATTATTTATTTTATTCACTATATTTATATCCTGCCTTTCTCGATCCGAAGGAGACTCAAGGTGGCTTACAACATAGGCAATAATTCAATGCCTTAAAAACGATATTCACTGGGTTGTTGTAGGTTTTTTTTTGGGGGGGGGGGGCTATATGACCATGATCTAGAGGCATTCTCACCTGACGTTTCACCTGCATCTATGGCAAGCATCCTCAGAGGTAGTGAGATCTGTTGGAAGTAGGAAAGTGGGTATATATATCTGTGGAATGACCAAGGTGAGACAAAGGACTCTTGTCTGCTGGAGCTAGGTGTGAATGTTTCAACTGACCACCTTGATTAGCATATAATGGTCTGACAGAGCCTGGGGCAAACTTTTGTTGAGAGGTGATTAATGTCCTTGTTTGTTTCCTCTCTGTTGTGCTGTTGTAATGTTAAAGTTTTTTAATACTGGTAGCCAGATTTTGTTTATTTTCGTGGTTTCTTCCTTTCTGTTGAAATTGTCCACATGCTTGTGTATTTCAGTGGCTTCTCTGTGTAGTCTGACATGGTGGTTGTGAGAGTGGTCCAGCATTTCTGTGTTCTCAAATAAAATGCTGTGTCCAGGTTGGTTCATCAAGTTCCCTGCTATGGCTGATTTCTCTGGTTGAAGTAGTCTGCAATGCCTTTCATGTTCCTTGACTCGTGTTCGGGCAATGCTGTGTTTGGTGGCCCCTATTTAGACTTGTCCACAGCTGCATGGTACACGGCAGACTCCTGCAGAAGTGAAAGGATCCCTCTTGTCCTTTGCTGAATGAAGCGTCTGTAATGCTACCACTGAAATTGTAAGCCAACCCTTATGAATTTATCTTGTTTTTACATTATGTATTTATCATTTTCTAATATCAACAAGTCTTGATAAGTTACCCATAACTCATTTACTTTTTTGTAAACTCTAAATAAAGTTTCCTGCATTGAAATCCATAATGGAGTTCAGAGAAAAGGTAATGTATCTTTTCCAAATTCTCAAAATACTATGTCTTGTAAAATGATTATTAGTATTAGTATTTGCATTAAGCTTGCTGATCCACAAAAAAATATGCCACTCAAACCTCAGGTCATGCCCTTCCAGTTTTAGCAATCTATCATTACCTGACACTAATTACTCTTTATGCTAAATTAAACAATTTACAAAATATCTTTTCAAATCCAATAAACCAGGTCCTCTCCTTTACTTCCCAGCAAAGACAAAACTGGAGCCTTTCTCTCCCTTGAGATCATAGAATCATAGAATCATAGAATCAAAGAGTTGGAAGAGACCTCATGGGCCATCCAGTCCAACCCCTGCCAAGAAGCAGGAATATTGCATTCAAATCACCCCTGACAAATGGCCATCCAGCCTCTGCTTAAAAGCTTCCAAAGAAGGAGCTTCCACCACACTCCGGGGCAGAGAGTTCCACTGCTGAACGGCTCTCACAGTCAGGAAGTTCTTCCTAATGTTCAGATGGAATCTCCTCTCTTGTAGTTTGAAGCCATTGTTCCGCGTCCTAGTCTCCAAGGAAGCAGAAAACAAGCTTGCTCCCTCCTCTCTGTGGCTTTCTCTCACATATTTATACATGGCTATCATATCTCCTCTCAGCCTTCTCTTCTTCAGGCTAAACATGCCCAGTTCCCTAAGCCGCTCCTCATAGGGCTTGTTCTCCAGACCCTTGATCATCTTAGTCGCCCTCCTCTGGACACATTCCAGCTTGTCAATATCTCTCTTGAATTGTGATGCCCAGAATTGGACACAATATTCCAGGTGTGGTCTAACCAAAGCAGAATAGAGGGGTAGCATTACTTCCTTAGATCTAGACACTATGCTCCTATTGATGCAGGCCAAAATCCCATTGGCTTTTTTTGCCGCCACATCACATTTTTGGCTCATGTTTAACTTGTTGTCTACGAGGACTCCAAGATCTTTTTCACACGTACTGCTCTCGAGCCAGGCGTCACCCATTCTGTATCTTTGCATTTCATTTTTTCTGCCAAAGTGGAGTATCTTGCATTTATCACTGTTGAACTTCATTTTGTTAGTTTTGGCCCATCTCTCTAATCTGTCAAGATCGTTTTGAATTCTGCTCCTGTTCTCTGGACTATTGGCGATCCCTCCCAATTTGGTGTCGTCTGCAAACTGGATGATCATGCCTTCTAGCCCTTCATCTAAGTCATTAATAAAGATGTTGAACAGGACCGGGCCCAGGACGGAACCCTGCGGCACTCCACTTGTCACTTCTTTCCAAGATGAAGAGGAATGATATGGCTCATTAATAATAATAATAATAATAATAATAACCACCACCATCATCATCACCACCATCACCACCATCATCATGATCTGTATTTGTAGACCGCTCTTTTTCATCAAAGGGACTCAGGGCGGTTGACTTGGGGTGGCTTACATATGGAACAGAACACAATCAATTAAAAAAAACCCCATTAAAATAAGAACATCCTAAAATACAACAATCGGATAAAAATGCAATTAAACATAAGAATATAAAACAGCAGTGTTGACATTTCATGAGACAATGTTCTACAAAAACCAATGACCAAAATTTTCTAAAATTAATAAATTAACCAAAAAATACAACTTAAATAAACCATAACAAACATTATTTATTTATTTATTTACACTATTTCTATTCTGCCCATATCAGCCTGAAGGCGACTCAGGGCGGCATACAAAGTCGGCACAATTCGATGCCATATATAAAATACATACATTGATAAAAAGCAAAAAAGAAACATTACAATCAGGGGCGGCTCATCCATTACGCAAAGTAAGCGGTCGCAGTATACTTTTTTTTTTTGCCAGGAGCGCAGAGGCGCCTCTGTAAATGCCCCTCGACCGCCACTTGAGGAGCGCCCCCTCGGCTCACAACAGCCCTAGCAGTCCGGGGAAAGCCTCGGCAACCCATTACACAAAGTAAGCATTTGCAGTATAGTTGATTTTGCCCAGGGGTACTCTTGAGGTGCTCTTGGGGAAAAATAGACCTTGACATATGCGAGTTGTAGTTACTGGGATGTATAGTTCACCTACAATCAAAGAGCATTCTGAACTCCACCAATGATAGACTTGAACCAAATATAGCACACAGAACTCCCATGACAAACAGAAAATATATATCAATGATTGGTTGGGGGGTGGGCGTCAAAATACTGTTTGCTTACTGTTGAAAATTACCTAGGGCCGCCTCTGATTACAATACATTTAGAAACATAAAAACAATGAATAATAAAAAATTTAAAAACTATGTCCTCTCGTTCAAATCTTCATCTGTTCCATCGTCTTGACCGTTCCTGGGTCATTTTCCGATTCAAGTTTGTCTGTTTATCCCGAGGTTCCAACATAATTATATAGCATAAATTAACAGGATAAAACATTTAAAATGTTTAGAAAGCTAAGATCTTGTTAAAAGGTGGAATCATTTCAATAGCTAACAGGCTAAAATTCCAGTATCTGGGCAGGATTTAACGTATCTATATGATGGTAAATATCAAGACAACAATGGCTTCAAACTACAAGAAAGGAGATTCCATCTGAACATGAGGAAGAACTTCCTGACTGTGAGTGCCGTTCAGCAGTGGAACTCTCTGCCCCGGAGTGTGGTGGAGGCTCCTTCTTTGGAAGCTTTTAAACAGAGGCTGGATGGCCATCTGTCAGGGGTGATTTGAATGCAATATTCCTGCTTCTTGGCAGAGGGTTGGACTGGATGGCCCATGAGGTCTCTTCCAACTCTTTGATTCTATGATATTAGTCTTTCTCCTCTCCATGCACCAAATTGCACAAGTGTGTTTTTAGCAACTTTTTAAAAGACAGGAGAGAGGGATCAGTTTCTAAGTCTTTTGGAAGGGAGTTCCAGAGGTGAAGAGTGATCATGGAGAAGCCCCTTCACTCCTCGTTCTCACCAGCCGTGCTTGAGACGGGGGTGGGACTAAGAGCAGGGCCTCTTCCACATGTTGCAATGCTTGAGCCAGTTTATATACAGATATGCAGTTTTGCAAATAGTCTGGGCCTAAACCGTTTAGCAGTGGTTCTCAACCTGTGGGTCCCCAGGTATTTTGGCCTTCCAGAAATCCCAGCCAGTTTATCAGCTGTTAGGATTTCTGGGAGTTGAAAGCCAAAAACCTCTGGGGACCCACATGTTGAGAACAACTGATTTAGGGCTTTATAGGTAAAGATCAGCTCTTTGTATTTATCCCGGATTCTTTGCAGTCCTGGGAGTTGTAGTTTTAGAAGATTTTTAACCTTCTGTATGAAAGAGTGCTGTTGCCTCACCAAAATACAGATCCTAGGGTTTCAAAGCATTGAGCCATGGCAATGAAAGTGGTACCAAACCAATTACTGAGAGTTGTAGTTTAACAAGGCACTCTTTGGCAGAGAAGGCTAAAGACCTTGTGAAACTTCAAGTCCCAGGATTGCATACCACTGAACCATGGTAGTTTAAAAGGTGTCAAACTGCATGAATTCAACAATGTATCTGCACTCTTTGCAGCTGAGGGGAGATTATTTTTTTGTTTTTCTGGTGATGTCCTCTATCTTCCTCTTCCTGTCTTGCTGCATAGCACAGCTCAATGTGCCTTCCAAAAAAATTTGTGTACTAAGAAGCAGGCATAGTCAAGATTTTTCCCATCTTGGTAAAATGCATTTCCCAATGAAGAACCCATTTTAGGAGACATGTGTGATAATGTCTTCAGTTTCTCCCTTGTCATATAAACAGTATATTTGTGTATACCTATAATTCACTTTTATTCAAGTAAATGAAGTACTGCTAATTTTAATCTTCTCCAGAACAGAAAAGAAGTCCCAATTCAAATTGTTGAATATTTTTTTTGCATCTAAAAATATCAATACTCGCTGTTTCTCATAATGCTAGTCCATGGATTCTATGATGTTTAATACACATCTCAAATTATTCTGCATTTGTTCCTCTGGTAGAAAACCAATTTGATATCCTAATAGTATCTTTATATTTCTTTCTGTTAAGATTGAAGCAATTTTTTAAAAATCATTTTACAAGAAAATGTGTATGTTGCTTTCCAGATTTTGGGGACCTTCTTGCTACTCCACATCTAATTTAAATTTCTTTGTAAAGACAAGCAAAGTTCTTCTTCAAACTTTTTTTGTACAATGCTTTGTGAACTGCTTTCTGGGCAGCATAGTTATTGACTTTCATGAGAACAAATTTTTGGAGGCAGGGTACAGAGGTCTATTTTGTTGTCTTGTGCTTTGTCCATATAGCAGCCTCATGTTTTAAAAGAGTGGGATGAGGCAGAAGCATCAAGTACACCATGAGGCAAGCATTTTTATTTATTTTTATTTATTTACGATATTTAATAATAATAATAATAATAATACTTTATTTATACCCCGCTACCATCTCCCCAAGGGACTCGGTGCGGCTTGCATGAGGCCGAGTCCAAAATACAACAATACAAGCAATAACAACAACAATACAAGCAATTTAAAAACAACAAAACAATGAAACAATAACACAAGCATTATCAAATGGGACAACACACTTGAAAAACTATGGGTAGGCCAAATGTAATTAAAAATTAAAATAATGCTGGACATGGGTGAAGGAAGTGATAGGGCGGTTTATGAAAACATACAAGCAGACCTAAAAACAATATGAAGTGCTTTGGAGGACAAAGAGTTATGGGATCACTATTCTGGGAAGGCACACTGGAACAACCATGTCTTCAAGCTCCTCTTAAAGAATGCCAAGCTTGGGGCATGCCTGATGTCCTTAGGGAGTGAGTTCCAGAGTCGAGGGGCCACCCCCGAAAAGGCCCTCTCTCTCGTCCGCACCAATCGCGCTTGCGATGCAGATGGGTGCGTAAGCAGGGCCTCTCCAGAAGATTGAAGAGATCGTGTGGGTTCGTATACAGAGATGCGGTCACAAAGGTAGGCGGGTCCCAAACCGTTCAGGGCTTTGTAGGTGAGAACCTGCACCTTGAATTGGATCCGAAAAATAAATGGCAGCCAGTGGACCTCCTTTCTCAAACCCGAAGGTGACTCAAGGTGGCTTTACAACATTTCCAGCCACATAATGTGGCCCTGGGCAATTCCAGAATTATCTCCACTTCATTTCTACATCTATCCTTTCCATGATCCGCCATTTCTGGGGAGAGATTTTGTTTCCATTGTAGTCCAGATGGTTGATTCAAGGTGCAGATCACAAACAGGCAACTTGGTTGAAAGGTTTAAATGTTTTTGAATGAACTCAGTTACTGAGCAACGAATACAAATATAATCTGAAAAATGGAGATGAAGGCTATAATGAGAATACAGGACATCAATATTAAAAACATGGTTGCAACATTGGGAGTGCCAGAGTAAAAAATGAAGGGTACTCCTATAGAATTGGGAATTTCAGCAGCATATTGTTTGTCACACAACTAGGTTACAAACAACACTTGCTAAAATAGCTCTTCTACACAACTATTAAAGTTACACGAGCCCTCCACAACCTTCACACTTCACTGGTCAGGGAAAGCTTAATGGGTCCAGATACACCAAAGTAAATGTTTGGTGATGGTTCAAGAGACGTTGTTAGTGACAAATGACAAACTGTGTTCCCATGATCATTAATTGTTTAATCTTCAATACACAGTTGTTCTCATCTATGCAAAAGAGTCTGCTCATATGAATACAGCTCCAGTCCATCCCTTGTTTGGGTATCAGCCAGCACGTCAATGACTTAAATCAAGAAATAGTTTTCTAAGATCTACAGAGACACTCGCTGGAACACCTCAGCAAGCGAGAGTCCAAAAGTAGCAGGCTCAAACCCAGAACCTCAACCAATGGTTGATACCAAATGAGAGACTCCCCCCTGGGCACACAGAAAACTGGGCAACTTGGAAGGCGCTGAACAGACTGCGCTCTGGCACCACAAGATGCAGAGCCAACCTCAAGAAATGGGGCTACAAAGTGGAGTCCATGACATGTGAGTGTGGAGAGGAGCAAACAACTGACCACCTGCTGCAATGCAACCTGAGCCCTGTCACATGCACAATGGAGGACCTTCTTGCAGCAACACCAGAAGCACTCCAAGTGGCCAGCTACTGGTCAAAGGACATTTAATCCACTACCAAACTTCACAAATTTTGTATTTTGTCTGTTTGTTTGCTTTGTTCTGTTAGAAATGTAATATAATTGACTGGTTGCCTTGACACGACAAATAAATATGAATACAGCGTGTGTGTCCCACTCTGTGCTGGTCATGGGCTATAATAAAGTCTTGATTGGTTGAAACAGCTATAAGCTCCTTTTACACCTCTCTACTCTATACATGAAAATTGGAGACTGGTAGAATTGGAAGTTATGTATAAAAACTCTTTCTTTAATTTTAGTCCTCACATGAGTTCTGAATGCTTTATGTCTTCTGAAATGGAAAAATCTAGCTCTTTTTATAATAGAAAGTAGTCTTGAAACATACTAGGGACAGAACAAGTGAAGTATGAGAAAGAACTGAGGGTGCATCTACACTGTATAAATAATGTGGTTTGCCCTCTAACTGCCATGGCTCAATGGTATGGAATCATAGGGATTATAGTTTTACAAGGCCTTTAGCCTTCTCTGCCAAAGCGTGCCAGGACTTCATCAAACTTCAGTTCCCATCATTCCATACCATTGAACCAGGGCAGTTAAAGTGGGTGTCAAACATTTGGGCTCTACAAAAAAGGCTAATTTGCCTCAAATGACAATGAATGACCAGTCTCTGAGAGAGGAGAGGAAGGCACAGTCTCAAAAAAAAAGGGAGAGAAAGGAGACGATCACACTAAGAATAGCTACTAGCATTACCATTCAAAAACATGTTAGATAATTTGTCCATTCTCAGAAAGAGCATGGAAATGCAAGGAAAATTTGGAGGACTAGAGATAGAAGAAGTTATCTTTTGGGCTCCCTAATGATTAATACATAATAATAATAATAATAATAATAATAATAATAATCTTTATTTATACCCCGCCACCATCTCCCCAAGGGACTCACATAGCAATTGTATAATAAAAAATCCTTATCTAGACATTTGTGTGCAGAGTATTCTCGCTTTCCTTTCGTTAATGTTCCTGGTCTCCCCATACCCTGAAAGCTTTTGCTTTTGCTGTGCTGTGATTTCAGTTGTGACTTCAGCTGTACAATATGCTTAATTGTGTCACCCATGCTCACAACCAGTGGTGGCTGGTAACCCCAGAATCTGTGGAGCAAGGAATCCTGACAAAGCAGATAGAAAAAAGCTCTTGTGAAGTCACATAAAAGTTTTGATCTAAACTGTTAAGGAGCTGTCCAATGTGATGAAATTATTTTAGCGATAGTACCTTGAATACTTCCTTGAAATTTTGGCATAGAAAAAACATAATGCAACATGTAGAACTTATCCTACCTTAGAACTGGTGTGACTCTACAATTATTTCACACATCCAAGTTGCAAACATGAGTCATCATTACTGTGTCCTGGCTTGATGTGCTTGTTGATATGATAAAACGTAGCATTTCACAGCCAACACTTTCTGTCCAGAAAAAGTCACAGTTAGTTGGTGGGAATCAAGCAATTTTACCTTGCTGTTGTTATTCTTCTTACTGCTGGCTGGGCTTTAATTTATAGTGACCATATAAATTTGAGATCTCCATGATTTTGCAAACTCAGTATATGGCTTCATTGAACAAATGAACCTGCATTTTTGGGCTACCTCTTTTCCTTCTATCTTTGATTTTACTGAACATTTTTGTTTTTCCTTCATTTTGCTATACTTATCATATGCTGTTTCGGAGCCCCCAGTGGCGCAGTGGGTTAAATCCCTGTGCTGGCAGGACTGAAGACCGACAGGTCGCAGGTTCAAATCCAGGGAGAGGCAGATGAGCTCCCTCTATCAGCTCCAGCTCCTCATGCGGGGACATGAGAGAAGCCTTCCACAAGGATGATAAAAACATCAAATCATTTGGGCATGCCCTGTGCAACGTCCTTGCAGATGGCCAATTCTCTCATACCGGAAGCAACTTGCAGTTTCTCAAGTCGCTCCTGACACGGAAAAAAAAATGCTGTTTCACTACCATTTCTCTTTTTGTTCCGTAAATACATCTGGAAAGTCTGGAAATTGTACTCTTACCTCTTTTCTCCAAGATACTCAAATGGATTTCTGAGTTCACCTCAGATGTCAGACACATGGGATTGTATCTTAAGTCTACATGTCAATTTTCCCTATTGATCCTTAGCCAATATGAGAGAAACACACCAGTCCTACCACCTCACATATGTCTGTTCAATTTACATCCTATCAAGTTCTTCAGTCTATTGGGAAGGATGCTTTTAAAGTCAGATAGAGAAGGCATGAGCAAACCTTTTTGTCTTGAGTCTGCAATGTGGACCTGGCTAGGAGAGCTGGGCTGGGAGGGAGGATGAACAGACACATTCTGGGTTTGATGGGCCTGGGAGGGGAATGGCCTGGGAGAGGGTGGGGCTGGGAGGGAGTGGGACAGGGCAGGGACCGGGTCATCCTCAAGTTGTCCTCCTCGCATAAGGATGAGACAGCTCACCCCATCCTTATGCTGGGAGGAAAACAAGACATGCGGTGACTGCCCTGATCCTCCTCCTTCAATCGTTGGGCTGTCCTCTTGGCATTATGCTGGGAGGAGGGTGAGACAGGCAATGGCTGAGAATGCTCCAGAGGGCTCTTAGCCACTACGTGTCTTCCTCAGGTCATCCTCTTGGCATAAGGACAGGGCTGCTCATACTATCCTTATGCCAGGAGGAGGGCGAGGTATGTGGTTGCTCAAAATGCTCCAGAGGGTTCTCAGCTACGGTGTAACTTCCTCCCTCATCCTTTCTGCATAAGGATGTGGTGGGCCACCACATCTTTATGCCAAGAGGACAGGGAAAATGAGGAGGGTTGGAGGTAAGCACTCAGGGGCTGCATCTGGCTCCCGGACCTTTGTTTGCCCATACATGGTATAGCTAGTAAGATTTGCTCAGTTTCCTGGCAGAGCTAGGAACTAAAACACACTGCAATCAGGTGGTTGTACCTAATGGGTTCAGAATCTGATGATTCTTGGTGAAAGCCCAGGTCAACATTTGTCAGTTGAAAGTCCAAAAGCTGACTCCTCCTGGTGCTTCAGGGTGAAGTTCATGGTGCTTCAGGGTGGCAACAGAGAGAAAAAGCTTTTGTAAAGTAAAGTAGAAAACATGATCAGAATTCATTTTAGAAAATCATGTCCTTGAAATTAAATTCTTCTCCCTGGAGAATGAAGTTCCAAAACTCTTAAGATCAGACAAAACCAGATGGGAGACCAGCATCCAGCCCCTACTCATTCAGGTAAAGTGAATGAATGGCAAACCATGTTGCCACAGAACACATGATGTTGGGTACCCCTTGGACAATAGCCCGAAAATTAGGGGATCATCAATTAGCCTTATTCAACTACCTACCAAACCCTGCTTTTTAGGTTCACCATGAACGTAGTTTCTGACAATCATTATACGGGAATAAACTGGACTAGAAAATGAAAGGCGGCCTTGGGATAGGAAGAACCTCCCATGGGAGGTTCCTAAGGTAACACATAATTAGGAGATTAGATATAGCTATAACATTAATGACATAGGAGTCAGGGATATCTGTGGAGGAGTGAGCAGGTTGGAGACATCCGAGCTATCTTTACATCTCTTGCTTACTAATCTGGTATTCCATCTGGTGTCTGTGGACAGACCATAAAGAAAGAATAACTAAGGAGCAATAACAATGGAAAATCTCATCACAGGGTGTTAGCTATTAGGACACAGTGTGGTGGCAAATCTTCATCTTTGAAAATCTCATCCGTTGCTGGCTGGACTGATCTTCTCCATGGCCAAGTGAGACTTTTCCACTGTGCTTGTTGGAAGGCTAGCATCTCAACTTTTTCTCCATGCTGACATCTTGGTGTTCTTCTGATTTGTTCCTTGGCTCACCCACATTTTCCATTTCCACATACTGCCGGGTGTTGCACCACAGACGTTCCAATGAAGGCATTTCAATTGCCAATTTTCCCAGCTTGTCACACCAGACAGTGTGAGAACTGCACATTTCAGCAACATTTTTCATGTGTTCATGATTTCATCCAACCTAGGTTGGGAACAAACATTGGCTACCAGAGCTATCATCATCATGGGCCTTGGAGATGTCAAAGGTAGGTAATATGAACTTATTTGAATTGCAGATTTTCTTCTGAGGTAAGTTAATTACCAGGCTTGGAAGATTCTGTACTGGGAAGATCCTTCTTTTGTTTGATGCTTAATTATCTGGGGTCAGAGGCCCCTTCTACACTGCCATATAAAATCCAGATTATCTGCTTTGAATTGGATTATATGGCAGTGTAAACTCATGCAATCCAGTTCAGAGAAGATAATGTGGATTACTGACTTTTATAATCTGTAGAAGGAGTCTGAGGTGGTTGAAATCAGAGTTTGGAAATAACATGTGGCTGGTTGCTTTTTGGGGGGAAGGGGGAAATGAGGATGGAACTAAATCACAGTCAAGTAACAGGCTGGTTTTTTTTAAAAAAAAATAAAAGGCAACCATATTCTAGTTGCCCCCCCCCCCCCCAATGTGATGGTGAAAGCATTGCTGAGAGGGAGCTGTGTGTGGGGAGACTAGGATGTGGAACAATGGCTTCAAACTACAAGGAAGTAGATTCCATCTGAACATTAGAAAAAACTTCTGGACTGTGAGAGCCGTTCAGCAGTGGAACTCTCTGCCCCAGAGTGTGGTGGAGGCTCCTTCATTGGAAGGTTTTAAACATGCCGGATGGCCATCTGTCGGGGGTCCTTGGAATGCAATTTTCCTGCTTCTTGGCAGGGGGTTGGACTGGATGGAAGTCTCTTTCAACTCTATGATTCTATGATTCTGCTTCTGAACACCCTTTAAAGGAATTTTACAGGAATCTTTCATGTTTTCATCCATACTCTTCTGAAGATTACTTTTACTATTAGAAATTATAAAGGAAGGTATCAAGGTGTACAACAAATAACACAACAAGGCATATTCAATCACTGCTGTAAGCAAGGACAGTGAGTTATTTTTTAAAGCATGTAATACAATGAGCATGTAATGGAATGAACTGCAAATAGTAATTTTCTAAGCCCTGCCTGAAATGTTTCACATTTTGGCCATTTTACAATTATTACAAATTAATTATATTTAATAATAATGATTATTTGAAAGGAAATGTATGAAAATGATAAACCAGTCATCATGTGGGTTAGGTGAGGAAGGCTGGTAGGTTGAAGAAGGGAAAACATATTTGGGGCAGGAGATTAGAATTATTTGGCGGGTAAAAGAGATTTTTTTTGTCATGTCAGGAGCAAATCACTTCTGGTGTGAGAGAATTGGCCGTCTGCAAGGATGTTGCCCAGGGGACGCCTGGATGATTTTTTGATGTTTTATCATCCTTGTGGGAGGCTTCTCTCATGTTTCCGCATGAGGAGCTGGAGCTGATAGATGAAGCTCATCCGCCTCTCCCCGGATTCAAACCTGTGACCTGTTGGTCTTCAGTCCTGCCGGCACAGCGGTTTAACCCACTGCGCCACCGGGGGCTCCTGGTAAAAGAGATGAAAATACAATTAGGGCCTCGTCATAAAGTCTAGGTGAAGCATCACTCTTTGCCTGGCTTCTTTGAGAAAGGAGAGGGGCAGTGGGGCGAGTTTGTTACCCCGTACACATCTCCCTCTCAGCAATGCTTTCACCATCACATGGGGGGAAGTGTGGTCCCCCTGGTGAGGCCCTGTGCTGGCTCCATTGCTGATGTGACACAGGAAGCCTGTTGTCGGGAAAGCATCCAGAAAGGCTTTCACCCTAGTTGGGCATGGGATCTCAGCTGGAAGTCACACAACGTTGTGTGATGGCTGATATGTCCTGTCCATTAGATAGGGTGGAAGTGTCCTAGGATGTCAATTCCCCCAATAGCTTGCTAGTATTAGGGGTAAAAAAAATCCTTGTGAAAGTTTAGTACTGCAAATAAATAAACTGTTATTATTTTGTATTGTCATAGGCTTTCATGGCCGGAATCACTGGGTTGTTGTAGGTTTTTTCGGGCTATATGGCCATGTTCAAGAGGCATTCTCTCCTGATGTTTTGCCTGCATCTATGGCAAGGTTATTAAGATCTTCAGGAGGGGCCCTGCTCTCGGTCCCTCCTCTTTCGAAATCGCAATTGGTAGGGACGCCCTTCCTCAGCTTGCCTCATGTCATTCCAAACACTTGCTTAAAAACAACTCCGGCCCAATTTACCTGTCCAAACGGATTCTCCCCTATGAACCATCAAAGTTAATAAGATCTTCTGGAGGTGCCCTGCTCTCGGTTCCACCTCTTTCGCAATCGCGATTAGTGGGAATGAGGGACAGGGCCTTCTCGGTGGTGGTCCCTTGGCTCTGGAACTCCCTCCCGATGGAGATTAGGTCTGCCCCTTCCCTCCTCACTTTTAGAAAGCTGGTAAAACATGGCTTTGGAATACTGCATTTGCAGAATGATGACTGAGTCAATAACTGCTGACCACACGTGCGGATGGCGATGAATTTATGATTTATTCTGACAAACTGATCTTTTGTAAGTTGTATAATTGTATTTTAATGTATTTTTGTACTACTGTATTATGATGTTTACTGTGGTTTATCTTACTGTATTTTAATCCTATGCTGTTAGCTGGCCTGAGTCCCTCTTTGGAGGTTGAGAAGACCGGGTTATAAAAGCTCGAAATAATAATAATAATAATAATAATAATAATAATAATAATAATAGGCATCCTCAGAGATTGTGAGGTCACAACCTCTGAGGATGCTTGCCATAGATGCAGGCGAAACATCAGGAGAGAATGCCTCTAGAACATGGCTATATAGCCCCCCCCCCCCAAAAAAAACAACCCTACAACAACCCACTGTTATTATTTTTCCAGAGAGAATACCTCTAGAATTTTTTAGATCTTCCAACATGACTCTGTTTGTAAAATACAGCTTTCTCATTGAGTACAATACCTTTTTGGTTTTGCAAAATTGCTTGAATATCTAGGGGGTGTACAGAAATAATAAACTTAATTCTTGATAACCTGTAAGATTTCCTCTGTTTGATGCATCCATTTCCTCTGATCTTATCCTCTGATCTTATCCATTTCCTCTGATCTTATCAGAGGAGGCTGAGCATTGAAAAAATAGATTGCATATGTTCAGAAGTAGTCTTTTTATCAGTGTTTATATATATTGCTCCTTTTGAAGAAAGTATTTGCAAAAGAACCCCCCTTTTCAAACAACGACAACAACAACAATTTCCTAAGAAGAGAGTGGATTCAGTCTCTGCCTGTCAAAGTTTGGGATTAATCTTTCCAGTTTTTTATAATTATGATATGCAAAACTCTTTTGATTACAAGCTCATCGTGAAAGCAAAGCAATCCTGCGTCCTTCGTAATGAGGATTAGTAGAATTTACATAATGAGGGAATGATAGAATCAAAAGCTGCATGTCAAGATAGGAAACTAAATAAAAAACTTACATGTGCTTTTTAAAGTGGTTAGACTCTGGTTTAAGTAATTATAATACCTTTAGATAAAATTGTTATGGTGCATATTTCTCTCTCCTGAGAAAAAACTGCAAGTCATTTACAAGATCTGGAGCAAAAGAAACTGTAACAACATCAAGCGGTGGGAATGGATGAATAAATTTATGTATAGGTAAAGGTTTTCTCCTGACATTAAGTCCAGTCGTTTCCGACTCTGGGGGTTGGTGCTCATCTCCATTTCTAAGCCGAAGAGCCAGCGTTGTCCATAGACACTTCCAAGGTCATGTTTTTTTCAATGCTCAGCCTCCTCTGATAAGATCAGAGGAAATGGATGCATCAAACAGAGGAAATCTTACAGGTTTTCAAGAATTATATAGCATTAGTAAACAAGATGTGTTTAGGTTGCATGAGACTCAGAGGCCCTTTCTATAGTCTCCCATCCCCTGTATTTTTACCCTTCTCTGACACCCCATTTATTCTAACCAAAAGAAATCCCTCATGTCTAATGGGGTAGGGACAATAGATGAGAGAGAAAAAAACAAGATTTTAAATTATGCATTATCGTCGCATCATTATATTGTATACATTGTAAAATTAATAAAATTAATAAATAAGTAAACATAATTTAAATATAATTTAGCGTAAGACACATTTGAGAATATGGGACAACACCATTTTGCTTTTAGCTCTTTCTTGGGTGTCTTAAGGGAAAAGAAGGCAGAAAGTTGGGTTGTTGTAGGTTTTTTTTGGGCTATATGGCCATGGTCTAGAGGCATTCTCTCCTGAAGTTCCACCTTCATCTATGGGAAGCATCCTCAGAGGTAATGAGGTCTGTTGGAATTAGGAAAAAGGGTTTATATAACTGTGGAATGACCAGGGTGAGACAAAGGACTCCTGTCTGCTGGACCTAGGTGTGAATGTTTCAACTGGCCACCTCGATTAGCATACAATGGCTTGACAGAGCCTGGGGCAAACTTTTGTTGAGAACCCAGTGATTCCAGCTATGAAAGCCTTCGACAATACAAGGCAGAAAGTTTTTTTTAAAAAAAATACTGTAAACTGAAAACGATTTGTGAAGCTCCCAGTTGTTGCAGTTAGATTGTGAGCAGAACTTCTTGCTCCATATTGCCCTTAGACTAATTGAAATTGGTTCAAACACAGGTTTGGTTGAAAATTGCTAGTGTGGTTTCTGGGCAAAGTCTATAGGACTCTGAGGTAGGGTGGATGGGAAGGTTACTTCTTTCCTAACAGAAACTTTGTGTCTGTAATAGCTGTATTTGCATGGAAAGAAGTCTTGAAACTAGATTCTTTGTTCAGATTCACAATCTTCTTGATCTGTTCTGAGATCTATCTCCTAATAAAGGGCTTGTCTACATGGGACACAAACCCTGAATCGGGCCAGAAGTCATTCCTGGATATATAGATAACATCCAGGGACTTCTGCCAATCTAATGTAGGATAATATTGTTTAACCTGGTTTTACCCTGTGTCAGCAGAAGTTGGGGAAAGACCATGGAGCTCTGTCCAGTTGGGCTGATGTTAGGAAAGGTGCCCGCACCTCTCTCCAAGTCACATAAGTACCTTTCCTGAAATTGGGCCAGCTGCCTTCGAAGGTACTGGAGTTGTAGTTTCAAGACATAATTATGATCCTCTTGCAGAGAATAACAAATGAGTGAGTTAATTCTATAACCTCTTATGCAGGAGGTTGGGGACTCACCACTTCATCACATTTGCTAAATCCCACTGAGTGCTACACTTAAAATCTGGGAAGTCACTATTGTCATGAAATTAGTTTGGCTTCAATGTAGGCTAGAGCAATTTTTTTGCGTATTTTAAGTATGAGGGCCAGCATTCTTTTAAAACATTTCATGAGGTGTTGGGGAAGTGGATTTTTTGAAATCATCTGGATGTTTGGCCATTTCTGTAATGTGATGGCATTAGTTGCTCCCAGGTTTACAATGAAACGTTTCCCCAGTTTGTGGGAGAGAAAATTGTGAGAAGAGCCAAAAGGACCATCCCTCAAGAAAGGACGAGCCACTGCAAGGCAGTACCCCCAAGTCCCATATCCTCGAGGCGTCCTAGAAGGATACCGTGGTCAACGGTATCAAAGGCCGCTGAGAGGTCCAGCAGAACTAACAGGGACACACTCCTCCTGTCGAGTTCCCGGCGAAGATCATCTACCAAGGCGACCAAGGCTGTCTCAGTTCCATGTCCCGGTCTAAAGCCAGACTGTGCCGGATCTAGATAATCAGTGTCTACCAGAAATCCCTGGAGTTGTGTTGCCACCACATGTTCCACGACTTTGCCCAAAAAGGGGAGATTGGAGACTGGCCGATAGTTGTCGAATCGAGTGGGGTCCAGTGATGGCTTTTTCAACAGCGGTTTTATAACAGCTTGTTTTAAGCTCGCTGGAAACTTTCCTGTTTTAACTGTTTTTATAATTTGATGGCGTATGTCTTATTGTTATGTCCATGCAGCATTGAATTTTGCTGGAATTTGTAAGCTATCTTGAATCCCCAGAAGGCTGAGGAAGGCAGGGTAGAAATCAAGTAAATAAATAATAAATTCTTTTGATAGGTTAACTGAATGAAAATTACTTTTGTTGTTGAATTTCGAGCAACTCTACACAAGTGTATAGCCAAACCCAGGAATCACAGTACCTTCAGCTAGACTGCCACTGGAAAATTTCTGTTTTATTTTTTTAACCACTTCCCTGTAATATTGTTGCTGTTCACTCGTTCAGTCGTCTCCGACTCTTTGTGACCTCATGGACCAGTCACGCCAGAGCTCCCTGTCGGCTGTCACCACCCCCAGCTCCTTCAAGGTCAGTCCAGTCACTTCAAGGATGCCATCCATCCATCTTGTCCTTGGTCGGCCCCTCTTCCTTTTGCCTTCCACTTTCCCCAGCATAATTGTCTTCTCTAGGCTTTCCTGTCTCCTCATGATGTGGCCAAAGTACTTCAACTTTGTCTCTAGTATCCTTCCCTCCAATGAACAGCCGGGCTTTATTTCCTGGAGGATGGACTGGTTGGATCTTCTCGCAGTCCAAGGCACTCTCAGAACTTTCCTCCAACACCACAGCTCAAAAGCATTGATCTTCCTTCGCTCGGCCTTCCCTAAGGTCCAGCTCTCACATCCGTAGGTTACTACAGGGAATACCATGGCTTTGACTATGCGGATCTTTGTTGCTAGTCCCTGTAATATACTGATGCGTATATCCATGACCATTTGGCAGCTGGACTGTGACAGTACACAGGAAATGATAACAAAGGGGCTGAAAGTGGGAGTTCCAATGGAAATGATGTGGTTTCCTCTCCTAGAAAAATATTTGTTTACCAGGTGTGTTTCATAATTTTTAAAAGTTCTCCAGCTAGGGATGTCCTGACAAGTGCTCCACATTTTCTGGTTCTGGTTTTGGGTCCTGCATGGGATACACTCTGATCGGCTGCAGTGCATTAATTGGCTTATTCTAGATGTTCTGGTGAGTTTTTAAAAATGTTTTTTTAAAAAACATTCTGCTTCTGGGTCGAAGCACACTGCAGTGTGCCTTGTGGGTGTGCATTTTGTGGATACTTCCACTCTCAAGCTGGCTTCAAACTGCATTGTAGTGTAGCTTCGTCCCTTATGAACCTGCTAGGACTCGTCTGGGGAGGCCCTGCTCTCGATCCCGCCTACGTCACAAATACATTTGGCGGGGACGAGAGACAGGGCTTTCTCAATGGTGGCCCCTCCGCTATGGAATGCCCTTCCTAGGGACATTCGATCAGCCCCCTTCCTCTTAACATTCTCGAAAAGAGTCAAGACCTGGCTGTTCGAGCAAGCGTTTGAAAATGCAATTTAAAAGACATAGGAACTTGGAATGACTGGATGATGAGATGGATAATGTTTTAATTAGGAGATGCAAATGGCTTATTTTTCATTACTTTTGTTTGGTTTTATACTATGTATTAATGTTTTAAATGTTTTATGATGTTCTTTGGCATCGAATTGTTGCCTCTGTAAACCGCCCTGAGTCGCCTGAGGGCTGAGAAGGGTGGTATACAAATATAGTAGGGCTGGGCGGTTTCATTCGTTAATTTCATAATTTGTTATTAATTCATTATTTTTTTTTATAACGAAGCGATATTGAACCATTCAGGAGCAACTAAAAAATGAAACGAATTTTTCCAATTCGTTTCGTAATTGTTTCGTAATTGTTTTGTTATTATTTACGCATGTCTGGTGCAAGTTTTAGGGTTGCTGTTTGTTTTGTCAGTGAAAAAAAATATAATTATCACACCAACAGTCAACAACAGAGGGAGAGGGAAGCTTCAGAAGTTCCCCCTGTCCCATTTGGAGGTTTTTTTAGCGTATTGCGCGATCGCGGCCGCCATTAACGAATCGATTCGTAATCGATTCGTAATTGTTTCGTAATCGTTTTGTAATTTCCAAAATTTCGTAAATATCGAACTTTTTTAAAGAAAAATTTCAGAATTCTTTTAAATAACGAAACGCAAAAACCCCCTAAAAACGAATCGAGTTTAGAAACAAATCTTTCCGTGGTTGGACAGCCTTAAAATATAGTAAATAAATAACTAAATAAAATAGTGTCTATGTAGAAGTAAATTGAGAATAAAGAGAGACAGTGGAAAGGAGAAACTGGGACATTTTTAATGCAGCTGAGAAAGTGAGGTGACAGAGGATTAATTCGTATTGCCCCTTTCAAATTGGGACTGTTGGATGGTATGGGATTATATCTGCCTAAAAGTTTTAACTTCAGGCCAGAGAGAGGCTTCATCTGCTGAAGTCCTGCTTACTCACCATTTGAAAACACCACTCCCTAAGACATATAAGTAGCTGGCAACAGGAAAGAATACAAATGATGACAGGAATTGAACTAACACAGCAATTTGCTTGAGGGGATTTTTCTCTCTCTCCTCTCTTTCAAAAAAGAGACCCAAAGGCAGGGAAAAGAAGATAATTGCAATTCAACCAGCATTTCGGGGTAGGAGGCCAGATGTGCGACGGGACAATTTATTTGACAATTAATACTGTAGCATTCTCCCAGCAAGTGGGTGTTGCTAGTAAAGCAGCATGACTTGAATCAATTTGGCATTTAGTGGGTGGGAGAAAAAAATGACTGCAAATTACTGCACCAGCTCTGGGTTGTGCAGCAGGAAAGGTAGCTAAGAGAAGGATGTAAAATTCACCTGGCCCCCACACCCTTCCTCAGCTTGCCTCATGTCATTCCAAACACTTGCTGAAAAACAACTCCGGCCCAATTTACCTGTCCGAACGGATTCTCCCCTATGAACCGTCAAAGTTATTAACATCTTCTGAAGGGGCCCTGCTCTCGGTCCCACCTCTTTCGCAATCGCGATTGGTGGGAATGAGGGACAGGGCCTTCTCGGTGGTGGCTCCTCAGCTCTGGAACTTGCTCCCGTTGGAGATTAGATCTGCCCCTTCCCTCCTGACTTTTAGAAAGCTGGTAAAAACATGGCTTTGGAATACTGCATTCGCAGAATGATGATTGAGTCAATAACTGCTGACCACACGGGCGGATGGTGATGAATTTATGATCTATTCTGACGAACTGATCTTTTGTAAGTTGTATAATTGTATTTTAATGTATTTTGTACTATTGTATTATGATGTTTACTGTGGTTTATCTTATTGTATTTTAACCCTCTGCTGTTAGCCGGCCTGAGTCCCTCTTCGGAGGTTGAGAAGACCGGGTTATAAAAGCTCAAAATAAATAAATAAATGAATAAATCATACTGCCGGATTTCTTACAACCAAAGTCCAAAATATCTGAAGGATGAAAGACTGAGACTTGCAGATGTAGTCTTCATGATCTGGAGAAGAAGTAGGGGAGACATGCAATAGTCATATTTATTATGCTCCAAATCCAAAAGCTCTACACCAGTGTTTCTCAACCTGGGGGTCGGGACCCCTGGAGGGGTCACAAGGGGGTGTCAGAGGGGTCGCCAAAGACCATCAGAAAACACAGTATTTTCTTGTTGGTCATGGGGTTTCTGAGTGGGAAGTTTGGCCCAGTTCTGTCACTGGTGGGATTCAGAATGCTCTGATTGTAGGTGAACTATACATCCCAGTAATTACAACTCACAAGTGTCAATGTCTATCTTCCCCAAACTCCACCACTGTTAACCACTTGGCATGCATATTGAGTATCCATGCCAAGTTTGGTTCAGATCCATCATTTTTTAAGTCCACAGTGCTCTACCTGGATGTAGGTGAACTACCACTCCCAAACTCAAGGTCCCACCAAAGAGTTTTCTGTTGGTCATGGGAGTTCTGTGTGCCAAGTTTGGTTCAATTCCATCATTGGTGGGGTTCAGAATGCTCTTTGACTGTAGGTGAACTAAAATCCCAGCAACTATAACTCCCAAATGACAAAATCAACCCCCCCACCCAACCCCACCAGTATTCAAACTTGGGTGTATTGAGTATTTGTGCCCAATTTGGTCCAGTAAATGAAAATACATCAGATATTTACATTACAATTGATATCAGTAGCAAAATGACAGTTATGAAGTAGCAATGAAAATGATATTATGGTTGGGGGTCACTACAACATGAGGAACTCTATTAAAGGGTCGTGGCAATAGGAAGGTTGAGAAACACTGCTCTACACTTTTGCACTCTTCCCGGCTCTATTTAGAAATTTCATTGCACTTACCTGAGCCCGGACCCAGCCCTGATTCTGCTTTTCAGCCATGATATTGCTTTTATGTTGTTGTTGTTGAACTGTATGACGTTTTCATTTGACTGATTTTAATTTCTGTTGTTTTATGTGTGATTTGGGCTTGTCCCTATGTAAGCCACCCCGAGTCCCCTTGGGGAGATGGTGGCGGGCAGGCATGTAGCGGGGGAGGGGGGGCTTGGGGGTCTTCATCTCCCCCCTCCCCCGAAATTATCATGGTGGTCCGCGAGAAGGCCTTACTGGTGCATTATTTAAGCTGTTATGTTTATTCATGTCATGATCTGATCACCATACTCAATATATCCCATATGCATGGGGGTATTGTGGTAATGATACAAAAGGTTTGCTAGAGTAGACCCTCTTCCACTCAGACTCAGCCCCCCCCCCCGAATCAAACTCAGCCCCCCCCCCCCCCCCGAATCAAAATCCTGGCTACGGGCCTGGTGGCAGGGTATAAAAATAAAGTTGTCATTATTATTTATTAAACTTAATACAACCGATGGATCATTTTCATCTGCTGTTTTGACAGATACACTCTAAAATGAGCAATAGGTAGCCTACTACTTGAACTTTTCTTCAGCACACCACTAGCAGGGCTATTGGCTGTATCCTGCTTGTTAAAATAAAACACTTTAAAAGTAAAACAAAACCCAAAAAACCTTAAAGCCAATATATATATTTAAATCAGAGGCGGCCCTAGGTAATTTTCAATGGTAAGCAAGCAGTATTTCGCCCCCCCCCCCAACCAATCACTGATATATATTTTCTTGCTTTTTTTAAATTAATTTTTATTGGTTTTCATGTTTACAAACATACATCCATACTGGCATATTGATAACATATTGATTAGTTACCATATAGATCTTTACAGTGTTATCCATGACAATAAAATCAATTCTTAAATCTACCACTTCCTGTATTGGTTATCCATTCATTCCGAGAGTGGAGGGGGGGGGGCGGAAGGAGAGGGAGGGTGTGTGCAGAGGTTGAATTTGTGGAAAAGGGGGAAGGGAAAGGGGAGCTACATACATTCGTCCACTGGACTTCCCAACCTTCCACGAGGTAACTTAGTCTTGTTTGTTTTCCTTAAATTCTTTCTCTTTTAATAGCATTCGTCAACATTCAATTTTTATAACTTTATGTTTTTCCTTTCATTAAGGTAATTTCTAAGTGGTTGCCAATCTACTTTATTCACTGATATATATTTTCTATCTGTCATGGGAGTTCTGTGTGCCATATTTGGTTCAATTCCATCATTGGTGGAGTTCAGAATGCTCTTTGATTTTAGGTGAACCATACATCCCAGTAACTACAATTCATATATGTCAAGGTCTATTTTCCACCAAGAGTGCCTCAAGAGCGCCCCTGGGCAAAATGAACTATACTGCGAGTGCTTACTTGGCGTAATGGGTTGAGCCGCCCCTGATTTAAATACAATTTGGTGAAAGGGAGAAAAAGCTGTTGCATCTTTTAAAAAGAAAAGGGCAATTCATCCATATAGGTTGATACTGTATGTTTCTAATGCTCTTCCATATGAGGCTGTGCCCTTAATGAATACAAATATATAAAAATTCAGTATGCCAAAATAATTTAATCCACACACAGTGGAATAAAGAGCCAAGTTTTCTGTAGGTACAATTACCTTCTAAGTTCCTGCTGAGCGTGAGACAGTCTCTTGATTAAATTAATTGTTTGTAATTAATTGACAGGTAAATGATATTCATTATATTGTCGACGGCTTTCATGGCCGGAATCACTGGGTGTTTGTATGCTTCTAGAACATGGCCATATAGCCCGAAAAACCTACAACAACCCAAATATTCATTATTCTGATTGTGTTGCTTATGTTGTTAATGCTCTTGTAAGCTATATTATTATTATTATTATTATTATTATTATTATTATTATAACTTTATTTGTACCCCGCTAGCATCTCCCGAAGGATTCAATGCGGCTTAAAACAGGCCGAAGCCCACACAATACAACAATACAATACATAGCAAATAAAACAGTTAAGCAGAAAACAAATACAGTAGCAATACAACAAGACATTATTAAAAACTGAGCCGGCCGGAGTAGGGGTACAGGATTAAAAGTGCTGATGTGTCGGAGGGATATGGGATTATAGTATAAGTGCGGTGTGCAGTGTGCGGTGGTCTTGGAACTGACTAAAGTGCTTCTGGGATTTGGAACTGGGGTTTCTAGTTTGAGAAGGCACATTTGAACAGCCAGGTTTTCAGGTTCTTTCTGAAGACTGCCAGTGTAGGGGCTTGTCTGAGGTCTTTCGGGAGGGCGTTCCAGAGGCGGGGGGCCACCACGGAGAAGGCCCTGTCCCGTGTCCCCACCAAACGCACTTGTGACGTGGGCGGGATCACGAGCAGGGCCTCCCCAGATGACCGGAGTGAGCGTGTGGGTTCGTAGACAACGATGCGGTCACGCAGGTAGGGTGGTCCCAAACCGTTCAGGGCTTTGTAGGTAAGCACCTGCACCTTAAATTGGGCTCGGAAGATAAACGGCAGCCAGTGGAGCTCTTTAAACAGGAGGGTTGACCTCTCTCTGTAATGGGCCCCAGTTAACATTCTGGCTGTTGCCCGCTGGACCAATTGGAGTTTCCGAGCCGTTTTTAAGGGCAACCCCACGTAGAGTGCGTTGCAGTAATCCAGTCTAGAGGTGACTAAGGCATGGACCACCCCGGCCTATATCTATGTTTGATTTGGTAACAAGACCTGGTGTGGTTTTGCAAAGCACTTCTGATCCTCATAGGAGGGTTGTACTATAGTAAATTACAAATGCACAGCTGTGGAATAGTTAGACAGAAAAACTGGAGGAGGGAAGCAGTGTTTAACAAGGGGTGTGTGTGATTTGGAAGTACTGTTAAAGTTGTTGAAGTATTTTCATTGAGGTTGCATAGTATCCCTTTCCGTTTGTAAAGGAATGGCTTCTATTTAAGGACCAGAAAACTTGTCTCATATAAAGAGGATGCAAAAATCATGTATTTTCAGATACTGGTCGTCCATGTGACCCTCAAATTGTGCACCAAATTTTGGGATGGTCTGTTGTGAACATGCCTGGTGCCGATTATTTGCAATCCAGACCAAGCAGGCTTGGTTGAGCAAGAGCAAAATTTATCCCATTCAGATTTATTTTTTAAAATATTTTTTATTAAATACATTTTCTCTTTGATTATACATAAAAACAGTATACGGGTATATGATCCCATTCAGATGTATTTATTTATTATTTCCAACATTTCTACCCCGCCCTTCTCAATCTCCGAGGGGGGACTCAGAGCGGCTTACACTGGCAGCAATTCGATGCCACAACGAACAAACAGATATAACAATTTAAAGCGATATATAAACAGCAAGTGAAAAACAATTTAAAATGTTAAACATTTAAAACATTATTATCAATCCATATAGCCATTTCCTATCCAGTTCGACATCCAAAGTGCTGTCATGTCTATTGTCCAAAAGCCTGGTCCCAAAACCATGACTTCAATTTCTTCCTGAAAGAAAAGAGGGATGAAGCTGACCTGATCTCGCTGGGGAGCGAGTTCCACAGATGGGGGGTCACAACCGAGAAGGCCCATGTGAGAACGCCCATGAAATGCCATATAACACCAGTGCTGCAACATTTACATTGGCTTCCAACTGAGTACTGTGGCCTGTATAAGAGGTTAGCTCTGACCTTTAAAATTCTTTACGGCCAGGGTCCAGCGTACCTTAGGGCAGTGGTTCTCAACCTTCCTAATGCCGCGAC
Organism: Anolis sagrei; assembly: GCF_037176765.1. NCBI lineage: Eukaryota > Metazoa > Chordata > Lepidosauria > Squamata > Anolidae > Anolis > Anolis sagrei. The sequence continues at coordinate 56,129,894 of NC_090026.1, forward strand.
CCCTTAATACAGTTCCTCATGTTTTGGTGACCCCCAACCATAACCCTAACATTATGAATCGCCATGTAAATAATGATCTGCAGGATGTATTTTCATTCACTGGAGCAAATTTGGCACAAATATCCGGTATGCCCAAATCTGAATACTGGCGGGGTTGGCGGGGGGATTGATTTTGCCATTTGGGAGTTGTAGTTGCTGGGATTTATAGTTAACATGTAAACAAAAAGCATTCTGAACCCCACCAACAACGGAATTGAACCAAAGTTGGCACAGAGAACTCCCATGACCAATAGAAAATACTGGAAGGGTTTGGTGGGCATTGACCTTGAGTTTGTGAGTTGTAGTTCACCTACATCCAGAGAGCACTGTGGGCTCAAACAATGATGGATCTGGACCAAACTTGGCACCGATACTCAATATGCCCAAATGTGAACACTGATGGGGTTTGGGGAAAATAGACTTTGACATTTGGGAGTTGTAGATACTGGGATTTATAGTTCACCAACAATCAAGGAGCGTTCTGAATCTCACCAATGATAGAACTGGGCCAAACTTCCCACACAGAACCCCCATAACCAACAGAAAATACGTTGTTTTCTGATGGTCTTTGGCGACCCCTCTGACACTCCTTCGCGGCCCCCTCAGGGGTCCCGACCTCCAGGTTGAGAAACACTGCCTTAGGGACTGCCTCTCCTTCTCCCATCATCGGAGGTCGCAACGACCAGCCCAACGTGACTTACTCTATATACCGGGTCCTAGAGAAGTGCACTTGGAAAGTACCAGACGCAGGGCTTTTTCTATTTCTGCCCCTGCCTTATGGAATTCCTTGCCACCCTACATGAGAGCCATGCGTGACTTAGGGCCTTTTACTCTAGCACTTAAGACCTGGCTTTTTACTAAAGCATTCGATCTCTGTTAATTTTTAATTTCTGTATGTATGTATTTTATCTTTTACAATTTAGCTGTAAATCGCCTAGAGCATTCTCGGATGGAGGGCGATTAATAAGTAATTAAATATGATGATGATGATGATGATGATGATGATGATGATGATGATGCGAGCCCTGTGGGACCAAGAGCAGCCTCTCTTCGGGCGATCTTAGACTACGAGGTGGGACATAGAGGGAGATACGTTTGGACAAATAAGCTGAGCTGGCACCGTATAGGGCTTTATAGGCCAAGACAGCACTTGTGCTTGGAAATGGACCAGAAGTTCACAGAAGTTGGCAATTCCTATAAGATTTGGAGTTACGCAGAAGCCAAAAAATCTCATGAGAGGCCCTACTTCACATGTCTAGTCTTGTCCTGACTGTCCCTTATTGCCGATAAACCTAGTTTCCACATTAATTAAAGAGTTGCTACACAAATAAGTCAGGCAAACCACTACATAGAATTAAATATGAAAACTGAATCTAAAACCAGAGGAAATAGTATATATTCCAGGACTCCAGATAAGAAGGATGGTGGTGGTTAAGCTGCAGGAACTTCATTAAATACTTCCTTCTGAGAATTGGTTGACATTTGCCACGCCATGTTATGCAATAACAATGGGTCTGCCCTCAACTATGCATGGTGGCAACCTGTGATTTTAAAACAAACAAACAAACAAAATGGGCAATGAGTAGTGCCCATAATGAATGATTGATTTGTCCGGAAGGGTGAAACCTGTTCAGATTTTAGTGGGTCAGATCCACTTGGTTTGCTCCACAGGCTAGGCTATGCAAAAAATATTCCCTACTTTGATCGTTGCTCAAAATACCTAATAGTGAACTGAAGGCTAAAAAGTATGAAATAGGTTAATGAAAACATAATGCTGCTGCTTTGTTTATCCAATTCATCATTTTGTATTCTGATTGGGAGTCAGAGGGACCTCATCATCACGCTCGGCGGTGACCAAGGGAGCATTTGCACAGTTAAAACTTGTGCGCCAGCTGTGCCCATACCTTGGGAAGTCTGACTTAGTCACAGTAGTCCACACTCTGGTTACATCCCATATAGACTATTGCAATGCGTTCTACGTGGGGTTGCCTTTGAAGACTGTTCAGAAGCTTCAATTGGTCCAACGGATGGCAGCCAGATTACTAACAGGAGCGGCGCTCAGGGAGCATACAACTCCTCTGTTGCGCCAGCTCCACTGCCTGCCAGTTTGCTACCGGGCACAATTCAAAGTGCTGGCTTTAGCCTATAAAGCCCTAAACGGTTCTGGCCCAACTTACCTGTCTGAATGCATCTCCCTTTATGAACCATCTAGGATGTTAAGATCGTCTGGGGAGGCCCTGCTCTCGACTCCGTCTGCGTCACAAATACGTTTGTCGGGGACGAGAGACAGGGCCTTCTCAGTGGTGGCCCCTCGGCTATGGAACACCCTTCCCAGGGACATTAGATAAGCCTCCTCCTTTTTGACTTTCCAAAAAAAGTCAAAACGTGACTATTTGAGCAGCCATTTGAAAAGGCAGTGTAACAGACATAGGATTATGGAACAATTGGACTACGAGATCGGATTATGTTTTTATCTAGGAGACTTTTTTTACTACTGCTATGGTTTTAATTGATATGTTAATGTTTTTAAATGTTTTAAATGTTTTTTATGGTGCTGTTGGCATTGAATTGTTGCCATGTGAACCGCCTCGAGTCGCCTATAGGCTGTAGCAAATAAATCTAGCAAATAAATAAATAGAGCATGGATCCACTTTAAATCCAGGTTCTGCCTCCTGCAGAATTCTGAGGCTTGTAGTTTAGGGAGGAGCGTTTTAACTGCTCAGCCAGACAGGTCCTGGGCCTCACTAAACTATAAGCCCCAGAATTTTGCAGGAGGCAGAAACTGGATTTAAAGTGGATCCATGCTCTGGTGTGATAAGACCATCAGAGCTTTAAACTGAGGTCTCTTGCTAGTCTTGTTACTTGGTGTGTTTTGTTATTGGAGTTGATCCTATCTTTATGCTCTTTATGCGAGGCAAATTCTCTACAACAGAGCTATGGTAACTATCTTGAAAATGCATCTTTTTTACCAGACACATTGGAGTGGATATGAAGAACACATTCAGTTCCCAGAAAGATAAAATCCAGGTGATAAAAACATGCATAGAACAAATGCAATACAATACATGCCCAAGTACTCATGGCTTCATTTACCAATTTCTGACAAAATATCACCTCTCTGGCATTTTCTAGACTTGAAGGCACACAACAACAACGAACCTAACTAACTTGACTATCTCAACAACCAAAAGCAGACCCATGCTTCCAACTGAAATGCTGTTAGTTTATGCTGGTTAAAATTGTTCTTCATTTTAAATATTGTTTTGTTCTTTCATTTGTTTTCCATGACAAATAAGATATATTCAGTGTGCATGGGAATTTAGAATCATAGAATCAAAGAGTTGGAAGAGACCTCATGGGCCATCCAGTCCAACCCCCTGCCAAGAAGCAGGAACATTGCATTCAAATCACCCCTGACAGATGGCCATCCAGCCTCTGTTTAAAAGCTTCCAAAAAAAGGAGCCTCCACCACACTCCGGGGCAGAGAGTTCCACTGCTGAACGGTTCTCACAGTCAGGAAGTTCTTCCTCATGTTCAGATGGAATCTCCTTTCGATTGTTTCGCGTCCTAGTATCCAGTGAAGCAGAAAACAAGCTTGCTCCCTTCTCCCTGTGGCTTCCTCTCACAGATTTATACATGGCTATCATATCTCCTCTCAGCCGTCTCTTCTTCAGGCTAAACATGCCCAGCTCCTTAAGCCACTCCTCATAGGGCTTGTTCTCCAGACCCTTGATCATTTTAGTCGCCCTCCTCTGGACACATTCCAGCTTGTCAATATCTCTCTTGAATTGTGGTGCCCAGAATTGGACACAATATTCCAGGTGTGGTCCGAGCCAGGCATTGTCCCCCATTCTAAATCTTTGCATTTCATTTTTCCTGCCAAATTTGTTCATTTCTTTTTCAAACTGTATCCCACCCACTCGCTCAACAGTCTGAGGGCCTATGAACTGCCCTCTGTTGAAAAAGATTGATGACCCATGTTCTAGATCTTCTGGCACAACTGTATGATATTCTGGAGCTGCAAGAATTGAAGGACTTGAGTTAAGAGCTAGCGCGAGAGTGCAGGCCTTTAGGGCTTCAAAGGAGCAACCTTTGAGCATTGTGCCTCCATGCTTCATGCTCTTGTTTGCTTTGGGATATTACTGCCTGTTTACTCTTGTTCACTTTGAGGAACTATGGATTAGTTGATATTGTGTGTTTTTTATTCCTGGTATGTTTGGCTTCATGAAGAGAGAGAGGGAAAGAGAACAAGGGAGGGAGGTTGGAATGAGTACAGTATGAAGGAAAGGGGGAAAAAAACACCAATACAATATTTAAAACGGAGAACAATTTTAAAACATAAACTTAACAATATTTAAATGGAAAATCACAGGGGCCATTCAATCTAACCCCCTTTTGCCATGCAAGAAAAGCACATTCAAAGCACCTCCTGAGCGATGGCAGGGAAACAGGGTTTTGGAAGCAAGGAATGATTAGAGAGATGACAGATTAGAGAGATGGGCCAAAACTAACAAAATGAAGTTTAACAGTGACAAATGCAAGATACTCCACTTTGGCAGGAAAAACGAAATGCAAAGATATAGAATGGGGGACAATGCCTGGCTTGAGAGCAGTACGTGTGAAAAAGATCTTGGAGTCCTCGTGGACAACAAGTTAAACATGAGCCAACAATGTGATGTGGCGGCAAAAAAAAGCCAATGGGATTTTGGCCTGCATCAATAGGAGCATAGTGTGTAGATCTAGGGAAGTAATGCTACCCCTCTATTCTGCTTTGGTTAGACCACACCTGGAATATTGTGTCCAATTCTGGGCACCACAATTCAAGAGAGATATTGACAAGTTGGACTGTGTCCAGAGGAGGGCGACTAAAATTATCAAGGTCTGGAGAACAAGGCCTATGAGGAGCGGCTTAAGGAGCTTGGCATGTTTAGCCTGAAGAAGAGAAGGCTGAGAGGAGATATGATAACCATGTATAAATATGTGAGAGGAAGCCACAGGGAGGAGGGAGCAAGCTTGTTTTCTGCTTCCTTGGAGACTAGGACGTGGAACAATGGCTTCAAACTACAAGAAAGGAGATTCCATCTGAACATGAGGAAGAACTTCCTGACTGTGAGAGCCGTTCAGCAGTGGAACTCTCTGCCCCAGAGTGTGGTGGAGGCTCCTTCTTTGGAAGCTTTTAAACAGGGGCTGGATGGCCATCTGTCGGAGTGATTTGAATGCAATATTCCTGCTTCTTGGCAGGGGGTTGGACTGGATGGCCCATGAGGTCTCTTCCAACTCTTTGATTCTATGATTCTATGAATGTGTGGGGAAAAAACCTGGGCAGCAAGGGATGTGGTGGGCAAAAGCTTTTGGGGACAAGAAGGCCGAGAGAAAAAGGCTTTGGGGTGTGAGGGAGACAGGAGGAAGGGGAGGAGCAGAAAATAGGAGGGAAAACTTGGAGGGAGAGGAGAACTATGATGCCCCTCAGTATGCTTCATGGAGCCCCAAGGGCTTTGCAGAGCACACTTTGAGAACCACTGCTCTAGATTATCAGTGGTTTTTAACTTGTATTTTAACTCGATGTATCTTGTATGTCTTTTAATAGTTTTATCTGTTGTTTTAATAATGTTGAATCCTGTCTCAAACATCAGGGAGAGGCGAGTAATAAAATTATTATTATTATTATTATTATTATTATTATTATTATTATTATTTTGTTTAGGTCAATATAATTACTTTTGACCTCTTTTTATTTTTCTTGACTGTTGTTTTGAAAATCTGAGATTGAGACTGTCATGGCTAACTGGTTGTTTTATTTAGGCTAGCAATGAAAGGGCACAGAGAAGGTTTTGACACTTGTTGATTTTGCTGTCTTGACTTTTTCAGATCACAGCTGTCACCCAAAAAAGCAAGATGCTTAGAACCATGGAAGATTGCACTCATTGTTTTGGCCATTGTTTTTGTAGCAGCGATCATCGGCTTCCTAATATTTTTTTTGCAAAATGGTAAATATCATTTGTACTTTCAGATTGTAAAGCTGCTTTCTTAAAAGAAATCTGCTTCTATGTGATGAATGGACAAGCTCCTACCTACTATTTAATGACCCAGATGCCCATTCACACTGCCTAGTTTAAGCACTAAGAATCCATAAAAACTGTTTTCTCTGTCTCTTGTGTTGTTGCTGAGTTTGTTTACTCTTTATTCTTAAAGCCATTTTACAGCACTTTCTGAAGTTGCGTGTGCTAGGATTACCTGATGACAATTTCCTCATTTTGGAGGAAAATAATCTATATAAAGAAAAATGTAATGTTCGTTTGTGGGATTAACATAACTCAAAAACCACTGGATGAATTTGTCAGAGTATTCAAGCTTTTCCAGGAGAAAGATTGCTAGATCAGCAGACACTGTTTTCAAAAATCAGGACTCTGCAAGCTTTTAGTTACAACAGAAAACTAAGTTTACTAAGTACATCTACACACTTCCATTCACAGCAAGCATCAGATAGGAACTTACAAAGCACAAAACAGGAGTCTCTGAACATCTGCTTATCTGACTTCTGGCTGAGACCAGATCCTCCCTCTTCTTCCCAGCCAGAGAACACGTTATCCCATTTCTGTCAAGGTTACATTTTCTCTGCCTCAGCACTATGTTTTCTTAATACACAAAAGAGCAGAATAGAATCCATTTTGAATTACATAGAAACACATTGAAAAACACACATGCATAACACCAAATTTGGACACAATATAACTATCAGGCCAATGAGTGACCATCACTCATAAAAACACTGACAAACACAGCGGAAGAGACTTAAAAAGCCAAAAAACAAAAATTACATTATAACACATGCACAAAACCACATATATAAACACACACACACACATATACACAAATATACACAGAGACAAAGCACATATACACAGACTGGGCACAGCAATGCGTGGCAGGGGACGGCTAGTATTTAATAAAATAATTAATTTCCCTTAATTTGATTGAACTTTGAAACTTGGCTGCAGCCCCTCATACAGTATTAGATGATTAATATTTTCAGCCCTTGCGAGTAACTTTTTGGGATTGTGTGACTCACCTCAAAAATCTTTGAGCATGAACATGTTGTCATGTTTGTCTGAATCCAGCAGTCACCTAAGATGTGAATGAGAGAGAAAAGTTTTGTAGTTCTTTAAAGACTTCTTAGAATCATAGATTGGAGTAGAGTACAAGGATCATGTAATTCACAACTAAAGCACTCAAAAAGATGACCGTCCAACCTCTCTATTCAAACATCATCAAAAGAAGACCACTACTCTCAAGACAGTCTACTCTGTTCCACTGTTAAACAATTCTTACTATTAGGAAATTCTTCCTAATGTCACATGTCATCTCTTTTCTAATAATTTGAATACATTAGTTCACATCGTAGTCTCCAGAGCATCAAAAATAAACTTGCTCTATCTTCTGCATGACATATCATATATAAGCTGACCCGAATATAAGCCAAGGCACCTAATTTTGCCACAAAAAACTAGAAAAACGAGTATAAGCAGAGGGTAGGAAATGCAGCAGCTACTGGTAAATATCAATATAAAAATAGATACCAATAAAATTACATTACTTGAGGCATCAGTAGGTTAAATGTTTTTGAATATTTACATAAAACTGTAATTTAAGATAAGACTGTCTAAATCCGATTAAACCATTATTGTTGTAGTACAGTGTGATAGTAACGTTACTACTACTGGTAGAAGGGAGAAGAGGGCTGTGCAGGTGTTGGAGCTAACTTTCTTCAAGGTATCCTTCTAATAATAATAATAAAGAGAGTAAAATAATAATAATAATAATAATAATAATAATAATAGAGTAAATAGTGGAAATGTAATAATAACAGTATTAATAGAGTAAAATAATAAATGTAATAAAATAATAATAGAGTAAAATAATGTAAATGTAATAATACTAATAATAATAGAATAAAATAACATAAATGTAATAATAAACAGAGTAAAATAATGAATGTAATAAAATAATAAAAATAACAGAGTAAAATAATAATTATTTAAAATAATAAAAAACCTTGACTCGAATATAAGCCAAGGGGAGCTTTTTCAACTTAAAAAGGGGCTGAAAAACTAGGCTTATACTCGAGTATATATAGTACTTTCAGATATTTTAAAATGGCAGTCATATTGTTCCTCTAGTCCACAAATTCTCAATCTTTTAAAGCAGATGGCCAGTTCACAGTCCCTCAGATTGTTGCGCTGGGGGGGGGGGGGGGGGAGTCTATAGTTTGAAAGAACCATGAACATATTCTTCTGTACACTGGATATATTTTATTTGTAGTTAAAAAAGATGGAAGAAGAATACAAAGTTTAAAATGAAGGACAATTTTAACCAACATAAACTTACCAGTATTTCAATGGGAAGTGTGAACCTAGTTTTGACTGATTAGATAGTCAAGTTAATTAGGATTGTTGTGTTATGTGCCTTCAAGTCCTTTCAGACTCAGAGCAACCCTAAGTCTAAAGGCTTGGTATATGACGTTGGAGGGCCACATCCGGCCCATGGGCCTTTCACTATACGGCTGCTCTCCTCTGAACATAAACAAGATTGTCAATATCTTTCTTGAGAGCCGTGGCGGCACAATGGGTTAAACCCTTGTGCTGGCTGGACTGCAGATCTGAAGGCTGGGTTGCTGACCTGAAGGTTGCCGGTTCAAATCCGTGAGATGGGGTGAGCTCCCGTCTGTCAGCTCTGGCTTGTGGGGACATGAGAGAAGCCTCCCAGCAGGATGGTAACACATCCAGACATTCCCTGGGCAATGTCTCTGTAGACGGCCAATTCTCGCACACCAGAAGCAACTTGCAATATGTTCTCAAGTCGCTTCTGAAACAATAAAAAATATTGAGCCCAGAATTGAACACAGTTTTTGGGAGGAGGCTGCCTAAAGCTGCCTAAGGCTGTTGCTAACCTTGATCTGAATGCTCAACTTCTGCTGTTGCAGCCTAAAAGCAAATTGGCAATTGTGGCCACCACATCACATATTTATTATGGCTCAGGAATTCATAGGTTAGAATACAAGAGATACTTTGGAACTGTGGAATCGTGTTTATTGTTTTGGAATTGCCTGTCTTGGAATAAAAAGCAAGTTTTTCAAAATTATGAAGATGCATTACCAGAAAATAATGTGACAGCATCGGCCGAAATAAATAGAGTAATATTGAAGGAAGTTAGTGGTACTGGGCATTCATTTCATATTCTAGAGTAGGGGTCCTCAAACTAAGGCCCGAGGACCAGATACGGCCCTCCAAGGTCATTTACCTGGCCCTCACTCAGAGTCAACCTAAGTCTGAAATGGCTTGAAAGTACACAAAAACAACAATAACAATCCTATCTAATCAGCCAAAAGCAGGCTCACACTTTCCATTGAAATATTAATAAGTTTATATTTGTTAAAACTGTTCTTCATTTTAATTATTGTATTGTTTTAAAGTGTCTTTGCACTACAAATAAGATATGTGCAGTGTCTATAGGAATTCATTCAAGTTGTTTTCAAATTATAATCCGGCCCTCCAACAGTTTGAAGATTTTGTTAAGGCCGGAAGTGTTTAAAAAGTTTGAGGACCCCAGTTCTAGAGTTTAAAGCCACAATGTTGTTGTTCGTTCGTTCGTTCAGTCGTCTCCATGACCTCATGGACCAGCCCACGCCAGAGCTCCCTGTCGACCGTCACCACCCTCAGCTCCTTCAAGGTCAGTCCAGTCACTTCAAGGATGCCATCCATCCATCTTGCCCTTGGTCGGCCCCTCTTCCTTTTACCTTCCACTTTCCCCAGCATAATTGTCTTCTCCAGGCTTTGCTGTCTCCTCATGATGTGGCCAAAGTACTTCAACTTTGTCTCTAGTCTCCTTCCCTCCAATGAGCAGTCGGGCTTTATTTCCTGGAGGATGGACTGGTTGGATCTTCTCGCAGTCCAAGGCACTCTCAGAACTTTCCTCCAACACCACAGCTCAAAAGCATCTCCCTTCCTTCGCTCAGCCTTCCCTAAGGTCCAGCTCTCACATCCGTAGGTTACTTCAGGCCTGTAGCGAGGGGGGGGGGGGTTAGGGGTTCAACCCCCCCCCCCCTGAAATTTTTCAGGTTAAAAAAAATAAACCTGGTTTACTCATGAATTTTAATTGGTTTACCAAATCCCCATGCTAAGTCTATGAGACACAAAAGATTAAGAGTCCCTCCAGAACTGCAAGCACTATCTCAAGCAAACATTGACAATTTATTCACACTGTCATTACTTGCAGCAATAGCCGATGTAGCGAAGCAACCAAGTTGGGGAGGGGGGTGTTGAATGCTCTCATTAAGGAGACCAGACTTGGTGGACGTGGTTGACAGGAGCGGAGCTGAGGCTATTGAAGGCTGCTCTGCCCCTGCTGTGCTCTTTGCTTCAGTGTGAGCTGAGAGGCAGGTTTCAACCTCCCCCCCCCCCCCCGCTGAAATTTTCAACCCTCCTCGAAAAATTTTTCTGGTTACGGCCCTGCAGGGAATAACATGGCTTTGACTAGGCGGATCTTTGCTGCCAGTGTGATGTCTCTATTCTTTACTATTTTATCAAGAGTGGACATTGCTCTCCTCCCAAGAAGTAAGCGTCTTCTGATTTCCTGGCCACAGTCTGCATCTGCAGTAATCTTTGCGCCTAGAAATACAAAGTCTGTCACGGCCTCCACATTTTCTCCCTCTATTTTCCAGTTGTCAATCATTCTTGTTGCCATGATCTTGATTTTTTTTATGTTTAGCTGCAACCCAGCTTTTGCGCTTTCTTCTTTCACCTTGATTAGAAGGCTCCTCAGCTCCTCCTCGTTTTCGAAAGCTACAATATCTGGAAACAAGTCTTACTGAACTCAACTGGATGTCTAAGCAAACATGTATAGGATTGTATTTTAATTCATTCCAAAAGTTGGTTAGGAATTCAGTTTCCCCAGAAAATTATCTGTTTTGCTTTTATATCAAAATTAGGCTAATAGGAGAGGTGGGGGGGGGGGGGACTCAATATTTCTCCACCTTTGCTTTACCATGTCTAGATCCTTCAACCCATTTTTTTTATCAGCCCAAGAATAATACTAGAAGTGATCTGTAAAATGCAGGTATCTTAATCCAACCAAATGTAATAGGGTAAGATGGAGAAGGATCTAGTAAAGACCTCAATAGTACAGGTAACCCATTTGCTTTGGAAGCAAAGGATTCATTCAATAAGATACAAGTATGTATCACATTGAGGAGCCCCCGGTGGCGCAGTGGGTTAAAGCACTGAGCTGCTGAGCTTGTTGATCGAAAGGTCGCAGGTTCGATTCCGGGGAGCGGCGTGAGCTTCCGCTGTCAGCCCTAGCTTCTGCCAACCTAGCAGTTCGAAAACATGCAAATGTGAGTAGATCAATAGGTACCGCTCCGGCGGGAAGGTAACGGCGCTCCATGCAGTCATGCCGGCCACATGACCTTGGAGGTGTCTACCGACAACGCTGGCTCTTCGGCTTAGAAATGGAGATGAGCACCACACCCCAGAGTCAGACATGACTGGACTTAATGTCAGGGGACCACCTTTACCTTTTTATGTATCACATTTGGCTCTCAGATCCTCTTGCATGATAAAAGTGCAGGATGTCTGGTCACTTATTATTCCTTTGTTGCCCTGTAAAAAATATGTAATGCTGACATAACATAAAACTTTTTTTTCTTTTACAGATCAAAGGATGTTCTACTACAATGGCAACTTCAAAGTCGGTGGTGTCCAATACAGTAATGCTTTGTCAAGACAGTCCTCAGATGACTTCAGAGATGTAGGAATTTGGATTGAAAAACTGGTAAGCCTGTGGATTTTTATCTCTCTAGAACCAGAAATGACACATTTTTGCTTTTCCTCAGTAATTTCTTCTTATGCCATTTGCCTGATGCTGACATATGTCACCAACCTCAGGGTTTATGTGTAAAGTGAGATCAGGCAGGAATTGTCAAGACAGGGGTAAAGGCTAGAGCTCTTTTTATTAATTATTGATTTGTTTATATGGGGGAAATTTTAAATGATATATTTGGAATACTTCTAGCAAAAGATCGTGACCACATGTGTTTGCAAATTTGCTATCGAAAAAACCTGATGTTATACCTATCTCTCTGTTTTTTGGGTTTTTTTAAATACAATACAACTGTTTGGTTTGCTCCTGGCACAATAAATAATAACCTATCTCTCTGTTTACTAATAATTTAATAATTGGTGCAATCCTTATCTTTAAGCCAGGCCCGTAGCCAGGATTTCAATTGGGGGGGGGGGGGAGTTTCGGGAGGGGTTTCGGGGGGGGTGAGTTTCGGGGGGGGGCTGAGTCTGAGTGAAAGAGGGTCTACCCTATATTGAGTATAGTGATCAGATCATGATATGAATAAACATAACAGTTTAAATAATGCACTAGTAAGGCCTTTTCGCGAACCACCATGAGAATTTCGGGGGGGGGGGGGCTGAAGCCCCTCAAGCCCCCCCCCCCCGGCTACATGCCTGCTTTAAGCATGTAAGAACTTTTAACAATTACATTGCAATTCAACTGTCATGTAGAATGTTGTTGTTTAGAAGCTGCATGAATCTACATAAATAAAAATGTAATGTTCGTTTGTGGGATTAACATAATTCAAAAACCAGTGGGCGAATTGACACCAAATTTGGACACAATACACCTCTCAGGCCAACGAGTGAGCATAACTCAAAAAATTGATTTTGTCACTTAGGAGTTGTAGTTGCCTATATTCAAAGAGCATTCTGAACTCCACCAATGATGGAATTGAACCAAACGTGGCACACGAAACTTCCTTGACCAACAGAAAACACTAGAAGGGTTTGGTGGGCATTGACTTTGAGTCTGGGAGTTGTAGTTCACCTCCATCCAGAGAGCACTGTGGATTCAAACAATGATGGATCTCGACCAAACTTGGCACAAATATTCCATATGCCCAAATATGCACACAGATGGAGTTTGGGGGAAATAGACCTTGACATTTGGGATTTGTAGTTACTGGGATTTATAGTTCACCTAAAATCAAAGAGCATGTTGAACCCCACGAACGACGGAATTGGGCCAAACTTCCTACTCAGAACCGCCATGACCAACAGAAAATACTTAAGGCCATCCAGTCCAACTCCATTCATCAGGGCAAGAAAATGTAATCAAAGCCCTCCTGACAAAGAGCCATCCAGCCATAGATATAGATAGATATATATGATTCACACAGAGAGAGAGATATAGTATCCTAGATGTGAAAGAGACCCCTAAAGGAGAAGGACAATTGTATGTTGCCTGTTCCAGAGTAGACAAACCAAATAATCTCCACATCAACACTGACAAAGAAACAACAAGTACTGTTTACCCACAAGCATAACGAAATTACATATATTAGAATCCAACACTTTCACATTACTTTATTTTCCAGATCACCAGACTGGGCCACAGCAACGCATGGCAAGGGGACGGCTAGTCTATCTATATAAATAAAAATGTAATGTTCGTTTGTGGGATTAACATAACTCAAAAACCACTAGGCAAATCGACACCAAATATGGACACCATACACCTATCAGGCCAACGAGTAACCGTCATTCATAAAAACACTGAATGACACAGCGGAAGTGACTTAAAAAGCCAAAAAATAAAACTTACATTACAACGTATGCACAAAACCACATACATATACGCAAACACACATATATACACATATACACAAATATATATACACATGTATACACACACATATATACACACACAGAAAACACATATACACTGTCTGGGCCACAGCAATGCGTGGCAGGGGACAGCTAGTTTGTAATATATTTATTTGTGATGAATCAGAATAATTCTTTATTGATTTCAGACTTTAATTGTATTATGTAAGTGATGTATAATAACCAGGGCATCATCTTTGACTTTGCAGACATCTTTAGTAAAGACAGATAAACAAGTGTTCAATATACAGTTCTACAAACATTTCTCATTCAGTTTATTCGGGTTCTAAAACATCTTTTTGATCTTGGTTCCACCCCTTATTTTACAAGGTTGTGGAAAGACACACAGAACAGGTCATTTGGGGTGAAGTGTGTTCAGTTTCTATTAGAGTAATTACATCTTATCTTTGCATACATTCTTTCATCTTGCTCTTCCGTGTGGAAGAGCTTAATCTTTGCTCAGAGAGAACGTTTGCCACCTTGCTTTGAAGGAACATAATCTAGAGTAGAAATGTATGTGTTTTCTCCAAATAAAAAACCCTTTGGTTTAAATCAAAAAGCTAAGGCTGAAGATATCTATATATATATAAATGCTTTGTGCATAATGAGTACCTTAAAAACAAAAGAACCAATGAATGAAATCACACCAAATTTGGCAACAAAACGTCTCACAACACAAGGAGTGACCATCACTCAAAAAATTATGATTTTGTCATTTGGAAGTTGTAGTTGATGGGATTTATAGTTCACCTACAATCAAAGAGCATTCTGAACTCTATCAACGATGGAATTGAACCAATTTTGGCACACAGAACCCCCATGACCCACAGAAAATACTGGAAGGATAGGTACCTTGAGTTGGGGAGCTGTAGTTCACCTACACCCAGAGAGCACTGTGGACTCAAACAATGATGGATCTGGACCAAACTTGGCACAAGCACTCAACACGCCCAAATATGAACACAGATGGAGTTTGGGGGAAATAGACCTTGACATTTGGGAGTTGTAGTCACTGGGATTCACAGTTCACCAACAATCAAAGAGTATTCTGAACCCCACGAACGACAGAATCGGGGCAAACATCCCACACAGAACCCCCTTGACCAACAGAAAATACTTAAGGCCATCCAATCCAACTCCCTTCATCAGGGCAAGAAAATATAATCAAAGTCCTCCTGACAAAGAGCCATCCAGGAATAGATAGATAGATAGATATGATTCACACACAGATATAGTATCATAGATTTGAAAGGGACCCTTAAAGAAGGACAATGATATGTGGCATGTTCCAGAGTAGGCAAACCAGAAAATCTCCACATCAACACTGGCAAAGAAACAGCAAGAAATACTGTTTACCCACAAGCAGAAAGATATCACATATATTAGAAACCAACACTTTCTCATTACTTTATTTTCCAGATCAACAGACTGGGCCACAGCAACGCGTGGCAGGGGACAGCTAGTGTTTTTTTTTTAAAGAAAGAAATTTGTAACACATATGGTCTCCCTCTATGCAACCCCCGAATGGTCACATGGATAGAACTACCTTGTACCTTACTTTCCACAGTATGTAAACTCCACAGACTAATCCCTCCACCTTCTCCAATTCATATGCATCATATTTATTTATTTATATACTACACTTGTACCCTGCTCTTCTCACCCTGAAGGAGATTCAGGGCAGCTTTACAAAGGCAACAATTTGATGCTGCATATGCATATACATATTGATAAACAAATTTCAACAGAAAGGAAGAAACCATGAAAATGAACAAAATCTGGCTACCAGTATTAAAGGACTCAAAAATCACAACAGCAAAACAACAGAGGGGAAACAAACAGGCACATAAAATCACTCTCAACAAGGGATTCCCCCTGGGCACTTCCAAGCCATTGAATGCTAATCAAGGTGATCAACTGAAACATTCACATCTAGCCCCAGCAGACAAAAGTCCTTTGTCTCACCCTGGTCATTCCACAGATATATAAACTCATTTTTCCTACTTCCAACAGACCTCACTACCTCTGAGGATGCTTGCCATAGATGCAGGCGAAACATCAGGAGAAAAATTGCCTCCAGAACATGGCCATATAGCCCGGAAAAACCTACAACAACCCAGATAAACAAATGCATTAAAATCCAAACCAATTAAAAGATAAGCATTAAAACCTCAATTAAAACCACACAATCCATATCACTGGTGATCTAGAACACTACTTCTTAAACTGTGGGTCCTGGTTCAAATGTGGTTGCCACAACTCAATGTTGGAGTCCCCCAAAAATGGCAACAGTAAAAGGTTTCTGAATGCCACCAATTGTTTAGTTTACAGTGGACTCTGTAAAAATACTTCAACTATACTTCATAAAAAGAAGAATCAGCCTGTTTACTAGCATGCATTGCAAACGCTGATTTATTTATTTATTTATTTATTTATTTTTATGCCTATCTTATGTATCTATATGCCTGGGATCATGCAAAAATTTCTCTGGAGGAGTCGCAAAAAATGTCTTGGGCAGAAAGGGGTCACAAATGGAAAAAGTTTAAGAAGCCCTGATCTAGATGAGCTGAAATGAAGAACAGGCACAGACATTATGCACAAACAGCAGATATGTAACATATGCATGATTAGATTATCTTTACTAGTCCACCTTCATTGATCCATATATGGAGGAAGTCTATCTTGCTCAATAGGGTTAGTCTCAGATACGTTGGATTTCATTTGTTGACATGTATAATAAGGATTGTGCCTTCTTATATAGAAGTTGACTACTGCCTCTTCTACCTGTTGCTTAACTGGAAATGCTGTTCCTCTCATTCAGACTACAGTTCAAGAAAAAACATACTGTATTAAGCAAGAATAATATCTGGGGTACAAACACAGTGAAGGCTGATGGTTTCATTCCGTGCTTTGACTAACTTTCAAGATCTCCAAGCTCCTCAACCAATTTAAGATCAGAGTCAGAACCTTAGACCACTCTTTTAAGTACTGGACTAAAACTTGGTTTTGATTCACTGTTCCAGTGACATGGGACACACCAGTCACACTTGCCAAAATATTAAGTTTATAATGATCTCAATTATCAGAGACCAGTTTCCACTTTTGTCTTGAATGTCTAGATTTTTGCATGTTGTTGTGGTCCACTTAGGTAAAAGGCAGAAACAGATATTTCAAACTCTCAAAAGGTGGCCAGATTGAGAGACACCTTTTGATTGTCTGGGAATAAATAAATAAATGAATCAAAATAAAAAAGTACTAACTTTAATTTTATATTTATTTATTTATTTATTTGCTTTATTTTTATACCGCATTTTTCAGCCTAAATCGGCGACTCAATGCGGTTTACAATGCAATTTATATAACAGTAACAATTAGATTAAAACACAACATACACGACAGACAATACAAGACAAAACAACGTGGTCATCAACGCCTCAGTAAAATCAGATTCCGTTCTCATAATCCTTCTACCATTCCTTTGTTCATTTATACCGTCTTCATGAGTTCAGTTGCCTTGTTGACCGAACGCCTGTTCATAGAGCCATGTCTTGACCCTCCTCCGGAACTCCAGCAACGAAGGGGCCTGCCTGATGTCTATGGGTAGGGCATTCCATAGCCGAGGGGCCACCACCGAGAAGGCCCTGTCTCTCGTCCCCGCCAGCCGCGCCTGCGACGCAGGCGGGACCGAGAGCAGGGCCTCCCCGGACGATCTTAACGTCCTCGTCGGTTGATAGGTGGAGATGCGTTCGGAGAGGTAAGCAGGGTAACTAGAGCTGCCACATAAATATCTGCCTTCCCTGTTTTACCTTGTCTATTGTCACAATGCTGACCATCCCCAGAGGTAAACATAGTATTGTGCTCACGGGCACAACTGCATCTACAGGTACCTCTTCTTTTGC
Organism: Anolis sagrei; assembly: GCF_037176765.1. NCBI lineage: Eukaryota > Metazoa > Chordata > Lepidosauria > Squamata > Anolidae > Anolis > Anolis sagrei. Next base: position 56,147,556 of record NC_090026.1, read on the forward strand.
CCTTGAATTTCCCTTTCCCTTTTTTATTTTACACACACACACACACACACACACTCTTTTTAAGAGTTCAATGAAAAAGTAACTTCCTGCTATTTCCTATATACATGATCTTAAATATATTTGGGCCTCAGGTACATTCAGATATACTTTTAGGAAGTAAAAATGGAAAGCAGATGGATGTCAGATTTTGCTTTGACGTGTTCCAAGCAGTAGCAACGTCCAGTGGGACGGTGAATCCACTGGGTTTTAGCCCACATTTTAAATCAGCTTTCAAAGATGCTAAACTAGGTTTCAGTCCAAAAAAGAAAGTTGGTAAACTGGGTTTTTATCCAAATTTCAAAATTATTCAGGTTGGTATCCATAGAGTCAAATGAGGGAGGAATGGTTTTTGGGGAAACTGATTCAGTAGGTAAAATGCAGACAGACACCATAAGCCAATTTGCCCTCTTTGTTCTTAAAATCAGCTTTTCCTTCACCTTGCATGTGGTTGCAGCAGATAATGGATTTGCAGTCCTCACAGAGAGGACAGTCCATGTTTTGAATAATTTGTTGATCCTGAGCAATAATCATAGATGATCTGAAGCAGAAGCTGCCCTCAGTTTTTCCCTAAATGGTGGCCAAATTGTAGTCTTTCTGGCTCAAAGATGACACCTCTGGCTGCAGACTTATGTCTACTTACATAGAAGTAAATCCCATAGAATCTATTTGCACTCCCGAGTCAACATGCATGAGATTGAGCACTATTATAAAATACTAGCTGTCCCCTGCCACGCTTTGTTGTGGCCCAGTCTGGTGATCTGGAAAATAAAGTAATGAGATAGTGTTGATTTCTAATATATGTAATTTCTTTATGCTTGTGGGTAAACAGTATTTCTTGCTGTTTCTTTGTCAGTGTTGATGTGGAGATTGTCTGGTTTGCCCACCCTGGAACATGCAACATATCATTGTCCTTCTTTAGGGGTCCCTTTCAAATCTATGACACTATATCTCTCTCTGTGTGAATCATATCTATCTATCTATCTCTCTATATCTATGGCTGGATGGCTCTTTGTCAGGAGGACTTTGATTACATTTTCTTGCCCTGATGAAGGGAGTTGGATTGGATGAACTTAAGTATTTTCTGTTGTTCATGAAGTGTTCTGTGTGCGAAGTTTGCCCCGATTCTGTCGTTCGTGGGGTTCAGAATGCCCTTTGATTTTAGGTGGACTGTGACTCTCAGTGACTACAACTCCCAAATGTCAAGGTCTATTTCCCCCAAACTCCATCTGTGCATATTTGTGCATATTGAGTACTTGTTCCAAGTTTGGTCTGGATCCATCATTGTTTGAGTCCACAGTTCTCTCTGGATGTAGGTGAACTACAACTCCCAAACTCAAGGTCAATGTCCACCAAAGCCTTCCAATATTTTGTGTTGGTCATGGGAGTTCTGTGTGCCAAGTTTGGTTCAATTCCATCGTTGATAGAGTTCAGAATGCTCTTTGGTTGTAGGTGAACTATAAATCCCATCAACTACAACTTCCAAATGACAAAATCATAATTTTTGAGTGGTGGTCACTCCTTGTGTTGTGAGACGTTTTGTTGCCAAATTTGGTGTGATTTCGTTCATTGGTTCTTTTGTTTTTAAGGTACTCATTATGCACAGAGCATTTATATATATATATAGATTCAGTGATTTAATCTTTTTGCTCCAGTTTCAGCTGCAGTAGAGTTTCCCATAAATTACTGTTAAACAATTGATAAATTAGATACCATTGTTTTACAGCCTGACACAATCTGAAATGGAAAACAGATTTTGTCTCTGTGTGGTCTGATGTCATCCCAAAGCTCATTTAAATCCTGCTCTGTTTTTGAAACAAAATGATTTAGATATATTATCAGTGGGGTTAAATCAGCAATGGCTTGAGCAGGAAGCTTGAAGTTTTGATCTATACAGAATGAATTCTTTTGGGAGCATCACAGGAAGGCATACTTCCTCTTGGCAAACTTCTCCTGTGAAACACTAAGTGTAAATAATACTTTTGACTTTGTAATCATGCCAGAGATATGCAGGAATGGCAGCATTCTTGCCAGAAATACATAACATAGCCGTACCAATCAGCTTCCATAGCCTTACTGGAAAATCTGGAAAGCATGGTTCTAAGGTGGAGCAGAGAGGAGAAGGAGCCAATGATGAAAATTTCCAGTTTCCTAATCATTAACCATCTCTAAGGATAACAATGCCAGTTTCATCACCTTCCTAGCACTGAAGCCGGTATTTTCTTTGGGGCATATCACCCATAGGTGCCAATGAAAAGCAATATTAAAGCAGAACAAGCAGCATTCTGGGTGGGTAAATCCTGTAAATCCTGTAGTTCCTTTCTGTCTTTGAGGCCAGGGCAGTAACAATGTCTGAGAAAGAATATATGTGTGTAGAACCCGGGGTTACATATGTATATATCACTAGCAGTTCATCTACATCAGGGGTCCTCAAACTTTTTAAACAGAGGACCAGGTCACAGTCCCTCAAACTGTTGGAGGGGCGGATTATAATTTGAAAAAAACCCATGAATTAATTCCTATGCACACCGGAATTGTGGCGCAGCTGGCTGAGTGTTAGCTGCATTAAGATCACTCTGACCAAAGGTCATGAGTTCGAAGTCAGCCCAGGTTGGAGTGGGTTTCCAACCAATTGTGTAGCCTGTTGTCGACCTTTGCAACCCGAAAGACAGTTGCATCTGTCAAGTAGGAAAATAAGGTACCACCTTAAAGTGTGGGGAGGCTAAATTAACTAATTTATGAGGCCATAAAAAAGTACTCCAGCAAAAAAGCATGCAAGGAATGCAGAAGTACTTCATCAGTGTCGCAGATGGACGATGAAAGCAACAGCTCCCCTGGTGGCCAGAAAAAGTTAAATAGCCTCTGTGTATGTCTGTATATGTTTGTATGTCAAAAAATGGCATTAAATGTTTGCCATATATGTGTACACTGTAATCCGCCCTGAGTCCCCTGTGGGGTGAGAAGGGTGGAATATAAATACTGTAAATAATAATAATAATAATAATAATAATAATAATAATAATTTGTAGTGCAAAAAACACTTTAAAACAATATAATAATTAAAATGAAGTACAATTTAAAGAAATATAAACTTATTTGCATTTCAGTGGGAAGTGTGGGCATGCTTTTGACTGATGAGATAGGATTGTTGTTGTTGTTGTGTGCTTTCAAGTCGTTTAAGGCTTAGGTTGACCCTTAGTTTAAATGGCCTTGGAGGGCCGTATCTGGCCCCCGGGCCTTAGTTTGAGGAACCCTGATCTACACTGTAGAATTAGTGCAGTTTAATACCACTTTAACTAGCATGACTCATCATATGAGCTGTAGTTTTACTAGACTGCTGAAGAGTGCTGGTGCTACACAAATCTACAGCTCCCAGGATTCCATAGCATTGAGCCATAGCAGTTAAAGTAAATTAATTCTACTGTATAGATGCACTCCTGGAGTTAAGTCTTTTTTTATGAATTAATAACCTTACTCTGGAGATCCTATCAGTCATTACAAAGTCTTGCTGATCTCAGTAGATCTACTATAATTATGACTAAATCAGAGATAAGTACATTTTGTTCCTATGATTCTGGGTCAATTTGTCCTGTGCAAACAACGAATGAAACTGTGTTATGTTGTCTGTGCTTTCAGCCAGGATTCAGTTGATGATGTGATATGTAAATGACAGTAAATAGCCCAAGATAATTAATTTTACAGTAGCCCATTAAAGGAGGGCATTTAAATATGAGGTATTTGAAATTCAGATTAAATACAAACACACTGAGTGGGAGTAGGGTTAGGAAGAAAAGTCTTGCATATAAGTCTTGCATTATACTGTGTTCTGAGTTAATATTCTGACTGTTAATTAAACACAATATTGGAAATCATATCTTATCAGATTTATAAAAATGAATGCACTGGCCCTACTGTGATGCTGGTATAGATATACAGAAACATGACATTGTCGTAACAGTCTTCTGTAAGTAAATAACATCAGGCACACCTCAGATCAAGCTGTAGTGCTTGTCATACTACTTGGGAAAGGATATGTTAGGATTAGAAACAAAATAAACAAGAGCTATTAAAGTGATCAAGGGTGTAGGCATGAAAAGCCTTCTTCAGGTAGGGTATAAAAAAAGACACCAGACAATCACTAGGTATAAGTTAGAGAAAGTTAAAAATGTGAGTGGGAAATTTATTTATTTATTTACTGCATTTCTGTGCCAACTTTCTCAGCCCAAAGGCAACTCAAGGCAGTTTACACTGGCCCGATTCGATGCCACAATGAACATAAACAAAATTAAAAATAATTAACACACATTATAAAAACCCTGTAAAAAGCATTAAAAGCATAAAACACCAGTAATTTCATATTAGCTCATTTTCCAAAGACATTGTCAATCTGTTCCATGTTCATTCTTTTCTGGGTTCCATATTCATCCTTTACACTGTGTTTTCAAAAGCTTGTTCAAAAAGCCAGGTTTTTAATTTTTTTTATCAGCCCCCTCCCTAATGTCAGTAGGGAGGGGGGCAATCTAATATCCCTAGGGAGGGAGTTCCATAGCCGAGGAGTCACCACTGAGAAGGCCCTGTCTCTCATTCCCGCCAGGCAGGATCGAGAGCAGGCTCTCCCCAGAAGATCTTAAATTCCTAGCTGGTTCATAGGGAGGGATACGTTTGGACAGGTAGGCTGGGCTGTAACCCTTTAGGGCTTTATAGGCTAAAGCCAGTACTTTTAATTGTGCCCGGTTGAAGCTTCTGTATAGTCTTCAAAGACAACCCCACCTAGAGCATGTTGCAGTAGCCTATATGGAATGTAACCAGAGTGTGGACTACCGTGGCCAAGTCAAACTTCCCTAGGTACGGGTGCAGCTGGCACACAAGCTTTAACTGTGTAAATGCTTCCCTGGTCACCACCAAGACCTGGGGTTCCAGGCTCAACGATGAATCCAGGATCACTCCCAAGCTGAGAACCTGCATCTTCAGGGGGAATGTAACGCCATCCAACACAGGCTGTAACCCTATGTCTTGTTCAGCCTTGCGACTGAGCAGGAGAACCTCTGTCTTGTCTGGATTCAATTTCAATTTGTTCGCCCTCATCCAGACCCTCACAGTGGCCAACCACTGGTTCAGGACCTGAACAGCCTCCTTAGTAGCATGTGGGAAGGAGTGACAGACTTGGATGTCATCTTCATACAGGTGGCACCGCACCCCGAAACTCTGGATGATCTCCCCCAGCGGTTTCATGTAGATGTTAAACAACATAAGGGACAGTATTGATCCCTGTGAGACCCCACAAATCAAAGGTTGTGGGGTCGAGCAGGTGTCCCCCAACAACACCTTCTGGGAATGACCCTCTAGGAATGACTGGAGCCACTGTAGGACAGTAACTCCAAGGCCCATTCCCGCGAGGCATCCCAGAAGAATACCATGGTCAGTGGTATCAAAGGCCGCTGAGAGGTCCAGCAGAACCAACAGGGACACACTCCCCCTGTCTAGCTCCTGGCATAGATCATCCACTAAGGCAGGCCCGTAGCCAGGATTTTGATTCGGGGGGAGCTGATTTCAATGGATCTGCTCTTTGATTTCAATGGGTCTGCTCTGAATAAATTTGGAATCAAGTCAATCCAGAGTTTATGATATAGTATACTCATTGGCAATCCCTTGTGGCCAAATACGATTGTCGGCCAGAAGTAGAGTCTTGGTGTTGGGTCTGTAAGTGACTGTAGAGAACTATTCTAGATCTGCATGGTTTATCACACTAAGTACATTGATTTCCAGATGGAAGGTAGTCCCAGCAAGGGTTTGCTTGACACCTTCCTCTTGGCACATTTCCCCCTTTCACTCTCTATTTGTGCCTCTCCAAAATGTTGGTGCTGATCTCCAATTAGATTGCTTCTCAGTCCTCTGTGTTTATGCCACATTTTGTAAGGTTAACTTTAAGCTCATCTTTAAATCTCTTTTGCTATCCACTGACATTCCATTTTCTGTTCTTGAGCTGACAATAAAGTAACTGCTTTGGGAGATCAGGCATTCAGACAACATGGTCAGTCCAGTGAAGTTGATGTTGGAGGATCAGTATTTCAGTGTCAATGTTGACTTTTTTGGAGACGTGGCTGCCTAGGTAGTAGAAATGATCAACATTTTCTAATGTTACACCATTATGTTTTATTCTGGCATTACAGAGGGACTGGTAGATGACTGCTAGTAGAACATTTGGTTTTCTCAATGTTAAGTGAGAGACAAGCTTTTCATATACTTTTGCAAAGGTATTTAAAGCCAATATGGTATAGTATGGGGTACAGCATTAGTTGTTATACTTATTTTTGATTTCAACTCTCGAATAATCAGAGACGACACTTATCTGGCAGTTCTACATTTCAGTCACATTTCGACAGGAACTGTCCAGATTCCCAGGAGTCAATATATTAGAACTGTGGAAATTTTTAAGGTTGACCTCAGTTATGTATATTTCTGGGTTATAATATACTTGAAGACAAAAGGCAAACCATTTTTAAACCTATGGAGAATTGAAGATTTAAATATTGAGAATCTGTGTGAATCTGAATAAGGTTTAGTGGGTGGGGAAGATACTGGAGGCTAGATCTCTAAGAGCTGCTACAGGGCTGAGAGCTGTCTAAAAAGAAAATACTGCTCCATATATTTTTCAATCTATAAATTAATTTCTTCCTCTATGAGTGCAAATTTATCTCACAGTCACATGCTTGTTCCACCGTTTCAGTGTGTTCTAAGGACTGATACACGAATCCTTTTCCTATCTCAGAGCAATATTCTCAGATTATCTATGAATTTTGTTTTCATTAACTTAAGGGAGAGTTCCAAATGGAGGTAGATTTCATTCTTGCTTAACATCTGCACTTCTGGGTGGCCTTCTGAATCATTATGTTTATTTTTAGAATTGCCTTTTGCAGAGAAGTTACCTTTTTGACTACAGCACTCTGGCTATGCTTTAGTATTGCTTCAGTGGCACTGAAAGTTAACTCAATGATGGCTGAATGAGTAATGGGAATCAGCAGAATATTAACATGCTTTGGCATCATGTTCTTGGGGGAGGTGTTGACAGGACAACAGTATTCATTATGTTATTCAGGTGCTGATCTGTAATTTGCTGTGCTGTTGTGTTGATGTACATCATGAGAAAGAACAGGAGTCGAGAGAGCCAGACTTCAGAAAGAGGCCATAGCCGAGAGTGATGATACTGATGGACAGAGGGAGAGAGACACTAGAAGACAATAATTCTGGAGAGGAGAGTCCTCTAACAAGAGATATGACGCATAAACAAAAAATATTGTGCAGGAAGAAGGAAGTGTACCATGGAAAGTCAAGAGGGAAGGAACTCCTACTGCTGCCTAGGCTTGCCAGAATAAAAACTAAAAAGAACTTCTGTTCCTTAACAGCTGTATATGAGAGGAGATGTCAAGAAGTGCTGCTAGTTATCTGGCTGTGTAACAGGATATACCTGCTGCAATTCCCTTTTTTGTACAACCATTAAAATATAGGGGTCATCTTGTTTTCAAATTGGTAACTGTTCTGTCGCATGCTGGGCCTGTAAGAATTGTCTTTTGAATAGGACGTGCACTTTGTGCCCAGTGGGAAGCCAGGGTGCCTCGAAAAAGAGGCCCTCAAAGATTTTCCTGTACAATAGTCTTGAAAGGTTTAACAAAGTCCTTTATTATTGAACAAATTAAACAAATACTTCCCAGATCTTCAGTGAGTCAAACAAATGCTTCTTAACTTGTCTACAATGGACAGGCACCTTGCTTGGAGAACTATTTCTTTCTTTAACAAGGAGAACCCTTTTTTAACTTCTCCCAGGCTGTCTACTATCTAAGCTTTGCTGATGTGGGTTCTACTACCTGGTCCAAACTGCTTCTTGGGCACCGTGTAGACCTACCAGTCAAGGCTTGTAGATTCTCCAGCTGGAGTTCTTTGGGTCTGTAAAACTGTTTTCCCCTGGAATTTCTTCAGAAACCTTTCAGGGCTGTTTCCCCCAGATGCTGTAAGGCTGAGAGGCTGTAAGCTCCCAGCCAAAGCTTTGGGACTTTCTCCCTGGAAATTCTTAAGAAATGAAGCTTTTCTGCAGGCGAAGCTGGTCCACGTCCTATAGCTTAGTTTCCTTCTATAAGATTGAACTAAAAATGGCTCCCTCTCCTCCCCAGACCCCTGGGGAAAGGGGCAAAACCAAACACAACAACGATAGAGAGGTGGCTAGCCCTATAACTGCAAACCAAGGGAAGACACCTTTTTGCAAAACCCCTGAAACCTTGGAATCCATGCAAACATTAAATAGAAAGAAAATGAAGTCGGAGCTCCTGGTACAGCCGTACCAGCACAGCAACCCTGCTGTTGTCTCTAGTTGGGACTTTTAATGGTTCTATCTTCAACATGTTGTGGAGACTTCCAGACATCTTGGTGTGGTTGTAGTGCAACTACTTTGGTAATTTCATGTTAGCTTACAAGGTGATTTCTTATTTGTTCACACTCAGCCATACTTCACTCTTCAGAGGCCTGGTCTTTCTCCTAAGGTTTCTGCCTATGTTCAATCTCTCTGCCTTGCTTCTTCATGTGATTCACAGGCCACTGTTCTGCTGCCTCACTATCACAGATTTTTTTTCAGGGTTGTGTGTGGCTTTTTAGTCATGGAACAGCAAGAAAAGATCTGCTTAGTCTTGTTGGTAGTGGAGAAAAATTTAACCAAATGTGGCATTATCTTTATTAAACTCAAGGTTTCTCTTCCAAACAACATTCAGCACAACAAATTAAAAGTTTCCTACTTGCGTGAGATTATTGAGCTCATAAAATGAAGAATGAAACAAAAAAGGTATTTCCATTAACATTCCCAGATATGGTAAGGACTTTGAATGGACGATTTTGGTTGATACTTGTGGTTTTTCAAAAAATGAAAGCCTAGCATGCTGCTTGGGTCTGAATAGATTTTGATCAAGTGTATCAAAAAGCATAAATATACAATAAATGGAATGTCCTTAAGGAGCTGAGCATGTTTAACTTGCAGAAGAGAAGGCTGAGTGGAGACATGAGGGCCATGTATAAATATGTGAGGGGAAGTCATGGGGAGGAGGGAGCAAGCTTGTTTTCTGCTGCCCTGGAGACTAGAACACGGGAAAAATGGCTTCAAACTACAGGAAAGGAGATTCCATATGAACATTAGGAAGAACTTCCTAATTATGAGAGCTGTTCAGCAGTGGAACTTTCTGCCCCAGATTGTGGTGGAGGCTCCTTCTTTGGAGTCTTTTAAGCAGAGGCTGAATGGTCATATGTCGGGGCTGCTTTGAATGTGATTTTCCTGCTTCTCGGCATAGGGTTGGACTGGATGGCCCACAAAATCTCTTCCAACTCTATGGTTCTATGATTCTATAATTCCTCAGAACTTCGAAAATCTCTGATGAATTCCTGTATAATGTGGCATTATCCGAGTAAACATTTTCTCAGCTCACAAACATAAAACCACAGAATCATTAGTGGCAGCAATAAAGTTTCATTCAGATAACAGAGAAGCTTGTAAATAATTATAGGAATGAGAGGAATGCAGACAAAGAAGTGTGTCATTGTGAAGTATCTCTCAAAACTAGTACAGTGAAACCACAACTTAAGAACATCCCAACTTAACGTTTTGAATTAAGAGTGTCACTCGGCCTAAATTTTGCTTTAACATACAAGCAGCATTTTGAGTTAAGAGCTAGAGCTAGAGGGAGCATTAGTGTTAGTGTGAGAGTACAGGGTTTTAGGGCTTCAAGGGAGCAGCCTCTGAGCCTTGTGCCTCCTTGCCTCGTGCCTCATGCTCTTGTCCACTTTGGGAGATTGCTGTCTGCTTTGTTCTTGTCCACTTCGAGAAACTATGGGTTAGTTGGTTTTGTTTGGTTTTTATTCCTGGTATGTTTGGCTTCATGAAGAGAGAGAAGGAAAGAGAGCAAGGGAGGGAGAAAATGATGCTCCTGCCTCTTCACTTTGTGCTTGTACCATTTTAAAGTTGCTCTTTCTTTTTATTGTTCCATGTGAATATGCATTTATACATTATTTGTTATTTATAATGTACATTTTCATACTTAAAAACAAGTAACAAAAATGGGGGGGGGGGAGGCAGAACGGATTAATAGCACTTCAATGTATTTCAATGGGAAAATTCTCTTTGAGATAAGAGCATTTTGAGTTAAGAGCTCAGCCACTGAACAAATCAAACTCTTAAGTCAAGGTATAACTGCATATGAAAATATCTGATGTTCCCAGCAATCAACAAGATATTCAGGCCAGAGTTGAATGTAGATTCAAAGTGCATCATTTCATGGGATGTGCAGACCACATCTGAGTATTCCTTACTGTTAAAAAAACCCTGTGAAATTTATGGGGTCACCAGGCAACTTGAAGACCCACAGGTGCCAACACACACACAAAACTGCCCTCAAAGGTTGGAATTTCTAGACATCTATTGAGGGTCCAACTCCTTAAACTATTACCTTAATTAACTGTTGCTCTGCAAACTTTTTGTGTTGAGGAACTTCAACATACATGCTGAGGCTGCCCTTTCAGAAGTGACTCACAATTTCTCCAGTATCAACCAGGAAGTCTGTCCTAACTGGTATTTCTTCCCACACAATTAGTATAGTATACTCTGGACCTGATTTTTTTATATTGCATGAGATGGAGGTAGAATCATAGAATCAAAGAGTTGGAAGAGACCTCATGGGCCATCCAGTCCAACCACCTGCCAAGAAGCAGGAATATTGCATTCAAATCACCCCTGACAGATGGCCATCCAGCCTCTGTTTAAAAGCTTCCAAAGAAGGAGCCTCAACCACACTCCGGGGCAGAGAGTTCCACTGCTGAACGGCTCTCACAGTCAGAAAGTTCTTCCTCATGTTCAGATGGAATCTCCTCTCTTGTAGTTTGAAGCCATTGTTCCGCGTCCTAGTCTCCAGGGAAGCAGAAAACAAGCTTGCTCCCTCCTCCCTGTGGCTTCCTCTCACATATTTATACATGGCTATCAGGTGATCGATTTTCTATAGTTTCATAGTCACGAGCAGATTGCCATTGTTGTTGTTGTTGCTGGCATTTAAGTTGTTTCTGACTTATGGCACTCCTAAGGTGAACCTATTATAAGGCTTTCTTGGCAAGATTTCTTCAGAGAGGATTTGCAAACCACAAGCAAGACTGTGCATGCTTCTGCTCACTCTCAAGGTGAATTTGTTTTTATAAGCACCAGCATCCACATAATTTCTTTATGTGTGTTAGATACCCTAAAGCAACAGTAGAGGGGGTGCTGAGAGTAACTTAGCAGAGATAATCCTCAGTAGCTTTATTAGTTGTTGAAGAGACTGTGACAGAAACACAGGACAAGGTGCATGAAAATCTTCATTGACTATGGTAAAAAACAAAACCCAAATATCTCTGATAACAGGCCTGTGTAGCTGCTCTAAAAGTCCCGTGACTTGTCCAGATTTCCTAATCTGTACTTTTTTCAGTAGCTTTAGATTGGTTGTTTGAATTATGTTGATTCCCAACTCAATATTTGGTATTGTTGGTCACAAATTATTCCCCCAAATCTTATCACATCCAATATCAACAATGGCATACAAGAGTTATTTTTTTATTTTATTTTTTACTTTATTTATATACCGCTGTTCTCAGCCCGAGGGCAACTCACAGCGGTGTACAACATAGGAACAGCAAATACAAGGCACGATATAAAAACAATTCACAACATTATACCAAAAAACAACAACATCACTACTACAAAAACCATTCCGCGTCGTCTCATCGTCCAAATCACAATCCAATATCGTTTTCCGTTATTCCATTCCTATAATCATTACCAATCATTGTATTGTCGAAGGCTTTCATGGCTGGAATCACTAGGTTCTTGTAGGTTTTTTCGGGCTATAGGGCTATGTTCTAGAGGCATTTCTCCTGACGTAGATGCAGGCGAAACGTCAGGAGAAATGCCTCTAGAACATAGCCCTATAGCCCGAAAAAACCTACAAGAACCTATTACCAGTCATTGCACTTCTTGTCCGAACGCCTTCTTAAACAACCAGGTCTTTAATTTCCTGCGGAATATTATTAGAGAAGGGGCCAGTCTGATGTCCACGAGAAGGGTGTTCCACAGCCGAGGAGCCACCACCGAGAATAACAGATAACCATCCGAGTCCTCCTTCAATTCAGTAGGATTCAGAGCAGAAAAGCATGCCCCTGTCCAGTCCCTCAAGAAAGTCTAGGAGCTTCACCACATTGAGGTACTGAAGTCGAGGAACAGCAGGGACATTTGTTGGGCAGTGGGGCAAATCCAGTGGGCAACATGCAAACCTGTTGCCCCGCATCACCCTCATCTCTCCTTTCCCCATCTCATGGGGGGGGGGGGGAGCAACACTGCCTGGCTTCCCCCTGTCCTTTCCCATTCTACCTTATGAAAACATGGGAAACCTCCCATGTTCTCAGGACACCATCATAGGACACTTTCAAAAATAGCCCTGTGTCATGTGATGGGCTCCATCCGGCTCCGTCCTAGCTTCATGTTGAGAGCATCCTATGGTGGAGTCCTGACGTCATGTGATGAGGTCTAAAGACTGGCGTCTGGCCAAGATCACCTTCTGAAGATGTACGAGTAGGCTACATTCCAAATATCAAGAAGATGGTAGCTGGAAAATATGCTCCTTAGATATCGCCTAGAATGTGGGTGTGAGGTGAGCTGGCTACTTTTATGTCTTTTCTCAAAGCAAACTGCTAGATGTACTTTCAGTTCACCTCTTGACAACCTTGCTACTGCACTTGTTGGACTCTATTTTGTTTACAGCTATCTTAGCCCTGGACTGCTTGATATTGAATACCACTTGCCTCCATAGGAGCCTCCGGTGGTACAAAGGGTTAAACCAGAAGTTCCGAAACTAAGGCCCGGGGGCAGGATATGGCCCTCCAAGGCCATTTACCTGGCCCTCGCTCATGGTCAACCTGAGTCTGAAATGACTTGAAAGCACACAACAACAACAACAATCCTATCTCATCAGCCAAAAGCAAGCCCAAACTTCCTATTGAAATACTAATACATTTATATTTGTTAAATCGTTCTTCATTTTAATTATTGTATTATTTTAAGTATTTTTTTGCACTGCAAATAAGATATGTGCAGTGTGCATAGGAATTCATTCATGCTTTTTTCAAATTATAATCCGGCCCTCCAATAGTTTGAGGGACCTCTGTTTAAAAAGTTTGAGGACCCCTGGGTTAAACCCTTGTGCTGGCAGGACTGAAGACCGACAGGTTGAAGGTTTGAATCCGGGGAGAGTGTGGATGAGCTCCCTCTGTCATCTCTAGCTCATGAGAGAAGCCTCCCACAAGGATGGTAAAACATCAAAACATCCTGGTGTCCCCTGGGCAACATCCTTGCAGACAGCCAATTCTCTCACAGCAGAAGCAGCTTGCAGTTTCTCAAGTCGCTCCTGACACAGAAAAAAACTCCAACAACTTGCCTCCATGATGCTGATTTCAACACTTTGAACTTTAGTTGGGAGCAGGACATTTAGATGTTGAAAGTATTGAGTCTAGTTCTTGTTCTTTGACCAAGATACCAGTTGGATGAAGCTCCAGTTTTTGAGCAATATAATATCTGTCTCTCATAGGATTTTGATTTGTAGATATTTAGTAACAGGGATCAGAGCAGATTTCAAAATTTTTCAGTGCAAGACTTTAATAAGCTCCGTCTGAGTAGAGGATTCCTCTTTCCTTGTTCTTCCTATTAATCAAGCTGTAAATCTTTAATTGGAGGCACAGTCAGTCTGCTTGATCTAATTGGATTCCATTTGTTGTTGTTCATTCGTTCAGTCGTCTCCAACTCTTCGTGACCTCATGGACCAGCCCACGCCAGAGCTCCCTGTCGGCCGTTACCACCCCCAGCTCCCTCAAGGTCAGTCCAGTCACTTCAAGGATGCCATCCATCCATCTTGCCCTTGGTCGGCCCCTCTTCCTTTTGCCTTCCAATTTCCCCAGCATAATTGTCTTCTCTAGGCTTTCCTGTCTCCTCATGATGTGGCCAAAGTACTTCAACTTTGTCTCTAGTATCTTTCCCTCCAGTGAGCAGTCGGGCTTTATTTCCTGGAGGATGGACTGGTTGGATCTTCTCGCAGTCCAAGGCACTCTCAGAATGGATTACTCCCTTCCAATTTGCAGTGTGGATCCTTGAACAATTATGATGTCTCGGGGAATAAAAAAAACAAAGTGTTTGTATTAGACTGGTGGTTGATATGGTTTTTGGGTTTATTCAAGTCCAACGGACCCTCAGGTGACAAAGTAGATGTTCTCCAGGACATTCGTTCCAGAAAAGTTGGTATCACAAGCAGTGATCATGTTCAAAGAACAAAATAGTCTTCTACATCACAAAAATAGTAATTCAGGATGTTTAAGGATTTTTAAATTCAAAACTAATTATGGAATAAAACAACCAGATAAGATAGGTCTCATATAAGTGACTAAAGACTTTGAACTTTGTTCTCTTTTGAAGGCTTCTTCCAAAATGCAAAGTTGTTTGTATTGTGTTTTCCCCATTGTGTAGTATCTTACTATAACAAATAAAATGAGCTCAGTCCTTTGAAGCTTCTCTTGAAGCAGTCAGGCTGACAATCTCATCACACATTGGCAGCATACGCCAATCTAGCCTGGTCAACCATAGAGTTATATTGTGATATTGCCCATCATATGACATCATGTTGGCTCAGTGGGTGAAGGGGGGCAGAACCAGCACACCACTGTGGCAATACGGGAGACTTCCTGTGTTGCCGTTGACTTTAATGGGGGGAAGATGTGCACTCCACATGTGCACCATGGTTCCCCACATAAGATCAACAGCTGGAGGAGCTGGACAATGCAGGGTGAGGGGCGGTGGCTTCCCATGCCCTATGGTGAGTCACTAAAAACCTGAATATGAATCTATGAATCTATGAATACAGGCAGCAGCCAGGATGTTAACGGGGGCCCATTACAGAGAGAGGTCTACCCTTCTGTTTAAGGAGCTCCACTGGCTGCCGTTTATTTTCCGAGCCCAATTTAAGGTGCAGGTGCTTACCTACAAAGCCCTGAATGGTTTGGGACCACCCTACCTGCGTGACCGCATCACAGTCTACGAACCCACACGTTCACTCCGGTCATCAGGAGAGGCCCTGCTCGTGATCCCGCCCGCGTCGCAGGCGCGTTTGGTGGGGACGCGGGACAGGGCCTTCTCTGTGGTGCCCCCCCCCCCCCGCCTCTGGAATGCCCTCCCGAAAGATCTCAGACAGGCCCCTACTGAACCTGAAAACCTGGCTGTTCCAACGTGCCTTCTCAGATTAGGAACCCCACTACCAAAGCCCAGAAGCACTTTAGTAGAGTCAAGATCACTCTCACCGCACACTGCACTTATATTTTAATCCCATATCCCTCCGACACTTCAGCACTTTTTAACCCTGTACCCCACTCTGGTCGGCTCAGTTTTTAGTAATATCCTGTTGTATTGCTATTGCTATTGTTTTCTGCTTTAACTGTTTTATTTGCTATGTATTGTGTTGTTGTATTGTGTTGGGCTCCGGCCTATTGTAAGCCGCATCGAATCCCTTGGGAGATGCTAGCGGGGTACAAATAAAGTTATAATAATAATAATAATAATAGTTAATCCATACCCTACTAAATTGGGAGAAGACTTTGGGAATCCCCTATACAGCTAAATCTTCTATATGATCTGTAGCTGTGTGTGCTTTGTACAAATAAGATTTCTTCTTGGAGACATCATTAATTGAGGTAACTGTATTGTTTAGACCTTTTTTGCGAAGTATCTCTGCTAATTGCTAATGCCTTATGCTTCCAACTATTACTACTCTTCCACATCTAATGAATAATTAGAATCTCACCTGACATCTAAAAGATCACTTAAGTCTCCTCCCAATATGACCATACATATGGTAATCTAAATCATTTTAATAGTCCCAAAGCTTCTCTCATAAAGATGTCCCAGCTTTCCTTTGGATTATAAAATAACTATAAAGGCACTCCTGAGCTGCTATCTTTGATGACAGCTTGACACACCTCCTCTATTACTCCTTTTAATTGTGATGATAACTTAATTACTATTGATGTAACCGTTAAGGGAAATATAATATATCTGATAGGAGAAATATGAGGCAACAAATATTCCTTCATACATCGGTAGGAGATTATGCAAATAGAAAAGTGGAGACATGAAGTATAGAATCATAGAATCAAAGAGTTGGAAGAGACCTCATGGGCCATCCAGTCCAACCCCCTGCCAAGAAGCAGGAATATTGCATTCAAATCACCCTTGACAAATGGCCATCCAGCCTCTGCTTAAAAGCTTCCAAAGAAGGAGCCTCCACCACACTCCGGGGCAGAGAGTTCCACTGCTGAACGGCTCTCACAGTCAGGAAGTTCTTCCTCATGTTCAGATGGAATCTCCTCTCTTGTAGTTTGAAGCCATTGTTCCGCGTCCTAGTCTCCAAGGAAGCAGAAAACAAGCTTGCTCCCTCCTCCCTGTGGCTTCCTCTCACATATTTATACATGGCTATCATATCTCCTCTCAGCCTTCTCTTCTTCAGGCTAAACATGCCCAGTTCCCTAAGCCGCTCCTCATAGGGCGTGTTCTGCAGACCCTTGATCATTTTAGTCGCCCTCCTCTGGACACATTCCAGCTTGTCAATATCTCTCTTGAATTGTGGTGCCCAGAATTGGACGCAATATTCCAGATGTGGTCTAACCAAAGCAGAATAGAGGGGTAGCATTACTTCCTTAGATCTAGACACTATGCTCCTATTGATGCAGGCCAAAATCCCATTGGCTTTTTTTGCCGCCACATCACATTGTTGGCTCATGTTTAACTTGTTGTCCACGAGGACTCCAAGATCTTTTTCACACGTACTGCTCTCGAGTGAGGCGTCCCCCATTCTGTATCTTTGCATTTCATTTTTTCTGCCAAAGTGGAGTATCTTGCATTTGTCACTGTTGAACTTCATTTTGTTAGTTTTGGCCCATCTCTCTAATCTTCAGGCCTGATCTGAATAAAAAAGATGGTTGGAATAGATTTGGATTATTCAGTATCAGTCCTAACATTTACCAGCAATTCTCAAAGTAGTATAATTTCTCAAATTCCAAGCTTTAAACTTAAGTTAGAACTGGGACAATAACTTCTTAGCATTCTAGACATATTTCACAACAGTTTTATGAATAGTCTAGCCCCTCCTTTTGGGGGGGGGGGGATTCAGATGAGAACATTTTTATCTTGGTTTTCGTCCAAACCTTTATTTTCCAGGAAAAATAGATTATGGAATACTTTCCTTTAGAATATTAAATTAAATATTTAAGACAAGATGTTAATATTTATTTATTTATTTATTTATTTATTTACTGTAATTGTATACCGACTTTCTCAGCCATATCGGTGACTCAAGGCGGTTTCCAACAAAACAGTATACATAGTATCACAACACAATTAAAACCTTACATTTACATAAACCACAGCAGCAATAAAACAACATCATTAGCGTCTCCTTATTGTCAAGCATTGTCCAATTCCATCGTCAATCATCGAATTCCTATATCATTTATCCATATCCGTTACTCTGTGTTTGTGAATGCTTGTTCAAACAGCCACGTTTTCACTTGCTTCCGAAACGTTAAAAGGGAAGGACCAGATCTAATCTCTCTAGGGAGGGTGTTCCATAGCCAGGGGGCCACTGCTGAGAAGGCCCTGTCTCTCGTCCCCGCCAAACATACCTGTGATGAAGGCGGCGGGACCGAGAGCAGAGCCTCCCTGGACGATCTCAAAGTTCTAGATGGTTCGTAAGGGGCGATACATTCGGACAGGTAAGTTGGGCCAGAACCGTTTAGGGCTTTAAAGGTTAAAACCGGCACTTTGAATTGTGCCCGGTAGCAAACTGGCAGCCAGTGGAGCTGGCGCAACAGGGGGGTTGTATGCTCCCTGAGAGCCGCTCCAGTTAACAATCTGGCTGCTGTCCGTTGGACCAGCTGAAGCTTCTGGACAGTCTTCAAAGGCAACCCCACGTAGAGAGCGTTGCAGTAGTCTATATGGGATGTAACGAGAGAGTGGATTACCGTGGCCAAGTCAGACTTCCGAAGGTACGGGCGCAATTTTTTCACATTATTTCTAAAACTGTGTGTAGTCAGTGGGTAGACTTTCATGCAAGACTATATACACCAGTATTACTCAAAGAAGTGTTTACTGGCACCAGTGTGTGAGCCATCAACTGTCAGTATGCAGATAATTTGCAGGAAAGAAAACATAAACAGTGAGCATGAATATAATTCTAGTTCGCGGTACATTAGGGTTGGGGGGGAGGGAACTGTTCCCCACATCAGCTATAGAAGCTAACTGGCCCTTAAAGGTATGCAACTATTGTTCGTAATACAATCATCATTTTTAAAATCCAGTTTCACTGAGTTCCCACCCACACAACCAAGTAACTGTGCCTGAGGTTAAAATAATTTAGTTAAATCATTTGAGGGAAAAATGTAATCCCTTAAAGCTTCTGTTAAAATAAACCGGTTAGTTATGAATGAACCATCAAGGCTTCTTTCCCCTTTTGAACATCTACAATATGTATGACAAGTGTCTACCAGCATTTATCTACTTTTGTCTGAAAACTGTCCCTGATCATATTTTTTCTTTGTTTATTATTGCTTTTATTGAGATTATTTGTGTAAAAGGTCCAAAGGTGGGACAATTGCTTCCACCTGATCAAGGTAATGTTGATAATATTATTTTAAAAA
This sequence comes from Anolis sagrei, assembly GCF_037176765.1. Lineage (NCBI taxonomy): Eukaryota > Metazoa > Chordata > Lepidosauria > Squamata > Anolidae > Anolis > Anolis sagrei. Next base: position 56,166,372 of record NC_090026.1, read on the forward strand.
ATAAATCACCGCCAACCATTCAAAATATTTTTTTTAATCTTGCCTTTCTCCTAGCATGATACACAAAGCAATTTTCAACAAGACAGAACTTCAAAACTTGTGGATAACAAATTTAGATATAGTTAAATATGTTTTATATTCAAATATAATTAATAAAAATTATATGATAATGTAATAACCTAACAATAATGATAAAATATATCCAACGGCACCTTTAAAAGACCTTTCTGCAATGAATTAGAATTCTGCCATCAATTTCAAAATTAGAGGTAGTATTTATAGTCAGTTTTTTTAGAAAGTAGTTAATCACCATAACTGCAGTATAGCAGAGTATATGTTGCATTCAAAGAACTACTGTATACAATTGTGTATAAATCTAGAAATTTTATTTATTTATTTATTATTTCTTTGCTGCATTTGTAACCCACCTTTCTCACCCCGAAGGGGGACTCAGGGCAGCCTCACAGCAAGCAACAATTAAAAACATTAAACAATTAATTAATACCGTTAGTTAAAAACAGTTAATTAAGAACAGTCAACTAAAACAATCTGTTAAAACGTGCCAATTAAAATCCAAATCCAGGTCCTGGTCAATTCATTATGGCGAGTTGCTTAAATCTTCTTCTCACATTGCTGCTATTCAATGGTAGAACACTTGGTCTCATAGCCACGTCTTGAGTTTCCTTCTAAAAGACAGGAGCGGGGTGGCCAGTCTGATGTACCTGGGGAGGGAATTTCACAGAGAAGGCCCTATCACAGAGAAGGGCAGCCAGATTGCTCACCAGAGCGGCATACAGGGAGCATACCATCCCCTGTTATGTCAGCTCCACTGGCTGCCGATCCAATTCCGAGCACAATTCAAAGTGCTGGTCTTTACCTACAAAACCCTATATGGTTCCGGCCCAGTGTATCTGTCCGAACGGATCTCCCTCTATGTCCCACCTCGAAGTTTAAGATCTTCTGCGGAGGCCCTGCTCTCGACCCCGCCTCTATCATAAGTGAGGCTGGCGGGGATGAGGAGCAGGGCCTTCTCGGTAGTGGCCCCTCACCTGTGGAACTCACTCCCCGGGGAGATTAGATCAGCGACTTCCCTTTTGTCATTCAGAAAAAAGTTGAAGACCTGGATGTGGGACCAGGCTTTTGGACATTCTGGCAGCTAAAGGAAAGACCTTGATGATGGGCAGGAATTGACGGAACGGAATGGATCTATGGAACTCTGAACACTGACCATGAGATTGTTTACTATTGTGTTATGTACTTATGTTTTTAATCTGTTAACTGTTTAATTGCTTTTATGTATGTATGTATTTTTGACATAGGCATTGAATTGTGCCTTCCTTTGTAAGCCGCCCTGAGTCCCCCCTTGGGGGTGAGAAGGGTGGGGTATAAGTAACTGAAATAAATAAATAGTAAATATCCCTCGTCCCCACCAATCGCAGGTGATCTTAGACATCATGATGGTTTGTAACAGGAGATATGTTCGGACAGGTAAACTGGGCCAGAATTGTTTAGTTTAAGTTTATAAAATGACCCTCTGTCAGGAAAACTTTGTTTGTGTTTTCCTGCATGGCAGGGGGTTGGACTAGATGGCCCACATGGTCTCTTTTATTATTCTATGACCCAAAACTTTAGGTCAGGATATGCACTGTACCTTGTCAAAAGGGGGACCATCTTTTTCTTTGAGTAGAGGGGTGAAAGGAAACTAAATCCAGGGATTTAGTTTTCCACTGGAAAGAGTTTCCCACTATGGAAAGAGTTTCCCACTCTTTCCACGGTGGTGTCACTTCTGTCCTCTTTTAATGCCTAGTGGGAAAATGTTGACAGTGGCAACTCCTTGGCACTTACCTTCAAAGGAAAATCAGAAGAGTAAAGAGGGCTGGTGCTTCTTTGACGACCTCATTGAATGGACTATTTTGTATGCCATATGCCTGTTCCTCTCCCTTTGCCACAGAGCCCCTTCACATGACATACATCCACTTCTGGCAGCGTTTAGTGGCAAAAGGGAAGAAGAAGTGGCGTATCTAGGCTAAAAGCTAAAATACAAAGGTATATTAAAAAGCTAAAACACAAGATATTAAAGAAGAAGAAGAAGAAGAAGAAGTTATCTAGATTTATGATCTGCTAAATTCCTTCTAGTCATACACCACAATCTATCAATCCACTTCTTTCAATGAGAAACTCACAATCTGCTAAACCCCTTCTAGTTAAGCAATCACCACTATCTGCTAATCCACTTTCTTCAATGGGAAATCTACGATCCATTGAAACAGATGGCAGGTTGCAAAAGGCCTGCAGACTGACATACTATCAGACTTCAATTACCATGTCTCTGATGCAAACAGAGAAATAAAGAACAAGCGAAGATTATTGGAATCCCATCTTACAAAAGCTACTGTCTATAGATCCTTTGTATACGGCTTCCTACGGGTTACCAATGAAATGGACCATGCATCATGTGATGGGATCCATAGGAATGAGTATGAAAAGAGCATCAGAGGTGGGGTTTCAAGGTCCTTTGGCTGCCATGGCTGAATGCTGTGGAATCTGATATTTGCAGTTTGGTGTATCAACACTCTTTGGTAGACAAAGACTTATAAAACTAAAGCTTTCATGATTTTATAGCATTGAGACATGACAGTTAATGTGGTATCAGACTATATAAATTCTACAGTGTAGGTGCACCCATACTTGTGCCCAATGTAACAGTGGTGGTAACCTGCCCTTACAATAAATAGTATAAAATTGACCAAATGTTATATAATATATCAAAAATGAGGAAATTACACACTCAGTATCTGAAGGTTTTTATTTGTCATGTCAGAGCAACCAGTCCATTATATTACATTTCTAACAGAACAAAGCAAACAAACAGAAAAATACAAAACTTGTGAGTTTGGTAGTTGGTTAAATGTCCTTTGACCAGTATCTGGCCACTTGGAGTGCCTCTGGTGTTGCTGCAAGAAGGTCCTCCCTGGTGCATGTCGCAGGGCTCAGGTTGCATTGCAGCAGGTGGTCAGTGGTTTGCTCTTCTCCACACTCGCATGTCGAGGATTCCACTTTGTAGCCCCATTTCTGAAGGTTGGCTCTGCATCTCGTGGTGCCAGAGCACAGTCTGTTCAGCGCCTTCCAAGTCGCCCAGTCTTCTGTGTGCCCAGGGGGGAGTTTCTCATTTGATATCAGCCATTGGTTGAGGTTCTGGGTTTGAACCTGCCACTTTTGGACTCTCGCTTGCTGAGGTGTTCCAGCGAGTATCTGAAGGTTAATGTTATAGAAGTGGGCGGAGGGAGAGAAAGCTGGCTTTTTCATCAGTGTATATATATTTTCCCCCTCAATGCAAGCCTTATGTTTCTACTTCTTCATCCAACTTGAATGTATTTATTTATTTATTTACAGTATTTATATTCTGCCCTTCTCACCCTGCAGGGGACATCCTGTGCTGGCCTATGACCGAAATAAATGATTTGAATGTACATATACATGGCAAACATTCAGTGCCATAGACACACAACACATATAGACAGACACTCAGAGACACACAACATATATAGACAATTTCATTTGAACAGTCTCCAAATTTGGGAACAGTATAATCGAGATTACAGCTGTGCTGGAGAAGCAGAAATATATATGATAATATTGTGAAGATGGAATGGTATTCATGTTTAATAATTACACACAAAATAAAACATTAATGGTGATTCATTTAGGCTGTAACAAACACATACACTGAGGGAATTTGGAAACTATGGGAAATTATATAGGGATGTTACATACTAAAGTAGTTGTAACTGTAGGTGTTGACAAGAGTGAGTAGGAAGTGGTAGCAGTAGTAGGAAGCATAAATGATAAGAGGAGACAAAAGTAGTAAGAATAGCCTGGGGTTTTAATCTAGTGAACCTGAACTAGGCAGGAAATAGAGACAAAGAAAAAAAGACAGGGAAATACTAGTAGCTTTAGTTTGATGGATCATTGTAAGTGGAAAACTGAATCAATTAAAAATTTCAAACTTTTTTTCCAGTGGAGAAAGGAAATACAGTCAGCCCTCCTCATTTGTGGATTTGATTTGTGTGGATTTTGATTATTCATAGATTTGATTAAAGTGACTCTAGGGCCCTGTCTACACTGTCATATAATGCAGTTTGAAACTGCATCATATGGTTTATGTGGACTCAAATAAGGCAACTCAATGCAGCTAAACTGCATTATATGAGTTTACACCCAGGGGTCCTCAAACTAAGGCCCGTGGGCTGGATATGGCCCTCCAATGTCATTTACCTGGCCCTCGCTCAGGGTCAACCTAAGTCTGAAACAACTTGAAACAAAAACAACAACAACAACAACAACAATCCTATCTCATAAACCAAAAGCAGGCCCACACTTCCCATTGAAATACTAATAAGTTTATATTTGTTAAAATTGTTCTTCATTTTAATTATCGTATTGTTTTTAAGTGGGAGATTTTTTGCACTACAAATAAGATGTGTGCAGTGTGCATAGGAATTCATTCATGTTTTTTTCAAATTATAATCTGGTCCTCCAACAGTTTGAGGGACCGTGACCTGGCCCTCTGTTTAAAAAGTTTGAGGACCCCTGGTTTACACCAGTGGTTCTCAACCTGATTTCAATGCAATCACCGCTGCCCTCGCAGTGGGCCACTTCACGTCTTCAATCTGATGAAGCATACTAAAAACTTTATCACATAAGTCAGGCAAGCTGGCATTGCAGCTGGACTGTCACTTTCGTCACAGAAGCCACTGAAACTATTTCAAAGCAATCACTGCTGCCCTGCAGTGGGCTGCAAGAACGAAAATCCAGTCCACGAACCTCCTTCCTCTTTATTTTATTTTATTTTATTTTATTTCCATTCCTTTCTGCAGAGCTAACCAGCCCCGACCCTTTTGATACTAATATTAGAGAGTGGTCCCTTGCCAAAGTGGTCCCTGGTCAAAGTGGTTCCCTTTTAAGTGGGCCCTGATCAAAAAAAGTTGCAAACTACTGGTCTACACTGACCATATAATGCAGTTTCAAATTGTATTAAATGGCAGTGCAGATGGAGTCTAGCAATCTCTATGATCAATCTTCAACAGATGTTGACAATCCTAGTTCATCCCAGGTTCCTAGGGATACAACTTCTCTAGAAATGTCTAGGACTTCCTATGCAGTGGCCACAGTATCTGCTAGGATTGGGCCCAAAACAGTTTGACTGAAAGTGATTTGTAATATTCAGTGTTCCATTTTGTGTGATCCCCTGAAAATAGAACAGGGGGGAGGGAACCGAAAAGCTCGACAAAATAGATCAAGAGAGCTGGATTTATTGTCTAATGGAGAAGATGGTGTTAAGTCTGCACTATACCTGAGGCAGGGGTCAGCCGCAAGGCTCCTGGAGAAGATCCTGCAGCGTCTTTTCTCCAGGGTCTGGAGAACAAGCCCTATGAGGAGCGGCTTAGGGAACTGGGCATGTTTAGCCTGAAGAAGAGAAGGCTGAGAGGAGATATGATAGCCATGTATAAATATGTGAGAGGAAGCCACAGGGAGGAGGGAGCAAGCTTGTTTTCTGCTTCCTTGGAGACTAGGACGTGGAACAATGGCTTCAAACTACAAGAGAGGAGATTCCATCTGAACATGAGGAAGAACTTCCTGACTGTGAGAGCCATTCGGCAGTGGAACTCTTTGCCCCGGAGTGTGGTGGAGGCTCCTTCTTTGGAAGCTTTTAAGCAGAGGCTGGATGGCCACCTGTCAGGGGTGATTTGAATGAAATATTCCTGCTTCTTGGCAGGGGGTTGGACTGGATGGCCCACGAGGTCTCTTCCAACTCTTTGATTCTATGATTCTATGATTCCCCAGCAGTAGAAAAGTTCCCTAGGCTCCTCCTCCAGAGAGGCCTCTGCTGAGAACTCACTTTTCCAGCAGCACTTGCATGGGTTGGGCATTGAAAAGTGTTTTGAGTTCCTCTCAGAGCATGATGGGAGTTGAAGTTTCTCTCTCTCTCAGCCAATAAAAGACCTGGTTGTGTCCATGCTCTGATTGATTGAGAATGGACATAACTGGCAACTACAATTCCCAGAACTCTCTCTTGAATTTTGTCTTATTTTAAAAAATTTGATGGTAAAAACTTAAAACAATTCTAAAAAATCAGTAGATTGGTGAATTGTTCTGAAACTTGACAAGTCTGCAGTTGTAAATGGGGTCTAAACCTGAGGTATGTTTCATGCAGATAAGCCTTAAAATGACTGAGGATTGAGCCTTTACATTTTCCCATTTTAGCCAATGGGCTGAATCTTTGCCGAATAAAAATGGCAACACTTCTTCCGATTCAAGTGACTTCCCGGTAAACAGAATGAGGGGTTACTCAAAAATGACGCCAAAGGGCATGCCTTTTGGCCAAATGGCACACATCCAGTCTACACTGGCTTCAGACTGGAACCGAAGCCAGGAATGTTTATTTTTCTTAACCAGTCCACTGAAATGTGCTGGTGCTTACCTTCATTTTTATTCGGAATCACTGCTGGACTATGGCAGGACTCAGAAAATGAGAACAAAGGGGTGGAAAGCAAGAATTCTCATGGAAATTATGTGGTTTGCCTCTCGGAGGAGTACTTCTGGCCAGCTGTATTTTGGCGTTTTTTAAAATGTGTATCAGGGCTATTGGTGTCCTGACAAGCACTCCACATTTTTCCATCTTAGTTTCAAGATCAGCATGAGGTATACTGTGATTGGCTGCAGAGCATTATCTGCCTTATTTCAGACTTTTTGTTTTGTTTTGTTTTTTAGTACACTCTCTCCAGCTTTGGGGATGCGTGTTTTGTAGACATTAGGCATGGTTAGGTCCAGTCGGAACTTTCATTATTCGGAATAAAGTCGGAAATTTCCTTTTTGAAGCAATTTTGACGTTTTTAAGAAAACCGGGATGCCCCTTTGCCATTTCGAAGCTTTTTCACCATTTTTTAAACGACTCATGTAGTGAGTCGGAAATTATTCAATGATTCAGCTTCCCCTTTATAACTCGCTTCTGTGACTTTAAAACTGGCTGGCTTTAATGGCTTGAGGTAGAAGCGGGGCAAATTCATGCTTCTCCCTTATAACTCGCCATTAAATCCGGCCAGTTTTAAAGTCACAGAAGCGAGTTATAACCCACTCCTGGAGTAAAACAACTACTTTCAATGCAATGAAACAGGAAATAACACTTTCAAACTATTAAAGATTTGGAAGTCTCGGAAGGTTCGAAAAGTTTTGAACTTTTTTTTCTGTGAAAATAGGAATTGACTTTAGAATTGAACCACCAGCACCCCCTACATCCGAAACGAGTTTTGAACCAATTTTTCTTGGATCAAACAAGCCTAGTAGACATGCCATCCCCAAATCAGCTTCAAGTTGCATTATATGGCCTGTACAGAACTGCCTTTAGCCATAAAACTCTAAATAATTTTGGGCTAAGATGTTTGAAAGGCTGCATATTCCAATGTTTATTTATTTATTTATTTATTTATTATTTGAACTTATATGCCGCCACTCCCCTGGGGCTTGGAGCGGCTTACAAGAATGGCTAAAATTTAACAAAATTTAAAAGCAATTTAAAACCATTTAATAACAGCATTATCAAACATTAAAAGCCTGTCGAAACAGGTATGTCTTACATGCCCTGTGGAAAGCTGGTAAGTCCCGCAAGGCATGGACTTCAGGTGACAGTATTCCAGAGTGATGGTGCCACTGCTGTGAAGGCTCTGTGTCTGGTTGCTGTTAGACACAAGGTCTTGACACTGGGAATTTCCAACAAATCTTGGTCCTCAGAACGGAGGGACCTCTGGGGTTAGTAGGGGGTGAGGCGGGCCCTCAGGTACATCGGCCCCAGACCATGCAAGACCTTAAAGGTGAGTACCATCACTTTGAAAGTGATCTGGTGCTCAATTGGTAACCAATGCAGCTGCAGTAAGATTGGTGTTATGTGGCATCTCATCGGAATTCCCGCAAGAAGCCGAGCAGCTGCATTTTGTACCAACTTGAGCTTCCGGATCACCGACAGAGGAAGGCCAATGTAGAGGGCGTTACAGTACTCCAGTCTTGAGATGACCCTATGTGAGCACTAAATTCAGGATGAAAGGAAAAGAGTGCCCCCATAATTTAGAAAAATGTTTTGTAGGGATATAAGACTGGATCTTTGTAGTTTTGACATTATCTCCCTTTCTCTTTCTTAAGTTTTCATCAGTCTTTAGTGTGGGTTAAAATTATATTATCATTACAGTGGATTGCTTAATTCTAGTCTTTGTCTTATTGTATAAAATTGGAATCTAATGCTCAAACTGTTTTTTTTTAATGTGTTTTGAACATTTTATGCTTTTCTATTTGTAAAGACACAAAATTCCGATTAAAAAGCCCACTTTTCATTTTCAAAAATGCTTGTTCACAACGAAAGGATGTGGCTCAATGTAATTAAGTATTTCTTTGTTTGCCCATACGTGACAGGAAATGTTTTATAACATCCTGGCTCATTTGTGTGGATGGCAATGTTGAGCAAACTCAGCTGATGCCCATATAATGAATTGCTGTGATATTCGATAAGAATATATTTAGACTACACTTGAGGTTACTCAGCTAGCAAGTTATCTCTGCTCCACAAGCAAGTCACGTCTGTATCTAACATTCCAAAGTGTTGAGCCATTGCTCAGGTTGCAATTAAACATACAAACATGCTGTACTACAAGTTGTTTTGTCTTACTCTCCTATCTGGTTCAGAATATCTTTCTATTATTGCATGCATGCATCCATTGCCTGTCTGTTTGAGCCTTGCAGAATCTGTAAATTTGTGGTTGTGAATTTCCATAGGGAGCAGGCCTGTAGCGAGGGGGTGGTTTTAGGGGTTCAACCCCCCCCCCGAAATGTTTCAGATTTTTTTAAAAAACCTGGTTTACTCATGAATTTTATCTGGTTAACCAAATCCCCATGCTAAGTCTATGAGATGCAAAAAATTAAGACTCCCTCCAGAACTGCAAGCACTATCTCAAGCAAATATTGATAATTTATTCACACTGTCATTACTTACAGCAATAGCCAATGTAGCGAAGCAACTAAGTTGGGTGTGTGTGTGTGTTGAATGCATTAAGGAGGCCAGACTTGGTGGAGGTGGTTGACAGGTGCGGAGCTGCAGACTACTGAAGGTTGCTCTGCCCCCTGCTGTGCTCTTTGCTTCAGCGTGAGCTAGGAGCCAGGTTTCAACCCCCCCCCCTTGAAATTTTCAACCCTCCCCAAAATTTTCAACCCCCCCTGAAATTGTCAACCATCCCCGAATTTTTTTTCTGGCTACGGCCCTGATAGGGAGGCAATATTATCCCCCTTTTAGAGACCATTGAAAGCAAATTTGACAAAGCTTTCTGGAAGGAGGGAACTTGATTCTTCAACAAAATTCGCAGTGGTGTAAAAAGAGCAGACTGTAAGCCCTCGCTCTTGTGTTTGGGGGCGGGGGGAGCTATTGTTGTACAGTAGAATGACACACAGTTGAATTCAGAAATAACATAAAAGGTGGATAGTTTGTGCCTTGGCACTTCATGCCTTCCATCTGATGAAGCATACTAAAGTCAGGCAAACTGACATTGCAGCTGGACTGTCACTTTCTTCACAGAAGCCACTGAAACTATTTCAAAGCAATCACTTTTAAGGAGCCCCCGGTGGCACAGTGGGTTAAACCCCTGTGCCGGCAGGACTGAAGACCAACAGGTCGCAGGTTCGAATCCGGGGAGAGGCGGATGAGCTCCCTCTATCAGCTCCAGCTCCTCATGCGGGGACATGAGAGAAGCCTCCCACAAGGATGATAAAAAACATCAAAATCATCCGGGCGTCCCCTGGGCAACGTCCTTGCAGATGGCCAATTCTCTCATACCAGAAGCGACTTGTAGTTTCTCAAGTCGCTCCTGACACGATAAAAAAAAAACTTTTAATTATGTGCAAAACATGACCTTCCTATTCTTTACTAAGGTTTGAAATTCTGGAAGAGAAATGGAGATGAGCTGGCCCATTGTAGCTGTGCTGGAGTTAGGAAGAGCCAGGATCTGTCAGTAGGTGTGCAACAGTTTTGGGGGAGGATATTTGTGACCACCTTGTGACAGATCCAGCAATCATTATTATTGACTTAATAGGATTACATGTATTTGATTGATTCTATATTTGATTTACTAAAAGCATTCCCATTTCTTCTCTTTCAACAGATGCACGAAACATTTCACAATTCTGTATTAAGGCATAAATACAGAGGCTCACGGCTTGTCAGGGTGAGGTATGTAAACCTATAATCCATGGCAAAGTCTCATCCCTTTCTCAGCAAAGGTCATGGGTGTTATCACCATTGTGTATATGTGTTAACATTTGTTCAGTTAGTTCTGTGCTTGATCACAGATAAATAATTGAGTTCTTTACTTGGGAAATAAGGCACCTTCATCTCAGTTAATGCACAAAATTATTACAATTATACATTTTACCAAATATTTGTAAAGGCCACATTATATTCCTTCATGGTTAAGCAACAAAACAAGGGAGAATGAATAAATCCATAAACCAACTGTGATGCTAAACAGAACCATTAGTATTTCAGTAATAATAATTAGTTTTTCTATACCGGAGTTATATGGTGCTTCCATATTGCTCAAAATGATGGATCATGTTGCATTTGGGACAACATATAAAGGGAAAGCCCACATCATTGGTGGGGGATGGGGTGGCCATCAGGCCTGTAGCGAGGGGGTGGTTTTAGGGGTTCAATCCCCCCCCCCGAAATGTTTCAGATTTTTTTTAAAAAACCTGGTTTACTCATGAATTTTAACTAGTTAACCAAATTCCCATGCTAAGTCTATGAGATGCAAAAAAAAAAAAAATTAAGAGTCCCTCCAGAACTGCAAGCACTATCTCAGGCAAATACTGACAATTTATTCACACTGTCATTACTTGCAGCAATAGCCGATGTAGCGAAGCAACCAAGTTGGGGGGGGGGGGTGTTGAATGCTCTCATTAAGGAGGCCAGACTTGGTGGAGGTGGTTGACAGGGGTGGAGCTGCAGGCTATTGAAGGCTGCTCTGCCCCCTGCTGTGCTCTTTGCTTCAGCGCCGTGAGCTGAAGGCAGGTTTCAACCCCCCCCCCCCCGTGAAATTTTCAAACCCCCCCCCCCCCCGGAAAATTTCAACCCCTCCCAAATTTTTTTTCTGGCTACGGCCCTGGTGGCCATACATCCCAGCTGGGCCGATAAGTTCTCTGCATGAGTGATCATGGCCAGTGTTACCCTTCCCTCCCTGCCCCCATTTTACCCGAGAAACAAAGACACAGCCTGCTTACCTTTGCTGGAGGCTTCCCTGTAGCTCCATCATGCTCTGTGATCCCAGATGTCTGTTTCCACCATACCTGCAAATATCTTTTAATCTGAGTGTAAATTACATTAATAATAATAATAATAATAATAATAATAACAATAATAATTTTATTTCTTACCTGCCTCCCCTCGTGGGTCAAGGAGAGGCAGGTATCTTCCAGAAGGTTATTCCACAGTCTTCGGGAGGCTTATAAGGTCGTCTGGGTAGTAGGCCAGAGTAGCCAACCCCCAGAGGACCTAAGTGTTCAGGACAGATTGTACAGGAGAAGGGCTTTAAACATTAAATGGTTTACTCTGGGTTACTCCAAATTACCTTGGGTACATTGATCAGATGCCGCAGGCAAATGTGCCATCTACACTGCATTTTCTAGTAGTTTAGATGGGCCCACATCTTCCAGTTTCTATCGATCCCACCAATCCTCACCAGTGGGAATAATAGTTCATCAGTATGGAGGACTACATTTGAGATGAACAATTGTTGTTTGTGATGAACAAACTTAATTACAAGATTCAGCCAGTCGCTTTATCCGATTTCATTTCTTGATCCTAAGACAAAGTCTCCAACAGTGTTTGGATCTGTTCTGTTTTATATTTTTTGCTTACCAGCTACCTATAATTATGAACTTGTCCTGTTTAGGTGTGTGATCAATTTCCTCCTGTTTTCGAGTGTAGTATCTTTCAGTTTCTGCTTCTACTACTTCTGTAGTTGGAGTATAAATGTGAATCTTGGTTATATTTATTATTTGAACTTGGATATGGATAGGTTTTCCCTCATGGCTTATTAATATGATTCAGTCAGACTCTGTATTATATCTCCTGACTATATTACTCTTCACTATTATCTCCTGACTATATTACTCCTCACACCTCTTATTTAATTTCATTTCCGGAGTGTATAATTCTGTCCAATCCCTCTCCACTTCAGCTTACTCACTCTAAATATTGCATTGTTTTTTACATTCTATTTCACATTAATACTTTTCACATTTGATATTTTTTTCCAAAATGTTTTTTTTTATCAAGACCTCATTATACAAATACAGAAAGAAACTAACCTCGGATAGGGGTATTACTTGAAACCATGTTTATTTGTTTTGGTCAATGAACTTCTTCTGAGATGGGAGAAATTATTAATGACTGTTTGTTCATTGATGGGTCTATAGCCATTGTGTGTATATATCTATATATATAAAAATGCTCTGTGCGTAATGAGTACCTTAAAAACAAAAAAACCAATGAACCAAATCACACCAAATTTGGCAACAAAACATCTCACAACACAAGGAGTGGCCCCCACTCAAAACATTACGATTTGTCATTTGGGAGTTGTAGTTGTTGGGATTTATAGTTTACTTACAATCAAACAGCATTACAAACTCCACCAATGATGGAATTGAACCACACTTGGAACACAGGACTCCCATGACCAACAGAAAACACTGGAAGGGTTTGGTGGGCACTGACTTTGAGTTTGGGAGTTGTAGTTCTCCTCCATCCAGAATGCACTGTGGACTCAAACAATGAGGGATCTGGACCAAACTTGGCACGAATAGTCCATATGCCCAAATATGAACACAGATGGAGTTTGGGGGAAATAGACCTTGATATTTAGGAGTTGTAGTTACTGGGATTTATAGTTCACGTACAATCAAAGAGCATTCTGAACCCCACCAACGACATAATTGGGGCAAACTTCCCACACAGAACCCCCATGACCAACAGAAAATACTGTGTTTTCTGGTGGTCTTTGGTGACCCTTCTGACACTACCCTGGTGACCCCGCCTCCCGGGTCTTGACTTCCCAGGTTGAGAAATGCTACTTTAAGGCCATCCAGTCCAACTCCCTTCACCAGGGCAAGAAAACATAACCAAAGCCCTCTTGACAAAGGGCCATCCAGCCATTCACACACACACATATATGTATATGACAGATGCAGTATCATAGATCTGAAAGTGACCCCTAAAGAAGGGCAATATGTTGCATATTCTAGAGTAGGCAAACCAGACAATCTCCACATAAACACTGATAAAGAAACAGAAAGAAATACTGTTTACCCACAAGCATAAAGAAATTACATCTATTAGAAACCAACATTTCTCATTACTTTATTTTCCAGATCACCAGACTGGGCCACAGCAACACGTTGCAGGGGACTGCTAGTATATTATACAAATACTGTAGTAAAACCAGTGATTACATTAAAAACTAAACATTAACAATCTAATTCCCCACCCACTTCCCTCTATAAACTCTATCTATTAGAAAAGGAAAGATATAAAAAGCAACTAACGTTAATATATTCCCACCTCCTAACTTAAATAATAAAAATATTATCTTATAATCTTCTCTATTTCCACTTTACAGACTCATTATTGTATATGCATCTCCAAAACCCATAGGACCTTTGGCATGACTCTGTGGGCCAACTATATATTTAAAATCTCCATGCCTTCGCAAGAACACCTTCTCTTAGTGAAAGGTTTATATTCCCTTTTTAAACAGAAGCTTGTGCACAATTATGGCATTTATACAGCACTTTATATAAGCCCTTAATAGCCATATTTGACAAGTCATTGTCATGTTACCCTGTAGTAACACTAAACCAGTGCCTTAGTTTTAATCTGGAGATGAACATTAACACAGTCAATTGTGGATATGAATAACTTTGGAGGTGGCCTGCTTAAATTAATGTTCTCTATCAATGTTATACTATTGGCTGAAGTACTTTTTATTTATTTATTTATTTATTTATTTATTTCGAGGTTTTATATACCGACCCTCTCACCTTCAAAGAGGGATTCGGACCGGTTCACAACATGTGTTAACATACAAAAAATATACAGTAACAACACAATGCCACTTCATTACACGATTAAAATATCAGCACCATACACATTAAAACATTATCATCCCAGTTAAAAGAGCCAAATGGTCCGACACCATCACAATCCCATTCATCATCCTCCTTTCATGTGGGCAAAGAATTAAATCAGTTGTCAAATGCCGCATTCCACAACCAGGTCTTTGTTAGTTTCCTGAACGTCATGAGGGAGGGGGCAGTTCTAATCTCTAATGGCAGGGAGTTCCAAAGTTGAGGGGCCACCATCGAGAAGGCCCTGTCCCTCGTCCCCACCAGCCGTGTTTGTGCAGGCGGAGGGACCGAGAGCAGGGCCCCTCCAGACGATCTTAGTGGTCTTGATGGTTCGTAGGGGAGAATACGTTCGGAGAGGTAAACAAAGCAATCGGCATTTAGGCCAGCTGTTTCTCTAGTGCCAGAAATGGTCTGGCAGTCCACAAATCTGTTTCAATAAGAGAGATGCATGTTTCCTATAGCCAGGTTCAACCAGCAGCTTGGCTACAGCATTTGGACCTGTTAAAATTTCTGGGCACTTTCGAAAGACAAAGAGTGCTTTACAGTAAACCAATTGGAATGCGTCCAAGACATGTGTCATCATAGACAGATCTTACATTTCCAGGAATAGAGCAATTAGCTCACTACTTTTATCTAAAAACTGGGCATCCAGGTTTAGCTCTGAATTCAGGAGTACACTAAAGCTGCAGATCTGAGAGTTCAAGGGGACTGCAACCATATCTAGTAGGGATGGTTAGATTTGGTCGGAATTTTTGTAATTTGGAATAAATTCGGAAAGATTTGCTTTTTGAAGTGATTTTGACGTTTTTAAGGAAACCGGAAGTCCCTTTACCCTTCCGAAGTTTTTTCCGCGATTTCTATTACGAAGCAGTGAGTCGGAAATTATTCAGCATTTCCCCGCTTCTGGTCCCTGGCCTTAACTCAAGCCTGGGAAGCCGTTTTAAAGCAGAGTGGATGAATTTCCTCCCTCTCCTCTCCCCTTGCTTCTGTCTGGAGCCTGGCAAGTGCTTTAAAACAGAGTAGATGAATTTCCTCCCTTTGCTTCCCCCCTCCCCCCTCCCCCGTTTCTGGAATAAAACAACCACTTTCAAAGTAAAGACCACCCAATAAAACAGGAAATAACACTTTCAAAAGTTTCAAAAAGTTTTGAACATTTTTTTCTGTGAAAATTGGAATTAAAATCGAACCACCAGCACCCTCTACATCCAAAACAGGTTTTGAACTTCTTCTTTTTTTTTGGATCAAACAAAATGGATCAGTAATTGGTTAAATGGACGAACCCAGAGGGAGCTCACCAATGCTTCCTCTTCATCTTGGAAAGAAGTGACAAGTGGAGTGCCGCAGGGTTCCATCCTGGGCCCGGTCCTGTTCAACATCTTTATTAATGACTTAGATGAAGGGCTAGAAGGCAGGATCATCAAGTTTGCAGACGACACCAAATTGGGAGGGATAGCCAATACTCCAGAGGACAGGAGCAGGATTCAAAACGATCCTGACAGATTAGAGAGATGGGCCAAAACTAACAAAATGAAGTTCAACAGTGACAAATGCAAGATACTCCACTTAGGCAGAAAAAACGAAATTGAAAGATACAGAATGGGAGATGCCTGGCTTGAGAGCAGTACGTGTGAAAAAGATCTTGGAGTCCTCGTGGACAACAAGTTAAACAATGTGATGTGGCGGCAAATGTGATGTGGCGGCAAAAAAAGCCAATGGGATTTTGGCCTGCATCAAGAGGAGCATAGTGTCTATATCTAGGGAAGTAATGCTACCCCTCTATTCCGCTTTGGTTAGACCACATCTGGAATATTGTGTCCAATTCTGGGCACCACAATTCAAGAGAGATATTTACAAGCTGGAATGTGTCCAGAGGAGGGAGACTAAAACGATCAAGGGTCTGGAGAACAAGCCCTATGAGGAGCGGCTTAAGGAGCTGGGCATGTTTAGCCTGAAGAAGAGAAGGCTGAGAGGAGGTAGGATAGCCATGTATAAATATGTGAGAGAAAATCATAGGGAGGAGGGAGCAAACTTGTTTTCTGCTTCCCTGGAGACTAGGACGCGGAACAATGGCTTCAAACTACAAGAGAGGAGATTCCATCTGAACATAGAATCATAGAATCAAAGAATCAAAGAGTTGGAAGAGACCTCATGGGCCATCCAGTCCAACCCCCTGCCAAGAAGCAGGAATATTGCATTCAAATCACCCCTGACAAATGGCCATCCAGCCTCTGCTTAAAAGCTTCCAAAGAAGGAGCCTCCACCACACTCCGGGGCAGAGAGTTCCACTGCTGAACGGCTCTCACAGTCAGGAAGTTCTTCCTCATGTTCAGATGGAATCTCCTCTCTTGTAGTTTGAAGCCATGGTTCCGCATCCTAGTCTCCAAGGAAGCAGATAACAAGCTTGCTCCCTCCTCCCTGTGGCTTCCTCTCACATATTTATACATGGCTATCATATCTCCTCTCAGCCTTCTCTTCTTCAGGCTAAACATGCCCAGCTCCCCAAGCCGCTCCTCATAGGGCTTGTTCTCCAGACCCTTGATCATTTTAGTCGCCCTCCTCTGGACACATTCCAGTTTGTCAATATCTCTCTTGAATTGTGGTGCCCAGAATTGTACACAATATTCCAGATGTGGTCTAACCAAAGCAGAATAGAGGGGTAGAATTACTTCCTTAGATCTAGACACTATGCTCCTATTGATGCAGGCCAAAATCATCAAAGGAAGAACTTCCTGACTGTGAGAGCCGTTCAGCAGTGGAACTCTCTGCCCCAGAGTGTGGTGGAGGGGGTTGGGCTGGATGGCCCATGAGGTCTCTTCCAACTCTTTGAGTCTATGATTCTATTATTCTAAATCAGTTCCAGCCACCTGTGGCTGCTATCCAACCACTGTGCTGGTTTGGAGCCACACAATGCAGTCATCATCCAGCTCCTAAAATATGTTAATTTATTCAAGCTTCTTTCTGCCATAATAGAGATAGCAGAATAAATAGCAAACAGCAATTTATTACCAAGAAAGGGTGTCACTGATTTTACCTGTCACTAGCTCACAGGAAGGATGTGTTGTGGTATTTGAAGAGGTGTGCCTGAAGAACTGGCCTTAATTTGTGTATGTGGTGCAGCACAGGAAGAAAGGGTGGGGCAAGGGTGAGGAGAGGAGGGGAAAGACTGTGGAAAGTTCCGGGGAACACCCATGATAAAGCCAATGAGATAATAAATTAGACGGATTTAATTGTGATCTTTACTTCAGTTAATAGCGTGGCGACACCTTTGGATGTTAGAGCTGCATTTTAAATGCTTTAAAATCAAGACACTGCTTTCTGAGTTTGCAGGTGCATGTGTATATCATGTGCTTATTCAACATCTGATGGCTTTTAGGGAGGAGAATTATTTTCATGGGAAAAATATTCCCATTGAATTTGCACAGAATGACAAGGATGTTTTACCAGATGATTGTCTGAGTATTTATTTATTTATTTATTTATTTACTATACTTATATACCGCTGTATCTCAAGCCCGAGGGCGACTCACAGCGGTTCACAAACAGTAAAGACAATAAAAACAGCAATAGTTCCATACAACAATGACAGTTAACTTACACATTTTCCATTAATAACTAATAAGCAATCCCAATACACAACTATTACAAAAAACCCATAACCAATCGCCTCATCATCCATGCATTATCCAAGTTCGTCGTCCATTGTTCCATTCCTATGTTCGGTTACCAGATTGCACTAAATTACTCAAACACCTGCACAAACATCCAGGTCTTCAACTTTCTTTGGAATGCCATGAGAGATGGTGCCAACCTAATGTCTGTAGGAAGGGCGTTCCACAGCCGAGGAGCCACCACCGAGAAGGCCCTATCTCTCGTCCCCGCCAACCGTGTTTGGGAGGCCGGCGGGATCGAGAGCAGGGCCTCCCCAGAAGATCTCAAAGTCCTGGTGGGTTCATAGGCCGAGATGCGGTCAGATAGGTATCTTGGGCCGGAACGTTTAGGGCTTTATAGGCCAATACCAACACCTTGAATTGAGCCCGGTAGCAAATCGGCAGCCAGTGGAGCTGGCGCAACAGGGGGGTTGTGTGCTCCCTGAGCTCCGCTCCTGTTAGAATCATGGCTGCCGCGCGTTGGACTAATTGCAGCTTCCGGGCCGTCTTCAGGGACAGCCCCACGTAGAGAGCATTGCAGTAGTCTAGGCGGGATGTGACAAGAGCGTGGACTACCGTGGCCAAGTCAGTATATTTACACATGCAATTCTTCATTTGTGCTATAGGCAATATGGGATGAACTGGTTTCAACAGTACATTTGTATGCTAGTAGGAGTCAGGGGGACAGCTTTAAATTGGCTGTCCTCCTTTCTTCACAACCGTGGAAGCGAGTGGAGAGGGGAGGCCTGGTCTCTGAGAGGTCCCCTCTATCTTGTGGGGTTCCTCAGGGGGCCATTCTCTCCCCTCTGTTGTTTAACATCTATATGCAACCACTTGCTCAGTTGGTTCGAGGTTTTGGGCTTGAGTGTTACCAGTACGCTGATGACACTCAGCTTGTGCTGAAGATGGAAGGCTGACCGGACTCTGTACCCGATTGTTTCCATCAGTGCCTCGAGGCCGTTACTGGATGGCTGCATGCCAGTAGGTTTATTTATTTATTTATTATTTATTTACGACATTTATATGCCGCCCTTCTCACCCCAAAGGGGACTCAGAGCGGCTTACAAGTCATAAGTACATACAACATACTACATAATACATAACTAACATAGTACTATTACATCATTCATAACACTAGTACTACATAATATTACATTATTGCTAGGTTGAGGGTAAATCCAGCAAAGACGGAGATCCTATGGCTGGGTGGACCGGGCAGTGGGGACATCCATCTGCCCACCCTGGATGGCGAGGCATTACGCCCGTCATCATTGGTAAAGAGTCTGGGAGTCCTTTTGGACTCTCTGCTGACGATGGAGGCCCAGGTCTCTGCCGTTAGCAGAACTGCCTTTTTTCATCTGCAGCAGGCTAGACAGCTGGCCCCCTACCTGTCCAGGGATGACCTAGCTACGGTGATCCAGGCTATGGTCATCTCAAGACTGGACTACTGTAACACCCTCTACATTGGCCTTCCTCTGTCGGTGATCCGGAAGCTCAAGTTGGTACAAAATGCAGCTGCTCGATTTCTTGCGGGAATTCCGATGAGATGCCACATAACACCAATCTTACTACAGCTGCATTGATTACCAATTGAGCACCGGATCACTTTCAGAGTAATGGTACTCACCTTTAAGGCCTTGAATGGTCTGGGGCCGATGTACCTGAGGGACCGCCTCACCCCCACCAACCCCAGAGAACCCTTCGTTCTGAAGACCAAGATTTGTTGGAAATTCCCAGTGTCAAGACCTTGCATCTAACAGCAACCAGACGCAGAGCCTTTACAGCAGTGGCACCATCACTATGGAATACTCTGCCACCTGAAGTCCGTGCCTTGCGGGACTTATCAGCTTTCCGCAGGGCATGTAAGACATATCTGTTTCGACGGGCCTTTGATCTTTGATTGCTGTTTTTAAATTGTTTTAAATTCTTTTTAAATTGAGTCCAATTTTAGCCTGTTCTTGTAAGCCGCTCCGAGCCCCAGGGGAATGGCGGCATATAAGTTCAAATAAAAGATAAAAAATAAAGGTAATGGTTCATCAGAAATCTTTCTCTACAAGCAACACAGAACAAACATATGAGTGTATGTGCATCTTCAAGTTATGTTATTTATGGCAATCACATCAATTGGTTCTGCCAGTTATTTCCTCTCAAATATAGCTTACAGGCAATAGATTTTGTCTGATCTTGAAAGCCTTAGTTAGTACTTGGATGGGAGACCTCAAAGGGCCAGGCTGGTAGCACAACTGGTTGAACAGCTACAATAAATCATTGCCAACCGAAAGGTGGCAAGTTTGAAGTCGGGGTTCGAAGTTCGAAGTTGGGGTTGAGCACCCAACTGTTAATAGATGTTTAAAAAAATAGCTGTTAAAAAATGCCCAGCTCGTTGTCGATCTATGCAGTTCGAAAACATCTGTGAGCTGCGAGTAGAGGAATTAGGGACTGCTTAAAGCGAGGAGGCTAATTTATGACACCATAAAAAGGCCGGAGAGCAAGGAAGAAATCAAAAGGCTTGACGTCATAGTGGACAAAGCGACAGCTCCCCCTGTGGCCGAATTGAGCAACCTCCAGGAAGAACTGCTGAATGGCCTCTATCTGTCATAGAATCATAGAATCAGAGTTGGAAGAGACTTCATGGGCCATCCAGTCCAACCCCATTCTGCCAAGAAGCAGGAATATTGCATTCAAATCACCCCTGACAGATGGCCATCCAGCCTCTGCTTAAAAGCTTCCAAAGAAGGAGCCTCCACCACACTCCGGGGCAGAGAGTTCCACTGCTGAACGGCTCTCACAGTCAGGAAGTTCTTCCTAATGTTCAGATGGAATCTCCTCTCTTGTAGTTTGAAGCCATTGTTCCGCGTCCTAGTCTCCAAGGAAGCAGAAAACAAGCTTGCTCCCTCCTCCCTGTGGCTTCCTCTCACATATTTATACATGGCTATCATATCTCCTCTCAGCCTTCTCTTCTTCAGGCTAAACATGCCCAGTTCCCTAAGCCGCTCCTCATAGGGCTTGTTCTCCAGACCCTTGATCATTTTAGTCGCCCTCCTCTGGACACATTCCAGCTTGTCAATATCTCTCTTGAATTGTGGTGCCCAGAATTGGACACAATATTCCAGATGTGGTCTAACCAAAGCAGAATAGAGGGGTAGCATTACTTCCTTAGATCTAGACACTATGCTCCTATTGATGCAGGCCAAAATCCCATTGGCTTTTTTTGCCGCCACATCACATTGTTGGCTCATGTTTAACTTGTTGTCCACGAGGACTCCAAGATCTTTTTCACACGTACTGCTCTCGAGCCAGGCGTCCCTCATTCTGTATCTTTGCATTTCATTTTTTCTGCCAAAGTGGAGTATCTTGCATTTGTCACTGTTGAACTTCATTTTGTTAGTTTTGGCCCATCTCTCTAATCTGTCAAGATCGTTTTGAATCCTGCTCCTTTCCTCTGCACTATCCCTCCCAATTTGGTGTCGTCTGCAAACTTGATGATCATGCCTGTCTGTATGTCTTATATGTCAAAAATGGCATTGAATGTTTGCCATGTACATTGTGATCCGCCCTGAGTCCCCTTTGCAGTGAGAAGGGCTAAATATAAATACTGTAAATAATTTATATATATAAAAATGCTCTGTGCATAATGAGTACCTTAAAAACAAAAGAACCAATGAACGAAATCACACCAAATTTGGCAACAAAATGTCTCACAACACAAGGAGTGACCATCACTCAAATAATTATGATTTTGTCATTTGGGAGTTGCAGTTACTGGGATTTATAGTTCATCTATAATCAAAGAGCATTCTGAACTCCACCAATGATGGAATTGAACACAGAACTTGGCACACAGAACTCCCATGACCAACAGAAAATATTGGAAGGGTTTGGTGGGCATTGACTTTGAGTTTGGGAGTTGTAGTTCACCTACATCCAGAGAGCACTGTGGACTCAAACAATGATGGATCTGGACCAAACTTGGCACAAGCACTCAATACACCCAAATATCAACACAGATGGAGTTTCGGGGAAATAGACCTTGACATTTGGGAGTTGTAGTTACTGGGATTTATAGTTCACCTACAATCAAGGAGCATTCTGAACCCAACCAATGATGGAATTGAACCAAACTTGGCACACAGAAACCCCATGACCAACAGAAAATACTGAAAGGATTTGGTGGGCATTGACCTTGAGTTCTGGAGTTGTAGTTCACCTACATCCAGAGGGCACTCTGGATTCAAACAATGATGGATATGGACCAAACTCTACATGAATATTCAATATGCCCAAATGTGAACACAGATGGAGTTTGGGGAAAATAGACTCTTGACATTTGGGAGTTGTAGTTGCTGAGATTTATAGTTCACCTACAATCACAGAGCATTCCGAACCCCACCAAGGATAGAATTGAGCCATACCTCCTAGACAGAACCACAGCAATGCGTGGCAAGGGAAGGCTAGTAAATAAATAAAAATAATATCAGGTTTTGTAGGTTACTTGATTGTTAAAAAGACCTATTCATCGTATGTGATGTATTTTATATTTTGTGAGACATTGAGTTTTGCCGTTTACTCTGCTGTGAACCACTTTGAGTCCCACCCACCCCCACCCCATCCCCCAGGGGTGAGAAAAGTGATATAAAAATGAAATAAATAAACAATTGGTAGTGAATTAGAACTACTCATCTTGATTCAGAATGATACAAGCATTTCTGAATCTATTGTTTTTAAATTTCCTAGGGAAGATCTGGGCTTTTCCTGTGAATTCAGCAAAGCTCACAGACCCAGTCTAGTGAACTGGGTATCTCTGCTGCCAGCAGTCTTTTTAACATCAGTATCTTTTCCTCCCCGTGTTCATACTAGGGATGTAAGTATATCATTTGTTCTTTTCGTAAATGAAAAATTTCAGAGGTTTTTCTCTTGAGTTAGAGTTTAAGGATATTTTTGATTTCATGAATTCTATAGGCAAGGAATACTCAGACTGGGTTTGCCAGTTCCTTCTCCTCAGGGGCGGCTCGTCCATTATGCGAAGTAAGCGGTCGCAGAACACTTTTTTTTGCCATGGGCGCAGAGGCGCCTCTGTAAATGCCCCTCGACTGCCACTTGAGGAGCACCTCCTCAGCTCACAACAGCCCTAGCAGTCCGGGGGAGCCTTGGCTTTCTTGCCTTGCTGCCAGGCGATCCTCTTCCCAAAGGGGCCGGGCCCTTGAGCCTCGCCTTGCCCCTCTCGTTCTTGCTCCACCCGGCCACCGGGTGCGCGACCTGAGCCGGTGCTCAATTGTTCTCCGAGTTCGATCCTTTCCCTTTCCCAATCCCCCGGCGCTCCACCCGCCTCCTCTCCTCTCCCCAATCTGCAGGTGGGCCAAGGGGTGGAGCCGCTGCACGTGGCCCGCTTTAGGTCCGGAGGTGTGTCTGAAGACCCCAGCTTGAGCACCAAAAGTCGCCTCTTCTCCTGACTTTCTCTTCAGCCATTGGGACCAAGAGAGAGAGAGGGAGAGAGACCCTCCGGCTGGAGGTATCTCCCACCTCCACTCCCTCCTTTGTTTTTGCGCATACCTTCAGGAAAGGTGGGCATCTCCACCTCTGTCTCTCTCTCTCTCAGTCCCAATGGCTGAGGAGAAAGTCAGGAGAAGAGGTGATTTTTGGTGCACTCACCGGGGTGTTCAGGCATGCCTCCGGACCCAAAGCGGACCAGGCAAGGGAGCAAGTGGGATGTATAGTTCACCTACAATCAAAGAGCATTCCGAACTCCACCAATGATGGAATTGAACCAAATATGGCACACAGAACTCCCACGACAAACAGAAAATATATATCAACTAGCTGGGCCCTGCCACGCGTTGCTGTGGCCTATAGTAAAACTTATCAAAGTTGAGCTAGATATCTGGACTATTATGTGTGTGCAGCGGCGGGGGGAATGATGGAGCCTGGGGTTGCGTGTGTGTGTGCGGTGGCGGGGGGAGTGGGGTGTGTGTGTGTGTGTGCGGCGGTGGGGGGAGTGATGGAGCGTGGGGTTGCGTGTGTGTGTGCAGCGGCGAGGGAGTGATGGAGCGTGGGGTTGCGTGTGTGTGTGCGGCGGCGGGGGGAGTGATGGAGCATGGGTTGCGTGTGTGTGTGCAGTGGCGGGGGGAGTGGGGTTGCGTGTGTGTGGCGGCGGAGGGAGTGATGGAGCGTGGGGTTGCGTGTGTATGTGCGGCGGCAGGGGGAGTGATGGAGCGTGGGGTTGTGTGTGTGTGTGTGGTGGCGGGGGAGTGATGGAGCGTGGGGTTGCGTGTGTGTGTGTGCGGCAGCGGGGGGAATGATGGAGCCTGGGTTTGCGTGTGTGTGTGCAGCGGCGGGGGGAGTGGGGTTGCGTGTGTGTGTGCGGTGGCGGGGGAAGTGATGGAGCGTGGGGTTGCGTGTGTGTGTGCGGCGGTGGGGGGAGTGATGGAGCGTGGGGTTGCGTGTGTGTGTGCGGTGGTGGAGGGAGTGATGGAGCGTGGGGGTTGTGTGTGTGCGTGCGGTGGCGGAGGGAGTGATGGAGCGTGGGGGTTGTGTGTGTGCGTGCGGCAGGGTGTGTGTGTGTGCGGGAAGCGGCGCGGCGGGGCTTGGAGTGGGCATGGCTTCTGCAGAGGGAACGTTGGCCGGAAGGCTGTGTGCGCGCGCCAGGGAACTTGCGGCTGGGCACCAATGCGCATGCTCAGTTGTTTTGCCATTTTGTGAGTGTGTTGTTGTGTTGTTTTTCATTTTGAGTAGATATGTTTGTACCTTGTGGGTTGTGTTATGGGCATGGAATTTTGGTTAAGTTTCATTGGGGGGTTTGTGAGTTTTGTTGTTTTGCCGTTTTGTGAGTGTGTTGTTGTGTTGTTTTTCATTTTGAGTAGATATGTTTGTACCTTGTGGGTTGTGTTATGGGCATGGGAATTTTGGTTAAGTTTTGTTGGGGGGTTGTGGAGTTTTGCTGTCCGGTTGAACCAACCTAACAGATTTATATATATAGATGATTGGTTGGGGGGCCCCCATCAAAATACTGTTTGCTTACCGTTGAAAATTACCTAGGGCCGCCTCTGCTTCTCCTGAAACATAGCCTACCTACAGTACCTAGTATTGGTGTTCTCTCATCCTAGTTCTAGTATATGGGCAAATAACTTTACAGCAGTTTACCACTTTTCTTGTCAAGAATAAGAACATTTGCAAATATTCTTTCCATGATATGGTCCGACAGTTACCAAGTTGTCTGGATATAGGAGAGCAGAGGTTAGGAGCTGTATCAGTGTTTCCTCACTCTCTGCCAAAATGTGCCTGAGTTTGGAATCCCTCTGCTTTTGTAAATTCTCAGTAGTGGTTTTTCCTGCTCCAAACCCTTCCCAAGTATACTTTGATAATTTTGGGAAATGGAGTGGAAAACTGAGAAAATGAATGCTGTGGCATTGCAGTGTAATGTTAAAGCACAGAGAGGTGAGTGGACTCAGCCCATGAATTTCCAAACAGGAAAAGCTTCTGGCTGAATATCCCATTACATGTATTCTTCATTGCTTTGTTGTTCATTCGTTCAGTCGTCTCCGACTCTTCGTGACCTCATGGACCAGCCCACACCAGACCTCCCTGTCGGCCATCACCACCCCCAGCTCCTTCAAGGTCAGTCATTGCTAGTGTTGATTAAAGGTGGAAATGTTTTTTGAAACTATAATTCCTAGAAAACGCTAGCCAACTAATGGGGGATTGAAAGCTTGGGTTTCATCCCATTTTGCATCATTACAAATTACCTGTGGAAAGATGTGTAAACATAGGCACATTCACTTCTCCTCCTGCCTGAATCAGAAGACTTGCAAAAATAATTGTTGCTGCATTATTTTGCATGGTGCAACTGTGATGTCATCAGTAATATGTTGCAAGTAATTTTGGGTGGGGAAACGAAGCAATTTCTGGGTAATAGACACAAGGAAGACATTCCACAAGTGTAGTGCTTTATGGACATCATTTCTTTCAGTGGGTGTTGTTCATAGCTCTCAAAAGTGTCATTCCCTTCCCATGCATTTTGTCATGCTGAGCAAGAACACAGCATGATTGTGATTTGCAGAGATGTATTATTTCACCACTGGAAGTCTGATACTATCTGTAAAGTAGTTAACAAGAAGAATAACAGTAACATACTACGTCTTAGCAAAAAAAACAACAACATGAGATCCCTTGGAAAAGAAAACAACTGTGATACCAGTGGTGATAAGTCACCTGGGAGAAATTCCAAACAAACCAACAAGTCATTGGGATGAAATTCCCATAGACAGAATTGCAATGCCAGGCCTGCGCGATCAATGAAAAAAAAATTTTAAATACTCATTATGAAATTTGGGGGTGGGGTGGGGGAAAATCATTTCTGAAGTGTTTCTGAAATTGGTTGGGTTCTCAGTGGTGGCCCCTCGGCTATGGAATGCCTTACCGGCAGACATCAGACAGGCACCTTCGTTGCTGGCGTTTCGGAGAAAGGTTAAGACCTGGCTTTATGAACAAGCGTTTGGTTGAACAGTGCAACCAATCAAGGAAGACGGTAAATGGAACATAGGAATGGCACAAGGATTATGAGAACGGATCTGATTTCACTGAGGCGTTATGTTGTGTGCGTTGACTGTCTTGTTCTGTTTGTTAACTGTTGTGGATTGATGTTGTTGATCCTATTTGTCGCACTTGTTGCGTTTTAATTGCACTGACACTGTTGATAATTTGTACCATGTAAACCGCATTGAGTTGCCTGTCTGGGCTGAAATATGCGGTATAGAAATAAAGCAAATAAATAAATAAATAAAATAAATTGGGGTCTGTATCGTAACTATAACAAATTAACTACTTTTTTTGTTACTTATCATTAAGTAGTTGTGCCAATGAAGAAAATTCAGGGGCTCCTTTCTCCCTCATTGTTGGAGCTATTGGCATGAAACTTGCTATGATTGTAGAACACATTTA
This sequence comes from Anolis sagrei, assembly GCF_037176765.1. Classification (NCBI taxonomy): domain Eukaryota; kingdom Metazoa; phylum Chordata; class Lepidosauria; order Squamata; family Anolidae; genus Anolis; species Anolis sagrei. Next base: position 56,193,173 of record NC_090026.1, read on the forward strand.
CCACTGTTAGCCCATCAAGTTTCAGAACATTTCACTCATTCATGGATTTTTGGGGAATTTTCAAAATCATTGCAAACAGTTTTTCAAAAAAACTTACAAGAGCCATATCCTTAAAGTTTCTATACAATGACTCAAGATAACAGAGAATCCTTCTCCTCAAGTTTCAGAAATTTTTGAAAATGTTTTTAGAAAATCAGTTTTAAAAGCCACAAGATGTAATTATTTGTAATTTATGTAATGTAATTGGTAACTTAATGTTGTATATTATGTTTTAGATTTTCAGTGTTAGCATTGAATCTCTGCTGTTAGCCGGTATGAGTCCCTCTGCAGAGGTAGAGAAGAGCTAGAGAGGATATAAAAGTTTTAAATAAATAATAATTAATAAACAGCTATCTCATTTAATATTTTTAACCAATAAAACTTCAATTAAAGGATTTATTCCCAGACCAGCACAGTTTTACTTACTAGTCTTGAAGTATCAGTCAGTCCTCCTCTTTGCAGATACAACAATTTATTAGAACTCTGGCTGCTGGTAGGAGAGACAAATCTCTTTCCTATCCTAGTTGGAGCTTTCTGATGCTGAGCAGAATTCTGAGAAATGTAGTTTAGGACAGGGCCTTTTGAATTATCTGCCATAGGATTCCTCATCTTCCCAAACTACATTCCCCAAAATTCTGTGCTCTCTCAGTCTCTTTCCTAGCTCGCTCAGCTCCTCCCACCCTAGGTTGTTGTGGGTTTTTTCGGGCTATAGGGCCATGTTCTAGAAGCATTTCTCCTGACATTTCGCCTGCATCTATGGCAAGCATCCTCAGAGGTAGTGAGGTGTTGCTTTCCTTTCCTCATGGTGATAGGGAACCTATCTCTTCTTAATTTTAAAGAGGAATTGCAACCTTTTTAGCTTTGTCTCACTTGCACTGAAAATGAAACGGACTTCTGAGCATTACGGAATTCAAACAAAAAAGTATTAAATAAGTTTTGATTCTTAAGTTTTTGTGCGGGCACCGCCACCCCCCTGTGTTTCTTAATATCTGTTCATATATAAAAATATACAGAACTTATGAATTGGATGCTACTTACAATTTAAAACGGAAGATTTACACACCCCTAGTCCTTTTTTTTTTTTTGTCGTGTCAGGAGCAACCGCTCCTGTTGTGAGAGAATTGGCCATCTGGAAGGACGTTGGCCAGGGGACGCCTGGATGATTTTTGATGTTTTATCATCCTTGTGGGAGGCTTCTCTCATGTCCCCGCATGAGGAGCTGGAGCTAATAGAGGGAGCTCATCCGCCTCTCCCCAGATTCGAACCTGCGACCTGTCGGTTTTCAGTACTGCCGGCACAGTGCTTTAACCCACTGTGCCACCACCCCTAGTACTTACATACACTTTAATGAAACAGATGGATAGTGGAATACGGCACATTATAAAACTCTAACCTTCTGATTTCTATATTCTTGAGTAGAATCCAAATCAAAAATACTAAAATCTGTGTGATTTTTTAAAAAAACTATTCAATAACCCTGGGCCCTCCAGAGCGCTGGACTTTGCTACTTTTTGAGATTTTTCTAACCACCAGGAGACATTTGATAATAGCAATAGTAATAATACAATAGTGATATTCCTATTACCCTTTTCTCAAACAGTGATTGTGAATATAAATTCATTGCAGTTTATCAAAATTGACGAATCTCAGGGAAAAATTGAATGTGTATGTGAACAAATATAGATTAATCAGCAAGCATTATGTGGTTTGGTTGTCTTTCAGCCCAGATACAGGTGGAGTGATTGCACAAGTCGTGCTCATGTTCCTCTTCTCCTCAAGTGATGATAAAATGGTGCATCGGTCAACAATCAACAGGGTTTTACGGCAGAGATTGAAAATGTATCCTGGGTCTACTCGAATTGACCTCTCCACTTCCTCCCTCTCAGGCAAGTGTCTAGAGTTGCTTCACTCACTGGGATTTGACTGTGGAAGCTTGAGCATTTTTGCTTTATATTTTAATATTGATTTACATAAATATTTGAACTGTGGGTCTTGATTTCAGTAGAAAAATATCCTTTACGATTTACCTGTACCACATTGTATGTAACATTCCTGGTTAGTGTATTGTCGAAGGCTTTCATGGCTGGAATCACTAAGTTCTTGTGGGTTTTTTCGGGCTATATGGCCATGTTTTTTCGGGCTATATGGCCATGTTCTAGAGGCATTGCCATAGATGCAGGCGAAACGTCAGGAGAAATGCCTCTAGAACATGGCCATATAGCCCGAAAAAACCCAGTGATTCCTGGTTAGTTTTTAAAAAGCACTACTAACAGAACTAATGTCATGCTGTTGCTTAAACAATCTGTTTCCTGTGAGCCCTATCAAAATTTTTAGATAGTCCCAATAATTACCTTCAGAGGGAGGATGTTTCTAATATTCTGTGGAAGTAAGGCAGAACTGTGTAAAAATTATTCTGATGTACAGATTTCCGACTTCATTCAAGGAAGCTATTGAGGTGATACCTTTTGTTTTACTTCTGGAGATTCTGCAGTGATTCTCAGTGAAGAATTAACTCAAAATTTGAGCAATCAAACTATCATACAGATTGTGGTGAAATCACCATAACCAGTTTGGCAAACTCACCTCACTGTTAGGAGGTAATATGTATTTTCAGTGTAATATTATTTTTACCACATAGCTGTGGATGCTATACTTTTTTCTTTGTTATGTATATAAAAAACGATATACTGATATGAGAGTATTCACAAACATGAACTTTTTTTTAAGTATAAAATTCAGCCTGGGAAAGAGCCACTTTCTGGTAGGAATGTTCACCTCCCACCAACCAGTGTATACCATTATCCAGTTTCTTATCCCCAACAACATAACAAAGTGATGCTGACTTGCTAACCAACCACATGTCCCAAATTCCAAATTTTCTGTAAAATTTCTGTGTAAAAGTCAATTTTTAAACAGGATTAAAGCCCAAAGAAACACATTGCAAACAAAAAATCATAGTCATCATTTATTTGGCTCACAGTGGCTATGAGGTAATGAATACAGCTTTTTTTTAGTCTGTGTGGACAGGTCCTAAATCTATTTATTCACATCTATACAAAACAGGTGGTTCTATTCAGTAGCTGGGGCAGAACACTTATTAACAATCCCGATTAGGTGCTCATTGGCATTGCAGATTAGTCAGATCTGATAACGAAGAAGACTAGACACCCCTTAGAAGCTATTGCCTAACACTCATCATGCCTCATTGTGTACTACTAAATTTCAGTTTAGGTTTTACAGACAGTAGAACTGAGGATGCTTCAAAGAAATAACAATTATATAATTTTATTCTAGTAGTACATTATTATTGGAAGGATATGTAAACACATTTACACTGAAGAAGGTTAGAATAATGCTTTAATCAGAGGACAGTCTTATCTTATTTATTAAAAAACATTTAACCTACCGATGCCTCAATTAATGCAATTTTATTGGTATCTATTTTTATTTTGGAATTTACCAGTAGCTGCTGCATTTCCCACCCTCGGCTTATACTTGAGTCAATACGTTTTCCCAGTTTTTTGTTGTAAAATGAGATGCCTCGGCTTATATTCGGGTCGGCTTATGCTCGATTATATACGGATATTTTGGCGTGTGAAAAATGTAGGTAACACTATATATGTGTGTGTGTGTGTATATATATATCCTTTGAATTAATGCACACTTTTGCACACATTCAAAAGTGATTCAATAAGAGGTCACTTGCACACAAGCAATCCTAAGTGAGCCTCATAGGCAAGAAGAACTGATAAAAGAGAAGACCTATCATCAAATTAATGGAACTTGTCTACAATTTGCCAATGTTGAAAGATCAAGTTGTCAGAAAGTAAGGTGTCGAAGGTTGCAGATGTCTGTATATGGTTCACAGGTGAGTAGGCAATACATTCCACCCCACCATACTTCACAGTTGTGAGGGATACAAGAAATGGAATTGATCAACATTGTTACTTAGCTGAAGGATGCTGGGTATTGTAGTCCAAGAAAGTCAGTTTTCTAGTCTCTGGCATGGACCAGAGTTTTTGTAGTAGAAATGTTAAAATAAATACTAATCTATACCTCTGATTTAGCCAGCTATCTGTATTCCAGTTTCCCTTGGTCCATCAGTCCTTATAATAAAAATAGGATGGTTCAAGACTAAAAATCCTGAGAATATTCCCCATTTTCTTAAGAAATTCTGAGATGCTACATATTTGCCACATGAGGAAACTGCATCAATTTACATCTTGGAAGAGCTATGCATAATTTTTCCTCCCTCCTCCAACAGTTCTGTATTTAATAGTCATGAACATCTGAGCAGTACAGAACATGTGTTGTTTTGGAATCCAGCAGCAAATACAGGGTTAGTCAAAATGCATAGGCCAATAAGCCATTCAATTGAATGGCTTATTGGCCTATGCATTTTGACTAACCCTGTATATAAGGGACAGAATAAGGATTGTATTGATGTACCGCCCACCCCACTGCTCAATAGTCTCCCTTCCTGAGCTAGCTTCGGTGGTCTTGGGGTTGACGTTAGACTCTCGGCAGCTAACAGTGCTGGAAGACTTCATCATCCATGCCGAGATTGCCCTGCCAGGAGTGGCTCAGGACTTCATGGTCTCCATGACAACCACGTGTCTGTCCCAAGTGGTGCCTTGCCTTACCCATGCTGCTGGGCACAGCCTACTGGCTGTTAGGAATTGTGAGGGTTGAAGCCCAAAACACCTGGAGGACCGAAGTATGCCCATGCCTGGTCTAACTGCACAAATTCCCGTATTTCTAATACCTCAGAATGAAATTAACTATAATTAAGAGTATAAATAAGAGTACTTTAGTGGTTTGAGCATTGGAATATGACTCTCGAGACAGGTCTTGAATTCTTTCGGCCATGCAAACACACTGGGTGACCATGGCAAGCCATATTCTCACAACCTCAGAAGAAGGGACTAAATCTAGAAAATGGTCTTCCTTGATGACTATTTTTGTGGGTTTGTAGTTGGCTGTGGAGTCCTATTCTTGACCCGCATCTTCTCCCACAGTGAAGGCATTGGTTTCCAGGTGGAAGGCGGTCCCGGTCAGGGTTGGCTTGACGCGCCTTCCTCCTGGCACGTTTCTTTCTTTCACCCTCCACTCGTGCCTCCTCGAATTCTGCAGCACTGCTGGTCACAACTGACCTCCAGCTGGAGCGCTCAAGGGCCAGGGCTTCCCAGTTCTCAGTGTCTATGCCAGAATTTTTAAGGTTGGTTTTGAGCCCATCTTTAAATCTCTTTTCCTGTCCACCAACATTCCGTTTTCCGTTCTTAAGTTCAGAGTAGAGCAACTGCTTTGGGAGATGGTGGTCAGGCATCCGGACAACGTGGCCGGTCCAGCGGAGTTGATGGCGGAGGACCATCGCTTCAATGCTGGTGGTCTATGCTTCTTCCAGCATGCTGACGTTTGTCCGCTTGTCTTCCCAAGATATTTGCAGGATTTTCTGGAGGCAGCGCTGATGGAATCATTCCAGGAGCTGCATGTAATGTCTGTAGACAGTCCACGTTTCGCAGGCATAGAGCAGGGTTGGGAGGACAATAGCTTTATAGACAAGCACCTTGGTATCCCTACGGATGTCCCGGTCCTCAAACACTCTCTGCTTCATTCGGAAAAATGCTGCACTCGCAGAGCTCAGGCGGTGTTGTATTTCAGTGTCGATGTTGACTTTGATGGAGAGGTGGCTGCCAAGGTAGCGGAAATGGTCAACATTTTCTAATGTTACACCATTAAGTTGTATCTCTGACATTGGGGAGGGGATGGCTGGTGACTGCTGGAACAGCACTTTGGTTTTCTCGATGTTCAGTGACAGGCCAAGCTTCGCGTATGCTTCTGCGAAGGTGTTTAGAGTGGCTTGTAGATCCTCTTCTGAATGCACACAGACGACATTGTCATCAGCATACTGGAGCCATGATAAGTATCTTATGGTTGACATATTTCAGAAATGACTTAAAATTTCTACTTTTACGAGATCTTTAGCGTTCTCTGCCAAAGAGTGTCATTGTTTAACCGTGCTCCTAATCCCAGGATCCCATAGCAATGAACCATGGCAGTTAAAGTAGTGTCGAGCTGCATTAATTCTACAATGCAGATGCAACCTTAGAGTACTGTATTGGTGATCTCCGGGAGAGAGAAATAACACATATCTAACTCTTCCAATGAATCTAATAGCTCTGAAAAGTGCTTAATCTTGCCTCTGTCATTCCCAGTGTCAAGACTGTCTGAAAAAAAAGCTGTTTCCTTTTGGGCTAATAATGTCAGTCGCCAGGTAAATGACAGGTTTGGTAGGGATTTGTTTTTGTGTTGGTAAAGACATAAATGTGCATGTAAATATGTGCCTCAGAGGTGTGCTATACAGGAAATGGTAACCGGTTGGGTGCTTGTCTGGCCATTTTCTTTTCCTAGATATTTCTGTCTGCCTGCAATTATCCCTATCATTATATGGATGATTAGCCTGGTTTGACTCCAGTGCTTCCCACCAGACAAATACCTCAAGGGTAGTAATAAAAGCCATCTCAGGCATGCAAAGCAGATTGCATTGGATGGATATATCTACACTGATTTAAAAAAATGTTGTGGAGCATGGGCCGAAAACATACCAGAGTTTCACAGCTAAAAATGCCTGTCACTGTTGATAGTATACTTCAGCATGAGTCCCTGGTTGGGATTCCATCATTAGACGTGACCTAGAAAAATGAGTTACTGCATTATATACCTGTCTGGGATATGCTTGAAGGGCCTTTCTTTGTGTCCCATCAATCAAGGCAATACATAGTAAGAGAGTGTGGGAGGAGGCTTTGTCTGCACCTTAATTATGGATGCCTTCCCTTTAAACACCTGATTGGCACCAGCACTGCTGTCTTTCAGCACCAAGTGAAAACATGGCAGTTTACTAACACTTTGGGGATGTGATTGATCTTATCCATCTTTGCACAGATGAGTGATTGAAAGGATTTTGACTGCATTCATTCTGCTTTGTTTTATGTGTTAAATGGCTTAATATGCAGTTGGATATTTATGGTTTTAAATTATTTCAAACTGTTCGAACTGATCCTACAATATGGGATACGTTAAAAAAATACAGTATGATCCCTTATCCACAGGGAATATATTTCAAGACCGTCCTCACTGATAACCATGGATTTAGATTTTGACTATACCTGGGCTAGAAGGATACCACAGAGTTGCACTAGAAGACCTAGCAAAAAAGACTTGGCCACGGTAGTCCATGCTCTGTTACATCCCGTTTAGACTACTGCAACGCTCTCTACATGGGGTTGCCTCTGAAGACTGCCCGGAAGCTCCAACTAGTCCAACGAGTGGCAGCCAGATTACTAACAGGAGCAGGGTACAGGGAGTATACTACTCCTCTGTTGCGCCAGCTCCACTGGCTGCCAATTAGCTTTTGAGCACAATTCAAAGTGCTGGTGTTAATCTATAAATCCCTAAATGACTCCGGCCCAGTTTACCTGTCCGAACGGATTCTCCCCTATGAACCATCAAGATTGTTAAGATCTTCTGGAGGGGCCCTGCTCTCGGTCCCACCGTCCTCACAAGCGCGTCTGGTGGGGACGAGGGACAGGGCCTTCTCGGTGGTGGCTCATCCATCAGCTTCCTTGCACGGTCTGCATTTTGGATCATCAGCTGATTTTTTGATCCTAGCCTTAATTGCATTTGTCCTGATGGCTTGCTCCTGGGTTGCAAGAATCAGGCCTTCTGTTTCCTTCTTCAGTGTTCATTCGTGAGCCATAACTAAGTCTTCTCCTTATCAACTTTTACTTCAATTTTGTCAAGGAACTGCCCGTGCAATGCTTTGTTGTGCTGCTGTCAGCTCTGGTTTGCAGTGCAGTTTTCTTGTATTGGTTCTTTGTCTGCTGTGCTTTGAGAAGTTTCCGATTATTTTTATTATTATTATCATCATCATCGTCATGTGTGAGTAGGACATCACAATGAACATATTACTCAGGCTTGCACCTGTCTATATCCTAACTCCATTTGATAGATGGAACTCTCTACTTATCCTTACCTGCCCTTTTAAGTAGCTGTCAAATGTGGATACTCATTAAAAATTAATTGCAGTGCATGCCTACTTCTCCATTGGTAACATTTCCATGCCCTGGTCTTCTTTCACTGATCTACAAACTGAGCACTGGAGTGACTTAAGAAGTCAGCAAAGGATCAAATGGTGATGACTGACAAATGAGTGAAAAGATAAACAAGAATGAAGTGGTGCACAGTGAGTGACATACTTTTAGATTACCCTTCAGGGAGGGATTTATAATAATAAGTATATGTAAAATAGTACAGAGAACAAAGCAACGCTGAAGTGCAATCTTTCCTAAATTATTCCTATTATAAAATGAAGAATAGAGAAAATCATTTTGATTGTCAAAAAGAAACTGCTGATTCTGAGCACTTTTCAAAATTAATCCTTTTTTGAGTGCTTTTAAGACCAGGAGTCCTGGAAACATGTATTTCCAATTCAAAGTGGGTTGTTCCATGATCACCTGTAAGTACATTCAGACAGTGATAGATGGTAGCTTCCATTGTGCATCTGCCCTGAGTTTCGGTCTGAAGTTTATAGAAGTCATTTGTAGTCGTTGTTGTTGTTGCTGCTGTGTGCCATTAAGTCATGTCTGATTTATGACAACTCTAAGGAAGCCCTTTTATGTGGTTTCTGGAGCTGAGAGTCTGTGACTCACTCAAGGTCACCCAGTGGGTTTCCAGGGAATTCAACCCTAGTCTCCAGAATTGTAATCCACTACTCAAACCACTACACTACACTGACAGGAGCCCCTGGTGGCGCAGTGGGTTAAACCCCTGTGCCAGCAGGACTGAAGACCGACAGGTCGCAGGTTCGAATCCAGGGAGAGGCGGATGAGCTCCCTCTATCAGCTCCTGCTCCTCATGCGGGGACATGAGAGAAGCCTCCCACAAGGATGATAAAAAACATCAAATCAATCATCCGGGCGTCTCCTGGGCAACGTCCTTGCAGATGGCCAATTCTCTCACATCAGAAGCGACTTGCAGTTTCTCAAGTTGCTCCTGACACGACAAAAAAAAAAAAAAAAAACCTACACTGACTATCGTATAGAAGCTATCCAGAAAGTTAAATTCTACAAAATAGCTTCAATCCCTTGGGTAATTTATTGAAGTTGAAACTGAAACGCAGAGCAGATGCACTGCTCCAATGACATGGAGTCATTAGCTTGCAGTGACTACCATTTGTATGTCTGAACTTGCCAACATTTCAGACCATCTTGTTTTGTCTCTTCTTAAGTACTTGTACCTTCTTTCCAGCTATAAGTAACAGTTTTTGAATACCAAAAGTCACACAATGGAAAGCTGTTTCAAACTCTGCTCATTGCTAAATACAGAAACAGCTTTCTGTAGTGTGACTAAAAATCATGTAAAAGATGAAATGGACAACGTGTGATCCTCCAGTTGTTGCCAGGCCACCATTCTCATTCATCCTGGCTAATATAGAATGGGCAATGGGAGTTTCTATCCAGCAGCACCTGGAAGGCCACAAGTTGCTCATTCTTACAGTCTGATTGTAACTTATTTGTTAAGCGGTTCAAGGATTGTGGCGCAGGGATTGTCAAGCACCAGGATTGTGGCGCAGCTGGCTGAGTGTCAGCTGCATTAAGTTCACTCTGACCAAAAGGTCATGAGTTCGAAGCCAGCCTGGGTAGGAGTGGGTTTCCAAGCAATTGTCGACTTTTGCAAACCGAAAGACAGTTGCATCTGTCAAGTAGGAAAATAAGGTACCACCTTAAAGTGTGGGGAGGCTAAATTAACTGATTTATGAGGCCATAAAAAAAGACTTCAGCAAAAGCATGCGGAGAATGCAGAAGTACTTCATCAGTGTCGCAGATGGACGATGAAAGCGACAGCTCCCCTGGCGGCCAGAAAAAGTTAAATAGCCTCTGTCTATGTCTGTATGTTGTATGTCAAAATTGGCATTGAATGTTTGCCATCCGCCCTGAGTCCCCTGCGGGGTGAGAAGGGCGAAATATAAAAGCTGCAAATAAATAAATAAATAAATAAGGATGAAATCATAGAATCATAGAATCAAAGAGTTGGAAGAGACCTCATGGGCCATCCAGTCCAACCCCCTGCCAAGAAGCAGGAATATTGCATTCAAATCACCCCTGACAGATGGCCATCCAGCCTCTGCTTAAAAGCTTCCAAAGAAGGAGCCTCCACCACACTCCGGGGCAGAGAGTTCCACTGCTGAACGGCTCTCACAGTCAGGAAGTTCTTCCTAATGTTCAGATGGAATCTCCTCTCTTGCAGTTAGAAGCCATTGTTCCGCGTCCTAGTGTTACTTACAATAATTGGGCTTCTATTGTTGTTGTACCTCCAATGGATTTGTCGATAGCACTGTATAGTCATAGTGCATTTGGTTGAATTTCAGTGCTTGAATAAAGAAAATACAAAACAAAGGGTTTGGAAGTGGGCAATCAGTGAGAGATTAGTATCTACCTCGATATTTTTTTCGATGAGGCAGTCTCTGAGTTACAGACATCTGACCTGTAATTACAAACGGGGGCAAGACAATAAGAAATGAATGGAAATCTACCACTAGGAAGGGTTATCATGGGGAAAAGGTGTCTCAACTGAAGTTTTGTCTTTCTACAACAACCCAAAATTTTCAAAATCCAGTCGTCCTAGGGACGGACAGCAAAAGAAACATTGCAGGAGTGTTAACCCCTGTGCTATCCAAAACTTTTTTAAAATGTATTGGCCAGAGTTACATTTAAAAATTTTACCTGTTCTGACTTACATACAAATTCAGCCTAAGAATAAACCCACAGAACGTTTCTTGAGTCCCCCTGCGGGGGTGAGAAGAACGGGGTAGAAATGATGTATTGTTCATAACGCGTGGACTGCATGTATTTGGATATATTTTAATATGATTTCAGATTTGAGTTTAACATTGAAACATAATTGTTTTCCCCATTTGAGGTGCTACAGAAATATTTTAGATCTTAGAATATGGCAAATTATGCTAATTGCTGTGTTATGCTATTTTTCCAGTGTTTTCATGTTTTAATATTATTAACTGCCCTAAATAATAATATTTGGAATGGTGGACTTAAGCAAAAAGTGAAGAACTTGTATATGCTCCAGATAAGTCTGTTTCTATAGTACAGAGCACCACCTTCTGGGGATTTGATGCCAGTGCACAAGTACTGTTTTATTGGTGTCCAATTCTTTCTCCATCTATGCATACACAGCAATCATAGCATTGTGAATTAAAAGGCAACTGCCCATTCTTTGTACTTCTATAGTCTACATTGCTTCACTCTTCTGGCTCTTAAGCATTATTTTCAGCATGTTGCTATTTCAAATTCATCCTCAGCCTGACTTACTAGGGCTGGGCAATTCGTTTCGTTAATTCGTAATTCGTTAAAAAATTCGTTAATTTTTGAATTACGAAACGATTACAAAACTTTTTTTTTAACCTGGAAGTGTTTTTAAATATCGAAACGGCAGGCGCCAAAAAATTTTGTATTTCCGTCCATTTCGGAAATACGTAAGATGGCCGCCTGCCGATGCTTGCTGGGAGCTCTCCTCTCTCGGCGCCGGCTGAGCAAGCGAGCGAGAGGGGCGAGCGAGCGGCGAGCGAGCGGCGAGCGAGAGGGCCCGCCAGAGTGAGTGCCTGCCTTCCCTCCTTAATAATAATTTTAATTTCTCCTCCCTATTCTACTAAATTAATAATTAAATTTAAAAAATATTTTAAAAATATTGAAAAAAAAGGGCGCCATCTTTACAAAATGTTTTGTAAATATTTACAAAATTTCGTAAATACCGAACTTTTTTTTGGAAAATTTTGTAATTATTTTAAATATCGAAACAAAAAAAAAACCCCAATTACAAATCGATTTTAGAAACAAATTTTTGCGTTGTTACCCAGGCCTATGACTTACCATTAAAGTATTCATGTGTTACATTATTTTAAAAGCTACCACTGATACACTGATACTGGTATTACATGATACACTGATACCCATGAAGGTTTATGCATTTTCACATCCTTAATGCTTTATCTTCCCCCCTCTCTCAATAATCGTGGATCTCATTTTGGTTTAGTTGTGATCTGTGAAAAAAATCATTATCCTTTTTCAGGTTCCAGTTATTCTGCCTAGTATTCACCTGAGAGCATGGATATCAACTCGATAAGTCAGGAATGAATTTCAACTGCAGGCTTTCTGTTGAATTAAAATAACCCACTTTATTTTCTAAACATCTATCCCATAGAACTTTTGATAAGAGATGGCATTGCTATCTAAATATATTAGTAGAGTTTATAGTTAATATATTTTAAGGTGATTTTTTTCTTAATGCTCCTCCTCCAAGTAGCTCATTCCATAAATGGTAAGATGTTTCCAACAAGATTTTCCACCTGCAAATGTAGTAATCCAGTGCAGATGTAGTGTGTGATGAATTGCCTATCTTTAGACCAGGAAAAGGCTCAGGAATTAGGCCTGAGCCTAAGGCATTTTGTGGGTGATGGTGCCTGGGGCAGTCATCTTAGGTTAGTCATTTCCTAGTGGAGGCGGAGCTTAGAAGCAGCCTGGGGGGAAATGTTGAGAATCCTTGTGATTGGCTGGGAGAAAGTGGGTGGAGCTTGGTTGAAGTGCAAAAAAAAAAATTAGGTTTGAAGAGTGCTTTTTGAAATCTAACTGTCAGGTTCTGGTGTTTGAAGGAGAGAGTTAGGAGAAGGAGAGAGGGAGATAGAGAAGCCAAAGAAGTTAGTTATAGAGTTCAGAGAGCTATTAGGGGAGAATAGCTGGTATAGTAATTAGAAATAGATCCCAGGAAAAGGACTGTTTGAAGTAAAAGGATTCTAGTCATGAAGAAGTCTTGCTAGTTTTCTGAGGAAGTTAAGAGTTTTTATTTGAAACCAAGTATTCAACTGTTTTTAAGTAGCCAAATAAGTCATTCTTGCAACCGTTATGCTTAAGTGCCTGTGTTTTTGAAAACACCACAAATAAACATCTTTGTTCTTTGTTAACAAACAACTGTCTCAGTGTGCCTCTATGTGAAGAAGTTTCATAGCACGTTAGGGAAACAGAGTTTCTAGATTGGTGGCAGCAACTACTTAGAAAAATCTCATTAATATCCATCTCAGTGTTCTGTGCGCCGAGTTCGAATTCAGCACAATCCAGCTTACTTTTAAAACTCTGGGCAAACAAAAACTGTCTTTGGTGGTGGCCTGATCCCAGAATAAACATTCCTCAGAATATTGTATATTGGTGGCAGAGTCTCTGCAGCCTCCAAATAATTAATCGAATTTAAATAATAATCTTTTACATGGTGCATTCAGTATACTGAGTATTTTAAAAAGTTGGACACAATTTGAAATGGCTATGTCTCTGCAACCATGAACCACGATAAATAAAACTCTTACCACTTGAAAGGGTGGAGCATGGAGTTTTGCATCATTACTGCTGTATTGCACATTTGTGAAGCACATTTTGAATAAAAAGACTGCTTCCCATCCATTTTTTGAGAAATAAAAAAAGAACCTTTTAATATGGGGATTTGTATCAATACTGGAAGTAGTTTGACAATAAAAGTGAAGGAAAGGACAGCGATGATAGAGACAGTAGTGAAGAGGTAACAAGTGAAATAAATATACTGGGAAACACCCATAAATGAAGATGACACCAGAGTCAGAGAAGAGCTGTAAAACAACACACATAATTATGGTTAGAAAAATGGGGCAAGAAGGTGCTATTCAACCAATTAAAAACTGTGAAAAAGTCCCATCCTCTCGGGTTACAGATCATACATAACCCTATTTGTGTTAACAAAGAAAATGAGCTTATAATGAATCTGATAATGCAGCTTGATCAAAAATGAATTATTCCTCTAGATAAAGTCATTGTGATATCTAACTTTATTTACTTATTTTTTTTCCAGATATAAAGCAACAAACAGCTGAAACTATCCTCAATGGCTGTAAGTACCACAAGTTCATATTAGTAACCCCCTTTCAAGAAGATTCTGAACCATTTCTGAGAATTCAACCTTACTGACTAGTCTCAACTCAGCAGCTACAGTGTATGAGGAAGTGTTGCTACTGATTATGTTTGCAAGTTTTTCTTCAACATAAGCTGCTATTTAGCAGAAACAGTAGCATCAGCTCATCATAAAAATTATTTCCAATTTTAACTCTACATTTGGCATTCCCACTGTTTTTAATTATGTGTTGTTTTATTGATAATGTTGTGTATTTTATTGTCTATTTTTTAATTGCTTGTATTGTTGTTATTATTGCTTGTATTGTTGTGTTTGGGCTCGGCCTCATGTAAGCCGTACCGAGTCCCTTGGGGAGATGGTAGCGGGGTACAAATAAAGTATTATTATTATTATTATTATTATTATTATTATTATTATTAGACTTATTATTATTATTATTATTCCTCTTGGCTGTAGCTTTTAATAGCATTTTAATCAGGACAACAGATTTGGAGCTCTCACTGCTTTGCAATAGACCTGTAGTTATTCATACAGATTAGAGCAGGGGTCCTCAAACTAAGGCCCAAGGGCTGGATACGGCCCTCTAAGGCAGGGGTCCACAAACCTTTTAAACAGAGGGCCGGGTCACAGTTCCTCAAACTGTCGGAGGGCCGGATTATAATTTGAAAAAAAAAAAAACATGAATGAATTCCTATGCATACCACATATCTTATTTGTAGTGCAAAAATCACTTTAAAACAATACAATAATTAAAATGAAGAACAATTTTAACAAATATAAACTTATTAGTATCTCAGTGGGAAGTGTGGGCCTGCTTTTGGCTCATGAGATAGGATTGTTGTCGTTGTTGTGTGCTTTCAAGTAATTTCAGACTTAGGTTGACCCTGAGCGAGGGCCGGGTAAATGACCTTGGAGGGCCTTAGTTTGAGGACCCCTGCTCTAAGGTCATTTACCCGGCTCTCGGTCAGGGTCAACCTAAGTCTGAAACTACTCGAAAGCACACTACAACAACAATCCTATCTCATCAGCCAAAAGCAGGCCCACACTTCCCATTGAAATACTACTACGTTTATATTTGTAATTATATTTTAATTATTGTATTGTTTTAAAGTGGGGGTTTTTTTTGCACTGCAAATAAGATATGTACAGTGTGCATAGGAATTCATTCATGTTTTTTTCAAAGTATAATCTGGCCCTCCAACAGTTTGAGGGACTGTGTCCTGGCCCTATGTTTAAAAAGTTGGAGGACCTCTGGATTAGAGTACACCTTCTTAGAATGAATCTATACAGGTTTAATAGCATGTTCTTACCTCAATCCCAATCCTGTTGGAACACATAACTTTTCTCTCATTTTGATGTGAAGACACTACTTGTAGGTGCCTGGTGCCTTCAAAAGCCTACCATTTGGTGGAAGAGCCTGCTTTAAAAACAAACAAACAGCTCCATGTAGTTTCATCCCTGAATTATGATTCTGGTGGAGTCAGGGGTTTGGGGAAGACCTGGGCCAAGACTGCTGTGTAGTCACCTAGGTTTGCTGGCCATCTAGGTCACTTGATCATTCCCTCAATTTATTGGCATTTTGTATAGAAGATTAGTATTTTTTAAAAGTGGTGTTCTTTTTTGAAAAAGATTTTATGTTTGAATCTTTGCCCACATAACATTGCATCTAGGTTAGCGTTTCACCTCTCCTTGCTGTACTGGTTTTCCTTTATAAAAATGATGGTGGGCAATCAAACCAACAGGGCAGCAGAGAATGGTTATTAGTACAGGTGTTTCCTACCTATTTGACAGGTTAGGAACCAGTCCACTCTTTAAAACTGGAAACTATTGAAATGGAGAAGTCTACTTTTGGTTGTAAATATACTTTGCAATCTAAAAACACCACTGTATGTAGTGGTAGAAACAAGCTAAAACATGCCAGGAGAATGAACCATGTGAAATCTGTGGGTTTTGCTTATAATTTAAAGGGTTAAAGGAGCAGATCATCAAATGATCTGCTCCTTTAATCCTTTGAATTATAAGCAAAACCCACGTCAGAGGTCCTCCAACAACGTCGGAGTCTTTCAACTAACGCCCGAGGGCCAGATACGGCCCTCTATGGTCATTTACCCGGTCCTTGCTCAGGGTCAACCAAAGTCTGAAACGACTTGAAAGCACACAACAACAACAATGCTATATCATCAGCCAAAAGTAGGCCCACACTTCTCATTGAAATACTAATAAGTTTATATTTGTTAAAATTGTTCTTCATTTTAATTATTGTATTGTTTTAAAGTGTTTTTTGCACTACAAATAAGATATGTGCAGTGTGCATAGGAATTCATTCATGCTTTTTTCAAATTATAATCCGGCCCTCCAACAGTTTGAGAGATTGTGACCTGGCCCTCTATTTAAAAAGTTTGAGGACCCTTGCCCTTCGTGAATATACACATGCATGGAGGGAAACCCCCAGCTACTGCAGTTATATGATTTTATGATTATTTTTTTCCATGTCAGGAGCAACTTGAGAAATTGCAAGTTGCTTCTGGTGTGAGAGAACTGGTTGTTTGCAAGGACATTGCCTAGGGAATGCCAGATGTTTTGATGTTTTGCCATCCTTTTGTGAGGCTTCTCTCATGTCCCCACATGAGGAGCTAAAGCTGACAGAGGGAGCTCATCCACACTCTCCTTGGTTTCAAACCTCCAACCTGTCAGTCTTCAAACTTGTTATACAGAGGGCCAGGTCACAGTCCCTCAAACTGTTGGTGGGCCAGATTATAATTTGAAAAAAAATGAATGAATTCCTATGCACACTGCACATATCTTATTTATAGTTCAAAAAAACGTATTAGCATTTCAATGGGAAGTGTGGGCCTGTTTTTGGCTGATGAGATAGAATTGTTATTGTGTACTTTCAAATAGTTTCATACTTAGGTTGACTCTAAGCAAGGGCCGGATAAATGACCTTGGAGGGCCACATCCGGCCCTCGGGCCTTAGTTTGAGGACCCCTGGTTTAACCCATCGCACTACTGGGTGTTCCTGGATTTTACGATTATATGCGTCAAATCATATACTTCAGAAATCCTAAACTTCCTCTCTCTCCATATGCCGTTAACAGTCTGTGGGCTTCGATACAACAAATCAGTAGGCACATCAAGAATAACTGGAGGACAAGCTACTTCAAGGTCTGGAGAATGGCCGTGGCAAGTCAGTCTCCAGCGAGCTACTCTCCATCGTTGTGGTGCAACACTGATCAGTAACACATGGCTTCTGTCAGCAGCTCACTGTTTTAGAGAGTAAGTGTCTGTTTGGGATAATAGATGTATGCACTTTTTGAGTTCTATTCAATCAATTATAAAATTAAGCACATGCAACTCTCTAGCATTCATAGAGAATTCTATTGCTCTGTTTGGGCATGTGTGAAGTTAATGTATAGAAAGGGCCATTTAACAGTACACTTTAACTGCTATGGCAACATCTTATGGAACATTTGGAGAGATACTAAACCTCTGTGGCTGAGTTGTAAATGCTTGTCCCTAAATCGCCAGTCATAGGAATCCACAGGATCTTGCTATGACAGTTAAAGTGATACCACAGTGCTATAATTGTGCAGTGTGAAAAGGCTCCCATTTAGACCACTGATTTCGACAGGCAGTAGCTTCCAAAGATCTTACAGAGGAGGAGTGAAAAGGGTGTAGTATCGCAACTAATTTCTAGGGCCAAATTCCTGGCCCTCATTTTTTGTCTTTTTACTAAAAAAGTGGCAATTCTGAGCAGATCCCTTCCTGCAACACTCATCTTCCCCCACTTCATCATGGAGGTTGTGTAGTAAAGCAAATGAACACAAAGGGGTTAAGAAGCCTTTTCTCATACTGCTAGTTCTTTTCTCAGCATTGTCTGAATGCTTTTGTTTTAAAAACAAGAGGCAGAGTGGAAATCCAGGATTTCCAATATAGGATATGACTCTTATTACAAGAAGTGCAAAATATTTCATGCCAAGGTAATCACATTCAGACCATATACTGTAAATTAACCTTATGCATATAACACTGTTCTACAAATTTTCAGTTTTTCTCAGTTGCGGAAACGAAATGTGCCGTTTCTTAATAAATTTAACATGCTGAATTCAAATATAATAATTAAATGTGTTAATTGGCTCTGGTTTTTATGCAACAGCTATTATAATTTTCTCCACAATAGGTAATTTGTTAATATTATGATAATGCGCCTAACCTTACTGCATGCATATAAACCGTGAATATTTACTAAATTTTAGTCAAATTATATTGCCAATAGTTTATACATGAGAAATGTTTATTTAATTAGTCTATTGTTTATGTTTGTGCAGCAAGAAACTATATTAGTAGGCCTAATGCAGTTGAAAAGTCTGAAAGTTTAAATGTCACTTTAATTGTGACTTTAGTTTATACCCTGTTTGCTTCTCTTGACTTTTCTTTTGTATTCAAGGAAAGAATTGTCTCTTATAATGCTCCAGCAGTAGTCTGACAGCATTGACGGAGTCCATTTGCCTTGATATCTTTTTTCCATAGAGCTTTATTTACACACGTGCGAGGCATAACTACAGTAAAAAGAACAATGTAAAATGATGTTTAATGATACTGTCTCAGTCTTCAACTGACTGACCCTCACCGTTCAAAAGTCTGGCCTTATATAGGGCTTTCTGGCTTTTGCACATGGCATTATGTCATCAAACTTTTAGAGTATTCTAGAATCTTCCATAGTGTAAGTCGCAACATGCATTTTTTCAACCATATGTGATCACGTGATTGCTTATATCATTAAAACTAGAGCCAATATACATTTTTAAATGTCATTTTCGTTTTCAGCACCCCAAAATCATAAAAGAACAACTATTTTCAGGCCCACAACTTTTTCTCTGTTGAACAGTGTAACCTATGTTAAACTTACTCTCTGTGTTGGTATAACTACTAGAATGGCATGATTAAAGTATATAGGAACTGCTGTCCCCTTGAGCCTCATGATGGAAAAAAAAGATAAGATAGAAAAGTCTTACATAATGAACAATGCTTTTGACAATTATGGCTAGAATTGCAGAGCAAACAATAGTATTCTCAGCATCATATCTGCCTCAGTCACTAACGTGAAGTGACATCTTTGTTTGGAGAATCAGTGTTTGTAGGCATATACTAAATTTTTCTCCCAGTTTGAAAATCTCTCCTGTCAATAACATCATTTTATCTGTTATATTTGGTCTTCAGATCGCCATCAGTTAATATTGACTTTTTTTCTAAGATCTTCCATATCTGTGGTATTGTTCTTTGGAACACTTTGCCTTGAAATGGCAACCATTAGCTCACCTGCATAGATCCAACCTTTCTGTGTCTTTCTGTTGCTGAGAATATCTTGAATTATGGTGTATCCAGATCTTTCTTTCTGTCTTTCTTTTTCTCTGTCTTTCTTTCTTGGTCAGATACATATATTAATACATATTAATTTTAGTAATAGTGTGACTTCATCATGAACTCTTACCTGTTCTTCAGGGCAAGAGATCCACGTAAATGGACTGTGACATTTGGAACCTATTTAAAGCCTCCTCTAATGATACGGCGTGTCAAGACCATAATTGTTCATGAAAAGTACAAATACCCTGCCCATGAATATGATATTGCTGTTTTGCAGCTAGCTAGACGTGTGGAGTTTACAACAGCTGTTCGTCAGGTTTGCCTTCCAGATGCAAGTGATGTTTTCCCATACAATATAGATGCCGTTATTACAGGATGGGGAGCAGTTAGTAATGATGGTATGTCTGTTCATTTAGAATACAATATTTAATTACTTTCATTAATGACAATACTGAGAAGAAGTAAGGATTTTTTCAAACGGGAGACAACATTAGTGTGTCAATGAAACTCGTTTCTGGATTGTGCTGAAAATAAATCTAAATGTGAATACATCTCTTATCAACCTCCTGCCCTGTTTCTACATATGGAAGGCTTTGTACGGGGAGTAGCCAGATGGTAGACCAGAATCAGAGTGAGAAACACTACTAAGAACTGCAGCAGAAACTGAGCATAGGAGGGATGTTGACAATGTGTATGGACCCTTTTATATCAATCTGAACAAAATTATCTGAGACAAGGAGCAAAGGAGATACTAGGGGCATTTTCCAGAAGGCAGTGCAGTTCTCGTTTTCTTTGTTTAGATGTTTTAATTAGCAAAGAAGAGGCTGTTTATTTACTTCACCCACTTGATTCTCCAGTAGAAGACCAAGCAGAGGCTCCCTGGAAATTTTGGGTTGAAATCCAGCTCTAGCCACAAAGTTCGGGATTTCCTGACTTGGTCAAAACATTTGTACCCCTCTGAATCCTTTATCAAGGAAATCCAATGTTAAATTAACTCCTTGTGGCAATAAATATGGAAGCTAAATTTGATGTATTTGCTGGAGATACTAAAACACACACAGTGGCTTGTGTGTATGGTTAACCTTGACCATGTGTTGTACATACTGTGAGTGTTCATTGGCTATAATTCTGAGAAAAATGTACAAGTAAGCACTACTATCTACACATATGATAGTAGCACTCCCAAATTTCATACAGTGGCAGTACTTTTTAAAACAGGTATGCCACTGATCAGAATTTAAATCTTCTGCATATGTTTGAATCAGGGGTGGGGATTCTGTTGCCATTGGGGTGCTCTTAGATTACAACTCCCATCAAATTCCTAATAAAGACCTTATCTTGGAATAATTAAGATAGCATTTTAACTGTATTTTCCCCTGTGGCATTGGTGATATTTCCATAATTTGCTGAAGGTAATGTAATCTAATGATAGGTAATCTAATAATTTAAAACATGTTTTCAATCATACAGTTGCATCTCACTAGGGTGGAACATGCCAAATAGGGTGGATCATGCTTCCTGGAGTTGTTGGAAGTTGTAGTTAGAGAATGCTAACACCTCCATGGTCCCCGCAGCCTCACGGCGAGAGTGCTTCAACAGCCTGGCTGCCTGGCCATAACAACACCCGTTGAATGACTCCTTGTGTCTTTATTGTATAAGATCAAGACCAGATTGAAGTCCAAAGAAAATAATGCACAAATCAGAAACAATTTTAACTTGTAAGCCGCTCTGAGTCCTCTTTGGGGTGAGAAGGGCAGCATATAAATGTAATAAATAAATAAATAAATAAATAGTATTCAATATTTATATTATTAAAATACCATTTTGTTCTGCAAACCTGAAATACATTGACCTCAATCCAATTGCTAGTCTCAACTAGAAATGACTTATTGACTTCATTAATATGGGGCAATTAAACATTCACATAACTTCCACTGATTCAAGGGATTGGATTTAGGGTATTGGTATGTGTAAGTATACTTACTTAAGGGCACTTTAAAGAAAATGCTGAAGATTCATTGTATAATCTTGTTGAGACTAGAGCATATAATTAGAGGTATTAATGAAATATTTCTGTTTAGGTAAAACCCCCAACGTTCTTCAGGAAGCAACTGTAAAATTGATAGACTCGGACACTTGCAATCGGAAAGAAGTGTACAATGGGGCTATAACTCCTGGAATGCTGTGTGCCGGGTACCTGGAAGGAGGAGTAGATTCCTGCCAAGTATGTGTATTTTCATTTGACAGAATTAATTCCAAGTAAACAACTTAGGAAAACATGTATATAGAGAAACATCATTTCCCAACTTTAACATTTATTCTAAAAGCCCCCTTCTGAGATCTTTACAAATGTTAATCTTGAATGTCTGCTTCCATCTCTGGGAATTTTGAAAGTGAGAACTCAGCTTGTATTCTTAGCCTTCTGTAGTGGAATATTTTTTCTAGTGAAAAAGCAGACTTCTGTGCATCTTTAAAATAACAGTGATTATAGTATGAACCTGTTTTGTGAGCCTTTTATATCTAGGAAACAACCTTAAGGCCTCATACACTCATGCTGATATAGCGATTTTCCCCCAACAAATATCCAGAGGTATGAAAGCACTACTTTCTTCAAGACTGTCAAATCCCTATATCAGTCACATAATAATATAATAATAAACCTTTATTTATAGACCGCCCTCTCTCCCCAAGGGACTCAGGGCACTTTACACACAAGAAAGGCAAACATTCAATGCCCAACTCAAATACAAATAATCAAATAAACCTAATTATAGGGCTAACATAAATTAACAATTTAGACATAAATCCTAGAAAAAGGCAATTAAAACACATTAAAATGACTATCAAGGCTATTCTTCTCATGTACCATAACAGCAGTGGAATAGATAGGTAAGCCAGCATTCCAGTGGAACGGAAATGTCCTAATCCTCCTCCTCTCCATGTGCCAAATTGCACAAGTACACTTTCAAGAGCTTTTTAAAGAAGGGGGGGGGGGAGGTGCTGGTTTTATTTCTTTGGGGATGGAGTTCCAGAGATGGGGAGCGATCATGGAGAAGCCCCCCTTTGTTGTTCCCACCAACCACACTTGTGACGGGGGTGGGACTGAGAGGAGGGCCTTCTCTGCTGACCGCATTGCACAGAATGCTCTGTATAGGGAGATACGATTGGACAAATAGTCTGGACCCAAACCATTTAGAGCTTTATAGGTAACGACCAGCACTTTGTATTTGGCCCGAAAGCAGACTGGCAACCAGTGGAGCTACCATAGCATGGGAGTCATCCTCTCACGATACATGGATCTGGTTAGCAATCTGGCTGCCAATCTCTGAACCAATTGCAGCTTCCAAATTGTCTTCAAAGGCCACATAGAGAGTTGCAGTATTCCAAATGGGATGTGACCAAGGCATGGACTACAATGGCCAAGTCTGGCGTCTCAAGGTATGGACGCAGATGGTATACAAGTTTTAACTGTTTGAAGGTGCTAGGTAAACTATGAATCCAGGATCACCCCCAGACTGAAGACCTGTGTCTTCAGGGGGATACAACCCCATCCAACACAGGTTGAAATCCCTTACGACTGACCAGGAATACCTCTGTCTTGTCTGGATTTAGTTTCAACTTGTTGGCTCACATCCAGTCCATCACTGATGACAGACACTGGTTCAGGACCAGAGCAACATCCTTGGCTTTTGGTGGAAAGGAGTAATAGAATTGGGTGTCTGTGTAAATTTGACATCGAATTCCAAAACTCCAGATGATCTCTCCCAGTGGTTTCATGTAAATATTAAACAGGATTGGGGGGGGGGGGGGGAGAACTGAGCCCTGAGGGACCCCACAGGTGACAGGGCAGGGAATTGGAGTCCCCCATCTCCACCTACTGGGTCTGCCCCTCCAGGAAAGACCGGAGCCACTGCAAAACAGTTCCCCCAGTGCTCCTTCTTCAAGAGGCAGCCCAGAAGGATACCAATGGTTAATGGTATCGCAAGCCACTGAGAGGTCCAGGAGAACTGCAGGGACATACTCCCCCGGTCTAGCTCTCTTCGTAGATCATCCACCAAGGTGACCAATGCTGTTTCAGTTCCATAGCCAGGCCTGAAACCAGATTGAAATGTATCCAGATGATCGGTTTCATCCAAGAAACTTTGGAGTTTTGAGGTCACCTTCTCTTTAGAACCTTGCCCAGGAAGGGGAGATTTGACATTGGCCTGTAGTTGGTCAGTTGAGTGGGATCCAGTGGCGGTTCTTTAGTAGTGATCTTATTACAGATTCCTTGAATCTAATTAAAATGTATAGGGTTTGACTCCATCCTCTGTGCACTCCGGGGAATTGTGGGCAGGGATATTTATTCAATCAACGGACAGTCAAAACTTCAAATGGAGGTCCCAACGCATTCTTAGAAAGTGAGATTACAAACCTAAAAGTCAGCTTTCAGAACTACATGCCCATTTATTCATCCTGACATTGATGCATTCCGTAAATTGCATTTGTGCACACAAATGCCCTTCCTGGCTTTGAGTGAGTGCATGACTTTTTCATAGAATATTTCAGAATCTTCATATCAATCTCCTGTTTCCAGTTCTTGGGATGAATGGTTTCATACTCCAACTTATTTCCCCCTTTCTCTCTAGGGCGATTCCGGTGGTCCATTGGTTGTCCCTGATATAAGAAACATGTGGTATCTTGCTGGCATAGTGAGCTGGGGTGATGAATGCGGAAAGCCAAATAAACCTGGAGTCTACACACGAGTAACGTACTTTCGAGACTGGATTACTCAAAAAACTGGGCTCTGATGCAAGCATCTGTTTTACACTATAAATCTACGTAGTATGCAGGTCATACTGGTCTGTATCTTGCACAGAAGCACAATGTGTGCATATGTAAGAGAGAGATTGTGGGAGAGACTGTGTGAGTGAGCAAGCATGGTGAATATCTGCACTATTTACAAAACTGCAACTTAAGTATGTTAAGAAGAAAACCACAAATTCAAGCTGTTAAATCAGGCAAAAGAACCTACTGATGTATTATTATTATTTTCTCTGAATGTATCAAAACATGTTTTCTGTGAAATGTGTTGCCTGTGACTAGGATAACATCAGTAATGTGCTTTACTCTAGCTGTTTTCTACCTGTCCCCAAAATGCTCCATCACCTTCATCATCGCTCAGGATATTTCCCATAATTATACTCTGCTGAATCATTGCTATACTGCTTACTTGCTTTCCACTCAGAAACATGTCACCTAGCTTTTTCTGCAGTGGCTGCACAGGTATATTGCAAAGATTACAGGAAAATTTGGGGGTACTTCTAACTAGCACTGACAAAACATATTGCATAGCTTTTTAGAACTCCACTGATATTTACAGATATTCTAAACACAGTAAACCATGTTTTTCTAAAACAGCATTAATTGTTGCTTGAATTCCTTATCTGTTATCTCTATTTCACTTTAATCATTAATTTGAGCCAGCACTTTCTTTTGAGGAAAGCAAAAGAATTAAGGTAGAAGCAAAAGAACAACATAGGGAAAGAACTGACAGGGAAAGGCAAAGATAATAAAATTTAGAAAGAGGATTTACAGTCAAGCTATGAAAGCTGCAAGCTTCATTACTAAAATTACAGACATGCATGTCAAGAAATCAAATGCCACATCAGTGTTTACCTCTTCCCTCATGATTTCAGATGCACTGAATACTTTAATCAAAATTTGATGCATGCACATTTGTGATTTACTAATAAACAAACTAGAAGTGTTTTTCAATGAAAAGCCTTTAAATTAATTTGTTTTCTTTGATAGTACAAGAGTTGGGAGTTTTCTTGACTTGATAAGAGAAATCAGACAGGTACCATTATGATTTCTGCTATAAACCTGATTTTTTTCAGCCCAACATGATAGAGAAATGTGTTCATTTAGATGCAGATAACTTGAATGTATTTGAAAGCTACTCTGCTGTTGCAAAAGTGTTTACATGTGCCTCATCCTAAAGATTTCCAGAAGTCAAAGATCGTACTAGACAGGAATAAGCTAATATGAGTTCAAAAAGCAAAGTTCAGATTGAAGGGACCATTACTGGTTGAACCTGACGCTGAAGAATGTATTTGCTGCCTTAAATGTTATTGAACAGTTTCTGGTTGATTTTGGTGAAGTGTAATCTGGTAGATTTTAGTGAAGCGTAATTTATACCACAAATTATTTTACTTCCAATGTATTGAAAAGGACAGCTTGCTGCCTTGCACTGGTACTAATCATAAAGCACAAGTTCATTAAATAAATAAATAAATAAATAAATAAAAAACAAACAAATAAATATTAAAATAAAAGGACTCAGAAATAACCCATTCACAATTAAGATTAAATGGACTAAATAATCTCAGGGAATCTACCAGTGTGGTATAAAGGTTTGAGAATTGGACTACGACTGGAGACCAGAGTTTGAATTGCCACTCGGACATTAAACCCACTTGGGCAAGTCACACTCTCATAGGCCCAATAGAAAGGCAGCAGCAAAGCTTTCTGAACTACTCTTGCCAAGAAAATCATGTGAAAGGATTGCTATAGATTGGAAACAACTTGAGGGCACACAACAAGAACAGTTAAAAGGGTAAATGTTCTGAAACAGAAAGTGAATATACTTATTAGATCAGTGTTTTCCAAATGTACCTATAAAGGAGTATGTAAATATGCTGTAATTTGCTTCATCCCCACAATCTGGTTTCAATAAAAAAAGGACTGTCCTCTGATCTGCAGAGCTACTCAATGAAGTTCTTCATGTATCATGAATGTATTGGTCAGTCTGGTTTTTGTTTTTGTTGGTGTCAGTGTTTGCCTATGTAGCAGGATAAAACACACAATTATTAAAAATAACTGTATCTGGTGAGAAAGTGACAGAAACATAAGAATGTATTTGAAGTATTATTAAATGTATATTTTAAACTCTGTTCCTTTTCTTCATTGAATACTGATACTTGGTTTTTTCACAATTAATAGGAAAATATTCAGAAAAACCATTTTTGTATTATTTATTCTGGTAAATATTGCTTATAGCTTGCCCACCTAAGATGTGCTTGCAGTCTAGCTAATGCCACATTCTAGTCATGCCGCATTATCACAGGATGTCTATGCCCCATACCACTGGAGAAATTATACTGTTTAGCCGGTATTGCACCATCAGTCAGGAAGTAGCAGCCAATAATGAATGGACCAAGGCATTGACATCTCCGGCCCATCCTCTGTTCGGATATCAGCCAACATGTTAATGCCTTAAATCAAGAAACAGCTTCCTAAGAGTGAAAGAGATACTTGCAGGAACACCTCAGCAAGAATCCAAAAGTGGCAGGCAAAAACTAAGAACTTAAATCAGTGGCTGAGGCTGGATTAGAAACTCCCTCCTGAGCACAAAAGACTGTGCGACTTGGCTGAAGAGACTGTGGTCTGGCATTATGAGATGCAGAGCCAATCTTAAGAAATGGGGCTACAAAGTAAGAGTCCATGACATGTGAATATGGAGGAGAGCAAACCAAAGACCACCTACTACAATGCAATCTGAGGCCTGCCACATGCATAATGGAGGACCTGCTTACAATGACATCAGAGGCACTCTAAGTGGCAAACTTCTGGTCAAAGGAAATTTATCATAATGCCAAGTTCTTATCTTTGTTTCTGTTTTAAATACAGTTTAACTTTACCCTTAATTTGCTTCCGACATAATAAATAAATAAGTCTAGCTAAAGGCATTCTCTCCTGACATTTCACCTGCATGCAGAGCCAATCTTGGCAAGCATCCTCAGAGGTAGTTAGGTCACCTACAACAACCCAGTGATTCCAGCCATGAAAGCCTTCAACAATACATGTCTAGCTAAACCATATACTTCTGTGTGGGAATGAGACGTACAATTATATAAGGAGGCAAATGTGGGAAATAGATGAAACAAGATGACGTAAGTAGGTTGGGGCTTTGAAGGGGAGCTTTATTTACCATCAAGAATGGCTAGTGCCTACTGAATCTGATGTGGAAGAAGGCAAGATCAGTATTAGCAGAATAGTCTTTTAAATACTTACCACCCTGCAACTCTTACTACAAATTTACTTTAGGTTCAGTGGCAGTAGACCCAAAAAATTGAGGAAAACAACCCACAAATTGGGTTGTTGTAGGGTTTTTTTGGAGCTATATGGCCATGTTCTAGAGGTATTCTCTCCTGACGTTCCACCTGCCTCTATGGCAAGCATCCTCAGAGATAGTGAGGTCTTCACTACCTCTGAGGATGCTTGCCATAGATGCAGGTGAAACGTCAGGAGAGAATGCCTCTAGAACATGGCCATATAGCCCGAAAAAACCTACAACAACCCAGTGATTCCAGCCTTCGACAATACAACCCACAAATTATCAAAATCACTTATTAGATATATACTGTGTGGTCACTTAAGATAGCAGGGCACAACGCTTTTGGTTTTCCTTTTTAGTGTTTCTGTGGACTAAGGTTTTGGATGGGTACTGCCATCTTTATCCTCAGTGATGCTCCTCCTCTGCTAGGATTAATCCCACCCTGGATTTCAATTCAGATTGTTGGAAGATGCAGCAACTTCAACACCTGTTCTTCTTTTTCTTCTTCTATTAGGGATAAAATGACTTAAAGAAAGATTAGGAACTTGAGCTTTCTTTTCTTACTGGCTTGCCAGACATCATCTTGGCCCTACCCCAAGGGCAAGATGGATGGATCGCATCCTTGAAGTGACTGGCTTGAGCTTGAAGGAGCTGGGAGTGGTGATGCCCGACAGGGACCTCTGGTGTGGACAGAGGTCCCTGTCCCTGACTGGTTTCATGAATTTCTTGATCCACAAGAATCAAGAAATTCAGGAAACGACTGAATGAATAAACAATGTGTGTGCATATATTTGTGTATATGTGGTTTTGCACATGCATTGTAATGTATTTTTTGGGTTTTTTGCTTTTAAAATCTCTTCCGCTGTGTTTTTCAGTGTTTTTATGAGTGATGGTCACTCGTTGGCCTGATAGGTGTATTGTGTCCAAATTTTGTGTCAATTTGTCCAGTGGTTTTTGAGTTATGTTAATCCCACAAATGAACATTACATTTTTATTTATATAGATAACAGTTTTAATAGTTTAAACTATTTTTAATTCTATATTAATGATTAGATGTTTTGGTTTCGCACTTTTTATATTTATTTTATTTTATTTTTATTGGTAAGACTGTTAGCTTCTTTAAGTCTCTTTTAGGAGAGAAAAGCAGAATATAAATAACAACAATAATCATGTATGATAACAATATAAGAGTGGAATATAAATAATGACAACAGTTTAAATGGTTTTAACTAATTTTAATCGTACATTAATGGTTAGATGTTTTTGGTTTTACCTTTTTTAACAGTGCTAGCTTCTTTCGAATTTCTTTCAAGAGCAAAAGTGGTATATAAATAATAGTAAGAATGGTTTTAACTATTAGTGTTTATGTGGTTTTAAATTGTACATTTTTACTTTTTTGACATTGTTAGCTTCTTCTTCATGAGAGCTCAAAGGTGTGTGTGTGTGTGTGTGTGTGTGTATATATATATATATATATATATATATATATATATATATATATTAGCTGTCCCCTGCCACGCGTTGCTGTGGCCTAGTCTGTTGATCTGGAAAATAAAGTACTGAGAAAGTGTAATTTCTTGATTCTTGTGGATAAACAGTATTTCTTGCTGTTTCTTTGTCAGTGTTGATGGTGGTTTGCCCACCCTGGAACATGCAACATATCATTGTCCTTCTTTAAGGGTCCCTTTCAAATCTAGGGATAGCCAATACTCCAGAGGACAGGAGCAGAATTCAAAACGATCTTAACAGATTAGAGAGATGGGCCAAAACTAACAAAATGAAGTTCAACAGTGACAAATGCAAGATACTCCACTTTGGCAGGAAAAACGAAATGCAAAGATACAGAATAGGGGACAATGCCTGGCTCATGAGCAGTACGTGTGAAAAAGATCTTGGAGTCCTTGTGGACAACAAGTTAAACATGAGCCAACAATATGATGTGGTGGCAAAAAAATCCAATGGGATTTTGGCCTGCATCAATAGGAGCATAGTGTCTAGATGTAGGGAAGTAATGCTACCCCTCTTTTCTGCTTTGGTTAGACCACACCTGGAATATTGTGTCCAATTCTGGGCACCACAATTCAAGAGAGATATTGACAAGCTGGAATGTGTCCAGAGGAGGGCGACTAAAATGATCAAGTCTGGAGAACAAGCCCTATGAAGAGCGGCTTAAGGAGCTGGGCATGTTTAGCCTGAAGAAGAGAAGGCTGAGAGGAGATATGATAGCCATGTATAAATATATGAGAGGAAGCCACAGGGAGGAGGGAGCAAGCTTGTTTTCTGCTTCCCTGGAGAGTAGGACGCGGAACAATGGCTTCAAACTACAAGAAAGGAGATTCCATCTGAACATGAGGAAGAACTTCCCGCTGTGAGAGCCGTTCAACAGTGGAACTCTCTGCCCTGGAGTGTGGTGGAAGCTCCTTCTTTGGAAACTTTTAAACAGAGGCTGGATGGCCATCTGTCAGGGGTGCTTTGAATGCAATATTCCTGCTTCTTGGCAGGGGGTTGGACTGGATGGCCCATGAGGTCTCTTCCAACTCTGATTCTATGATTCTATGAGTGTGTGTGTGAATCATATCTCTCTATCTATATCTATGGCTGGGTGGCTCTTTGTAAGGAGGACTTTGATTACGTTTTCTTGCCCTGGTGAAGGGACCTGGACTGGATGGCCTTAAGTATTTTCTGTTGGTTGTGGGTGTTCTGTGTGGGAAGTTTGCCCGGATTCTGTCGTTTGTGGGGTTCAGAATGCTCTTTGATTGTAGGTGAAGTGTGGATCCTAGTGACTACAACTCCCAAATGTCAAGGTCTATTTTCCCCAAACTCTAACAGTGTTCATATTTAATAAACCTTTATTTGTACCCCGCTACCATCTCCAGAAGGACTCGGTGCGGCTTACATGAGGCTGAGCCCAAATACAACAGCAACAAAATAACTAAAAAAACAGAACAATAACATTAATAACACACAATGACGCAATTAAAAACAATGGCAGGGCCAAATGTAATAATTAAAATTAAAAAGTGCTGGGCATGACCAGGAGTGTTTGGAGGGGGATGGGCATGCAGATATCCTAGATCTCTGATAAAGTGTGTTGGGACATAATTCTAGGAGTTTCCTTATTCTGGGAAGGCACACTGGAACAACGTTTTCAAGCTCCTCCTAAAGATTGCTAGCGACGGGGCCTGCCTGATGTCCATAGGGAGAGAGTTCCAGAGTCGAGGGGCCACCACATAGAAAGCCCTATCCCTCGTCCCCACCAATCGCACTTGCGATGCAGGTGGGACCGTGAGCAGGGCCTCTCCAGATGAACGAAGAGATTGTGTAGGTTCGTACACAGAGATGCGGACACGCAGGTAGACGGGTCCCATACCGTTTAGGGCTTTGTAGGTAAGCACCTGCACCTTGAATTGGGCCCAGAAAATGAACGGCAGCCAGTGGAGCTCCTTAAACAGGAGGGTTGACCTCTCCCTGTAAGGAGCACCAGTTAACAACCTGGCCGCTGTCCGTTGGACCAACTGGAATTTCCGGGCCGTTTTCAAGGGCAGCCCCATGTAGAGTGCATTACAGTAGTCCAATCTGGAAGTGACTAAGGTGTGGACCACCCTGGCCAGATCCGCCTTCACGAGGTACGGTTGCAGTTGACGCACGAGTCTCAATTGTGCAAAGGCCCTCCCGGCCACCGCCAACGCCTGAGCTTCAAATGACAGAATACTCTTTGATTGTAGGTGAACTGTGAATCCTAGTGACTACAACTCCCAAATATCAAGTATTGTTTGAGTCCACAGTGCTCTCTGGATGTAGGTGAACTACAACTCCCAAACTCAAAGTCAATGCCCACCAAACCCTTTGCTCTTTGATTGTAGGTGAACTATAAATCCTAGCAACTACAACTCCCAAAACAAAATCATAATTTTTGAGTGATGGTCACTCCTTGTGTTGTGAGACGTTTTGTTGCCAAATTTGGTGTGATTTTGTTCATTGGTTCTTGTTTTTAAGGTACTCATTATGCACAGAGCATTTATATATATATATATATATAGAGAGAGAGAGAGAGAGAGAGAGCAATAATAAAAAAATATTTGTTTATAAAAAGCGAAGGAAAAGATTTCTCTTTCAAATATTCTTCCTGCTGCAACACACACACCTCAACCTTTCTGATTCAGCTCTCACGAGAGTCTGAGGGGCTCAACTCGCGCGGGAACGGATCTCATTTTTCTAAGTCTCGTGGTAACATGTTAGGTATCGCGAGAGCACAATTTCCTTTCGCCGCTCGCGCCGGCCGCCTACCTAAAGAGGCGGAAGAGCGGCAGGGCTGCACCACTCCGACAGACCGATAAGCAGGTAGGTATTGAGGCAGGCCGGCCTCCTTAGTGTTTAACACAGGCTCGGACCGAAGGCCTGAGGGCTTGGAGATAGTCTGTTTGGCCCCCAAATACGCGGGGCCCGGTCCCCACCCCACCCTCAGGATGCCTGCATTGAGCAGCGGAAAAGGCAGCGGATGCTGGTCCCTGACGGGAGCCATGGGCATGTGGCAAGCCTAGGCATACAGCCACGCTGGGCATCAGGCTGAGGAGACGCCGCTGCTGCTTCTTTGCGCCTGCAAAATCCTGTCATTTTTTCCATGCATTGGCCTGACAGGCTGCTACAGTTCCGAAATGATCTCTTGCTTGGGCTGGATCTGCCCTACCATATCATTCCTCTCAAAAGCATATAACCTGGACTCAGAAACTGGATGATATGGCAGTGTAGATGGAGGCCTTCTTTTCCCCTAGATATCTGGCTCAGAAAGAGCTTTCAAGTCGAGGCCCCTTCTACACTGCCATATAATCCAGTTCAAAGCAGACAAGCTGGATTTTTATATGATTTTTACATGAGCCAACAATGTGATGTGGCGGCAAAAAAAGCCAATGGGATTTTGGCCTGCATCAATAGGAGCATAGTGTCTAGATCTAGGGAAGTCATGCTACCCCTCTATTCCGCTTTGGTTAGACCACACCTGGAATATTGTGTCCAATTCTGGGCACCACAATTCAAGAGAGATATTGACAAGCTGGAATGTGTCCAGAGGAGGGAAACTAAAATGATCAAGGGTCTGGAGAACAAGCCCTATGAGGAGCGGCTTAAGGAGCTGGGCATGTTTAGCCTGAAGAAGAGAAGGCTGAGAGGGGATATGATAGCCATGTATAAATATGTGAGAGGAAGCCACAGGGAGGAGGGAGCAAGCTTGTTTTATGCTTCCTTGGAGACTAGGACGCAATGGAACAATGGCTTCAAACTACAAGAGAGGAGATTCCATCTGAACATGAGGAAGAACTTCCTGACTGTGAGAGCTGTTCAGCAGTGGAACCCTCTGCCCCGGAGTGTGGTGGAGGCTCCTCCTTTGGAAGCTGGATGGCCATCTGTCAGGGGTGATTTGAATGCAATATTCCTGCTTCTTGGCAGGGGGTTGGACTGGATGGCCCATGACGTCTCTTCCGACTCTTTGATTCTATGATTCTATATAGGGGCATGTGTATATATATGTATGCATATATCTGTCCGAACACATGTCCCTCTACATCCCACCCTGGAGTTTGAGATCATCTGGGGAGACCCTGCTCTCGACCCCAGCGCTATCACAAGTGAGGTTGGTGGGGACGAGGAGCACCCTTCTCAGTGGTGGCCCCTCACCTGTGGAACTCACTCCCGGGGGAAATCAGGTCATCAACATCCCTCCTCTCCTTCAGGAGGAAATTAAAAACTTGGTTGTGGGACCAGGCCTTTGAGCAATCTGAGAACTAGATAAGGACAATCAGATGACTAGGACTGACAGGACTGACAAAGTGGAATTGGAAATTGGACTATGAGATGGCGCACTTCCTAACGCCGGGAAAGGGACGTACAGTGGCGTTGCTGGGCATGCGGGAAAAGAGGCCTCGTGCATGCCTCGTTTCCTGCGTGCCCGGCAACACTGCTGCACGTCCCTTTCCCGGCGTTAGAAAGTGCACGCCCTGCATCGCCACTCCTTCTCCGCGCACACCTGGAGAGGGACGCACACTGGCATTTTTGTCTCCCTTGCCCTGTGAGAAGGAGGAGGAGAGGCCCAATGGGCACTTGTGAGGGAAGGAGGGAGGGAGAGCGAGCTGCCTCTTGGTGTTCTTCGGGGCAGGGGCACCTCAAGAGCGCCCCCCGAGACGCTGCTATATGCAAAAGCGTAATTTGCGTACTGTGTTGAGCCGCCTCTGCCTACATTCCTAGTTTTCTGCTTATCCAAGATTACTTTGCAGTGTGGACCATATAATCCAGTTCAAAGCAGAAAACCAGGGTTCGGATCCTGGGATGTATTTATTTATATAATAACTAGCCGTCCCCTGCCATGCGTTGCTGTGGCTCACATGGGGGTTCAGTGTGGGAAGTTTGACCCAATTCTATCGTTGTTGGGGTTCAGAATGCTCTTTGACGGTAGGTGAACTATAAATCCCAGCAACTACAACTCCCAAATGTCAAGATTCTATTTTCCCCAAATTCCATCAGCGTTCACATTTGGGCATATTGAGTAGTCTTGTAGAGTTTGGTCCAGATCCATCATTGTTTGAGTCCACAGTGATCTCTGGATGTAGGTGAACTACTACTCTAAAACCAAAGGAATACTGCCCACCAAACCCTTCCAGTATTTTTTGTTGGTCATGGGAGAACTGTGTGCCAACTTTGGTTCAATTCCATCGTTGGTGGGGTTCAGAATGTTCTTTGATTGTAGGTGAACTATAAATCCCAGGCACTACAACTCCCAAATGACAAAATCAAATTTTTTGAGTGAAGGACGTACATTGGGTTGTTAGGTGTCTTGTGTCCAAATTTGGTGCCAACTCGTCCAGTGGATTTTGAGTTCTGTTAATCCCACAAATGAACATTACATTTTTATTTATATAGATAATGATAATGATAATAATAATAATAATAATAATAATAATAATAAACTTTGTTGAAGGCTTTCATGGTCGGATTCACTGGTTTGTTGTAGGGTTTTTTGGGGCTATATGGCCATGCTCTAGAGGCATTCTCTCCTGATGTTTCTCCTGCATCTATGGCAAGCATCTTCAGAGGTAGTGAGGTCTGTTGGAACTAGGAAAAGGGGTTTATATATCTGTGGAATGACCAGGGTGGGACAAAGAACTCTTATCTGTTGGAGCTAGGTGTGAGTGTTTCAACTGACCACCTTGACTAGCATTTGATGGCCTGGCAGTTGTTTGTTAAAATAAAACTTTATTTATACTCTGCCACCATCTCCCCGATGGGGTCTCGGGGCGGCTTACATGAAGCCAAGCCCAAACAACAAATTACAGCAAAATAAAGCAGAAAACACAAGCAATAAACAACAACATCATAATTACATAAACATATGAATACTTAACAGTATAAAAATTACAGTAAACATAATCATAGTGACAATGGGCAGGCTGCATGTAATGATTAAAAGAAAAACTAATTAAAAACTGATTAAAACTCGGGTGAGATAAAGGACAAAACAGGTTATTTGCGGAGGAGGGCTCATTAAAAACAGGTGTTGTGAAATCAAGCTTTCCCACAATGACAAAACGTCGAGGCTAAGTTATTTATTTATTTTTATGTATTTTTGCCCCCCTTCTCCCCCCCCCCCCAAGGGGGACTCAGGGCGGCCTCACACAAGCACCCTACGATGCTGTCAATTCGAAGTAGAATTAAAGCATTAAAAATCATTCAAACACATTACACAATTCATTAGACATTAGATTATACATGCTGGTAAAACCAAATCCAAGTCTAGACAGATTCAATGTTGTAAATATCCTAATTCTTTTCTCCAATTGCCGCTATCCGATTAATCAAACGCCTGGTCCCAGAGCCAAGTCTTCACTTGTCTTCTTAAGGACAGGAAGGAGGTGGCCAACCTGATGTCCCTGGGGAGAGAGTTCCACAGACCGGGGGGGGGGGGCACTGCCGAGAAGGCCCTGTCTTTCATCCCCACCAACTGCGTTTGAGTTTAATGTGGGATCGACAGCACGACCTCTCTTGAAGATCTTAAACTTCGTAATGATTCATGGAATGAGATATGTTGGGACAGGTAGTTTGGGCCAGAACTGTTTAGGGCTTTAAAGGTTAAAACCAGCACTTTGAATTGTTCTCGGAAGCTGATTGGCAGCCAGTGGAGTTGGCATAACAAAGGAGTTGTATGTTCCCTGTACTTCGCTCTGGTGAGCAACCTGACTGTCAACGGTTGGACTAGTTGAAGCTTCCGGTTAGTCTTTAAAGACAGCCCTTCGTACAGTGCATTGCATAGTCTATTCCAGATGTAACAAGAATGTGGATCACCATGGCCAAGTCAGACTTCTCAAGGAATGGGCGCAGCTGTGTAAAATCCCACATTATCGGCTTTGAACTGGGTTATATGGCAGTATGGATTTAGATAACCCATTTCAAAGCAGATATTGTGGATTATCTGCCTTGATAATATGGGTTTTATAGCTGTGTGGAAGGGCCCTCTGGGAGCTTTCAACGCAAGCCTTGGTGGCCACTTCAAACAAGAGATCATTTTGGAACTCTAGAAGCCTGTCATGTAAATACATGGTAAAATGATTGGATTTTGCAGGCACAAAGAAACGGCAACTGTCCCCTCAGCCTGATGCCCAGTGCGGCTGTATTCTTAAGTTTCACATGTTGGCTCTTTAGATACACATTGTTTCATGACATGGGAATTCAGTTTTCCTCACAAACCAGAGGTTCAGCCAACCCTTTATATTCCCAGATTATGCGGGGAAATAAGAGTGGCCAATATGCCTCAAAAGTGCAAAGATTTAACATAGATAAGGCAAATAGTGAGGGAAACAGTACACCTCGGGAGAGCTCTACCCAGCTCGTCTCATGATTTCTGTATTTGAAAGTAAGAAAAAGTATTTAGAAAATAATATATGATGTGCTGCAAGGCTCTAAATCAGGGGTGCTCAAACCTTTTAAACAGAGGGCCAGGTCACAGTCCCTCAAACTGTTGGAGGGCTGGATTATAATTTTTAAAAAACATGAATGAATTCCTATGCACACTGCACATATCTTATTTGTAGTGCAAAAAAAACCCCAATTAAAAACAATACAATAATTAAAATAAAGAACAATTTTAACAAATATAAACGTATTTCAATGGGAAGTGGACTTGCTTTTGGCTGATGAGATAGGATTGTTGTTGTTGTGTGCTTTCAAGTCATTTCAGATTTAGGTTGACCCTTAGTGAGGGCCAGGTAAATGACCTTGGAGGGCCATATCCGCCCCCCGGGCCATAGTTTGAGGACCCCTGCTCTGAATAGTTAAAACTAGATAATTTGACAATAAAGGCTATGGGCTACAATACTATTGTGAAAGCTAATTTATAAGTTTCAATTATGTTTGTTAATTCAATGTCCGGCATCTAATAGTTGCCTATTGTAAGCCATCCTGAGTCCCCCCTCAGAGGTGAGAATGAATGGGTATAAATGCTTGAAATAAATAGATAAATATAAGCTGAAAATTGCAAAAGGAGAAATTAGCAAGAAGATCTATTTGATAATACATGGAAGCCATTCATTAGCTTCGTATGTAAAACTAACGGCAAATTCAAACCACCCAAATTGATCAGGAAAGACTGTGGATGAACAATTAGAAAATATATTACAACAATTTTATGTAATGGATGAAACTAGAATAAATAATAATAAAGAACTGACGGGGCTATATTGTATATAACACTGTGTGAATGATGGGATAGGGTTGGGGGAAGTATACACATGAGAATCGATGATGTGACTAGACAACTGTATTGTGTGGAATGTCTTGAAATTAATTATTCAGTTTTTTAAAAACCCATATAAGAGATAGAAACACATACATAAATTGCAACAGCGAAATGTAAGAGGACTCAATATAACTTTTGAAAACCTTTTGTTTATATTTTTAAAAAACCTTTACCTGTAAGATCATAACATGCATTTTCAGGATTTCCGTCATTGTGGAAAACACTGCCTTATCCAAAAGGCTTGAGACAAAAGTGTTTCGGATTTCTGATTTTTTAAAAATGTATTTTAGAATACCTGTATTTACCTATCTGTACATAATGAGATGGCATGGAAAATGGGACCCAAGTTTAAATACAACATTCATTTCTCTTTCATATGAGCCTCATGCAGATAGCTTGAATATAATGTTATGTGTGATTTAAAAAAATTCTGCATGGAACAAAGTTTGTGTACCATTAGAAGCCAAATATATCACTGTCTCAGCTACTCAGTTTTGGATTTTAGAGTGTTTCTGGATAAGGGACAATCATGCATATATATGTGGTTCACCTCTTTTTAAATATTTTTCTCAATTGAGAAAAATGAAGCTGAGGAAAGTGTGCTGTTCTCCTGGTAAACACATCTATCAGTATTTTAATTCTTCTTCCAGGAGCAGAAAACACAGTGTGTGACAATGGCAGCAGATTCAATGGAAATAGATGATGCTTTGTACAGGTGAGAATTTGTGTCTTGTTTCTTGGTATAAAAATGAAGAATAGATAAATACGACAATGCTGATAATCTGTTAGGTTTGTTTCATGAGTTCCCTGGGGGTGGATTAGTTGGTTGCTGAAAAGAGATAATGACAGCTAGGCTATTTAATGCTAAGCCAACTTGCTGTTTCACCCAACTGAAAGGGCTTGGGTCAGGTGATAGAATAATGAAACTAAGTACTGTTTGAAAATAGAAGAAGAGCTTTGCTGATTATCTTTATTCCACTCAAATCTTTTGCATTGCAGCCTCTTTTCTAAAGCAAGTTTAAAGGAATCTGTTTTGTTCATTTCCCCCCACTTTATTTGCTTTATTCTTTAGATATGATGCAAATACAGTCTACAGCAAACACAGTATCTCTCACCTGTTTAGAAGATAAGCATACTGTAGACTTGTTTTCCTTCTCACATGTTAATTTCTCTTCTTATTTCTAAAACTACACTTTAAAATGATTGGTAACATAATGGGTTTATACGATAACGAATAAACAACAACACAATATAAGTAAAAGTATTCACAATTGTATTTAGTTATTTTGTGGCCCATACCAGGAGATAGGTATGTCTGTATCATAAAGAGTATACATAATGACTAGATTCATTGGGTTAGCGCAGTCTCAGTTACAGTACAGTCTTTACATGGGTTCTTTCAACTCAGCGGGGCTTATTTGTTCCTTGTTAAATAGTATAGCATAACAGATGAAATTGTTTTGATATGATATTTAACGCCTATTGAACATGTATTATTGATTTAAATATTTAACATTAAATATTTTAAAGTGTTGGATTTATGCAGTGTGTAACATTCACCTGTCAGACTTCAAAGGTTAGCTGTTTAAATATAAATAAAATAAGTCTCTACACAAATGTGTCCAGTTAGTTCAGGAAATATTTGGAAATATTTCAAGCCCGGAGAAAAAGGAATTGGTGCAAAACATGACACCTGCATTTGGACAGTATTTTGAAGGTAAAATGTGAGGTACAAATGGCAGTTGTTAAAATAAGCTTCATATTTTCTAAACCACTAGGTTAGTATTGAGGCAGTAAGAACTTAGAATGTGAACTTTTTGAAATCTGAACGTGATAACATGTTCATATGATCTTAGCTTAATGTGAAAGCAGCAAACTTGCATCCTGTATATAAGGATACACAGTCTTCTGTTCCTCACACAACATACTATTTTTAATGCAAGTTTGTGGGAATCTGCAAGTTTGAGGAAAGGTGTGGGAGGAGATTGCTTAAACTTATTCTTACTTTTTCCCATTTTGCACCAGTGGAGGGAAAATATGATATATCAAAATGTGCTTCATATCTACTTGTGGCTTTAAATTTCTGTTTAAAACAATCAGATCTATTGAGATGCAGCATACCTTTGAAAGATAAATGCAGGAGATAAGCAAAAAAGAGAGTGTTGCCTGGATGTTACTTAAGCTTCCCTGGAATGTTTGGCAGGCTATTGTTGGAAATATTGCAAGAGTGAATGTACCTTTGATCTGATCCAAGAAGACAGTTCTTATAAGAAATTGGGAAAAGTCATGTTACATTGTAATAAGAATTTAGAAAGGCTCTGTAGAAGCCTACATAGAAAAAAGTTGTATTTGTTGAAAGACCTATCATTTGAGATAGGCATATATGTATATAAATATAGGTAGAGGATTGAGGAAAGTAAAAATGTCAGTGTTCCTGGTTCAAGTTCATAAAATTACTTCAATTACAACAACAACAACAAAACTTTATTTATATACCACTCTATCTCCCCAAGGGGACTCAGAGTGGTTTCCATGTGACATAATCAATACATACAAAGAGAACAGCATGAACATAAAATTAACAAGACAAAAAAAGCATTAAAAACCACAATAGCACATATATTTAAAATAATCCTGCCTGTTCAAGGCAATTTGAAAGGCCGGGCTGGGCTAATGAAATTTTAGAGGGCCCAGGAAATGAGGTAGAGTGTATGGCTGTACATTTCCAGGGTCTAATAGAAGAAAGTGACCCGGCTAATTGGTAGAAAAGGATATGGCCAATTTCTACAGTATCTGGGGCAGAGCCAGAACTAGTCGTTCTCGAAGGTTTGTTTAAACTACCAGGTCTTCATGCTCTTACAAAAAGAGGGGAGGGATCGGGCCTGTCTTATTTCTCCAGGAAGGGTGTTCCAGAGGCGGGGGGCCACCACCGAGAAGGCCCTCTCTCTCGTTCCCACCAACCGTGCTTGTGACGGTGGTGCAAGCGAAAGGAGGGCCTCCCCGGAAGATCTTAAAGTTCGTACTGGTTCATAGAGGGAGATGCGATCATGAAGATAGGCAGGGCCCGAATCATTTAGGGCTTTATAGGTCATAACCTGCACCTTGAATTTGGCTCGGCAACTTATCAGCAGCCAGTAAAGCCATTTTAAAAGGGGCGTTGTATGCTCCCTATGGTTTGCTCCAGTAAGGAGCCTGGCTTCTGCCCGTTGTACCAGTTGGAGCTTCTGAGC
The DNA here is from genome assembly GCF_037176765.1 of Anolis sagrei. NCBI lineage: Eukaryota > Metazoa > Chordata > Lepidosauria > Squamata > Anolidae > Anolis > Anolis sagrei. The sequence continues at coordinate 56,233,683 of NC_090026.1, forward strand.
CGTCTTCAAGGGCAGCCCCACATAGAGCGCATTGCAATAGTCCAGTTTGGATGTAACCAAGGCGTGGATCACCCTGGCCAAGTCAGACTTCACGAGGTATGGTCGCAGCTGGTGCATGAGTTTTAGTTGTGCAAAGGCCCTCCCGGCCACCACCGACACCCGAGCATCGTGACAGTTGAGTCCAGGAGGACCCCCAAGCTACGGACCTGCTCCACCCAGGGGGAATGTAACCCCGTTGAGCACAGGTTGCCACCCAATACCCCGGTCAGTCCCACGACTGACCAGGAGGACCTCTGTCTTTTCTGGATTAAGCTTCAACCTGTTAGCCCTCATCCCGTCCATCACAGCAGTCAGACACTGGTTCAGGGTCTGGGAGGTTTCTTTGGAGTTTGGTGGAAACGAGTAGTAGAGTTGGGTGTCATCTGCATACATATGACACCCAACTCCAAAACTCTGGATGACCTCACCCAGTGGTTTCATGTAGATATTAAAAAATTATGGTCTCTACCTAGAATGCTTAAGGCACAGTGCATTTGAAGCAGTCAGTCTGTGTGAAGGATGTCAGGCAATTGTGCTACTGTTTTTTAATAGAATAATAATAAAAAAACATCCACTAACATTCTTTTGAAATGCTTTGCTGGCAGTAATGTTGCTTGTTGGTTTAAATTTGTGTATAGTAGATACAGCTGGTGAGTCCTAGGTTTCATGCTTTACTGGTAATGTTTATGTCAAATTCTGAAAGTAGGATTATGTTTCTGAATGGTCATTGTTTATTTTTCTTTCATTTCTTAACTGCACATAGTCGACAGAGATACGTACTTGGAGACAGAGCAATGCACAAGATGGCTCAGTCCCATGTGTTCCTAAGTGGAATGGGAGGACTTGGAGTTGAAATTGGTAAGTTAGAAAACCCTGGTTATTTCCCTGCTTCTTGGTGTTTTGGACAGCAAGCTCCATATTATCTTCAAATTAGGGAGAGCAAGATGCATATTTAAATTTGTAATTTTAGCTTGACTATACATTTTACTAAAGACATAGTTAAACAGAATATATATTATATGGAGGTACTGCTAGTGTAATGCGAATTTCTTAACTTTCTCCATCAATATTGTTATTTAGCAAGGAATTGTCTTTGTGCCTTGTTGAAGGGGATCAGTTATGTAGGAAACCTTCTGGTTTGGCTATATAAGCATATCAGAGGCCTCTTAGGGTCTTCATCCTCTAAAACTGAATCAGCCAAATTAACAAATAAGGTTAATGTAAGAATGTAAGGAGATTGGGTCAGATGAAATTAAGGTTAGTTCAGGTAATGATGTCATGTGGTGCGTTGACTGCATCTTAATTATGGTTCTTTTGGCTCCTGAACTGACTTGTGTTGTTGAGGTCGTATAGCAGTATAAGTAGTAGTAGTATGTGTCTTTTCTTATTATTCTTGCTAGTTGGCAGAGAATAATAAGAATACATTCCAAGCTGAGAAGTAGTATTATATTTAGAACAATATGGAGTAGTAACCACTGTGAACTCTTAGCACATGGAAAACTGTATTACAAATTTATAATGTTCATCCTTCCTTTTCAGCTAAGAACATAGTCCTTGCAGGAATAAAGGTAACCAAAAATATATATATTCATAGTTATTTTTCCCTAAAGAATGTAGTAAAAGCGTGGAAAAGATAGACTTTCACATTAAAAGGGAAGTGTGTAAGACATTTGTGAACTTGGAGGGTGCGTTTGTGTAACTTTAAAGGCAAAAGAAGTTATTTTCATATAATAACCTTTGAACTGGTTCAGATTGCTGCACCTGTTACAGAAAATTGTGAATTCCATTTTATCCACTAGCCACTGTACATTGGAGTAAATGTTGTGTATAGAGAGAGGGAGAATATATACGAGGGGTATTTTTTAAGTAAGGTCCGTTTGAACATAAGTACACAACGAAAGTTTATTTCAAAAAAGTAAATTTATTTTCAGAAAGTACACACTTCACTCTATTTTTGACATAGTTGCCAAGTTTGTTCAAACACTTATCACACCTCTGATAAGTGTTTGAAATACCCTCTTCATAAAAACTTGCCGCCTCCAAAAGCCACCAAATCGTCTGTAATCAAAGAAGGGCGACCGGAGCAGTCCTCATCATGGACGTTGTCACGGCCATCTTTGAATTGTCATACCCACTTAGCGCACTTTGCTTTCACTCATAACAGTATCACCGTACACTTCACAAATCTATCGATAAATTTCTGCAGCAGGCAGGTTCCTTGCTGACAAAAACCGTATCACTGAGCGAACCGCACATGCAGCGGGCGAGTTGATAGTCTTAAACATTTTTAAAGCACAGAACAGAACCATACAGTTTAGCTACAGAGCGGAAACTGAGCACAGTTGTTCCCGAGGCATGCCGGTACACGACGCACGTGCTCGTTGCAGTATGCGCACGAACTACTAGTGTCTACAACAAAACGGACCTTACTTAAAAAAATACCCCTCGTATTTATACTTCAGATTTTTGGGATCTCAAGAGCCAGATGCCAGATTAGTTGGTACATTAATGCATTTGTGTATATAGTAGCACAATAGTCTACATTTTCCTTTCTTGCTTCAAATTAGTAAGGGCTAAGGAAATCAGAACCCCCCAAAACTTTAAAAGATGGTCTATGGGAAAGGGCAAACTAGATATATGTTACTGTTTGCAGTGGTAAATGCACATGGCTGTAGTGTAAGTTGTGTATACATTGTTGTGACATTATATAAAAGCCTCTTCAAATAATTTAAAATTTTATCTTCCTTATCCTGCCTGTAGACTCTCACCATCCATGATACTAAGCAGTGCAAGGCATGGGATTTAGGAACAAACTTTTTTGTTCACGAAGATGATATTCTCAATCAGAGAAACAGGTTTGTGTAATTCTTTCAAAATGTTGTGAAGTTTTGAGACATTTTTCCTCACTGTAGGTGCTAGTTCTGTTGATAGATTTTAAGTCTCTCTTAAGCGGAATGCTCCTGTTTGCATTTCTGCCCTTAAAAACATTGGGTTAATGTTATCTTACTGCAAATAGATGTTGGCTGAATACATTTAAAAAAACAACATTTTCCCCATATTCATTGAAAAAAGAGCACAAATGCACTGCAGATACTCAAATAATCATATTCATCAAGCCAGGGTCAGTTCCAACTGTATTGCACAGTTAATTTCCCTTGTTTGCGAAATGACAGCAGGGAACGGGCCAATTGAATCCTACTAGGGAGGGAGTTCCACAGCCAAGGAGCCACCACTGAAAAAGCCCTGTCTCTCATCCCCAGTGTTTCATTGGTGGAGAGGGCAAGCAGGTTTGGTGTTTCCCAGAGTCCAAAATAAATGACATTTTTATAATGTCAGATCTGTCAAACTCCACTTAGAAGTCCTTTGTATAAAATATGTCATTGAAATTATTAAATTAAATTGTTTTCTTCATAGCTATTGTATTTTTCTTTGAACTTCATTTTGTTATCATTTGAATAAGAATGAGATGCAACTGGCCAAAATCCCAGCTAATATTAGCTAGGCTTGATCATCATTATATGTTTCACAACTGTTATGTATTCTGAAGTTCAGTCTAAGTTTGGCTGTGTTTTTACCATCTTACAAATGACTTTTTGGCTATATGGCAAGTAAAAACCTCAAATGGATAGACGTGCTTTTAAAAGAAAAGCAAGGAGTCTTGGTGGTTCTTTGCCCTTTACAACATTTAATGCATTGGCAGTTAGTTATTTGATTGAGTACAGAATTAGGCATTCTTTGAAAAACTTTGTTTTTAAAAAAGAATTTGCATTTATCCTGTCAATAATATAATGAAAAATACTTTTCAGAGCGGAGGCAGCACATCATCACATTGCAGAACTGAATCCATATGTGCAAGTAATGTCGTCAACGGCTCCACTAAATGAAGTTACAGACATCTCTTTCCTCAGACAATACCAGGTACAAGATATTTGTCTGGAATACTTCACTTGCCCAGAATATATTTCAGTTGGTCCTGGTAGCCAGCCAGTCCTGACTACTTCCACCCACTTCCTAGAATTCTCTTGTTTATACAAAAGACTTGGAGAATGTCTGGCATCAGCATCTTCACTTTCGAACTGGGATTTGAAAGCATTCATATGTTTTTGCTCATCCCAGGTGTCTGCAAATCAAAGTTCAACGTGAAAATCTAATCTTGCTTTTCCAACATCTAGAGCAGTCATGTCAAAGCTGTGGCCCTCCAGCTGTTTTGGGCAGCTCCCAGGATTCATTGATAATATTATAACTGAATCCTCAGTTTGCTTCTTTAATAGATACATTCATCAGCAAGAAAATAACATCAGATTTGATCAGGTATTGGCATAAAGGAAGGTTCAGGTAGAGACAGACAGGATTCAAGCAACATTTATGTGTATTTGGAAACAAAAATCAGAAAAGGATCACAGAAAAGAAGTTCAAGAATCCTCCTGACGTTTTGATGGATCTACTTCTTTTATAATAAAAGGAATTAGTAATAGAAGGTGAAAAGTACATGGCCGTTTCATAGTTGTTTCAAGAAAAAGAGCCCAAATTCTGTATTTATACATGTTTTGCAGAGTCTTCTTATGATGACTGAATTTCAAGAAAATATAAATCTTTGTTCAGACTTTTTTGTGTGTGTGTCAGAAGCGACTTGAGAAACTGCAAGTTGCTACTTGTATGAGAGAATTGGCTGTCTGCAAGGACATTGCCCAGGGGACGCCCGGATGTTTTGATGTTTTACCACCCTTGTGGGAGGCTTCTCTCATGTCCCCGCATGGGAAGCTGGAGCTGACAGAGGGAGCTTATCCATACTCTCCCCGGATTTGAACCTCCGACCTGTCGGTCTTCAGTCCTGCCAGCACAAGAGTTTAACCCAGGCATCCTCAAACTGCGGCCCTCCAGCTGTTTGGGCCTCCAACTCCCAGAAGCCCTAGCCAGCTTGTTCAATGCTCTGGAATTCTGGGAGTTGGAGGCCAAAACAGCTGGAGGGCCACAGTTTGAGGATGCCTGGTTTAACCCATGGCACCACCAGGGGCTCAGACATGATGTATAGTTTACAATTAGAAGAAATACTTGTAACTTTGCAGTTTGTATCCTGGCTTCGATAATCTAGAGCCTATATCTGTAACTTTTCTTTCTAGTGTGTTATAGTAACTGAGATGAAGCTATCTTTGCAAAAGAAGATTAATGACTTTTGCCATGCACAGCACCCACCTATTAAGGTAACTTATTTACTAAAACTGACTGTTTCTCTTGAAAATTTCCCTTAATTATGCCCTCCTTGATGCCTCACTTCCTCCTTACTTTTAAAATGTAACTCATAATTGCCTACCAGAAAATGGAAATATTTGATGTAAATGGGTGGGTATTAAAATAGGAATTTGGGGAGGTTTTCTGCAGAGATGCCGCATTGCCCACTCCAACTGCTAATTTTCATCCTAGAGAGCCAGACCAGAAAGATGCAGTGTGGCTCTATCATTTCCAGAAAGTGGATTGTAACAAAAGATTTATTCCGAACTTGAGAAATTTAATAAACGTTGACTTTGTCTTTTCTTGCAGTTCATTAGTGCAGATGTGTACGGAATGTGGGCACGTCTCTTTTGTGACTTTGGTGATGAATTTGAAGTGCTGGACACTACAGGAGAGGAACCAAAAGAAATCTTCATTTCAAACATCTCTCAGGTAAGGACAAAGATGTGCATTGCTAAGCCTTGATGCTTTCATTTACACATTTTATTACCTTTAAAATAATATTTACTTAGCTTTTCTTTCCCACTACATTTGCTTAAACCAGCAAGCTCAAAATTACTCCATATGCCGAAACTTGATTACTGGAGGGGTTTGGGGAAAACTCATCTTCCTTTCTGGAAGTTGTAGTTCACCTACAACCAGAGAAACTGTAACCTCCACTGATAATGAACCTAGACCAGTGGCTCTCAACCTGGGGTCCCCAGATGTTTTTGGCCTACAACTCCCAGAAATCCCAGCCAGTTTACCAGCTGTTAGGATTTCTGGGAGTTGAAGGCCAAAAACATCTGGGGACCCCAGGTTGAGAACTACTGACCTAGACCAAACTTGGCACATATAAACCCCATAACTAACTCAACCTGCTGGAGGTTGAGTTAGTCGTGCATCTAGAGCAAGCTTGTCCAACATTACAAACTTAAAAGTACTGATGGAATGATGTCAGTTATTGTTAATCCACAACCGTATGCATTTTGTACAATTAAAAAACTAACTTTTTCAAATAACCCAGGCAATGCCGGGTACCCAAGCTAGTATTATATAGGTTGTTGTAGGTTTTTTCGGACTATATGGCCATGTTCTAGAGGCATTCTCTCCTGACGTTTCGCCTGCATCTATGGTAAGCATCCTCAGAGGTTGTGAGGATGCTTGCCATAGATGGAGGCGAAACGTCAAGAGAGAATGCCTCTAGAACATGGCCATATAGCCCGAAAAAACCAACAACCCAGTGATTCTGGCCATGAAAGTTTTCGACAATACATAGTATTATATATTACTATGGACTACGATTTCAGGACTATGTGCCTTGTTTTTAACTGTTTATTTAAACATATTTAAATGCACAATGTAATTTGTATGCTTTTTTAATGTCTTAATGCAGCATTGAATTATTACCAATTTGGAAGCCATTCTGAGTCCCTTTTGGGGTTGGGATAGAGCGGGGCTAAAATACAGTAAATACATAAAATAAATAAATTTAATAGAAACATGGGGAAAGTTTATTAAGCTGCATAAACTTCGTTTTTTCGGGACATCCTGCTGCACATATAGATTCTCAACCAATTCAACATTTCTTGGCGTATAACAACTATTTTCAAAGTAAGTACTGCACAATTAAACAGGAAATAACACTTTCAAACCAGGAACAGAAAAATTTCCAAATTTTGTTACATAATGTAATTCCTTTGGGCATGAACATTGGATTCATAATATTGCATTCTTTGGTTCTGGGAAAGTGATGTTAATTAGCAATCTATATAAATAAAAATGTAATGTTCGTTTGTGGGATTTACATAACTCAAAAACAACTGGACAAATTGACACCAAATTTGGATACAATATACCTATCAGGCCAACGAGTGACCATCACTCATAAAACACTGAAAAATACAGCAGAAGAAACTTAAAAAGCCAAAACACAGAAAATACATTACAATGCATATGTAAAACCACATAAACACACATATATACATATACACAAATATATATACACACACAAAACACATATACACAGACTGGGCCACAGCAACGCGTGGCAGAGGATGGCTAGTAGAGGATATTATCACAGATACATAAAAATTACAGTTATGTGTATACATCTGAATTATTATTTTTTGAGAATGATTCATTCAATTCTGTTTCCATCCTGATTTCTAACTGTAATTATAACTATATGATTGTTTGTAATTTCAGTCCAATCCTGGTATTGTCACTTGCCTTGACAATAATCCCCATAAGCTTGAAACGGGACAGTTTGTAACTTTCCGGGAAGTTAATGGAATGTCATGCTTAAACGGATCCACACATCAGATAACTGGTAAGTACTGCTTCCCAGATTATGTAAGAACATCTTGTTGTAAACTTGATACATATATTTACTTTTATGTTGTTCTATTGTGTCTTCTGCCCTGTTTCTCCATTTCATTACTAAACTTTTATTTACAATACTATTTCATGATATGGCTACATTCTGTAATCTTCATTAGATTAGACTGAAAAAATCATGAATCATAGTTATGAGAGATGGGAGGAAGGGTTTACCCTGGAATTTGATATTGGCTAAATTACTAACTCAATTTCTGTTCTTAAGAGGGTGTTCTTTGTGACTGCATGGGTAGAAAATGTTTAAAACCGGGGTGAGTGTTGAAAGAGTGCACTATGAAAGCAGAAAAAAAACCTCGTTTTTTTTTCTTTTCTTTCTTGTCCTTCTATTTTCAAGCAGTATAATAGGGACTATGAAACCCAGAGCACAAGTACAGAAAACTGTGTGAGAGCATAGAATCATAGAACAAATAGAGTTGGAAGAGACCATATAGGCTATGTAGTCCAACCCCCTGTCATGCAGGAAAAGCACATTCAAAGTACCCCCTGACAGATGGCCATCCTTTCTGAAGTTGTCCTTAAATACACCTTCAAAGATTTTGCCTTTCCAAGAGTTTAGTCTATAGCCTCAACAATTTAAAAATATCCATTAAAATACAACCAGGACCCACAATGAAATCTATCATCATCATCATTTAAACATATTATATTAATTTTATACTCCACTTTTCTCCCCATCGGAACCCGAGGTGGCTTACAGTTTAAAACAAAGAAAATACAAAAATTAGGAAACCAATGAAATAGCACTGTGTGGATATAAAGATGGAACCCAATGAAGATATAATAAAAACAAAATTACATATAAAACTCACAATCCCATCCAAAACCTCCCCATCTCTCTTGAAAATTGGCCATCGAGCATTGTTGTGTATGCAAAGTAGAAAGTGATGGGACCATTAAGTGATACATATTTTGTTCATGAAGGCCTTTGATGGTCACCACTAGGTCAGTGCTGTGGAATGGATTCAGCCTGTGTTTGGTTGCACTCATTTTTATGTTTTCTAGCAATGTTGCTCTAGGGTCCTCTTACTTGTATTGTGGCCACTACTCTCTTGAAAATCCAGGAATTGCCTCTTTGAAGCCTCTTCCCACATGATTTTTAAAGCTCAATGTAAAACGTTCATGTTTTCCAATTTTTTAAATTTAAGTTTAAATTTAAGTTTAATATAAATCTTGTATATTTTGAGCACATGTGTTGGTCAATTTGGTTTGCTGTTGTATTTTTTATGTTTTATCTGGATAATTCGTTTTAGAATCGCATTATAGACGTTTATATATTATTATTATTTTCCTTCTCTCTGTGTATGTGTATGCACATACATTTTAGAATGTATGTGTTTGGCAGAAAACATTGTTTATAGTTGTTTTACTTGTATGTAACACTCTATGTGCATTGATGGCGCTATATAAACCACCAATAAATAATACTAGTAATTGTAATAACAATAATATTATGTCAACTTCATTTGTAGATAATACAAAGTCTGCCCATTTCACTTCCTTGGTCCACTAACCTTAAGATTTTTCATTCTTGTTTTTCTGTCTTAGTGATATCACCTTATTCTTTTAACATTGGAGATACTACAGATACAGAACCTTACTTACATGGTGGCATAGCTATCCAAGTAAAGACACCGAAAATATTTCACTTTGTAAGTATTTTCCTGGAAGATAAGTATTAGCAATATTTGTATCTCTTTCCATACAGAGCTGAAAAGAAAATGAGAAAAGTTTCTCCCCTTAAATGATAAAGACCAAATAAAAAAATAAGGAACACACTAGCCATATATGCACAAATTCATTAATATCTAGGAGGCCCCCAAGCTGTGGACCTGTACCCTTGGGGTAGTGCAACCCTGTTGAGCACAGGTTGCCACCCGATACCCCAATCGGCCCCATGACTTGCCAGGAGGACCTCTGTTTTATCTGGACTAAGCTTCAACTCGTTAGCTCTTATCCAGTCCATCAAAGCTGCCAGACATTGGTTTGGGGTCCAGGAGGCTTCCTTGGAGTTCGGTGGAAAGGAGTAATAGAGTTGGGTGTCATCTGCATACAGGTGGCACCGAATTCCAAAACTCTGTGTGGCCTTACCCAGCTGTTTCATGTCGATGTTGAAAAGCATGGGAGGTAGAATGGAACCTTGAGGGACCCCACAGGTCAATGGCAGTTTGAGGGGCGCTTCATCAGCTGGGAGCAACCCTCCAGGAAGGAGTGGAGCCACTGCAAAGCAATTCCCCCAAGACGCATTTCAGAGAGCTATCCCAGAAGGATACCATGGTCGATGGTATCGAAAGCCGCTGAGATGTCTAGGAGAACCAACAAGGACACACACACACCCTGTCTCGTTCCATTCGTCGATCATCCCCCAAGGCAATCAAAACCATCTCTGTACCTTGGCCAGGCCTAAAACCAGACTGAGATGGATCAAGATAATTGGTGTCATCAAAGAATCCCTGGAGTTGGGAGGCCACCACCCATTCCAGAACCTTGCCCAAAAAAGGTGAGATTAGAAATTGGCCGGTAGTTGTTCAATACCGTGGAATCTCGAGATGCTTTCTTAAGGATAGGTCTCACTAGAGTTGTTACAGAATCTTAGTTTTCCTTCTTGCAACATTCTTGGTGGAATCTTCTGATCTGCCCCAAAAGACTATGGTGATGCCAGTTAGTATCGGTTTTGGACATGTTTTTTTGCAGTTTCAGCCTGTGAACGTTAATCCTGATATATGTTGGATTCAGTTCTTGTGGGTTTTTTCGGGCTATATGGCCATGTTCTAGAGGCATTTCTCCTGACGTTTTGCCTGCATCTATGGCAAGCATCCTCAGAGGTGAGGTCTGCTGGAACTGGGAAAAAAAGGGGTTTATATATCTGTGGAATGACCAGGGTGAGACAAAGGGCTTTTGTAAGTTGGGCTAGGTGTGAATCTTTCAACTGACCACCTTGATTAGCATACAATGGGCTCAGTTGAAAGATTCACACCTAGCCCAACTTACAAAAGCCCTTTGTCTCACCCTGGTCATTCCACAGATATATAAACCCCTTTTTTTCCCAGTTCCAGCAGACCTCACCTCTGAGGATGCTTGCCATAGATGCAGGCAAAACGTCAGGAGAAATGCCTCTAGAACATGGCCATATAGCCCGAAAAAACCCACAAGAACTGAGTGATTCCAGCCATGAAAGCCTTCGACAATACATATGTTGGATTGCTTGCATGCTATTTTAATGCCTCTGTTTTAAGAAAACCTGTGCAAATGGGTTATCTTTTTCTTTCAGGAACAGCTGGGGAAGCAGTTTGTCAACCCGAAATGTCTTGTTGCAGACTTCAGCAAACCTGAGGTTATTTGTCTTGTTTTAAAATGCATTTTACATCTTACATTTATAGTTCTAGTGGTGTTGTGCTCAATTTTTTCCCTTCAGTGGGTCAACTTACTATATGTACTGACAGGGCACATATAGTGATTTCAGTTTGGAATCTACCAGCCATTTTCAGCTGGATTTCTGCAGCTTAGGTTTAATATATTTTTTCAGAACAACTGGTTGTATAAACATGTGTGAGAGGAGCTTGATTAGGACTGCACATAACTTTAATTGGAATTTCTAAACTTGGATTCAGAAAGTATAACCTTTTCCCCCTGGTCACAAAAGTCTCAAGACTATATATAATAAATTGTCTTTTAAAAATGCAAAACAATTTAAAATGCAATTTTATTAATAATTTCAAATACTGAAGGCAACTTGCAGCAGTGCAGTTTGGGTTACTTGCAAAACATTAATCAAGGATGGTGTCCTTTAATTGGGAATTTCACAGTTAGAGTCTTGGAAAGGCTTTCCTGGTGTTGTTGTGCTCACCAATATATTGTCTTGTCATGTAGAGATAAGCAAAAGGGCTTCTATTGAAGATCTCTAACTTCAGGCAGAGCATATGCAAAGAGACAGTCAGTCTGATATCCTTGCCCAGACTGTATAGAGCTTTGTTGATCAAGAGGACCATCTTGAACTGAGTTCAGAAATAAATTGGCTGCTGGTGTAGAAGGTTTAGGACCACCACCATTGGTTCCTAGACACATGCCAGAGAAAACTCTTACTTTGGGCTATCTGCAATTTTGGTCAATGCATCTTGCAGTGATCTGATTGAGAGATAATGAAATCATGAATCACCGTGGCCTAATCTGCCTTCCTTAGGAGGGGTGCAGCAAGCACACCAGCCAAAAGTTGGGCAAAGGCATTCCTGGCCCCAGCAGCCACTTGGCCTTCCAGGAGCAGCACTGGGCCCAAGAGCACCCGCAAGCTGCAAACCTTCTCCTTCAGAGGAAGTGCAGTCCCATGCAGAACAGGTTGTTATTTTTTTTAATCCATGCTTTTTTAAGTTTCTGTCTCCTATGGCTTGAGTATCAATTTATCCATCCACACATCCACTGTTGCTACATCAAGACAGAGATTTACCACTAACCCTGGCCTTTTTTCACGTTACTATAGCCTCCTTTGTAACATGCTGTTTTTCCATAATAAAGTGAGGCCCCCAGGGGTGAGAAAGGAGGTATATAAATACTGTAAATAAAGTGGGCACATAATTGCTCTCATCTTATTTTTTAATGAGGCAATTGGCAATTCAATGAATGTGACATTAATTCAGCATAAAAGTGTCATAACAAACTTTGTATTTAAGTCTAGTGCAAAATTAAAAATCAAAATAGAAAATAAAGGCAATTCATATAGCTAGTTGAGTCTGCCTGTAGTTTGAGGGGTGCTTTAATACAATTAGATGGAGGGAATGTATCATGAACGTGTTATTCGTAACTGATATTACAATGTTCATCCAATGGTTCTTAACCATTTCTTGTTGAATGAAGTCTATTAAACATCACATATGCTTTTGAATCTACCAATATGTTATCATTTGCTATTAGAAATGAGAAACCATGAATTAGAAAATACTACCATTGATTTTTAAGGAGCCCGGGGTGGCACAGTGGGTTAAAGCGCTGAACTGCTGAACTTGCTGACTGAAAGGTTGCAAGTTCGAATCCGGGAAGTGGCATTAGCTCCCGCTGTTAGACCCAGTTTCTGCCAACCTAGCAATTTGAAAACATGCAAATGTGAATAGATCAATAGGTACCACTTCAGCAGGAAGGTAACAGTGCTCCACGAAGTCATGCTGGCCACATGACCTTGGAGGTGTCTATGGACAATGCTGGCTCTTCGGCTTAGAAATGGAGATGAGCACCAACCTCCAGAGTCAGACACGACTGGACTTAATGTCAGGGGAAAACCTTTACCTTTATCCTACCATTGATTTAACTCCTGTGATACTTTCTTTATGGAAAGAGAGGTTTATACATTTTCCAAGAACCCATCTTTAGTTTTTTTTTTTTTTTGTTTTTTTTTACCCAAGACTTTTGGAGCATTTTCAAGAATAACAGGTTTTTTTGCCTCAGGCTTTTCTGGTTTATAGTCCAGTTCATGCACTGAAGGAATTTGACTGTAATCTGTGAAAGCTGATACTACGATAATTCTGTTACATATTAAGTTGTCATAAGACTCTTTTGTTCCTAGATTATCCGGGCCACTTCTTGGCAGACAAGCTTATGCAGTTGCTTAGCATCATACTTATATTCACTGTTTTCTTCCTTTATAGGCACCTCTGCAGATTCACATTGCAATGCTGGCCTTGAATGAGTTTCAGGAGAATGTTGGGCGTACACCAAACATTGGGTAATGCATCTTTGTAGAAAGCTGCATAAATGGTGTAGATTGGCTAAGAAGGGATTCAGAAAAAGTGGAGGAAGAAATCTGGAATATATATTTTTTAAAGAGTTTACAAGAAAAGAAACTGGGGAAGTTAGAAAACCAATGTTGAGCAATATATTAGAAGTATGGGACAAATACAGGAAAATGTTAATAGCGGATGGTTCGGTAATAACCCAAATTGTAATGGAAAAGAAAATTCCATTTTTTTTTTAAAAAAAGTCATGGATAAAAAGTTAAGTGAAAAAAACTTAGACAAAATAGGGGATTGGATAAAGGTTGGAATGAAGAAGGAAATGATTATGGAAGAATTTAAAGAAATAAAATTGACATGGTTCCATTGTATACAATTAGAACAATGGTTTAAAAACTGGGTAAAAAAAATAATAAAAACGGACAAATAATACAAAATGGAAGGGCTGTAGAGGAGCATGAAAATTTGAAAGGAATAACTAGTAAAGTATATAAGATAATAATTGAAATAAAGGAAGGAAAAACAAAAAACAACATCCTCAAGTAGGTTGAGGGATAACAGAGTGGCAACAATTATGGAGACAAAGACATCTAAAAATTTATCAATATGGGTTAAAGAAAATTACTATAAATTAATATGGAAATGGTATCTTATACCACTAAGAATAGCAAATATAAATTCAAATTACTCAAAAAATTTCTGGAGAGGATGCTAAGAATCAGGAACGAATATACCGTATATTCTAGCGTATAAGACTTCTTTTTAACCCAAGAAAATCTTCTCAAAAGTCAGGGGTCATCTTATACATGGGAGTAGCCTTATGCATGGGGGTCATCTTATATGTGGGAGTAGTCTTATATGCCAGGAATCGTCTTATAGAGCGGGTGCTGAAACTTCCAATCCAGATTGGAGAATCTGTGGTTGCTGCATACGGTGGGGGGAGCTCAAAAATGGCAGTGGCCACGTCTCTGCCGTATGCAGCAACTGTATGAAAGCATTAAGGGCAACGCTGTACAAGTATGGTGGAAGAAAACCATTCATCAGGATTCGTGGACTTAATGCGGTCCCAATGGTGAAGTGAAGGGGCGCCTCACTAGGAAGGTGTAAGTGAAGGGCGGAGCAAGCTGCAGGCGTCTGGGGCGCCCAGGATATGGAAAAAAGAGAGTGGCTCTGGGCCCAGAAAAACACACCTCTTTTACCTGTCTGGCCCACTCTTGTATCCTATTACCGTACCTCCTCCTCTACCTCTCAGATCTTGCTCCTGAAGACTGCAGTGAAGCGGTGCAGGTGCGCAGGTGCGCATGTGCTACACTTAACCCTACATCCTAGTTGTCACTGTGTGCTAGAACTTGTGACAAGACTTGGTTATCAACTGCAGCACTGGCCAAAGTAAACTGCATGTTCCACAGTATAGAGAGGATTTCACTTACAGGAAAGTAATAATAATAAAAACCCTATCAGGTATTTCTAGTTTTGGCTTCCCCCACAACTTTATGGGAAAATTATGGGAACCAAATAAAGTCCAACTGCTGCCTTTTGGATATTGTTTTGCAACAAATGGAGCAATTTCAAACATTTTTAAATAAAACAAATCAAGAATCAGAAGTCTTAATGGCTGCATTTTTCTACCCTTTATATAGTGCCCCACAAAAGTCTGAAATGAGACCCATGTGTCCCATATTTTTGGTTTTTGAACTTACATGCATAGTATGCCTTTGGGCTCTACAGAGGCAACGTTTTGAAATAATCTCTCAAAAAATGATCAACGAAATTACTCTCTTGAGTGAACCTAGATTTTTCTCCTTAACAATTTTGGGAGAATCATGACCTGTACTCCTGAACTGGTTGTACTGGTCCATTTAGTTTTCTGGGGAAAGTGGAAGGCAAAAGGAAGAGGGGCCGACCAAGGGCAAGATGGATGGATGGCTTCCCTGAAGTGACTGGACTGACCTTGAAGGAGCTGGGGGTGGTGACGGCCGACAGGGAGCTCTGGCATGGACTCGTCCATGAAGTCACGAAGAGTTGGAGACGACTGAACGAATGAACAACAACAACACTCCTGAACTATCTTTGCGATTATAGTCGACAAAAAGTTTTGGTCTTGCTTGTTGCAAAAGAGATTATTTGATTATTAGCCTTGTGAACTATTGCTGGTTGTCCTGTTCATAGCACTTCATTTATTTTGCTTGTTAAAGCACAGAGCCCACCAGCTTGCCAGTTGGGGCTTCGAGATGAAGTTAGCAGTGGTTTTTTGTGCACATGAAAGGGCCTCTGTATTCATTTGATGTCATCAGTCCACACATAATGACTATTGGAAAACCATTGCTTTTCTCTGATAGAAATTGTGAACAGACCTGATGTACATTTATATATCAGTACTGTATTCATATGTGCATTCATTTGAATAACACTAATATTTCTAAAGATTTTTTGTTTTCGGTTCTAGGTGTCTTCAGGATGCGGCAGAGATGGTGAAGATAGCATTGTCTTTAAGCAAAACACTGGAAGGCAAAGTGAGTAGCTCTGTTTCAACTACTATATTTGTGGTGGGTATGGTAATGTCTATATTGCAATGCATTGTGGCTAAATCTATAACCAAGCATCACATGAGAATCTTCCTTCTTCTTCCCCCTTTGCTGTATAGTGGCAATGCTTGTATATTCTAGGATTGTGCCTTCCTCCTGGTCTTTGTGACACACTGTACCTTGTCTAATGCATAGTTTCCACACAACTAATGGGGAAATGTCATTAAGATGGCTCTTTAGATATCCTTTTATCTTAGGTATCTGCTCAATACCATTAAATCAGTGTTTCTCAACACTGAACCCTTAATACAGTTCCTCATGTTGTGGTGACCCCCAAACATAACATTATTTTTGTTGCTACTTCCTAACTGTAATTTTGCTACTGTTATGAATCTGATATGCAGGATGTATTTTCATTCACTGGACCAAATTTGGCACAAATACCCAATGCACCCAAATTTGAATATTGGTGGGGTTGCGGGAGAGGTTGATTTTATCATTTGGCAGTTGTAGTTGTTGGGATTTATAATTAACCTACAATCAAAGAGCATTCTGAACTCCACCAATGATGGAATTGAACCAAACTTGGCACACAGAACTCCCATGACCAACCAAATACTCTGGAAGGGTTTGGTGAGCATTGACCTTGAGTTTTGGAGTTGTAGTTCACCTACATCCAGAGAGCACAGTGGACTCAAACAATGATGGATCTGGACAAAACTTGGCACAGATACTCAATATGCCCAAATGTGAACACTGGTGGAGTCTGGGGAAAAAAGACCTTGACATTAGGGAGTTGTAGTTGCTGGGATTTATATTTCACCTACAATCAAAGAGCATTCTGAACCCCACCAATGATAGAATTGGGCCAGACTTCCCACACAGAACCCCTATGACCAACTGAAAATCTTACGTTTTCTGATGGTCTTTGGCGACCCCTCTGACACCTCTTCACGACCCCCCAGGGGTCCCGACCCCCAGGTTGAGAAACACTGCATTAAATACTGATGAGTATCTGCCTTTCAAAAGAAAGAAATATATCTTATGCCTTTTAACTTAGTGTTTTCCGCATCGCTATCAAGATGGGACTACCTTAGTGCCATGGTGAGATTTGAGGAACGTTTTGGAAGGGTAGAAAAGCTATAGCCCAGTGAGGAGAAAGTGAAGATATGCAAACTATAGTATAGATTCTCTGATGTTTTTCTTTAAGTTTCTTTTTATTTTCTTCAGTAATTATGCTAACACCTCTGTTGTAGGTACATAGGGGAATAGCAGTGTTTTGCTGAAAACTTTTGGGAATTAGTGCTTCTGTTTGGAAGAATGCTCATGAAGTTATTTCATAGAATCATAGAATCAAAGAGTTGGAAGAGACCTCATGGCCCATCCAGTCCAACCTCCTGCCAAGAAGCAGGAATATTGCATTCAAATCAGCCCTGACAGATGGCCATCCAGCTTCTGTTTAAAAGCTTCCAAAGAAGGAGCCTCTACCACACTCCGGGGCAGAGAGTTCCACTGCTGAATGCCTCTCAGTCAGGAAGTTCTTCCTCGTGTTCAGATGGAATCTCCTTTCTTGTAGTTTGAAGCCATTGTTCCGTGTCCTAGTCTCCAAGGAGGCAGAAAAGAAGCTTGCTCCCTCCTCCCTGTGGCTTCCTCTCACATATTTATACATGGCTATCATATCTCCTCTCAGCCTTCTCTTCTTCAGGCTAAACATGCCCAGCTCCTTAAGCTGCTCCTCATAGGGCTTGTTCTCCAGACCCTTGATCATTTTAGTCGCCCTCCTCTGGACACATTCCAGCTTGTCAATATCTCTCTTGAATTGTGGTGCCCAGAATTGGACACAATATTCCAGGTGTGGTCTAACCAAAGCGGAATAGAGGGGTTTGGATTTATACAGGCTACTGTTCTATTCAAAATGTATCTTTGCCTGAACTCATGATGTAAGTTTACCCAGAATGCCTCTCTACTGATACATCTTCCTTTCAGTTCTCAACATTTCAGTCAATGATTACTATAACTTAATTGACAGGCTAGGTTTGAACATTGAATGTGAAGAAGAAAGACAGGATTTCTTTGCTTTTTTGTGTGTGTCAGAGCGACTTGAGAAACTGCAAGTTGCTTCTGGTGTCAGAAAACTGGCCGTCTGCAAGGACGTTGCTCAGGGAACGCCCAGATGTTTGATGTTTTACCATCCTTGTGGGAGGCTTCATGTCCCCACATGGGGAGCTGGAGCTGACAGAGGGAGCTCAACCTGCTCTCCCTGGATTCAAACCATGACCTGTTGGTCAGCAGTCCTGCTAGCACAAGGGTTTAAGCCATTGCGCCACCAAGGGCTAAGACAGAGGATGACCATAAGGTAGAACAATGCAGAAGAAAAATTACTCTCAACTGGGAAAAACCAATTAGAAGCTGTAGAATTATTAAGCTTTTAGGAAATTCAAGGAAAAGCAAATTAAAATTTGGGATATTCTGATTGACCTTGAGTTTGGGAGTTGTCTAACTGGTGCTTTCTACCAATAGCAATTCAAATCTGAAATGTGAAGGAAATATTCAACACAAATAGATTTCATGTGTTACTTGCTTAATAAGTTTCTTGTTGTAGCTTAATATGTTTGCTCCAGTATCCTCCTACAATTTGCTATATTTTGTTGTATGTTGTTGCTGGTCGGCTATTGCAAATGCAACATGTATTTTTTCTCAGCTTGAATACTGACATATTTCTAAATGGAACACTTTTTAATCTATTATACCCTCTACTTTTTTTTACTTTCAGGGTTTACCTTACAACAATGGCTAACAACATCTAAAAGCAGATACTTTTGGGGGCATAAATACATGAAAGTTAGGTAATAAAATGTCAACTTTGTTAGCATTAGCATTGATAATGGGGTTGATATTTTATTGTCTATCTTTTATTGCTCTTTTTAGGCCTGTGATTCTGCTATCACTTTTTTGTTTCTGTATTTTCTCCACTTTCTCTTCACAGTGGACTGTGAACAGAAGCTCTGATAGTCCTTGTCAAAGATCTGAACATCTCATTAGCAGAAGGCTTTCCGAATTAGGCATAGCCTTCTTTGTGCACAAAAAGTGAAGCTGTCAGTTGAATTTGGATGGATAATGAATTCTTACTCCATGTGTGTTCTGCTGCCCTTTTATATGCTCTTTTATGATGTAACCAGTTAAAGGTTTGAATAACTCATCTTAATTTCCAGATGTGATAATTATTTCATTCTGCATTGTAGCCTCAAGTTAATGAAGACATGGTGAAATGGCTGTCAAAGACGGCTCAAGGATCTTTGGCATCCCTCACGGCAGCACTTGGTGGTGTTGCCAGCCAGGAAGTCCTGAAAGCTGTAACAGGAAAGTTTTCTCCCCTGCAACAGTGGGTCAGTTTTCCTTGTTACATAACTTTAGAGATGTGAATACTTGGTGAGCAAAAGGTTAAATTCTGGTCTCCTTGATGTTTTGGGGGACTGGTGACTTATTTTTTATTATTATTTCAAGAATTTGTATCTTGTCCTTCTCACACACACACACACACACACACTCCGGGGGGGGGGGGGGTTCTCAGAGTGGCTTACAACTGGCAACAGTTCCATGCCAACACATACAACCAAAATGATGTAACACAAATTAACATTAGTTAAAACATTAAAATGTCCATTTAAAATATTATTAACAACAATATAGCCACATCCAAGTCCAGTTCAGCATCCAGGGTCCCAAACTCCTGCTTTGCACTTCCATATTTCATTTCTTCCTCTTTTGGCATATAGGACTTCTTTATTATTAAATGAATCAAGGCCAGTTTTCATTGGCTGAGGTTTCTAAAATTAAAGTTGTCAGCTTGCAATCCTGATTTTGAGGTCTTGTTCAGGCCTTAGATATTTGCTTGGATAAAATTGTAAAGCATTGATTAATCAAAACTTGTCATGTTGAATAAACCACTTTTGTAAAAACATTGTTCACAAGAAGAGTGGGTTGCATGTTAGCACAACTCCTTTAAACCAGAATGGATTGTTTCTCTGAAGGAAGGTATCAAAGCTACTTATAAGAGACTCTGTTTCTCTGTTGAACAGTTCTTACCATTAATTCCTCCTTATATTTAGGCAGAAATTCCTTTCATATAATTTGAATCAAGATGTATTGTCGAAGGCAGGCATGTAGCCCGGGGGGGGGGGGGGGGCTTGAGGGGCTTCAGCCCTCCCCAAAATTCTCATGGTGGTTTGCGAAAAGGCCTTACTGGTGCATTATTTAAACTGTTATATTTATTCATATCATGATCTGATCACCATACTCAATATATCCCATATGCATGGGGGTATTGGGGTAATGATACAAAAGGTTTGCTAGGGTAAACCCTCTTTTACTCAGACTCAGCCCCCCCCCGAAACTCAGCCCCCCCCCGAATCCCGCCCTGAAAATTTTTTAGCCCCCCCCCCCCCCGAAAGAAATCCTGGCTACGGGCCTGGTCGAAGGCGTTCATGAATCACTGGGTTGTTGTAGGTTTTTTCGGGCTATATGGCCATGGTCTAGAGGCATTCTCTCCTGACGTTTCGCCTGCATCTATGGCAAGCATCCTCAGAGGTAGTGAGGTCTGTTGGAACTAGGCAAAAGGGTTTATCTGTGGACTGACCAGGGTGAGACAAAGGACTCTTCTCTGCTGGAGCTAGGTGTGAATGTTTCAACTGACCACCTTGATTAGCATACAATGGCCTGACTGTGCCTGGGGCAAACTTTTGTTGAGAGGTAATTAGATGTCGCTGCCTGCTTCCTCTCTGTTGTTGTGCTGTTGCAATTTTAGAGTTTTTTAATACTGGTAGCCAGATTTTGTTCATTTTCATGGTTTCCTCCTTTCTGTTGAAATTGTCCACATGCTTGTGTATTTCAGTGGCTTCTCTGTGTAGTCTGACATGGTGGTTGTGAGAGTGGTCCAGCATTTCTGTGTTCTCAAATAAAATCAAGATGTTTGTGTCCTAGTTTCTAAAGGAGTAGGAAATAAGACTGCTGCATCTTCTTTATGGCAGCCCTTCAGATTACTGTTGGACTACCTCTGAATCTTGCCTTGCCCAAATTAAACATACCTAGGTTCCTAATCTATTTCTCATAGAACTTAGTTTCCAGGCCTTTTAACACCTTGGTTGACCTTCATTATATGTTTCTTGGAGATAATTATTTTTAATTTTTTTATTCTTTAAAAAAATTATACATAACCACAATTACGATACTTTTTTTCCTATTTCATTCCCTCTCCCCACACCCACTCATCCCCCTTCCCTGTTGACCTATTTTGTTCCCTATTTTGTTTTCCGTTACATAAGCCTTTTCTCCATTCTATCCATTTTTTTCTTTCAACTTTTATCATCTGGTTTAATAGCCTGTAACATGCCAGAAAGTTTTAATATAGTCAAGATTTCATCAGGTTAAATGTAGTCCAATTTCTTTAATGTTCTTCTGTTTGTCTGACCATGTTTTTTTTTGTTTTTGTTTTTGCTTCTTATAATATTAAGTTGTATTTGGTCCCACACATATTCATACCATTTTCAAGTGTCCATTTCTTTTTATCGTTCCAATCCTTGAAGAGAATTAATATATTTCTCACAAACACTTTTGTTTCTGAAATGAGAGGAGTATATATTGATGGAGTTAATTTCCAAATCATTATGTTTAGGATTGCTGCTGCTGTGTTAATAGTTTTCTTGTAGTTGCAAACATGCCAGAAAGTTTTAATATAGGCAAGATTTCATCAGGTGCTAGATGGAAGTTGTGAATGGAGATAATAATTTTCTGGACTTTTAAATATTCTTTCACGTGGCTTTTTAATACTTCAGAAAAATCGTGAGTTGTGTCCCTAAGTTGTCATGGAGTAAACTTTAGGGTGAGAGCATCCATAAATATGAAACCCCCATTTTTGCATCTGGAATGGTATGTGCAGAATACCATCATTTCGTTCTACTGTTTTATTCTAATATTTTTTCAAAATATCTGTTGATATATAGATGCTTATTCTGAGTGTATTTTTTTGTAAATATTATAGATGGTGAATGTATTTATTTGTTTCCTTCTAGCTTTACATTGATGCATTAGAATTAGTCCCATGTCTCGAAAAAGCTAGCAGTGAAGAATTTCTACCAAGGTAAATATTTTAAAATGGCACAATACAGCTCTTCTAATTCTTGATTTCGTTTTATTTATGTACATTTATTATAACCTACCCTTTTTTCAAAGACCTCAGTGTAACATATATGGGTCTTCCCTTGATCTTCACACCAGCCACATGTAGTTGGTTCCTTGGGAAATAATGGTTGGCTTCTGCTTCACAGCTGAATGGGCATTTGTATGCAGCTTCCTTACATCTCAGTCCAGTACTCAATGATTATATCACACACTCTATCCAATGGTGTGTTTTTTAAAATTTTATTTTAAATGTATTAACAATGTTAATAATTTAATAAACATGAAGGAATACCGTGTTGAGAAATTCCAGCTTATATTACATAATTGACCCTGGGTTATTTTGGAAATGACTTTGTAAATTAGTGTGTGATCCTGTTGGAAGAGCAAATTCTGATCAATTATTAACAAAAAGAGGTTGTGTCCCTTATCTGAAATGCTTGCGAGTCTTGGATTTCAGGTTGTTTTGGATTTTGGAATCAATATATTTGCATATACACACATAATGAGATAACTTGAAAATGAAACCCCAGGTTAAACACAAAATTCACTCATGTTTCATGTGCACCCTATACACATACCTTGAATATAATTTTTTACACAATTTTTTAGTGATTTTGTTCATGAAAAAAGTTGGTGCATATTGAACCATCAGAAAACAAAGGTGTTATCTTTCTAATATCACACATCCACCAAACTTGTTTATTGACCTGGCAGAAAGATGGTTGTGCAGAAGGAATAATTTTCCCTGTTGTCTTCCCCAGCACAGCTATACTTTTAGAAACTATCTAAACTGCAGGGACAGGAATTAGTGGATGTAGTCTATTGGCACTTCCAGTGGGCCACCTGCATTGTATGTGGCCTGGTTGTTTATATGTGTCTGATATTAAAATAGTTGAGTACACGATGGTTAAGTAATTCTGGAAAAAATCCTTCTCCCTTCTTGTTCTCTTCTCTTTCTGTCTGTCATCACAAATATATTTTTTTTTCTCCATCAGGGGAGATAGATATGATGCCTTGAGAGCCTGCATCGGAGACTCCTTGTGCCAGAAGTTGCAAAACTTGAATGTATTCTTAGTAAGTATGACTTGTAGGATGAGCCTTACATCATGGTTTGTTTCCTCTTTCCCTTGCTGGCCCCAACTTCATTTCTTCTTTTTGAGCTGTTCAGCAGTGGAACTCACTGCCCTGGAGTGTGGTGGAGGCTTTTTATTTAGAGGCTTTTAAACAGAGGCTGGATAGGCATTTGTTGGGGGTGCTTTGAATGTGGTTTTTCTGCATCTTGGCAGGGGGTTGGACTGGATGGTTCACGAGGTCTCTTCCAACTCTGATTCTATGAAAACTATAACAGAGGTTATGTGTGGATGAAGAAGAGGAGGAACTAACCACCCAGGCAATACAGAGATGGAGAGGGAGAAGGAAAGAGTAGTTTTCCCAAGGGCCAGTTATATAGAGAGAGGCAGAAGGTTTGATAGATAGTGATTTTCTACAATGAGAAGGTATTCAACAGAAGCCCAAAAATTTATTTTCTTTGAAAAATATTTATTCTAAAAAAAACATTTATTCTATTTGGTCGTGAAAACTGTAACAGAGATAGGACCCAACCCAGAGGCAATACAGATGGAGAGGGAGAAAAGAAAGGATAGATTTCCCAAGGGGCAGTTATATATATAGAAAGAGAGAGACTGAAGGTTTGATAGAGACTGAAGGTTTGATAGAGA
Source organism: Anolis sagrei (assembly GCF_037176765.1). NCBI lineage: Eukaryota > Metazoa > Chordata > Lepidosauria > Squamata > Anolidae > Anolis > Anolis sagrei. Next base: position 56,257,464 of record NC_090026.1, read on the forward strand.
AATAATGATTTTCTAAAGTGAGAAAGTATTCAATAGAAACCCAAAATTTTCTTTCCTTTGAAAAATCTTTATTTTTAAAAAAATCGCAATATCCAGAGGAGGAGGAAAAAAGGGGATTTCCTTTTGGTATTGCACTCCAGAGCAGGATTCCCTCTGACTTCAAACATCACACAGCTGAGTTAAAATAGCAAGCAGTTTATTGAAGATAATAAAAGCCAAAGCAATAAAAAGCAATCCACAGTAAAAGGTAAATCCAAATTGGGTAGAAAGGAAAAAAAATAAATATTCCAGAAGAATAGTCCAACAGAGTCCATGAAACTAGATCCTTGATTTCCAAGGCAATAAACAGCAAGGCACTTGATCATGAATCAATCAGAGGCAAAAGTTCAGGATCTTAGAGACACTTGAACATGAATCAATCAAAGGCAAACTTAGCGTGAATCCAACGATGCTTCGTCTGCCGTTATATTCTGTACTTGTATCTCAACTATCTCTACTGTGTTTCCCAAACAACCAAGAATGGGTTTTTTCCTCAGCCTTGGGTTCGCTGCTAGCCTCTGCTGTAATCTCTCTGAACGCCTTAGAGTCTGTTTTTTTTTGTCTTTGCTGACTAAAAACACTTCTTCAGTTCAAGGGCTCATTAACTTCTGCTCCTGGAGGAGATAACTGACCAGGGGACTACTATGCTGAGCCTTTCCCAGGCCCAAGGCATTGACAATCCTCTTGCAGCAATAAAGGCCTCTCTAACCTATCAACTGAGCTACATTCAGACCCAGGGCACAGACTATCATCCCCATTCCCTTCAGGAACATTCCCATCAGAGGAATCACTTTGAACATGAACCATATTGTCATTCCCTGTATCCACAGCAACCTGATCATTAGACACATCGTCACTCCCATCATCCAGAGCACCCTGATCATTAGACACAATCACAGTCTGAACAGGCCAACTTATAACACTTGCTTAAATTACAGAAATATAACCATTAAGTAATTTTGATAGGAGAGGAAGGGAGGAGAACACAAAATAAGGGTAACCCCCTGTTACTAAAGCTCTGTGAGCCAGAAGCAGGCACCCAAAGATTTAAAAACATTATTAAAGTAAAGCAAATAGAAGAAAGCAGCTAAGAAAGAGATCCCCTTCTCTTACCCCCCCCCCCCCAAAGCCCCACTCGCTTTCCAGCATCCAAACCCATCCACCCCTTTTAAACTCCCAGCCCCTTTAAAGAAAAATAAAACATAAAGATGCCAAGCTAAGGCAAAAATAAAATCTTTCCCTGTTGGCTGGCAGCAAGGCAACTTAGGCAAGGAAGGCAAGAAAGCAAGCACTGCAGGCAGGAGAGAGAGCAGCAGCAAACCAACCAGCACACAGCAGCACCGAAGGACACACCCAAAATGGGCGCTTTGGAGGCAGTTACCCCATTAAGTAGTCTAACGATGCCACTGTTTTCTTGGCTGCTGATTGGTCAAAAGCCCCAAATGCCTCCTCCTCCTCCTCTGACACATGAGGAAGGACTCCCTGTGCCGCGTGAGGAAAGTCACGCGACCCAAAAACCAAACAAAGAAACAGTTACCATTCAACTTTCCCTTTAGTTTCACCCCTTTTTAGTTTAAAATGGGGGTCTTTTGTTTAGTGCCATCCAAATGGATGATACAAAATCAAAGCACAAATGAGACAAATACTGGGCCTACCTTGTATAGTATGAATCAGTATATTATATAATTTTATATGTATTTGAATGCAGGACTTGGCTTCAGATGCTGGAGAGAGTTATTGTTTGCCATTTAAATTAGTTTTGCTCATTTACTACTTATGTGAAAAGCTGTCTAAAGTGTTAATCTTTTAGATTTAACATGTTAGTATTCTATGTGGCCCTATGATCTATACATTTTAATATAATTTTTGCTGTGTTCTAATATTGGGAGGGAGTGTAATTCAGTGTCCTGCTTAATAAGGTTTTGAAATGTGAAAAGTTTGTCTTTTGTTTTGCTTTTATAGGTTGGTTGCGGTGCAATTGGTTGTGAAATGTTGAAAAACTTTGCACTTCTTGGTGTGGGCACTGGCCAAGAAAGGGGCATGGTAGGTTTTATCTTTCATCCTGGTTTCAAAGTTTCTTGTATCCTGCTTTGAGCCACATTATTATTATTATTATTGTTATTATTATTATTATTATTATTATTATTATTACTATTATTACTATGACTACTACTATTATTTCTATTTGTCTTTTTTCCTCCTATGAAGTTTACGAAGCAGGTCACATCTGCCTGGAATGTAATAAAACTTCATGGTGAAATTCTGTTCTGCTCATCAGAAAACCAAATATTTTGTGAGAAGTACACTTTTTGGATTGTATTAATTTGTATTTCCTTTTAAGATTCTTATTTTTTCACCATTCTAGTAACCAAGGTATCTTGGGCTAATGTTTACCAAAGACTGAGTTGAACTACCGCATGAACTTTTGTAAATTGTGTGCTTCAGTTGGTCAGATCTAGTTTTTATAAACCGAAACTTATGACATTGCATGAATACATTCACTGGAAAAATAAATTGGAAAAACATGAATTACATTCTGGACAATTAAGATTATTGATGATATGACGACTTGCACAAATAACTCTTCTAGAATTATTCCATCTTGACTCTTAAGATTCGTGAATGGTTAGCAAGGCTGTGGATTTCCAGGATTGCTTCTTATTGTGAAAGCTGCCATTGGTTTGATAATATTGAATATGACTTCTTACTACAGCTTTCTGTTTCTCTAACTTATTATAGGTCACAATTACAGATCCGGATTTAATAGAAAAATCCAACTTAAACAGGCAGTTCCTTTTCCGACCACATCACATACAGGTATGTTGAAGCCAAAAAGACAGACAGTAATTTTGAGATTTTAAAAACATATCAAGTATAATGGTGAAAAGAATTATTTTAAGGAAACTGGAAATGTGGGTCTCCATATGCATTACTTTACATTAATTATCTCTTCTTCAACAAAAAAGCCACATGACTCGAAACCAAACAAAGAAACGGTTACCATTCAACTTTCTCTTTCGTTTCACCCCTTCTTTCGTTCAAGAAGGGGATCTTTCATTTAGTGCCACCCAACTGGATGGTACGAAATGACCAAATAGTCAGCTACTGGTCAAAGGACCTTTAATTGAATACTAAGTTTTTAAACTTTGTGTTTTCTCAAATACATTGGTTCGCTCCTGATACAACAAATAAAATGAAAAAGAAGAAATTGCTAACTTTAAATCCACATTTATGACTAGTGCAGAATTTGAACATTCTTGGATCAGTGTTAGACATCATCAGTTAAAAAGGGAAAAGGATCTTGGGTAACATGTCCAGGAATGACCACTTCCTGAAAGAGATATCACACAGTTGCTGCTTAATGATAGTAATTACCAGCACCATAATGGTTTATATATTGTTTTTCCATCTCTAAAATAGATTCTCAAGACAGCTACTGACCATATTAAAATATCAGTAAAATAATCAAAAGCAATACCTGCACTGCTAGTTTATGACTTGCTCAATCCAAATGCTCACTTGAACATCAGCCTTAATTCTGCAAATCAAGTGAGAGTATGAGTTTTATTTGTGTCTTAAATGTTCTGTTTCTTTTATAAGGAACCACAACTAACATGAAAACTCACTGAAATGTATTGTCGAAGGCTTTCATGGCCGGAATTACTGGTTTGTTGTAGGTTTTTTCGGGCTATATATGGCCATGTTCTAGAGGCATTCTCTCCTGACGTTTCACCTGCATCTATGGCAAGCATCCTCAGAGGTAGTAAGGTCACTGCCTCTGAGGATGCTTGCCATACATGCAGGCGAAACGTCAGGAGACAGTGCCTCTAGAACATGGCCATATAGCCCGAAAAAACCTACAACCCAGCTCACTGAAATGCCAAATGTCAATTTTAAAAAAAAATATAAACAATATTTGGAATGTATCTTTTGCATTTAAAATGTCAAAACTAAAGAAAAAAAAATCAGGGACAAGAAGTTGTTCCAGAAAAATGAAAATCTAGCTGTGAAACTTGCTAGCTCGAGAAGATACTACACTTTTACTGCTTACAAGTTACAAACCTCCAAATTAGAGAAAATCATACCAGTTTTTAAAGTCAGCTTCACATTTTTTCCACGCAGTCATGGATAGCAGAAAAAAAATCATTAATTCATTAATCAAGCTGATCAAGCAAAATGCAAAATGCTGAGTTGAACCATGTATGTAGTAGGCCATGATATTTACTGTTAGTATACGGATGACCTGACATCCCAGATCTTTGTACTGCCTCTTATAGCAGTTAATATAGTCTGACAGTGGAGATGTCTGGTGGGAGGTGTACTGTAATCCACAGCAATGCATTCTAGGTACGAGCAGAAGCACTGTAAAAATGCCTGAAAGACTCGTTCCAGCCAAATCATCCATATGAACATCCTGGTTAGTGGCACTGAAAACCATAGAAGTGGCAGAAATATACAGTCCCTCCACGTTTGTGGTTTTGACATTGGCGGATTCGATTATTCACGGATTTGATATAAAAAGCTTTTTTTTGGAATCTCTAGGTCCTCTACTGTGATTCTGGTCAACTTCCTTCAGTAATGTTGGAGAACCTAGAGATTTCTGGAGAGAACACCTATCAAGGGATTTCTAGGTTCTCCAATTTGATTCTGAGGTCAGTTTCCAGCTAAAGTTGACCATAGAGTCAGGATGGATGATCTAGAAATTCTTAGAGAATTGTTCTATTGGGCAAAAATAGCATTTTTAATGTGTGTTTTTTCATTTTTATGTGGGTCCTGTAGCCTAGTCTCAGTGAATGTGGAGGGATGACATTTTTCTTCTGCATATACTCTGGTATAACTTACCCTCCCAGGCAACTAAGGCTCTCTTAGCTTGAAAACAAACTACATTGACTTGTAATGTTGCACAGTATTTTATCAGTAATTGGTAAACTTTCAAGCAACAAAAGAATGTATGTAAGAAACAGCTTCCACCAAATGCATAAGAGAGTCTGACCAACTAAATATCAATGTACATTTATTTGCTTTCAATGAGAGACCCCCCAAGAGCCCCAATCATTAACTGTCCTGCAAGAGGTCCTGTGAATCTATAATGTTGTCTTCCTCTTTTTTTCTGTTGCCTTCAACTTTGATTAAGCATTGCCATTTTATGTAGTATGGTACTATATTAATGTTCATTATAATTTTATAATCTAATAGAATTTATACACACTTTATAGAAAAAGCCACCCTTTTAGTGGAAATGATATACTGCTCCCAGGAATAAAGTGCCTACCTACCAATGTATGACAAAATGTTTTGTGCCCATTCTCTGTTCAAGAGTCAAGTTTGTCCCAATTTTATCAAATAGTTGTTACCTCTGAGCAGGCCTGTAGCGAGGGGGGGGGGGGGGGTTAGGGGTTCAACTCCTCCCCCCCCCCCGAAATGTTTCAGATTTTTTAAAAAACCTGGTTTACTCATGAATTTTAACTGGTTAACCAAATCCCCATGCTAAGTCTATGAGATGCAAAAAATTAAGAGTCCCTCCAGAACTGCAAGTACTATCTCAGGCAAATATTGACAATTTATTCACACTGTCATTACTTGCAGCAATAGCCGATGTAGCAAAGCAACCAAGTTGGGGGGGGGAGGTTTGAATGCTCTCATTAAGGAGGCCAGACTTGGTGGAGGTGGTTGACAGGGGCGGAGCTGCAGGCTATTGAAGGCTGCTCTGCCCCCTGCAGTGCTCTTTGCTTCAGCGTGAGCTAGGAGGCAGGTTTCAACTCTCCCCTCCCCCCCCCCGAAAATTCCTACCCCTCCCAAAAAAAGTTTCTGGCTACGGCCCTGCCTCTGAGTATGATACTTTGGCTCAGTAAGATTAATCTTCCTGATATATTAATTTCTTGCATCCAGCATGAAAAAATAACCACACTTAAAATATTTTAATTTGATTAGAAACCCAAAAGTTACACAGCTGCAGCTGCAACCCTTAACATCAACCCTCAGATGAAGATAGATTCGTATCTTAACAAAGTGTGTCCTGCTACAGAAAATATATACAATGACGATTTCTACACCAAGCAAGATGTTGTTGTAACTGCTCTGGACAACGTGGAAGCAAGGAGATACATTGACAGGTAAGTATGCGTTTCATCTACATACTCTCTCTTGTCTCTCCATAGTGGTTTTCTCTTTAAGTTCTTGCCATTTATGATAGTTTCATGGGACATGCACACCAGCGGTTAATTCAAAACAAACTGTCTTGGCTGATTTACAAACCCACTTGTCACCAACATTTCAGTCTTCTGGATTATTTTTCTGTCAATATTGCAATAAAGTATTTTGTGCTTCAATCAAAATATGAAGGGCTGTGTTGTGGTGTTTGGTGTGTGGAGGAATGGGTGTGGGGTTTTTTTGTGATGTGTGCTGGGAAAGACATTTAATTTCGTTGCACAATGACAATAAAGCTATTCTGTTCTATCTGTGAGCTAGAGCAGGGCTTATTAAATTTTCTCTGCTCACAACCCCTTTGCACCCAAGACATTTTTACATGAAACCAGATAACCCATATAAATAAAAATGTAATGTTCATTTGTGGAATTGCCATAACTCGAAAACCACTGGACAAATTGACACCAAATTTGGACACAATACACCTATCAGGCCAACGAATGACCATCACTCATAAAAACACTGAAAAACAAAGCAGAAGAGACTTAAAAAGCCAAAAAACAAAAATTACAACTCTTCGCAACACCACATATACACAAATATATGCACACACAAAACGCATATACACTGACTGGGCCACAGCAAAGCGTGGCAGGGGACAACTAGTATAAAATAGGTATAGAAAACAAAGATTTACTGAAAAGAAAGGATTTTTTTCAGAGTTCACAGTAAATACTGCACCCAAGACATTTTTACATGAAACCAGATTACCTATATAAATAAAAATGTAATGTTCATTTGTGGAATTGCCATAACTCGAAAACCACTGGACGAATTGACACCAAATTTGGACACAATACACCTATCAGCCAGCAAATGACCATCACTCATAAAAACACTGAAAAACACAGCAGAAGAGACTTAAAAAGCCAAAAACCAAAAATTACAACTCTTCGCAACACCACATATATACAAATATATGCACACACAAAACACATATACACTGACTGGGCCACAGCAACACATGGCAGGGGACGACTAGTATAAAATAGGTATAGAAAACAAAGATTTACTGAAAATAAAGGATTTTTTTCCGGAGTTCACAGTAAATACTGCACATTGTTGCTAACAGATTTGTGTAAATGGGAGGCATTCAGAAATCTTTTACTGTTGCTGATTTTTTCATGACCCCAGCATTGATCTAAGAGGACACCATTTAGGGTGGGGACCTACAGTTTAAGAAGCTGTGAGCTAGAATACTGTTTGTTTGGGCATTTTAGCGTCAATTGCTAGTGCTATAGATTCATGGCGTGGAGTTTTACTAGAACTGCTAACAGCATTTCTGTTTACACCAATTGCTTGTTCGTTGTTGTTATGTACATTCAAGTCAACTTTGATGTACATTGACACTATTATCGAGTTTTCTTGGAAGCATTTATTCAGTGGGGATTGCCATTGCCTTCACAGGTTGAGAGTGTGTGACTGGTTCAGAGTCACCCATAACTCTCTATGGTGGTGTGAGGATTTGAACCAAGGGGCCTCAGTCCAATCACTATACATGAATCAGGGGGTCATAGCATGTTTTTTCTTTGCCCCAACTCTGTTAGGTTCTATGTGCTGTTTTCTCACGTTTTTGAAAAAAAGTATTTTGCTTCCTCCATGTAGCCGCTGCCTAGCAAACCTTCGCCCTCTCTTAGACTCAGGAACCATGGGAACTAAAGGGCATACTGAGGTCATTCTTCCTCATTTAACAGAATCGTACAACAGTCATGTAAGTGCTCCGTCCAGTGAAAGCTGTTGCCTCAATTGGTGTATTTGTAACTCTTCTTTATTACAGTTGGAAAACTATCTTTAAACTCAGTCATGCTTTCTATGTCACCTTTGTGTTATGTTTGTGAGACATTTCTGCAGATATGTTGTAGTTTCAAATATCTATTTTACTTGAATGTTTGGCTAAGCCCAGTGTGACCTACTGATTTTTTTAAATAAAACATTCAATGACAGATTTGTATGTTGCATCACACAATAGGTTTTGAAGATACTTTAGTTTCAAAAGTGATTTGTGAAATTCTTGGAAAGGTCAGATTTAGATGATCATGGAAATTTAGCATATCCTTAGAATATGCCAAGGTTGAATGGTTTTTTAAAAGAAAGAATCCGCTGTAATATTTATACACACAGAGATAAAATTAACATATTAAACCAGTATTATTTGCATGTTAAAGTGAGCTTAGGGATTCGATCCAGTCGGAAATAATTATGAAATAAGAATTTGGCAAGTAGCGCCCCTTGAAAGTTGAAAATGTAAATTTTAGACTTGTATTTCAGCTCCTAATTTTCCTTTGGAAATATATTTGTTTTCATGTACAATACATTAGAATTATTTTGGAAACATATTCATAGAGTCCAAAGAGAGGAGTTAGTCTGGTAGTTGAAATTACAATGAGAATGAACATAGGTAAAAAACAAAATCAAGTTGTTTTTTTTTTACTTTCAGCGAGATCCACCTGAAGAGGAAATACCATTTTGTACATTGAAGTCTTTTCCAGCTGCTACAGAACACACAATACAGTGGGCAAGAGACAAGGTAAGTTTTATTAAGAACATAATAAATGGTGGGCATTATTCGGTAGGAAATTGACTTATAGAACACATGTTAAAGTGAATAGGAAATACACCTAAACTACAACCTTGCCCCAAATTTAAGGAGTGGGACAGATTTTATTCTTTTTTTTTCCCCCATATGGTGAAATTAGGTGGAAAAAATATTCAGTACTGTTTTCTTATTACTCTTTCTTTGTTTTAGTTTGAAAGTTCTTTTTCACACAAGCCTTCCCTGTTTAACAAATTTTGGCGGACCTATTCATCAGCAGAGGAGGTGTTACAGGTAATGGTCTATTTTATAATGTGTATGTGAAACTACTCTTATACTTTTACTGTGATAAATCTCACATAATGTTGGTAGTACTGATTGGTTTTCCTCTCACTTTCTGTTGTCCCATGTTTGTAACTAGGAGTTGGATGTAAATCATATGTTTGTAACTTGGGGACTGCCTTTATGTGTGTGCGTCTGTGTAGGATACTAACAATTGCCATAGTACTCCACAATTACATGCTGTAGTCATAAAAGTGTGTTTGCTATCATGTGACATGGCCCTAGATTTGTCAACTTTTCCCTCCCTTTGTCCTTCCCTAGAGAATAAAGTCTGGAGAGAGTTTGGAAGGTTCTTTCCAGGTGATCAAGTGTCTCAGTAGAAGACCAAGAAGCTGGCCCCAATGTGTTGAATTAGCAAGACAAAAATTTGAGAAATATTTCAATCATAAGGTCAGTATATGATTCTGTTTTAATTGTAGTGGTTAATAATATTAAAGTAAACAAAAATAGAGTTTAGTTCAGTTTAAGGAACTCATATCTCCAAATCTGTATGTGCATCACAAGAAGAAAGCAGTGTTTTTATTTTTCAGGCTAGCTGAAGTAACTGCAGTGTTAAATGTATTTATTTTTCCAGCCTTTGAATATTTCTGGTTTAATAAGTTTTATTGCAAACCCATTTACAAATAAAACAAACATTAAACCAATAAAAATGACCAGTTGAATAAACTGCTGGGAAATAATTTAACCAACACCACTTTCCTGTTTGTGACCTTCCATAAGATATCAGTTCAATGGATGTAGTGTTTGGTTATTTAGTTCGTGCTTTTTAAAGTTTTTAGTCACCAAGAAGGGTCCCTGTAGAATATTTTTTTAAATAACTGAGATCCAGACTGTTTAAGCCAGGGGTCCTTAGACTTCTTAAACAGAGGGCCAGGTCACAGTTCCTCAAACTGTTGGAGGGCCGGATTATAATTTGAAAAAATCATGAATGAATTTCTATGCATACTGCACATATTTTATTTGTAGTGCAAAAAAAACACCTTAAAACAATTCAATAATTAAAATGAAGAACAATTTTAACAAATATAAAGTTATGAGTATTTCAATGGGAAGTGTGGTCCTGCTTTTGGCTGATGAGATAGGATTGTTGTTGTTGTGTGCTTTCAAGTCGTTTCAGACTTAAGTTGATCCTGAGTGAGGGCCGGGTAAATGACCTTGGAGGGCCGTAATCGGCCCCTCAGCCTTAGTTTAAGGACCCCTGGTTCAAGCCCATGAATATTTTCAGCATTTTAATGTGAGCATAGGAGTAAAACTGGAAATCTCTTTTTAAGTGTTTCCCTTCTCTGGGACTTCTATTCCTCAGGTTCTGGATGATACTTTCCACTCTTATCAATAGGCAAACCCATCTTCTAAAACAGCTTTTCTGGGAAGAGGCTTCCCTGTTTCCAACACTGGACTGGAAGAGAAAAATCAGCCTGATTTTTTAAGACCTTTAAAGCAGGGCTTCTTAAACCTTTTCTATTTGTGACCCCATTTTGTCTAAGTTTTTTACATGACCCCTGTTATATTGGTATATAAAATAAATATACAAATCAACCATGTACTGATAATGAATCATAAAGAAGTTTATTTTTAAATAACACTTTGGTGTGTGTGTATATATATAATTTTTCCTTTTATTAAAGATGAAAGCAATTTTGCATGCTAATGAGATGGTTGTGCTTTTTTATTTTTCTCAAAAAAATGGATCTTGGTGGACTATTTGATATTGCAGGGCATAGAGCATCTTCATAATTTTTCATGCCATGATGGCATGGCTGGTTTATAACCTCAAGTAACAGGATATACTCTGATGGCTCTCCTTTTTACTCCTGGATTCATATAAATGCCTGAAACAGCTACTAGGTGGCAGGCTACATGAAGTTGTCAGGACCCCTAGATTCAGTTGGGGGCTCTCAAATAGGATCTTTTTTTAATCGTGTCAGTAGCGGCTTGAGATACTGCTAGTCGCTTCTGGTATGAGAGAATTGGCCGTCTGCAAGGACATTGCCCAGAGGACGCCCGGATGATTTGATATTTTTATCATCCTTGTGGGAGGCTTCTCATGTCCCCGTATGAGGAGCTGGAGCTGATAGAGGGAGCTCATCTGCCTCTCCCCGGATTCGAACCTGCAACCTGTCGGTCTTCAGTCCTGCCGGCACAGGGGTTTAACCCACTGCGCCACCGGGGGCACCAATAGGATCATGACCCATAATTTAAAATGCTTTATGTTAGAGAATTATGTTGGACAGTAAAGTATCCAAATCAGATGAACACAGTGCAGAAGTCTAGTCACTAGGAAGGGGTGAAAGAATCTTGCATTCTTAATGAATGTATTAGTCAAGCCACAAATTACTCATGAGCACAGTACTAGGATGATATTTCAAGTAAGACAGTGATGAAGTACAGAGAAGTTTGGTAGCCAGTCCTCCCTTTTGATCCCAGAATATTACTCAGCGCCACTGAATAGCACTCAGTAGTGTTCCTTATGCTTGGTTGATTTTTAAAAATGGTTCAAAACTCATTTCGGATGTAGGGAGCACTGGTGATTAGATTCTAAAGTCGCTCCTGATTTTTTTTTTAAAAAATCTCAAAACTTTACGAAACTTTGTTAATAGCAGACATGCATGTGCAGTAGGAAAAAAAACAGCACTGGCACTGGGGAAACTTCAGGGGATTCTCCCTCTCTCATTTTTAGACCAATCCTGATGAAACCTGCTTCAGTAGGTTGTCAGTAGAACACATGGACCACTGTGGTAGAACACATGGACCACTGCTTCAGTGGTAGAACACATGGACCACTGTTAGCTCACCAAATGTAATAACTTTTGACTTATGCATGGATTTTTGGCGAATTTTAAAATTGTTTTTATAAAGTTTTTATAGACTGATCCAGCTTCCCACTGGGAAGTGAATAAGTATAATTTCCGAATTGCTATCTGCTATAGAGTGGTTGGTGGCTCCCTGAGAGAGTGCACCACCCCCAGAACCGAGAGGTCGAGTTCAATCCCTGCCAGGGAATTTTTTTTAGAGTTTTTATAAAAAACATTTTTAATAATAAAATCTGTTCCTGGTTTGAAAGTGTAATTTCTTGTTTCATTGGATGGTCTTAACTTTGAAAGTAGTTGTTCTCCAAAAACTTTGTAAACAGAAATCATATACAGACTCCATGAAGGGACATCTAGATTGATTCCCTTCTTTCCTGCTGGGAAGTGAATAAGTATAAGTTCCGAATTGCTATTTGCTACAGGGCAGTTGATGGCTCGGAGAGAGCGCACCACCCCCAGAACCGGGAGGTCGTGAGTTCGATCCCTGCCAGGGAAAAATGGCAAAAAGAAAAAATCATGGCAAATGGTGGCAAATAATGGCAAACATCAGGACGCAGAGCATGGGAAGCCAAGGCACACTTTTTGCTGAAAAGGAAGGTTGGCTAATAAGCAGCAAGGCAGTATGGGAAATATAGTTTAACAGCAGGACCTTTTGCAGTCCCTACCATTGGGGGCATGGCCTTCACAAACTACAACAATGGCTGTGCTTAGCCAGGCCCATCTCATCCCTCTTTACATAATCGGGGAAGGAAAACCATGATATTTTAAAACTGTTTAGGCTCTACCAAAGTTGCTTAATGATAGTGAAAATTAAAATAAGCTTGGGAGATATCCGAACATTATGGAATTTTTTTTAAAAAAGTAAGTGGTTGAAATTCGGATTTGCCCCTCCCACCTTTCCTGCATGGTTCAAAACTGCTTTGAAAGTCTAAAGTCGGAAGTTTTTTACGACTTTTGGGCTCTTCCAAACAAATCTATCCAACCTTAGTGTTCCTGCTCAAGCTGGAACAGCTTGCAGAAACATAAGTGTTCCTTCAGTGTCATCATTGTCCAGAGTTTAGAACTGATGATGATTTTGCAGAAGGAGGAATATTCCAGAGGGAATTCTGAAATGCTGTATTTCAATCACTAGTCAAAATGCCTTTTCTCTTTCTGTGAAAAATAAGCTTGATTTTAGCACCGCTTAATGGATTCAGAAGGTTCATTAATGTAACGGGATACTCATACATCAATTTATTTTTTTCCTCATCTAGGCTCTCCAGTTACTTCATTCATTTCCCATTGATACACGATTGAAAGATGGCAGTAAGTGCATTAATTGATTCAGTACATTTTGACTGATGTATTGTGTTTCAAGTCACTACTTTCAAGAATTAAACATTGCTTTCTTTCAAATCAACAGGTTTGTTTTGGCAATCTCCAAAGAGGCCACCTTTTCCAATACAATTTGATTTTAATGACCCTTTGTAAGTAAATGCTAATATATTTATATTACCTTACTGCAAGAAGCAAAGAGTTTTATGTATGTTTTTTATGAATTTATAGAGTCAATCTAATACTGGTATACTTTGATTTTAATTATTATCCCCCCTGATATTTTATGGTATGATTTTTAAAAATATACATCTATAAGTTATCAGAAGACTTGTCTTCCTATAGTCTTTAACATGTATTCTGATTCTTATGATCTAAAACCGATCCATGTACTGATCTCAAGTACTTTGGAAACTGCTTAACATTTCAACCTGCTATAATTAACATGGAGACTACTAATAAAGGTACTTAGTCACAACAGCAAAGACAATACATGGAGAATGTTTCAGGTTTGATTTACTGCACACCTTAGAGCACATTCAAGAAAAAGCAGTTATTTAGTTTGCTTTGCAGTATGCACAATAGTAGAAAGAGAAAATTAAAAAGCACCCCAATCTCTTGTTTGTTTTTTCTCTCTCCAGGCACTATAGCTTCATGCTGAGTACAGCAAAATTATTCGCAACCATTTACTGTGTCCCTTTTACAGAAAAGGTAAGTCTCCTGAAGAAGAATGCAACACTTGCACTCTTTGTACTTTTTCTGTGTTTTTTTTCCATAATGTTGATTATAACTTGTTTCTTTAGCATGTTGATCAGAGCATTTCCTTTGCTGGTTTAATAACCTTTTAAAAAATTAAACCATATCCAAAAATGCCTTGAAGCAGTTCTCAATCAATGTTTTGATTTATGTGATTATTTTTTATTGTAACACTTCAGATAAATTATAATCTCATTTGTCAATGAGGTTCTTGTTAAGGTGGTGGTGATGGCTATTATTATTTTTGTATATATATGCATCTTGCTTTTTTCTAATTGCAAAAACATTTGCAAAATGTAAGCTGTAAGTAATTTTAGATGCTGATTTGACATATTGAAAGGGAGCAGAGAGAGGTTATATAGAGTATTATACGAAATATATATAATTAGTGACTGATTAAAGTAATATGAAAGCAACATAGATAATGTTAGGGTTAAATTATCCATGAGTATTACAACATGTTCACAGTTCAGATGTCATCGAAATCTAGAGTGTTTTCCCCTAGTTTTGATTATTGTATTTTTATTTCATTACAAATGGAGGCAAGGATTCTGCTCCTATGCTCAGTAAGATGTGAAATCATTTTTTTTCTTATTGGAAAAGGAAGGCTTAATGTTAAGAAGCATATGAAATGTGGTTTTGCATAATTCACAACGGCCCCTGTTGTTTTCCACAAAACACAGGATATGTTAGAAGAAACCATTTTAAAGATAATTTCTGAGCTGAAGATTCAAGAATTTCGACCTTCTAACAAGGTAAATTTAACAATTGAATAATGTATATCAGAGCTTCTAAGATTTTTTCACTGGATAATTTTTTTAAGTGACCCTAGGTATATACATATAGAAAATAAGTATAAATTCAAACATTTACTGAAAGTAAATCAGCATTTACAAGACTTGTTGAACAGGCTAATTTCCCCTTTTTATAGAGTACAGATGAAACCTTTTGTGCAGAGTTCACTGTGAACACTACACATTGCTGCTATCACATTTACTGCTGCCAAATTTTGGAACTCCAACATTGAGCTAAGGCTGTGGTTCTCAACCTTCCTAATATCATGACCCCTTAATACAGTTCCTCATGTTGTGGTGGCCCCCAACCATAAAATTACTTTCGTTACCACTTCATAACTGTAATGCTGCTACTGTTATGAACTGTAATGTAAATATCTGATATACAGGATGTATTTTCATTCACTGGACCAAATTTGATTTTGCCATTCGGGAGTTGTAGTTGCTGGGATTTAGAGTTAACCTGCAATAAAAGAGCATTCTGAACACTAGTACAGATGGAATTGAAACCAAACTTCGCACGCAGAACTCCTGTGACCAATAGAACATATTGGATGGGTTTGGTGGCCATGGATCTTGAGTTTTGGAGTTGTAGTTCATCTACATCCAGAGAGCACTGTGGACTTCAAACAATGATGGATCTGGACCAAACCTGACACGAACACTCAATATGCCCAAATGTGAACACTGGTGGAGTTTGGAGAAAATAGACCTTGACATTTAGGAATTGTGGTTGCTGTGTTTTATAGTTCACCTACAATCAAAGAGCATTCTGAACCCCACTAATGATAGAATTGGGCCAAACTTCTCACACAGAACCCCCATGACCAACAGAAAATACTGTGTTTTCTGATGGTCTTTGGTGACCACTCTCAACCTCCCTAGGGGTTCTGAACCCCAGGTTGAGAAACACGGAGCTAAGGGGACCCATTTGGGGTCAGGACCCACAGTTTCAAAAGTAGTGATGTATACCATCACTCTTTCCTTGATAGTGTGTAATTTGTTCTCTAGCCATGTTTTTTGCAAAGATTCTGAACCTTGATTCCTCTTTTTTCTAATTTCATACCAGATGGCATGATATCAACTTAATGGTTGTAAGCAATATAATATAGAGCCAGTGTGATATTGTGGCTTGAGCATCTTATAACTCCGGAGACCAGAGTTAAAAACCTAGCATGGCCATGGAAGGCCATGAGATAATCCTGGGCAAGTCAAATTCTCTGTCTCATAGGACATCCTTCTGAGAAAATATTATCAAGAAAATCCCCTGATAGGTTCACTTTAGAAACCACCATAAATTGGCAACAGCTTGAAGTCACACAAAGGCAACTAGGATTATAATAAGATAAGCTAAATGAAGCCTGTGGAGTGTTTGGAAGCATAATATGAAAGAGTTTATCTATAATGACAATTCTTCTTGATGGTTATATGATGTGAAAAAAGCATCTAATCTAACCTGCATGAATAAATTAGGGGGCTTTTTGAAGGGAAAAGATTAATATAGTACCAGCTACTTTATTTATTATTAATGCCTTTCAGGTTGTGCAAACAGATGAAACTGTAAGGAAACCAGACCCCATTCCAGTCAGTAGTGAGGATGAAAGGAATGCTGTTACTCAATTGGAAACTGCCATTTTTGCCAATGAAGCTACAAAGGGTAAGTACTAATTATTACAAATATTTTTATTTCGCTTATTTAGGGCACTTAGGGGAATGAATGACAGCCAATTGCTATATTGTGTTTACTGTATTGATGGGCATGACCTCGTGTAAGCCGCCCCAAGTCCTCTTGGGGGAGATGGAGGCGGGGTATAAATAAAGTTGTTGTTGTTGTTATTATTATTATTATTATTATTATTATTGAAACATTCACACCTACCTCCAACAGACAAGAGTTCTTCCTCCCACCCTGGATATTCCATAGATATATAAACCCCATTTTCCTAGTTTCCAAGAGACCTCACCTCTGAGGATGCCTGCCATAGATGCAGGTGAAACGTCAGGAGAGAATGCTTCTGGAGCATGGCCATACAAAAAAGTTTAAACAACCCAGTGATTCCAGCCATGAAAGCCTTCAACAACACTTAAACCATAAAATAAATACAGCAACAAAAGATCCATTTTTAAAAAAAAAAAAATGAATACCAAACTGGCTCTGGTTTGTTTCATTATGATCCCTTTATTCATTTCTAATAGTATCATGGGTCAATAATACTTGCAAGTAAAATATTCCGGCTCCTTTAAGGAAGACAAAATCAAGTTAATAAGGCATGTTGACTTATTTAGAACTGATGGACTGCCCTTGGATAATGATTTAAATCAGTGACCACTGACTATTTGTTGTCTGTTTTTATATTGTTTATACGGTTTTATACTGTTTATACTGCTTTATATTGTTGTTATTATTACATTGCTGTTAATTGTATATTTATGTTTTGATGTGGGCGCCTTGGGGTGCCACTTTGTTAGCCGTCCTGAGTCCCTCTGTGGAGGTTGAGAAAGGATGGGATATAAAAGCCATAAATAAATAAGTCTTACAGTAAACTCAATAATATGGCTAGGAACTAGGCCTGTTCAATGCATGGTTCTAAATGGTTCTAAAGTACTTACAAAACTAAAATTCTGGTGGTGAAAATTTCAGAACTCTAAGAAAACTTTCAAAATTTAATTATTATTTCATTATTGGCGATTCTTATGACAGAACCAATTAGGAACTTCCATTTATAATGAAATTTTGAGAGTTTTCTTAGAGTTCTGAAATTTTCACCACCAGATGTTTAGTTTTGTAAATACTTTAGAACCATTTAGAACCATGCATTGAACAGGCCTACTAGGAACCCCTATTCTGAACAGTGATTTTTTTGTTCCTGAACAGATGACTTACAAATGAAAGAGCTTTCTTTTGAGAAGGATGATGACAGTAATGGTCACATAGACTTCATAACAGCAGCTTCCAATCTGAGAGCCAGAATGTACAATATAGAGCCAGCAGATAGATTCAAAACAAAACGGATCGCTGGAAAGATTATTCCAGCCATTGCAACTTCTACAGCAGCTGTGTCTGGGTTGGTGAGTGAATGAGACTTCTTTTTTCTTTCTTGAACATAAAAATATTATCTATGTATGAAGAGGGGCCGACCAAGGGCAAGATGGATGGATGGCATCCTTGAAGTGACTGGACTGACCTGGAAGGAGCTGGGGGTGGTGATGGCCGACAGGGAGCTCTGGCGTGGGCTGGTCCATGAGGTCACGAAGAGTCGGAGACGACTGAACGAATGAACAACAACAACAATGCTGTATTTTAGATTACTTTTAGAAGTTTTGTGATTTAAATATGTTTTTCTTTGTATTTTTTTTAATTGGGAGCTTTTGTGAACTGGGAGGCAATACAGAAATGTTTCAGATAAATTGATAGATAGCCTCTCTGTTTAGGTCTCAATTGACTAAAAGTTGTAGGTAGGAAAGCTTATTCTGCTAATTAAAAATCCTCGAATCATAATGAGACTCAGTCCCATGTGGCTCCCAAAACCCATGTGGATCTAAGCGTATATTTTAACAAGGTGTCAATGGCGTAATTCACAAAGCTGTCAAAACCTCCCCCTCAGTCCAGTCCTCGTGAATTAAGCCATTTGGGAATCCTATGAGGCTGCTAAATTCATCAGCCTCGGCCAAGTGGCCTCATTCATGCTGCCTCCCTCCCTGATGAGCTACGACTATGCTGTTGAGTGTATTACATTCAAGAGCAAATCTATTTTTTTTAATGTGCACCTTCAAAATTGAGGTGTGTATTACATTCGATGGCACATTATACTCAAGTAAATACAGGTAGCTGTTAATAAATAGAGAATAGTCAGTTTTCCTGAGGCCAAGCATGACTTTCTTGCTGTAATATAAACGCTGCAGTGAGCAGCTTGCTATAAGATCCATTTGGGATTTGTGGCTGTCTAGTCATAATATTCATCTGAATATTCATCTGGCTTTGGGTACAGATTTCGTCTTGTGTTGAAAGTAGGAGCTGCAAGAAATCCAATAATTACATTATGACTGAGCAAATGGAAACATTTGATACAGTTTTGCCTGGGAACTCTTCTGAGACACAGCACTATTTTCGGCTCAAGTTTGATAGGATTTCCAATTCCTTTATACAAGCTGATTTTATGCCATTTGTAGCCTGTAGATCATGTTGCATGGTACATAGTTCAGAATACTTCAGTATACTTGCGATATAAGGTATTTCAAAATGTTTAGTTGTGTACATTTCCTCCTTCAGGTTGCTTTGGAATTGATCAAAGTAGTGGGTGGCTACCCTTTCCAAGCCTACAAGAACTGTTTCTTCAACTTGGCCATTCCAATCATTGTCTTCACAGAAACAGCTGAAGTGAGAAAAACAGAAATAAGGTAAATAGATTTAAGTGTATATTTTAACAAGGTGTCAAGCTCGTGCTAACATGTTGTGCATTTTCTATACCGAAAAATACTGGATAGTCTTTAAGAAATGCTTAGAGCTTCTTATTTCCTTCACCAACATAGTCAGAGGCACTGATACCATGAAAATAGCTCCTCCTTTTCTCTCCAGGCAGGATTCAAGTTAATATGTCAGTTGCTTTCTTTTCATGGGAATTCACAGGCAAGTCATATTTGTGACTTTTTGTCACATTTGGAAGCCTTCCTTTATCACTTAGTTATTGTATTAATGTATTTATTTATTTATATTTACAAGCAGTTTACACACCAAGTAATAAGCAGTTTACACACCAAGTAATAGCAAAAATTCAATGCCAGTACAAAGAATTACAACTATACAATACAATTAAACATAAATTAAATTAAAACAATACATCCATAAGCAATAAAACAATCATTGAAACAATAAAACAGTCTCATCATGTATTTCTTGGTAATATGAAATGTGTTACAACAAGAAGTTTTGGCTACAAATTGGTTTTACATTCTTGTTGTGTTACAGAAATGGAATATCATTTACCATCTGGGATAGATGGACTGTTTATGGGAAAGAAGATTTCACGTTGTTGGATTTCATCAATGCTGTCAAAGTAAGACATTTCACCTCTACTACAGACAAAGTTGGGGAACATACTATTGCAGTGTCTTGTTCTCATTTCTTCTAATTAGTTCATTTTGTGTATAGAACAACTCAAAATAATTGTATGTTTGTGTGTTACAGGAAAAATATGGAATTGAGCCCACAATGGTGGTGCAAGGAGTTAAAATGCTCTATGTGCCTGTAATGCCAGGTCATGTTAAAAGATTAAAGTTGACGTGAGTATTTACTAGATATTAAGGTGGCACAGTCTAGGTCAGAATTCTGTTATATAAGTTGGATTGTTTAAAATTTGAGAATGGTGTGCAAAGTGCTAGATCATAAGTAACAAGTTTCTTATGAGAACCTTTTTGATGCATGACACTTATCACTGAAGATCAGCTCTTAAATGGGGGAGATCTTTCTGTTGACCTGTTTAGTGTTGCTTTTATGGCAGGAGATAAAAAGGGGCCCAAATGACACTGAATTAGGGATCATTTAAAATTGTTTTCTCTTGTTTTGCTAGTCGGGTCTTGCATTATTGCTGGCCCTAGTCACTTCTGCAGATATTCAAATAAATTCAGACTAACGAAACACAGAGAAATTTCAAAATTCATATGATGATTTAAAACAGCAGCAAGTCCGGTCTGGAAAATTAGTTCCTAGCTATCTCTAACTTTTTCCTGATAGAATTGATCTACCTAAAGGGTTATAAATGCCTTCCCTTGATTAGAAGGCTGGTGTATTTAGTCCTTTAACATTAATTAATATATTTAAATGTTGATTTAATTGATAATTGCCATAGTTGCTTATAATGATTTGTTTGATTCCATAGTGATTGTGCTGTTGTTGTTTGTTTAAGTGACTTGTGTTTGTTCCTAGTCCTTAGGGAAACTTGGTTCTTTTTATGTATTTTCTGTTGTTTCATTTTTCAATCCTGTTTTGTAGGATGCAAAAGCTTGTGAAACCAGCAGCAAATAAGAAATATGTGGACCTGACAGTGTCCTTTGCTCCAGAAACGGATGGTGATGAAGACTTGCCAGGGCCACCTGTTAGATACTATTTTGCCCATGAAGATAACTGATGCATTGTACTGTTCCATGTTGTAGCAGGACCACCCACAAAAGGAGTGCAGCACCTTCCTTAAAAATGGTACTATATACTTGGCAAAGCCTTAATTCAGAAACAAATAATGGAAGTCCTTTCTGTGGAGCTCTGTAGCAAATTGGATTTGCCGTTTACCTATCTGTAGTATTTTTGTAGTTACCCAGATCTAAGGGGGACTTGTTATTTGCTGGAACGTATGGGTCTTTTTGAAGAAAACACATTTCTCTCAACCTCTGCAGGAAAGACCAGAATAGGAAACACACAATCTGCATTGCAGGAACAAATCATTAAATGAGGTGGCAAAAAAAGAAAAGATATAAAGAAACTGCCAATTACACCACCATCAAACGTACACCATCCTCAGACTTCAGTGCTAAGTCCAGAGACAGCATCCTGATGATGATCCATTGCAATAAAATGATTTATCATTGTTTTTGTTCTCTTCCGGAGCATATTAACACATGAGGCATGAAAATGATGTTGTGGAAAGATTTACAGTGGAACAAAGCTGAGCTTTCTGAAGTTCTGGCTTTTCCCCCCACTGATAAACAACCCCCTCCCTTTTCTGCCTATGCCAGAAGCAACACAGCATGAAGGAATACAAATTCTCATGTAACCATGTTTTTAAATGATGCTTTTCCATGCTGATCTAGAGAAGATGAGTAATTGTTCTTGTGTATGAAGAGAATAGCTAAGACAGGCATGGGCAAACATCGGCCTTCCAGGTGTTTTGGACATGGCAGCTGTTAGGAATTGTGGGAGTTGAAGTCCAAAACACCTGGAGGGCCGATTTGCCCATTCCTAATACATTTGTCTGAAGTAAACATTTTAGTAGATGGACATCACACCTGCCACATCCTTCAGGAAACACTGGAATTTGTAATGTCTGATGTATAGCCATGGGCCTATAATACTCACAAATGGCCAACTTAGCCACTTGGTGGAAGCACTATGTACTTGTAAACTTTAATCAGCCCTAATTGGATAAAATGAATGGGATGTGATTTTATTTTCGCTGCAGAATGGTTAGGTGGGTAACGTTGGACATTAAATTGGCATGAAAAATTAACCTCATAAACTTCATCTCTGAAATGAACTGCTATGAGGCAATTTTCTGTATTGGAAGAGGAAAGTAGCTGAGAAACTATAAAGTTCAGAGAATGGTCCCTTGCTCACATTCATTCTCATGTAAAAACTGGACATTTGCTATATACCATTCTTATAGGGAGAATTGGATTTAGACACCTACATTTAAATAGTCCTTGTACTGAGAGGGGAAGGAAAGAAATTTAAGCTATAGGCATTTGTAGAAAACAGTACAATACAAAGGTTTTTTTTCCTTTGGTTGCTCTCTAATGTGTCTAGCCCTGGATGAATGAGTTGTTGTCTTGCCACCCAACCCCTTTTTCTAAGAGAGAAAATCAAGTCTGCTTCCAACATCATTATCTTTAGGGGCCGAAGAAACACTCTGTATCTACAGTGTGCTGGACAGTTGTAAAATATTTTGTTTTGACAAAGGTGGTTAATATTTTCCCAAACGTTTGTGGTCATTTACAGATCATGACAAGATTATTTGTGTTTCCCTGTTTCTCTTGGCACCCAACCACCAAAGATGTATTGTTTTGTGAGCTGCAGTCCATCTCTTAAGTTATTCCAATATTTGGGACTAAATCTTGAAATGTAGTTACTGTTTGTAAACTGTATTATATTTTATTAAATACAGTTTGTTATAATTTAGTAGATTTTAAAACTGGCTGGTTAGTTTTGTATACCATTTTAAAAGAAAGAATTGCTTTAAGAGAGACATTGACATCCTCCCTTACGGCAACGTATTTCAAATGGCACTTTGATTGAGTTGGTTTTATCGTTTGTTCTAAATAGTTCTGGCTAAAGCAAACAACTATTACCACCAAATGGCTTGGGGACTGTAATAAAAAAAAGAATTGCTGTCTTGACCTTCCAGTGGGATACAATTAATTATTTATTTTTTACAACCTGATCATTATGACTTGTGCTAGCATTTCTTTTTTTTTCTCTTTATGACTACTAATCAGTGTTCAAAAGTAGCAACAAGACTGTCTTTGCATTTGCAAAACTGCATTTGATGTCATACATCAGTTGGCTTGAAACTGAAGAACCCTTTCCAGTGAGTCTTCCTCGCAGATCTTATAATACCAAAACACAAGAGGGCAGTCTCAACACAAAAGTCTCCCTACAGGTTGTGCACTTAGTTTATCTTGGGAATTATTCTGCTCACCCATGTAATTTCAAAGAGTGCTCTCAAGTCAAAGAAAAATATATACAAAGGTTGTATAAATGTCCACAGTTTGTGTTTATCTCTGAATTTCTTTCAGTACATTTTGAAGGACTGGTTTTTATTTGTGTACACAAATTATGATGTATAGCCTACAGTTATGAGAATGGCTTTTTGTCCTTTTCATATTAAATAATTTGAAAACAGCAGCAAAACGTGTGCAGCCTATCATTAGTTCACTGCAAGATGAAGCACATATATGTGAAAATTATTAATGTTTAATGCAGAGAGCGAGAACTATGAAGTTATGAAAGTTTATGAAATGACCATCTGGTGTTTAGCATTACAACTTTTATATAGTGACTAATATATATACCTAAATGGATCAGTGAAAGAAGAAAGCGCAAAAGCCGGGTTGCAGCTAAACGTCAAAAAAACCAAGATTATGGCAACAAGAATGATTGACAACTGGAAAATAGAGGGAGAAACCGTGGAGGCTGTGACAGACTTTGTATTTCTAGGTGCAAAGATTACTGCAGATGCAGACTGTAGCCAGGAAATCAGAAGACGCTTACTTCTTGGGAGGAGAGCAATGTCCAGTCTCGATAAAATAGTAAAGAGTAGAGACATCAGACTGGCAACAAAGATCCGCCTAGTCAAAGCCATGGTATTCCCTGTAGTAACCTACGGATGTGAGAGCTGGACCTTAGGGAAGGCTGAGCGAAGGAAGATCGATGCTTTTGAGCTGTGGTGTTGGAGGAAAGTGCTGAGAGTGCCTTGGACTGCGAGAAGATCCAACCAGTCCATCCTCCAGGAAATAAAGCCCGACTGCTCACTGGAGGGAAAGATACTAGAGACAAAGTTGAAGTACTTTGGCCACATCATGAGGAGACAGGAAAGCCTAGAGAAGACAATTATGCTGGGGAAAGTGTAAGGCAAAAGGAAGAGGGGCCGACCAAGGGCAAGATGGATGGATGGCATCCTTGAAGTGACTGGACTGACCTTGAGGGAGCTGGGGGTGGTAACGGCCGACAGGGAGCTCTGGCGTAGGCTGGTCCATGAGGTCACGAAGAGTCGGAGACGACTGAACGAATGAACAACAACAACAACAACAAATGGATCAGTAAACTAAATCGATCAGTACAACCAGAGATATGTCAGTATACCATCGGAAGATGGAACTCCCAGTTTGGAAGATGGTCAAAATGTTACTGGGGAGGAACAGAGGATAAGTTCAACTGGCCCTAGATGTGATGACACAGCTAGCTATTTTTAAATTATATTTTGATGTTGTTTATTGTTTATGATTTGACCTGTTTTGTTATGTCTTGTTGGGATTGAATGTTTGCCATTTTTTTTTTGTTGTTCACCGCCCTGAGTCCCTTGCCTCATGTGATGAAATCCTAAGACATAGCCCACCGTCTGAAGTAAGATGGGCTTTAGAAATCATAATCAACTCTCAAGTTTCATTATGAACAGTGACAATAAAGCATACTTACACTATAAATCTAGCAATTATCTCTTTCCTCACCATTCTGCATCCAGAAAACAGAGGAGAAAGAAAGTAACTAGGAACTTTAGTACCCTCACTAAATAAGGGAAGCTTTGGAATTCTTCAAAGTAAGCCGTGACAAATGAACTGATATAAAATCAATATAGAAGTTGTCAATTTAGGACTAGTGTTGTTATGCAAGGCACTGATTGGAAAGATCACAATAATTCAGAGTTAACAAATGTCAGCTGGCAATAAAAAGTTAATCCGTCTGTGGTTCTATTTGTGTAAAATATAATTATAAATAAATTGATTATTGAGTGGTGTGAACAATATTAAATACATGATAGAAGAGGTCTCTACTTACATATTTACAAAGACAGTATGAAACCATGTTAAGTACTATTTTTCTGTTACCAACAATGCAATAGACTGACAATTATAAGTAACAGTTATTTACAGTTATAGAGAAATAAATCTTGTAATGTTCCATAGGGTCTATTGAAAAACATGTGGCATAATGTAAAATAAACCATGTAAAGGTCACATTGGATCAGCCCACACACTGCCTTGCCAGATAAAGAAAATATGCCACGCAAATGAACAATAAAAAACACGAAGTTTCCTCTTCTTAATTCAGAACATATGTCTAAAATGATCAGTTGCATCAACTCACTAAATGTCCTTTCAGAGAGATCTAAAATTGTATTTTTGACCATATGAAAAGCCTTCTTTTCAGCAGAATCAAATCAGTCTGTCTCTGTTTCTCTTATCTAACATCTGCATAGTTCAAGCCTGTAAAGTGCAACAGTATCCAAAAGTTCCAGGCTCAGCCATCACCCCATGCATTGCCCAACCAATTATTTTGAGTTGACACTCACTCACCGATTGCTTGCATGCTTCAACAAAACATGCATAGGACTATAACTTGGGTTAATTATGGTACATCTTTGCAAGAAGTATTTGACTGCAAGCTGAATTACCGTAAGTTATCTTATACTGTACTTCAACAAAGATCCCTAGGGGAGTTCACATTTTGTCATTTGGGATTTGTAGTCGCTGGGATTTATAGTTCACTTACAATCAAAGAGCATTCTGGACTCCACCAACAATGGAATTGAACCAAACTTGACACACAGTTCTCCCATGACCAACAGAAAATCCTGGAAGGGTTTGGTGGGCATTGACCTTGAGTTTGGGAGTTGTAGTTCACCTACATCCAGAGATCACTGTGGACTCAAATGATGGATCTGGACCAAACTCTACACAAATACTCAATACGCCTAAATGTGAACACTGGTAGAGTTTGGGGGAAATAGAATATTGACATTCGGGAGTTGTAGTTGTGGGATTTATAGTTCACCTACAATCACAGAGCATTCTGAATCCGACCAACGATAGAATTGGGTCCAGGGAAGTCATGCTACCCCTCTTCCACTTTGGTTAGACCACACCTGGAATATTGTGTCCCATTCTGGGCACCACAATTCAAGAGAGATATTGACAAGCTTTGTATTTCTAGGTGCAAAGATTACTGCAGATGCAGACTGCGGCCAGGAAATCAGAAGACTTCTTGGGAGGAGAGCAATGTCCAGTCTCGATAAAATAGTAAAGAGTAGAGACATCACACTGGCAACAAAGATCCGCCTAGTCAAAGCCATGGTATTCCCTGTAGTCACCTACGGATGTGAGAGCCGGACCTTAGGGAAGGCTGAGCGAAGGAAGATCGATGCTTTTGAACTGTGGTGTTGGAGGAAAGTGCTGAGAGTGCCTTGGACCGCGAGAAGATCCAACCAGTCCATCCTCCAGGAAATAAAGCCCGGCTGCTCATTGGAGGGAAGGATACTAGAGACAAAGTTGAAGTACTTTGGCCACATCATGAGCAAAGCCTGGAGAAGACAATGATGCTGGGGAAAGTGGAAGGCAAAAGGAAGAGGTGCCGACCAAGGACAAGATGGGTGGATGGCATCCTTGAAGTGACTGGACTGATCTTGAAGGAGCTGGGGGTGGTGACGGCCGACAGGGAGCTCTGGCGTGGACTGGTCCATGAGGTCACGAAGAGTCGGAGATGACTGAACGAATGAACAACAACATTGACAAGCTGGAATGTGCCCAGAGGAGGACGATTAAAATGATCAAGGGTCTGGAGAACAAGCCCTATGAGGAGCGGCTTAAGGAGCTGGGCATGTTTAGCCTGAAGAAGAGAAGGCTGAGAGGAGATATGATAGCCATGTATAAATATGTGAGAGGAAGCCACAGGGAGGAGGGAGCAAGCTTGTTTTCTGCTTCCTTGGGGATTAGGACACAAAACAATGGCTTCAAACTTCAAGAAAGGAGATTCCATCTGAACATGAGGAAGAACTTCCTGACTGCGAGAGCCGTTCAGCAGTGGAACTCTCTGCCCCAGAGTGTGGTGGAGGCTCTTTCTTTGGAAGCTTTTAAACGGAGGCTGGATGGCCATCTGTCAGGGGTGATTTGAATACAATATTCCTGCTTCTTGGCAGGGGGTTGGACTGGATGGCCCATGAGGTCTCTTCCAACTCTTTGATTCTATGATTATTTTTAAAAATCAAACATTTATTGATAATAAGTCAGCATTTGCAAGACTTCTTAACAGGCTGGTTTTCCTTTTCATGAAGTACAGTTGAAGCATTTTCTGCAGAGTCCATTGTAAACCCTGAACATTGTTGTTAACAGATTTGTGGAAATGTCTAGGGAGTATTCAGAAATCTTTTACTGTTGCAATTTTTTGTGCTCTAAACAACATCATTTGACTCAGTTCTTGTGGGTTTTTTGGGCTATATGGCCATGTTCTAGAGGCATTTCTCCTGACGTTTCGCCTGCATCTATGGAAGCATCCTCAGAGGTGAGGACCTCACTACCTCTGAGGATGCTTGCCATAGATGCAGACGAAACGTCAGGAGAAATGCCTCTAGAACATGGCCATATAGCCCGAAAAAACCCACAAGAACTGAGTGATTCCAGCCATGAAGGCCTTCGACAATACATTGAACATCATTTGAGTTCGATATAATATGCAAATGCATTCAATGGTTCGTTATGATTTGGTTTTACTGGAATAATGGCCATCTGTCCGGGGTGCTTTGAATGCAATATTCCTGCTTCTTGGCAGGGGGTTGGACTGGATGGCCCATGAGGTCTCTTCCAACTCTTTGATTCTATGTGCAGTGTGCATAGGAATTCATTCATGGTTTTTTTCAAATTTTAATCTGGCCCTCCAACAGTTTGAGGGACTGTGACCTGGCCCTCTATTTAAACGTTTGAGGACTCCTGGTTTACACTGATCATAAAATGTAGCTTTCAAACTGATTTTTGAAAGCTGCAGCTTGCCTCAAACTGCAATAAATGGTCAGAACTGTAGATGAGGCCTAAGAGCTGGACTTTCGCCAAATGAACCCGCAAGCTGACATTCAACATGAGTCTACCATTATTGAGTCTATGGTAATCAGCCTTTCCTTCCGCCCGTCTTTAGCCGCGCGCACGCTCATCCGCGCGCGCATCTTTTTGTGACGGTAACAGAGACTTGGCCAATCAGCGGCCTTCTCTCCGGAGCGCGCGCGCGCTTGAGGCAGAGGTAAAGTTTTGAAATTATTTCCAGGGAGCGGCGTGACGAGAAGGCTGGTGTTTTGTCCTTTTGCGTCGGATGTGGATCAGAGGAATGCCGCAATGGTAACACCAAAGAGAAGGCGTTTCCCCGCCTTGACTTTAATAGATAACGAAAGCTGTCAAACGCCAGGGTACATTTATATTGTAGGAATTGTGGTTATTTTGGGATTGTTGTAGGTTTTTCGGGCTGTATGGCCATGTTCTAGAGGCATTCTCTCCTGACGTTTCGCCTGTATCTATGGCAAGCATCCTCAGAGGTAGTGAGGTCTGTTGGAAGTAGGAAAAAGGGTTTATATATCTGGAATGGCTGGGGTGGGGCAAAGAGCTCTTCTCTGCTGGAGCTAGGTGTGAATGTTTCAGCTGACCACCTTCATTAGCATTTGAAGGCCTGGCAGAGCCTGGGAAAATGTTCTGTTGAGAGGTGTTAAGATGTGCCTGGTTGTTTCCTCTCTGCTGTTTTGCTGTAGTAATTTTAGAGTTTTTTTAATACTGGTAGCCAGATTTTGTTCATTTTCATGGTTTCCTCCTTTCAGTTGAAATTGTCCACATGCTTGTGGATTTCAATGGCTTCTCTGTGTAGTCTGACATGGTGGTTGTTGGAATGGTCCAGCATTTCTGTGTTCTCAAATAATATGCTGTGTCCAGGTTGGTTCATCAGGTGTTCTGCCATGGCTGACTTCTCTGGTTGAAGTAGTCTGCAGTGCCTTTCATGTTCCTTGATTCGTGTTTGGGCAATGCTGCGTTTGGTGGTCCCCATGCAGACCTGTCCACAGCTGCATGGCACACGGCAGACTCCTGCAGAGGTGAGAGGATCCCTCTTGTCCTTTGCTGAACGTAGCATTTGTTGGATTTTCTTGGTGGGTTTGTAGATTGTTTGTATGTTGTGTTTCCTCATCAGCTTCCCTATGCGGTCAGTGGTTCCCTTGATGTATGGCAGGAACACTTTTCCTCTGGGTGGATCTTCATCTTGACTCTCGTGGCTTGTTCTTGGTCTTGCAGCTCTTCTGATGTCTGAGGTGGAGTATCCATTGGCCTGGAGAGCCCAGTTGAGGTGGTTCAGTTCATCTTGGAGGAGGTGGGATTTGCAGATTCTTTTTTTGCAGGGTCTGCCAAGGCTTTAATGATGCTTCTTTTTGACTTGGGTGATGGTTGGAGTTTTTATGTAGATATCTATCTGTGTGTGTGGGTTTTCTGTAGACGGTGTGACCCAATTGTTGATCTGGTTTGCGGATGACTAGGACATCTAGAAAAGGCAGTCTTCCTTCATTTTCTTTTTCCATTGTGAATTGGATTTTTGGGTGGATGTTGTTAAGATGGTCCAGGAACCTGCTGAGCTCTTCTTCTTCATGGCTCCAAATGGTGAAGGTGTCATCCACATATCTGAACCATATCGTGGGCTTTTTGGTTGCTGTCTCCAGGGCTTGTTTTTCAAAGTGTTCCATGTAGTGTTCCAAATGCTAATGAAGGTGGTCAGCTGAAACATTCACACCTAGCTTCAGCAGAGAGCTCTTTGCCCCACCCCAGTCATTCCACAGATATATAAACCCATTTTCCTATTTCCAACAGACCTCACTACCTCTGAGGATGCTTGCCATAGATGCAGGCGAAACGTCAGGAGAAATGCCTCTAGAACATGGCCCTATAGACCGAAAAAACCTACAAGAACCTAGTGATTCCAGCCATGAAAGCCTTCGACAATA
The DNA here is from genome assembly GCF_037176765.1 of Anolis sagrei. Lineage (NCBI taxonomy): Eukaryota > Metazoa > Chordata > Lepidosauria > Squamata > Anolidae > Anolis > Anolis sagrei. The sequence continues at coordinate 56,287,477 of NC_090026.1, forward strand.
TTTTGGGGTTGTTGTAGGTTTTTCGGGCTGTATGGCCATGGTCTAGAGGCATTTCTCCTGACGTTTCGCCTGCATCTATGGCAAGCATCCTCAGAGGTAGTGAGGTCTGTTGGAACTAGGAAAATGGGTTTATATATCTGTGGAATGACCAGGGTGAGACAAAGGACTCTTGTCTGCTGGAGCTAGGTGTGAATGTTTCAACTGACCACCTTGATTAGCATATAATGGCCTGACAGTGCCTCGAGCAAACTTTTGTTGAGAGGTGATATTATATCTCCTTGTTTGTTTCCTCTCTGTTGTTATATTATATTTATACTAGCTGTGCCCTGCCACGCGTTGCTGTGGCCTATAGTAAAACTTATCAAAGTTGAGGTAGATATCTGGACTATTATGAAAGAGAGGTCCCTACCTATTCCTTCCCCCTTTTCCTCCTCCTTTCTCTCCTTTCTTCCTTCTCTACCTCTTTCTTTCTTTCACTACTTGGTATCATCCTTCTCTCTTTCCTTCATTCCCTCCCCCTTTCTTCCTTTGCCTTTCTTCCCTCCCTGTTTGCTTCCTTCTTTCACTTTTTATTTCCTTTTATTTCACCACCATCATAACAATAACAATAATGCAATGCATTGCCTCTGGGACCTGACACCTCTCCCATTCCCCCTAAAAGGGTCTCATAGGAACAATAGCATAATAATAATAATAGAAATAACAACCTTTACCCGCCACGTGTTGCTGTGGCCAATCTTCCCTCTTTCTCTCCTTCTTTCCCTCCCTCCCTCCCTCCCTCCCTCCCTCCTTCCTTCCTTCCTTCCTTCCTTCCTTCCTTCCTTCCTTCCTTCCTTCCTTCCTTCCTTCCCATCTTTCCTTCTCCTCTTCTTTCTCTCTTTCCTTCCTTCCCCCTTTTTCTTTCTCTTCTGCTGTCTCTCTTTTCTTTCCTTCCATCTTTCCTTTTCTTTCCTTTTCTTCTTCCTCTAACTTTCCTTCCTTCCCCCTTTTTCTTTACCTCCCTTTCTCTTTCTTCCTTCTTTCCTTCCTTCCTGTCTTTCCTAGATTTTGACAGGGCGGGAAGGGGCGGGGTGGGGTTTGGAGGTGGCGTGAAGTAAAAGGAGGTAAGATTGGGGTGGGGGAGTGATGGAGCGTGGGGTTGCGTGTGTGTGTGCGGCGGCGGGGGGAGTGATGGAACCTGGGGTTGTGTGTGTGTGTGCGGCGGCGGGGGAAGTGGGGTTGCGTGTGTGTGCGGCGGTGGGGGGAGTGATGGAGCGTGGGGTTGCGTGTGTGTGTGCGGCGGCGGGGGGAGTGATGGAGCATGGGAATTTTGATTAAGTTTCGTTGGGGGATTTTTGAGTTTTGTTGTTTTGCCGTTTTGTGAGTGTGTTGCTGTGTTGTTTTTCATTTTGAGTAGGTATGTTTGTTTCTTGTGGGTTATGTTATGGGCACGGGGATTTTAGTTAAGTTTCGTTGGGGGATTTTTGAGTTTTGTTGTTTTGCCGTTTTGTGAGTGTGTTGTGTTGTTTTTCATTTTGAGTAGATATGTTTGTACCTTGTGGGTTGTGTTATGGGCACGGGGATTTTGGTTAAGTTTTGTTGGGGGATTTTTGAGTTTTGTTGTTTTGCCGTTTTTTGAGTGTGTTGTTGTGTTGTTTTTCATTTTGAGTAGATATGTTTGTATCTTGTGGGTTGTGTTATGGGCATGGGGATTTTGGTTAAGTTTCGTTGGGGGATTTTTGAGTTTTGTTGTTTTGCCGTTTTGTGAGTGTGTTGTTGTGTTGTTTTTCATTTTGAGTAGATATGTTTGTACCTTGTGGGTTGTGTTATGGGCATGGGAATTTTGGTTAAGTTTCGTTGGGGGGTTTTTGAGTTTTGTTTCCTCGTTGGATGCCCCTAACAAATTTATATATATAGATTTATCGTGTCATCCGCAACCAGAACATTGTATTACATTTCTAACAGAACAAAACAAACAGACAGATAAAAAAACAAAAAACACAAATTTTGAAAACTTGGTAGTTGATTAAATGTCCTTTGACCAGTAGCTGGCCACTTGGAGTGCTTCTGGTGTTGCTGCAAGAAGTTCCTCCATTGTGCATGTGGCAGGGCTCAGGTTGCATTGCAGCAGGTGGTGAGTGGTTTGCTCCTCTCCACACTCGCATGTCGAGGATTTCACTTTGTAGCCCCATTTCTGAAGGTTGGCTCTGCATCTCGTGGTGCCAGAGCGCAGTCTGTTCAGCGCCTTCCAAGTCGCCCAGTTTTCTGTGTGCCCAGGAGGGAGTCTCTCATTTGGTATCAGCCATTGGTTGAGGTGCTGGGTTTGAGCCTGCCACTTTTGAACTCTCTCGTTTTCTGAGGTGTCCCAGCGAGTGTCTCTGTAGATCTAAGAAAACTATTTCTTGATTTGAGTCGTTGACGTGCTGGCTGATACCCAAACAGGGGATGAGCTGGAGATGTCTCTGCCTTGGTCCTTTCACTATTGGCTGCCACTTCCCGGCGGATGTCAGGTGGTGCAATACCGGCTAAGCAGTGTAATTTCTCCAGTGGTGTAGGGCGCAGGCACCCTGTGATAATGCAGCATGTCTCATTAAGAGCCACATCCACTGTTTTAGTGTGGTGAGATGTGTTCCACACTGGCCATGTGTACTCAGCAGCAGAGTAGCATAGCGCAAGGGCAGATGTCTTCACTGTGTCTGGTTGTGATCCCCAGGTTGTGCCAGTCAGCTTTCGTATGATACTGTTTCTAGCACCCACTTTTTGTTTGATGTTCAGGCAGTGCTTCTTGTAGGTCAGAGAACGGTCCAGAGTGACTCCCAGGTATTTGGGTGCGCTGCAATGCTCCAGTGGGATTCCTTCCTCTGTTGTTGTGCTGTTATAATTTTAGAGTTTTTTAATACTGGTAGCCAGATTTTGTTCATTTTCATGGTTTCCTCCTTTCTGTTGAAATTGTCCACATGCTTATGATTATTTTTAATTGACTGCTTCCAGTGTGCAGTATACAGAGGCAGAAGGTAATTTATTTCAATAAATGTTTTAGTTTCCCTAGCTTTTGAAGAAGCATCGACATATTTTCTTTTCTTTTTCTCTCCACAGAGTCACTTCAGAAATTACAGAACAAGATACATCAACAAAGAAGGGTAAATGGTTTGTTTTTTTTTAAAAAACAACAACTCTGCACATTTGTTCGAATAATTAACCAAGGAAGTTAATGAAATAATAATAATTCAGTATTTATCCATAATAGCCAAGATTGTTGTACTGCAGTCAGTAATGTTAGATGGGCTAAATATAGGCTAGGAGGTTCTAGTTATTATTTTAAGAAGAAAAAGCATTGGTCAACCCTAAGGTTCAGCAGAATAGACCAACATAAACACACTGCTATGCATTTTTTGAAATTTACTGTATCTCTTCTCAAGCAGTCAAGACAAAGTGTGATAATTTGCCTGTGTGTGCAGACTTGCATCCATTCTGTATTGAAATAAAATGTTCAATCGGTGGGTTGTTGTAGGTTTTTTCGGGCTGTATGGCCATGGTCTAGAAGCATTCTCTCCTGATGTTTCGCCTGCATCTATGGCAAGCATCCTCAGAGGTAGTGAGGTCTGTTGGAACTAGGAAAAAGGGTTTATATATATTTGGAATGACCAGGGTGAGACAAAGGACTCTTGTCTGCTGGAGCTAGGTGTGAATGTTTCAACTGACCACCTTGATTTGCATACAATGGCCTGACTGTGCCTGGGGCAAACTTTTGTTGAGAGGTAATTAGATGTCCTTGTTTGTTTCCTCTCTGTTGTTGTGCTGTTGCAATTTTAGAGTTTTTGTTCATTTTCATGGTTTCCTCCTCTCTGTTGAAATTGTCCACATGCTTGTGTATTTCAAAATGTTCAATCGTTATAGTGAATGGGTAGGCAAGCTGATTGCCCTATACCAGGGGTAACAAGAGAGCGAATGAGTGAAGTTGAAAGTGGCCACGGTAGTTCATGCTCTGGTTACATCCCAAATAGACTACTGCAACGCTCTCTACGTGGGGCTGCCTTTGAAAACTTCTCGGAAGCTCCAATTAGTCCAGCGGTCGACAGCCAGGTTGTTAACTGGAACTGCGTACAGGGAGCGTACCACTCCTCTGTTGCACCAGCTCCACTGGCTGCCTATTAGCTTCCGGGCACAATTCAAAGTGCTGGTTTTAACCTTTAAAATCCTGAACGGTTTTGGCCCAGACTACCTGTCCGAACGTATCTCCTGCTATGAACCACCATGAAGCTTAAGATCATCAGGAGAGGCCCTGCTCTCAATCCCACCACTCTCACAAACGCGGTTGGTGGGGAGAGACAGGGCCTTCTCGGCAGTGGCCCCTCGTCTGGAACTCTCCCTAAGGACATCAAGTTGGCCACCTCCCTCCTGTCCTTTAGAAGACAACTGAAGACCTGGCTCTGGGGGCAGGCGTACGATTAGAGGCCAGCGGCAATAGGAAAAGGAAATTTGGATTTTGCGACATGGATTCTCTTGGCTTGGTTTTACTGGCACATTTATCTATTAATTTATTGTTAAATTATACTGATGATGTTGTATAATGTTTTAAAATAATTTTATTGTGAATTGTTATTTTTATGGTATTTATGCTGTTAGCATCCTCAGATGCTCATGTGAGTCCCCCTTGTGGGGAGAAGGGTGGGATATAAATATATGAAATAAATAAATAAATAAATATTGCTCTTATACCAAAGAAGAAGAAACTTCCAGACAGGCCCTATATCCCAGGATCTGATCCCAGGTTTTCTGTTTATCCCAGATTACCTGACAGCGCGGGCTCATATAATCCAGGGCCCTTCCACACAGTCCTATATCCCAGAATATCAAGGCAGAAAATCACACAATATCTGCTTTGAACTGGGTTATCTGAGTCCACACTCAGATAATGTGGGATTTCCTGCCTTGATATTCTGGCATATAGGGCTGTGTGGAAGGGCCCCAGTTTCTGTTTCTGTATAAAACAGAAAATCTGGGATCAGATCCTGGGATATAGGGCCTGTCTGGAAGGCCCCCTAAACAGTTGATTTGAGATACATTAGGTCCAGTCCTCAAGTATCTATGTTACAAATACAACTGTTCTTTTTAGACAGGGTATTTTGTTTGTGCTTGTTAAACATAAGAGTAGTGTATACTGTTTTTGTTACCCGTTATTCCAGTAAAACCAAATCATAACAAACCATTGAATGCATTAGTATATTATATTGAACTCAAATTCTGGCAAGGAAACTAGTCCAATGTGGGCTAGGCAAAACTACAGTGAGGTGGATCTGTAATTGGTTAAGTGGACGAACACAGAGAGTGCTCACTAATGCTTCCTCTTCATCTTGGAAAGAAGTGACAAGTGGAGTGTCACAGGGTTCCGTCCTGGGCCCGGTCCTGTTCAACATCTTTATTAATGACTTAGATTAAGGGCTAGAAGGCATGATCATCAAGTTTGCAGACGACACCAAATTGGGAGGGATAGCCAATAGTCCAGAGGACAGGAGCAGAATTCAAAACGATCTTGACAGATTAGAGAGATGGGCCAAAACTAACAAAATGAAGTTCAACAGTGACAAATGCAAGATACTCCACATTGGCAGAAAAAATGAAATGCAAAGATATAGAATGGGTGACGCCTGGCTCGAGAGCAGTACGTGTGAAAAAGATCTTGGAGTCCTCGTGGACAACAAGTTAAACATGAGCCAACAATGTGATGTGGCGGCAAAAAAAGCCAATGGGATTTTGGCCTGCATCAATAGGAGCATAGTGTCTAGATCTAGGGAAGTATAATGCTACCCCTCTATTCTGCTTTGGTTAGACCACATCTGGAATATTGTGTCCAATTCTGGGCACCACAATTCAAGAGAGATATTGACAAGCTGGAATGTGTCCAGAGGAGGGCGACTAAAATGATCAAGGGTCTGGAGAACAGGCCCTATGAGGAGCGGCTTAGGGAACTGGGCATGTTTAGCCTGAAGAAGAGAAGGCTGAGAGGAGATATGATAGCCATGTATAAATATGTGAGAGGAAGCCACAGGGAGGAGGGAGCAAGCTTGTTTTCTGATTCCTTGGAGACTAGGACGCGGAACAATGGCTTCAAACTACAAGAGAGGAGATTCCATCTGAACATTAGGAAGAACTTCCTGACTGTGAGAGCCGTTCAGCAGTGGAACTCTCTGCCCCGGAGTGTGGTGGAGGCTCCTTCTTTGGAAGCTTTTAAGCAGAGGCTGGATGACCATTTGTCAGGGGTGATTTGAATGCAATATTCCTGCTTCTTGGCAGGGGGTTGGACTGGATGGCCCATGAGGTCTCTTCCAACTCTTTGATTCTATGATTCTATGATGTTGTTTAGAGCACAAAAAATTGCAACAGTAAAAGGTTTCTGAATACTCCCTAGACATTTCCACAAATTTGTTAACAATGTGCAGGGTTTACAATGGACTCTGCAGAAAATGCTTCAACTGTATTCATGAAAAGGAAAATCAGCCTGTTAAGAAGCCTTGCAAATGCTGATTTATTATCAATAATTTTTTGATTTTTAAAAATACTATCTTACATGCCTATATACCTAGAGTCATGTAAAAATTTCTTGGGTGGAAAGGGCTCATATATGTGGAAAAAGTTTAAGAAGCCTTGGTTTAGTGTCTTGGGAAATTTTCTGGAGCATTGTATTTCTATTTTTTTCTGGAAAATCCATGTCTTTCCACCCTTTCTTTGATTGCAAGCGTTTTGGGACTAGCATAAATACGTAGAGCTACATGAACATTTTTGAGAGAAATGTTATTTGCTTATCAGTTTTATGATCTCATTTGATTTCATATCTGATACTGTCTTGTAGAATGCAACACACTAACACTGTATGGTAAAGTAATATTTATTGACTTACATGATTTCTAGGCAATGCCAAGAAGCATTTTTGAAAAGGGTGATTTTTTCCAACTCATTTTCTTCCTGCAGGCAACAGAAACCTATTGACATACCAGGAGATAAGGTGTTGAGTTATATACAAAGCTGCTTTGAAAGTAAGTTCCATATGATGTGACTAGTTTAAAAAACAGTGCAGTAAGTGAACTGGTTTCATAATGGCTGGGATGGGTAGCTGATAGCTATCATCATCTTTTTTAGCTAAGCAGCTATAACATTCAGCCTTACCACAGCTTTAGCAGCAACACGGTATCATTTCTAGATCAGTTGGTTCTTAAACTTTGTTTAACTCATCTTGTAGCTGTCACCTCTTTGCTTCTGTCAGTGGATTGCATGTGCAATCTTCTGTAAAACAAGATGCATGGAAGTCAAATAGATTTTTCTACATAAAACTGCACATGCATCTTGTTTCCAGGACATTTTGGAGAATTCTGACATTCTGACCACTGACAGCTTAGCAAGTGTGATTGAAGTAATGATATGTAGCAGAGGGCGTGCAGGCCACATACACTTCCGTATACATATTTTTCTGTCATTCAGCCCTCTCGCAGTGGAGAAAAGGGATGAAAATTAGGAATGGCAATGCTTCAAGGCTGGAAGAAGCACTTCCTTACCATTTTGTAAAACGAATATGGGACAGAGATTGAAACCAGAAATAGAGTGGGTTGGAGATGATAACAGTGTTTCCATGAGGAAGTGGGAATGGGATTGAAGATGCATAGCCCAGACTTAGACAATATTTTTAACTTAGAATATTTATATCATTTCTATCTAAAATTGCAGCTTTACCACTTAATAATGCATCGTACTTACTTTTTAGATTGTGCCAAGAAATTTGCAGTACATTCTCCTGCTGTATCATGTTCATCGTCCTCCACACTTGAGCAGGATCAGGATGAATTTCCACTTGAAAGCAAAGAGGTAAATCACTGTATTTACTTGAATCTAATGCTCACCCTATTTTGGCTACATTATTTTTCCATAATTAGAGTGTGCATTAGATTAGCATCATATGGGAATCTTAGTGCTGAGCCAAAAAAGGGGGGTGGGGGAAGTTACTGGAGTATTTGGAGCTCCTATTTGAGGGATGTCATCTCTAACTTAATTGCCATGGCTCAGTGCTATGCAGTCCTGGGAATTGTAATTTGGTGAGGCATTAGCATTCTTTGGCAGCCCCCATGATCCTGGACTACAGCCCCCATGGCCCCTTAGAATTGAGCCAGGGCAGTTAAAGTCGATTCATTCAGCAGCATAGTTACAGCTCAAGGTTTTCTTTCCCATTGCTAAAAGCTTTGGTGTTCTAACACTTCCATTTTACAAAAAGGATTTATAAGCATTCAGTGACTGTAATGCACACGTTTTTTGGGCAAATTACCAGTTGTGCACTTTTTGCTTCTTCATATTACATATGCCAGCGAGTCCTTTTTTTCCCCCAGAGTTTTGAAAATTGAGGTATGCATTAGATTTGGTGACACATTAGACTTGTGTACTTTCACTACAGACCCTGAGGAGGAAAACATTTCCAAAGGCCATGATAGTGATGTCAAATAAACTCCTTTGTAGTTATAAGACCTGATTTGACACTTGTTTTTTTGTTGTTGAGGAGTTGGAATAGCCCCATGAGCACCGTGGCAACCATAAAGTCCTATGTTGCCTTGTGGCAAGGTAGTCTCTTTTCAAAATGGCATTCATAATCTTTTGGAGAACATCTTTAGGAAACCATAACTTTTTTAAAGAAAAGCATGACCTTTCAGAAAAGAGCCAAAAATCCTTTAGACTAGAATCTTCTCTTGTGGTATACAGCCAGATAAAGTTATGCAAGGCAATGGTTTCAGTTGTTAGACTGAATAACCTGTTATCTCTGTGTTCCGTCTCCCAGACGCCCTGATTTGCCTTACTTTATAGTTGCTTGAGGTTGCTTCCTCTTGCATTTTCTCCCAGGGCTGCTGCAGCTTTGCAAGAGTCCTAAAGGTTAATAGTATCAGAGTCTGCAGGCCTCTTTGCAACTATTCGCTTAGAGAGCAGCTCTTTGAGTTTAGGGACCGCCTTTTCTCCCAGGGAAAGATCTCCATTTTAGATTCTCCCCTGCCTTTTCAGTTTGAGGAAAGATTTCAGACGTGCTGATGGCTAAGCAGTTAGCTCTGGGAAAACCATTGCAAAAACTAAATTGAGTAAACTATATTAAGCTATAGATAGCATATTATACATTATAGATAAGTATTAAGCTATATTGAGTTAATATAGATAGTATATTGTATATTGAGCTGTATTGAGATATTATAGACAGATAAGCTTAATTGGGAAGGTTGAGTTATATAGTTATAGAGAGAGAGTCTTGACTGCTTTGTCTCTAGAACTAACCTTAAGTTATAGATAGGGAAAAAACCTGCTTTTTTCTAAACCACAACAGCTTAAGGTTAGGGTGTAAAGATTCCAGGATCTTATCTGCCACCTGGAGAAAGGGTTACCTCTGTAACTAAAGAAAGGAAAGAATATTTTTGTAGCTTCATCTGTTGACTGTTTGTTTGCAACTGTGATGAACTGTGCCAAGTCTTCAAGGACTTTGAATAAATAAATATTCTTTTTTATGTTTAAACCAGTAATAGTCTCAGTTGCTGAGTATCTCAAGCTTCTCAATATAGACACTAGCGGTTCGCTCAGGCATAGAGAGAAGCACGTTGCAGTTTTATTTTTTATATCGTCTGGGCGGACGGCACACTCTGATCTGTTAGGAAAACGGAGATTTTGCCAGTGCAAAAAAAAAGCAGTGCTTAAGTGTTTTTCAGTGGCCAAAATATACTCTCCCATAAAACAACATGTTTTGTATCATGCACTCAAGAGACTTTGATAAAAAAATAACATATTTGGTTTACTCATAACCTTCATGTGTTCAGCATACACAGATACAAAACTTTCAGTTTCTGATATGTCTGAGATAATTCTCTATGCCATGTGGCCAGGACATCTCTTATAGCAAAGCAGCAAGCAAGTGTATGATCTGAGGTCTAAAGTAGTCTGCAGTCTATCTGCTATAGTGATCATGTGATCTGCAGCCCCTTTTATAACTTATCAGGAACCATAGAGTAAAGGAAGCTGCAAATCAGAACATATATACAAACAGGAAGCAACAGGATAATAGATAAACATTTCTAGAGAAGGTTGTCATTTCCAACATTTTCCAAATATTGACATGTGTGCATTTTCTTTTACCCTGAAATTGCTCTCTATAAGAAAACAATATTGCATGGATCATTGCTTAGTGTGAATAGAATGCCACATTTCATTCAATTGTGAAAAACTCAAAAGGTTTTGTGTTCCAAGTTTTTTTATTGTTTCTTGCCAACACTTTTCCTTTTTTTTCTTTCTGCTGCATCATTTCATTGCTAGAAAGAGCAACCAGAGCCAGAAATGTGTGTGCCAAATGAATGCAATGCTGTCCCTTGTTTACCATCACCAAATAATAAAGACAAATGTCCTGGTAAGTGGTACTATTTTTGAACTCTTAGTTACTTCTATGTGCATCATAAATGTCACTTTCTCTAAATGTAATATTACTAGTACTTTCTTAAGTACAAAAGAGGAAGTGAGCCTGGGTCCCAGCAAGCCACCAGCAAACGCGACACATTCCAGCCTTGCACCAAGGATTCCATTATGGCTCCGCCCCAAGCTCTGATAAAGAGACCCTAACAGTGGTGCAAAGTAGGTTTCCCGATTGGAGGAGGAATGGCAGGGAGAAATGGTGGCAGAGCTGCCTAGTTTCACCCCTCTAGCCCTAAAACTTGGGGGAAGTTCTCCTTCCTTCCTCCTCTCTCTTAGTCCTTCCTTCTTACCTTCCTTCTTTCGCTCTCCTTCTTTTCCTCCCTTCCTCTCACCTCTCTTTTTCAGAGGTGTTGTGTATAAGATTCCCTCTTCATTTACCTGTGAATTTCAATTTCTCTTCATGTCTCCTATTTTTAGATATATTTTTAAAGCATTGGCCACCTTACCATAGAATTGAAGGTACACTCTGGGCATCTTAACTAAAGGCACTGAGCTCTCCAGAGTTTGACGCTTCAGAGATCCTTGTGCTGCTTTCTCAGAAGTTGCATTCAGGGCAGACAGGATTTTAACCTCAGTTGCCATTTTCTACCTTTCACTCAAGCTGGGTTTTCCTTCCTCTTTAAAACAGTCTTCTTCCTTCTGATAGTCTGCATTTTATTTTATTTTAGTTATATTTTAAACTTTTGCATAATGTAAAAAATATATAGCTGTATCTATTTTATCTCCTGTAAACCTAGAATCCCAGACAGGGAGAAAGTATGAACAATAATTAACAATTTTTAATTAATTAATAATTAATCGTTCTTATTGGCATCCTTTCAGTTCCATTCTGCATTTCTGTAGGGTCCATTTGTTTGAGGTGGTCTCTGCCCCAGAGTTGCAAGTTTCAGAGGAGCCGCACTTTTTCCGCCGTAATAGTGATTTAATCAGAGTTGGACAGTCTTATCTTAAATTGCAGTTTTATGTAAATATTCAAAAACATTTAGCCTCCTGACGCCTAAGTTATGCAATTTTATTGGTATCCATTTTTATTTTGAAATTTACCAGTAGCTGCTGCATTTCCCACCCTTGGCTCAATCAATATGTTTTCTCAGTTTTTGTGGTAAAATTAGGACCCTTGGCTTATATTCGGGTCAGCTTATACTCAAGAATATACGGTAATTTCTATGTCTGAAGAAGTGATGATGCTATTCTGTTTATTTTTCCCCATAAAAAAACAGACGAGAATGCACCAGAAGATGATGAAGAATCAAGTATTCGGGATTTTCAAGAGGATTATATTGATGTCTTGTCCTTAGGATCACCTGTTCTCTTACAGGTTGATGAAAAATGTGAAAAAATGTAAGTGATTTCTGTGCAAAATTAATATTCTATCACATGTTTCTTTTCATGGGGACTCAGGCCGGCTTCCAACATGGTAATAGGCAAACATTCAGTGCCTATATATAGATCTTTATTTATTTATTTATTACATTTATATGCCACCTTTCTCACCCCGAAGGGGACTCAGAACAGCCTACAAGGTATATATAACATACAATATATTATATTATTAGCATAGTACAATATCAGCATTAAACATTGCTATATTGCACCATACCACTATATCATGATATTATTAGTAATATTGCATGTAATATAAATATATAATTATAATATATTATTATTATATTGCATTACATTATATTATAGATATTATATGTATATACAATATATTATATTATATTATTAGAATAGCACAGGAGACAAGGTGGAACCGTCCTCTGGCCCTCTCTCCTAATGTCTATATATATTTCTGTGTGCATTTCCCTCCTGTAATATTATTTCCTCTCTGCAGCAACATTTTCTCAAACTATCAGCATTTTCCTGCAAGCAAAGGCCCTCTGCAGAAGCAGGCCAATATGGCAGTAAATCAGGACATATGGGCATTGAGAGCATCCCTGAAATACTTTTTAAAAACTATGTCTCCTTCAAAACCAGTACTTAACATATGCCAATGACCCACTGTATTAATTGCTTTTGTAGAACCCTGTGTTTGTTTGTTTTTTTAATGTGCTTATTTCTCATCTATTTATTTCTGAAACTTGGTCATCTTGGTCATGGCTTGCTTGTGCACTTCACCCAGACAAGTGAATTCAGTAGTTTTTATTGAAATGTTGAGATTTGTTGTCTTTTTTACTTGTTGCTCCTTCCTTAACAAACATGGTTTGCTAAGAATGAAATCTACAATTTATATAGTGCTCATTTGCTAATCCATATTTTAGTGACCTGCTATTTCTGCTATAGGGACTTTCCATTCTTTGCAAAAGTCTACATTCCAACCGTTTTATTTATCTTTTATTTATTTTTATTAATCTTTTATTTATTTTTCCCCCATATAGGTTTTGTTCCCATGAAGATCTATTTACTTGTAGTGTTGAGCACAACAGAGATGTTGCACAATCTGAAATGTGCCCTGCAAGCAAAGAAACAAAGGAGCTTCTCCCTGACGAAACAAAATGTTCAGCTGCATCTTCCAATCCAAACAGAAGGCCTGAGTCCCAAGCAGCATTAGAAGCTGTGACAACTTCTTTTACACACAGGTACAGACATAGATAATAGAAGTACAGTATTGATATTTAAAAAACAATTTTGTATAAGGTATTTGAACATTTGCAGCACAGCAATCAAATTACTAGTGTGACATTTATAGTGACTGGAAGGTTAAGTGGAAATTGTGAGCAGTTGCTAGAAGAGAAAGAAAGCACTCTGGGAACTGTCCCAACTTAAGTCCCATTCCTTTATTCCATGGAAGGTACAAAAGCAGGGTAATCAGTATGGGACAGAGGGCCTATAATTACAGATTTCCTTCTAAATTCAAAAATTTGCTTTGAATGCATTTTTCCTGCTTCTTGGCAGGGGGCTGGACTGGATGGCTCATGAGGTCTCTTCCAACTCTATGATTCTATAACACTGTTCAACGGAGAAAAAGTTGCGGGTCTGAAAATAGTTGTTCTTTTATGATTTTGGGGTGCTGAAAACAAAAATGACATTTAAAATGTATATTGGCTCTAGTTTTTATGATATAAGCAATCACGTGATCACGTATGGTTGAAAAAATGCATGTTGCGACTTATACTATGGAAGATTCTGAACCCGCTTTGGGCATTAAATTGTTGCTGGTTGTAAGCCGTCCTGAGTCCCCCTTTGGGGGTTGAGAAGGACGGGTACAAATGTTTGAAATAAAGAAATAAATAAACAGCTGGGGTCATTAAATAATTGAAAAAGGATATCTTTGTTTCTTTCTAAGTTTATATCAATAATTCCCAATAGGAAATACTTGGGTTTCATTTGTATTTTTAACTGTAAAATCTTCTGGATTGTTCCATGTATTTCTCGCCAAAAGTATCTATTTCTCTTTCACATTTCCAGCACTTCACGTTCATATTTTATTGCATTTTGCTAGTTTACTTGGAGTATTCTCTAATGTATGCATATGTGTATTTCAATTTAAGATTGAAACCATTTTAACAGGACTAGATCCATTTTTGCTACTTTGTCATGTAAACTCTCAAATCACCCCTTCTGGTCTGCTCCATTATTCTCCTTTAAAACCAGGACTGAAAGCGTGTCAGAAAAATCACAGGCATTTTCAGCTGTGTGATGCTGTTTGAGACAACAGGGGGCAATGTGTGATCAGGAAATGAACATTTCTTTCATTTCCAGCAGTATTAATCAAGAGAAAAGGTTCCTTTTTGTAGGTGTCATATTGCCTGTTCTTTCTTTACCAAAAAGATACGCAGTGCCTTTACAAAATGCTTTGAATGTAATGCAAGAGTAAAGTCAACTCAACTTTATTTGTATCCTGTCCCATCTGCCCTTGAGGACTCAGGGCAGCTAACAACATGGATGGCAGCCATTCAATGCCACACACAAATACACAAAAATAAATACATAATAAAGTAAAGCAAATACAACAATTTATCATAACTTGGATAGAATAGCAATAAATGAAACACAATTATAAATGTATAAAGAGTAGAAACGTTTTGTGTGAATGTGCCCATGAGTTATGTATTAGAGCCCATGAGCATGCATTAGAGAATATCCCAAGTAAACTAGCAAAATGCAATAAAAATATGAATGTGAAGTGCTGGAAATGTGAAAGAGAAATAGATACTTTTAGTGAGTTATCTTTGGGAATTTGAGTTGGAGTTATCCACCCAGAGGCCTGCCTGTTTGAAATATAGCTGCATTTAATGGCCTGACAGGTTTCCTAAAGGACCCCCAACAACAAGACTAGTATTTTGTTTGGATATTCTACATAGATACTATTTCTTGTACAGTTATGTTTGGGCGTACAAGATTGGCACTTTCCTGTGTTGCAATGCATGACCATGAAATACAGATGGTTACTTGTGTATAACTGATGTTCATTTAAATGGACACACAGCCATTTACTTTCCATACTTTGAGCATACTGTGTCTATAGTAGGTTCTATAAATGTGCTTGGTGTGGGCATGGAATTTTGTATCTCTTTCTCACATTCCAATTTGAAGAAGCTGATTAAGCTAAATGTTTGTAAATCCCTGAAATCTTGTGTTATATCTTTCTGGTCAGTGGTGGGTGGAAAATGCCCTTAACATTTTTTCTAAAGCATTTTTCATTTGTACATGTGGCCCGCTCATTGTTTTGTGTCTTGAATGGTTTTATTTTATTGTATATTGGTTGTAATATTCTTATAGTGTATGTTTTATGTAATTAATTATGTTGTTGTTTATGTTCTGATTTTATTTTGTTGCTGTGTTGTTGGGCTTGGTCCCATGTAAGCCGCCCCGAGTCCCCGCAGGGGAGATGGTGGCGCGGTACAAATAAAGTTTATCATCATCATCATTATTATTATTAGCAAATTTATTAGAATTTCATTGTCGCTATCAAGTCATTTGTTTCATGGCCCCTTAAATAGATTAATAACTGTTAGTGTGTTTTCTAAGAGCAGATCAAATCGTTATAGCTAAAGTCCTAGTGTTTGAAACATTGCTCAGAATGGGATGGGAACATTTTGGAACCCAGTGAGCAAAACCTGCCAGTTTTTATTGCCTCAGAAAGCAGTCAGATGTTGGCTTACTGTCATTTACCTTTTGTTGCCTTTGAAATGAGGCTTCTTATGATATCAGGGTGTCATGATTAAGTCCAAGGGCTGCTTGATTTCCATCCCTGGCCTAGAATAATGCAATATAGAAATGATTATTGATTCTCTAAAAAAATACGTTGGAATAATTTCAGAATAGTAGTACCTCTGAAACTACATTTCAGGACTTTATTTTCTCTTAACCCTTTGGAACTAACATAGGAAATCACTTTCTCTTTCTAGAAATGCAGCTAATATAGATCCAGAAGATGACTGTGAGTTTTTGATAGAGGAGTCATTTGGGATGTTTTCTAGTTCTTGGATTTCAGCATCTCAAAAGAAACAAAAGCCACAAAGAAAGAATGTAATATCTGCACCATCTAAATCAAAAAAAGAAGCCAACAAGCCTAGGGTGAGAAAAAAATATAAAAAAACTTCAGAAAAGCCTGTCCCACCAAGCCTCGTAAATCAAACCAAGTTAAAGTCAACAAATGTTGCTGAAACCACTGTTGATGGGTTGAAAAATGTTTCAAGAACTCATGAAATTATGTCTTTAATAGATGACCAGCCATCGCTGGTTTTAAATACCTTCCAAGTAGGACGACGGAAAATACATTCCAAAAATATGGCGTCAGCAGAAATAAGTAATACAACTCCTGCAGATATAAATCAGACAGAGGACCATGTAGCCTTATTGGAAGAGAATGTCAGTGCTTCAGTACAGTCACAACCTGTTTTAAGGACAGAAGAATTATCATCTAATTGTAAGGAAACTGTGAAACACAAACACTCAAAAACCAAAACTTCAGTAGAAAGGCAGAATGAGGAGAACCAGGAGAAGACCCCCAACATCATGGGCATGGAGAATCATCAGCCCTTTGAGAATATAGGCACGTACTCTGACCGCTCAGGTTCTGTTTTGAGCCCCATTTTGTCTGTAAAAACTTCAGAACAAAAGTCATCCAATAAAAATTCACAACCTGTAGGATTAAAGTCACATAATAAAAAACGACTGAAAAAGAAAAACACTCCAAGAACTGCACAATCCAAAAAACAACCCCAAACTCAGCTGAGTGCTATTAAAGACTCTGTTATTAGACCCACTGGAAGGAAGAAGAAAGTACTGGTTTCAGATGAGAGCTCTGAAACTGAACATGAAGATGAACGCTGTGACAAAGGGGCTGAAAACTCTTATTCATATAAGCTAAGAAAAATAAATCGTTCAAGAGAGGCATCTCAAAAAAGAAGACAGGCTTCTTTAATAAGCTCTGAAGATAGTGATTGTGAAAGGGTATCTTACCATGAAGATTCCTTCTATCTGACAGAAGAAAGATTATATCCTTCTGAGAAGCGATCAAAAAGCACTACAGATTCATCACAGTGAGTTCTTTCTTCTTTTTAAAATAATTGTTTATTAGTTAGACTTTTTAAAATTTTGAAATCATCCATTCTGCAGTGAACAGTGAGCTGTTGAGTGTGAGTGTTCACTGCACTCATTTTGAACAACCCAGAATCCTGGATCAAATAGAGTTGCTTTGATGGTGTTTTGTTCTTTTCTGAGATGCAATGAGTCTTCCATGAAGCAAAGTAAGCTGTTGCAAGGTTTCAGATTGCATCAGAGCTTTTTGTCTCAGTTGCTTTGCATAAGGAGCAAAGAAAGATCATATTCAAAACAGATGGTTGGAGGAAACCTGTTTCTCCATTTCACTTAAAGACATTTTGCAGCAAACATTCTTTAAAGGTCATAAGCCAGTTTCCCCATGATGCTCACTGCTATAGAATTGTTGTTTTCAAAACTATCTAGCCTCATAGTATGTGTTTACAATGTTCCTCATGGAAGCAGTTGGACATTTTTGCCTGGCGTTTAACATCTTTATTCAGTTCAAAATCACCTAATTAGAGTTACACTTGCATTGACCTTGTTTATTTGGTTGTGTGTCCAGTTAAACCATTCAACAAAGAGCTATGTAACACGATCGGTGCATAGGATCTCAGCTATTGAGTAAAATCGAGCTATTGAGTAAAACAGACAAAACAAATGTTTTGAATATCAAAAACAATATGTACGAGGGGTATTTTTAAGTAAGGTCCATTTGAACATAAGTACACAATGAAAGTTTATTTCAAAAAAGTAAATTTATTTTCAGAAAGTACATACTTCACTCTATTTTTTGACATAGTTGCCAAGTTTGTTCAAACAGTTATCATACCTCTGAACCAATTTTAAAACACCTTCTTCATAAAAACTTGCTGCCTGCTCCGATAATCAAGAGTTCACTGTAATCAAAGAAGGGCGACCGGAGCGGTCCTCATCATGGACGTTGTCACCGCCATCTTTGAATTGTCGTACCCACTTACGCACTTTGCTTTCACTCATAACAGTATCACCGTACACTTCAAAAAACTGTCGATTAATTTCTGCAGCAGGCAGGTTCCTTGCTGACAAAAACCGTATCACTGAGCGAACCTCACATGCGGCGGGTGAGTTGATAGTCTTAAACATTTTTAAAGAACCGTACAGGTTAGCTACAGAGCGGAAACTGAGCACAGTTGTTCCCGAGGCATGCCGGTACACGACGCACGCGCTCGTTGCGTTATGCGCGCGAACTACTAGTGTCTACAACAAATCGGACCTTACTTAAAAAATACCCCTCGTATAACCCTAAAGGCAAGCATTTATACTGACAAGCTTTTGTGGCAAAGGGGGACTCATCCATGAAAGCTTAGACCCCTGGTTGGTTATACCATCACTTCCAGATGAATTAAAGTGCTGGGAGTGCTTTGGTCAGCTCTCCTGGAATACTGTGTCCCATTCTGGACACCACAATTTAAGACAGATATTGAGAAGCTGTAACATGTCCAGAGAAGGGCAACTAAAATAATCAAAGGTCTGGAGAACAAGCCCTATGAGGAGTGGCGTAAAGAGCTGGGCATGTTTAGCCTGCAGAAGAGAAGGTTGAGAGGAGACATGATAGCCATGTATAAATATTTGAAAGGCTGTCATAAGGAGAGGGAGTAGTCCTGT
Source organism: Anolis sagrei (assembly GCF_037176765.1). Classification (NCBI taxonomy): domain Eukaryota; kingdom Metazoa; phylum Chordata; class Lepidosauria; order Squamata; family Anolidae; genus Anolis; species Anolis sagrei. Next base: position 56,306,068 of record NC_090026.1, read on the forward strand.
TTTCTGCTGCCCTGGAGACTAGGTTTGAATTACAGGAAAGGCGATTCCACCTGAACATTAGGAAGAACTTCCTGACTATAAGAGCTGTTCAGCAGTGGAAATCTGCCTTGGAGTGTGGTGGAAGCTCCTTCCTTGGAGGTTTTTAAACAGAGGCTAGTTGGCCATCTGTCGGGGGTGCTTTGATTTTGTTTTTCCTGCATGGTTGGGGTTGGCCTGCCCATGTGTTCTCTTCCAACTCTATGATTCTATGAGACTTCTGAACACTAAATCTTAAGTTCCAGACTAGATCCTGCTTGTGCAGTGATAGGGAGGAATCACGTATTATCTGTCCCTCAAATGTGTGGCTGCTATCCATATTGCCCCAATGATCGCTTAGATATACTGATGATAGAACATTAAGTATTTCTAGCAAAGTCCTTAATTATTTCATTTCTTTTAGGTATTCTCCTATACCAGATGTAAATGCGAACAATACCAGGTATTTTTGTGTCTTTTTCATATAAAAATATTTGAACTAATGTTTTGCTGAAGTGTTTGCAACTTGAAAGCTGACAAATTTAATCTAGGTGAGAAAGCGACTGTGTGTCTATCCCTTCTTCCCTCTTGCTTCTGAGAGATGGAGTTCCCTAAACCTATTAAATGTGAGGTTTTATCTGATTTGCACACTGTCTACTGTCCATGGTTAAGCGGCTGACTAGGAAGAGGGTGAGAAAAGGGAAGGACAGACACATTTGCCCACCTACTGTAAAGGAAACCTGTTAGCTTGTACCACCAGGAGGTTTCCAGTAAAGTCCATCCAAGCCTATGATGGTGGTGGGGATGGGAGTGCTTTCCCCTAAGGATGGGGAGCACCCTCCTAAAAAAATAACAACGATAAAAGATTGGACTCCTGAGTTGGTGTTATGAGGCAACTGCTCTTTTCATCAAAACAGCTTTGGTGGCCTTCTTCGTTGTTGGATGTCCTATTAGTTAGGTTAAAGGATTGCTTCCACTCATCTCCATGCAGGAGACTAAACTTAAAAAGAGAATCAATAAATTGGCAAATGTATTTGCCTTTATGGCTCATGTCATTCAGAGCCATAAAGGCAAAAATTCAGTTTGTTTTTCTTCCAGGACTGTGCCAACCAATCTTGCTACCAGGGTTGAAAAATGGGAATGTGGACAACAAATCTAGGGCAAATCTGATTACCAATCCATATAAAGACACCACTTGGAGTTTGCTGTTTTGTAAGGATTTTAACCGATCTAACATGGACTTTGTTTTAGTGGCCCGCTTGTTGACAGGAAAAAATCTTCCAAGCACGAGGAGACTTTTGATAGCAAGGAATTAAATTCAGGTAAGATTTATCAATATTGCTCTGTGATCTTGTTAATGTATATCTGTATATCTGCATAGAGTTAGAAATACATAAGACTACTGTTGTGGTTTTTATATATTATGTACTTGCCTTTTGTAAGCCTAAATTATAGCCTAACATTCTGTTTCATGGGCAACCAGTTACATATTCACCTAACAAGAGTTTTGCCTAGTTCACATTTGACTAGTTTGTTTGCCAGAAGGTCATGAGGGATCTTATCGAAGGCCTTACTGAAACCAAGATATTTTACATCCACGGCATCCCCGGGATCCATCCAGCTTATTTATTTATTTTATTTATTTGCAACATTTATATGCCGCCCTTCTTACCCTGAATGGGACTCAAAGCGGCTTGCAAGATACATACACACACACACACACACACACATATATATACACACACACACAATACATTGTACCATGAGCACAGTAAAATATCAGCACTATACATCACTATATTGTATTATACAATTATATTTTAATATTATTAGTAATATTTCATGTAATATAAAATATTCTCTTCCTCTTCCCTATGACTTCCTCTCATGTATTTATACATGGCTATCATGTCTCCTCTCAGCCTTCTCTTCTGCAGGCTAAACATGCCCAGCTCTTTAAGCCGCTCCTCATAGGGCTTGTTCTCCAGACCTCTGATCATTTAGTCGTCCTCCTCTGGACACATTCCAGGTTGTCAATATATCTCTTCAATTGTGGTGCCCAGAATTGGACACAATATTCCAGGTGTGGTCTGACCAAGGCAGAATAGAGGGGTAGCATGACTTCCCTAGATCTAGACACTATGCTCCTATTGATGCAGGCCAAAATCCCATTGGCTTTTTTTTGCCATTATTATTATTATTATTATTATTATTATTATTACTACTACTACTACTACTACTACTACACACTAACATAACCTCTCAGCCCAAAATAGTCTTGTTTTTTCATATGTCTCAGGATGTAATTTTGCCAACCTTTCTCCAAAATTATCTTCCTCGGAGCGGTCACTGCTCCTTATTGGCTTTTATTTACGCAGGACATATCCAGGCTGTTTTAAAATACCGGGAGGATGCCAGTGGCCTCCCCATGTGTCCACAAGAGTTTTCTACCTGGACCGTCTCAACGATTCGTCTGACTTACCGTTGGCTGGCCACAATTTACCTAGGCAGGTTAAGGGACTAGATCTGTGGTGGCCCCCACTGCCTTTTCGAGGCGGGTTCTCTGGAAGATGTTTGTTGGGAGGCTGCTTAGTTTACTTCACTCTCCTTCAACACACACTGCAAGGTTAATGCCCTCTCTCATAAAGGTGCAGCCTCTGGCAGACCAGTCTTCTCTTCGGTGCCAGATGTCCACCAGCCAAAATAAAAGCTTGCTAGTCTACTATATATACAATTTCGTAGAGACCACAAAGAAGAATGGTTGATTACCTGAAACCATGTTTCTTCAAATGGTCGTACATCTCTGCTCATCCTCCCCACTGTCATCATGCCTCAGTCCTTCAAGCTGCTACTCACAGCAGGGGAACTGAGGCAGTAGCCCTTCCCACTAGCTATATACTCTGGGGAGAGTGGGCAGGGCTTCTACCAAAACATATCAAGCTTTCTAGAAGATTCCAAACTGACTGTGCAGGCACAGGAAATACCATATGTGCAAATTTCACAGATGACCACTCGACGAAACATGGTTACAGGGAAGCAGCCATTACTTTTCAACCAACATTACTTCTACCTTGTGTTAAGTAGCACTTCATAGCACTTCAGTCATGTATTTTAATGGATTTGTAACATTTTATTTAGACATATATCCCTTGTAATAACTCAAACATTTTGAAGCACTTTTTGTGATCTCTATTTTAGATGACTCTAGAGATTTCATAGACTCTCTGGATGGATTGACATCAAATACACTAAAGCGCAAATTAGGTAAGATTATTTATTGTCTAAAAAGAATGGCAACTTCCCTAATTAGATCGTATGCCCTGCATTCTCTCTACAACAGTGGTCCTCAACCTGTGGGACCCCAGGTGTTTTGGCCTAAAACTCCTAGAAATCCTATCCAGTATAGCAACAGTTGGGATTTCTGAGAGGTGAAGGCTCAAACATCTTGGGACCCACAGGTTGCGAACCACTGCTCTACAAGATGATCAAGTCAGGTAAAATATTTTATTTTCTTGAAATGTGATAAATATTGATAGTTCTTAAGTATTGCTTTCAAACTGATGCTAGTGAGTTCCATTTGGCAGTTCATCAAGAAGGCTAAGATCCAAATGTAGAAAATGGCAAAGCCTTTTGTGCATGTCTATAGGGTTTTTTTTACTCCTATCATGTCTCATATTAAAAACAATATTCTGAAGCAGTGTGTTCCTATCATGTTTCATATTAAAAACAATATTCTGAAACATTCTGTCTGATGTAGGGCATTGACATTTTTTTTTCTATGCCAGGAACATTTATGCCTATTGACTACAATTGTATGGTTTTTTTCCCCCTGGAAAGTCATCAGAGACCAGCAGCCAAAGGCTTGTGGACTGGCACTGGTTCACAGACTACTACTTTGGTTAGCATAGTTCTAAAAAAGAAGAGAACTGCTAATTTTTTCTCTCTCTGGTCTATTGTAAACCATTAATGAGGTAGACACGCCAGTCTCATGTCTGGCAGCAGACTCCAAGGCTATAATTGTCTGAACTTCCAGAACATTGGCTACACAACTTCTTCCCTCTTGAACATTTTTATTAGCTTTGTGATAGGAATGTGGCTTCTTCATGTTTAATCACAGTTCGGGATCCTTCAAAATGCACTCTTCTCTGCCAGCAGTTTCTCAAGTAGCAGGGCATGCTCCACTTTAGCACTACCAACACAATTGACAGAAATCAGGTGAAGAATTATAAAGGTGAAATATATGCCCATTCAGACCACCAAAACTCATTTTATGCAACATTACAACAATGCTTAAAAGATGAAAAAAAGTATATAAATAGAGTTTTAAATTACTCTGATCTTCAATTTCCTCCTTAATCATTGTCAAGAGTTGCAGAACTTATACTAGCTGAACTCTATAATAACCTAACAAATACAATACAATAAATCTTTCCAGGAACTGATGCCCCATAGTTGTTAGAATAGAGTACTGAGCACTCTTCAAGCCTCAGCTAGTACTTATTGCTCAGCATTCACATTTTATGGACAGATTAAATGGTAGGGACTGAATATACTGATCTGGGGGCCTTGGGGAAAGGAAGAGTTAAAAAGAAATTGGGTTGTGTTTCAACAGTATGTAGCTGTTGCTTTAAAGTTGGCGAAAAGGATCAAGTAGTTTTACAAAAAGCAAAGGACCAGAGTATTGTCAATTTCATCATCATCATCATCATTTGAAACACAGTAAGATTAATACACAGCAAACAAGATCACTGCTGGTTGTTGTATTGGATCACATGTCAAACACTTCCCAAGTGTCTAGGACTGTGTGACGTATCGCAAATAATGCGTGCAGATCCCAGTAGGGTGGCCTTTTGCAGCTGACAGATGGTAATTTTGTCAGTGCCAATTGTCTTTAAGTGCAGACAAAGGTTATTATTATTTTTATTATTATTATTGGAATAATTTTTACTCAGCTACAAAAGCCCTCAGAGTGGCTTACAAAATGTTTATTTGCCCTCAAACTTAAAATATTCATAAAATCAATAATTATTACATAAATATTACATAAGGCACAATGTTGCTGTATTTTTCTGGATGGCTCCCTCCCACTGAGCAGCCAGCAGAATTGCAGTTGCAGGGGGTGTTGAGGGCTCCGAAAAGCTGCTAGATGATATACAATGGAGCCGTGTCTTTTGTTGTTGTTGTTGTTGTTGTAATTTTGTTCTTCTGCTTCGGGTTTATTTTACTGAAATCCATTTTGTTTCTTATTCCTTAGTCTTGCCAACCAACACACCCAATGTTCGTCGGACTAAAAGATTGCGTATCAAACCATTGGAGTATTGGCGTGGAGAACGTGTGAAATATAAGACAAGGCCTTCAGGTGCAAACTTTTAGGCACATCACCTATTCAAATGCAGTGTAACTACATTTTGTCCCCATGTGTTTATTACCAGTAAGGTCGATGCAGTGAGAAAATGTATTTCTGCCATTGTATGGATCATTATATTGTTTATATTTCTCCTCCTTTTTTATATTTCTGAGGACTAGTTGCACTTATGCAATGGAAGCATGCAGCTGCTGGCTTAACTCAGTACTAGGAACCTGCTGGAGTAGCTAGCACTGCTAGTTACTCCAGCAGGTTCCTAGTATTGAGTTAAGCCAGTAGCCCCATGCTTCCATTGCTGCTTTGCAATACATTCCAGTAAGGGCACAGTGACACCATTTCCCCTGACTTTTTCTCTCTGTCAGTTTGTACATATGATTAGTTTGATTTTGTAACTGTGAAGAGACAAGAGGCACCTAGAGGCGTACAGTATATCCTACATGACATCTTAGAGAGATAACATTTGTCATCAATGTATAAGCTGCTAAGAACAGATATGTTGCAGGTCGCATTGCTATTCCATTTGTTCCTTGTTCCCTTGAATCACACAATGTAATGGAAATTGTTATTATATAGCAATAATTCCTTAATTTTTCCTTTGTTTCAGGAGGCCTTGTCATTAATGGGATAATATCACCTGAACAAACAGAACTCAGAAAACCTAAAAAAAACACAAACCCTGTTGTGGAATTGGGTATGTCAGCACTACAGTATATATGTGTGTTTTAGGGCAAGTTGCAGGAATCAGAATACAATGTATTGTTGAAAGCTTTCATGGCTGGAATCACTGGGTTGTAAGTTTTTCAGGCTGTATGGCCATGTTCCAGAAGCATTCTCTCCTGACGTTTTGCCTGCATCTATGGTGGGCACCCTCAGAGGTTGTGAGGTCTGTTGGAAACTAGGAAACTGAGGTTTGTGTATCTGTGGAATATCCAGGGTGGGAGAATCAGAATACAGTTCATTGAGTGGGAAAGCTCAGTGTGGTACAACCAATTTGGAAGAAATTGATGTACAGATAGAATAACATGCAACTCTTCCCCCTTGCCCTAAAGGGTCCAGCATCTGGAGGGCCACATAAAATGACAAGCCAGACCAGATTTGGTCTGTGGGGCCTTGACTTTGACATGTGACTTAAGATGGATGGCAGGTGTGATATCTCTTGACTGTGGGGCTAGTTTGGAAGCACCCCAACGCAGTCAGTATTTTTCTTGAAATAGTGTTAGTCTTCTGCGGAGGGGAACGTGTTGTTCTGTACTTTGCAGCTTGCTTTCTGTCATGGCACTTGGTTAGTGTTTATGACGTCACCAAGCTACCTCCTACTCCAAAGAAACTATTCTAAACTATACATTTTTCCTAGTTTGACATTTGAGTTAGTAAAGTGGCTGCTCATCTGTCATGCAAACTGAGAAGTTGAGAGGAACCTTCAGCTCTTTTCATGAATGAAAAATCCACCATGACCACTCTTTAAATATGTGTCTATATCCTTAAACCACCTTTCAGGAGACTGGCATCTAGGCTTGCCTTGTTCTGGAGGGATATTAACCTCTGTATCAGTTCTGTTTCAATTTATATTTTACAGACAATATGCCAGAGAGCTTCTTACAAGGTCCTTCTCAGCCAGCTGTTGTATTTGATGCAGTGTCAAATCGAGAGATTCTTTTACGTAAGTAAGAGAAGTTTTGAGGTTTCTGTGCTAAATATGGGAAGTCTTTACTGTAGCATCATATCATTTAGGAAGTAGGGTGGTCTAGATTCTATCATACCTTTAATATTGCACCTTCTGAAAAGCTTTCATGCTTTCATTCTTCGATAATTTTTAATATTTAAATAATATATATTATTTAAGTTTTTGCATGTGATATTTTGAACTTATTTTCCTACAGAGGTTCTAAAACCTTTTAAGCCGCTGAGCCCTTTTTGAAGCAAAAGTTTCTGGTGGAGTCCCAAGAAAAGTTTATATATTATATATTGTGTTATCAGGCAAGGGAAAACATTGGGGCATAGGCCACATTCAGTTTTAAAATTTAACAGACAGGCTGGGCTAGTGCCAGATGGATGGAGAGTGTTTGTGTGAACCAACTGAAAAATAATTAACAAATTCTTATGCACACTGCACATATCTCATTTGTAGAAAACAATACAACATTTAAAATGAGGAACAGTTTTAAAATGAAGAACAGCATAAACTTAACAGTATTTTAGTGGAAGACCCCAGGGGGCATCTTGTCCCCTTCTGTCATTCAGTAATAGCATAATCAAAACACTTACAACAGATGGACATCCAACCTTTGTAGCAATGGTAGTAGTAGTAGTAGTAGTAGTAATAATAATAATAATAATAATAGGAGCAACTGCAGGGACCATCCATCCAACCCTCTTCTGCCATGCAGGGAAAGCACAATCAAGGCATTCCCTGAGTGGAAATAGGATTTTGGAAGCAAAGAAGGTGGTGGTGGTGGGGGGGGGGGGTTCCAGGTGGTGAGAAAAATAGTCATGGCAGCGAGGGAAGTGGGAGAAAGGGTAAGGGAGGCAGGAGAGAAAGGGGCAACCTTCAATCAACTCCAGACTTTAATTTCCCCGCATTTCTCAGGAAGAAGTGGGAAGCATGGCACCGCGGAGCCCCTCTATAATTTGCGGAGCCTCAAGGGAGCACAGTTTGAGAATCCCTGCCTTACTATATATCTTGTGGGCTGCTCTTGGAACTTCTTTTGCTGAAGGGATGTAAATTCCTTAAATAAAACACAGCCTTCAGAATTTTGTATAATTACCTTACTATCAAGTAAGCAGATTTTTTTTCGTGTCACGAGCGACTTGTGAAACTGCAAGTCGCTTCCGGTAATACTCACACATGACTTAAAATGTAATGACATAGAATTTTATCTGATCTCGTCTCTCTCATGAATAGTAATTTTTTTCTGGTTTATAACAGAATGTGTGAACAGTGGTACTTCACACTTGCATTTCATCGATAATGAAGCACTGTCCATATATAAATATCTGACTACACCTTCCTTTTCGGCTGGCAAAATGATATTAAAACCATTAAAAGAAAAAGGATATCAGTATTCTCACACAGATACATTGGTGAGTATGTGAGCTCTTGCATACAAGTTAATTCTAGCAGAAGGTAGAGAAGTCTACCATGGGAAATCTATCCAGTGTTCTCTCTAACCTGCTTCCCTGCTTCCAGTCAATAATATCTAGGGGAATAATCATTCTTATAATAACATTATAGTGCATCACAATTAGTGTGAATACTTTTTGTTCCTCTTAAGAATGTTTCTGCACAGATGTATAAAATCCACGCTATCTGATCTGAACTGGATTATATGGCAGTGTAGACCTAGATAATCCAGTTCAATGTAGACAATGTAGATTTTCTGCTTTGATAACATCTGGCAGTGTAGAAGGGGCCCGAAGAGTACCAGAGCTTTTACGCATAGGATGTAAGTTGTGTGATTGTCTTCTGTTACTGCAGTAGTCTTAACCAAACAGAAATCGTCTCTGTAGAGCAGAGTTTCTCAAACTGTGCTCCTACAGATGATTTGGACTTCAGCTCCCACAATTCCTAATAACTGGTAAGATGGTTGGGATTTCTAAGAACTGAAGTCCAAAACACCTGGAGGAGCATGGTTGGAGAAACACTGCTGTAGATTGTAGTCTTTGAATGGATGTGTAAAGTCTTCCTGTAATAGGATACTTGTATCATATTTAACCTCTAGCAAAGGAATTGAAGCCAGAATTAGATAATTTAGCACAGAGCTTTTCAAACTGTTTCTACATGTTTGACCTAAATGATGGAGCAGGCGGAGGATAACATGGTATATGTTACAATGGTTGTGATGGTGGAAGAAGGCTACAACAGATTGAGAAGCCATGGTCATTGTGCTAACCATGCCACTAGATGGGACCACACTCTGTGAAGACTGTGTGTTGATCAGCTGTGCACTTACCTCCACACATTAAAAAAACACTCACACAGGCGTCTTCCAAGAAAAATAAAAACAAACCAACAAAAGTCCCACGGCTGTCAGCAAGTGGTGACAGGGCAGGGCTGTGAAATCTGTAGGCCCTAGTCACGGACTGGCATATAGGTGGTGGATATGGACTCAGCTGTTCTACCTCAAAATCCGAGGCAGTTGAGTAGTTCAACAGCTGTATCCATGACTGAGCAGCCCTTTTTAGGATTTTACAGTCAGCGAATAAGTTTGTTCCTTTGAAATAATGTATTTTCCTTTCATTTCTGCAGGTCTTTCATATTACTAAAGGCAAACTTCTTTTGACTCTGTATGACCAGTATTACTATTTGACAGTTGGAGATTATTTCTTTGTCCCACCTGGTAAGCATATCAAAGTCTGTTACATGAGTATTTTTAAGAGCAGGAAGGAGTAAAAAGTAAAGAAAATAAGAATGAAAATGGGAGCTTTCATAGAAGGAGATATTTTGTTAATTTGTGTTTGGGCTTGATTTATGTATAGCTGCATAAGCAAGAATCATTTTGAAGTATATGTAGCTCAGTGCTTTCTTCTGCATTTGTATCTCAGACATGTGACATAACTCTGTAAATGCAGTTACACAAGTGGAAAAGTGGGCACCAGTATTTGATATGTTTCATTAAAAGGTTTTTTTTATCTTTACAATACATGCTGTCAACTCTTTGAAATGAAATGTAAATGTTATTTGTTTTGATATTCATTTTATTTAGTTAATATACTGATAAGATTGTCATGTAGTGCAACATAGCAATGGCAGAGTTAGATACTTTATGCATAGTAAACTGAGTTTAGTTAGCTGAAGCTAATTTGTAGCGTTGCTATTCTATGTTCCACTTTTAGGATAGATTTTTAAATCTTAAATTATAGCAAAAGTCAATGAAACATTGGCCCTAGATGTATTAGCTTGCGGTGTGTGTTATGCTGTTTAGTTTTTTATAAATCCTGAATTTATAAAACTACTAGCTTAGGTACCCAGCCCTAGTTAGGTATTTTGTAATGGTATTTATTAGAAATAGTCATGATTTGGATTTATGAATGGGCCTCTTGGCTCTCAGGATGTAGGTTAAACAGGGATTCTTGGATGTGGGTGGACTACAGCTCCCATGATCCTCCCTCAATCCCCCTTGAAATCTTGCCCAGTATTTTACGTTGGTCATGATGGGGGTGTCCACCACTTATGGTCCAGATCTATTGTCAGTGGGATTCACAGTGCTGTCTGGATGTGGATGGACTACAACTTCCATAATATTAGGTCAGTCTTCCCCAAATCCTGTCAGTATTTTAAGTAGGTTTGCTGTCAACCTTTGCAGCCCGAAAGACAGTTGCATCTGTCAAGTAGGAAATTTAGGTACTGCATATGCGGGGAGGCTAATTTAACTAATTTACAACGCTATAAAAATCTTCAGCAAGCATGCAAAGAATGAGAAAGTTCTTAATCAGTGTCACAAATGGACAGTGACGTGACAGCTCCCCTGGTGGCCAGAATACTCTCATCAAAAGCTGGAATGTTAATAGCCTCTGTGTGTCTGTCTATATATGTTGTGTGTCTATGGCATTGAATGTTTGCCATGTATATGTACATTGTAATCCACCCTGAGTCCCCTGCGGGCTGAGAAAGTCGAAATATAAATACTGTGAAATAAATAAATAAATAAGTTATGGTAGGGATGTGTGCCACGTTTGTTCCAGATCTATCGTTGGTGGCTTTCCTAGTGCTCTCTAGGTGTGGCTGTATTACAGCTCCCATTGTCCAGGGTCAAGGGCCCCAAAACCCCACCAGTATTTTCAGTTGGTCTAGATGGGTATGTGTGCCAAGTTTGGTCCAGATCCATCGTTGGTAGGACTCACAGTGGTCTCTAGATGCGGGAGCCATTTTGAAAAATATATACAAACATAGATAGATTTATACATATTTTGACTTTTACTATATACATAGATAGATAGATAAATTATAAATTAAGTCAAACGAAATTAATAAAACTATTATCAATTAAGTCCATACTTGCCCAAAGCAGAATAGATTTCCCAGCATCCTTTAACTCCAGATGCCATTCTGCAAAAGTAGCAAAGATGTCATCCAGTAAAAGAAATATAAGGTTCAGACTTGCAGTGAGCGCAGTTTCTCAATTTATGAAACAAGAATGTTCTGTCATACAAATTGCCTATGTTTTGTCGAAGGCTTTCATGGCCGGAATCACTGGGTTGTTGTAGGTTTTTTCGGGCTATATGGCCATAGTCTAGAGGCATTTTCTCCTGACGTTTCACCTGCATCTATGGCAAGCATCCTCAGAGGTAGTGAGGTCTGTTGGAAGTAGGAAAATGGGTTTATATATCTGTGGAATGACCAGGGTGGGACAAAGGACTTTTGTCTGCTGGAGCTAGGTGTGAATGTTTCAACTGACCACCTTGATTAGCATTTAATGGCTTGGAAGTGCCTGGGGGAATCTATTGTTTAGAGGTGATTTGATGTGCCTGATTGTTTACTCTCTGTTGTTTTGCTGCTGTAATTTTTGAGTTTTTTAATACTGGTATCCAGATTTTGTTTATTTTCATGGTTTCTTGCCTATGTTTGTTTTTAGAGAATGTTTACAACATACGCAATCTCTTGAATAAAGAATGTATCATCCTCTTCACACAACTGAAAGGAAAGAGGTAGGAATAAAATTGAGTTAGATTCTAATATGATTAAGTCTGGATCCAACTTACTCTGTATATGTGGATTCTTCCAGCTTTTCTGAACTCTGATTTGCGTAGTTGGGCCAATAATTGATTATCTCTCTTTACATAGAGCCAATTCTCCATATCCACAGATCCTGTATCCATGGATTCAACCATTAATGGGTGAAAATATCCCCCCCCCCCCCGAAAAATAGGTTTTTATTTTTCCATTTTGTATAAGAGACACTATTTTTTATGCCAGTGTATATAATGAGACTTGGGAATTAATGAGTTTGGGTATCCACAAGGGGATTGAGAGTTTCCTTGAAGCTGGAAGGGCCCACTTTATGTCTTTCCATTTCTTCTTTGTAATATATTCCTATAACCAGGTAAATGGGAAGCCACCTTCCTACTGCGGGAACTAAACTTTTTGGCATATGTAAAATTCTGACTCCATTACTTCTTTTGTTTTAAGAAAAAAAATCGGCGCAGATGGAGAATTCCTGTAATAAAGTATAAATCAGAGGTGAACAAAATGTGGTTCTGCAGATGATGTTAGACTGCAGCTCCCATTAGCCCTTTCCAGCACAATCAATTGCATTTGATGCTGGAGGCTGGGAAGCTATGTTTTGTCTACTCTGGTATAAATATTTCTAAGCTAGAAACCCATATTGAAGTGGTGCAAAGACTCACCTGCAGGTGGCATTATCACTCAAATAATTTGAATTTGTCATATAAAGAATAGTGAATTACATTGTCTATCAATATACACCCAATTGCTTTGAATAGCTGAAATGCAGTCGTAACAAAAAGAAATGAAAGAACACACATTGCCACTTCATTCATTGAAATGTCTTTTAATATAGTATGTTTGGAAACTGGGTGTTAATATGGATCAGTGGCCCGCTGAACTGGCTGAGGTGTTCAACGTGGTTGTATTGCCCATTTTATTTAAATTGAGTTGTGTTTTTTCTTATTTTCTGTACATGTTGTCTTATCTTAATTGATAATGTTATTTTCACAAATGTTGATGTATTTTATGTGTTTCATGGCATTATTTGCTGTTCTGTAAGCTTCCTGAGTACCTTTTGGGAGATGGTGACGGGATATAAACATAAGATACACCTGCAATTCTAAGAGGCACCCTATTTTTAAATATGTTTATATAAGAAAATAGAAAAGCATTGGCTCACTCATTTGACTGTCCCTTCTCATGCATGTCAACAATGAGAAAAACATACCCAGGAGGATCCTGCCTTTTTATTTATTTATTTATTTATTTATTATATTTATTTATTTACTTTATTTATATACCACTTTTCTCAGCGCTCGGGCAACTCAAAGCGGTGAACAACATCAATACAAAACATCACGAGACAAATATAGGGCAATTAAAAACAATTGTAACATAAATTATAAAAATCATTAGCGCCTCAACAGTAAAATCAGAATCCAGTCTCATTATCCATTATTCCGTATTCCTATGTTCAATTACACTGTTTAATCAAATGCGTGTTCGAACAGCCAGGTCTTCACTTTCCTCCGAAACGCCATCTGATATCTGCAGGCAGGGCGTTCCACAGCTGAGGGGCCACCACTGAGAAGGCCCTGTCTCTCGTCCCCACCAAGCCCGCCTGTGATGCAGGCGGGACAGAGAGCAGGGCCTCCCCAGATGATCTTAGTGTCCTAGTCGGTTCATAGGAGGAGATGCGTTCTGAGAGGTAAGTAGGGCCAGAACCGTTTAGGGCTTTATAGGCTAATGCCAGCACTTTGAATTGTGCCCGGTAGCAAACAGGCAGCCAGTGGAGCTGGCGCAACAGAGTAGTATTTTTATTGTTTCTTATGTGTGCTTGTATAACTTCCACTTAACTTTGTATAAGTGGAAAATACCAAAGAAAAGCTGAGCCCTTTTTGCTGGTGGCCACATTTAATAGAATAAACTAGCATCCATCTTCTGGACACCTTATATGCAACAGGCACCTAAAAGCTTTTCCTGTTTAAGCAGGCATTTTAAGCTTTTAACGTGATCAAGTGAATAAGTGGCAACCACTGCAGGGCTTGTTTGCATTATAAGAACTCCTTTTCCACTCACGCGACACACTCATTGCTAGGGAAACATTAAAAGGTGAAAGTCATATTTAGAATTTAGTATTTATGAATAATAATAACAATAATAACTTTATATATTTGTTGGTTGCAGTGATCCTGAAATTAGGGTACATATTACAATCGCTGACATCTTACAATTTAAGAAATGTGGTACTTTAGTTGATACCTGATGCAGATAATGTCATATAAAGAAATCAGTGTTTCATCTCCTTATACTCTTATTCTCCAGAAATTGATTTGAGGCAATAGCTGTACTAAAAACTAATTTTTGGAAAAAATGCTTAATTCTTTTTAAATAATATTTAAGAAGAACTATGTTTTGTTTCAGGTCAGAAAGCGAATGAAATTTACCTTCGTATCCCGTTTTCTTGGAAGATCACAGAGATCACCATGTGCTGTTAATTGCAAGGTTTCTCAGCAATTTTGTTTCCTTACCAGTTCTCCAGTTACATTTGCCGGGATCACAAAATGAACACAGTTGTGTTTGCAGAAGAATTGTATATTTTCCTGAAGGTTCAAATTGCAGGAGCTCTCTGATTTCTTGTAATAAAAGTATAGGTGACTCTAAATGACACAAACTTTTTAAAACAGTTTTATTTGAAAGGATTTGAATTGCCTTCAAATGGCATTAAACAGGATGAACAGGCAGGCTCTCGTTCTAACAGTGTCAGTGGCATAAGCCAAAGCTATTGCTTCTATTGCAGCTGTGGTGTTATTACACTGGACAAGTGGGAGAAAGCTGTTTTCTGCTTGGAAAGCAATTTGCTGCATGGCTTTCCTGCTGCAGCACTGCTGCAATGCTGGGACTGGAGACAGGCCTTCTCTAAACTAAGGCTCTCAAATGGACATTACGGCCAGAGTGAAGAAGTTGGATAACATCGGCACAGGGATATTTGTTGCTTTCTCCTGCGTTCTGTGGTTAATAGCTTTGTTCAAATATTAGATATTGTTCTGCTTAGTATTTGCAGATTTTTGTTTGTCAAATATATATGTTAATAAAATAGTAATTTTGCTTATCTGGTCTAATTTCCCCCCCCAAAGCATTGTACTTTTCAGAATTATAAATGTAGAGATCTATATTAATGTTCAGGAGATTTAACTTAGACAAATGAAAGCCAGTTTAAATACTGCAGGAAACAAAGGCTTGAATGATGTTCTGCCTTGGTTAGACCACACCTGGAATATTGTGTCCAATTCTGGGCACCACAATTATTTATTTATTTATTTACTGTGCTTATAGACCGCTGTTCTCAGCCCAGGGGCGACTCACAGCGGTGTACAACATGGAGATGATAGGTGCAAATTACAAGACATAATCTAACAACAACTAGTAATATCAAAAACATCGACATCAACAACATCAATTGAAGAGAGATATTGACAAGCTAGAATGTGAAGGCAACTAAAATGATTAAGGGTCTGGAGAAGGAGACGTATGAGGAGCGCCTTAAAGAGCTGGACACATTTAGCCTGAAGAAGAGAAGGCTGAGAGGAGACATGATAGCCATGTATAAATACGTGAGAGGAAGTCACAGGGAGGAGGGAGAGAACTTGTTTTCTGCTGCCCTGGAGACTAGGATGCGGAACAATGGCTTCAAACTACAAGAAAGGAGATTACATCTGGACATTAGGAAGAACTTCCTGACTGTGAGAGCCGTTCAGCAGTGGAACTCTCTGCCCTGGAGTGTGGTGGAGGCTCCTTCTTTAGAAGCTTTTAAACAGAGGCTGGATGGCCATCTGTCAGGGGTGATTTGAATGCAATATTCCTGCTTCTTGGCAGGGGGTTGGACTGGATGGCCCATGAGGTCTCTTCCTACTCTTTGATTCTATGATTCTATCTGTTGGGGGCACTTTGAATGCTTCTTGGCAGGGAGTTGGACTGGATGGCCCATGAGGTCTCTTCCAACTCTATGATTCTAAGATCCAGAGCAGATCCACTGAATTGCTTGTTGAACAGTGTGTCAACACATAGGTAAATCCAATGTAGTGGACCTACTCTGATTGGATTCAGACTATGCTAAATTTGTTGTGGCTGTCAGCTTCTTCCTAAATAGTTTCATCTGGTCTGAGTGGTCACTTTCAACTGCTATGTATCATGTCCTATATTGGGTTCGTAAGCCTGACAGTGGTGTTTCCCTTGTCAAGTACAGGCAGCAGAGGGGAGCCCTGTAGCTGCAAAAAAAAAAAAAAAACAAATCCTTGTGTAATAGTTACACAGACTCCCCTTCCCCCACCCCCCAAAAAGGGGGGAAATGTGACTAATATGCAATGAAATATGGTAAATGGAGCTGCCATTGTTGCTAATGTCCTGAAGTAAAGCAATACCATATATGCCCTTTTAATATTTATGACACTTCATTCTGCAAATATGGCACCAGAAGGAAAGAAATATCTAACATTTCCATTTGTCTAATATATATATAAATAACCAAGAGACATGCAGCACTTAGAAGGAAAATTCCATGTGAGGACACATACATTTATGAACCATAATATACTGTCAGAAGCATAAAGCCCTTAAACAAATAGGTACTATTTGATTGAGTCTGTTTTGCTTCTTACAGCCCACAAAGGTCTGTACCCTTTTACAAGAGTCTTTAAAGGTGCTGCAATGGTTAGTTTATTTTGCAGCAACCTTACATGGCAATTGGGGAAATTTGTTATTGTATTAAATGCAATTGTTACCTAAGAAATACATCAGGGGACCGCTAGAGGTCAGTACTATATCAAAAAAATGGTCAATCATAAGCAAAAAGCATATAACTTTTCCTTTCCTTTTTTGTATTTTAACTAAAATGTTCAATTTCTATTTTCACAGTGGGCAGAAAATATTTTTTCTTAAAAAAGTGGCACTCACATTTCAGTGAAGTAGAATTAAATTTCCTACTCCCTATAATTTGGAGGGGGGGTTGTTGGGGGGGGGGGCACGAAAACTGATTGCTATTAAGATTCTCATTTCAATCAGATTTATCGAATGCAGTGTCCTTCCTCACTCTTCTCAGTAGTGGAAATAGTCTGTGTGCCCTAAATAAATTGTGCAAATTATGTGGATATTGAAGATAATATTATTGACTATATTTAGACATTAGCAAGAACGAAGCATTTATTTTTGCGAACAAACAAACTGCTTCAGGCACATGAAATGCAATTCATTTCTTAAAGCTGTTGACTGTTTTCACAAAGAAATAAAGGATAGATTTGAAGACGCAGCCCGATCTTGCTTGATTTCATTTATTTTCATTGATCGCATCTGTATTGATTTTTGTCTTTAATTTCAGTTGTACCACTCTCGGCTGCGCAGATCTGCTCTCTTAAATGGATCCATCTGTTCACCCTTGTTACCTTTTGAATATAGTGTATTTGCTTGTGTTCATATCATACTCACCCACGCATCTCCCTGCAGAAGTTTGGATTGTTTTGAACTCTGTTCTAAAGGAACTTCTTTCTCTCATTTTTGTAATAACATCTGAAAAATTTTCTGTTTCTGGTTTGAAAGTGTTATTTCCTGTTTAATTGTGTGGTACTTACTTTGAAAGTAATTGTTATACTACAGTAACCTTTTAAACCTTACAATGTGCAATTTTTAACCTTTCATATACCATTTTTACAAGAATGATTGACAACTGGGAAATAGAGGGAGAAAATGTGGAGGCCGTGACAGACTTTGTATTTCTAGGCGCAAAGATTACTGCAGATGCAGACTGTGGCCAGGAAATCAGAAGACGCTTACTTCTTGGGAGGAGAGCAATGTCCAGTCTCGATAAAATAGTAAAGAGTAGAGACATCGGACTGGCAACAAAGATCCGCCTAGTCAAAGCCATGGTATTCCCTGTGGTAACCTACGGATGTGAGAGCTGGACCTTAGGGAAGGCTGTGTGAAGGAAGATAGATGCTTTTGAACTGTGGTGTTGGAGGAAAGTTCTGAGTGCCTTGGACTGCGAGAAGATCCAACCAGTCCATCCTCCAGGAAATAAAGTCCGGCTGCTCACTGGAGGGAAGGATACTAGAGACAAAGCTGAAGTACTTTGGCCACATCATGAGGAGACAGCAAAGCCTAGAGAAGACAATTATGCTGGGGAAAGTGGAAGGCAAAAGGAAGAGGGGCCGCCCAAGGGCAAGATGGATGGATGGCATCCTTGAAGTGACTGGACTGACCTTGAAGGAGCTGGGGGTGGTGACGGCCGACAGGGAGCTCTGGCGTGGGCTGGTCCATGAGGTCACGAAGAGTTGGAGACGACTGAACGAATGAACAACAACAACATACCATTTTTAACCTTTTGTGCAGACCACAAAAACAAAAGTTTTTGCAGTTTAGTAAACTTTTCCATTTTTATGATAGAACCAATTAGGAAATTACATTTATAATCGGGGAACAAAAATTGTGTTACATAGTGTTCAGGGGCAGCTCAACCCATTACGCAAAGTAAGCATTTGCAGTATAGTTGATTTTGCCAGGGGCGCTCTTGGGGGAAAATAGATCTTGACGTATGCGAGTTGTAGTTACTGAGATGTATAGTTCACCTACAATCAAAGAGCATTCTGAACTCCACAATGATGGAATTGAACCAAATATGGCACACAGAACTCCCACGACGGACAGAAAATATATATCAGTGATTGGTTTGCTTACCATTGAAAATTACCTAGGGCCGCCTCTGATAGTGTTATAGGGCAGTAATCATGCTGGGGCCCTATGTCATGGGCAAGTCAGACAAATTGCATTCAACTATTAACCAGAAAGTGGGACAGAGCACCCACTAGTTACTATGGCATATATCAAAAAAAAAAGTGGCTCCTATTTTCCTCAGTATAGGAGAGGAGATTAAAGGTAAAGGTAAAGGTAGTCCCCTGACATTAAGTCCAGTCATGTCTGACTGGGGTGTGGTGCTCATCTCCATTTCTAAGCCGAAGAGCCAGCGTTGTCCGTAGACACCTCCAAGGTCATGTGGCCGGCATGACTGCATGGAGTGCTGTTACCTTCCCGCTGGAGCGGTACCTATTGATCTACTCACATTTGCATGTTTTTGAACTGCTAGATTGGCAGAAGCTAGGGCTGACAGCGGAAGCTCACGCCGCTCCCCGGAATCGAACCTGTGACCTTTCGATCAACAAGCTCAGCAGCTCAGTGCTTTAACCCACTGCGCCACCGGGGGCTCCCAGGAGAGGAGATACTAAAGATTAATTAGCTCAAGTGTGGAGCAATGTAAAGCAGTGGACTAAATTAAGGCTTAAACTTATAGCCGTGACATCTTTCCACTTAATAAATTTATTTATTTATTTATTTCATACACTTTTACCTTGCCCTTCTCCCCCTAAGTGGGGGGGGGGGGGGACACTCAGGGCGGCCTCACATAAGCACCGTACGATGCTAACAACATATAGATAATCAACAATTACATTAAAACATTAAAAACAATTCATTAAAACAATAGCTTAATTAGCCAGTTTAAAACCAAATCCAAGTCTGGGTTAATTCAATGTCGCAGTATCCAAGTCTTCTTTTCAATTGACGCTATCCAAGAAAGCAAACTTGATAAAAAGAACAAAGCTGCACCTTGGGAAAACTACAGCCTCCTCTTCCCCTATTCTTCTGTGAGATTAAGCTGGCTTTCTGGTTGGCACAGACATAGGTGAGTACTAACACTGTCTCGGGTGAATGATATCTTGAAATCAACTCTGAGGTTTGTCCTCTAACATCTTTTCTATTTTATTGAATTCACTTCTCTTAACTTAATAGTGCTGCTTGTTTGATAGAGTAAAGTTAAAATAGGGGTGAGTGCAATTTCCAAGTGGTGTTTTAAAATAAATATAGTGTATAAAACTAAAGCGCTGACCTCAAAACCCTTGTAATAAAAACAAACCCGATTCTTCTCTCATCCTGAGGGCAGGATGGGATTTACCAAGAATGCTTCCAAACAAAATTCATATTGTGTACTAGCCGTCCCCTGCCACGGGTTGCTGTGGCCCACTCTGGTGGTCATGGGGGTTCTGTGTGGGAGGTTTGGCCCAATTCTATCATTGGTGGGGTTCAGAATGCTCTGTGATTGTAGGTGAACTACAAATTTCAGCAACTACAACTCCCAAATGTCAAGATTCTATATATATAATTAATTAATTAAAAATACCCAAAGATCCAGGGCAGGAGCATTTGACCCTTTACATTCTATCCCACTCTCACAATTATATAAATATACTTTATATATAAACTCCACCAGTGTTCACATTTGGGCATATTGAGCATTCATAGAATCAAAGAGTTGGAAGAGACCTCATGGACTATCCAGTCCAACCCCCTGCCAAGAAGCAGGAATATTGCATTCAAATCACCCCTGACAGATGGCCATCCAGCCTCTGTTTAAAAGCTTCCAAAGAAGGAGCCTCCACCACACTCCGAGGCAGAGAGTTCCACTGCTGAACGGCTTTCACAGTCAGGAAGTTCTTCCTCGTATTCAGATGGAATCTCCTCTCTTGTAGTTTGAAGCCATTGTTCCGCGTCCTAGTCTCCAGGGAAGCAGAAAACAAGCTTGCTCCCTCCTCCCTGTGGCTTCCTCTCACATATTTATACATGGCTATCATATCTCCTCTCATCTTTCTCTTCTTCAGGCTAAACATGCCCAGCTCCTTAAGCCGCTCCTCATAGGGCTTGTTCTCCAGACCTTTGATCATTTTAGTCGCCCTCCTCTGGACACATTCCAGCTTGTCAATATCTCTCTTCAATTGTGGTGCCCAGAATTGGACACAATATTCCAGGTGTGGTCTAACCAAAGCGGAATAGAGGGGTAGCATGACTTCCCTGGACCTAGACACTATGATCCTATTGATGCAGGCCAAAATCCCATTGGCTTTTTTTGCTGCCACATCACATTGTTGGCTCATGTTTAACTTGTTGTCCACGAGGACTCCAAGATCTTTTTCACACGTACTGCTCTCAAGCCAGGCATCCCCCATTCATGTAGAGTTTGGTCCAGATTCATCATTGTTTGAGTCCACAGGGATCTCTGGATGTAGGTGAACTACAACTCCAAAACCAAAGGACACTGCCCACCAAAGCCTTCCAGTATTTTCTGTTGGTCATGGGAGAACTGTGTGCCAAGTTTGTTTCAATTCAAACGTTGGTGGTGTTCAGAATGCTCTTTGATTGTGGGTGAACTATAAATCCCATCAACTACTACTCCCATATGACAAAATCAATTTTTTTGAGTGAAGGACATACATTGGGTTGTTATGTGTCTTGTGTCCAAATTTGGTGTCAATTTGTCCAGTGATTTTTGAGTTATCTCAATCCCACAAACATTTTTATTTATATAGATAGATTTGCATCACCTAATGCACAGAATTTTATGGGAAGTGCCTCTACATTTTCCAAGTCTTTCTAGTGTTCTTTTTAATAATCATATAAAAGGAATGTTAGAGCAACTGAACACTACTAACCCTTTGCTTGGAAGCATCCCAAGTATTCACTTTTCCTTTTGTAGTCATTTGTTTTCCCTGTTGCGTAACCAAAAGAGGACTTTTCTTATCCTGCCTGCATCACGGATGTGCAGGAAAGAGCTTTGATGGCACCACTAAACATATGGGACCTACTCCCCCAGACAATCTCTTTGGCTCTTTTCCTGGTAACATTTAGATACTGTTTGAAGCTCTTTTTTAAAAACTACAAGAGGTCTGTGGCCTATCTGGTGTCTTGATTTATTTTACCGCCTTCGTTTTTATTTTTTTTTCTCCTTCAGAATGACCTGATGTGATGTGTTATTTGTTTTTTAATCTTCATGTTTGTTTCTAATAATCTAAATGTAAGCTTCTTAGAGTCGGAAAGGTAAGGCTTAAAATAAAACAAAACAATGCAGTCTTTTTCAGTGATATTTACATAGAATCATAGAATCAAAGAGTTGGAAGAGACCTCATGGGCCATCCAGTCCAACCCCCTGCCAACAGACCTCACACCTCTGAGGATGCTTGCCATAGATGCAGGCGAAACGTCAGGAGAAATGCCTCTAGAACATGGCTCTATAGCCCGAAAAAACCCACAAGAATCTAGCAGGGATATTGCATTCAAATCACCCCTGACAGATGGCCATCCAGCTTCTGTTTAAAAGCTTCCATAGTTCTGTCTTATCTGACAAAGCTATCAGGACATTTGATAATTAATAATGAAATTCTGGTTCCAAAGAAAAGCAGCTGCTTTAATTGTTTTACTGGCAAAGAAGTGCCTTTGAGGCCCATGTTTTGTGTAAGAGTCTGCTATGGGGGGAAAGTGATCTATGTATATAGGATCTGCCACTTCTAACCAAGGAATTACAGTTGATCCTGCTTGTGTTATGAACCCAAAGAGGTTCCTGTTCTTTTGTGCAGAGTGTATAAGGAATGGTAAGGTAGCTTAGATCAATGAGACACTTTGGAGACCAAATTTGGTTTTGCCACTATTCATGTAACATTTATTGAAATACAATCATCATAGAATCACATCAAGGAGAGCTCTCTTGCACACACACACTCGTTCATACTCACACACACAGGCCTCTTCCGGTGAAGGTGATCAGTCTTTCCGAAGAGGGACGGACGCTCCCGGTGCCGCGGATCAGGAGACGTGCAGATTGTTAGAAGCCCCCTACATTTATAGGCCAAAATCCATTTTTCTTCATCTCAAGAGTCAAGTTGTCCCGTTCTCCTTCAAGTCCTCTCAAATCTTTGTTCTGTCCAAAGTTCGGGACATTAAGATTCCAGGCCTCATGATTTATGGGGTACCTCCTGTATGATCATGTTCTCCTTACATGCTCGGTCGCACATCTTATTGTCCATTGTCCTCCAGTTATGCCTTGCTGCGTCCTCGCTTCAGCTGCCAAGGCCGTCCCACATAATGCTTTGCGGGGACTCCATGTTGTTTAGGCCTGTTTCTTCTGCTCTTCTACATACATACAGACATTCATTCCTTACATACTCCTCCCCTTGATACATAAATACTAATTTATTGTATCACATACATGATTCATACATGATAAACAATTCAGTGATGGTTATATTTATAATAAAACTTGATTAGGTGTGAGGTATATATGTTTTGGTTAATACTGAACTTACATGATTAATCAAACATCATAGTTCACAATTGTGTTTCTAAATACGTTAGCTTGTTTTCAAATATAGAAAATCGATTAGTCAATCCTGTCATTCGTCTAAGAAGCCATAAGATCCAAATGATTAGCAGCAATAAAAGTATCCCTATCCATACTATCGGATGTATCATTAAATGTAAAAATGCTGTTGCTTTTGGTGAATAGCCCATGAAGATATCATACCAGTGATGTTCTGTCAAAGTACTCTCTTCTGCTGCTATTCTTTGGAATTCTCCATTAACCTGTTGGATTCTAACAAAATCCTTTTTAGTTTTCTCTTCATAACTTTCTAAGTGCTTTCTCACTTGTTCATTGGTCTGTATTAATACGTTTAATTTTTCCCAATTAATTCCCAATTCTATATCCATTGATTGTTTCTTTAATGTAAGGTAGATTTCAGTATCTTTGTTTTCCATTATATATAACAAGTTTCCAGTCTGAACATCTTGAACAAAACTTATACCACATTTGCATTTCAATTGATTACCTGTTTATGTTTCCCCATCAGACCAATATAAATCATTAGGTGATATAGCACATAGGCACTGCATTCCATTGTCATATACCATGGTTCTGGGTTTTAGGTTTTGCAACCTGCAAATTGCATCTGATATTTCCAATGCACATGGTTCAATTTGCCTTACTGTTAAAGGACATACATATCCCATTTCCCAATTTTCGCATGCATAGGCATAGGGACTATATCACAAACCCAATTTTTCCAGTATTGACCATTTTCCCCCCCAAGGTTTCCAGTTTCAATCTTAGCATATCATCTTCCCAAGAATATTTGACAAGCTTCCTTCATCCTTTATAATCTGTTTTTAATGAATAATGTAATTTTGTTAATTGTAGGAAGGCTTCTGAATGTCCTCCCATTACTAACATCAACATTTTTTCCTCTCTCCAATCTCTCACAAATTGAACCATGTGCATTGGAAATATCAGATGCAATTTGCAGGTTGCAAAACCTAAAACCCAGAACCATGGTATATGACAATGGAATGCAGTGCCTATGTGCTATATCACCTAATGATTTATATTGGTCTGATGGGGAAACATAAACAGGTAATCAATTGAAATGCAAATGTGGTATAAGTTTTGTTCAAGATGTTCAGACTGGAAACTTGTTATATATAATGGAAAACAAAGATACTGAAATCTACCTTACATTAAAGAAACAATCAATGGATATAGAATTGGGAATTAATTGGGAAAAATTAAACGTATTAATACAGACCAATGAACAAGTGAGAAAGCACTTAGAAAGTTATGAAGAGAAAACTAAAAAGGATTTTGTTAGAATCCAACAGGTTAATGGAGAATTCCAAAGAATAGCAGCAGAAGAGAGTACTTTGACAGAACATCACTGGTATGATATCTTCATGGGCTATTCACCAAAAGCAACAGCATTTTTACATTTAATGATACATCCGATAGTATGGATAGGGATACTTTTATTGCTGCTAATCATTTGGATCTTATGGCTTCTTAGACGAATGACAGGATTGACTAATCGATTTTCTATATTTGAAAACAAGCTAACGTATTTAGAAACACAATTGTGAACTATGATGTTTGATTAATCATGTAAGTTCAGTATTAACCAAAACATATATACCTCACACCTAATCAAGTTTTATTATAAATATAACCATCACTGAATTGTTTATCATGTATGAATCATGTATGTGATACAATAAATTAGTATTTATGTATCAAGGGGAGGAGTATGTAAGGAATGAATGTCTGTATGTATGTAGAAGAGCAGAAGAAACAGGCCTAAACAACATGGAGTCCCCGCAAAGCATTATGTGGGACGGCCTTGGCAGCTGAAGCGAGGACGCAGCAAGGCATAACTGGAGGACAATGGACAATAAGATGTGCGACCGAGCATGTAAGGAGAACATGATCATACAGGAGGTACCCCATAAATCATGAGGCCTGGAATCTTAATGTCCCGAACTTTGGACAGAACAAAGATTTGAGAGGACTTGAAGGAGAACGGGACAACTTGACTCTTGAGATGAAGAAAAATGGATTTTGGCCTATAAATGTAGGGGGCTTCTAACAATCTGCACGTCTCCTGATCCGCGGCACCGGGAGCGTCCGTCCCTCTTCGGAAAGACTGATCACCTTCACCGGAAGAGGCCTGTGTGTGTGAGTATGAACGAGTGTGTGTGTGCAAGAGAGCTCTCCTTGATGTGATTCTATGATGATTGTATTTCAATAAATGTTACATGAATAGTGGCAAAACCAAATTTGGTCTCCAAAGTGTCTCATTGATCTAAGCTACCTTACCATTCCTTATACACTCTGCACAAAAGAACAGGAACCTCTTTGGGTTCATAACACTTGTGATAAATGGCCTCAATGATACAAAGTGGCCTCAAAAGTATTTCTAAATATTTCATTATTTTCTTTAGAATCATAGAATTAAAGAGTTAGAAGAGACCTCATGGGCCATCCAGTCCAACCCCCTGCGAAGAAGCAGGAATATTGCATTCAAATCACCCTTGACAGATGGCCATCCAGCCTCTGTTTAAAAGCTTCCAAAGAAGGAGCCTCCACCACACTCCGGGGCAGAGAGTTCCACTGCTGAACGGCTCTCACAGTCAGGAAGTTCTTCCTCATGTTCAGATGGAATCTCCTTTCTTGTAGTTTGAAGCCATTGTTCCGCGTCCTAGTCTCCAGGGAAGCAGAAAACAAGCTTGCTCCCTCCTCCCTGTGGCTTATACATGGCTATCATACCCCCTCTCAGCCTTCTCTTCTTCAGGCTAAACATGCCCAGCTCCTTAAGCCGCTCCTTTATAAGTTAAAGGTTTAGGATGAAAGGTGCTCTTGTACGTTTGGAGAGCATTTTCCTTTGTAACAAAGCTATCTTTGCATGACTTAGGGCCTTTTACTCTAGCACTTAAGACCTGGCTTTTTACTAGAGCATTCGATGTTTGTTAATTTTTAATTTCTGTATGTATGTATTTTATCTTTTACAGTTTAGCTGTAAATCACCTAGAGCATTCTCGGATGGAGGGCAAAGTGCTATGGGTCCCTCCATTTACACAGTAATTTGCACAGTGTCTTTCCCAAACCAAACTCTGTTATCTGCTATAGAATTTACATGCAACAACACTGGAAATTCTCATAACATCTTGAGTATGTGTTGGAACCACAATAGCTATTTTATTTTAGATTACAGCTTTTTGTATATAATTTACTTTTTTACATGGGACTTTCAAAAAGAAAGGGATGCACCCATATTAATATACACCTCTGCGGGAATGGTCCTGAAAACAGAACTACAAATTGCATGTAATATAAGATGCCACACTAAAAAATGTCATCTTTGTGTTCAGGTGCTACCTGAAAAGCTGTGGTAGCTGGTGGTTTCCATGTCAATGGGGTGGAGAATCAATGTCTACATTCTCGATACCTTTAAAGGAGGGATCTAAGATGCTAAACTTATTCAATGGAGACCAGCACCTTGGAAAGTTCCTTTAAAGCTTAATTGACAGAGGATACAGTATATGCACCATTGTTGCATGAGGTACTATTTATTTATTTATTTATTTATTTACGATATTTATAGCCCACCTTTCTCAGCCATACGGCGACTCAAGGCGGGTCACAGATTGGCATAATTTGATGTCAGGCATTCATAAAAGTGACGTTAAAAACAATCAACATTCAATATAAAACAAAAACCATAAAAACATATAATCATCAGTGTCATCCTGTTAAAAACGTTATCCAGTAACATCATCTGGCCATTCCATGTTCATCATTCATAGTTCTGTGTTATCTATTCCGCTGCATTCTCAAAAGCTTGCTCAAAGAGCCAGGTCTTTACTTTTTTTCGGAAAGTCAGGAGGGAAGGGTCCGATCTAATATCTCTGGGGAGGAAGTTCCGTAGCTGAGGGGCCACCACTGAGAAGGCCCTGTCCTTCGTCTCTGCCAATCATACTTGAAAGGCAGGCGGGATCGAGAGCAGGGCCTCCCCAGATGATCTTAAGCTCCTAGATGGTTCATAGGAGGAGATACAATGACGTATTGCATGCTGTGGGCTGTGCCACATCCAATGTTGCATCATTGGATGTGGCAAGGAAACTCACAACATGACCAGGTTAAGACACAGCCATTGATCCTATATATGGTGGAAAGATGAGAAAAAAATTAATGTCAGGTGATTTTTGTATAGTTTTCCCCATAGACATTTGCTTTGCGCACTTCTCTGGGCTACATCATATCTTCATCATGGGCGATCCCTTGTGGCTGAATATGATTGTCTTCCAGGGGTAGAGTTTTGGCTGTGGGTCCGTAAGTGACTGTAGAGACATAGTCTGGATCCACATGGGTTTTTTGCAGTAAATATATATGATATCGAGCTGCTTTTAGTGGGGTCTCCTTGAGAGAGAAGCCCGAGGATCGCGCCTAAAGGGCTCTGGGTCCCTTGGTGAGGCCAGCGAGAGCCAATCCAAAGAGTAAAAATATTACAAATAATAATGCCTCATCCAAGTGGAAGAAGTTTTTCAGCAACCGAGGTTCATTGTGATTCAGCTGAGATCAGATGCATTGCAGGAATCATTCCACTGCAAGCATGCCGGAGTACAGTGATGCAGGCATATTTATACAATTTTTGAAAACCCAGAGTTCAACCCTTCCGCCCCGGCTCCTCTGATGTTCCCCGCTGTGATTGGGTGATGGGCGGACACCTGGGATGCAGCCCTCCCGCCCCTGGCGCCTCTGTACCAATCAGGAAGCTCCAGTGGTCTGCAGGATCCAATGGGGAGACCTCTGTCACATGGTTGCGACAGCCAATCAGGAGAAATGGGGGCGGGATGAGGGAGCACAAAGGAATCTGGGAAAGGAATCTGCAGACAAAGGAATGCCATGTGCTCAGCGAAACAAAGGAAAAATGTCTCCAGCTGATGCAGCTCTGGGGGGGGGGGGATATGAATGCAAATACAATCTTTTTTATTCCGAGCGTCCATAAGTCCCCTTATCCCATCAGACATGCTCAGAGAATGGGCAGGGTCAATTATGGCTATGGTTCCATGCAGGGTGAATTAATCAAGGGTGAGTCTTGGGAGATGTAGAGACTCTCCCTCAGGCAGTTCCTGGTCACAGTATTTTGTGGGGCAAGGGTCAAGAGGGCAAGGGTACAAGGGGAATCCATAAGGGTTACATATATGGCATTTTCTTATACATAGTTCATAAGGGGAACCCCATACCACCCCATAGAGTTTATTACAATATTTGATCTTTATTATGGCACAAACTGGAGGCTTCATAAACTTTGAAAAGGATCCGCGGAAACGGAGGCTGTCAGTATCTCAAGTCAGGCACCAATAGAGAGTTCGTGGTCATGGATATGATAAATAGTCCAGTGCATAAGTCAGAGAGTCACAAAAAAAGGAAACAGGAACCCAGTTGTGAGCGCTGGGTCAGGCAGCAACAGAATCCATTGTCCGGCCCTTGGCAAACTAGATCTCTCACAAAAGGGCAGAAGCCCCAAGATCCAGCCATTTCCCAAAAAAGCCTCATGGGGTCCTTGTTGTTGTCAGTGCCTTGGCAATGTGGCCAAGACTTAACCCTTGTTGTGTAGTCTGGTGCCCTTGCCCTTTGCAGAACTATAAATCCCTATCCCTTAATTATGAGGGGAGGGTTGGTGCCTGACATCATATAGATTTGCAAATGAAAGGCGATCAAGGATTTGCTTGTCATGCCTTCCTCTTGGCATATTTCTCCCTTTCGTCCTTTATTTACCCCCCTTCAAAAACTGTAGCACTATTGGCATAAGCTGACCTCCAGTTTGAGGTCCAGGGCTTCCTGATTCTTGATGTTGATTCCATTTTTTAAGGTTAGCTTTAAGCCCATCTTTAAAACTTTTGTTGGTCATTGACATTCTGTTTTCCATTCTTGGACAAAAATGGGAGTTGTGATCAGGCAAAATTGTGGCCGGTCCAACAAAATTGATGGCAAAGGATCATCATCACTTCAATGCTGGTGAACTTTGCTTCTTCCAGAATTTGTTTGCAGGTTTTCAGAAGAGATTTACAGGATTTGGGCTGTGTTCGAATATTACTTCCCTTTCTCTGAAACCAATTTAAAGGAGGGTCTTTTCCCCTGACTTTGTTGTTTCTTACATAAAAAGTGTTTGGGGTTGTTAGTGTAACTGAACACACCCACTAAGTTTTCCACTCAGTATGAAATAGATCCAAACAGTGTGACAGCAGGATTTAAAAATATTTTTTCTGTGTTGCTTTCTTTGTCTATAGTTGCGCCTTTCGGTCTGTCTACAGAGCCTCCACCTTTGCTCTTTCTACTTATGCTTTGACATTAACAAACATTGTTTCCTAGCTCATTGAGGTGTTGAGTTTTTGCACTAATTTAAAAATATCTACCCATGGAGTACTTAAAATTAATTAGGGAATGCTGATGACTTTCAAATCAAGGATGGTCTATTAATTCACTTAGCGATTAAAGGTTTTCGAGTCTAATCAGGTAGAAACGCCACGTGCAAGATTGGGTGATAAAATGAAACTGTCCTTGATCAAGGGCAGTGGGAACCAGTCCGTGGTTGTAAGAGGAGACAACGTCAGGGGCTCTAGTTCAGAGCAAATCATGGCAAGGGAATAGCTGGGCTGTAAAGGGCAGTTTTGCTGAATGGCTGGTTTCTTAAAAGCAGTGTAGAAATACCAGAAGAAAAACAAGTATTTGTGAATATGATTTCAGTCTTACCTGTCTACTCAAATGGCACTCGATTTTTTCAATTCATTTTTATTAGTGAATGACATAGATAAATAGACAAATGTTAATATTAATTTAAGAAGGTCATGTGTGTTTGTATTAATATTAATAATATAATAATAACACTTTATTTGTACCCCGCTACCATCTCCCCAAGGGACTCGCTGCCGCTTACATGAGGCCGAGCCCAAATACAACAATACAAGCAATAATAACAACAATACAAGCAATTAAAATAATAATGAAGGAAGGAAGGACTGAATGGTAGGAAGGGAGAGACAGATAGGAGGGAAGGAAAAGAATGAGTTTCCCCCAAATCCATTGATCATTATTATACAGACCAGTATCATTGTTATTATCATTATTATATACACCAGTATTATTGTTATATAGATTATATAGGCCAGTATTATTATTTACACCATTATTATTATTATTATTATTTCACAGACATTAGAACAATAAAAATATTTTATAGCCACAAGCATTATAAAATCACATATATTAGAAACAAGCTCTTTCTCTTTTCTTTCTTTTCCATTTAACCAGACTGGGCCACAGCAATGTGTGGCTGGATACAGCTAGTACTTTATATAAAACAAATAATTTGGTCTATTTTTTTAAAGTGAGCGAACCTCAAAGTGCTTTAACTCTCCTGAAAGTGTTCCAGTCCGCTAAAACTTTTGGTTCACTTTCCTTCATTGTTTCCAATCCCACGCTGTCTTTTCTGAAAAGGGACAAGGAGGACTGCATGTAGTGTTCCAATTGTGGGCTGATAAAGATGTTGCAATGCTAGAAGCTTTATTTTAATCTCTTTTTAATAATCCCTGGCATGAAATCTGCCTTTTTCACCACCACCACCACCTACTGAGTTGACATTTTCATCAGACTATCTCATAGAAATGAAAATACAAACTTGGTTGGGTTTGTCCCCAATCCCTTCCATTCACACTGAATTTGCTATTTTCTTACTCACCAGTTCTCTTAGAGCTGTTCACAATCTGCTTGGGTTTTTGCCATCTATTTTATCTGTGCGTATTTTTCCTGCTGTTCTTTCATTAAGGGACTTGAAGCAGCAGAACCGATTTTCTGCATAGTCTTGCATCCAAAGTCTCACTACTTGGCTTTAACAAGACGGCAGCATTAATTGTCCTCAGAATAACTAGTGCAGTCCATAGGCCTGGCTACTTTATTACTCACTCCAAAATCCAGGATAATTGTGAACAAATTAAATTTCATTTTTTGCAGTTTAAAATATTGGGTTCCACAGTTCAAATCTCTCACTTGTTCTGAAAGCCATTTGTTTAGTCCTACTCCCCACCCCACCCCCATATCTTATTTACCGTATATATAAGACAACTGGGCGTATAAGACGACCCCCAACTTTTCCAGTTAAAATATAGAGTTTGGGATATACTTGCCATATAAGACTACCCCTCTTCCAACACACACCAAATAAAAGCATCAGATTTGATTTCAATACGGTAATTTTCCTATAACTGTCCCTCCTTCTCTGCCTCTCAGATCTCGCATATGCGCACCTGCACTGCTTCACTGCAGTCTTCAGGAGCGAGATCTGAGAGGCAGACGAGGAGGTACAGTAATAGGATACAAGGGCGGGCCAGACAGGTAAAAGAGATGTGCTTTTCTGGGCCCAGAGCCACTCTATCTCTTTTTTCCATACCCCGGGCGCCCCGGACGCCTGCAGTTTGCTCTGCCCTTCACTTACACCTTTTTTTTTTTTAATTATTTTTATTGCATTTATTCAATTTAACATAAACATTAAGTAAACATACCTTTATCACTAAATTATTCCTATACTCTATAACTATTACAAATTCTTAACTAACTATAAGTCAATTCAGACTTTTCTCAATTTACAAAACAAAATAATAATAATTAGAATCTGACCAATCCTTATAATCAAGTCACTCATTCACTCTCCAAATACAATATGATAGTAACATATATGCAACTTGCACATTCTAGACATGTCCCATCATTCAATCTTATTTTGTTTTGGAAACATAATGATGAGCGCTCTTTGGATATTGACCATGGTCCACTCCTGTTATTTCTCTTTAATACTTTCCCCTCCCCCTCTTCCCCTTCCCCTTAGTTTGTGCCCCCTCCACCAGGACCAGCCAACTCATGTTGTTTCACAATTCCAGAATATCATTGTTTCTCTTGCTGGCTTATACCCCTTTCCCTCATTAAACACATACTCAATAAATTTTCCCCATATTTTCCAAAAATCTGTTTGTTTACATATACCCCTTTTAATTTTAATATTGCAAGTTAGCTTATCATTAATCGCTATATTCCAAATTTCCCTATACCATTCTTCTAATTGAATTTCTTTTTTTTCCTTCCAATTTTTTGCTATTAACAATTTAGCTGCTGTTATCAGATTAGAAACCAATTCCTTTTCTTCTTGTACGGGAATTATATTATCATGTATAAGTAATAAAGCTAATTTTGGTGTAATCTCAGTCTCTATTTTTATTATTGCTCTTATTTCTTTAAATATGCTTTTCCAAAATTTTTGTATAATATAACATGACCACCACATATGTAGATACGTCCCTATTTCCTGACAACCTCTCCAACACTGATTCGAATATTTTTTATCAATCTGATTTAATCTAATAGGGGTTAGATACCACCTCCATATCATTTTGTAATAATTTTCTTTAATTCTGATAGACATATTTTTTAGTATCCTCATATTCCATATGTTTGCCCATTCTTGATTATTCATTTTCCCCCCCAAGTCTGTTTCCCATACTTCCTTCAAATAATCTTGTTCCTGTTCATTCATTAATAACAGTTTATAGATCTGACTTACTGTGCCTTTTAATGTTATATTCTCTTCTTTAGTCTCCCTTTGAGTTATCATCTTTTCTATTTTTGTGTATTCCCTACCTCCATTATACTTTTTCCTTATATCACTTGACCATTTACCCAATTGTAAATACTTATACCAATCTAAGTCTCCTAATTCCTCTTTTATTCTTTCCATATTTACCATTTTCAGATCCCAGTCTTTTATTTTCATTAAACCTCTTCCATTAAGTTCTACTTCAAGTTCTTTTTTTAAATTTTCTGGGAAGTTTTCTGTCATTAAAACTGGCATGATAGGAGAAATACCTGGCATTAGGGTTTTTTTATATCTTCCCCAAATCTCTAAAATATTTTTTAGAAAGGGATTGCTTAAATTGTTATACCATTTCTTTTTACCCTTTTCTCTATTACCCCTATAAAAAATGTATTCTAATTTCAGTTCTAATTTTTTATCATCTTCTTCTAACCACTCCAAGCTTTTTTGTTTTGCTAAACTTTCCACTATATATCTAATTTGATTTGATTGATAATATAACTTGAGGTTTGGTAATCCAAGACCTCCCTCCTTCTGTGACTTATACCATAAACTTTTATTTATTCTAGCTTTTTTGTTCCCATTACAGTACAGATTTAACATGTTTTGCCAGATTTTTATTTCTTGATCTGAAATTTTTACAGGTAGCATTCTAAATAGAAAATTTAGTTTGGGTAATATCTTCATTTTAATTAATGCTATCCTACCGAACCATGATAATTTGAGCTTATTGTATTCCAGCAATTTCTTATCAATTTCCTTTCTTAATTTGGTTAGATTATTTATTTCTAAATTTTTTAAATCTTTAGTTATATTTATTCCTAAATATTTAATTGTTTCTTTGATTTTAATTTTAATGTTCCCTTCCTGTTTTATATTTTTTATCTCTTCTTCTCGATAATTAAATATCATCATTTCTGATTTGTTCCAATTAATTTGTAACCCTGTCATTAATCCAAATTCTGTTAAATGAGCCTCAATTTTCTCCCATTGTTTTATTGGATGTTCCATTGATAAAAGGGTGTCATCTGCAAACAAATTTATTTTATATTTCTGTTTTATTCCTATTCCTTTTATACTACTATCATCTCTAATTACATTAGCTAATAGTTCCATTACAATGGCAAATAGAATTGGGGAAAGAGGACATCCCTGTCGCGTGCCTCGTGTTATATCTATTTTCCCTGTTAATCCATCATTCACCATTACTTGGGCACAATTTTTGGAATATAATTTATCAATTAGGTTTCTAAATTTTTCTCCAAATCCAAATTTAGCTAATATTAATTTCATTGTCTGCCAGGATACACTATCAAATGCCTTATAAATATCCAGAGCTAATACTCCTGCCACTAAATTTCTTTTTTTAATACTATGAATTACGTTTAATACCCTACCCATTAAATTGGACATTTGCCTTCCTCCTATAAATCCACACTGATCTTCTTTGATATATTTATATATAAATTTATTCATCCTTTTAGCCAGTATGGCAGTTAATATTTTTGCGTCTTGGTTTATTAATGAGATAGGTCTGTACGATCCTGGGTCTGTAGGGTCTTTATTGGGTTTTAATATCAAAGTGATCAATGACTGTTCCCATGATGGTGGAATTTTTTCTCCTTTTATTATTTTATTATATAGATCTTTTAATTTAGGTATCAATAATGTTTTGAATTTTTTGTAATATTCTGGTCCCAACCCATCCAGCCCTGGAGTCTTTCCAGGTTTTAAATTGTCTATAATTTCCTCAATCTCTTTCTCTGATATTGCTTGTTCCATAATTAATTTATCTCTTTCTTGGATCTTTATTTTACAATGTTTATCTATATACTCTTCAACTTTCTTTCTAGGGGCTTCATTTGCTGTATATAACTCCTGATAGAATTCCTGAAAAATTAATATTTTATCCTCCATTCTCATGCACTGTTTTCCATCTTTATCTTTAATCACAGTTATCAATTTCTTTTGTTTCCTAATTTGTGCTGCATTAGCTAATAACTTAGAGTTTTTATTACTATACTCAAAATACTCTCTGTTTAAATAAATCAAATCTCTCTGTGTTTTTTCAATCCCTCTTTTTTCAAGTTCTTGCCTCTTTGCTATTAATTTTGTATAACTCATTCTATTTTGTTCTGTCATATATCTTCTCTCTAATTCCTTGATTTCTGCCTCTAGTTTTTTTTCTTCTACCTCCTGTTGTTTTTTTAAACTATTATATTCTTTAATAAAGAGTCCTCTGGCCACTGCCTTCATTGTATCCCATACTATTGCGTCAGAACATTGATTATTGTCGTTTATCTCCCAAATTTCCTCTAGTTCTTTTGCTATTTTTCCTGATATTTTGTTATCTTCTAGTACTCTATTATCAATTCTCCATCTTTTAGCTAGCCTATAATTTTTTTTAATTTGTATTATGATACTAATGGGTGCATGATCTGAAATTTTTATAATCTCTATTTCAGCATCTTGAGTTTTGGAAATTAAGTCCTTTGAAACAAAGAAATAATCTATTCTCGAATAATTTTTATGCACTGAGGAATGGAAAGTAAATCTTTTTTCATTACCCTTTATCGTTCTCCAAACATCTATCAATCCCTCTCTAGTTATTACTTTATTAAGTTCTGTTATATTCCTTTCCCCCTTTTCTTTTTTTGTGGGGTGAGATTTATCCAGTTTTCTATCCATAACTCCATTGAAGTCCCCTCCTAAAATTACATACCCCTTTTTAATTTCTTCTAACTCTTTAAAAATCAATTCATAAAATTCCTTCTGTTTTGTATTTGGTGCATAAATATTAACCAAAGTATAATCCTCCCCTCCCATAGACCCCTGAATCATCACATATCTTCCCATTTCATCTTTTTTTGTTTGTACCATGCTAAATCCACTACTATTCTTAATTATAATTGCTACTCCTTTTGCTTTCGAAGTGCCCATAGCTTTTTCATATATTATAGTCCCCTTTAATTTCAGTTGATTTAAACCTTCTTGTGATTGATGCGTTTCTTGCAAGAAAAATATGTCCCCCTTAGCTTTAAGAATCTGATTTGTAATCCTCCTCCTTTTTTGACATGATCCAAGCCCGCGACAGTTCCATGAAATCAGTTTAACTCGATCCAGCATTTGTTCTCATTTTTCTATTTTTTGGTTGGTCCTTGTTAAGAGAATCACCCCAATGTGCTAACCCCCTCCCCTCCCGCCCTTTCTCTCCCCTCCATCCCAAATATCCCTCCCCCTCCTTTCTTCCCCAAACTTCCCCTCTCCCACCGAGCCTTGGAACTTTTTGTCCAAGGTGTGGCTTAATCATAGCCTTTCGGTGGGGGGAGGGGTGGATCCACCCACTCCCGACCAGCAGCCAAACCATAACCTCCTAAGGATTCTATATTTAAATTTTATTCTTCTCTCCAATATATTTATTTTTGTTTCAAAAATATACCTTATTCAGTATAAAGGGTGAAAAAAAAATTATCTATCTCCATATCTATATCCATATCCCCATCCATATATGCATTCACACACATTCACATTTTTACATCTCAAATTCCCCTCCTTTTTATCACATTAATTCAATATATGTGTATATATACATACAAGCATACACACCCATATGCAAAAACATACACAGCTACTTTTATACATATTCCCAATTATCTTCCTTATCATTTTTACATCTCAAATTCCCCTCCTTTTTATCACATTAATTCAATTATCCCTTTATAATGCTTATTGTTATTATTACAATTTCTTCGTATTTATTAATTAGGATCACTGTCCATACAATACTTATTTCTTATTGTCTTGTTATTTCTTCTTTCTTCTTTTCTTCTTAACTTCATATTTCTTTACTTTGTCCTTTTAGTTCTCACTCTTCTTTCCCTCTGCATCTCCTGCTTCTCTTTCTTTCACGTTGCTCGGTTTTGCATCCAGAGCGCCTTGTGGTAATTCAAATAGTTCTTCCAATAGTCTCATTCCTTGATCCACCGATGTTATATTGTAGTTTTTCCCCGCGTGTCTGAATTTCAGATAAATAGGGTACCCCCATTTATACAATATACCCTTATTGCGGAGTAATGTGGTACAAGGGCGCATTGTCCTTCTCCAGCTCACTGTCTCTGGGCATAAGTCCTGAAAAATTTGGATTTTACTTTCTTGAATTGTTTGTGTGGTGGATTGCTTTCTGATGGCTTGCATGAATTGATCTTTATAGTAATAACTTGAAAATCTTATTATAATATCCCTGGGTTTGGATATTGTTTTCCTGGCTCCAACTCGATGAATGCGATCAAACTGTGAGTGCTGCCAATCCTCCTTCGTTATTTCCTGGATCCAATTTATTATTGTTTCTCTTAAATTTTTGAAAGTCTCTGTTTGAGTTTCTGTAAAATTCCTGATCCTAATATTCACTCTTCTATCTCTGTCTGCCATTGAGATAAAGTTCAAATCATGTCTGTGAGAGACAATTTGTAGCTGATGCAAATCTTTGGTGTTGGTTACCAACTTCTGTTCCACTATTTCCATCTTTGTCCCCAATGAGTTAGTCTTTCTTTCTAAAGAAGTTGTTTTTTCAGCCTGCTCTGCAACTTGTACTTCCAAATTCTTAATACTGGATGTGATCTTTAAGGTACTTTCCAAAATCATATTTTTTAATTCTTCAATTTGTGTCTTAAATTGTCCTGAAAGTTCTAAGTTTGTTGGTTCATGGGGTTCCTGAGGTTGTTTGGGAGTTGCTCCCTGCTTTTCCCCCAGTGGTCCTTTGTCATGCTTTGACGCCATTAGAGCTTCTCCTCCTTCTCCTTCTTGTCTCTCTGCCTCTGAAGCTGTTCGCATAGACAGTCTCTCTAAACTTCTATCCGAAGGTTTTTTGGACCTTAAGAAGTATTCTGTACCTTTTGCACCAATTAGTTTAGATTTACGGTCTTTATCTCTCCTGTGAGACATTAATTCATGAGTTATTTTCTTGCCGGGAGCGTCCTGAGCGGAGCGGTTTGAAAGTGAAAGTAACTATTTTTAGCTTTTTAACTCTCACTTTTTAATCAATTCATAATGCTCACTTGTGCTGCATTTCTTAGTCCATCTGAAGAAGTTGATTACTCACTGTGACCCTGTTGTATTTTGGAGTTTTAGCTCATTATATTTTCCTCCTTCAGGAGCTCGGGATTCTAGCTGCCGTTCATCAAGACGTGGCTCCGCCCCCCCCCCTTCACTTACACCTTCCCGTTGAGGCGCCCCTTCACCTCACCATCGGGACCGCATTAAGTCCACAAATCCTGATGAATGGATTTTCTTCTACCATACTTGTACAGCGTCGCCCTTAATGCTTTCATACAGTCACTGCATACGGCAGGATGCAGCCACTGCCATTTTTAAGTTTCCCTATCACATGCAGCAACCACAGATTCTCCAATCCGGATTGGAAATTTCAGCACCCGCTCTATAAGATGACTCCCGGCATATAAGTCTACTCCTGCATATAAGATGACTCCCATGCATAAGACTACTCCAGTGTATAAGACGACTCCCGTGTATAAGACTACTCCCGCATATAAGACAACCCCTGACTTTTGAGAAGATTTTCTTGGGTTAAAAATAGTCTTATACGCCAGAATATACGGTAACTTGATACTAAACCATAAAAAGCACTTCTCCTGTTATCTCATACCTCACTTATTCAGGAATCTGGAGTGGGTCTTTGTTACATTCTGTGTAACCTACATCCTAGGCTTGGGTAACTACGGAAAAATTTGGTTCTAAACTCTTTCGTTTTTAGGGGGTTTTTGCGTTTCGTTTTTTAAAAGAATTCCGAAATTTTTCTTTTAAAAAGTTCGAAATATACGAAATTTTGTAAAATTACGAAACAATTATGAAACAATTACGAATCAATTCGTTAATGGCGGACGCGATTGCGCAATATGCTAAAAAACCCTCCAAATGGGACAGAGGGAACTTCTGAAGCTTCCCTCTCCCTCTGTTGTTGACTGTTGGTGTGATAATTTATTTTTTATCACTGATAAAACAAACAACAACCCTAAAACTTGCACCAGACATACAGAAATAATTTCAAAACAATTTCGAAACAATTACGAAACAATTACGAAATAAATTGAAAAAATTGTTTCAATTTTTAATTACTCCTGCATGGCTCAATATCGGATCGTAAGCTAATTTAAATACGAATTAATAACTAATTACGAAATTAACGAACGAAACCGCCCAAGCCTACTACATACCTCAAGCCTCCCATCCGGTATATGTTAGTTATCAAAAAATTCAAAAGATTGTGGGGTAGATCTTTGAAATGGCATGCTGATACCTCTTCAGCAAGATTCTGTCTACTTCTGCTCTCCATCATGAGAAATGACTCCAGGTATGTCACCATGAGA
This sequence comes from Anolis sagrei, assembly GCF_037176765.1. Taxonomy (NCBI): domain Eukaryota; kingdom Metazoa; phylum Chordata; class Lepidosauria; order Squamata; family Anolidae; genus Anolis; species Anolis sagrei. Next base: position 56,345,329 of record NC_090026.1, read on the forward strand.
ACCAATATGGCATAATGATTTGAATTTTAGATTAGGGGGAATCAGTTTACATCCCCAATCAACTTAGTGACCTTGAGTGAGGTACACTCTCTCAGCCTTACAATGATAAGGGCAGTGGCAAATCTTTGAATACAGTATTACCACCACCACCAATTGAAGATATGTTCCAAGAACCCTGTGGTTACTTGAATCCATGGATAATAGCAGACCTTATCTTCTGATTATACATGGACCAGAAGCATATAATAGAATTGCATCTGGTCGCTTCTGGAGTGAGAGAATCAGCCATCTAAGAAGACATTGCCCAAGGGGCGCCCTGATGTCTTGCAATCCTGCAGGGAGGCTTCTCTCATGTTGGGCGCTAGAAACAATATCATGTGAAACCTAACTGGCACAACCTGGGGATCACAACCAGATACAAGTGAAGAAATCTGACCTTGTGCTATGCTACTCTGCTGCAGAGTATGCATGCCCAGTGTGGAACACATCTCACCACGCTAAAACAGTGGATATGGCTCTTAATGAGACATTATCCCAGGATGTCTGCGGCCTACACCACTGGAGAAATTACACTGTTTAGCTGGTATTGCACCACCTGACATCCGCCAGGGAGTAGCAACCAATAGTGAAAGGACCAAGGCAGTGACATCTCCGGCCCATCCCTTGTTTGGATATCAGCCAGCACGCCAATGACTTAAATCAAGAAATAGTTTTCTAAGATCTACAGAGACACTCGCTGGAATACCTCAGCAAGCGAGAGTCCAAAAGTGGCAGGCTCAAACCCAGAACCTCAACCAATGGCTGATACCAAATGAGAGACTCCCTCTTGGGCACACAGAAAACTGGGCGACTTGAAAGGCGCTGAACAGACTGTGCTCTGGCACCACGAGATGCAGAGCCAACCTTAAGAAATGGAGCTACAAAGTGGAATCCATGACATGTGAGTGTGGAGAAGAGCAAACCACAGACCACCTACTGCAATGCAACCTGAGCCCTGCCACATGCACAATGGAGGACCTTCTTGAGGCAACACCAGAGGCACTCCAAGTGGCCAGCTACTGGTCAAAGGACATTTAATAAAATACCAAGTCTGCAAACTTTATATTTTGTTTGTTTGTTTGTTTTTAATGCAATACAACCATTTTGGTTTGCTCCTGACATGATAAATAAAAAATAAATAGAATTGCATTGGAGGACATAGAGGCCCACAAACACTTCCAAGGGGAATATTTTGTGTAAGTAAAATTGGGAGTACTGAACCTGTGAATACTGTAAATCCTACTAAGAAAACCCTGTGTAAGGACACCTTGAACCAGATCCTACTTCAAAGAATATACCAACTAAATCATTGCATGGAGTACATCGTTTGTCTCCATGCTAAGGGCATAATTCCTTGTGCCGTGGCGCGTGGGGGCTATAACTCTTAATGAAGGAGGCATGGACGTGGCATCTTTCCCCAGGGGGATTGCTTCTTGCCCTCCTATAGGAAACTGGAACTCTCAAAAACCCAAAACACTGTAAATAACTCAAAATAAGTTTTATTGATCACAAAGAGTTATTTCTTTAAAGCAATGAGCTGGAAACTTCAGAGGGGTGAAAGAAAATATATGTTACAGTCTCAGTTAGTCCTGGGTCCAAGGTTTTTGAAGCTGAGAAGCCTTTCCAAGTTTCCTCTTTCCTCAATGGCTGTGAATGCAAACCACAACCCCAGTTCAGATGGCCTATGTTTGAAGACTCAGGATCTTCCTTTGGTGCCAAAAGGCGCTTGAGACTTCCAACGTCGTTCAAGTTGGTCTGAACATGAAGCACAAGTCTCAAGGGTAAAAAACCTCAGAACTGGTGCTGAGAGGTAATTTAAATCAGGGTCTTTTAGAGTCAAGTCTCTTATGTCCATCTGGTAGAAACTCTGATGGCAGAATGAAAAGGGAAGCACTCCCCTCCTCCAGGAAGAGGTGGAGCCAAACAATACTGATTGACAGCTATAAGTAACCAATCAATCCAACAATACATAAGCAGGGTAAAAAGGCAGGATTAAGCATGATACAACAGTTTAAATCTTGCAACTAACAGTTCCACACATAGGTGGCGCCACTCGCGCCGTCACTTGGTGGAAACATCAAGTGGTGAAGACTGATACATGAGACAACTCAAATCACCACATGGCACACTGTGTCCGCATGGTAGCCACAATACTGGTATTGAAGTAAAACATGTTTGTTTAAATTTTAGCTGCTCCTTTCAGAAGGTTCATTGCAGGTAACAAAAGTAAACATACATTAGCAAAGATGAATTGATTCACTGAACATTTCCAACACTTTCTAATTTCATTTTTTGGAGATCAGCCTCAAGAATCAGACAAGAACATTTCTGCAAGATGTTCAGAGCTCAACAGCAAAATGGCAAATCTTTAGCAGGAAGGTCATTCCGTAAACATGGGAGGTGGGTAGGGAGGGATAGATATGGAAGAGAAATTGGTGATAATTTATTCACACCTGTAGGTCATTCCTACAGCTGGATGATGAATATATGATGCAAAGCATATTGAAATTATCCGGCCTCACCCACTGTCTCTGTGCATTGCTCTCAAGCACTTAGCCGTGATCTTTCTGGAGTTGCCAAGCTAGTCCTTCAAAACCATGCATAGTCCATATGGCTTGGCTGACATTATCCAGTGCTGCAATGGATTAATTGTGACTCGGGGCATTAATAAAAAGGAATATCTCAGGCATTTCACTGATACAAGGTGCACAGTTGCATAGAAACCTGGCACATCTGTCAAGGCTGTCTGAAGAAACTATTAGCCAGTTGCTGCCTCCTGCATGGAATTGCTCAAGGCAATTTTATGGTAATATGTTATTGCTTTCTGTCATGCAGATTGGTAGCAAGATAACTTAACTTAAAGATGTGTCATAGAATTATATTCTTAAGAGAGGCTGCTATGAAAAAAACATATTAATAATCAGCATAGTATGCTTATAGCCACTGGGTCATGATTTGTTCAAGTGAAAAAAAAATAAGCAAGACGAATAGAAGTGAACTTGATGATTAGAGCTGTTCCTTTGGAGTGTAGTGGAGTTACTCTCTCTAGAGATTTTTAAACAGTTCCTTGATGGCCATCTAACAGGAATGCTTTTCTCATAACCCCAACAGATAGTCATCTGGATGAAAGGATATTTGAGTGAAATTAGCAACAAAGGAGAAATATACCCTTTCTCTGTAGAAAAGGAGTAACATGGAAGAAAATGTTTTAAAAACAAGAGATGACATGCAGAGTAGGCCTGGGTAACAACGGAAAAATTTGTTTCTAAAATCGATTCGTTTTTGGGTTTTTTTTGCGTTTCGATATTTAAAAGAATTCCGAAATTTTCCTTAAAAAAAGTTCGATATTTACGAAATTTTGTAAATAGTAAAAAAATTACAAAACAATAACGAAACAATAACGAATCGATTCTTTAATGGCGGCCGCGATCGCGCAATACGCTAAAAAAACTTCTGAAGCTTCCCTCTCCCTCTGTTGTTGACTGTTGGTGTTATATTATAATTTTTTTTTCACTAATTAAACAAAAAACAACTATAAAACTTGCCCCAGACATGCGGAAATAATAACGAAACGACCTCAAACCAATAACGAAACGAATACATAACGAAATACGAAGCATTTACGAAATGAATTGAAAAATTCGTTTCGTTTTTAAGTTGCTCCAGAATGGTTCGTTATCGCTTCGTTAACAAAAAAAAAACGAATTTTTAATGAATTACGAATTAACGAAATGAAACCGCCCAGCCCTAATGCAGAGGTAATACAAAGTTCAAGCTTACATAGGAAGTTGGGTTGTGGTTAGGTGCAAAGGTTGTGGTTAGGTGCAAAGTCTGAAGGTGCAAGAAGGTATTTTCCATCAAGAGGTTGATGAGACAGAAATAATAAAGTACTTTCCATGACAAAAATGTTCTTGTTTACTTGAGGGTATATAAAGGTTTACAAAAGCCGGGGGGGGGGGGGGGGCAGTCTGTAAAAGCACATGCAAAAGTGCTGTCTGTCCACCTCATGCTGATCAGCTTGAATAAACAGTGTCTTACACGAACCTATTGGACTCTGGATTTCTTCAAAAGGGGACCCCGCACCCTAAGTCCACGATCTCTTACACAGATAGGCTGCAGTCTTACAGTTTAACTTGGAATAAGAGCTAAACTACATATTAAAGATCGAAGTAACAACTACTTCTCTTCCTTTATTTTTCCCCCACTTTGTCAGCTGAAAGTAATTTCGATTTGGAATCCCTCACACATATTATGTGGAGAGGGGAGGTTTGATCCTCTGTTTGGCCATGATTTAAAAAGTTATCCTTCTGCCCCATCCCAGAGCTAGAGGGCTTAGGAAATATATCTATGTAATAGTATTTTTAGTTACTATCCAGTTGTGCTTGTGCATCTGAATAATTTGAATTTTCATTAACTGCATAGCAGCTTCCGCTGTTCTAAAGAGCTGCCTGAAATTAATGCTTGTTAATGAGCTATTACTCAAGCTGAACATTTCCGTGTGTTAATTGCAACAATATAAGCACTTGTTGAAGTGGGGAAGAAGAACCTTTCAATTCAATACTGGCTTTCTAGCAATCTCTCCTCAATATTTTCTGCTAGTCAGAGAAAAGTCTTAAGAATGATTCTAGTTTCCAAATTTTCATTCTTCCTGCATAATGTATACTTTTGTGGTTTAAACTAGAAGGTCAGAAGTCAATAGTAATTACACCTTTTATGGTGGTGCGGTGGGTTAAAGCACTGAGCTACTGAGCTTGTTGACCGAAAGGTTGCAGGTTCGAATCCAGGGAGTGACATGAGCTTCTGCTACTAGCCCCAGCTCCTGCCAACCTATCAATTCGAAAACATGCAAATGTGAGTAGATCAAAAGGGAAGGTAATGGCGCTCCATGCACTCATGCCGGCCACATGACCTTGGAGGTGTATACAGACAACGGCGTGTCTTCGGCTTAGAAATGGAGATGAGAGTCAGACATGACTGGACTTCAACCTTTACCTACCTTTACCTACAACATATTATAGATCAGGCATAGACAAACTTTGGTCCTCCAGGTGTTCCGAACTACAAGTCCCACAATTCCTAACCACTGTTAGGCTGTTCGGAATTGTGTGATTTGAAGTTGGGGAAAGTTTGCCCATGCCTGCTATAGATAAGTAAAGGTAAAGGTTTTCCCCTGACGTCAAGTCCAGTCATGTCCGACACTGAGGGTTGGTACTCATCTCCATTTCTAAGCCGAAGAGCCGGTGTTGTCCATAGACACCTCCAAGGTCATGTGGCCGGCAAGACTGCATGAAGTGTCATTACCTTCCCACCGGAGCAGTACCTATTGTTCTACTCACATTTGCATGTTTTCGAACTGCTAGGTTGGCAGAAGCTGGGGCTGACAATGGAAGCTCACGCTGCTCCCCGGATTCGAACCTGCGACCTTTCGGTCATCAAGCTCAACAGCTCAGCACTTTAACCCACTGCGCCACCGGGGGCTTCTGCCTGCTATAGATACTAGTATCTAAATTGAATGTTTATTGACAAAAAATTGACCCAAAAATCAGGGTTGATACTACCAATATGTACCATATTCAGCCTATGCACTGTTTCTGGCCTTTCTGTATGCCTTGGGTGGAAATATGATGATTGCTCACCCTTTTGAGGGCACTTCTAGAGGAAATCCTGAGGTAAGGTAGAATGGAGTTATGTGTGGTGCTTGTGGAATAAAAAATACATTAAAATCATGATGAAAATATTAATTGGGCACAGGCTTAAGGAGAAATGGGGTTAAGTTTTGGGCCACAACTTGCCACCCATTTTTCTAGCACTGATCTGCTAGAAGGAAGAGATGGTAGTCCATGTAGGATCATTGCCTCCTAAAGCAACATGCTTGTTGCCACATGGTACCATGAAAAAAATACCTTAGGGGCATTTTTGCCATGTTTTTATCCGTTTCTTAGGTACAGGAGAATTATCTTTCCCATTCCCATTCCTTTCCCCATTAGAGCACCCCAATGCATCTCAAAAACTTGCTCCTTTGGAACTCGATTTCAAGTATCACTGTGGATTCTGAGAACCTTCTTACATGTTGAGTCTGTGACATAGGATATTGGCTTCAGATATTTCCTATATAAGACTGCCCAAGCCTTACAATATTCAAAGGAGGGTTTCTCTTGATACCATAACTCAGGGGTCCCCAAACGTTTTGAACAGAGGGCCGGGTCACAGTCCCACAAACTGTTGGAGGGCCGGATTATAATTTGGAAAAAAAAAGAATGAATTCCTATTCACTCTGCACATATATTATTTGCAGTGCAACCCCCCCCCCCCCCTAAAATCAAAAAACAAAAACCCACACTTCTATGTAAATAAAAATGTAATGTTCATTTGTGGGATTAACAGAACTCAAAAACCACTGGACGAATTGACACCAAATTTTGACACAAGACACCTAACAACCCAATGTATGTCCTTCATTCAAACATTGATTTTGTCATTTGGGAGTTGTAGTTGCTGGAATTTATAGTTCAACTACAATACAGAGCATTTTGAACCCCACCAACGATGGAATTGAACCAAACTTGGCACACATTTCTCCCATGACCAACTGAAAATACTGGAAGGGTTTGGTGGGCAGTGTCCTTTCGTTTTGGAGTTGTAGTTCACCTACATTCAGAGATCATTGTGGACTCAAACAATGATGGATTGGGATCAAACTTGGCACAAATACTCAATATGCCCAAATTTGAACACTGGTGGAGTTTGGGGAAAATAGAATCTTGTTATTTGGGAGTTGTAGTTGCTGGGATTTATAGTTCACCTACAATCAAAGAGCATTCTGAACCCCATCAACGATGGAATTGAACCAAACTCGGCACACAGTTCTCCCATGACCAACAGAAAATACAGGAAGAGTTTGGTGGGCAGTGTTCTTCCTTCCACACAGGGAGAGCGGCCGGAGCAGAGGGCGTCCGCAACTGACGGAGCGGCGCCGGGTGGGCGTGGCCAGGGAACGCCGGCGTTCCCTGGCCACGCCCATCCAGCGCAGCTCTGTCACTTTGGGACGCCCTCTGCTCCGGCCGCTCTCCCTGTGTGGAAGGGAGAAGCCTCCCAGCTGGGTCCTCTGCAGCTGGGAGGCTTCTCCCTTCCACACAGGGAGAGCGGCCGGAGCAGAGGGTGTCCCAAATTTTCAGAGTGGCACCGGGTGGGCGTGGCCAGGCCAGGCCACGCGGGCCGGAGAAATGCCCACGGCGGGCCACATACGGCCCGTGGGTCGTAATTTGGGGACCCCTGCCATAACTCTTTCAGGAACATCCAGTGAGGACATGGGAAAGCTTTGTTAGTGTTCTTCTCCTGGCCTATGGAACTCCCTCCCAAGAAAGACTCAAATTTTATTTAAACAGGCCTTCAACTTTGAACTAGTTGGAAAACAATGATATTTAATGGCTGTGCTACATTTTTCCACTGTGTTTTGAATTGTTTCAAATTAATATCTCAATGGGATGGATTGTTTATTGGTTTTTAAACTTTCATACCATGTATTGCTTTGGCCATTTTAATGTGCATTGTAAATTGCTTTGGGTCATATAATGGGCGAAAAATCTATATAAATAAAAATGTAATGTTTGTTTGTGGGATTAACAGAACTCAAAAACCACTGAGGGAATTGACACCAAATTTGGACACAAGACACCTAACAACCCAATGTATGTCCTTCACTCAAAAAAAAAAATATGATTTTGTCATTTGGGAGTTGTAGTTGCTGAGATTTATAGTTCACCTACAATCAAAGAGCATTCTGAACTCCACCAATGATGGAATTGAACCAAACGTGGCACACAGGACTCCCATGACCAACAGAAAACATTAGAAGGGTTAGGTGGGCATTGACCTTGAGTTTGGGAGTTGTAGTTCACCTATATCCAGAGAGCACCATGGACTCAAACAATGATGGATCTGGACCAAACTTGGCACGAATACTCAATATGCCCAAATATGAACACAGATGGACTTTGGGGGAAATAAACCTTGACATTTGGGAGTTGTGGTTACTGGGATTTACAGATCACTTACAATCAAAGAGCATTCTGAACCCTACAAACTGTTTACCCACAAGCATAATGTTCTATCGCCGCTGGGCTTGAAACGAAGTACTTTTAAAACAGGACGTGCAACTTTAGCCCAACGGGAAGCCAGGGCCCCCGAAGAGAAGCCTTTAGAGAATTTCCCCCAATTAAACAGTCTTTAGAAGGCTTGAGCTTAAATACAACAAAGTCTTTTATTGATGAACAATTAAACAGAAACTTCTTTTGTCTTCAAAGGTTAAACAAATGCTTTCAGACTTCAAACAACTGGTGGCTTCTAACTGTTTCTTTGCTTTACTTTCAAGGAAAATCCCTTTCTAGCTCCTCCCAGGCTAACTGTGAACCTAAACCTGACTGATGTGGATCCACTACCGGGCTGAACTGCGTCTCAAAACCGAGTGGACGTACCAGTAGGCCTGTAGTCACTTAGCTGGAGATCTTGATGTTTAAAGCTGTTATTCCCTCCGAAATTCCTCAGGGCTGTAAGGCTGTTTCCCTGGAACCTTTGGGAATCTTTAGATGCTCTTAAGACTGTTCTCCCCCGGGAAGTCTTAAGGGTTGAAGCCTTTGTACAGGAGAAAGTCTGTACATGTCCTGTACATTGACTTCCTAGCTGAGATTAACTGAAAAATGGCCCCTTTCCCTTCCCAATTGCCCTGAGCAAGGGGCGGGATCAAACTCAACGATGATGGACTGGTGGCTTGCCCTATAACTGCAACCAAAAGAAGCCACCTATCTGCAGAGTCTCTGAAACTTAGGACTGCAAACAAACATTCAATGCAAAGCAAAACAAAATTGGAGCTCCTGGTACAGCTGTACCAGAACACATAAAAAAATTCATATATTAGAAAAAAACACTTTCTTATTACTTTATTTTCTAGAACACCAGACTGGGCCACAGCAACGCAGGGAATGGCTAGTGAGAAATAAAGATGTAAGTCTGCAGACAAACACATAGTCTGCAATAATACAATTACATACATAGAATCATAGAATCATAGAATCAAAGAGTTGGAAGAGACCTCATGGGCCATCCAGTCCAACCCCCTGCCAAGAAGCAGGAATATTGCATTCAAATCACCCCTGACAGATGGCCATCCAGCCTCTGCTTAAAAGCTTCCAAAGAAGGAGCCTCCACCACACTTCGGGGCAGAGAGTTCCACTGCTGAACGGCTTTCACAGTCAGGAAGTTCTTCCTAATGTTCAGATGGAATCTCCTCTCTTGTAGTTTGAAGCCATTGTTCCGTGTCCTAGTCTCCAAGGAAGCAGAAAACAAGCTTGCTCCCTCCTCCCTGTGGCTTCCTCTCACATATTTATACATGGCTATCATATCTCCTCTCAACCTTCTCTTCTTCAGGCTAAACATGCCCAGCTCCCCAAGCCGCTCCTCATAGGGCTTGTTCTCCAGACCCTTGATCATTTTAGTCGCCCTCCTCTGGACACATTCCAGCTTGTCAATACACAATACATACATCTAAGTTTGCTTTCTCATGGAGAACGTCTGATGGTTTGTTCAGACGTTATGTAGCGAGTGAGCCTTCTAAAGAGTCCTTTTCACCAGGAGTGGCTGCTCTTTGCCAAACTCTTCCTGGATTGAGTGTATCCAGTTCTGTAGATTTGTTTCACTCTATTTGGTATAACTGCTGATTGATAAAATACTCCCCAGTAAATACACCCTGGGGGCCTACAGCTTTTCTACATTGCACTTTATTTAAAAATCACGAAGGTTAATTTATGCTACAGGGTGCTTATGAGACATATCTTACATCTAAAGTGAAGTTTGGGCTTTGATAGAAGCCCCACTGAACGAGGAATTGTAAATGTACGTTGATTTAATCACCCTGGCAAGGAACTGCATTGTAATTGTTTCCTATCTTCCGAGATATTTCTTGATTAATTTGCAAGAGGGGCTCATCAAAAGCAGCAGGAAAGGAAGACAGACAAGAACTGGTCTAATTAAAGTGAAGGATGTTGGATGATCACATAAGTGTCTGCGAAGAAATGTATCACATTCCTAAACAAATGAATGGAGCAGCCATGAAAATGTGAGGTACCCAGGACTAGTAGGTAACAGCATGTGGCTCTTGAAAATTACAGCAGGAGAGTTTCTGTAAGGTTAATGTGAATTTAAAATATTGTCAGTACACAATATGAATAAAGGAGCATGCTATGTTCCATATGGATCATAGCACGTTCCTTCCTTCATGTTCCATATGGAACAAAGCTCCAATTCTTTTATTACTCAGATAGAAAAGTCAATTTGATAGATGCAGAGTTTCCCCTACCATTCTTCTTAGGGCCAGGCCTACTATTAAGTAAACTAAGGCAAATATGAACTAATGGTAATAATGACTACCTCCATGTTATCTTAAATGCAGTTCGAGCCTCCGAGCCAGATAAGTTCACTGAGTGGGAGATCATAGACATGTATCATGGTATCCTTCTGGGACAACTCTCCGGGATGGGCCTTGGAGGTACGGTTCTGTCGTGGCTCCAGTCCTTCCTAGAGGGCCGCTCCCAGATGGTGAAACCATTGACCTGTGGGCAATTGACCTGTGGGGTCCCGCAAGGCTCTATTTTGTTTCCTATGCTTTTTAACATCTACATGAAACTGCTGGGAGAGGTCATCTGGAGTTTTGGAGTTAGGTACCAGCTCTACGCAGATGACACACAACTCTTTTACTCTTTTCCACCTAATTCCAAGGAAGCCCCTTGGATGCTGGATGAGTGCCTGGCCACTGTGGCTGGCTGGATGAGGAAGAACAGGCTGAAGATTAATCCTGACAAGACAGAGGTCCTCTTGGTCGATTGTAAACCAGAACAAGGTATAGGGTGGCAACCAGTGCTGGATGGGGTTGCACTCCCGCTAAAGTCACAGGTTTGCAGTTTGAGTTTCCTCCTGGACTCATCACTTACGTTTGAAGCTCAGGCGTCGGTGGTGGCTGGGAGGGCTTTTGCACAATTGAGACTCGTGCGCCAACTGCGACCGTACCTCGTGAAGGTGGATATAGCTGGGGTGGTCCATGCATTAGTCACCTCTAGATTGGACTACTGTAATGCACTCTACATGGGGCTGCCCTTGAAAATGGCCCGGAAATTCCAGTTGGTACAGCAGGCGGCGGCCAGACTGTTAACTGGTGCTCCTTACAAGGAGAGGTCAACCCTCCTGTTTAAGGAGCTCCATTGGCTGCCATTCATTTTCCGGTCCCAATTCAAGGTGCAGGTGCTTACTAGGCCTGGGTAACAACGGAAAAATTTGTTTCTAAAATCGATTTGTATGTGGGGGTTTTTTTTTGTTTCGATATTTAAAATAATTACAAAATTTTCCTTTTAAAAAGTTCGATATTTACGAAATTTCGTAAATGGTAAAAATTAATGAATCGATTTCCGAAACAATAACGAATCGATTCGTTAATGGCGGACGCGACCGCGAAATACGCTAAAAAACCTCCAAAACCTTCTGAAGCTTCCCTCTCCCTCTGTTGTTGACTGTTGGTGTGATATTATAATTTTTTTCACTAATTAAACCATAAAACTGGCCCAGACATGCGGAAATAATAACGAAACGACCTCCAAACAATAACGAAACGAATACAATATCGAAATACGAAGCATTTACAAAACGTTTTTGAAAATTCGTTTTTTTTAATAATTGCTCCAGAATGGTTCGTTATCGTTTTGTAATTGAAAAAATTAACGAATTATTAACGAATTACGAATTAACGAAACGAAACCGCCCAGCCCTAGTGCTTACCTACAAAGCCCTAAATGGTTTGGGACCCATCTACCTTCGTGACCGCATTTCTGTATATGAACCAACACGATCTCTTCGTTCATCTGGTGAGGCCCTGCTCACGATCCCACCTGCTTCACAGGTGCGATTGATGGGAACGAAGGACAGGGCCTTCTCAGTGGTGGCCCCGCGACTCTGGAACTCCCTCCCCAAATACATCAGGCAGGCCCCAACATTGGCAGTCTTTAGAAGGAGCTTGAAAACGTGGATGTTCCGGTGTGCCTTCCCAGAATAAGGAATCCTAAGCAATATGTCCTCAATGCACTTTATGAGAGATTTAGAACTGTCTGCATGTTCACCTTTCCCAAAACATTACTCCTATCCCCTTTAAACTTCCCAGCTTTTAACTTTTAAAACTTTTACATTTGGCCCGCCTCATGTTTTTAAAATATGTTGTGTTATTATTGTATTGTTTTTGCTTTTTATGAGTTATTTATTGTTTTGTTGTTGTTGTTTTCATGATGTTTTTGGGCTTGGCCTCTTGTAAGCCGCATCGAGTCATGCGGGAGATGTTAGCGGGGTATAAGAACAATAACTAATAATAATAATAATAATAATAATAATAATAATGTACTTCTGGCCAATTTGTGTAGCTTGTTGTTGACCTTTGCAGCCTGAAAGACAGTTGCATCTATCAAGTAGGAAATTTAGGTACCACTTATGTGGGGAGGCTTATTTAACTAATTTACGAGAACATAAAAATCTCAAGAAAGCATGCAAAGAATGAGGAAGTACTTCATCAGTGTCACAAATGAACGGTGAAGCGACAGCTCCCCCGGTGGCCAGAATACCCACATGAAAAAATGTTAAATAGCCTCTGAGGGTCTGTCTATATATGTTGTGTGTCTATGGCATTGAATGTTTGCCATGTATATGTACATTGTAATCTGCCCTGAGTCCCCTGCGAGGTGAGAAGGGCGGAATATAAATACTGTAAATAAATAACTAACTAACTAAATAAATAAATGTATTTAAGATGCAACAAAAAGGTGTCTGAGGTTTCACAGGCATAAACCAACAGATACCCTGAGCAAGACATAAAGCTAATGATTTATCTATTTCTGTACGGAAATTGCAAATCATATCTTAACACATCACACCTATATTAAAAATTACTTAGTCAAATTTCTTGGCACATGCATATTTGTCAGGCCACTTTGGCACATCCCATCATGCTCCCTTGTTTCATTATTTCTACTTCATTAGCATTGTAATCTCACAGCCAAGTCCTATGAGAGGTGAGTGAGGAGTGGCTTAGGGAGCTGGGTAAGTTTAGATTGGAGAAAAGAAGGCTGAGAGGGGATTTGATAGCCATGTTTAAATATTTGAAAGAATGTTACATAGAGACTCGAATATGGAGCAATGGACTCAAACTGCAGGGAAAGAGATTCCACCTAAACATAAGGAAGAACTTCCTGATGATAAGAGATCTTTGGCCATTGATATGCTGCCTGGAAATGTGGCAGACTCTCCCTCTGAGGTGGGTTTAATGCAGAGGCTGGATGACTATCTGTCGGATATGCTTTGACAGTGTATTCCTGAATGGCAGGGTGTTGGACTGGATGAATCCTGTGGTCTCTCCCAACTTTATGATTCTGTGATTTGGAGGCATGTGTTTTACCATGTTAATGGACAACAGGGGAAAGAGTTCAAAAACATATGTATGGTCTTGCTGTCCCAGCTTCTGAGTATGGTAGATGCTATCAGTTTGCTGTGGTGCTGGAGGAAAATTCTGAGAGTGCCTTGGACCAACAGAAGATCCAACCAGTTCATACTTCAGGAAATAAACCCTGACTGCTCATTGGAGGGAAGGATAGTAGAGCCAAAGACGAAGTACTTTGGCCATATCATGAGAAGATAGGAAAGCTTAGAGAAGACAATTATGCTGGGGAAAATGGAAGGAAAAAGGAAGAGGGGCCGACTAAGTGCAAGATCTCGATTCTCCGCCGGGATCTCCCTGCCATGATTGATACAGTAAGTGAACTTGAGACTCCGTGGCCACTCGCTGGGCCCATCCTCAACTGGTTTACCCTGCTGGATGCGGAGGCTATCGATAGGATCTTGACCGCAACTAGGCTGACCACCTGCTCCCTCGATCCATGTCCCTCCTGGCTAGTAAAATCTTGCCTGGAGGGATTACGTGAACCTCTGTTGAATATAATAAATAGCTCCCTTGAGCAAGGAGTTTTTCCAGAGGGTTTAAAAGAGGCTATGGTTACACCGCTGCTGAAGAAACCAGACTTAGATCGTTCAGTTCCCTCTAGCTACCACCCAGTCTCAAACCTTCCGTTTCTGGGCAAGGTGGTTGAGAGGGCAGCAGCGGAACAGCTGCAGCAGTTCCTAAATGACACAGCCGGACTCGATCCCTTCCAGTCCGGCTTCCATAGTGGGCATGGGATGGAGACTGTGCTAGTTGCCATCACAGATCAGCTTCGCTGCCAGATGGATCAAGGCGGATCAGCGCTGCTCGTGTTATTGGACCGCACAGCAGCATGGTTGATCACAATCTACTAACCCACCGCCTAGCCATGACTGGGGTTAGGGGGATACCCGTTAAGTGGGTGTCCTGCTACCTCCAGCGTGTGGTGAGGGGAGGGATGGTTTCCGAGAGGTCTCCGCTAGTATGCGGGGTCCCGCAGGGAGCCATTCTCTCTACTCTGTTATTTAACATCTACATGCGACCACTTGCCCGACTGGTGCGAAGCTTTGGACTTGAGTGCCACCAGTATGCTGACGACACTCAGCTCATTCTGAGGATGGAGGGCCGGCCGGACTCTGTACCCAAAAATTTCCATCAGTGCCCTGAGGCCGTTACTGGATGGTTGCGTGCCAGCAGGTTGAGGGTGAATCCAGCGAAGACGGTGATCCTTTGGCTGGGCTGTCCGGGTGAGACAGAGATCCAGCTGCCTACCCTGGATGGTGGGACACTACATCCGTCATCTTCTGTAAAACGTCTTGGTGTTTTATTGGACCTGCTGCTCACAATGGAGACCCAGGTCTCTGCTGTGAGCAGATCTGCGATTTTCCATCTATGTCAGGCTAGGCGACTGGCTCCCTACCTATCTAGGAATGACCTGGCTATGGTGATCCAGGTGACGGTCATCTCGAGGCTTGACTACTGTAACTCCCTCCACGTTGGTCTTCCTTTGTCAGTGATCCGGAAACTGAAGCTGGTGCAAAATGCGGCAGCTCGTCTTCTCGCCAGGGTGCCGGCGAGGTGTCGTATCACCCCAATTCTCCAACAGCTGCACTGGCTACTGATTGAGTACCAGATCACTTTCAAGGTGCTGGTACTAACCTTTAAGGCCTTATATGGTCTGGGGCTGGTGTACCTGAGGGCCCGCTTATCCCCCTACCAACCCCAGAGATTACTCTGGTCTGAAGACCAAAATCTGCTTGCAGTCCCTAACATCCGGACCTATCATTTATCATCTACTAGACATAGAGCCTAGTAGCCCCTTATTTATGGAATGCCTTGCCGGTCGAAACTCAAACCATCCGAGACCTACTTGCTTTTCGGAAAGACTGTAAAACTTTTCTTTTCCGGCAAGCTTTTGATGGGTGAACAACCCGGGCTATGCCTGTTCTCGCTGCTTATTGTTATTGTCAAGGTTACTTTTAAAGCTAATTGTATTGTTTTAATTTATTTCTGTAAACCGCTCCAAGCCAAACTGGGAGTAATGGTATACAAGTCAAATAAATAAATAAATAAATAAAATAAAGATGGATGGATGGGATCCTTGAAGTGACTGGATTGACCTTGAAGGAGCTGGGGGTGGTGACAGCCGACAGGGAGCTCTGGCGTGGGCTGGTCCATGAGGTCACGAAGAGTCGGAAAAGAACAAATGAACAAACAACAAATCTGTTTGCCTACATTCTATCTCTGTCAGACCAGATAATCCAAGGACACAGGTATATTCTTCCTATGTGGTCGTGGGAGAGAAGTACAGAAGGTAGGGCTGAGTGAACCAAATGTTTTGCTTCAGTTAGCATTTCTGATCAGGATCCAAGATCCCATTATTCCCCAGTTCTGCTTATCACCCATACCCAATCACTCCCCTTCAACTTTCTGACCAGTCCCATAACTGGTAACCTGGAAGCTTTGAGATTTGTTTGTCATTGAATGACCTGACAGGCGTGACTAGCAATCTTCTCCTGGCACTCTTTGTATGTGCCAGGACCAAACAAATAGGTACACAGTCATCTGACTGTGAACTCCCACATTATTGCACAGTAAGCTGTGTGATGCTACTCATTTCTATAAATCATCTTACTATGATTAATTCTCAGAGATTCTTGTACTCTGGCCAAAAAGTCAGGGCACCAGATAAGAAAGTTACTTTCTCTTTTTTACATTCCAGAAAGCCATTATCTATATAAATAAAAATGTAATGTTTGTTTGTGATATTAACAGAACTCAAAAACCACTGGGGGAATTGACACCAAATTTGGACATGAGACACCTAACAACCCAATGTATGTCCTTCACTCAAAAAAATTGATTTTGTCATTTGGGAGTTGTAGTTGCTGGGATTTATAGTTCACCTACAATCAAAGAGCATTCTGAACCCCACCAACGTTGGAATTGAACCAAACTTGGCACACAGTTCTCTCATGACCAACAAAAAATACTGGAAGGGTTTGGTGGGCAGTGCCCTTTGGTTTTGGAGTTGTAGTTCACTTACATCCAGAGATCACTAGACTCAAACACTGATGGATATGGACCAAACTCTACACAAATACTCAATATGCCCAAATGTGAACATTGGTGGTGTTTGGTGAAAATAGAATCTTGACATTTGGGAGTTGTAGTTGCTGGGATTTATAGTTCACCTACAATCACAGAGCATTCTAAACCCCACCAATGATGGAATTGGACCAAACCTCCCACACAGAACCCCCATGTGGGCCACAGCAACGCGTGGCAGGGGACGGCTAGTTGAGGAATATAAATAGAACTTGCATTTGCAATTAGGCTCATCAGATAGGTTCCTCGCCCTAATACTTCACTGTGGAGTATCTTCCCATTGCCTTCTTTTCTTTTAAATACAAAAATGTTACTGTGGTTATATTGAGCCAGTGCAAACACAACAGTAAGCTGGATTTTATTTCCCTTGTGTGTGTGTGTGTGTATTCTATCAGCTATAGACACCCAAAAGTCTTTCCATTACAATTTATCCTGGGAACTGAAAAACTGCCAGAGGTTATTTGAGCATCTGATTTATATGCCGGTTTTTCAAAGGGGATCATAATGTTATCTCTTTACACTTAGAAGTGGCCTTTAAAGTCCAGAGCCATAATATAGGGAAGAGGTGGAAAAAGAGAAATGATTTAGGGCCACAGCTTGAAAAAATGGAGGACTTGTACATTGGTGCAATTTTTGGGGGAAAAGTGATTAAAGAAACAAATAAAATGATCATTTAAAAGGTTAAGAAAAATCCAGAAATGTGCATCTTAGGCTTATTTTGTGAAAGAACTAGTAAAGAAGATGCAGAAAACTGTCAGTACAGTTTTGTTGCTGTGAGAATAACAATAGCAAAATCTTGGAAAGGGGGGAAAGAGTTACTTCTAAAGGACTGAAGAGAAAAAATATTAGAGTATATCTGAATGGCCAAGATAATAATAATAATAATAATAATAATAATAATAATAATAATCCTTTATTTGTACCCCGCTACCCACTCCCGAAGGACTCGTTGCGGCTTACAAGAGGCCGAGCCCAAACACAACAATAAAAACAACAACAACAACAATGCAATAACTCAAAAAACAAAGCAATAACATTAACAACACCCAATTACGCAATTAAAACAATGGCCAGGCCAAATGTAATAATTAAAAATTAAAAGTGCTGGGCATGGCAAGGTGGGGAATTTGGAGGGGTATGGACATGCAGATATCCTGAATCTCTAATAAAGTGCGTTGGGACATAATGCTAGGAGTTTCCTTATTCTGGAAAGGCACACTGGAACAGCCACGTTTTCAAGCTCCTCCTAAATATTGCTAGTGACGAGGCCTGCCTGATGTCCTTAGGGAGAGAGTTCCAGAGTCGAGGGGCCACCACCGAGAAAGCCCTGTCCCTCGTCCCCACCAGTCGCACTTGCGATGCTGGTGGGATCGTAAGCAGGGCCTCTCCAGATGAACGAAGAGATCGTGTGGGTTCGTACAAAGAGATGCGGTCACGCAGGTAGGTGGGTCCCAAACCATTTACGGCTTTGTAGGTAAGCACATGCACCTTGAATTGGGACCGGAAAATGAAAGGCAGCCAGTGGAGCTCCTTAAACAGGAGGGTTGACCTCTCCCTGTAAGGAGCACCAGTTAACAACCTGGACGCCGCCCGTTGGACCAATTGGAATTTCCGGGCCGTTTTCAAGGGCAGCCCCACGTAGAGTGCATTACAGTAGTCCAATCTGGAAGTGACTAAGGCTTGGACCACCCTGGCCAGATCTCGAATGGCATTCGGGGAAGAAGTAATGAAGATTTTGCTAGGAAATGGAGGCTTGCATTTGGATATTTAGAAAGGAAGACAAAAGTAGACTTTAAAGTAGCCACAAGGGAAATTTATTAATACTAAGATAATTTTTGAGATATTAGTTTCACACTAATGCCAGAAGTCATCGGTGGTGGTTCATGTGTGGGGGTTAGGGGAGGGGTGGGGGGTTGATGGAATGGAATATTTGTATTATAAGTATTTGATTCTCTTTTGTTTTTGTTTTCTTTTACATTCTGTTATGTATGTGTTTTAAATGTGCTTCTATGTATTTCCAAGATGGATTCCACTGTGTATTAGAAATGCTGTGCAGAATGTTTATTCAATGAGGCTGTGATTATGTGACCTTGAGAGAAGTAAGATAATAGAAAAAAATCACAAGGGGCCAAATCTAGAGAGCGGGCTGGCCACTCCAAATCCGCTCAACGGCAAAAGCACGCTCCTCACTGTTCCAACACATGATGGCGACTGAACTGTATCAGGACAAAACTTTATACTCCCGCCTCTCAAATGACAATCTTAAATCTCTAGTAAAGTGCATTTGGGACATGATGCTTGGCGTTTCCTATTCTGGGAAGGCACACTTGAACAACCACATCTTCAAGCTCTTCCTAAAGACTGCCAATGTTGGGGCTTGTCTGATGTCCTTGGGGAGAGAGTTCCAGAGTCGGGGGGCCACCACGGAGAAGGCCCTGTCCCTCGTCCCCATCAATCGTGCTTGCGACGCAGATGGAATCGTGAGCAAGGCCTCTACAGATGATTGGAGAGATCGTGTGGGTTCATATACAGAGATGCAGTCATGCAGGTAGGCGGGTCCCAAACTGTTTAGGTAAGCATCTACACCTTGAATTGGGACCGGAAAATGAACAGCAGCCAATGGAGCTCCTTAAACAGGAGGTTTGACCTCTCCCTGTAAGGAGCACCAGTTAACAACCTGGCCGCCGCCCATTGGACCAGTTGGAATTTCCGGGCCGTTTTCAAGGGCAGCCCCACGTAGAGCGCATTACAGTAGTCCAATCTGGAGGTGACTAAGGCATGGACCACCCTGGCCAGATCCGCCTTCACGAGGTACAGTTGCAGTTGGCACACAAGTCTCAATTGTGGAAAAGCCCTCCCGGCCACTGGCGACGCTTGAGCTTCAAGCGTAAGTGATGAGTCCAAGAGGACACCCAAACTGCGGACCTGTGACTTCAGGGGGAGTGTAACCCCGTCCAGCATAGGTTGCCACCCTATACCCCGATCCGGTCTACGATCAACCAGAAGGACCTCTGTTTTATCAGGATTAATCTTCAGCTTGTTCATCCTCATCCAGACAGCCATAGTGGCCAAGCGCTCATCCAGCACCCGAGGGGCTTCCTTGGAATTACGTGGAAAGGAGTAGTAGAGTTGTGTGTCATCTGCATAGAGATGGCACCCAACTCCAAAACTCCGGATGACCTCTCCCAGCGGTTTCATGTAGATGTGAGACAGAATAGAGCTTTGCGGGACCCCACAGGTCAAAGGCCAGGGGTCCGAGCAGGTGTCTCCCAGCTTCACCATCTGGGATCGGCCCTCCAGGAAGGACCAGAGTCACGACAGAACTGTGCCCCCAAGACCCATCTCAGACAGTTGTCCCAGAAGGATACCATGATCAATGGTATCGAAAGCCGCTGAGATGTCCAAGAGAACCAACAGGGTCACACTCCCCCTGTCCAGTTCCCTGCGGAGGTCATCCACCAAGGCGACCAAAGCCGTCTCGGTGCCGTGGCCAGGCCTGAAGCCAGACTGTAACTGGTCCAGGTAATTGATGTCATCTAGAAATCCCTGGAGCTGGGGGCGACTACCTGCTCCAGCACCTTGCTCAAGAAAGGGAGGTTGGAGATTGGTCTGTAGTTGTTCAGCACCGTGGAGTCAAGGGAAGCCTTTTTCAGGAGTGGTTGAACCACAGCCTGTTTTAGTCGAGATGGAAAAACACTCTGCTCCAGTGATGCATTAATGATCAACACAAACCAATCAGTCAACCCATCCCTGGCCGATTTAATTAGCCATGACGGGCAAGGGTCTAAAGCCGATGTGGTCGCCCTCACAGCACCAAGGACCTCCTCCACAGTCTCAGGAAGAACAAGCCTAAAAGAATCCCACAAAATCGGACAAGCAGATGCCACTTCAAATGCCGTGGCAGCTTCCTATGTAATCCCGGGATTTGAAAAGCCTAAATGCCCCTCTATAAACTGCAAATCTATGGATTCCACAGAATTATGACATAGCAGTTAAAGAAAAATAGCACTATAATAAGCCGAGTGACAGGACCCCAGGGTAATGGCTCCCAGTGTCCCTGAATTCTGGAAGGTGTCTTATGATTTTGGGTCAAGACAGAAAGCATCTAAAACATCTTAAAGGAAGAGCAGTTTCAGAGGGAGTCACTGTCAAACCTTGTAATCCTGGAACAAATCTGGTTGTGGTGTTTTTGAACTGTGCAAAGCCTTGGATTAAAACTGAATTGAAACTGAATCCAGACAAGACAGAGGTCCTACTGGTCAGTCGTAAAGCCGAACAGGGCATAAGGTTACAGCCTATGTTAGACGGGGTTACACTCCCTCTGAAGACGCGGGTTCGCAGCTTGGGAGTGATCCTGGACTCATCGCTGAGCCTGGAACCCCAGGTCTCGGCGGTGGCCGGGAGAGCTTTTGCACAATTAAAACTTGTGCTCCAGTTGCGCCCATACCTTGGAAAGCCAGATCTTGCCACGGTGGTCCACGCTCTTGTTACATCCCGATTAGATTACTGCAACGCACTCTACGTGGGGTTGCCTTTGAAGACTGTTCGGAAACTTCAACTAGTCCAACGGGAGGCAGCCAGATTGCTCACCGGAGCATCATACAGGGAGCACACCACTCCCCTGTTGTGTCAACTCCACTGGCTGCCGATCCAGTTCCGAGCACAATTCAAAGTGCTGGATTTGACCTATAAAACCCTGCACGGCTCTGGCCCAGTGTATCTGTCCGAACGGATCTCCCTCTACGTCCCACCCCGGAGTTTAAGATCGGCTGGGGGGGCCCTGCTCTCGACCCTGCCAGTATCACAAGTGAGGCTGGCGGGGACGAGGAGCAGGGCCTTCTCGGTGGTGGCCCCCTGCCTGTGGAACTCGCTCCCGGGGGAAATCAGAACAGCGACCTCACTCCTCTCTTTCAGGAAAAAACTGAAAACATGGTTGTGGGACCAAGCGTTTGGTTAATTGTGTAGGTAAAGAAAGGATTGATATTGCCTAGGAAATGTCTAATGGAACGGAATCTGGAACCCGGAAGACGAATGCTGAACACGTGAATAGTTTTATATAATGCGGTTTTGGTTGCCTCGTGTGTTTAACTGTAATAATTACTTTACTTGTTTTAACTATGTTTTTATTATATGTAACGGTAACTGTATAGGCACCATTTGGTGCCTTGTTGTGTAAGCCGCCCTGAGTCCCCCCTCGGGGGTTGAGAAGGGCGGGGTAAAAGTAACGGAAATAAATAAAATTGGATCCAATCAAAAATGAAATCAGGGATGTGGACTCAACACCTCCCATGTTCACAGCCCTGTTTTAGGACTCTGAGAGGAGATATGATAGCCATGTATAAATATGTGAGAGGAAGCCACAGGGAGGAGGGAGCAAGCTTGTTTTCTGCTTCCTTGGAGACTAGGACGCGGAACAATGGCTTCAAACTACAAGAGAGGAGATTCCATCTGAACATTAGGAAGAACTTCCTGACTGTGAGAGCCGTTCAGCAGTGGAACTCTCTGCCCCGGAGTGTGGTGGAGGCTCCTTCTTTGGAAGCTTTTAAACAGAGGCTGGATGGCCATCTGTCAGGGGTGATTTGAATGCAATATTCCTGCTTCTTGGCAGGGGGTTGGACTGGATGGCCCATGAGGTCTCTTCCAACTCTTTGATTCTATGATTCTATGATTCTATGATTCTATGATTCTATGATTCTATGATTCTATGAACCCGAGTGGTTAAATTTTTGTATTTGGATACCATGTGTGCTATTCTGTTCAAGTGTTTTTTCATGATCCATGCTTTCTATTGTTCCGTTTGGCTAGTAAATTCTTTAGTCTATGAACTGACACATGAGGGTAATGATGACAAGTGCCCAATAATTGATGGCTGCTGGTGGGTGGATGGGGGGGGGGGACTCATAGTGTGTTTGTGTGTGAGAGCTTGTGTGTATGAGGGGATTAGTTCAACCCTGTGTCCTACTGAGGTTGATTCAAGGACACCTATCATTCAAATGGGGGACAGCAGGCATACAGATTTAATTGGAGATTCACTGAACCTTTAATGATGTGACAGAGAAAAATAAGAGGGAGGAAGGGGCCTCCAGGGCTTTTTCTTCCTTTCGCTTGTGTTAATAATTTTCAGAAGGAAGAAACAAAAGAAGTGATCCAGCCAAAAGCTCCCACTGTCATGGTTTTTGTTCTAAGTTGTAAAAATATGTTGGAATGAGCAAGGCACTTAAAGAAATGCTTGATTGCTTCTTAAGCGAAAAACAGACCCCACACTATATCTTTAGAACTCAGATGTTCACTCTGTGTGGCACTTTTCTGTGAATGCATCACATGGAAGCTGAAACTAGTAGCCTCAGGACCTTTTTGCACTGGCCGTAGGAAGGTTGTGCAACAAGGGGAATGTATCTTGGCCATGGTAGTCCACGCTCTGATTACATCCCGTATAGACTACTGCAACACGCTCTACATGGGGTTGCCTTTGGAGACTGTTCGGAGGCTCCAAATGGTCCAACGGGCGGCGGCCAGGTTGTTAGCAGGAGTGGCGCTCAGACAGCATGCAACCCCTCTGTTCACTTCACTTCACTTTATTTCTTGATTAGTCGCTCTCCACCAAGGTGCTCCGAGCGACTTACAGTCTAAAATAGCATTTACACAATATAAAAACATTCAACATAAAAACATTCAACAGTGACTATTTGGCAAATTAGATCTGATTACTTAAATGTACAACCAAACAGCCAAATCTTGAGTGCCTTTACAAAAGGTCGCAACTCCGACATTGCTCTAATGTATGGAGGCAATGAGTTCCACAGAATTGGAGCATAGGTCGAAAAAGCTCTACGCCTTGTAGCGTCCAGGTGTACCTCCCTAGGGCCCGGTATGTATAGGAGATTTTCCTGGGTGGATCGAGGTGACCACTGATGGAGAAAAGGAATGCGGCGGTCCCTAAGATATAAAGGTCCTTGGCCATTTTGAGCTCTAAATGTCAGGATCAGTATCTTGTAAGAGATACAATGTTCTTTTGGTAGCCAATGCAGTTGTTGCAGAATTGGTGTAATATGGGATCTTATAGATGATCCCGCTAGCAGCCTGGCTGCCGCATTTTGGACCATCCGAATCTTCTGGGTTGTTGACTTCGGAAGGCCGGCATATAAGGCGTTGCAATAGTCCAACCTCATGGTGACTGTTGTGTGGATTACTGTTGCCAATGCATCTACCGAAAGGTAGGATGCCAATTTACTTGCCTGTCGAAGATGAAAAAAGGCCTGCTTACTTATGGCAGTTATCGTCAGCGATGAGTCCTACACAACCCCAAGGCTTTTAACAGTGGCAGATGGAACCAGAGCTTCCCCATCGAAATCAGGCAGAGACTGGATTAATTCTGGCGGCTGGCCAGACCAGAGTATCTCAGTTTTAGCAGGATTCACTTTTAGTCTGCTTGCTCACAGCCAACTCATCACTGCTTCCAAACACAGCCTAAAGTTCTCAGGAATCGCGGTTGTCCCAGGTTCTGTTGTGCCAGTTCCACTGGCTGCCAATTTGCTTCCGGGCACAATTCAAAGTGCTGGCTTTAGCCTATAAAGCCCTAAACGGTTTCAGTCCAACCTTCCTATCCGAACGTATCTCTCCTTTTGAACCTTCTAGGACCCTAAGATCTTCTGGGGAGGCCTTGCTCTCGCTCCCGCCTTCCTCACAGATGCGTCAGGCAGGGACGAGAGACAGGGCCTTCGCAGTGGTGGCCCCTCAACTGTGGAATGCCCTGCCTAGAGAGATAAGATCAGCCCCCTCCCTCCTGACCTTTTGAAGAAAGGTAAAAACCTGGCTTTTCGAGCAGACCTTTCCAAATACGGCATAGTTATATGATATTATGGAACCACTGACTACGCAACTGGACAATGACTTGATATGGAGACGCTTTGATAATGTTTTTAAGGCTTTGTATGGTTTTTATATTTTAATATTGCTGTTAGTGTTTTAATAGTATTTTATGATTGTTTAATTGTAACTGTTTGGCATGGGACGGAGACTGTGCTAGTTGCCATCACAGATCAGCTTTGCTGCCAGATGGATCAAGGCGGATCAGCGCTGCTTGTGTTATTGGACCTCACAGCAGCATTTGATACGGTCGATCACAATCTATTGACCCACCGCCTAGCCATGACTGGGGTTAGGGGGATACCCCTTAAATGGGTGTCCTCCTTCCTCCAGAATCGGGGACAGCCTGTAGTGAGGGGAGGGATGGTTTCCGAGAGATCTCCGCTAATTTGCGGTATCCCACAGGGAGCTATTCTCTCTCCTCTATTATTTAACATCTATATGTGACCGCTTGCCCGACTGGTGCGGAGCTTTGGGCTTGAGTGCCACCAGTACGCTTCTGACACTCAGCTCATTCTGAGGATGGAGGGCCGGCCGGACTCTGTACCCGAAAATTGCCATCAGTGCCTTGAGGCTGTTACTGGATGGTTGCGTGCCAGCAGGTTGAGGGTGAACCCAGCGAAGACGGAGGTCCTTTGGCTGGGCCGTCCGGGTGGGAGGGAGATTCAGCTGCCTACCCTGGATGGCAAGACACTACGTCTGTCACCTTCTGTAAAAAGTCTTGGTGTCTTATTGGACCCTCTGCTCACAATGGAGGCCCAGGTCTCTGCTGTGAGCAGATCTGCGTTTTTCCACCTACGTGGAAAAACGCAGGCTAGGCGACTGGCTCCCTTCCTATCTAGGAACGACCTAGATTCAGGCAACAGTCATCTCGAGGCTTGACTACTGTAACGCCCTCTACATTGGCCTTCCTTTGTCAGTGATCCGGAAACTGAAGCTGGTGCAAAATGTGGTGGCTCGTCTTCTCGCCGGGGTGCCGGCGAGGTGTCGTATCACCCAATTCTACAACAGCTGCACTGGCTTCCGATTGAGTACCAGATTATTTTCAAGGAGCTGGTACTAACCTTTAAGGCCTTATATGTTCTGGGGCCGGCGTACCTGAGGGTTCGCTTATCCCCCTATCAACCGCAGAGATTACCTCGGTCCGAGGACCAAAATTTGTTTGAAGTCCCCAACATCCAGACTTATCATCTGTCCTCTACTAGGCAGAGAGCCTTCTCGATTGTGGCCCCTTATTTATGGAATGCCTTGTCAGTTGAAACCCGAACCATACGAAACCTACTTACTTTTCCGAAAGCCTGTAAGACCTTTCTTTTCCGACAAGCTTTCGATGGGTGAATCACTCGGGACCATGTCAATTCTCATTTTTATTGTATTTTAAAGTTGGTTGTATTGTTTTAATCTACTGCTGTAAACCGCTCTGAGCCAAATTGGGAGTGGCGGTATGCAAGTCAAATAAATAAATAAATAAATAAAATTGTTGCCTATTGTTAACCGCTCCGAGTCGCTCATGGGCTGAGAGGGATGGCATACAAATCTAGTAAATAAATAAATAATCAGCTGACTGACTCTGGGGTGAGGACATTGGTGGGGATCAGCAGGCTCCATAGAGAATGACCACGGGACATGTCTCCACAATGACATAAACTGACGAAGAAGCAGAGTCCTGAACAGAGATTTCACAGTAAGTGCATTAGATTGATCCATTGAAAGAGGAGAAATTAAGTCCTTATAGGACTTCAAATGCATTACTTTTCTTTCTGTTGTAGAAAAGTGATCAGATACTCCAATGTCCTTGTTATGCTATCCCTATTTGCACAGGTAAAGTGGCAACACATTCCATAAGAGAACTTCTTAGCAGTTGTGTCTCATAAACTAGATATCTCTCTTACCTTTCATAGCAAGGGGACAGTGAGGATTTATGTTTTTTATTGGTTTTGTATGGTTTTTATATTATGTTTTATGTTTTAAATTGTATTTTATGTTGTTGGGGGCATTGAATTGTGCTGACTGTAAACCGTCTTGAGTCGCCTTCAGGCTGAGAAAGGTGGTATATAAATACGGTAAATAAATAAATAAAAACAAAAAAAATAGCAGCCTAAATGTACAGCCTCGGGTAGCTTCGCACTTTTCCTTAAAGTGAGATTTTTCCCCCCCTCTTAAGCAGAAGCAGTCAGAGATTTCCATGTCAGTGGTTCAGAAAAATCACCATGGTGCTGAACCTTATCTATCTATCTATCTATCTATCTATCTATCTATCTATCTATACAAATAAATGTAATGTTCGTTTGTGGGATTAACATAACTCAAAAACCACTTGACGAATTGACACCAAATTTGGACACAATACACCTATTAGGCCAACAAGTGACCATCACTCATAAAAACACTGAAAATAATAATAATAATAATAATAATAATAATAATAATAATCCTTTATTTATACCCCACTAACATCTCCCGAAGGACTCGGTGCGGCTTACAAGAGACCAAGGCCCAACACATCAATAAAACAACAGCTTAACAAATACAGCAATAAATAAAACTCATAAAAATAAAGATTAAAACAATAGCAATAAACATTAGACAATAACACCACGACACATTTAAAACTAAGGCCGGGCCAAATGTAATGATTAATTTTTTAAAAAAATGATGGACATGACAGGTGAAATAGATAGGTTTTTGGAGATAGGTGCGGTGTGCAGACAATCTTAAATCTCTAGTAAAGTGCATTTGGGACATGATGCTTGGAGTTTCCTATTCTGGGAAGGCACACTGGAACAACCACGTCTTCAAGCTCTTCCTAAAGACTGACCAATGTTGGGGCTTGTCTGATGTCCTTGGGGAGAGAGTTCCAGAGTCGGGGGAACCACCACAGAGAAGGCCCTGTCCCTCGTCCCCACCAATCGTGCTTGCGACGCAGATGGGATCGTGAGCAAGGCCTCTCCAGATGATCGGAGAGATCGTGTTGGTTCATATACGGAGATGCGGTCATGCAGGTAGGCGGATCCCAAACCGTTTAGGGCTTTGTAGGTAAGCACCTGCACCTTGAAAACACAGCAGAAGGGACTTAAAAAGTCAAAAAAAGCAAAAAGACACTACAGTGCATGCGCAAACACAACTCCCCCTGGCAAACAAAACACACAATCTCTTCTGGACTACAGCTCCCATCATCCCCTAGACGAAGCCCTTTAGGAGAGAAGGATGATCCAAATGCCCAAATGCACTGCTTCCAAGCTGCAAGCTTTCTTCTCTTTGGATTTCTTTGAGAGCATCCCGATCCCTGCATATTTCCAATTTCCTATTCCTTGACTGCAACTCCCAGCAAACTTCCAGATAGGTAAGATAGATAGATTAGATATAGATAGATAGGTAGGTAGATCAATCAGGAGGACTGCTGGGAGTTGCAGCAGAGAAGGTAGAGAAGGAAGAAAGGAGAGAAAGAAAAGGAAAGAAAACGGAGGGGAAGGAAGGGAAGAGGAAGAAAGGATAGAAGGAAAGAAAAAAAAGGGAAGGAAGGAAAGAGGGAGGGAGGGAAGGAAGGAAGGAGAGAAAGAAAGAAGGAGAGAAAGAGGTAGGGAAGGTTGGCCACAGCAATATGTTGCGGGTACAGCTAGTTTTTAAAATATAAATTCAGCACCTCAGAGAATATCTTTAAACTCAGAAATAAAATCTAGAACAGATTCATTGCACACCTGACATGGAAGCACCAGTGATCCTTGCCTTTAGGCTTCCTTAGGATATTGGGCATATATAAGCAAAGATTACTGCAGATGCAGACTGTGGCCAGGAAATCAGAAGACGCTTACTTCTTGGGAGGAGAGCAATGTCCAATCTCGATAAAACAGTAAAGAGTAGAGACATCACACTGGTAACAAAGATCCGCATAGTCAAAGCAATGGTATTCCCTGTAGTGACCTACGGATGTGAGAGCTGGACCTTAGGGAAGGCTGAGCGAAGGAAGATAGATGCTTTTGAACTGTGGTGTTGGAGGAAAGTTCTGAGAGTGCCTTGGACTGCGAGAAGATCCAACCAGTCCATCCTCCAGGAAATAAAGCCCGACTGCTCACTGGAGGGAAGGATACTAGAGACAAAACTGAAGTACTTTGGCCACATCATGAGGAGACAGGAAAGCCTAGAGAAGACAATTATGCTGGGGAAAGTAGAAGGAAAAAGGAAGAGGGGCCGACCAAGGGCCCTTGAAGTGACTGGACTGACCTTGAAGGAGCTGGGGGTGGTGACGGCTGACAGGGAGCTCTGGCGTGGGCTGGTCCATGAGGTCACGAAGAGTCGGAGACGACTGAACGAATGAACAACAACAACAAGCAAACATCGTTTGCATTTATAACAAATGATACAACTCAAAGGTGGTGATATGCTTCTGGATCCCGACAGCAACTTGCTAATTAATAACAATCTGTGTGGAGTCTTGTGGAAGCTACAGGGATCAAGTTTGAGTGGGAAACTTCAGGCCCTGATTTGCTTATTTTTAATGTGAGTGACAGGGACAAAGTGGCCACCTCACTGGCATGAAAAAGCCCCTCTTCCACTGAAATCTTTTCAGCAGCAACCGAGAGGAGCTGATATAAGATAAGCTCTGGTTGCAGAGGTGATGAAAAGGCATGGCATCAGTACAAATTCAATTGGAAGCTTATCTTGCATTATTCTCAAGCCAGGGTTGCTTATGAATAATGAAATGGGATACTGAGAATCTCCAAAACATCACCAACATGACAGCATTAGGCTACCTAAAGTCTAGTATTTTGCATCCCAGCAGTTGGTAAGCAGAAAAAGAAGCATTAAAAACAAAAATATAAAGAATCTGATTCATGTCATTTGACCAGTCCTGTGCAGTCGCGCGCTGGGCTCCTATAAAAGACTATAAACAGGACTTAATTTCTGTGAGTGCAACGGGACGCCAGGGTTGCCTCAAAGAGAGGTTTTTTGGGATTTTCCTGAAAAGATGGGCTTCAAAGTCTTTAAAGATGCAACAAAATCTTTGTTACTGAACAAATAACAAGGCTTCAATGATTGGATTCAAAGTTTTCCTAATAAACTGTTGGCTTTCTCAATCTTGCTCCCAAGGGCAGGCAACTGTTCCTTCACTGTTGGGAAAATCCCCGACCTCTACCCTGGGCAATCTGTCTTCTCTTCTGTTGGCGTGGGGCCCCTACACCCGGTCCAATCTGCTTTATGGTTTCCGAGAAGGGCCCTTACCGAACAGAGACCTTTGCAGAACTTTCAGGAGGAGGAAGATGTTCACTTCCCAGTGCAAAAGCTGTGCTGAGACTGTATATCTCTGGCCAAGCTATGGGGCTATTTCTCACCGGCCAAGCTGTAAATGATGAAGCCTTTTACAGGAGGTCCTGGTTTATTTAATTATTTATTTATTCCGAGCATTTCTACCCCGCCCTTCTCAACCCCCGAAGGGGGACTCAGGGTGGCTTACAAAAGGCGCAATTCGACGCCAGCAATACACATAGTAAGATAAAATACATAGCAGCAACAATTATAAAATAATTAAAACAATCCAGTTATACAATACAACTAATAAAAAAACCAATCTAGTGATCAACGTTCGCCAAGCTCAAAATCCGTAAGTTCATTCCGCATTGTCATAATCCTATCCAATTCTAGTCGTCATTGTCCTTTCTCTGTCTGCCAGACAGGCCCGTAGCCAGGATTTCGTTTCGGGGGGGGGGGGGGGGGGCTGAATTTTTTTTCAGGGGGGGTTTCAGGGGGGTGAGTTTTGGGGGGGGCTGAGTCTGAGAAGAGGGTCTAGCCTAGCAAACCTTTTGTATCATTACCCCAATACCCCCATGCATATGGGATATATTGAGTATGGTGATCAGATCATGATATGAATAAACATAACAGTTTAAATAATGCACCATTAAGGCCTTTTCGTGAACCAACATGAAAAGTTCGGGGGGGGCTGAAGCCCCCCGAGCCCCCTCCCTGGCTACATGCCTGCTGTCAGATTACCCAAAGGCCTGGTCCCATATCCATGTTTTTAGTTTCCTTCTAAAAGAGAGGAGGGATGTCGATGACCTAATTTCCCCGGGAAGCGAATTCCACAGGTGAGGGGCCACCACCGAGAAGGCCCTGCTCCTCGTCCCCACCAACCTCACTTGTGATAGAGGTGGGGCCGAGAGAAGGCCCCCCCCCCAGAAGATCTTAAACTCTGAGGCGGGACGTAGAAAGAGATGCGTTCGGACAGGTCTAAGTCCTGTAAGAAAGCCTTCTCTGTGTGGACTGACCTAAAATGGCTCCTATTCCCTCCAAAACCCAAAAAGGGGGCGGAACTAGGGAACCTAATGATAATTGACAGGTCATTGACCCAATAACTGCAAAGTAAGGAAAGCCATCTAACTGCAAATGCACAGAACTTAAAATACATGCAACAATCCACAAATGGCAAGGTAAGCTGGAGCTCCTGGTACGGCCATACCAGAACAAGTCCTTTACAATGGTTATTCCTAGACATGTGTTGATATTTGATCAAGGGTCTGTAGAACAAGCCCTATGAGGAGCGGCTTAGGGAACTGGGCATGTTTAGCCTGAAGAAGAGAAGGCTGAGAGGAGATATGATAGCCATGTATAAATATGTGAGAGGAAGCCACAGGGAGGAGGGAGCAAGCTTGTTTTCTGCTTCCTTGGAGACTAGGACGCGGAACAATGGCTTCAAACTACAAGAGAGGAGATTCCATCTGAACATTAGGAAGAACTTCCTGACTGTGAGAGCCATTCAGCAGTGGAACTCTCTGCCCCGGAGTGTGGTGGAGGCTCCTTCTTTGGAAGCTTTTAAGCAGAGGCTGGATGGCCATTTGTCAGGGGTGATTTGAATGCAATATTCCTGCTTCTTGGCAGGGGGTTGGACTGGATGGCCCATGAGGTCTCTTCCAACTCTTTGATTCTATGATTCTATGATTTGAAACATGTTCTCCCTTCAGTGAAAATGAACTCCTGTGGATAGGGAAATCCACATTTAAGAAGGTCACAAGGATTGATTTATAATAATCTTATCTCTGCACTGAGCTGTGCACCACTCCTGGTTTTCCTCTTCCCTCCATTCTCAAACAGAGCAGGAATTATTATCTATTTACTTATTAATTAAATATATGCTTTTGTCCCAACATAGGATTGCAGCAATTTACAAAAAAATTAAAACAAGATACACACAGCCAAAAAAAACTGAGGATATGAATATTAAGATGCTATTAAATTAAAAAGCCACCATAATTTAAAACAGTAAAAAGGATTTAAAAAAACAACAAAGATAAAATGCATGTTACTCCCCCCCCATTAAAAAACGCTTCTGCATAGCTCTTAAATTATAACATTTCTGTCCAAATAAAATGTCTTTGTCTCTTGATAATTCAAGACAAAATGCCGAAACCAACAATATAGTGATATCTTTATTTACCAACTGAAATGCACGAAATGTATCATGCAAGCTTTTGAAGAACATATTAACATTATACAGGAAAAGAACACTTCTCTTCAGACAGCTCTAAAGTTGTAATTCAGAGAAACAAACAAGAGAATTTTAATTCCTTACCCAGACTACTCATCCCAGGAGAGCCATAGCAACTAGTAGTTTCAAACTTACTGTTGTGCTATTATCCTTCTGCATGTGAAATGTGGAGAACAATTACTTTTATCCTCTGGTTTTCCAGAAGCATTTGGCTGTCTGACATTAATGAAAGAATTCTGGAATTTAGAAGAATTGACAGTGACCCTCTACCGAAGCTATTGTTTGGTCTGCATCACTTACCACAAATTAGGGACTATATTCAATGCCAGGTCTGCCTTTCCCAAATGTAGTTCATGAATCTCCTTCAAACCCTTCTCCAAAGAGTTGGGAATCTCTCTGGAGCCACCTGCTAGGATTATAGAGGAGAGGGGAGGGAAGCTCTATGGGTTGTCAGTTCAGGACCATCCCAGGCCTTGAGGTTTATGGACCCACACCTGAGATTTAGAGATATCATTAAATCTTGTGCATTCAGCACCAGTCCCAGTTGCTCCTGTCTTTTCATTCTCATGACATATCTCCCTATGGAAGGTGAAATGAGATTTTTCATATAATTATGGAGATAGAATAAGGAACATTTACTCTAGCGTACCTGTCCGAACGCATCCCCTTCTACGTCCCACCTCGGAGTTTAAGATCTTCTGGGGAGGCCCTGCTCTCGGCCCCACCTCTATCACAAGTGAGGTTGGTGGGGACGAGGAGCAGGGCCTTCTTGGTGGTGGCCCCTCGCCTGTGGAATTCGCTTCCAGGGGAAATTAGGTCATCGACATCCCTCCTCTCATTTAGAAGGAAACTAAAAACATGGATATGGGACCAGGCCTTTGGGTAACCTGGCAGACAGACAAAGGACAGTGACGACTAGAATTGGATAGGATTATGACAATGCTGAATGAACTTACGGATTTTGAGCTTGGCGAACGTTGATCACTAGATTGGTTTTTATTAGTTGTATTGTATAACTGGATTGTTTTAATTATTTTATAATTGTTGCTGCTATGTATTTTATCTTACTATGTGTATTGCTGGCATCGAATTATGCCTTTTGTAAGCTGCCCTGAGTCCCCCTTAGGGGGTTGAGAAGGGTGGGGTAGAAATGCTCGAAATAAATAAATAAATAAATAAATAAATAAATAAATAAATAAATAGTCTAATTGCTTCCAGCCATATGGTGGGCACAAGTAGAAGGTGAATTCATGTGCAATAATGTCTGGGAAGAAGAAGGAAGCTAAGAAGGAAACTCAAAAACTCCCTGGAAAATGCATGGTCATTGAAGGAGCCTCTGTACTATCTCTTGGGGCATGATGGGAGTTGAGGTTTCTCTCTGTGTGTGTTTTGCACATTTCTTTCTCAGCCAATCGGGGGCCTGGTCAACTGTGTCCATTCTGCTCCCCTCTTGTGGTGCGCACTTAGAATCATAGAATCATAGAATCAAAGAGTTGGAGGAGACCTCATGCGCCATCCAGTCCAAACCCCTGCCAAGAAGCAGGAATATTGCATTCAAATCACCCCTGACAAATCGCCATCCAGCCTCTGTTTAAAAGCTTCCAAAGAAGGAGCCTCCACCACACTCAGGGGCAGAGAGTTCCACTGCTGAACGGCTCTCACAGTCATGTTCAGATGGAATCTCCTCTCTTGTAGTTTGAAGCCATTGTTCCGGGTCCTAGTCTCCAAGGAAGCAGAAAACAAGCTTGCTCCCTCCTCCCTGTGGCTTCCTCTCACACATTTATACATGGCCATCATATCTCTTCTCTTCTTCAGGCTAAACATGCCCTGCTCCTTAAGCCGCTCCTCATAGGGCTTGTTCTCCAGACCCTTGATAATTTCAGTCGCCCTCCTCTGGACACATTCCAGCTTGTCAATATCTCTCTTGAATTGTGGTGCCCAGAATTGGACACAATATTCCAGGTGTGGTCTAACCAAAGCGGAATAGAGGGGTAGCACTACTTCCCTAGATCTAGACACTATGCTCCTATTGATGCAGGCCAAAATCCCATTGGCTTTTTTTGCCGCCACATCACATTGTTGGCTCATGTTTAACTTGTTGTCCACGAGGACTCCAAGATCTTTTTCACACGTACTGCTCTCAAGCCAGGCGTCTCCCATTCTGTATCTTTGCATTTTGTTTTTTCTGCCTAAGTGGGGTATCTTGCATTTGTCCCTGTTGAACTTCATTTTGTTAGTTTTGGCCCATCTCTCTAATCTGTCAAGATCGTTTTGAATCCTGCTCCTGTCCTCTGGAGTATTGGTTATCCCTCCCAATTTGGTATTGTCTGCAAACTTAATGATCCTGCTGTCTAACCCTTCATTTAAGTCATTAATAAACTTGTTGGGACTTAAAATTGGGACTTGGTATGGTAAAAACTTAAATATTTTCCCCCAAAATCAGTGGATTGGTGAAGGGTTCTGAAACTTGGCAGGCTTGCAGCCATAAATGTGGCCTACAAGAGATGCAAGTTTCCTCTTCATAGGCCTACAAATGATGGAAAAATGAGCCTCTAAATTTCCCCATTGGTGCCAATGGACCGAATCTTGACTGAACAAAAAAGGTACCCTCTCCTGATTTCAGGAATTTCCCAGGAACTGGAATTGCAGCGGGGGAAGGGGGGGGGGATGGAACCAAAAACGATATGGTTTTTGGGCATTTTGTGCACCCCTATCAATTAGTACTTCAAAATTATAACAAGCTGCTGCTTTATTAAATGAGCTGGATATTTGGATGCCAAGTCTCGCAAAACTAGATAAGTTGAACCTTCATTCCCTGCTTGGAGATAGTCTACAAACACTTGAGACTTGAGGCAGGCCCGGAGATCAGTCTACCCTATAAACATCTCGATAGATTTAGTTCTAGCTTTCAAACTGTTTTCCTTTTATAGTTAATTTAATTCATATCTGGAGACACCATAGAAGGAGCACGTCTTTAATGATAAAAAAACCCCTTTTATCAGAAAATATTTTCAAGTGCCTTGAAAGAAAGGTTTTAAGATTTGTACAAAATAATTGTTTTTGTTTCTGGTAGCAGTTCTTTTTTAGCTGCACCGGTTTCTTTCATTAACACTTTTACTGCCTTGTCAGTCACAGCACAAACTATTGCAAGCAGTGCTTTAAAAGATTTATAACTATTAACAATAGTCTCTTGCCTGGGAGCAATAAGAATCATCAAAAGTGGGGAATATGCCTCTGTAGGGATTTAATTGTTAGCTTAAGGTGGACAGTGACATTTAATAAAAAACTGAAAGAGTCCAAATGCTTCAGGAATTTTCCTCTCCTGAAATCTATGCTTTCCCAAGCTTTATACATTCTATGTTTTCTAGCATAATCAATCAGAACCATTTATTTTTTTAACTTCGCCTTGATCGGAAAATAATTGAATACCTTCAATTTCCATTTTTTTTTTTAAAAAAAGCTTCTTAAATTATGTCTGCAGTTTTTAAATTTTCTTTAAAAAAAAACAAACGTTATAATTGTTTTGATGGGGTTTATGTTGTTAGAGCAGAACTGTATATGTCGAATTACTCTACACATATAGAAGAGCTTTTGAGTAAAAGAGGGACAGTCGACCACAATCTTTTGACCCACCGCCTTGCTGTTGCTGGAGTCAGGGGGGCAGCTTTAAATTGGCTGTCCTCCTTTCTTCACAACCGTGGACAGCGAGTGGAGAGGGGAGGCCTGGTCTCTGAGAGGTCCCCTCTATCTTGTGGGGTTCCTCAGGGGGCCATTCTCTTCCCTCTGTTGTTTAACATCTATATGCGACCACTTGCTCAGCTGGTTCGAGGTTTTGGGCTTGAGTGTTACCAGTTCGCTGATGACACTCAGCTTGTGCTGAAGATGGAAGGCCGACCGGACTCTGTACCCAATTGTTTCCATCAGTGCCTCGAGGCTGTTACTGGATGGCTGCGTGCCAGCAGGTTGAGGGTGAATCCAGCAAAGACGGAGATCCTACGGCTGGGTCAACCGGGCAGTAGGGACATCCAGCTGCCTACCCTGGATGGTGAGGCGCTACGCCCGTCATCATTAGTAAAGAGTCTGGGAATCCTTTTGGACCTTCTGCTGATGATGGAGGCCCAGCTCTCCGCCGTTAGCAGAACCGCCTTTTTTCATCTGCGGCAGGCTAGACGGCTGGCCCCCTACCTGTCCAGGGACAACCTAGCTATGGTGATCCAGGCTACTGTCATCTCAAGACTGGACTATTGTAACGCCCTCTACATTAGCCTTCCTCTGTCGGTGATCCGGAAGCTCAAGTTGGTATAAAATGCAGCTGCTCGGCTTCTTGCGGGAACTCCGATGAGATGCCACATAACACCAATCTTACTGCAGCTGCACTGGTTACCAATTGAGCACCGTGGTCTGGGGCTGATGTACCCGAGGGACCACCTCACCCCTACCAACCCCAGAGATCCCTCCGTTCTGAAGACCAAGATTTGTTAGAAATTCCCAATGTCAAGACCTTGCGTCTAACAGCAACCAGGCGCAGAGCCTTTACAGCAGTGGCACCATCACTCTGGAATACTCTGCCACCTGAAGTCTGTGCCTTGCGGAACTTATCAGCTTTCCGCAGGGCTTGTAAGACATACCTGTTTCGACAGGGTTTTGATATTTGATATTGCTGTTTTTAAATTGTTTTAAATTGTTTTTAAATTGTTGTTCTATTTTAGCCATTCTTGTAAGCCGCTCCGAGCCCCAGGGGAGTGGCAGCATATAAGTTCGAATAATAAATAAATAAATAATTTGGGTGACTTTATGGTAATATGAGCCCTCCACATTTGCCAGGGCTAGGGAGATGGGACCTCTGGGAAAGTCAAAAATTGTGAATAACAAAATTGCTATTTTTAAAACCTATCAAAACACCTCTCTAGGAATTTCTCTATAGTAGTATCACTCTATAGCAGGGCTGTGCAATTCGAATAAACTTGTGCCGTTTTTGGTATCTAATTTTTGGTCGTCCCCATTCTGGGTTTTTGTGTGTGTGTGTGTGTGTGTGGGGGGGGGGGGACTGCCTGAATTCGAGAGGGCAAAATGCCATTTTTTAATCCAGCAGGAAGATCCAGCTCATTTGTGGCAATGGGGAAAATTTCAAGGCTCTCCATTCTGTCATTTTTAGGGTCATCAGAATGATTGGGATTGTGGCGCAGCTGGCTGAGTGTCAGTTGCATTAAGACCACTCTCACCAAAAGGTCATGAGTTCGAAGCCAGCCCGGGTTGGAGTGGGTTTCCAACGGATTATGTGTAGCCTGTTGTCAACCCTTGCAACCCAAAAGACAGTTGCATCTGTCAGGTAGGAAAATAAGGTACCACCTTAAAGTGTGGGGTGGCTAAATTAACTGATTTATGAGGCCATAAAGAAGACTCCAGCAAAGCATTCCAGCGGGGAAGCATGCGGGGAATGCGGAAGTGCTTCATCAGCGTCGCAGATGGACGATGAAAGCGACAGCTCCCCTGGCGGGCAGAAAAAGTTAAAAATAGCCTCTGTGTATGTCTGTATATGTTTGTATGTCAAAATTGGCATTGAATGTTTGCCATATATGTGTACACTGTAATCCACCCTGAGTCCCCTGTGGGGTGAGAAGGGTGGAATATAAAAGCTGCAAATAAATAAATAAATAAATAAAATGGCTACACTTGGAGCACACATTTACCACTGCAAGCCCACCAAGTTTCAGAACATTTGGGTCATCCACTGATTTTTAGGAAATTCTTAAATTTCCTACAAATAATATCTCCTTTAAAAAGCAAAATCTCTCCCGCTCCCTCCCATGAAAACCTGTTCACTTGACCCAGCAGCACCTACACCAGGGGTCCACAAACTTTTTAAACAGAGCGCCAAATCACAGTCCCTCAAACTGTTGGAGGGCTGGATTATAATTTTTTTTAAAAAACCCATAAATTCCTATGCATGCTGCACGTATCTTATTTGTAGTAAAGACTTTAAAACAATACAGTAATTAAAATGAGGAACAATGTTAACAAATATAAACTTATTAGTATTTCAATGGGAAATGTGGGCCTGCTTTTGGCTAATGAGATAGGATTGTTGTTGTGTGCTTTCAAGTTGTTTTAGACTTAGGTTGACCCTGAGTGAGGGCTGTATGGACTGTATGGGTTGTACTCATAAATAAAACAAAGAAGAAGATGTTAATGGGCCAAAACTAACAAAATGAAGTTCAACAGTGACAAATGTAAGATACTCCACTTTGGCAGAAAAAATGAAATGTAAAGATACAGAATGGGTGAAGCCTGGCTCGAGAGCAGTACGTGTGAAAAAGATCTTGGAGTCCTCGTGGACAACAAGTTAAACATGAGCCAACAATGTGATGTGGCGGCAAAAAAAGCCAATGGGATTTTGGCCTGCATCAATAGGAGCATCGTGTCTAGATCTAAGGAAGTAATGCTACCCCTCTATTCTGCTTTGGTTAGACCACATCTGGAATATTGTGTCCAATTCTGGGCACCACAATTCAAGAGAGATATTGACAAGCTGGAATGTGTCCAGGGGAGGGTGACTAAAATGATCAAGGGTCTGGAGAACAAGCCCTATGAGGAGCGGCTTAGGGAACTGGGCATGTTTAGCCTGAAGAAGAGAAGGCTGAGAGGAGATATCAATGCCATGTATAAATATGTGAGAGGAAGCCACAGGGAGGAGGGAGCAAGCTTGTTTTCTGCTTCCTTGGAGACTAGGACGCGAAACAATGGCTTCAAACTACAAGAGAGGAGATTCCATCTGAACATTAGGAAGAACTTCCTGACTGTGAGAGCCGTTCAGCAGTGGAACTCCACCCTGGAGTGTGGTGGAGGCTCCTTCTTTGGAAGCTTTTAAGCAGAGGCTGGATGGCCATCTGTCAGGGGTGATTTGAATGCAATATTCCTGCTTCTTGGCAGGGGGTTGGACTGGATGGCCCATGAGGTCTCTTCCAACTCTTTGATTCTATGATTCTATGATTCTAATGACAGAAACTCACTTATTTGAAGTCTTGCACCAATAGAGACAAAATTTCTCATTTCACCCTTGATTTCTGATTCACCCTTTGTTTTATTTCCCAGTGAAATTTGCACAATTTACTCATTGGAAGAACAATGGCCTGTATAAAATGCTTAATTTTAAGTCAAACATAATCCGAACCACTGCTTTTACTTGCCTCCTTATGATCTCACAGAGGAGACATGAAACACACAGAATTTATTATGCAACATGGGTTATCCTTTTTCTGATTATTCAAAACTAATAACACATAATATAGCTTACTTTTCCAAATAGCTCCTTCTGCACGAGGAAAGTTCGAGTTTAGAGGACACTATGATGCTTAGCCAGTAACCTTGCTTTCTGCCAAGGCTGTCCTCATGGGTGCTCTCAGACATTAGAACAGAGGGGGTGTCACTTGAAAGCAATCTGTTAAATTAAATTGCCAGAGTTTAGATTTTAATTGGCCATTTGTGATTAATGCCTGGGCCAACAAAACAAAAGGCAATCCCCTAGCTCTCTATATTTTTGTGGATTTTGTAGATGAACTAATTTTACTTTTGCTTATGATTCTTGGAAATAGACCTCCTCTATTTGATGCTATTATTTCCCATTGGTAGACGGACTAAGAATTACTAAGCCAGTGTTTCTCAACCTGGGGATTGGGACTCCTGGGGGGGTTGTGAGGGGGTGTCAGAGAGGTCGCCAGAGACCATAAGGAAACACAGTATATTGTGTTGGCCATGGGGGTTCTGTGTGGGAAGTTAGGCCGAATTGTATCATTGGTGGGCTTCAGAATGCTCTTTGATTGCAGGTGAACTATAAATTCCAGCAACTACAACTCCCAAATGTCAAGGTCTATTTTCTCCAAATTCCACTAGTGTTCACATTTGGGCATATCGAGTATTCATGCCAAGTTTGGTCCAGATACATCACAGTGCTCTCTGGATGTAGGTGAACTACAGCTCCCAAACTCAAGGTCAATGCTCATCATACCCTTCCAGTATTTTCTGTTGGTCATGAGAGTTATGTGTGCCAAGTCTGGTTCAACTGCATCATTGGTGGAGTTCAGAATGCTCTTTGAATTTAAATGAACCATAAATCTCAGCAACTGCAACTCCCAAATGACAAAAATAATCCCCGCCTCAACCCTACCAGTATTGGGTATTAGTGCCAAATTTGGTT
Source organism: Anolis sagrei (assembly GCF_037176765.1). Classification (NCBI taxonomy): domain Eukaryota; kingdom Metazoa; phylum Chordata; class Lepidosauria; order Squamata; family Anolidae; genus Anolis; species Anolis sagrei. Next base: position 56,385,514 of record NC_090026.1, read on the forward strand.
CAGTGAATGAAAATGCGTCCCACATATCAGATATTTACATTATGATTACATTAGCAAAATTACAGTTATGAAATCGCAACAAAGATAATGTTGTGGTTGGGGGTCACCACAACATGAGGAACTCCATTGAGGGGTCGCAGCATTAGGAAGGTTGAGAACCACTGTGCTAAGCAATAATATCCTGAGACTTTGGATTAAGTCCTTGAGCTGAGAGTACATCTCTGCTCTGCCTCTTTCTCAATAGTACCTGATGGTTCTCATGTCATTGGAGTGGTGAATCCATATTTAGGGGTGCTGAACTCTATCTTCCAAATAAGCTACCAGCTTCCATTGATCCTTCCATAATCATGAAAGGAGGAGTTGGAGGACTAAACTTTGATTTCAGGCAAATTATCCTGTAGTTTGGCCAAAAAGAGCATTGCCTTCTCTGATGTCATTCAGCCATAGAAGAATGCTGTGTAGTCACCCTCAATGGATTGTCACCGTGTCATGGTGAGGGTTTTTCATGTTCCAATGAACCTGTGGGCGTAACTGTCGGAGTCATGTACTCCGGTCAGAGTCATGTAAAGGAGGGGCCACAGGGGAGGATCCAGACCAAATACAATCCGAAGATCTCGATGGCAAAGCAGGTGAATGCCAACATGGTACATTTTGCAACAGCTGCGAAGGCAGAAGAAGGCTGCAGTAGATGAGGACCCACCATCATTGTGCTAACCATCCCACTGGATGGGACCCTCATTCTGTGAAGACTGTGTGTTGATCAGCTCTGCACTGACCTCCACACATTAAAAAAAACTCTCGCATAGGCATATTCCAAATAAATAAATAAAAATAAAACAAAACCAACAAAAGTCTCATGGCGAGTAAGTCCTCGAGCTGAGACTGAAAGCCAAAGCCAAGGTTACAATAACATCTGTTATAGAACTCCAATATGCTGATGATAATGTAGTCTGAGCCCATTTAGAATAAGACCTACAAGCCACTCTAAATACCTTTGCAGAAATGTATGAAAAGCTTGGCCTCTCACTGAACATTGAGAAAACCAAAGAGCTCTTTCAGCAGGCACCAGCCAATCGATCTGCAATGCGAGAAATACAGCTTAATGGCGTGATGTTAGCAAATGTTGACCATTTCCATTAACTTGGCAGCCACCTCTCCACAAAAGTCAACATTGATACTGCAATACAACTGTCTGAGCTCTGCAAGTGCAACATTTTCTCAAATGAAGCAGAGAGTGTTTGAGGATTGGGGCATTCGTAGGGATACCAAGATGCTTGTTTGTAAAGCTATTGTCCTCCCAACCCTGTTATATGGTTACATCCCGTCTAGACTACTGCAATGCTCTCTACGTGGGGTTGCCTTTGAAGATGGCTCGGAAGCTCCAGCTAGTCCAACGCTCAGCAGCCATGATACTAACAGGAGCAGAGCGCAGGGAGCATACCACTCCTCTGCTGCACCAGCTCCACTGGCTGCCGATCTGCTACCGGGCTCAATTCAAAGTGCTGGCGTTGGCCTATAAAGCCCTAAACGGTTCTGGCCCAAGTTACCTATCCATACGTATCTCTGCCTATCAGCCCGCCAGGACCCGAAGATCTTCTGGGGAGGCCCTGCTCTCTATCCCGCCTGCTTCACAGGTGCGGCTGGTGGGGACGAGAGACAGGGCCTTTTCTGTGGTGGCCCCTCGGCTGTGGAATGCCCTTCCTATGGAGGTAAGATCAGCTCCCTCGCTAATGGTGTTCCGAAGAAGATTAAAAACTTGGATGTTTGAACAGGCATTCGGTTAAACAGTGCAATGAATGTGATGATTACAGGAATGGAAATTTGGACGACGGATTGGATCACGACTCCAGTTATGAGATGTATTGTGTTGTCTATGGTTGTTCAATATTGTATATTATGCTTTTATGGTTTTAAATTGTATATCGTTGATTGTTTTTTATCCTTGTTGTAAACCGCGTTGAGTCGCCTGTTGGGCTGAGAAACTGCGGTATACAAGTAAAGTAAATAAATAAATAAATAAATAAATAAAATATGCCTAAGAAACATGGACTATCTACAGATGTCACACACAACTGGAACAATTCCATCAGCATTGTCTCTGAAAAATCCTGCAAATCTCTTCAGAAGACAGGTGGACAAACGTTAGCGTGCTGGAAGAAGCAAAGATCACCAATACTGATGATCCTCCACCATGAACTCTGCTAGATTAGCCATGTTGTCTGAATGCCCGATCAGTGTTTCCCAAAGCAGTTACTCTACTCCCAACTGAAGAATGGAAAATGGAAGGTTGGTGGACAGGAAAAGAGATTTAAAGATGGGCTTAAAGCTAATCTTAAAAACTGCTGAATCAACACCTAGAACAGGGAAGTCCTGACCCTCGAGTGCTGGAGGTCAGCTGTTTCCAACACTACTGTGGAATTCGATGAGGCTTGAATAGAGGGATAGAAACGTGTGAAGAGGCAGGCGTGTCAAGCCAACCCTGACCAGGACCACCTTCCATATGGAAATTGATGTCCTCATTGCAGAAGAACACGTGGATCAAGATTAGGTCTCTACAATCACCTCAGATCCCACCACCAAGACACTACATTTGGAAGGCCATCATACTCAGACAATGAGGGATTGCCTAAATAAGTAAAGTAAGTAAGCTGTGTAGTGGAAGGTTCAATCTTCCAGCATGAAATTGTATCCCACACTTGTTTAAACAGCCGCAATGTCCATTCTCTTATGAATCTGGCTGGTCACAGGCAACCTGCTGATGAAAAATCATCTCCATTTTCCTTCTCAAATAACCTCTTGCTCATGACTCTTTCCTCTAGGTTAGTTTCTCCTTCAGGCTTTGCTCTGGTCAGCATTCTGCTAATTTTCTTTGTCTGGGCAAAATAGGACAGAAATAAGCCAGTAAGTCTAGGGTCTTATCAAACTAGATTTTCTCATTACTGTAAAGGCATTGGAGAATATTTGTCTATGACAATACAGGCAATTCCTGCTTCTTCAATTGCTAATTTTAACCCCCACCAAGAAAACGTTGTCATTGAAACTGCTCTGATCACCATGATATATGATCTATGCTGGGAAGCAGGACGAGGAGAGTTTGACCTGTTAAGTCTCTGGATTTCTTGGCAATGTTTGATACAATCACCCACACATCCTTTAGGGCTAGATGTCTGAGAAAGAAATGGGAGTGGGGAATATGTTTTAGTTAATACAACATATTTCTGTCTTGGATGGTCATTTTGGGAAGATTGAATGATCATAGAATCATAGAATCATAGAATCAAAGAGTTGGAAGAGACCTCATGGGCCATCCAGTCCAACCCCCTGCCAAGAAGCAGGAATATTGCATTCAAATAACCCCTGACAAATGGCCATCCAGCCTCTGCTTAAAAGCTTCCAAAGAAGGAGCCTCCACCACACTCCAGGGCAGAGAGTTCCACTGCTGAACGGCTCTCACAGTCAGGAAGTTCTTCCTAATGTTCAGATGGAATCTCCTCTCTTGTAGTTTGAAGCCATTGTTCCGTGTCCTAGTCTCCAATGAAGCAGAAAACAAGCTTGCTCCCTCCTCCCTGTGGCTTCCTCTCACATATTTATACATGGCTATCATATCTCCTCTCAGCCTTCTCTTCTTCAGGCTAAACATGCCCAGTTCCCTAAGCCGCTCCTCATAGGGCTTGTTCTCCAGACCCTTGATCATTTTAGTCGCCCTCCTCTGGACACATTCCAGCTTGTCAATATCTCTCTTGAATTATGGCGCCCAGAATTGGACACAATATTCCAGGTGTGGTCTATCCAAGGCAGAATAGAGGGGTAGCGTTACTTCCTTAGATCTAGACACTATGCTCCTATTGATGCAGGCCAAAATCCCATTGGCTTTTTTTGCCGCCACATCACATTGTTGGCTCATGTTTAACTTGTTGTCCACGAGGACTCCAAGATCCTTTTCACACGTACTGCTCTCGAGCCAGGCGTCACCCATTCTGTATCTTTGCATTTCATTTTTTCTGCCTAAGTGGAGTATCTTGCATTTGTCACTGTTGAACTTCATTTTGTTAGTTTTGGCCCATCTCTCTAATCTGTCAAGATCGTTTTGAATTCTGCTCCTGTCCTCTGGACTATTGGCTATCCCTCCCAATTTGCTGTCGTCTGCAAACTTGATGATCATGCCTTCTAGCCCTTCATCTAAGTCATTAATAAAGATGTTGAACAGATGTTGATGTTCTGCTCTGTGATATTTTGCAGAGAAAGTTGCTCAGATCTGCTCCAACTTGAACCTGTAGTTATCAATATAGTTTCAGGGAATGCCACCTTGGCTTCCATTTATCCAGCATTATTTGATACTGAGAATGGAATCCTTGGAGAGGTGAGAAATTTTGTAACCCTTTCTACCTGATGTGGCCGAGCTGTGGACGCTAGAGTGGATGACTATTTGGGTCTGTAACAGATAGACAGTCAGCCTGTGCAGATATCCCACCAATATTTTGGATATCCCATTGCTGCCACCAACTATAAAGGACTGGGCAGGGTAAAGGACCTTATTTGCGATCCTACCCTGTTATAGGATTACCAGTGATGTTTATTTACACTGCCACAAAATATAGATTACCTCAATAGGCTATCTCCTTATATGTGTTGCGTGTATGTGAGGCATGTGGAGACTTTGTTTAGTTGAAACAGAGAAACAGACCCTCGATATCACCAGATCACAGTTTTCACAATGCACAATATATCCTCAGGGTGAAGCAGGCATAAGTTGTATATTATAATTGTTTATGGGTATTTGTATAGGTCTTCAATATCACCAGATCATAGTGTGCTGGCACTTTGAATCTGCATGCTGTATTTTCTGTATAATAAAATAATAACAACAGAACCAGTACTGACAATGAGCCTTTTGTTATAAACAATGAACAAACAGACCGATCAATAAGTGTTGAGCAAGGCAGCTTTGACTCAAATTGTATTGATGTACTGCCAAGGGGGAAAAAGAGTGTCTCAGAATGGATACGTGTTGTGCCTGAATTATAGTCAGTAGAGTTAATAGATTGTGTTGTCTTTGATGTATAAAGTTGGATGGGGGCTGCTGTTTAAAAAAGAGGGGATAGGGATGCAGTCTCCAGAAGTATAGCCCACGCATAAAGATTAATTAGACAAAACATGAGAGCAAACAAAAGCAACAATAAATTTTGCCTTTTATGGCTTCAGAATGCAGATGCAACAAAGACTGATTGCATTAAAAGCATAATTTTAGATTCTGTTAAGCCAGGTGTCCAGTGCTTGAAAGAATTATATGGTCCTGAGTAATGGCCACAACATCCTTGGCCATTTGTTGGCTTTTAAAATGTTGATTTATAATATTTATGCCAGGGTGGGTGGATTCCCCAGCTTCCATTGGTTCACTCTGAATTGTACTTTATATCTTCAGAGCTCCAGTTTAATGACATTTTAATTAATACTATTTTAAAATTTCTACAATTAATTTTGGAATTGGCACATGGACAGCGTTCATTTGTTCAGTAAGTTTTATCTCCCCATGCCTGCTGCCACCAATGTGCATGAATGCATTGATAAGGTGCTTTAATGAAGCATGTTTCATATGATTGTACGTATGATGGTGCTAATATCATTTATGGCATATTTCACCAATGTGTGCTTGGACTTCCTCACAAAATTAAAATACCATGTAAAATAAATTTAGATATAACTGTAGCACTATTCAGTCATGTTTCTTTGGAGCTGAGCTGAGGATTTAGCTCAATGAAAAACATAAGTGAAAAGAAGATAATCTATTCATTGTGGTGGGAGGCCCCTCAATAGTTATAGAGAGGGAACCATGTGGTCAATTTAACCCAAGATACAGTTATCATTTTTCAAAGAATCACAAGAAACTAGACTGGATTACTGCAATGCGCTCTACGTGGGGCTGCCCTTGAAAACGGCTCGGAAATTCCAATTGGTCCAACGGGCAGCAGCCAGGATGTTAACTGGGGCTCCTTACAGAGAGAGGTCAACCCTCCTGTTCAAGGAGCTCCACTGGCTGCCGTTTATTTTCCGAGCCCAATTTAAGGTGCAGGTGCTTACCTACAAAGCCCTGAACGGTTTGGGACCACCCTACCTGCGAGACCGCATCACAGTCTACGAACCCACACGCTCACTCCGGTCATCAGGAGAGGCCCTGCTCGTGATCCCGCCCGCGTCGCAGGCGCGTTTGGTGGGGACACGGGACAGGGCGTTCTCTGTGGTGGCCCCCCGCCTCTGGAATGCCCTCCCGAAAGATCTCAGACAGGCCCCTACCTTGGCGGTTTTCAGAAAGAACCTGAAAACCTGGCTGTTCCAACGTGCCTTCTCAGATTAGGAACCCCACTACCAAAGCCCAGAAGCACTTTAGTAGAGTTAAGATCACCCTCACCGCACACTGCACTTATATTCTAATCCCATATCCCTCCGACACTGCAGCACTTTTAATCCTGTACCCTACTCCTGGCCGGCTCAGTTTTTAATAATGTCCTGTTGTACTGCTACTGTTATTGTTTTCTGCTTTAACTGTTTTCTTTGCTATGTATTGTATTGTTGTATTGTGTTGGGCTCCGGCCTGTTGTAAGCCGCATCAAATCCCTTGAGAGATGCTAGCGGGGTACAAATAAAGTTATAATATAATAATAATAATAATAATAATAATAATAATAATAAACTTAGAGAAAAAAGTTAGGAATTTGCATTCTGAAACTTGAAAAAAGCAAATCCAAGGAAGCGAGATAACAGATGCCATATAAAGTGAACAATAAAAAGAGTTGACCTTGAGAAGGATTTGTTGTGTCTACTCCAGCACTTCTTTATACAAACCAAAACCAGTGAGATCTAAGGAGGAGGACAGAGAGGCCAGAAGTGGAAAAGTGGAGGTAAAAAGATAGATGAGCAGAAGAAAGAGGGACACAGACGGAGGCAGATGGAGACCTGAAATGGTGATAAATGAACCAAAGAGGAGGGGAAGAAAGATAGAAAGACTGGAACAGATGAAATGGAACCAAAGAGAGTGAAGATAAGGAGATAGAGGGTCATAGATGAAGACCGGATATGATGCTGAAAGAACCATAGAGGTGGAGAAGTAAATCTAGAAAGCCCGGATGTGACAGAATGGAATGAAAGAGATTGAAGATAGAAGACAGAGAGATATAGACAAACACAAAGACTGGAAATGACGCCAAGAATATCAGAAGGTTAGAGAAAAAAGAATAGGGTGGCCATCCAGCCTCTGTTTAAACTTGTTGTCCACAAGGACTTCAAGATCTTTTTCACACGTACTGCCCTCGAGCCACACGTCTCCCATTCTGTATCTTTGCATTTCATTTTTTCTGCCTAAGTGGAGTATCTTGCATTTGTCACTGTTGAACTTCATTTTGTTGGTTTTGGTCCATCTCTCTAATCTGTTAAGATCATTTTGAATTCTGCTCCTGTCTTCTGGGGTATTGGCTATCCCTCCCAATTTGGTGTCATCTGCAAGCTTGATTATTATGCCTTCTAACCCTTCATCTAAGTCATTAATAATGATGTTGAACAGGACCGGACCCAGGAAAGAACCCTGTGGCACTCCGCTTGTCACTTCTTTCCAGGATGAAGAGGAAGCAGTGGTGAGCACCCTCTGGGTTTGTTCACTTAACCAATTACAGATCCACCTCACCGTAGTTTTGCCTAGCCCACATTGGACTAGTTTGTTTGCCAGAAGGTCATGGGGGACCTTGTCGAAGGCCTTACTGAAGTCCAGATACGCTACATCCAAGGCATTCCACACATCTACCCAGCTTGTAACTGTATCGGAAAAAGATCAGATTAGTCTGGCATGACTTGTTTTTGATAAATCTATGTTGCCTATTAGCGATGACCGCATTTGTTTCTAAGTGTCTGCAGACTTATTGAAACACATATATTAAAAGACATGGACCTAAAATTAAAATGCATTAAAGTAATTCACACCAATAGAATGTAAATGTATAATTTGTCTGATATCAAGACTAAGAACAGATCAAGATGCACATAGTAGGCCTGGGTAACAAAGCAAAAATTTGTTTCTAAAATCGATTTGTATTTGGGGTTTTTTTTTTTGTTTCGATATTTAAAATAATTACAAAATTTTCCTTTTAAAAAGTTCGATATTTACGAAATTTCGTAAATGGTAAAAAATTAACGAATCGATTTCCGAAACAATAACGAATCGATTCGTTAATGGCGGACGCGACCGCGAAATATGCTAAAAAACCTCCAAAAACTTCTGAAGCTTCCCTCTCCCTCTGTTCTTGACTGTTGGTGTGATATTATAATTTTTTTTCACTAATTAAACCATAAAACTGGCCCAGACATGCGGAAATAATAACGAAACGACCTCAGAACAATAACGAAACGAATACAATAACGAAATACGAAGCATTTACAAAACGTGTTCAAACATTCGTTTTTTAAATGATTGCTCCAGAATGGTTCGTTATCGTTTTGTAATTGGAAAAATTAACGAATTATTAACGAATTACGAATTAACGAAACGAAACCGCCCAGGCCTAGCACATAGTTTAAGGTGACGAAGAAGGATGAATTAGGATACATCTTTGACCTCATCTGTAGGGACTAACTCATTAAATTCATCTCCCCACCATTTATTGAACTACTTATCAGGCTTCTGTGAACTCACCCCTATTAACATAAAAATATGTAAAATGGTTGTTGTAGTCACAATGATGAGAACCGCCTCTATTAAAAATAAAAACTATGATTCTTAAGAAACTTAATTCCGGACTTTTATGAAAAAATTGTTAATGTTCTTGCAGAGCTATAATACACACACCAGATGGGAATCCTAGCTACAGCGATAGGAGGTGAACATGCTGCTTTTCTCAGATACAGAATGTCTGCTGATTTCTGATTTTTTTAAAAAAAAGAAAGAAAATAATCTTTGCCCTTTAAAAGGAGCCCTGGGGAAGCTATCATTGTACAGCAACAAGCTGTGTTGAGTTTTTTGTCTGTAAAGATTTCCTTAACTTCTACCTCAGTCCTAAAAGAGCTGTAATTTCAAACTTCAGAAGCCTGCATCTTCATGAATGACTCTTCTGTGGCAAATTCTGAGAAGAAATGAATTGCTGAGCAGAAAAAAATATCAAAAGGAGTTGAGGGTGTTTTCATACCAAGTGCAAGAGGACAATAATATTTAATTAGTCTGCTTTCAGTTGGTAGTTTAAGAAAGAAAATGCTTGCATTTGAAAACTGGCAAATCTGTGTGCATATTCCAGGGTCTCTGGATCTAAAGCATATGATATTAGCAGTACTGATAACTTTGAAGGACTGGGTGTAAGAGAAGGGTAAAAAGTAATGTTAATGCCTGGTGAAGTTAAATTTTTCTAGTGTAACAAAATTTGCCCATTGGTCCTAGAACATTAATTTTTGAACCTATGTAATAAGAAATTCAATGTGCAAATTTGATATATGTGAAAATGTATTGTCGAAGGCTTTCATGGCTGGAATCACTCAGTTCTTGTGGGTTTTTTCGGGCTATATGGTCATGTTCTAGAGGCATTTCTCCTGACGTTTCACCTGCATCTATGGCAAGCATCCTCAGAGGTGAGGTCTGCTGGAGCTGGGAAAAAAGGGGTTTATATTAGGCCTGGGCGGTTTCGTTTAGTTAATTTGTAATTTCGTTAATAATTCGTTAATTTTTTCAATTACAAAATGATAACGAACCATTCTGGAGCAATTATTTAAAAAAACGAATTTTTAAATACGTTTTGTAAATGCTTCGTATTTCGTTATCGTGTTCGTTTCGTTATTGTTTTGAGGTCGTTTCGTTATTATTTCCGCATGTCTGGGCCAGTTTTATGGTTTAATTAGTGAAAAAAAATTATAATATCACACCAACAGTCAACAACAGAGGGAGAGGGAAGCTTCAGAAGTTTTTGGAGGTTTTTTAGCGTATTTCGCGGTCGCGTCCGCCATTAACGAATTGATTCGTTATTGTTTCAGAAATCGATTCGTTAATTTTTTACCATTTACAAAATTTTGTAAATATCGAACTTTTTAAAGGGAAAAATTTGTAATTATTTTAAATATCGAAACAAAAAAAACCCCCAAATACAAATCGATTTTAGAAACAAATTTTTCCGTTGTTACCCAGGCCTAGTTTATATATCTGGGCCCTTTGTCTCACCCTGGTCATCCCACAAATATATAAACCCCTTTTTCCCCAGCTCCAGCAGACCTCACCTCTGAGGATGCTTGCCATAGATGCAGGCGAAACGTCAGGAGAAATGCCTCTAGAACATGGCCATATAGCCCGAAAAAACCCACAAGAACTGATTGATAAATGTGAATTTAAAATGATGTGTGGGAATAAATGGAAGAATGGAAGGATATATGGATGGAGCTAATAATTTTGGAAACACCAGTATAATATTAAGACCTGCAATGACTTACTACCTGCTTGCTGCTTTGTGATTAAAACTTGCTAATGAGATCTGAAAAGTAAACTGTGATAAGAACTGGGACAGTGATAAAGGAAATGTTTGCAACCTTCCTTATGTTAAGAAGGAAGTCAACATAAGATCAACACCAATCAAGAAGATCAACATTGAGATGGAAGATGTCTATCATTAATTTACAACTTTGGGACTACATCAACAGAATATTCCTATAAAAGACTCGGGCTAATAATGTTCAAATCGTGGCAGTCCTGAGGAGTCTGTCCACCCGCCATACTCTGCTCCATGGGAAGGAGAGAGATGGTGTATTCACATAGTGGCAGATCTGCACAGGAGCAGTCTGGTCACTTTGGGGCTTCTTTCTCAAGGGAAGAGGAAGAAGTGCACTTTTGGAGTTTTGGATTTTGTGCAGGGAGTCAGGTTCTGCTGTAGGGAAAATACAGATCTGGTCCTTGGCATTGTTCTTAGGGAAGAAGTTTTGGCATCTCAGTGTTTTGAAGTTTTGGCGTTATGGAAGTCATGGAACTATGCATTGGCAGGCTGCAGGAAAGCAGGGTCTGGCCTTACAGGTGCTTCTCCAAGGAGGGAGAAAAGGATATGGTAATACTTGGATGCATGTGGATACATGTGTGTGAATGCTGAGTGAAAATGTAATTCCCCTATGTTTGTTTATCAATCAATGTAATCGTGAATCCAATGTAGTTGCATAGAATCTGTATGTCTGTATGTCCTATGTCATTCTTTGTCTAAATATTTTCTGTAATCTGATATACCTTCTCACACTGGAAATTGCAATGAAAAGAATCTATGCTTCAAAGTCATTGAAAAGTCATTCATGACACCATTTTAGGAGGCACTTTTGGCAGCGGGGTCTTCAGCGGCAGAGGCTTCTGGCTGGGTGTGCTTGGAGGGCTCCATGGAACACAGTTTAAGAACTGCTGGTCTAATCTATTAGTTTTGGTTTAAAAAAGGTTCATGAGGTTCATACATCATTTTAAAGAGAACTCCCATTTCCTGTAGTCTGGTTCGCTTCTGCACCAATGTATGCACATTGTTTTAATTAAAAATGCATTTTGGGCACAATTCAAAAGACTTGCCATCATCCATTAAACCTTACACAGCTTAGGTCCAGGATATCTGACAGATTGTATCTCCCTACACGAGCCAGCCCATGATCCACAGAAAAAGCCCTCTATAACGAAAACATAACCCTGGTGTCTCCCAAATAAAAAAACAAGTGCGCCACTGGACAACAATTATGACGATAGTCAGGACCCAGGGGATTAATACTTCACTAATAAATCTAGCACACACACCCACACGTTCCTTCAGCTGCTATATAGCACACAGCTGGCCACCACTTTGAAAAGTCAGTGTAAAGGATTATGATCTCTAAGGCTCCAACTGAAAACCAACCCAATCCTGTCACAATGCGCTTTGATGTGTGTTGAGGAAACATGAATGTATATTAGTACAGTTACTGCCACCACTCAATTGAATATGGGAAATAAATTTGATGTGATGCCTGAGGTAAACCTGCCCTAGTGGTCCATGCCTTGGTCACCTCCAGATTGGATTACTGCAATGAGCTCTACGTGCGCCTGCCCTTGAAGACGGCTCGGAAGCTCCAACTGGTCCAACGATCAGCAGCCAGGAAGCTAACTGGGGCCCCTTACAGAGAGAGGTCAACCCTCCTGTTCAAGGAGCTTCACTGGCTGCCATTTATTTTCCGAGCCCAATTCAAGGTGCAGGTGCTTACCTACAAAGCCCTGAACCGTTTGGGACCAGCCTACCTGCGTGACCGCATTTCCATCTACGAACCCACGCGTTCTCTTCGGTCATCTGGAGAGGCCCTGCTCGTGATCCCACCGGCGTCGCAAGCGCGCTTGGTGGGGACGCGGGACAGGGCCTTTTCCGTGGTGCCCCCCCCCGACTCTGGAACACCCTCTCCAAAGACCTTAGACAGGCCCCTACATTGTCAGAAAGAACTTGAAGACCTGGCTTTTCCAATGCGCCTTCCCAGATTAGGAAACCTCCACTACCAAGTCCCATAAGCACTTTATCAGAACCAATGATTGCTGCACATCGCACATCGCACTTGCCCCGGAAGCCCTATATACACCTCCTGTCACATCAGCACTTTTAATCTTGTACCCATTGCTCTGGCCTGGCCCAGTTTTATTGTGTTTAGTGTATTGTGCTTGTTGTTTATTTTGCTTTATTCTGTTTTTAATTGTTTGATTTGCTTAGATTGTATTGTTGTGTTGTGTGTTGAGGCCTCGGCCTGTGTAAGCTGCATCAGATCCTTCGGGAGATGCTAGCGGGGTACAAATAAAGTTTAATAATAAAAAATAATAAAAAAAATCCTATTGCACATCAGTCCTCCCTTTCGCTCCCTTTAAAATGTCTGAGGTAAAAAGATGTTAAAAATTACTGGAACAGATCTTATGGAATGAATCAATGCTGAGGCTCTATTGAAAGCTGAACTAGAACAAAGTTTATCTATATACTGGAACAAACAACTAAATTCTTCTTTGAGGTACACAAGCGTATTTGGTTATCAAAGCACAATTTTCTTAAATGGTTTCTGAGTCTTAACAAGCTTGATGGTTTCCTCAACTGGGTTTCTTTTCTTTAACGTGAGCAAGTTCCCTCTGACAAGCCAATCCTGGCTGTCCCCAGAGTATCTAGTCTCCCTAGAATACCCTGTCCCTTAGAGAGTAAAAACAACTTGTGTTCTAACACTCACACAAGTCCACAGGTGCCTATCTTGACCCTTCGAGCCAATCTCTATAGACACACCTGCCTCCAAACAATCTCTCACAGGAAAACTTTGAGCTCACTAGAAATCCACCCGCTTCCCTTCAGATCAAGATCCAATCTCCTCTCTGTCAGAAGCTGCCTGCCTTTTTACACTCACAGCTCCAGCTCCTCCCATCTCTCCTAGCCAATCCTGGGATAGCTGAGCTCCTCCCCTCTGCTGATCTGCCTCTCCTAAGATGTCTGCCTCCCTGCACTACCTTCCTAAAATGGAGGCCGGCCTACTGAATCTTAGGCTTTGGCTGCGGCCTAAGAGGTAAGGATCATTACACCCTCCTCTCATTGTGAAGCTAGTGGAGCTTCACAATTAGGATTGATGGTAACACAAGTCAGGGTATTTTCAATTGCTGACGCTAAATCTTGGAACACCCTTCTCGTGAGGCTAGGATTTTCCATTGACAGTTGAAGACTTTTTTAAAAATTCAGACAGGCATGAAGAAATAAAGGCTTTTAAAGGAAAGGATTGTAAGAGCTATATTTTTGAAATTATATTTGTATATGGGGAGGCAGAGACATCACACTGGCAACAAAATCCGCATAGTCAAAGCCATGGTATTCCCTGTAGTAACCTATGGATGTGAGAGCTGGACCTTAGGAAAGGCTGAGCGAAGGAAGATAGATGCTTTTGAGCTGTGGTGTTGGAGGAAAGTTCTGAGAGTGCCTTGGACTGCGAGAAGATCCAACCAGTCCATCCTCCAAGAAATAAAGCCCAACTGCTCACTGGAGGGAAGGATACTAGAGACAAAGTTGAAGTACTTTGGCCACATCATGAGGAGTCAGCAAAGCCTAGAGAAGACAATTATGCTGGGGAAAGTAGAAGGTAAAAGGAAGAGGGGCCGACCAAGGGCAAGATGGATGGATGGCATCCTTGAAGTGACTGGCTTGACCTTGAAGGAGCTGGGGATGGTGACAGCCAACAGGGAGCTCTGGCGTGGGCTGGTCCATGAGGTCATGAAGAGTCGGAGACAGGCATGTAGCCGGGGGGGGGGGGGGGCTTCAGCCCCCCCCGAAATTTTCATGGTGGTTCGCAAAAAGGCCTTACTGGTGCATTATTTAAACTGTTATGTTTATTCATATCATGATCTGATCACCATACTCAATATATCCCATATGCATGGGGGTATTGGGGTAATGATACAAAAGGTTTGCTAGGCTAGACCCTCTTTCACTCAGACACAGCCCCCCGAAACTCAGCCCCCCCGAAACCCCCCCCTGAAAAAAAATTCAGCCCCCCCCCCCCCCCGAAACGAAATCCTGGCTACGGGCCTGGTCGGAGACAACTGAACGAATGAACAACAATGGGGAGGCACTGGAACTCTGTGACACAGAATTCTAAACACCACTCTAAACTGCAAATCCCTGGTTTCCACAGGATGCTTACATGGTATTTAAAACGGACTCACAATGCAATCTGGGTCTCTGTAGGTATTTCTGGAAGATCTCTGTCCATTGCAAATATTTCCACAGGATCGGTATGAAAATCCATGAAAGAATATTTTCCTCCAAGGCTTGGAAACACAGCCCAACTATTTATCAGAGAAGAAACTCTGCCCACTCCTCTGGCAGACCATTTACTCATATTGTTTCTGGGTTTCCTAATTACTGCTTCACTGTGGATGATGATTTCCCATTATAGCTATTAACCTTGGCTTATTCAAGGCTAAATACTGGTACACAGGGGATTCTTCATTGCATATATTACATTATGAGAAAACTGGGGCTTTTCTGACATACTGTTAGATACTGAGTTGTTTCACAAATCTTCTCATCTGCTCTTAAAATGAGAAATAGGGTTGAATTTCAAATTCATGGCATGACCCAGCTTCAGAGATTTGTTTCCCGAATCTGCTACAACTGATTATATTTGCTTTTCTAAAATAAATATTTGGCCATAAAATAAAGTCACAGTTCTCTTTCTTTTCCTCTTAAGGTTCAGGAATATATTCATTTTTTTTAAAAAAAATTACAGTCTCTTTATAATCTGTTATTCCAAAGATACAAGTCAGCAGTTCCAAGCTCAAAAGATGCCCAGTTTCCTGGAAATATCTATCTACAGATGGGGGGAAAACCCATAGAAATAGGTAATATGTGATATGATCTCTCCAGAAGGACTTCTTTGATTAAACATCTGATGGTAGTCTTCAAGATGTCCCCATATAAGAGTGAGGATAGGAAAATACCCAGTGGCCATGCTAACAGAAGGTATTGGGAGTTGCAGCCCCCAAAATGGATTTTTACAAATTCTTCAACAACTTGCTCTGTTCTACCTGCAGGTAAGAATCACACTTCTCAAGACAATCATGTCTTTTCAATTTAATTGTTATTTGCATTGGGCTTTCATTGCTGCAGTTGATTTCCCATAATGGCTTTAAGGGAATCCAGGGATGGTTTAAGTGTTGGACCAGGACTCCTAAAGGTTATGGGCCTGCCGAAATATCCTTGAAATGGAGATTAATTTATATATGTATGTGTTTGGTTCTCTATTTGCAGGATAACTTTCTTTTCAGCAATGAGGTGGTATTTGGGAATGTGCTTTGGGCTTGACTCCAGTTACATCATTAGCCTCAGAGCTACCTTTAGTTGCCCTCTGCTATATACTATGAGCTCACTGAATGTCGTTTGACTTGGGAACTTCATCTTCTAACACAATGCCTTGTTTCATTTTGGATTGTCTCATTCATGGGTAGTATCAACAGTATGGTGTCACTGCCATTGTCTCTGAGAGATCCTTCACTAGTGTTACACACCCCTGCGCCACCAGGGGCTCCCTACCAAATGATGTACCTGAGGGACCGCCTCACCCCCTACCAACCCCAGAGATCCCTCCGTTCTGAGGACCGAGATCTATTGGAAATTCCCAGTGTCAAGACCTTGCGTCTAACAGCAATCAGTCGCAGAGCTTTTACAGCAGTGGCACCATCACTCTGGAATACTCTGCCATCTGAAGTCTGTGCCTTGCGGGACTTATCAGCTTTCCGCAGGGCATGTAAGACATACCTGTTTCGACAGGCCTTTGATTGTTGATATTGCTGTTTTTAAATTGTTTTTAAATTGTGTTAGATTTTAGCCATTCTTGTAAGCCGCTCTGAGCCCTAGGGGAGTGGCAGCATATAAGTTCGAAAAATAAATAAATAAATAAATTAAATAACCTTGTTTCTGATGCCAGAATACAAGAGAGTATCCTGTCTAGGAACTTGCTATGTGGTCCAACACAACTCTATGGTAACTTCTGGGGGAAGCATACAATAGAAGTTCCTGGAGTTCCTAGAAAATGGCTAAAAAGATATTTTTGGATGCTGGTATCTGAAATCACAAATATTGGTTCCATAGTTATGGGGGTCTTATTGTTTATGCATTGACACTAGAAATACAAAGCACCTAATTCAAAGATTTCTAGAATCCTGGGGAACAGACTTCATGCAACAACCTAACAAAACATGTTTAACGGCATTTCCCAGCAAGAAAATAATGACAAAACAGGGACAGTCATCCAAAAACTGGAAACCATTTCTGCCAAATACTGTCAGATGGAATGTTAAGAAATGTTAAGAAATAAACATCAAGCGCTCACTCATTTTCCTAAGGCAGGTGGGTGTTGCTGCCAATGTTTGCTGAAAACAACATTTGATGGCAAATTGAGCGGCTCTGGAGAAACATTGGAGGATCTTTTTTTTAGGAAAGGGGAAAAGTAACGGTAGTGAAATATATAAGTGAGGATCTTCAGCACATCCCTGCCTGGGACCCACAGAAATTAATGACAAATCAAATGATGCATTTCAAACAGTTGCATATGTCTTTGGGCAGTGATGGTAAACCTTTTAGAGACCGGGGGGGGGGGGACTTGTGGGGGTGGCGATCGGGGTGGAGATTGAGGAGAAGTGGCATGTGAGAGTGCCGGGTTGGGGGGGGGGAAGCAGTGAAGTGGCTGGAGAGTGGTGAGTGAGCAAGGGGATAGGTGGGCTTAGGGTGTCAGGTGAGTATTGAGCAAGCAAGGGAGCGGGTGGGGGCAGGCACTCGGTGGGTGACTACTGAGCAAGGGGTTGGGTACCTGGTGGGCAAATGGCCAAGAGGGGCAGGTAGGTGAGTGGAAAACTATGAGCAAGCAAGCAGAGTGGGTAAGCAGGAGAGTGAGCAAGCCCAGGGGTGGGTGAGTGGAAAGTGGGGGGTGGGCAACAGCCCACATGCAGGAGAGAGGGCTCTGTGTGCCCCTTCTGGCACACACCCATAGGTTAACTACGACTGTTTTAAGAGGTGGATTAGTCTGAACAGCCCTACATCAACGGAGTGAGGAGCAGTTTCAAACAGAAGAGCATTAATTAATTAATTAAAAACATTTATATTCTGCCCTTCTCACCCCAAAGGGGACTCAGGGCAGAGAACAGCATATATATGGCAAACATTCAATGCTGGGACACAAATTCTTATATACATACATGAACATTAAAAACATTTATCAAACTATTAAAGTACACCATTTAAAACTGTCCTAGTCATCCACGTCAAATATAATTGGCCTGGTAATCTTTCCTATGACTGCTTTATTGCCTTGTCCCAAAAGCTTGGTCCTACAGCTAAGTTTTTACCATCCTTCTTAAGGACAGGAGAGAGGGGGCCAACCTGATCTCACCAGGAAGGGAGTTCCATAGCCAGGGAGCAATCACCGAGAAGGCTCTGTCTCTCATCCCCACCAATTGTGCCTGTGACAATGGCGGGATTGAAAGCAGGGCCTCCCTGGGGGATCTTAATCTCTGCGATGGTTCATAGGGAGAGATGCGTTCGGACAGGTAATTTGGGCCGGTGATGTGAAAGGATGTGAAATAGCTTTCCGGTATGGCTCTTTTATAGGCTTCTTGTTCAAATATCAAAAAACTCTGTTGCATCTTGTAAACGTGTGAAAAAGATCTTGGAGTCCTCGTGGACAACAAGTTAAACATGAGCCAACAATGTGATGTGGCGGCAAAAAAAGCCAATGGGATTTTGGCCTGCATCAATAGGAGCATAGTGTCTAGATCTAGGGAAGTAATGCTACCCCTATATTCCGCTTTGGTTAGACCACACCTGGAATAATGTGTCCAATTCTGGGCACCACAATTCAAGAGAGATATTGACAAGCTGGAATGTGTCCAGAAGAGGGCAACTAAAATGATCAAGGGTCTGGAGAACAAGCCCTGTAAGGAGCTGGGCATGTTTAGCCTGAAGAAGAGAAGGCTGAGAGGAGATATGATAGCCATGTATAAATATGTGAGAGGAAGCCACAGGGAGTAGGGAGCAAGCTTGTTTTCTGCTTCCCTGGAGACTAGGACGTGGAACAATGGCTTCAAACTACAAGATAGGAGATTCCATCTGAACATGAGGAAGAACTTCCTGACTGTGAGAGCCGTTCAGCAGTGGAACTCTCTGCCCTGGAGTGTGGTGGAGGCTCCTTCTTTGGAAGCTTTTAAACAGAGGCTGGATGGCCATCTGTCAGGGGTGATTTGAATGCAATATTCCTGCTTCTTGGCAGGGGGTTGGACTGGATGGCCCATGAGGTCTCTTCCAACTCCTTGATTCTATGATTCTATGAAACGAATACAATTTATTCAGTAAATGAGATGCCATAATGTGCTTTGTTGATTTTACCACAACAGGCTAAATGTGGCTGGCTACCCTACTGGAAAGTCTTTTGCTTTCATATGTTGACTGATTTTCTAGCACTGAAAGCGGCATGGGGGTGGGGAGGAAGGGGAATTAAATGTCTGCCAGTTAAAATATGAGCTAGTATTATGTTACTTAATGTGTGACTTTAAGCACACATTATACAGTTAAGCACACATTAAGTGCATCTTATGCATGCCTTTTTTGATGGGCCCAAGGGCTTTTCTCTTGTCTTTGCATTTTCTCAAAAAACCTCCCACTGTTTGACAGCTCGGGAGGGACCTCTGATGCTGTCTTCAATAGGTGGAGAGGGAGGAAGTGGAGAGGCAATTCAGGCTATAAAAACTTGGCTGCTCTGGGCTCTTGGGAGAAAGTGAGTACACTACATTGAGAGAGCATCTTTCTTTCACCTCTCCACTATCCAAGAAAAGACTAGATGCTTCTTTATGGCCGTACACACTTTTCTCCCTCCCTTGCCTTCTCTCATAAGCAGCAAAAATTGCTGGAAGGTGAGAGGATGCCGAACTGCACATACAATGTGACAGGCACATCTCGGACATATTTTGCCTTATATTGAATCATGTCATTAATCGATCTAGCCCACTATTGTCAGTTCTGATTGGTAGTACCTTACCAGGATTTCTTCCCTTCAAGTGTGTGCCAAATCTGAACCAATTTACAACTGAAGAGGTGTGCTGGTACAGCCATACCAGAAGCTCCAGCTTTATTTGCTTTGTATTAAATGTTTGCTTGCAGTCCAAGGCTTGGGATTCTGCAGAAGGGTGGCTTCCTGTTAAAGCTTGCAGTTATAGGGCAGGCCACCTGTCCATCATCATTAAGCTTTGGTTCCACCCCCTGTTCAGGCTCTGAGAGGGATAGGAACCATTTTGGTCAGTCTCAGCAAGGATAGCTAATGTACAGGACGTGTACAAACTTCTCTTGTGCAAAAGCTTCAACCCTTAAGACTTTCTGGGGGAAAGCAGTCTTAAGAGCATCCAAAGATTCCCAAAGATTCCCAGGAAAACAGCCCTAAAGCTCTGAGGAATTTTGGGAGGGGAAAACAGCTTTGAATATCAAAGAACTCCAGCTGAAGAGACTACAGGCCTTGCTGGTAGGTCCACTCGGTGCTTTGAGATGCAGTTCAAACCAGTAGTGGATCACATCAGTTAGGTTTAGGTTCACAGTCAGCCTGGGAGAAGTTAGAAAGGGATTTTCCTTTAAAGTAAAGTAACAGTTAGAAGCCACCAGTTGCACAAAAGCCTGGAAGCATTTGTTTAACCTTTTGAAGACAAGAGAAGTTTCTGTTTGATTGTTCCTCGATAAAAGACTTTGTTATATTTCACAAGACCTCTAAAGACTATTTGTGGTGGAAAACCTCTAAGAACTTCTCTTTGGGACCCCTGGCTTCCCGCTGGGCAAAGGTTGCATGTCCTGTTCTAAAGGAAATTCTTTACAGGCCCAGGGCGTGACAGAACAAGGGGACAATGGACAACTATTTAATTTGGTTTAACTTGATTATGAAATTGCCTTAATCATCTTTCCTTCCCTTCCCTGGCAAGCTGTCATGCAGAAGGGAGAGGTGGGCGTGGCCAAGCAAAGCGCTCCTTGAAGGTCGCTGGGGGTGAGGCCTCCAAGGAGGGCTGTGCTTGTCCACGCCCACCTCTCCCTTCTACATGGAAGCTCGCGCCAAGGGAAGGAAGGGAAACTGCGAGATTTTAATGGTTCTGGAGGGAGGGAGGGGCACCTTCCATTAACAAAACAAAGGAAGCGATTCGTATTTCCTGGTATTTCCGATCTTTTTTTAAAGAAAATAATTTCAAAATCAAATCGCCAGCGCCCCCTATATACAAAACGAGTTTAGAACCATTTTTTTCTTGATCAACCAAGCCTAGTATATATATGTGCACATGCATATTAATGCATGCGTGCTGCAGGGAATAAGGCAGCAGTCCTTGCTATGCAAACAGAGGTGGTGCAAATGTGTTCCTGTTTTCCATTAAAATGCTGGATGAATAGACTTGCAGGTCGTTACATATTGTATGACAGGGGCTTTGCTGCCCTTTAGTGTAGCATCTCAACATTGCTAGATCGTTGGACCAGCTGCATGCTTACTATGTACTGACAGACCTTTAAGATTACCTCTTCATCTGGGAGATATGCAGTAGCCCTGAGTGCTTGAAAGGTCAGTTGTTAGAAAGAGCATTCATAATCTAAATGGATGGTGTGCTGTTCACGGAATGCAGTGTCTTTCACAGCAAATTGAAGGTACACATGCCACCTTGCAGATGGATTAATAATTGTATTGGAACAGAAGATAGCTGCTATTCAAATAAGTTAAAACAAGATAATTTAAGAATAGTTTGGATGATTACCAATTAGATCCACCAACAAGGACAGGGAGGCTTTGAATTATTCATGAAGGGCAGCAAAGTGAGTAATTCATTTTGTGCACTTCTGCACAGCTAATTTGAAGATTTTTTTTTAAAAAAAACAAACCCCTATTTTCCTTCCTTTAGATCTTGTCCTCCTGATGTTGTTTTTTTTTCCCTGAACAACATTTAAAATAAAGTATGAGAATAATTTTGTATGATGGGAAATGAACACATCTGGGAACAAATTTACAGCCTGGCACATTTGATGTATACTAGTTTTGAGTGACTGGAAAAAAGAACTGAAATGCCCCAGAAAATGGATTGCCATTGAGATGGACAATGTATAAAATGCCTGCTTTCTGAGAGGTTGGATGTAGGTGTTACAGTATATATGACCAATGGATATTCAAAGTGGGTGTGTAGCAAAATTGCTACTGTATGTTAAATATTTGGTGTATAGCTCTATGTTTACATATGGCAGATAGGGAAGAATAGGCACAGACAGGGCAGCAACAGCAGAGATAGGATTCATTTGCATATGAAAGCCGATTGGTTATATCCAGATTAGCGTAGGCCCAGGATTTGAACAGGTTGTTAGGCCAAAATGACAGTTGGGGAGAGCCGAGCTAAAGATTCCAAAGGGGCGGAGTCAAAGTTTAAAAATAGGCAGTTAGAGAGTCAAAAGTGTTAGTTAGGAATTGCTGTTTGTGAGGTACAGTTAGAGAGTTAGGGATTCCTGTTTGTGAGAGACAGTTAGGAACTTCTGTGAGAGAAAAGAGTTAGGAACTCCTGTTAGAAATAAGCAGTAATGAAGATGTGTTAAAGACTTCTGATATATATAGAAGCAGTTAGTTAAATAAAGCTCAAGTTTTAGGAACATAAAGAAAGCCAGTGGTGCTTTAGTCAGAACATAATTTCAGTCAAGAGTGTGTAAAGCAAGTAACATGTTTGTGAATGAGAAACATTGAAAGTCTATTTCAAAAAAGTAAACCAAGTATATTATACTGACTGTAAGCCTCAAGATTGCAACAAAACACAAATGTAACCACAAGCGTTGGAGCCCGAAGTTATAAATAAACTGTGTTACTTTGTTATACAGAAGTGTGTCTCAGTGTCTGTACAAAGGTTAAACAGCACACAGAAAGTCCCAGCAAATATAAAAGAAGAAACTGAATCCTTATAAGAGTAAAGAGGAAATTTTTCTTAAATAAAGAAATAGTCTCCCTCCCTCGCCACAGGGTGCCAGTTCTATGAAGCATTTGTGTGTTGACACTTATAGAATAATAGAATCATAGAGTTGGAAGAGACCTCGTGTGCCATCCAGTCCAACTTCCTGTGTGTTCTTAAGAGAAGACTGATCCACAGCAACACAAGTTTGTTTGTTTGTTTGTTTATTATATTTCTACCTTTCTTGAACCTGAAGGTAACTCAAGGTGGCTTTACAGCCAGGCAACCATGCTATGTCTTTAACAATATACAATAAAAACAACATTTAAAATAGAAATATAAAATACATACATTAAGACCATTAAAAACATGTACAATCAATACCTTCACACTTAGTCCCATTGTCCAAAGTCATAGTCTGAGCCATTCCAAAATTCAGTTACACATAGTTCTGTGTTTATCTATTGCACTAAGTTTCCAAAGTCTTGCTCAAAAAGCCACATTTTCACTTTTTCATGGAAAGTCAGGAGGGAAGGGGGAGTTCCACAGCTGAAGGGCCACCACTGAGAAGGCCCTGTCTCATCCCCACCAGTCGCACCTGCGAAGGCGGGACCGAGAGCAGGGCCTCCCCAGACGATCTTAAATTCCTAGATGGTTTGTAGAGAGAGGTATGTTCTGACAGGTAAGCTGGGCTGGAACCGTTTAGGGCTTTATAGCCTAAAGTCAGCACTTTGAATTGTGTTCAGTAGCAGACTGGCAGCCAGTGGAGCTGGCATAACAAGGGAGTAGTATGCTTGCTGAACACTGCTCTGATGAGCAATCTGGCTGCTGCCCATTGGACCATTTGAAGCTTCCGTGTGACGGCGCGAGTGGCGCCACCTATGTTTAGAACTGTTAGTTGCAAGATTTAAACTGTTGTATCATGCTTAATCCTGCCCCTTTTACCCTGCTTATGTATAGTTGTATGGATTGGTTACTTATAGCTGTCAATCAGTACTGTTTGGCTCCACCTCTTCCTGCAGGAGGGGAGTGCTTCCTTTCTTTTTCATTCTGCCATCAGAGTTCATACCATATGGATGTGAGTAAGAGACTTGACTCTAAAGGACTCTGATTTAAGTTACCTCTTAGCACCAATTCTGAGGTTTTTTACCCTTGGGACTCATGCTTTATGTCCAGATCGTCCTGGACAACATTGAGGAGACCCAAGCGCCTTCAAACCGGTTCTTTTGGCACCAAAGGAAGATCCTGAATCTTCAAAACATAGGCCATCTGAACTGGGGTTGTGGTTTGCTCCGGCATTCACGGCCATTGAGGAAAGAGGAAACTTGGTGAGGCTTCTCAGCTTCAAACCCCTTGGACCCAGAACTAATTGAGACTGTAAAGTATGTTTTCCTTCACCCCTCTAAAGTTTTCCAGCTCATTGCTTTGAAGAAATGACTTTGTGATAAATAAAACTTATTTTGAGCTATTTACAGTGTTTTGGGTTTTTGGGAGTTCCAGTTTCCTATAGGAGGGCAAGAAGCAATCCCTTGGGGAAAGAGGTGCCACGTCCATCCCTTCTTCATTAAGGCTAATAGCCCCCAAGCGCGACGGCACAGTCCCTATCTTTTTCCTACCTATCTTTCTTTTTCCCTTTCTTCTCTTTCTTCTCTCTCTTTTTTCTACCTCCTTTTCTTTGTTTGTTTGTTTGTTTTTTCTTTCTTTTTTTTTCTCCCCTCCTTTGTCCATTTTGGAGGGAGCAAGAATGGGATGGAAAGAATCCCTCCATTTTGGAGGAAGTTAGAGAGATGAATGGAAAAGAAAAGAAATGAGAAATAAGGAGAAAGAAGGGGTTGCAGTAGTGGTGGGGGTATGAATGGCGGCAGTGGCAGCAGGGCGGAATGCCTGCAACGGTAGCGGCAAGTATAAAGTTTAGGGAGGGGGCCAAGTAAACAACAACAACATTCACAGCCATTGAGGAAAGAGGAAACTTGGTGAGGCTTCTCAGCTTCAAACACCTTGGACCCAGGACTAATTGAGACTGTAACGTATATTTTCCTTCACCCCTCTAAAGTTTCCAGTTCATTGCTTTAAAGAAGTAGCTCTTCGGGATCAATAAAACTTATTTTGAGCTATTTACAACGTTTTGGGTTTTTGAGAGTTCCAGTTTCCTATAGGAAACTGGGGAAAAGATGCCACGTCCATCCCTCCTTTATTAAGAATAATAGCCCCCAGGCGCGACGGCACATTGCGAACAGTCTTCAAAGGCAACCCCACGTAGAGCTGTGGATGATCTCTCCCAGTGGCTTCATGTAGATGTTAAACAACATGGGAGACAGTATTGATCCCTGCAGGACTCCACAGGACAATGGTTGTGCAGCCAAGCAGGTGTCCCCCAACAACACCTTCTGGGTGTGGCCCTCCAGGAAGAACTGGAGTCACTGTAAAAAAGTACTCCCAAGGCCCATTCCTGCGAGGTGTCCCAGAAGGATACTGTGGTCTATAGTATCAAAGACTGCTGAAAGGTTCAGCAGAACCAACAGGGACACACTGATAAATCTTACAGTTTGTTTGGAGTCATTTACTCTTTCTAGCTTCTGCCTACACCAACATGGAGGGAGGAGAGAGAGAGTACGACACCACGAAGAACCAACTTGCTGACCTTTCAGGGTCAGCAAGTTGGTTCTTGGCAGAGGAGTGAGGGAGATGGGGTTGGTTTTTGGCAGAGGAGTGAGGGAGATGGGGGTAGGACCCAGCCGCAGCACAGAGATGAAGCTCTGAGATGCCTTTGATGGGGACCCACAGAAATTGCCCTTCTTTTTGATAAGAGTGGCCACCTTTATGACCAATTGGACAGGCTCTTCCACAGATGAAACGGACAACATGTGGCTGACCAGCTGATGGGGGGGGGGGGGCAGCTGAGTGGTTCCTGGCCCTTTATAGACATAAGTGCCCTGGAGCTGAACAACTTGGATGCCTTCATGCTGGCCCCCAAAGTCACACTTTGAAGACCCCCTCCACAAAGACAAAGCTAGGACAAAACTGATGAGCCCGAAGCAAGGCTTCTGCTGTATTGAGGACTTTGCCTTGGAGTTTGGAAGACTGGCCTCACTGCTCCCTGAATGGAATGAAGCCCTCAGGATCCAAGTGTTCAAGGATGGCTTGAGACCAGACCTGTTGGAATGGGGGCTGGCCAGGAGCAGCCCAGACACTGATGGGATGGGTGGACACAGCTGGCAAGGGAAAGATGGTGAAGGAGGAAATCAAAAGAGCCCACCAAAAGCAACCCTGACCCACCAGAAGTATGAAGAAGGACGACACCCCTTCCAGGAGCAGAGACAGGCTTGATCTAGATGAAAAGGAACAAAGGAGGGAACTGGAAAAGACTTGACAGTAAACAACAGCTGCACTGGCTTCCGATTGAGTACTGGATTACTTTCAAGGTGCTGGTACTAACCTTTAAGGCCTTATATGGTCTGGGGCCGGCGTACCTGAGGGCCCGCTTCTCCCCCTACCAACCCCAGAGATTACTTCGGTCCAAGGACCAAAATTTGCTTGAAGTCACCAACATCCGGACTTATAATCTGTCCTCTACTAGGCAGAGAGCCTTCTCGATTGTGGCCCCTTATTTATGGAATGCCTTGCCAGTTGAAACCCGAACCATCCGAGAGCTACTTGCTTTTCGGAAAGCCTGTAAAACTTTTCTTTTCCGACAAGCTTTCGATGGGTGAATAACTCGGGACTATGTCTGTTTCGCGTTTTTATTGTATTTTAAAGTTGGTTGTATGGTTTTAATCTATTGCTGTAAACCGCTCCGAGCCAAAGTCAGATAAATAAATAAATAAATAAATAAATAAATAAATAAATGTAATCTTGGACTCGGTGTGCACAAAACCAACTGCGGACCAACTGCGCCCGTACCTTGGGAAGTCTGACTTGGCCACGGTAGTCCACGCTCTGGTTACATCCCGTTTAGACTACTGCAACGCTCTCTACGTGGGGTTGCCTTTGAAGACAGCTCGGAAGCTCCAATTAGTCCAACGGTCGGCAGCCATGATACTAACTGGAGCGGAGCGCAGGGAGCACACAACCCCTCTGCTGCACCAGCTCCACTGGCTGCCGATTTGCTACCGGGCTCAATTCAAAGTGCTGGCGTTGGCCTTTAAAGCCCTAAACGGTTCTGGCCCAACCTACCTATCCGAACGTATCTCGGCCTATTAGCCCACCAGGACCCTAAGATCTTCTGGGGAGGCCTTGCTCTCTATCCCGCCTGCTTCACAGGTGCGGCTGGCGGGGACGAGAGACAGGGCCTTTTCTGTGGTGGCCCCTCGGCTCTGGAACGCCCTTCCCATGGAGGTAAGATCAGCCTCCTCGCTGATGGTATTCCGAAGAAGACTAAAAACTTGGATGTTCAAGCAGGCATTTGGTTAATTCGGTGCAATGAATGTGTTGATTACGGATTGGTAATATGGATGATGAAATTGGACCAGGATTTTAGTTAGGAGATGTATTGGATTGTGATTTACGTGTAATATTGTGTATTATGTTTTTATGGTTTTAATTGTATACTGTGCACTGTATATTTTGTTGTAAACCGCGTTGAGTCGCCAGTTAGGCTGAGAAACGGTGGTATACAAGGACAGTAAATAAATAAATAAATAAATAAATAAATAAATAAAATCCATAATGAAGCCTGAGACAGCTGTTAGGATGGGATTGGCCAATGTAAAGCTCTGCTCCCCAGTAGATAACCTTTGTGCAAATGGATTGGAGAGAGATGAAGGATGGACTCTGTAAATATCAAACTGAATGTGTATTGCTGAGTGTGGGAGAGCGTTGGGAGGCTATCTCTTTCATCATCTCAGCCACAGCCAGATTTTCACTAGTCCTAGGTTTAGACTGGCTGAAGCTTCATAATCCCATGGTAAAATGCAGGGAGGGGGAAATAAGTTTCATGGATCCTGCTTGTAAGGCTCATGGGCAAGACAAATGACAACCTCTGACAGACTTAAATACAAGGGAATGGGGAGGAGCTGCTATGGGATGCAGCACACTCACTCCTTCATCACCGGAGGGAGAGGGAAGGGGGCACACAGGCACAAGAACACATAGCAGCCTCAGGAAGCCCACACACCCCAGCAGCGAAAGCACGGCTGGGAGGGGTGGCTTCAGAGTACAGCACACTCACTCCTCAACCACCCGGGGGGGGGGGGGTAGAGAAGGAGGGAGTAGACAGACATCAGAACGCATGGTAGAGTCAGAAAGCCCTCAAATCCCAGCAGAATATGCAGACTTAGCAGAGATCTTTGATGAGAAAGAGAGTGACAAACTATCCCCCCCCCAACCAAGACACAGACTGTGCGATAGAAATCTTGCCCAATGCCACAATACCTAAAGAAATAACCTACCCCATGGCCCCCAAAGAGAGGGTGGCACTGAAAGAATTCCTTGACAAGAATTTGGCCAGGGCTTTATTTGGCCCTCCATGTCGCCCTTGGGTGCACCAGTCTTCTTCAGGGGGGGGGAAAAGATCATTCGCTGCGGTTAGTAACCAATTATAAAAATTTGAATGCAATCAGCACCACTCAGACTTACCCCCTCCCCTTGATTAAGGACATGCTGTCACAACTCAGCACAGGCAAGATCTTCACCAAATTGGACTTGAGGGGAGAATTTCACAGGGTTAGGATTAAGCCCTTCACATTCCAGCATCCATTCTTGCCAACTTCCCCCTTCCATCTCAGCTGTGTTACTAAACCAAAATTTCAAAATGGCAATTAATACAGAAATTATCCTTCTGACAATTATTAAAATTATATTACAGTCAGGTACATCTTCATAATGGGAAACTGCTCCCACCCACTTCTATTGGAATTTGTTGCTCCTCCAGCAGAAGTTCTGCATTGGATCCCGCCCTGCTCAGAAGTACATCCTAATGAATTCCTCCACTAATAGTTAAGCATGCATAAAGCAGCAGCCTAGGTCACTGAATTTACTGACACAAAATGTGATCCTGGCTATGTTTAGAACGTTTCGCAGCATACATCAATGCACTTTGGGTGAGGTCCTCCTTTCGCCCCTGCCAGTTTCACAAGCTTGTCTTGTGGGTACAAGGGAGAGAGCCTTCTCCTCTATGGCCCCCCAACTCTGGAACTCATTACCTGGAGAGATCAGGAATGCCCCTACCCTAGAAACCTTTAAAAAGAACCTTAAAACCTGGTTCTTCTTCTGCGCCTTTGGTGACACTACTGCTCCCCTCAACGCTTCTGTCACTGGAGTACAAACCCCGCCTCGTGGGAAAGCTTGGTTCCATAACCCTGTTTTTATGCAAATAATTTGCTCCTTTATCTCACCCGAGTTTATTTAACATTTTATCCTGCACATGTGGCTCGCCCACTGTCACTGTGATTGTGTTTATTGTAATGTTATATTGCTAATGTATTCATATGTTTTTCTGTAATTATGATGTTGTTGCTTGTTGCTTATGTTTTGGTTTTATTTTGCTGTAATATGTTGTTTGGGCTTGGCCTTCTGTAAGCCGCCCCGAGTCCCAATTGGGAGAGATAGTGGCAGGGTATAAATAAAGATTATTATTATTATTATTATTATTATTATTATTATTATTATATTGTGGTTTCAGAGATGGCTGATGGTTTCTGTTTCAGTGGAGTGATAAATGCATTCTGGTTTTTAATGTGACATTTAACTGAGCAGAACATAGTTCCAAAATACTTTTAATACCTTGGATACACCTGCTCATATTCACACTAAAGCCTATTAGAGGGTTTCCATAAAATGAGTGGTCTTGTTTAATGTTTAAGTGATGTATCAAATGGTAAACAGGCAATCAAACACATAATGTCCAATGTGAATTCAATGAATGCTTGGCCAAAGATAGATTTTGGATAGCAAAGAGCTATTCAGTCAATAACCGGCTGCAGAAACCCTGAGACAGTCCTGAAACAAAAGATTTTCAATGCACAATGTACATAACAGAACTGGCAACTCTATTATCTCCTACTCCCCCTCCCTTTGGACTAATTTCCTACTTTACACCTCCATTCTTTTCTCCTTGACCTTTAAGGACCCCTATAACTGAAGAATTTGGCGAAGCTCCATAAATGACAGCAAAAAATGTCCAGTGTGGCCAGTGCACACTTTATGAAAAGCGTTATGGCATCAGTCATCATTAACCCAGGTGTCCCTGTCACAGTCTGGGGCTGTCCCTGTCACATCTGGTTTCCTGCCCGAAAATGCTCCGGTTTGTGTTCATTTAGCAGTGCTGCGAGACTGATCTCTAGGCAATGGCAGCTGGTGAAAGATGAATGATCTGTCACTCAAAACGAGGCTCCAGCCTGTAGAAACAATGAAGCAAATCCATGGACTTGTATGCCTCTGTTCCCTTTTGACTTCCTCTGATTTTCTTGGACCAAGCTGCCACTCAATTTTCAAAGCCTTTTGCAACCTGTTCTGGGAAATGTACAGTTCTTGATTCCTTTTGCCCCATGACGTTCCTCTTTTTAATATTCTTGTCTGTGAAACAAATGGTTGTATCTCAAGCTATCCTATGCAATCTACAGATGCTGGGAAATGAAAAATAATGCTAAGGTTGCCGAAGCAGAATAAGCATGGAAGGCATTGTATTTATTTTCTGTAAGACCAACACATTCTTCAAGCATCTGTCAGATTGCGTAGCCTGGTTGAATGTACGAGGGGTATTTTTTTAAGTAAGGTCCGTTTGAACATAAGTACACCATGAAAGTTTATTTCAAAAAAGTAAATTTATTTTCAGAAAGTACATACTTCACTCTATTTTTTGACATAGTTGCCAAGTTTGTTCAAACACTTAGCATACCTCTGAACCAATTTTAAAATACCCTCTTCATAAAAACTTGCCGCCACCAAAAGCCACCAAATCGTCTGTAATCAAAGAAGGGTGACCGGAGCAGTCCTCATCATGGACGTTGTCACGGCCATCTTTGAATTGTCGTACCTACTTACGCACTTTGCTTTCACTCATAACAGTATCACCGTACACTTCACAAATCTGTCGATGAATTTCTGCAGCAGGCAGGTTCCTTGCTGACAAAAAACGTATCACTGAGCGAACCTCACATGCGGAGGGTGAGTTGATAGTCTTAAACATTTTTAAAGCACAGAACAGAACCATACAGGTTAGCTACAGAGCGGAAACTGAGCACAGTTGTTCCCGAGGCATGCGCTCATTGCGGTATGTGCGCGAACTACTAGTGTCTACAACAAAACGAACCTTACTTAAAAAATATCCTTTGTATATGCTGCTTACTGCATATTGTAGAAAGTTTGTTTGTTTTGTGTGTGTGTGTGGTGGGGGGGGGTATCTTATGGTATAAACATGGGTTACTGGACAATATTTTATGGCTACTGCCTTATGACTGATACCACTCAGTCTCTTATATTATGGAATGAGGAAAAATATCATCCAGGTGAATTTGTGACTGTTGTGTAAAAAAAACCAACCCTCAATTTCTTTGAAAAGTCCCCCTCCCTCTATTTGTGTGAAATGATTTTGTGTCGAATTCTGACTTTGATTTAGAGATTGTCATTGAAAGTAAATACAGTGGTGTGACTTGAAATGGTAAATG
The DNA here is from genome assembly GCF_037176765.1 of Anolis sagrei. Lineage (NCBI taxonomy): Eukaryota > Metazoa > Chordata > Lepidosauria > Squamata > Anolidae > Anolis > Anolis sagrei. The sequence goes on from NC_090026.1 coordinate 56,416,564, forward strand.
TTCTAAAAAAGAGATTGGCATATATTGACATTTGCATTGTGATAATATTAGCAATTAATTTGCTTTGCAATAATTTGAGGAGACATAGAATGTTTTTTTCGTTGGCTGTAGTAATGCAACTCATAAGCAATTTTAAAAGTTGGGCAAGTAGGAGAGGGCATAGAGCAAACTATAGGGGGCATACAATGCCCCTTTTAAAACAGCTTCACTGGCTGCTGATAAGTTGCCGAGCCAAATTCAAGGTGCAGGTTATGACCTATAAAGCCCTAAATGGTTCAGGTCCCGCCTATCTTTGCGATCGCATCTCCCTCTATGAACCAGTGCGAACTTTAAGATCTTCTGGGGAGGCTCTCCTTTCGCTCCCACCACCGTCACAAGCACGGTTGGTGGGAACAAGAGAGAGGGCCTTCTTGGTGGTGGCCCCCCGCCTCTGAAATGCTCTTCCTGGAGAAATAAGACAGGCCCCATCCTTCCCCTCCTTTCGTAAGAGCCTGAAGACCTGATGGTTTAAACAAACCTTGGAGAACGACTAGTTCTAGCTCTGCCTCAGGTACTGTTGAAATCTTTTTTTTACTAATTACCCAGGTCACTTTCTTTTATTAGGCCCTGGAAATGTACAGCCATATACTCTACCTAATTTCCCAGGCCCTCAAAAATCACACTAGTCCAGCCCGGCCTTTTAAACTGCCTTGAAAGGGCAGGATTATTTTAAATATATGTGCTATTGTGGTTTTTAATGCTTATATTGTCTTGTTAATTTTATGTTATGCTGTTTTCTTTGCATGTATTGATTATGTTACTTGGAAACCGCTCTGAGTCCCCTTGGGGGAGATAGCGCGGTATATAAATAAAGTGTTGTTGTTGTTTACTTGGCCCCCTCCTTAAACTTTATACTTGCTGCTACCGTTGCAGGCATTCCGCCCTGCTGCCACTGCCGCTATTCATACCCCCACCACTACTGCAACCCCTTCTTTCTCCTTAATTTTCATTTCTTTTCTTTTCCATTCATCTCTCTAATTTCCTCCAAAATGGAGGGATCCTTTCCATCCCATTCTTACTCCCTCCAAAATGGTCAAAGGAGGGGAGAAAGAAAAGAGAAAGAAAAAAGATAGAAAGAAAGAAAGAAAGAAAGAAAGAAAGAAAGAAAGAAAAGGAGGTAGTAAAAGAGGGAGAAGAAAGAGAAGAAAGAGAAAAAGAAAGATAGGTAGGTAGGAAAAAGATAAGGACAGAATTCAGAAAGTATTGTGTAGTGGTTTGAATCTTGGACTCTGGCTCTGAACCCACTGGGTGACTTTATCTAGTTGTGACTGCATACATGCTCACAATACCCTTGTTTCTGCTGTGCACTCCCAAAATAAATAATGAGTAAAAAAATTAAACACAGCCAACCTTTTCCATTTAGCAGAGTAAAGCAACAGCACCAGACAGATACAGGAAAACAATGGCTGCAATCTCTTGGCTGTCTGTCCTGAGCCCCCTGGTCTTTCCTTTCTGTTAGAGATTGTTCCTATCAGTGGTAGCAGGGGCGGCTCGTCCATTACGCGAAGTAAGCGGTAACTTTTTTTGCCAGGGGCGCAGAGGCGCCTCTGTAAATGCCCCTCGATCGCCACTTGAGGAGCGCCCCCTCAGCTCACAACAGCCCTAGCAGTCCGGGGGGAGCCTCGGCTTTCTTGCCTTGCTGCCAGGCGATCCTCTTCCCAAAGGGGCCGGGCCCTTGAGCCTCGCCTAGCCCCTCTCGTTCCTGCTCCACCCGGCCAACGGGTGCGCGAGCAGAGCCGGCGCTCAATCATTCTCTGCGTTCAATCCCTTCCCCATGACCGGCTCCCTTTCCCGATCCCCCGGTGCTCCACCTGCTTCCTCTCCTCTCCCCAATCCGCGGGTGGGCCAAGGGGCGGAGCCGCTATGCCTGGCCTGCTTCGGGTCCGGAGGCGTATTTGAAGACCCTAGCGTGCACACCAAAAGTCGCTTCTTCTCCTGACTTTCTCTTCAACCATTGGGACCAAGAGAGAGAGAGAGAGAGAGCGAGCCCCTCTGGCTGGAAGTATCTCCCACCTCCGCTCCCTCCTTTGTTTTTGCGCCTACCTTCAGGAAAGGTGGGCATCTCCACCTCTCTTTCTCTCTCTCTCTCTCTCTCTCTCTCTCTCTCTCTCTTGGTCCCAATGGCTGAGGAGAAAGTCAGGAGAAGAGGTGACTTTTCGTGCACACGCCGGGGTCTTCAGGCATACCTCCGGACCCAAAGCGGGCCAGGCAAGGGAGCAAGTGCGGCAAGTGTAGTTACTGGGATGTATAGTTCACCTACAATCAAAGAGCATTCTGAACTCCACCAATGATGGAATTGAACCAAATATGGCACACAGAACTCCCACGACGAACAGAAAATATGTATCAATGATTGGTTGGGGGGGGGGTCGCCAAAATACTGTTTGCTTACCGTTGAGAATTACCTAGGGCCGCCTCTGAGTGGTAGATATATTGTATACATAAGAACTTGGTAAATTGGGATTTACATTAATTGATGGGGTATATTCTAACTGGCACCAGCAATTGGCTTTAGCAACCATATAGCATGCCCTGCTCACCTATATTGTCCTGTGACTCTCAGGTTTGGTAGAGGATGTTATTCCATGATTAGCATTCAGTTGGCCACCTAGGTATTATCTATACCAGCTCTGTCTGATGAAGTTCTGAAACTATTGTTGGTTGGGATGGTCTTGTCTGTCTTCTTCCAGTTCTACTTCTTTTGGTTGACTGAATCCAAGGTTCTCTAAAGCAGTTCTGAACATATGGCTGTGCTGGACTTGTCTTTTCTTTCCTATGCCCTCCCCACTCTTCTTTCACTCAAGTCCTTTTCCCCAGCAAGATGAAGCCATCTGTTAGATATTTTCTACCAGCCCGACTTTGCCTTGATATCAAGGGTACATCGATGCTGTAGAATTAATGCAGTTTGACAGCAATTTAACTGCCACAGCTCAGTGCTATGGAAGCTCTAGTTTCGCAAAGATGTTAGCCTTCTCTGCCAAAGAATGCTGGTGTCTAACCAAACTCCAAATCGCATGATTTCATAGTACTGAGCTATGGCAGTTAAAGTGTTTCAGTGTAGGGCCAAGGGCAGTCAGACCAATTGCAATGACTGGCTTCAGTGGCACCAAATCCCTAGGTTTTTTTTGTTACATTGAACATTGACATTCACCTCACATTCCGTTTTCCCACAGCAATGATTACAGCTAAGTCTGACCTTTTAAAGCACATCATTTATTAATCCCAATGAATAAAAATGACATTTTACATGTTTTATTGGTGTAACATTTAGACTAAGAAAACTGCTTTTTGCAAGGATATTCAATAACGCTTACTGATTGTATGAGTGTGTGTCTGTGTGTATTGGCTGCCTTATACCCCCAATTTGAGAAAACTGTTGGTTCTATGGGAGATAACACTATGCCGAAAAAAAGGGCAAAGGGGGGGATTTACTGTATATAAGCTGAGTTTTCAACCTTTTTTTAGGGCAGAGAAAGACTTGTACTCGAGTTCCTCACTCACTGCTTCTGCCTCTGTTTTTTCGCCGTGCATGCAGACCTCCCTCACTCTTTTTGTCACATGTGGGCCTTCCTTGCTATTCTCACTGTGGTGAGAGGAGAAGGGAGGGAGGCAGGTGTGGCAAGAAGAGTGAGTGAGGCCTGCGCACAGCGAGAATAGTGCGGGAGGCCCACGCGCATGGTGAAAAGAGCAAGGGAGGCCCGTGTGTGTACTAGAAGGCAGGGGCAGAAGCAGCCCAGTGAGTGAGTGAGGGAGTGGGTGAGGGTTGAGTAGCTGCTGCGTTTCCCACTCTCAGCTTATACTGGAGTCAATAAGTTTCTCAGTTTTTTTGTTGTAAAATTAGGTGCCTCAGCGTATATTCAGGTCAGCTTATACTCAAGTATTTATTTATTTACTATATTTATATACCGTCCCTCTCAGCCCGCAGGTGACTCGGGCGGTTTACATTTAGATCCAGGACGATAAAATACAATTTTAATACAATAAAAACAATCAGATTTTTTTTGTCATGTCAGGAGTGACTTGAGAAACTGCAAGTCGCTTCTGATATGAGAGAATTGGCCGTCTGCAAGGACGTTGCCCAGGGGACACCCAGATGATTTTTGATGTTTTTATCATCCTTGTGGGAGGCTTCTCTCATGTTCCCGCATGAGAAGCTGGAGCTGATAGAGGGAGCTCATCCGCCTCTCCCCGGATTTGAACCTGTGACCTTCAGTCCTGCCGGCACAGGGGTTTAAACCACTGTGCCACCAGGGGCTCCAACAATCAGACAATAAAGCCATAGCAAAATCAACATATAACATTAGGGTCTCCTGTTAAAAAAAACATTGTCCAACCATTCCATTTTCCTATGTCTTTTACAATGTATTTGCAAATGCCTGCTCAAAAAGCCAAGTCTTGACTCTCTTCCAGAATGTTAAAAAGGAGGAGGTCGATCTGATATCCTTAGGGAGGGTGTTCCACAGCTGAGGGGCCACCACTGAGAAGGCCCTGTCTCTCATCCCCGCCAGTCATACTTGTGATGAAGGCGGGAGCGAGAGCAGGGCCTCCCCAGACAATCTTAAAGTCCCAGAGGGTTCATAAGAAGAGATGCGTTCGGACAGGTAAGTTGGGCCAGAACTGTTTAGGCTAAAGCCAGCACTTTTAATTGTGCTGGTAGATATATGGTAGATAGTTTCCGAGAAGGAAGAAAATATTTAGCACACCACTGTCTTTTGTCTGCCTGTAGCAGCTGGTAGATATGTCAGTGTGTCAGTTAATCTGTTTTCGGTTTTAGTGAGAATTTCAAAGGATTTGTTTATGATGTTGAACCCATTTTGGTCAGAACCTGATAAATCCAGAGCTGGGATCAGCAGATTTCAGGATTATTCTGACTGTTCTGTTGCGCACTGGCCCTGTAATAGCTGTCTTTACTATAGGACATATACCTTAAGCCCAGCGGGAAGCCAGGGGGCCTCAAAGAGAGGTTCTCAGGGATTTTTCTGAAGTGATGGTCTTTAGAGTCTTTAATGATACAACAAAGTCTTTATTATGGAACAAACAACAAATCTTCAAACAACACTTTAAGGCTTTCTTAGTCTAGTCTTCAATGGACTGGCACCTGACTTTGATCAACTGAACCTTTTCTGTAGGAAGACCCCCTTTTTAACCTCTCCCAGGCTGCTTTCTATCTATGCCTCATTGGTGTGGGTGCTACTACCGAATCCAAGTGCGTCTGGGTATCGAGCAGACCTTACCGCCTGAGGCTTGAAGATATTTCAGCTGAGTTCAGTGAATTTCAGTTTCCCTGGATGGTCAGTTTCAATGATGATCCTTTTCTCTGGGTGATCCTTTTTCCTGAATGGTCTTTTTTCCCTGGAAGTTCTTAAGAAAGGAAGCTTTTCTACGGGATGAGCTGGTCCTATAGCTTAGCTACCTTGTGTGAGACTGCCCAAAAATTGCTCCTTTCCCTCCCAGAAGCCTGAACAAGGGGCGGAACCAAAGCTTAATTAAGATGGACAGGAGGCCTGCCCTATAACTGCAAACTTTAACAGAAAGAAATAAAGTTGGAGCTCCTGGTACAGCCGTACCAGCACACTGACAGTTTTTTGTTTTTTGGAATTATCATTCTTGTTGTTGTTTTATATGTGTCCATACATTGTATTTAATTGTATTTTAAAATTGTTTTCATTTTATGTTCTGTTTTTAGGCTCCTTGTGCCATGTGTAAGTCACTCCGAGTCCCTTTGGGGAGATGGTGGTGGGATACAAGAATAAAGTTGTTGTTGTTATTGTAAGAATGTATGGTCTTATACCTTTTGAAAAACAGCTTTAAAATATTTCCAAATCTTCTTTCCTGTTCCCAGAAGGGCTGGGTTTGCAGCTGTTCACAATATTTTATAGCAGTATCCAAATAACCTTAATGGGCATAAAACGAACCAGGTGAACACTTTCCTTAGAGGTATAATGGTATTTTAGAAAAATACAAAGGATTTGGGATGATATTTTTTCAAACAATTTAGTAATTTGGGGGGGGGGGGAGTTAGAGAAGCATAATAGACTTTTATGCTATTGGAAAAAATTATTTCATTGCCCTTTTAGTTCCATGCATTCACATCTTTGTTGCCCATTTTTCCTTTCTCACCATAAATCAGTGCGACTTGGCTTGTTTATGAACAGTGTCCCCACCATACTGGAAGCAGGTCCTCTAAACTGCCTTCAACTCACTGTAGCCCATTGTATCTAAATTCATTTCTGATAATTTCAGGTGTCATGAGCCCCACTGAATTGCACACATATCAAGACAGCTTCTGCTGTCATGATGGTAATATTAAATTGATGAGAAGGAGAACAATGTGGCTTGGAATGAAACCTTCCTTACCTTCATTTGCATGTTTTCTGAGAATGCCAAGAGTGCTATGATTTGACAGAATATTTCCTTGGAGGACCTTTAGCAGCTTAGAGTTTAATCATTCCATTCTGTCATCTCACAGCCACTGCATTGTTGAAGCAGATAGAAACCTACTAGTATGGAAACTATCACTATAACAGTTCTCTGCAATCATGCTATGGTGTCGTTTGGGTGATGCACAGTCCTGCAGTCACTCCTATGCACTGCCTCGCTAATCCTGTCTTCTTGCCTATGTACCCTATCTAGTGCATATACATCTTTCAATTTTTTTTCCAAATTTATTTTTGTTACAATTGGGCAATAATAATAATTTATTTTAAAAGAGAAAATTGAAAAATTGAGTAAAGACAGCTTCACCCTGTTTGAGAATGGGGATAGAGGAAAGGTAGAGAGGTGGGGAATTACACCCACTCATGCCACATGTTGCCGGAATAGAATCATAGAATCATAGAATCAAAGAGTTGGAAGAGACCTCATTGGCCATCCAGTCCAACCCCCTGCCAAGAAGCAGGAATATTGCATTCAAATCACCCCTGATAGATGGCCATCCAGCCTCTGTTTAAAAGCTTCCAAAGAAGGAGCCTCCACCACACTCCGGGACAGAGAGTTCCACTGCTGAACAGCTCTCACAGTAAGGAAGTTCTTCCTCATGTTCAGATGGAATCTCCTCTCTTGAAGTTTAAAGCCATTGTTCCGCGTCCTAGTCTCCAGGGAAGCAGAAAACAAGCTTGCTCCCTCCTCCCTGTGGCTTCCTCTCACATACTTATACATGGCTATCATATCTCCTCTCAGCCTTCTCTTCTTCAGGCTAAACATGCCCAGATCCTTAAGCCGCTCCTCATAGGGCTTGTTCTCCAGACCCTTGATCATTTTAGTTGCCCTCCTCTGGACACATTCCAGCTTGTCAATATCTCTCTTGAATTGTGGTGCCCAGAATTGGACACAATATTCCAGGTGTGGTCTAACCAAAGCAGAATAGAGGGGTAGCATTACTTAAGATCTAGACACTATGCTCCTATTGATGCAGGCCAAAATCCCATTGGCTTTTTTTGCCGCCACATCACATTGTTGGCTCATGTTTAACTTGTTGTCTATGAGGACTCCAAGATCTTTTTCACATCTACTGCTCTCAAGCCAGGCATTGTCCCCCATTCTGTATCTTTGCATTTCGTTTTTTCTGCCTAAGTGGAGTATCTTGCATTTGTCACTGTTGAAGTTCATTTTGTTAGTTTTGGCCCATCTCTCTAATCTGTCAAGATCGTTTTGAATCCTGCTCCTGTCCTCTGGAGTATTGGCTATCCCTCCCAATTTGGTGTCGTCTGCAAACTTGATGATCCTGCCTTCTAACCTTTCATCTAAGTCATTAATATCTCAACAGTAGTGAGTGTCTTTATATTTTATTATATTTGAAACAGTAAACATGTGGACAATTATTTCCTCAGATTTTTCTTGTGCTGTTAATGAAAGGAAGAAGACTTCTTTTTTTCATTTTGCAGGTACTTTATTATATCAACAATGAATATCCATGCCAGCCCCATTGACTTTCACTGGGCTCCCGTACGCTTGCTGTGCAGGATGGATGCCACTGAAGACTGCCAATGTGTTTTGATAAATGCACCAGGAAGTCAAATTTAGATTGCCAAGGATTGATGTGACTGTTTCAAAACCCATTTGAAAAGAAAAATGCCTTAAGTTAGGTTTTGTGGTTAAGAAAAGAAAGCTTCCTCCGGGCTGATATATAGATATGGTGTTGAGATAATGGAGCCATATAATGATTAGAAAACCACAGACAGAACACATTTTCATTGTTTGTTACCATTATTGTAGAGGAATTCACTATTTCTTAGGAATCCTTCATGACTGGACAAATTTAAGTCTCTGGAGAAAAATGCATAGAACAAAGCCTATAGGACAGTGCTGGTCATCAGACAGCACAGCCATTCTTGGCAGCTCATTGGGGATAATGGGGCAGCTATCTGGGGTGGGAGCCACACAGGGAATTCTCCTCAGTTTACTGGAGGCTCCTTCTTTGGAAGCTTTTAAACAGAGGCTGGATGGCCATCTGTCAGGGGTGATTTGAATGGAATATTCCTGCTTCTTGGCAGGGGGTTGGACTGGATGGCCCATGAGGAATCTTCCAACTCTTTGATTCTATGAAAGGTAACATTGGCCAACACACATTTTGGTGCCTCAAATGTTAACCCTGTTTTTGGTATATTTTATCTGCTGATTCCAAAAATTGCACCAGTTTTTCTCTATCAGATACAGATCATATTCCATATACCTGTTGCCACATGCTTGCTCATAGAGGCTGCATGCTGGGCTTGAGTTCTGTGGGCTGGTTGGTGGCTCTTGCACAAAGTGGCTAGTGGTTGGTACTTTGACATTATTTTGAGTTTAATTTTATAGCATTTTTATTAGGCCTGGGTAACAACGGAAAAATTTGTTTCTAAAATCGATTCGTTTTTTGGGGTTTTTTGCGTTTCGTTATTTAAAATAATTACAAAATTTTCCTTTAAAAAAGTTTGATATTTACGAAATTTCATAAATGGTAAAAAATTAACGAATCAATTTCCGAAACAATAACGAATCGATTCGTTAATGGCGGACTCGACCGCGAAATACGCTAAAAAACCTCCAAAAACTTCTGAAGCTTCCCTCTCCCTCTGTTCTTGACTGTTGGTGTGATATTATAATTTTTTTTCACTAATTAAACCATAAAACTGGCCCAGACATGCGGAAATAATAACGAAACGACCTCAGAACAATAACGAAACGAATACAATAACAAAATACGAAGCATTTACAAAACGTATTTAAAAATTCGGTTTTTTAAATAATTGCTCCAGAATGGTTCGTTATCGTTTTGTAATTGGAAAAATTAACGAATTATTAACGAATTACGAATTAACGAAACGAAACCGCCCAGGCCTAATTTTTATAGCTGGCTGCCCTAGTGCCCACAGTCTGGGGAAGCAATAATAATAATAAAAATAATAATAATAATAATAATAATAATAATAATAATAATAATCTTTCATTTTAACCTCAGAGGGGATCAAGTGCTTTCTGCATTTTTTGGCATTGAAATAGAAATTATTATGAGTTTTCTAATAAGCAAATGGGTTGTTGTAGGTTTTTCCGGGCTATATGGTCATGTTCTAGAGACATTTTCTCCTGATGTTTCACCTGCATCTATGGCAAGCATCCTCAGAGGTAGTGAGGTCTGTTGGAAGTAGGAAAATGGGTTTATATATCTGTGGAATGACCAGGGTGAGACAAAGGACTTTTGTCTGCTGGAGCTAGGTGTGACTGTTTCAACTGACCACCTTGATTAGCATTTGATGGCTTGGAAGTGCCTGGGGGGATGGAATCATATAACAAATGTAGAATGGACGAATGAGGTTGAAATTTGATTCAATGGAAATGGGAAGAGGTAGTCCCAACTAATGGGCTGAGAGAGGCAGTTAAGCAACCTTTGGGGTGTGGTTCTATGGAGGTGGACATAACTACTGCAGGCAGGACCCCAGGGTCTCCATATCTTATTATAAATCTGCACTAACCTGGCTCTGCCTCATACTTCTGCCATGCTTTCCTTAAAGGTTGGCTATTTCTGGAATAGGTAATAAGAAGGCATTCCACCTTTTAATGATATCAGAAATAGCCTCTGGAAGATAACTTTTCTCCCTGTACACAAGGAAATGCCATATCAGTTTATAATAACCCAAGCTACATAGTCTGAATTTAACTATAATGAAAACAAGAGCTTGCTGGGTAATGGGGAGCGGGGATCTGCGTACACTCTCACAAATAAGCTGTTTTGATGATCTTTCATCCCAGACTTGGCAGATAAAGCCTCACTCATATTGTTGAAAGAGTCTTGAGTGAAAGCAGATTAAAGATTTTCTTAGTTGCTATGGTGATCAGTGGTTGGACGGAACTTTGCATTTCCTCCTACAAAAGTGAAATCTTGTGTCGCTTTTAAATTCCTTATTTTCCGATCTACAGATAGAGAAATTGGCTTGAAAAGAAGGGTATGGACTCCTCACCACATTAAGTAATAGCCATTTAAAGCGAAACATTTTTAATACTTGTTGTAAATGGCCCAGCTGGTAACCTTTCTAAGATAGGTTTCTAATTTAAGCAAAGCGCTTTTGCTTGAGAAAATGAATGGGCAAAATATTCAGACACTTTTTGAAAGGAATTTCCAGGAGATACGTAGAGTAAAAAACTACACAGTTTTGGGGTAAACAGCATGCCCATTTCACAGATAAAAATCGGGGCAGGTTGACCAAAGATGGCCAAAATCTATATAAATAAAAATGTAATGTTCGTTTGTGGGATTAACAGAATTCAAAAACCACTGGGGGAATTGACACCAAATTTGGACACAATACACCTAACAACCCAATGTATGTCCTTCACTCAAAAAAACAAAAAAAAAACTGATTTTGTCATTTGGGAGTTGTAGTTGCTGAGATTTATAGTTCACCTACAATCAAAGAGCATTCTGAACCCCACCAACGATGGAATTGAACCAAACTTGGCACACAGTTCTTCCATGACCAACAGAAAATACTGGAATGGTTTGATGGGCCGTGTCCTTTGGTTTTGGAGATGTAGTTCACCTACATCCAGAGATCAGCCCCCCCCCCCCCCGAAATGCTCATGGTGGTCCGCGAGAAGGCCTTCCTGGTACATTATTTAAACTGTTATGTTATTCACATCATGATCTGATCACCATGCTAAATATATCCCATATACATGGGGGTGTTGGGGTAACGATACAAAAGGTTTGCTAGGGTAGACCCTCTTTCACTCAGACTCAGCCCCCCCCCCCCGAATTGAACTCAGATCCCCCTGAAACAAAATCCTGGCTACGGGCCTGATCTGGACCAAACTCTACACGAATACTCAATATACTTAAATGTGAACACTGGTGAAGTTTGGGGAAAATAGAATCTTGACATTTGGGAGTTGTAGTTGCTGGGATTTATAGTTCACCTATAATCACAGAGCATTCTGAACCCCACCAACGATAGAATTGGGCCAAACCTCCCAACCGGAACCCCCATGTGGGCCACAACAACGTGTGGCAGGGGACGGCTAGTTAGTAATTAGAAGAAAAACAAAAATCTGGGATTGTCCTATGGCCCCAACTACTTTGCTATGTAACACAGTTTCAAATTGCATTATATGGCCAATGTAGACTCATATAATGCAGTTCAATGCCCGTAAACTGCATTGTATGAGTTTTCTCTGACCATACAATGCAGTTTCAGACTGCATTCTATGGTCAGTGTAGGTGGGGTCTGAGGAGTTCATCACATTAATGAAGTCATGTGAGGTGATTCGCCAGCATTTGTGGTGAATCAGTCGGAGAGCAGGGTAATCCACACCCCACCTCACCTACAGTGATGCTTCCCCCGTGTTGGCCCCATTGTTTCCAAATAAACATGGGAATCCTCTTGTGATCTGGGAGCAGTATCATAGGGTGTTTTCACCCCAGTTGATCTACAGAGCCCCACCAGAAGACAATGTGCATTGTGTAATGGGCGGCATAGGGCTCCGGTGATCAAGTGGGGCTAATGCATCCCATGACCCTGCTGAAGACACTTACGATGAAGTCCAATGTCTCCTCAGTCACCTCCCCACTTTGAACTCAGTTTTTGGAGACATTGAAAGAAGATGAGAACAATAAAGGAAAGGAAGACAAAAAGCAAGAACAGTCCCAGATTCAGCACTCTGGGGCCGATTTACACTGAGCTAAACTGCCTTGTATAGATGAGCTCTGAAAATTTATTAATGTATAACAGTAATATACCTTGGAAATCTAAAGGCCGATGAGCATCAGCATGAGAAGAAAAGAAGTAACCTCAAATGTATATTAGAAACTATGTATTGGCATTTAACTTATTTAAAGTCCTAGGAGTCTTTAAGAGCAAATGAAATAATCTTGTAAGGGACTGCTAAAGCAATCTACTTGCCATTCTCCCAGCTCGCCTGAAGAATTGTTTTATTTGTCCATTAATCAGATGGATTCAATTACTCATGAAGAAGAGTCCTATGCCTCATAAAGTGGTGGCTCCTGAATTAATAAACTGTCCTTAATGTATCTATGAACTTCCCTGTCTCGTGTTGTCCACTGAATATTTAAACCACCACCCATGACTTTATACCACTTGGAACAGAAATTGAGTTTGGTTCAAGAATGGGATGCCAAGAGGAAACATCAAAAAGGCCATCATATAGTTGGAAGGAAGCGGCCTGCCCAGTGTTCTTAGATCAGATTTAGAATATATACCTATACTCACAAACGTGAAGAATGAACTCTGTCTCAGTGTTAATCCTCAAACAAAGAGAGCTTGTAGCATAGGTGCAAAAAGGTTGGACAACCCTGCTCTAAAGGCAATTACATTGCCAGATTTTTAGGAAATTGAAAATAAAATCTTCTAAGTCTAAGCACAATATGTGTGCTTAAAATTGAGATGTGACACTACCCTGTGGGTTTATAACACAGATTTCAAACCTTTGCTATAATTTGCGGAAAAGATACAGTCTGAACAAAATACACCAAATCCTGAGCAAATGTATTTTAGCTGGATAAATGAAGGGTGTTACTTTGAAAAGTGAGGTCCCTTAGCAAAGTAAGAAATATCACTTTAATGAATTTCTCCTAGGAATATATATATATAAGTATTCTGGTCTCCAACTAAACATTATTCATGCCAATCTATATACTGCACAGTTGAGAAAACACACATTTCCTCTGTTAGAGTCCTTCATTCAGCCGTCTTTTCTGCAGTGCAGCTTCTCCTGTTTTTGACTCTGCAGAGCTCATGTGGCCTTCTCATTCCCTGGGGTCCTGCTGTAATTATTTTCAAATTAAGTTTTAACCTTGGGAGATGAATCTGTTTCACTTGGCCATCATGAATTCTTTCCTCCTTAAAGAGATTGGAGTTAAGCAAGATTGCTATCACTACACACCTTCTGAACGGAACAAATGCTTTCATCCATCAGATTATTCTTTTATTTTTTGCCTACAAAGAAGGAACCAGTTTACACAAATCACAGAATTAAGAGATAAAAGGCTTTTGGACCATACCATGTCTTTTTGGGTTTGTGTGTAGGTGTTTGCACATTTCAGCATTTTGTTAGTGAGAGATCCTTCATTATAGTGCTGTGATTTCTTTATTTTTTGTTATTTATTTCTTTTTAATCAGCAGTTTACTGAAAATTCCAGATATAGAGCTACTTACATGATTCCCTTTGTGTGCATCTACACCAGAGCTTTCCAAACGTTTCACTCAGCTTTGTCCTCTTGGCTTCAGGGTGCATCAGCAGGCTAGGCCTGTGGGTTGGGGAGGCAGGGTTGCAGTGGTCTATCGAGATTCCATCTCCCTGATCAGATGCCTTCTTCCACAATCTGCTGGATTTGAATGTGTCTACTTGAAGGTGGGAAACTGGGAAAGTTTGGGGATTCTGCTTGTGTACCGTCCACCCCACAACACAGCAGTCTTGCTACCTGAGCTTGCTGAGGTGCTCTCAGGCCTGGTGTTGGAGTCTCAGTGCCTGGTGGTTCTGAGTGATCTCAACATCCATGTGGAGGCCACCTTACCTGGTGCATCATGGTTGCCATGATAACCATGGGACTGTCGCAAGTGATATCTGGGCCCATCCATCAAGCAGGACACACTTTAGACCTGTTTTTTTTGTTGTGGATAGAGGAGAGGTTGGTATGGAAGAGCAAAATATTCTTCCATTGTCATGGACCAACCATTATCTGATCAGTTTTAGTCTCACCATTGCCTCTAACCTTCATAGGGGTGGTGGACCGATTAAGATAGTCCGTCCCAGGAGACTTATGGATTCAGATGGCTTCCTGATGTCTCTTGGGGATCTTCCTATCATGAAGGCTGACTATTCTGTCAAAGCACTGGAATTGTAGATCTCTATAACACTGAGATGGCCAGGGCTGTAGGCACGATCACCCCTGAATGTCCCCTCTCATCACAGAGAGTTAACTCAGCCCCTTGGTTCTCTGAGGAGCTGATGCTGATGAAGCAGATGAGGTGGAGACTAGAGTGCCTCTGGCAGAAAACTTGGAGCGCACCTGATCAAACATGGGCTAGAGCCTCACTTAGGGCCTACTCTGCGGCTTTGAGGGCAGCCAGGAAGGCTTTCTTGACTGCTCGCATCATGTCTGTAATAAATAGACCAGCGAAGTTGTTCAGAGTGGTTGGGGATCTCCAACACTCTCCTGAGGGTAGGGAGACCCCCAACCACCTGACTACTTGATGTAGCAAGTTCGTTCATTGTTTTGCAGATAAAATCTCTCAGATACGCTCTGACTTAGATGCCAGTTTTGATGCAGTTCCAGGGGAGGTAATGAGGCATCTGTTTGCCCGGTGTTATGGGATTCGTTTCAGTTTGTTCAACCTGATGATGTGGACAAGATCTGGGGACTGGTGAGAGCAACCACATCTGCTTTAGATCCTTGCCCATCCTAGATCATTAAATCACTCAGTGAAGGTTTGACCGAGTGGTTTGTGAGGATCATAAATGCCTCTTTGGGTCAAGGATAAATGTCAACTTGCCTTAAACAGGCAATAGTAAGACCAGTCCTGAAAAAGCTTCCCTTGACTCCTCAGTTTTGAACAACTACCGGCCAATTTCAAATCTTCCATTCTTGGGCAAGGTTCTGGAGTGGGTGGGTGCTACTCAGCTCCAGGGATTCTTGGATGATATTGATTATCTGGACCCATCTCAGGCTTTACGCCTCGTCATGTTGCGGAGACCGGCTTTGGTCGCCTTGGTGGATGACCTCTGCAGAGAGCTAGACAGGGGGAGTGTATCCTTTTTGATTCTTTTGGATATCTCGGCGGCTTTCGATATCATTGACCATGGTATCCTTCTGGGTCAACTTTCAGGAATGGATCTTGGGAGCACTGCTTTGCAGTGACTCTGATCCTTCCTGGAGGGTCATACCAGCTGGTGAAACTGGGGATACTGGCTCGGATCCCTGGCCATTGACCTGTTGGGTCCTGCAAGGTTCTATTCTTTCCCCTCTGCTTTTTAACATCTACATGAAACCATTGGGTGAGGCCATCCGGGTTTTGGAGTTTGGTGCCATCTCTATGCAAATGACATACAACTCAACTACTCTTTTCCATCAGATTCCAAGGAAGCCGCCCCAGATCCTTGACCAGTGTCTGGCCGCTTTGATGAGCTGATGAGTTTTTATCTCAATCATACTTTGCCTGTGTGCCTTTGGCTTTCCACTACCCACAAGTCACCGCTGGACCTGCAATGTTCCATTATCTTTCATATGATAATGTGCATCACACTATTAATTATAGTTAAAGATAAATGAGTATTGATAATGTCTCGAATCCAACTCATTAGGTCAACTAGTGTGGATCCATAGGATCAATTGTTGCATGGTGAGTATATGCAAATCCCATTGACTATCAATAGGATTCAGGCCAATAAAAAATAACAACTCAGCAAATTCTTCAGCTTTGGGTCTTCTTTTTTCCCTCTTTTGATTTGATTTTTATTATGCACTACAGTGGTGAGAAAACTGAGTGCATTTAAAAATTGGGACTTTTCACACTGCACAAACATGGCATTTTGGTCCCTTGTTAACTGCTGTGGTTGCATCCTATGGAATCTCAGGGTTCATAGTTTCTTGAGGCTCTTGGACTGAGGATTCTATGTTGTATTTGTTGGTGTTGGTGCTCCTACTACTGTGCCTTCAAGTCATTTTTTACTTATGGAGACTCTAAGGTGAATCTATCACAGGAGTTTCTCACCAAGATTTGCTTAGAGAGAGCTTATGTTTATCTTCTACTGAGGCTGAGAGACTGTGATTTGCCCAAGGTCACCCAGTTTCCATAACAGAGTAGGAATCTGAACCCGGGTTGACTGAGTCACAATCCAATGTTCAAACCACTATACTACATGTAGGCAGAAAAATGAAATGCATAAATACAGGATGAGTGATACCTGGTTTGCAAACAGTACAAGTGAAATGGATTTAGTAGTCTGTGGATGCATCTACACTGTAGAAATAATGCAGTTTGTCATCAATTTAATTGCCATAGCTCGATGCTATAGAATCATGAGAGTTATAGTTTCACAAAATCTTTAGCTTTCTCTGCCAAAGAATGTTGGTGCTTCATCAACCTACAACTCCTAGGATTCAACGGCAATGAGTAATGGTAGTTAGTGTCAAACAGTCCACACGAAAGGGATTTCAGAGTCTTAGTGAGCCACAAGGTCAACATGAGTCAACAGTGTGGTGAATCAGCTGCAAAAAAGCCAATACAATTCTAGGTGGTGTCTTTAGTAGTATAGTGTCTTGACCAAGGGAAATAACAGTATCACTCTATTTAGCTTTGGTCAGTCCAACCTGGAATATTATGTCCAGTTCTGGGCACCACAATTCAAAGAGGATATTAATAAACTTGAACACGTCCAGAGAAGAGACCAAAATGATCAAAGGTGTGGAAGCCAAGCCCTGTGAGAAAACAACCGAGGGATCTGGAGAAAAGAACGCTTAGGGGGGACATGATAGCCAGTGCCATGTTTAAATATTTGAAAGGATATCAGATTGAGAAGGGGACCAGCTTGTTTTCTGCTGCTCTGCAGGCTAGCAACCTCATCACACAGGTAGTCAGAATTGCCATGGTGTTCATCAGAGGGAATGGGGAATCCATTACCCCGTGCCCTGCATTGGCCGGCTCACCCATTGCCCTATCCCACAAGGGGAAGCATCGGCCACCTGGCTTCCTTCCAATGATCTCAATTCAACATGCAAAGTCTAATGTGTTGCCTGTGGTGGCATATGCTGGCTGACCTTTCCTTTTGCGATGGAACCCAATCGGAAGTGGCTCTACGTTGTAGGATGGGCCACCAAAATGCACCCCGTCTGATGAGGTTATAGGACACAATGGAGCAATGGCTTCAAATGATATAGATATTCCACCTAAACATCAGGAAGAATTTTCCATTGGAAATGAAATATGGTGTATTGTCGAAGGCTTTCATGGCTGGAATCACTGGGTTGTTGTAGGTTTTTTCAGGCTGTATGGCCATGGTCTAGAGGCATTCTCTCCTGACGTTTCACCTGCATCTATGGCAAGCATCCTCAGAGGTAGTGAGGTCTGTTGGAACTAGGAAAATGGTTTATATATCTGTGGAATGACCAGGGTGAGACAAAGGACTCTCATCTGCTGGAGCTAGGCGTGAATGTTTCAACTGACCACCTTGATTAGCATACAATGGGCTGACTGTGCCTGGAGCAAACTTTTGTTGAGAGGTAATTAGATGTCCCTGCCTGCTTCCTCTCTGTTGTTGTGCTGTTGCAATTTTAGAGTTTTTTAATATTGGTAGCCAGATTTTGTTCATTTTCATGGTTTCTTCCTTTCTGTTGAAATTGTCCACATGCTTGAGGATTTCAATGACTTCTCTGTGTAGTCTGACATGGTGGTTGTGAGAGTGGTCCAGCATTTCTGTGTTCTCAAATAATATGTTGTGTCCAGGTGGGTTCATCAGGTGCTCTGCTATGGCTGACTTCTCTGGCTGAAGTAGTCTGCAGTGCCTTTCGTGTTCCTTGATTCGTGTTTGGGCAATGCTGCATTTGGTGGTCCCTATGTAGACTTGTCCACTAGGGCTGGGCGGTTTCATTTCGTAATTTCGTAATTCGTTAAAAATTCGTTATTTTTTTTGATAACGAAGCGATATTGAACCATTCAGGAGCAACTAAAAAACGAAACGAATTTTTCCAATTCGTTTCGTAATTGTTTCGTAATTGATTCGTTATTGATTTGTTATTGATTCGTTATTGATTCGTTATTGATTTGTTATTATTTCCGCATGTCTGGTGCAAGTTTTAGGGTGGCTGTTTGTTTTCTCAGTGAAAAAAAATATAATGATCACACCAACAGTCAACAACAGAGGGAGAGGGAAGCTTCAGAAGTTTTTTTAGCGTATTGCGCGATCGCGGCCGCCATTAAAGAATCGATTCGTAATCGATTCGTAATTGTTTCGTAATTGTTTTATTATTTCCGAAATTTCGTAAATATCGAACTTTTTTTAAGGAAAATTTCGGAATTCTTTTAAATAACGAAACGCAAAAAACCCCTAAAAACGAATCGAGTTTAGAAACAAATTTTTCCGTGTTTGGACAGCCCTATTGTCCACAGCTGCATGGTACATGGTAGACTCCTGCAGAAGTGAGAAGATCCCTCTTGTCCTTTGCTGAACATAGCATTTGTTGGATTTTCTTGGTGAGCCTGTAGAAATATGGTGCCTCGGTGGGTGGTGTAGTCTCCTTTTCTGGAGGTTTTAAAGCAGAGTCTGAATGGTCATCTGTTGGGAGTGCTTTGATTGGATGTTCCTACATGGCAGAGGGTTGGACTGGAGGAACCTTATGTTCTCTTTCAATTCTATGAATCTAGGAAGGCTGTTGTTCATATGGCTTGAAGGTGCACCTTCTCTGCTGAGGTAGCTCATATCTCACATTCTCTGTGTCACTGCCACAACTGCGACTCCCAGCTAGCCATGAAACTATGGTCAAATGCCTGTCTGTTATGGGCATCTTTGCTGACATCAGAAGTGATGCCCCGCATGAACAGCATGAAGGAGGAGATCACTTCACCTTCCTGATTGTGTGGGAACCTCTGTCAATGTCAGAATGGAGTGCTCATGCAACAAGGAACAAGGAAGGGGGGGATTTTCCTCCTTTGTGTTGGTTGCATAGCGCCCCGTTATGATGTCAGCAGAGGTGCCTGTGATGAGTTGACCAGAAGCTCTCCAGACACTTTAATTGGTTTGGATACCTCATGCTTGAAAGAGGATCATAAGACATAGTTCCCCACT
Organism: Anolis sagrei; assembly: GCF_037176765.1. Classification (NCBI taxonomy): domain Eukaryota; kingdom Metazoa; phylum Chordata; class Lepidosauria; order Squamata; family Anolidae; genus Anolis; species Anolis sagrei. The sequence continues at coordinate 56,435,875 of NC_090026.1, forward strand.
CAAGAAGAGAACATACAGAAGTATCACCACTTACATAGGTAAGCACTGGCTTAAGATTGTCTTACCCATGTTTCAAATTGTTTGCAAGTAGATGAAGGTAATCCTAGCTATTCCTTTCCCCAATTGTGTTTAAAGAAAACATTTAAGAGTTGCTACTGCTTCTCATGAAATGCTAAAATCGAACAGTTTGAACAGAACAGGATTTTGCCTGTGTTCTTAATAGCCAACAAATTTCAACAGAGGCAAGTAGACTGGATATGAGAAAGGTTCGAATGAATTTACCAATTAGCAAAATATTGATTTACAGAATCTTAAGGCTGTATTTCCATTTAGCCAGCTACTCACTTTCTCTGACAGATGTTTAGCTAAACATTTCCATTATTCATGAGACATTTCCATTCATTCCTGATCAATCACGTGGGATGGAACTCAGATAGGTGGCCCAGCAGTGTGCTCAAATTGCACATGATATTTTGCTCCCACTTGTTTTTTTCCCCAAGAGAGGAATGATTTGGATGGAATGCAGTACCTTCTGTCTACACTATATGATGAGGATGACAAACAACTTTCATAGCTGCATATTAATTGTGTATTTTTAAAGCTGCAAGTACATACAGATGAGCAATAGATTTGTGATAAAACTACCGAAAGACATAAGGGAATCTGTAGTTGCTTTCAATCTTTTCAGTGAAATGAGAATTAAATTTCCCTTAAATAACTCCCAAATCATGCTGGAGAATTTTCCTCTTCACATTGTCACTTTATGTCACATGTCACGTACTTCACAAAGTACTTTTGCCAACTCCTTTTCCTCTCCATTTTGCCCAGCATGGGGTTCAAGGCTCATAGCAATGAACTATAAAAGCTCTTTCATCCAAAATTACAGCAGATGGAAGGAAACAAAAGTATAAACTCTGAGATTGCTTTTCTCTTGTGGACTCTGGTAATGGACACTAATTTAGATGCCTTTGAAAAGGGAATTCAGGGAGAATATGTCTATTACTATTTGCCTCGTAGATAAATAGAACCTGGCCATTCAGAAGCAGCACATACCAGTTGATAGAGAAAATTCCCATCCTTCTGTGAGCTTTCCAAAGGTATCTCGCAAGCCTTTATTGGAAACATAATGCTTGATATTTAGCATAATGCCACAGAGATCTTCTTATTATCTTCTGTAATATGCACACCTTTGTATCTTCATTCTAGCAGACACTAGATTTTATGTGACTCATCAAGCCTGAACTCTTCATCTTAAGACTGAGATTAAAGGCAAGCCTCATGAATCTTCATTGCACAAAAGAATGAACCCACTTTAAATCTGGTTTCCGTCTCCTGCAGAATTCTGGGATTTGTAGTTCAGTGAGGCTGTTAAAGACTCCTTCCTAAACTAAAAAGCCCCAGAATTCTGCAGGAGGCAGCAACCAGATTTAAAGTGAATTCATTCTCTAGTGTGATGAGGTCCATGGTTTAGTATCCAGTCCAAGTTATTTTTTACCATATAATCTGGAAGCAAAACAGGATCAGACCTGGTGGTTAGTGCTTGGATGGGAGGCTGCTAGTGCTTATTTTCAGAAGAATAAATTAGCAAAACCACTTCTTAGTATTTCTTGACTCAGATATAAAACTCTTAACAAATTTTTGTTCCATCACTAGTAAATCTTTATACATAATGCATTTTTATTTGTTTATTTTTTGTCAACTGATAAAATGTTCTTGAGTAGAAATACACAATGCCATTTTAGGATTTAACCTGTTTTTCTGTCAGGAATACTGTTGGGTCTTAGAATGAAACACACACTCACAAGAACAGATCCTGGAATTGCGGTTTATTCAGTCCACACAGTACAACAGCAAAGAGAGAACTGAGGTTTCCCGCCAGGATTCTCCCAATCCCCCCTCCTGGCCTCGCTCCCCCCTCTCCTCCTTGGCTTATCACAGTTTAGACTACAATTCTTTTCCCACATCTTCAAAGTGAAAGCTTGGCCCAGATGGCCCTACTATAAACTAATCTATCATGGCTACTCCCTCTACTGTCAGGAAGAAGACTTCTTGGAATCTCTTGGAAACATGAAGGCACATCCTGACATTTTCTCTATTCCAAATTATCAAAATATGGCAGTTCTCACAAAATTATTATTAAAGTCAACATTAAGTTTTAAGTTATCATAGCACCAATAACCATGCTATCCAAACCTAAGATCATAGTCTTCCAGTTGCAACAGTCTATCATTATTTATTATTTCTATTACGTGAACCAAACTAGAGAATTGTCTTAAAACTGAAACTTCAGATCCAAGAACCCAAGACCACCCTTTTTCTTGAAGAACTTTAATTCTTATTCTTGGCTTCTTGTGCCGCTAAATACATTCTGATAAATTCTTCTGCTTATTTTTAAACGAAATATCATTCAACAAAATTTACATTGTTTGAAAAAAGTAACAGCATTAGAGGCATTTGTTTATTCTAACAAAAACTTTGGGTGTTGACTTTTTTTCACTTTCTGAACACTCTCTGTGAAAGTCAGAGCCACCATCATGTCTGGGAGTTTCCACCTGCTTCAGTCTTTAATCTGTCCATCTTGTGATGGAAATGTAGAGTGTCTTCCTTCAGGAAAGTAATAAATATTTTCTGCTTTTGATTTCATCCATTTGGGGCTTGTTTTTGGGAAACATTTGGGGATACTTTAGTGTGGAGTGGCAAGTTACTCCTTTGTAAAATGTTGGGGTTTTAAAGAGAAGGTGTTCTGGTACAGCTGTACCAGGAACTCCAACTTTATTTGCTTTGCATTAAATGTTTGATTGCAGTCCTAGGTTTCAGGGACTCTGCAGATAGGTGGTTGCAGTCATAGGGCAAGTTACCTGTCCATCATCATTAAGTTTTGGTTCCGCCCCTTGCTCAGGGCAATTGGGAAGGGAAGGGAGCCATTTTTTAGTTAGTCTCAGCAAGGAAAACTAATGTGTAGGATGTGTGCAAGCTTCCCCTGTACAAAAGCTTCAACCTTTAAGAATTTCCAGGAAACAGCCCTAAAGACCAAAGAACTCCAGCTAGAGAACATCTAAGCCTTTACTGGTGGGTCCACTCAGCATTCAAAAAGCAGTTCGACCCGGTAGCGGAGCCCACATCAGTAAGGGTTAGATTACAGTCAGCCTGGGAGAAGTTAAAAAGGGGATTTTTCTTTAAAGAAGAAGTTATTGAAGACAGTTGCCTGTCCTTTGTGGACAAGATTAGGAATTCACCAGTTGCCTAAAAGCTTGGAATCATTTGCTTAATATTACTGAAGACAAGAGAAGTTTCTGTTTGATTGTTCATTAATAAAAGACTTTGTTGTACTTCACAAGCCATCTAAAGTCTATTTGTGGTGAAAACCTCTGAGAACTTCTCTTTAGGCCCCCTGGCTTCCCGCTGGGCAAAGGTTACACGTCCTGTTCTAAAGGAAATTCTTTACAGGCCCAGCGCTCAACAGAACAGAAGGGTTTGTCAATTCTGAGTTTTGAAGAATAAATTAAAGTGTTTTGTTGTTGTAATATGAGAGAAGAACTAGCATAGAGAGGTCTAGAGGGTGAAATGTATATAAGTATGAGCACCAACGGAAACTAAGTGTAGGCAAGATGTTGTAATGTTGAAACAATAAAAAAGAGAAAAGGAAAAAACCGAGGGTTTATAGAAAATTGATCATTTTTTTAAAAAAAATATATTAGGTTGTTAAGTTTTGGGACAAAAGCTTCAGGAGAGCATCAAGAGCATCCGTTGTATGTGAGTGTCCTAAAAGACTCATGAGGTCTGTCCCCCCTTCTCATTCTTTATATAGAGGAAAGAAAACAAAAGTAATAAGCATGGGTTCAATCACTAATCAAAATGGATGCTGCAGTCAAGAACTCAGAAGAAAAGTAAGATTGGAATGGCAGATATGAAAGAAGTAGCTAAGATCTTTAAGTGTAAAGAAAAGATATATGAATAGGCTCAAAAGCCAAAATCTTTATTGTCATAGTGTTACTGATTTCTACATGTGGATGTGAAGGCTAGACAGTGAAGAAAGATAGCTGGAAGATAATGCTTTTGAAATGCCATGCTAAAGGAATGTTCTACAGATACCATGAAGTCCTAAAAAGACCAATAAATGAGTCTTATAGAAAGTCAGGCCTAACTCTTATTATTGGTAGATGATCTTCTCCGGGAGCTGGACAGGGGGAGTGTGTCCCTGTTTATTCTGCTGGACCTCTCAGAGGTCTTTGATACCGTTCTGGGATGCCTCGAGGATATGGGACTTGGGGGTACTGCTCTGCAGTGGCTCTGGTCCTTTCTTGAGGGACGGTCCCAGAAGGTGTTACTGGGTGACACCTGTTTGGCCCCACAACCATTGTCGCGTGGGGTCCCACATGGATCCATTCTGTCCCTGATGTGGTTTAACATCTACATGAAGCCGCTTGGAGAGATCACCCGGAGTTTCGGACTAAGATGTTATCTCTACGCAGATGATGTCCAGATCTGTCACTCCTTCTCACCTGTTACCAAGGAGGCTGTCCAGACCTTGAACCAGTGCTTGGCCGCTGTGTCGGACTGGATGAGAGCTAACAAATTGAAACGGAATCCAGACAAGACAGAGGCCCTACTGGTCAGTCGTAAGACCGAACAGGGTGTAGGGTTACAGCCTGTGTTAGACGGGGTTACACTCCCCCTGAAGACGCAGGTTCGCAGCTTGGGAGTGATCCTGGACTCATCGCTGAGCCTGGAACCCCAGGCTCTCTAAGTGGGGTTGCCTTTGAAGACTGCTCGGAAGCTTCAAATGGTCCAGCGTGGAGATGAATTTGTGTTTCTGGCACACCTTCTGCCCACAAAAAGTATATGACAGAATTCTGTTTCTCTTTGGTGCAATTTATAAGTTTCACAGCAATCTTCACCACAGCATGATAACTCTTCTATTGAACTGCAAGATCAGCCAACTTGTTACAAGCCTCTCTGAGATACTACCAGTTACTACTGCCCCTGCCTTCAAAGTTTCCAACAAAAACATAAAAGTGCAGAAACTTTCTGAAGATCCCTTGTATATTGCACCATATGAACAATAGCTTGAGAATGTGTATGAAATGCTCCTGTGTTGGTTGGCACTAGTAGTACAGTGTAACTGCTATACCATTTTGACTATAAGGTTATTCAGTGGAATGTTGTGAATGCAGGGCTGTCTGCTTGTAACTAATCAATATAACTAGACTATGGGAGGGAGCAGAAATAGGCTGTGCTGAATGAGTGCTGTGATTACAGAGACTGGATAGATTTACAACAGTGGAGTTCACATTTCCTTTAAACATTAATTATCTCCATTCAGTAAATTACAAACTCAGCAGGAGTCTATTTGTACCTTCAGCTGAGCAAAGGGTATATTTTCAGCTGTTTCTTTCTCTTTTAGTAAGTCAAGATGAAGACGTGTTCTTCCCATTTATCACCTGGTATACAAATGCACATTGCCACTAGGTTTAATGATAGCTGGCTGGAGCAGTTGCAATTATGACTTTATTGAACTCCCAGCCTGGTTATGTATGGAAACAGATGGTCCAAGAGATGTTAAATAGAGAAAATTTAGTCCGGAAAATCATCAGTGGCTACTTGTCATAATGGCTGCCTTGTGCTTTGCTACTCTGCTGCTGAATACACATGCCCAGTGTGGAATCAGAGGCGGCCCTAGGTAATTTTCAACGGTAAGCAAACAGTATTTTGGCGCCCCGCCCCCAACCAATCACTGATATATATTGTATTGTTGAAGGCTTTCATCAGGCACAATCAGGCACATCTAATCACCTCTCAACAAAAGATTCCCCAGGCACAGCCAGGCCATCAAATGCCAATCAAGGTGGCCAGTTGAAAAATTCACACCTAGCTCCAGCAGACAATTTTATTTATTTATTTATTTCAAAGTTTTCTATACCGAGCTCCACACCTCTTTGAGGGACTCAGACCGGTTTACAACCATAAAAACATACAATCAGTAAAATATCATAATTCATAATTGCAATAACACATTTAAAATAACAAATATATTTAAAACTACGGTGGTCAGTCGTCATATTAAAAACAAGTATACCTCATCTTCCATCCAAAATCCTAGGGTGTTGTCTCATTCACCGAAAGCCTGTCTCCACAACCACGTCTTCACCCGTTTCCTGAATGTCAGGATAGACGGGGTGGTTCTGACCTCCGGTGGGAGAGAGTTTCAGAGTTGCGGGGCCACCACCGAGAAGGTCCTGTCCCTCGTCCCCACCAGACGCGCTTGTGAGGCCGGTGGGACCGAGAGCAGGGCCTCACCAGACGATCTTAGTAATCTTGATGGTGCGTAGAGGAGAATACGTTCGGAGAGGTAAACAGGGCCGGAGTCGTTTAGGGCTTTATAGGTTAACACCAGCACTTTGAATTGTGCTCAGAAGCTAACTGGCAGCCAGTGGAGCTGGTGTAACAGCGGAGTGGTGTGCTCACTGTACCCAGCACCCGTTAGTAACCCGTTAGACAAGAGTTCTTTGCCCCACGCTGGTCATTCCACAGATATATAAACCCAGTTTTCTAGTTCCAATAGACCTCACTACCTCTGAGGATGCTTGCCAAAGATACAGGCAAAACGTCAGGAGAAAATGCCTCTATAACATGGCCATATAGCCCGAAAAAACCTACAACAATCTACTGATATATATTTTCTGTTCGTCGTGGGAGTTCTGTGTGCCATATTTGGTTCAATTCCATCATTGGAGGAGTTCAGAATGCTCTTTGATTGTAGGTGAACTATACATCCCAGTAACTACAACTCGCATATGTCAAGGTCTATTTTCCCCAAAGAGCGCCTCAAGAGCGCCCCTGGGCATAATCAACTATACTGCAAATGCTTACTTTGCGTAATGGGTTGAGCCGTCCCTGTGTGGAATACATTGTACTATGTTAAAACAGTGGATGTGGCTCGTAATGAGACATGTTGCATCATCACAGGATGTCTACACCCCACTTTGTTAGAGGAGTGATTAATGTATTGAAGATTAGGAATCAAAGTATGGGCATGCTGTATTAAAATAATTAGGGGAGTTGCCATAGTTCATGGCAAAACTGGAATCACTTGGATGCAATTATGCATTTGGTGGGAATAACACACATTCATTTCTGGCTTTTGGCAAGTGTCATGTGAGCACTGCAGCTGTTAAGTGGCTTGATTGCAGGTCATTCACTATTCCCTTGAAACATTTAATAATCCAAAGAAAAGCCCCAAAGAATTACTGCTAATGGATGATCTGGCAATCCACACTACAAGACAATCCTATTAATTCCATTTGTTTCTCAGTGAGCTTCCAATAAGAAAGATAGCAGTTCCAGCAATTATGAAGCCCCCATTGTTTTTCCCATTCTACCTTATTCTTGTGTCTGCTCCCAGAGACTTACAGAGTAGAATCAATATTAATGTAGTTTGTAGCTGAAATGCCTTTGAAATTGGGTGGGAGAGTGTCCAAAACTCTGCATACTGGACCATTTTTGCATTTCAGATACCAGAACACAGGCTTTTGAAATTATCGGAAAACAGAATAGGGAAAAAAGAATCCCTAGAGCATGTTTGCTGAGAGCTTTTCTACAATTATGTTTTGTCGCTATTGCAAATATGAGCATCTCACAAGCAGTACACCGAAATGAATTTGATTTCTACATTCATATCCAATCATATATGAATTTGAAAATACTTTTGGATATATAGTATTTTCAACGAGACTACAATGAGACATCCACATATATATGTTTCAAATCCACTGAGATGCCACATAGTACTAATCTTACTACAGCTGCATTGTATTGACTATTTGTTATCGCCTTTGATGATGATGATGATAATTATTATTATTGGAGTAATGAATGAGGGCTCAACAATTCTCTCTCTCTCTCTCTCTCTCTCTCTCTCTCTCATATGTGTGTGTGTGTGTATATATATATATATATATATATATATATATATATACACACACTTACCTTGAGAAGTCTGACTTGGCCACGGTAGTCCATGCCCTGGTTACATCCCGTTTAGACTACTGCAACGCTCTCTACGTGGGGTTGCCTTTGAAGACGGCCCGGAAGCTCCAACTGGTCTAGCGTGCGGCAGCCATGATACTAACAGGAGCGGGTCGCAGGGAGCATACAACCCCCCTGCTGTACCAGCTCCACTGGCTGCCGATCTGCTACCGGGCCCAATTCAAGGTGCTGGCATTGGCCTATAAAGCCCTAAATGGTTCCGGCCCAAGATACCTAACTGACCGCCTCTCGGCCTATGAGCCCACAAGGACTTTGAGATCATCCGGGGAGGTCCTGCTCTCGATCCCGCCTGCATCACAGTCATGGCTGGTGGGGATGAGAGATAGGGCCTTCTCGGTGGTGGCGCCTCAGCTGTGGAACACCCCTCCCGTGGATATCAGGCTAGCTCCCTCCCTGTTGATATTCCGCAGGAAGTTAAAGGCCTGGATGTTTAGGAAGGCATTTGAACAAGAAGTGCAATGATTGGTAATTTGACCATAGGAATGGAACAACGGAAATGATACCGGATTGTGGGATTGATGATGAGACGACACGGAATGGCTTTGTAGAATTTGGATGTTTTGATGAGATGCTTTTTGATAATGATGTATTGTGGATTATTTTACACTATGTTTTGTATTTTGCACCTGTTTCTTTTTTCTATGTTGTACACCGCAGTGAGTCGCCCTAAAGGGCTGAGAATTGTGGTATATAAGCGAAGTAAATAAATAAATAAATAAATAAAATAAATAAATACACACACACACACACACATGAGAGAGAGAGAGAGAAAGAGAAAATTGTTGAGCCCTCATTCATTACTCCAATAATAATAATAATAATAATAATAATAATAATGGGTGCCATGCCAAAAGATCTCAGCTGGCATTTGGAAACAATAAACGATGACAAAATCACAATCTGTGAACTGCAAAAGGCCACCTTACTTGGATCTGCACATATCATTCAAAAATACATCACACAGTTCTAGACGCTTGGGAATCCAGCATATAGATCTTGTTTGTTGTGACATACTGTGTTTTTGTGTCAGTAAAATAATAACTAGTTCATTTTATAATAATAATAATAATAATAATAATAATAATAATAACTTTGTTCTTATATCCCGCCACAATCTCCCCAAAGGGATTCGGGGCAGCTTACGCAAGGCAAGTAACCTTAATAATTATAATAATAATAATAATAATAATAATAATAATAAAGACTTTATTTGTACCCTGCTACCATCTCCTTAAGGGACTCAGTGCGGCTTACATGAGGCCAAGCCCACAGCACATCAATAAACAAAGGCGATAACAAATAGTCAATACAAAACAGTTAAAATAAACTCAAAAACAGAAAATACACAATAAGCAATAAACAATAACAATATCAATAACATACAGCATTAAAAACCTATGGCTGGGCCAAATGTAATAATTAAAATTTAAAATTTAAATTGCTGGGCATGAACAAGGTAGGGTAAACTAGGATAGGGTTTTCAGAGAAGATGAGGGTGCGCAGACAATCCTAAATCAATATTAAAGTGCATTTGAGGACATATTGCTAAGAGTTTTCCTTATTCTGGGAAGGCAGACTGGAACAACCACGTTTCCAGGCTCCTCTTAAAGACTGCCAGCGTTGGGGCATGTCTGATGTCCTTAGGGAGTGAATTCCAGAGTTGAGGGGCCACCACCGAGAAGGCCCTCTCCCTCGTCCCCACCAATCGCACCTGCGAAGGAGGTGGGAGCGTGAGCAGGGCCTCTCCAGATGATCGAAGAGATCATGTGGGTTCGTACACAGAAATGCCGTCACGCAGGTAGGCGGGTGCCAAACTGTTCAGGGCTTTGTAGGTAAGAACCTGCACCTTGAATTGGGACCGGAAAATGAATGGCAGCCAGTGGAGCTCCTTAAACAGGAGGGTTGACCACTCCCTGTAAGAAGCACCAGTTAGTAACCTGGCTGCCGCCGGTTGTACCAATTGTTACTTGTGATGCATTACTTCCAAGCTATGTGGCACCTCCATTTCAAACGCCCATCAGCCTTCATGTTTCATGCATCTGAAATATATCTCTAAAGCCTTCAAATCATACAGCTATGTTTTTGCTTATTATGTTGCTTTAACTGCTATTGCTACATACTAGGAATTCCAGAGATTTTCAGGTTAGGGGAGGGGATGTAGAATTTTCATCCAGAAAGCTGCCCTAGAGCCTCACCACATGACAAGCCCCGGGATTCCATAGCATGTTGTCATGGCAGTTTAAGTGAACCATAGTACCATACTTACGTAAAAGGGCTCCTTCTGCCATTGCCTACTTTGACTTACATTTCCTGATTTACCAAGTGGTTGAGATTATCTTTATAATTGGGAAAAATGATACATCTCTTAGGAAAAAAAGGATTACAACAGGAAATGGCTTGTTATATGATGAAGACAAATAGCCTTGAAACTCAAAGCCTTTGCGTTTCTTCTTCCTCTCATATTGTTGTTGTTGTTGTTGATGATGTTGTTGTCATTTCATAGAATCTTAGAATCAAAGAGTTGGAAGAGACCTCATGGGCCATCCAGTCCAACCCCCTGCCAAGAAGCAGGAATATTGCATTCAAATCACCCCTGACAAATGGCCATCCAGCCTCATTTAAAAGCTTCCAAAGAAGGAGCCTCCACCACACTCCAGGGCAGAGAGTTCCACTGCTGAACGGCTCTCGCAGTCAGTAAGTTCTTCCTAATGTTCAGATGGAATCTCCTCTCTTGTAGTTTGAAGCCATTGTTCCGCGTCCTAGTCTCCAAGGAAGCAGAAAACAAGCTGGCTCTCTCCTCCCTGTGGCTTCCTCTCACATATTTGTACATGGCTATCATATCTCCTCTCAGCCTTCTCTTCTTCAGGCTAAACATGCCCAGTTCCCTAAGCCGCTCCTCATAGGGCTTGTTCTCCAGACCCTTGATCATTTTAGTCGCCCTCCTCTGGACACATTCCAGCTTGTCAATATCTCTCTTGAATTGTGGTGCCCAGAATTGGACACAATATTCCAGGTGTGATCTAACCAAGGCAGAATAGAGGGGTAGCATTACTTCCTTAGATCTAGACACTATGCTCCTATTGATGCAGGCCAAAATCCCATTGGCTTTTTTTGTCGCCACATCACATTGTTGGCTCATGTTTAACTTGTTGTCCACGAGGACTCCAAGATCTTTTTTCACACGTACTGCTCTCGAGCCAGGCATTGTCCCCCATTCTGTATCTTTGCATTTCATTTTTTCTGCCGAAGTGGAGTATCTTACATTTGTCACTGTTGAACTTCATTTTGTTAGTTTTGGCCCATCTCTCTAATCTGTCAAGATCGTTTTGAATTCTGCTCCTGTCCTCTGGACTATTGGCTATCCCTCCCAATTTGGTGTCGTCTGCAAACTTGATGATCATGCCTTCTAGCCCTTCATCTAAGTCGTTAATAAAGATGTTGAACAGGACCGGGCCCAGGACGGAACCCTGCAGCACTCCACTTGTCACTTCTTTCCAAGATGAAGAGGAAGCATTAGTGAGCACTCTCTGTGTTCGTCCACTTAACCAATTACAAATCCACCTCACCGTAGTTTTGCCTAGCCCACATTGGACTAGTTTCCTTGCCAGAAGGTCATGGGGGACCTTGTCGAAGGCCTTACTGAAATCCAGGTACGCTACATCCACGGCATTCCCTGTTGATGCCATTTGTTTATGGCATCAACCTTGCCGACACAGAATGGGAATGGCAGTGATGGTGAGGATTAAGTCCAGCCATACCCTGTTCAACATTTTTATTAATGACTTAGATGAAGGACTAGAAGGCATGATCATCAAGTTTGCAGACGACACCAAACTGGGAGGGATAGCCAATACTTCAGAGGACAGGAGCAGAATTCAAAACGATCTTGACAAAATGAAGTTCAACAGTGACAAATGCAAGATACTCCACTTTGGCAGGAAAAATGAAATGCAAAGATACAAAATGGGGGACAATGCCTGGCTCGAGAGCAGTACGTGTGAAAAAGATCTTGGAGTCCTCGTGGACAACAAGTTAAACATGAGCCAACAATGTGTTGTGGCGGCAAAAAAAGCCAATGGGATTTTGGCCTGCATCAATAGGAGCATAGTGTCTAGATCTAGGGAAGTAATGCTACCCCTCTATTCTGCTTGGAATATTGTGTCCAATTATGGGCACCACAATTGAAAAGAGATATTGACAAGCTGGAATGTGTCCAGAGGAGAGCAACTAAAATGATCAAGGGTCTGGAGAACAAGCCCTATGAGGAGCGGCTTAAGGAGCTGGGCATGTTTAGCCTGAAGAAGAGAAGGCTGAGAGGAGATATGATAGCCATGTATAAATATGTGAGAGGAAGCCACAGGGAGGAGGGAGCAAGCTTGTTTTCTGCTTCCCTGGAGACTAGGACGTGAAACAATGGCTTCAAACTACAAGAGAGAAGATTCCATCTGAACATGAGGAAGAACTTCCTGATTGTGCGAGCCGTTCAGCAGTGGAATTCTCTGCCCTGGAGAGTGGTGGAGGCTCTTTCCTTGGAAGCTTTTAAACAGAGGCTGGATGGCTATCTGTCAGGGGTGATTTGAATGCAATATTCCTGCTTCTTGGCAGCGGGTTGGACTGGATGGCCCATGAGGTCTCTTCCAACTCTTTGATTCTATGATTCTATGATTCTATGGCGGTGAGGAGAGAGAGGGGGGGGGGGGGAGGGAGGGAGGGAGAGAGGGAGGGAGGAGGGGAGGGGTGTGTATGTGGGAAGATTAAAACAGCCCATTCCCTGACATCTTTTAAAAAACAGATGAAGACCTTCCTGTTTAAGCAAGCTTTTAATGAAGACATTTAATTTGGAATGACAGGATAATTTTCAGTGAGTCGAGTGAAATTATCATCTGAACTGACAAGTTCTCACAACAATGGTATCTGGTGTCTGTTAAATGATTTTAAAATGTTTATTTATGTTTTATTTATTTATTTATTTCACTTACTTATACCCCGCCCTTCTCACCCCGGGGGGGGGGGGGGGGGGGGGGACTCAGGGCGGCTTACAGAGGAGGCACAATTAGATGCCCAATTCCATTGACAAGCAGTACAAAATACAAAGCAATTCAAAAATTAAATTAAAAACATCAATACATCATAAAATAATAAAACAATCTCATGCTCAGGGTTCAGAGTCCATATATCCATTCCATTCCATTTGCCCTTGTCTATCGTCAGATCCTTAAATTAGTTGTCAGAATGACCAAAGGCTTGGTCCCACACCCAGGTCTTCAGTTTTTTCCTAAATGCCAGAAGGGAAGTCGCCGATCTAATCCCCCCGGGGAGTGAGTTCCACAGGTGGGGGGCCACCACTGAGAAGGCCCTGCTCCTCGTCCCCGCCAACCTCACTTGTGATAGTGGCGGGGTCGAGAGCAGGGCCTCCCCAGAAGATCTTAAGCTTCGAGATGGGATGTAGAGGGAGATCCGTTCGGACAAATACACTGTAAAGTTGGTTTTATTGTTTACTAGCTTGAGTGGTGCCCAAGTTATTTGAAAAGGGCATTGTTTGTTTTGGGGTGTTAGATAATGTCATTTAGTTATGTTGAAACACTCTTTATTAGGGGAAAAAGCCATTTTTTGATTTGGTTTCAAGGTCAATTCTTCTTCATTTTTGTCACATTTTTTTTTCATTTTCCCCCTGTTTATTTTTAAATGCATATACTGTGATTCTCAGTCTATAGCCACAGGGAGGAGGGAGCAAGCTTGTTTTCTGCTTCCCTGGAGACTAGGACGTGGAACAATGGCTTCAAACTACAAGAGAGGAGATTCCATCTGAACACGAGGAAGAACTTCCTGACTGTGAGAGCCATTCAGCAGTGGAACTCTCATAGAATCATAGAATCATAGAATCATAGAGTTGGAAGAGACCTCATGGGCCATCCAGTCCAACCCCCTGCCAAGAAGCAGGAATATTGCATTCAAATCACCCCTGACAAGTGGCCATCCAGCCTCTGCTTAAAAGCTTCCAAAGAAGGAGCCTCCACCACACTCCGGGGCAGAGAGTTCCACTGCTGAACGGCTCTCACAGTCAGGAAGTTCTTCCTAATGTTCAGATGGAATCTCCTTTCTTGTAGTTTGAAGCCATTGTTCCGCGTCCTAGTCTCCAAGGAAGCAGAAAACAAGCTTGCTCCCTCCTCCCTGTGGCTTCCTCTCACATATTTATACATGGCTATCATATCTCCTCTCAGCCTTCTCTTCTTCAGGCTAAACATGCCCAGTTCCCTAAGCCGCTCCTCATAGGGCTTGTTCTCCAGACCCTTGATCATTTTAGTCGCCCTCCTCTGGACACTTTCCAGCTTGTCAACATCTCTCTTGAATTGTGGTGCCCAGAATTGGACACAATATTCCAGATGTGGTCTAACCAAAGCAGAATAGAGGGGTAGCATTACTTCCTTAGATCTAGACACTATGCTTCTATTGATGCAGGCCAAAATCCCATTGGCTTTTTTTGCCGCCACATCACATTGTTGGCTCATGTTTAACTTGTTGTCCACGAGGACTCCAAGATCTTTTTCACACGTACTGCTCTCAAGTCAGGCATCCCCCATTCTGTATCTTTGCATTTCATTTTTTCTGCCAAAGTGGAGTATCTTGCATTTGTCTCTGCCCCAGAGTGTGGTGGAGGCTCCTTTTTTGGAAGCTTTTAAACAGAGGCTGGATGGCCATTTGTCAGGGGTGATTTGAATGCAATATCCCTGCTTCTTGGCAGGGGGTTGGACTGGATGGCCCATGAGGTCTCTTCCAACTCTTTGATTCTATGATTCTAAGGATGGCATTGCAAAGGCAACCACTTCTGTTAAAATCAAACTGCAATTGGTTTTTGAACTGCAGTCTTGCCTTTTTTTATAAGATAAAGAATACAGCTTGTAATCATCTTTCCAAATTGGTCATTACCAAAGTTAATGGTCTGTTTATTAGTACATCAACCTTGGCTTTGCCTCATGCCATTAATTAAACAAATATGTTATTAACAACTGGTAGCCATGCATTTGAAGAAAAGTGGGGGACAGTGATGCTTTGATAATTATGGTGCAGTTAAAGAGATATCTTGGCACATCAATCACATTTCTGCTGGCAGTATTGCAAATACACAGCAGACCTGGGTTTAAAATAATGTAATTCAGCAATTTCATGGTAGGTGCAAAAATAAAATAAGATAACGTAATTGGAGGAAGAGTGGAGATAAAACTAATAGGCAAAAACTAATTTATTATAGGCCTGCAGCCATGGGTCTTTGTTAAGGGCAAGTGGAATGAATCCTATTATGTTACTATAACCATGGTTTTTAGGGAAGGGAGACTAAGGCAGGGTGGTTTGTGACTTCCACAGGGTTCCGTCCTGGGCCCGGTCCTGTTCAACATCTTTATTAATGACTTAGATGAAGGGTTAGAAGGCAGGATCATCAAGTTTGCAGACGACACCAAATTGGGAGGGATAGCCAATAGTTCAGAGGACAGGAGCAGGATTCAAAACGATCTTGACAGATTAGAGAGATGGGCCAAAACTAACAAAATGAAGTTCAACAGTGACAAATGCAAGATACTCCACTTTGGCAGGAAAAACGAAATGCAAAGATACAGAATGGGGGATGCCTGGCTCGAGAGCAGTACGTGTGAAAAAGATCTTGGAGTCCTCGTGGACAAGTTAAACATGAGCCAACAATGTGATGTGGCAGCAAAAAAAGCCAATGGGATTTTGGCCTGTATCAATAGGAGCATAGTGTCTAGATTTAGGGAAGTAATTCTACCCCTCTATTCTGTTTTGGTTAGACCACATCTGGAATATTGTGTCCAGTTCTGGGCACCACAATTCAAGAGAGATATTGACAAGCTGGAATGTGTCCAGAGGAGAGCGACTAAAATGATAAAAGGTCTGGAGAACAAGCCCTATGAGGAGCGGCTTATGGAGCTGGGCATGTTTAGCCTGAAGAAGAGAAGGCTGAGAGGGGATATGATAGCCATGTATAAATATGTGAGAGGAAGCCACAGGGAGGAGGGAGCAAGCTTGTTTTCTGCTTCCCTAGAGACTAGGACGCGGAACAATGGCTTCAAACTACAAGAGAGGAGATTCCATCTGAACATGAGGAAGAACTTCCTGACTGTGAGAGCCAGTGGAACTCTCTGCCCCAGAGTGTGGTGGAGGCTCCTTCTTTGGAAGCTTTTAAACAGAGGCTGGATGGCCATCTGTCAGGGGTGATTTGAATGCAATATTCCTGCTTCTTGGCAGGGGGTTGGACTGGATGGCCCATGAGGTCTCTTCCAACTCTTTGATTCTATGATTCTATGATTCTATGGGTGGGGTTATAAAATCACTCCAAGTTTTGCAGAGTTATAAATTTATTTATTATTATTTATTTCGAGGTTTTATATACCGACCCTCTCACCTTCAAAGAGGGATTCGGACCGGTTCACAACATGTGTTAACATACAAAAATATACAATAACAACACAATGCAACATCATTACACGATTAAAATATAAGCACCATAAACATTAAAAACATTATAATCACAGTTATAAGAGCCAAATCGTCCACACAATCGCAATCCCAAACTACCGTTCATCATCCTCCTTTCATGTGGGCAAAGAATTAAATCAGTTGTCAAATGCCACATTCCACAACCAGGTCTTTGTTAATTTCCTGAATGTCATGAGGGAGGGGGCAGTTCTGATCTCTAATGGGAGGGAGTTCCAAAGCCGGGAAGCCACCATCGAGAAGGCCCTGTCCCTCGTTCCCACCAGCCGTGACTGTGCAGGCGGTGGGACCGAGAGCAGGGCTCCTCCAGACGATCTTAATGGTCTTGATGGTTCATAGGGGAGAATACGTTCGGAGAGGTAAACAAGGCCGGAGTCGTTTAGGGCTTTATAGGTTAACACCAGCACTTTGAATTGTGCTCAGAAGCTAATCGGCAGCCAGTGGAGCTTGAGTAACAGTGGAGTGGTGTGCTCCCTGTACCCCGCACCCGTTAGTAGTCTGGCTGCCGCGCGTTGTACTTGCTGCAGCTTCCGGGCAATCTTCAGAGGCAACCCCACGTAGAGAGCTGTTGAACAAATTTGCAAGATAGAGCACCTTGGACAACTTATTTACAGTATGGTTTAAAGCCTGGAGTGCATTTACCACCCCACTGACATAGGAGCTAAATGTTACAGGTTATTCTAGGAAATTGTTCAAAAGATAAGCAGAAATTTGTCATTGTAGGAGAGGCCAATTGGGAAATAAACTGTTTTGAGTTACAAAGTTGCTGAAAGTTTAATGTTTGAAAACTTTGACTGTGCTGTTACACCCAGACGCTTTTATAAAAACAAAACTATGATGTGCTGTTCCCTATGTCTGGGTGAACTGCTGGTGCTTTTTTTTTTTTTTAGAAGATTGAGATTCTCAGTAATTGAGTCTATTACAAGTTCTGAACATCAAAAAGGATATTTATCATCCCTCTACTTCTAGTCAAATCTAGAGATATCATTCTTCACAAAGATTCTTCTTGAAGATGGCAACGGGTAATTTCAGCAAGTTTCTTCTCAGTGTGAGAAAATCTTCAAAGACCAATAGGTTTTCAAAAAGTATTCACAAATTTGGGGCTGATTCTGAAGAAAAATCCCATGTGGTTATTTTGTCCAGAAATCAGAAGAGGAAACTGCCCCCTTTACATGGAAATTAATATCTCAATGCAGAAATATTAATTCCTGTGCAGAAAATGCTGTAATTGAGGATTTGTTCTGTGTAAAATTCAGACATTATATGTTAGAGAATAGTATTTATATGCAGAAGTTAATATTTAATAATTATTTTACTCACAGAAAATACTATAATTGGAAGTTGATTTTGTCAGGGTATTGACACTTACCAGTGGAAGGATTGCTAGATCAGCAGACACTGTGTTCAAAATAAGGACTCTGCAAGCTTTCAGTTACAATAGAAAACTACGTTTTACTAAGTACATCTACACACGTCTATTCACAGCAAGCTACAGACAGGAACTCCTAGGCAAAAACAACAGTCTCTGAACATCTTCTTATCTGACTTCTGGCTGAGACCAGTTCCTCCCTCTTCTTCCCAGCCAGAGAACACGTTATCTCATTTCTGTCAAGGTTACAGTTTCACAGCCTCAGCACAGTATTTTCTAATACACAATAGAGCAGAATAGAATCCATCTTGAAATACATCTTACTCCATCTTGAATTACATAGAAGCACATTGAAAAACACACATACATAACTAAATAATCCGGACAGATTTTTGCACACAATTTCACAGAACACAGCATTTTCTGTGCAGGAATATTTCTATGTTGAAATATTATTTTCCAAATCAAAAAGTATATTTTTATGAAGAAAATGCTGAAATTGGGGACTTATTCTCAGTAAGGAGCCCCCGGTGGCGCAGTGGGTTAAAGCACTGAGCTGCTGAGCTTGTTGATCGAAAGGTCGCAGGTTCGATTCCGGGGAGCGGCGTGAGCTTCCGCTGTCAGCCCTAGCTTCTGCCAACCTAGCAGTTCGAAAACATGCAAATGTGAGTAGATCAATAGGTACCGCTCCGGCGGGAAGGTAACAGCGCTCCATGCAGTCATGCCGGCCACATGACCTTGGAGGTGTCTACGGACAACGCTGGCTCTTCGGCTTAGAAATGGAGATGAGCACCACACCCCAGAGTCAGACATGACTGGACTTAATGTCAGGGGACTACCTTTACCTTTACTATTCTCAGTAAAGTTTACACATGTTTGGATTCTATAGAAAATAGACTTTTCTGCACAGAATTAACATTCATTGAAATGTTATTTTTCATACAGAAAATGCTATTTCCTATGCAGAAAGGTGCTGTTTTCTGCACAAAATTACCACTATAAATACTATACAGAATAAGTGTCATGCTGCAAAGATTATCATTGGTCCAGAATTTTTCTCATAACGTTTTCCCAAAATTCAAAATATATAATTATGACAATTTATTTTAAATATCACCAAATATTATTTCCATCCTTAGAAAATTTTCTATACTAGGCTGGAAAAAGTTTAAATATGGAACTCACCACAAAGAATTCACCACAGCAAAGAATTTAGCAATTTTCAGAGGGGTTAGATATTAATATAACATATGGGGAATTGCCAGAGGATATTGCAAAACTGTCACTATTTTATGATTACTTCCACTGCTGCAGTAGCATTTTGTTATTGATGGTTCTCTGTCATTTTTAGCTCCCTCAAGGAAATTTTAAGGGCAGCAAGTATGAGAAGTTGTGGCTTAGATTATTGCTTATAATAGCAACATAATTGACTTTATCCATGCACAGGCCAATAATAGTTGCCATTGTTTGCCCCTTTCCTTTTCCCCTGTGTCTACACTTCAAATGGCAGTCTGTATGTTGCTAGAGTCAGTTCTCTGAAAATTGACTGAAGTTGTCTTCATCCTAGCCATGAATTGTTTCTGAGTGGCACTCACCCACTTATACATGAGTATATATGGTAATTCTTGTCACAAGCTGGTTGTTGTAACCCTTACTATATAATGGCAATACTTTAGTATGGCAATATTTACTGATGGGTCTATGGACTGTAATAAATTTATTGTTGTTAGTATGGCAATCTTAAGCTTGGAAACAAGCCCTGTTGCATTCATAGAATCATAGAGTTGGAAGAGACCTCATGGGCCATCCAGTCCAACCCCCTGCCAAGAAGCAGGAATATTGCATTCAAAGCACCCCTGACAGATGGCCATCCAGCCTCTGTTTAAAAGCTTCCAAAGAAGGAACCAGGGCAGAGAGTTCCACTGCTGAACAGCTCTCATGGTCAAGAAGTTCTTCCTAATGTTCAGATGGAATATCCTTTCTTGTAGTTTTAAGCCACTGTTCTGCGTCCTAGTCTCCAGGGAAGCAGAAAACAAGCTTGCTCCCTCCTCCTTGTGACTTCCTCTCACATATTTATACATGGCTATCATATCTCCTCTCAGCCTTCTCTTCTTCAGGCTAAACATGCCCAGCTCCTTAAGCCGCTCTTCATAGGGCTTGTTCTCCAGACCCTTGATCATTTTAGTAGCCGCCCTCTGGACACATTCCAGCTTGTCAATATCTCTCTTGAATTGTGGTGCCCAGAATTGGACACAATATTCCAGGTGTGGTCTAACCAAAGCAAAATAGAGGGGTAGCATTACTTCCCTAGATCTAGACCAGGGATCCTCAAACTTTTTAAACAGAGGGCCAGATCACGGTCCCTCAAACTGTTGGAGGGCCGGATTATAATTAGAAAAAAATGAATAAATTCCTTTGCACACTGCACATATCTTATTTGTAGTGCAAAAGACATTTAAAAACAATACAATAATTAAAATGAAAAACAATTTTAACAAATATAAACTTATTAGTCTTTCAATGGGAAGTGCAGGCCTGCTTTTGGCTGATGAGATAGGGTTGCTGTTGTTGTTGTGTGCTTTCAAGTCATTTCAGACTTAGGTTGACCTTGAGCGAGGGCCGGGTAAATGACCTTGAAGGGCCGTATTCGGCCCTTCGTCCATAGTTTGAGGACCCCTGATCTAGACATTATGCTCCTATTGATGCAGGCCAAAATCCCATTGGCTTTGTTTGCCGCCACATCACATTGTTGGCTCATGTTTAACTTGTTATCCATGAGGACTCCAAGATCTTACTGCTTACTTACTTACTGCTCTCAAGCCAGGCGTCCTCCATTCTGTATCTTTGCATTTCGTTTTTTCTGCCTAAGTGGAGTATCTTGCATTTGTCCCTGTTGAACTTCATTTTGTCTGCATAGGATTGCAACAGTAACTATAGCCAAGTGAGTATATAAGGACACAGTGCTGAGAATGAAAGGCTGCCAAACCTATTAAAATCCATAATAGTAAGCTTTTTCTGCCCTAGCCATTACAATTGCTTAAAACAACTGATAATTACCAAGTTCTTATTATGAAAGGAGCTGTAGAAGAGTGATGTGTAATAGAAGATTGTGACACAATAGCTATGCTTCTAAATGGGGCTTTTGAAAACGAATGACATGCAAATTAATAAGCCTTGTTGAGGGACAAATGTGTTCTGCCTGCCTTCACTTTGTGCTAATTCTACTGTGATTAGAATACCTTGAAGTAATAATTCAGCCCTTGGGGGCTAAGACATCTCTAGGGTCTTGATGGAGAATGGTTTTGCTGGTAATACAGTATTGTAAACCAATTTGACTAGAGTACTTATAGCTTCAAACAAATCAAAATGCTCTAAGTAAATAGGCATAGGAATTAAAATGATCAAGTACCATCCTTGTTAATGGAACAAAGGCTGATGAGCTCTAAGACAAGAGAATGGCAGGTCATGTGAAAAGAAAGGTTTAAGAGGCCATTTGAAATGTTTGGTCCTGTCTTTTAATTCTTCATGACTGGCACAGTTACTTGAAATGTCACTAAATTTTTTCATAGATTTGTGAAATTATATGTCTATAGTCACCATGTGCTTTCTGCCTTTGTTGTCCTTATATGACTCCAATTTATTACAAACCCATCATAAGATTTTCTTGATTTACTCAGAGGAGATTTCCCATTGCCTTCATTTCTCTAAAGTTTTAAGAATATGATAAATCATAGACTATCACAGCTCTCACTGTTAGGAAGTTCTTCCAATTGTTCAGGTGGAATCTCCTTTCCTGTAGTTTGAAGCCATTGTTCCATGCCCCATTCTCCAGGGCAGCAGAAAACAAGCTTGCTCCCTCCTCCCTATTACTTCCCCTCACATCTTGATACATGGCCATCATGTTTCCTCCCGGCCTTCTCTTCTGCAGGCTAAACATGTCCAGCTCTTTAAGCTACTCCTCATAGGGCTTGTTCTCCAGACCCTTGACCCTTTTAGTCACCCTCCTCTAGGCACATTCCAGCTTGTCAACATCTTCCTTCAATTGTGGTGCCCAGAACTGAACACAGTGTGATTCCAGTTATGGTCTGACCAAGGCAGAAGAGAGGGGTAGCATGACTTTGGTGGATCTAGAACAGGGGTCCTCAAACTTTTCAAACCGGGGGCCAGTTTACTGTCCCTCAGACCGTTGGAGGGCCGGACTATAATTTTTTTAAAAAAAATCAATAAAATATTTCCTATGCACATTGCACATATCTTATTTTGCTGTGTGGAAGGGCCCTTTGAGGGGGTTCTTTCTAGGCCTCTTTAGGCAGTAATTCCAGGAGCAGAGAATGGGAAATCTTCCTATTTCTAGTCTGAATAAAATCTGCCTACCAGTATTAAAAAAACTCTAAAATTATAACTGTAAATAAAGAACAACACTCAAACACAGGGGAACTCCAGACAAGAAACAATCAAGGCCAGTTAATCACCTCTCAACAAAGGATTCTCCCTAAAAACTGTCAGGCTATGAAATGGTAATCAAGGTGGCCAATTGAAACATTCATACCTACCTCCGACAGACAAGAGTTCTTTCTCCCACCCTGGATCTGCCACAATTTTCCTAGTTAAAGGTTTTCCTCTGACATGAAGTCCAGTCGTGTCTGATTCTGGGGTGTGGTGCTCATCTGCATTTCTAAGTCGAAGAGCCGCTGTTGTCTGTAGACACCTCCAAGGTCATGTGGCTGGCATGACTGCATGGAGTGCCGGGGCAGCCTCCCTTGGCTGGCTCACGCTGCCCATCGGGCCTGATGGGCAGCATGAGCCTGCCAAGGGAGGAGCAGCCCCGCGCGGCCTACTCGCGCATAAAGCACCTCGCAAGATGCTTTATGCACAAGTAGGCCATGCAGAGCCGCTGCCCTTGGCTGGCTCATGCTGCCCATCCGGCCTGACGGACAGCGTGAGCCAGCCAAGGGAGGGGCACTGTGTGTGTGTGTGTGTGGGGGGGGGTGCTCCTCCTTCGCGGGCTGGATAAGTGCCCTTGGCGGGTCGGAAGTGGCCCGCGGGCTGTACTTTGGGGACCCCTGATCTAGACACTATACTCCTATTTAGGCAGGCCAAAATCCCATTGGCTTTTTCAGCTGCTACATGACATTGTTGGCTCATGTTTAGCTTGTTGTCCATGAGGACTCCAAGATCTTTTTCACATGTACTGCTGTCAATCCAGGTGTCCCTCATTCTGTATCTTTGCATTTCATTTTTTCTGCCTAAGTGGAGTATCTTGCATTTGTCTCTGCTGTACTTTATTTTGTTTGTTTTGGCCCATCTGTCTAATCTGTTAAGATTGTTTTGAATTATGTTCCTGTCTTCTGGGGTATTGGCTATTCCTCCCAATTTGGTATCATTTGCAAACTTGATGATTATGCCATCCAACCCTTCATCTATTATTATTATTATTATTATTATTATTATTATTATTATTAAACTTTATTTGTACCCCACTAGCATCTCTCAAAGGACTCAATGTGGCTTACAGAGGCCAAGGCCTCAACACAACAACAACATAACAACAACAACACAGTTCAAAGCAAATTAAAAACATAAAGCCATAACAAAAACATTACACCATTACGCAATAAAACCAAGGCCGGGCCAATGATGGGTACAGGGTAAAAAGTGTTGGGTGTGACAGATGGTATGTTGGATTTCTGGGCAAGTGCAGTGTGCAGAGTCATTTAACTCTAATAAAGTGCTTCTGGGGCATAGTGCTAGGTTTTCTTATTCCGGAAAGGCACATCGGAATAGCCAGGTCTTCAAGCTCCTCCTAAAAACTGCCAATGTGGGTGCTAGTCTAATGTCTTTGGGGAGGGTGTTCCAAAGTCGGGGGGCAACCACAGAGAAAGCCCTGTCCCTCGTCCCCACCAAAGGCACCTGCGACGCTGGTGGGATCATGAGCAGGGTCTCTCCAGATGAACGAAGGGAACATGTGGGTTCATAAATGGAGATGCGGTCAAGCAGGTAGGCAGGTCCCAAACCGTTTAGGGCTTTGTAGGTAAGCACATGCACCTTGAATTGGTTTCGGTAGGTAAACGGCAGCCAATGGAGCTCCTTAAACAGGAGGATTGACCTCTCTCTGTAAGGAGCACCAGTTAACATCCTGGCCACCGCCCGTTGGACCAGTTGGAATTTCCGAGCCGTTTTCAACGGCAGCCCCACGTAGAGCGCATTACAGTAATCCAGTCTAGAGGTGACCAAGGCATGGACCACCCCGGCCAGATCAGCCTTTGCGAGGTACGGTCGCAGCTGGCGCACAAGTCTTAGTTGTGCAAAAGCCCTCCCGGACACCGCCGACGCCCGAGCCTCAAGCGTAAGTGATGAATCTAGGAGAACACCCAAGCTGCGGACCTGTGACTTCAGGGGGAATGTAACCCCGTCCAGCACAGGTTGCCACCCTATACCCCGATCCGGTTTACGATTGACCAGGAGGACCTCTGTCTTGTCGGGATTGATCTTCAGCTTGTTCTTCCTCATCCAGATAGCCACAGCGGCCAGGCATTCGTTCAGCACTCGAGGGGCCTCCTTGGAATTAGGTGGAAATGAGTAATAGAGTTGTGTGTCATCTGCGTAGAGATGGCACCCAACTCCAAAACTCCAGATAACCTCTCCCAGCGGTTTCATGTAGATGTTATCTAAGTCATTACTAAAGATGTTGAACAGAACCGGACCCAGGATGGAACCCTTTCTCAAAAGTATTTGACAATTTCATCCCTAGAAATACTTCTAACCGGTTTTGTCTGGGAAACATTAAGGTCCACAATTTCTCATATTCTCCCAAGGTTTCCCCTTTAAAAAGTGATGGTAGTTTTGATACTTTCCAATAGCCTGATGCAGAAACTGATCTAAAGGACATATTATTTTTTAGTTCTTTAAGATCTCTTGGATAGACATGTTTTTGATTTTTTGGTTGTTTTTTTTTTTTTGTAATTTGCCAATTGTTCCATATTGTCTTCTTTTGCTGCAGGAATCCTACATTACCTTTAGGGAATTGCATATCAATAGTGCTCAATATGCACAGGGATTGATGCCTGAATGCAAGATGCAGATAGGTGTACAACACATATCATGTGCATCAGTGCATGATGGATCAATATGAAATGAATATTGGGCACCTTGCCTATTGCTTAGTAATACATTATTTTACTGGATACAAATGTTACATGTTACTACACTGCCCAGTTATAATGCCCGTATACTAAGTTCTTGTGGGTTTTTTCGGGCTATATGGCCATGTTCTAGAGGCATTTTTCCTGACGTTTCGCCTGCATCTATGGCAATCTACAGACCCACCAAGAAAATCCAACAAATGCTACGTTCAGCAAAGGACAAGAGGGATCCTCTCACTTCTGCAGGAGTCTACCGTATACCATGCAGCTGTGGACAAGTCTACATAGGGACCACCAAACGCAGCATTGCCCAGACACGCATCAAGGAACATGAAAGGCACTGCAGACTATTTCAACCAGAGAAGTCAGCCATGGCAGAACACCTGATGAACCAGCCTGGACACAGCATATTATTTGAGAACACAGAAATGCTGGACCACTCCAACAACCACCATGTCAGACTACACAGAGAAGCCATTGAAATCCACAAGCATGTGGACAATTTCAACAGAAAGGAGGAGACTATGAAAATGAACAAAATCTGGCTACCAGTATTAAAAAATTCTAAAATTACAACAGGAAAACGGCAGAGAGGAAACAACGAGGCACATCTTAACACCTCTCAACAAAACATTTTCCCAGGCTCAGCCAGGCCTTCAAATGCTAATGAAGGTGGTCAGCTGAAACATTCACACCTAGCTCTAGCAGGGAAGAGCTCCTTGCCCCACCCCAGTCATTCCACAGATATATAAACCCATTTTCCTATTTCCAACAGACCTCACTACCTCTGAGGATGCTTGCCATAGATGCAGGCGAAACGTCAGGAAAAATGCCTCTAGAACATGGCCATATAGTCCAAAAAAAACCCACAAGAACCTAGTGAGTCCAGCCATGAAAGCCTTCGACAATACCCATATACTAAGTTAATGTATGGAGATGCACCTGATATAGGATTCAGTTCTGAATTTATATGCTGCCTTCCTTCTGATAGTTTGATAGTTTTGGGCAGTTTCAGTGTGTATTTTCTGATTTCCCATCAATAGAAATTCCCAAAAAAAGCATTAGCAAAGAAGAAATACTTGCAACTATTCCTGTTGTAAACATGAGTCGATCCTTCACTACACTGGAGATTCAAATCTGCTATTGGATAACAAATAGAAAGATTTAATGCTGTCTGATATTGGTTTAACTGTAAGGCTAAATGCTATGAAATCATGGAATCTGTAGTTTTGCAAAATGCAAGCACTCTTTGCCAGAAAAGCTAAAGACTTTGTAAAGCTACAAGTCCCATCATGATTACAACTTCCAGATGCACTTTAACTTGCTGTTATTTTAGAAAAGAATTGAATAATTTGTTATTTTAATTATGTTTTTATTTTTGAAAGAATCGCTTTTGTCACTGAGGCAGCTATAATGTGTTATATAGGAAAGTTTTAATACATATACTGGACATCACTACTTCTTGAATTCCCTGAATTATGTTGTTGTTGTTGTTCATTCGTTCAGTCGTCTCCAACTCTTTGTGACCTCATGGACCAGCCCATGCCAGAGCTCCCTGTCGGCCGTCACCACCCCCAGCTCCTTCAAGATCAGTCCAGTCACTTCAAGGATGCCATCCATCCATCTTGCCCTTGGTCAGCCCCTCTTCCTTTTGCCTTCCACTTTCCCCAGCATAATTGTCTTCTCTAGGCTTTGCTGTCTCCTCATGATGTGGCCAAAGTACTTCAACTTTGTCTCTAGTATCCTTCCCTCCAATGAGCAGTTGGGCTTTATTTCCTGGAGGATGGACTGGTTGGATCTTCTCGCAGTTCAAGGCACTCTCAGAACTTTCCTCCAACACCACAGCTCAAAAGCATCGATCTTCCTTCGCTCAGTCTTCCCTAACGTCCAGCTCTCACATCCGTAGGTTACTACAGGGAATACCATGGCTTTGACTAGGCGGATCTTTGTTGCCAGTCTGATGTCTCTACTCTTTATTATTTTATCGAGACTGGACATTGCTCTCCTCCCAAGAAGTAAGCGTCTTCTGATTTCCTGGCCACAGTCTGCATCTGCAGTAATCTTTGCGCCTAGAAATACAAAGTCTGTCACGACCTCCACGTTTTCTCCCTCTATTTCCCAGTTGTCAATCATTCTTGTTGCCATAATCTTGGTTTTTTTTATGTTTATCTGCAACCCAGCTTTTGCGCTTTCTTCTTTCACCTTGATTAGAAGGCTCCTCAGCTCCTCCTCACTTTCGGCCATCAGAGTGGTGTCATCTGCATATCTGAGGTTGTTAATGTTTCTTCCAGCAATTTTCACCCCAGCTTTGCACTCATCAATCCCCGCACATCGCATGATGTGTTCTGCATACAAGTTTAAAAGGTTGGGTGAGAGTATGCAGCCTTGCCGTACGCCTTTCCCAATCTTGATCCAGTCCGTTGTTCCATCCCTGAATTATATGCACCTTGAATTCAAAGTGGTGTCAAAAGCACACATCTTACCCTCCCCCCCCTTTTTTGTGAGTAGCGTTCTTTTTTCCAGTTGTTCTGGATAGTTATTTCAGGTTCCTTTGGATGAAGCAAAATGTGGCCTTAATGTTATTCTCTTGAGAGGGTTTTTAAAGACTCCATGTACTTAAAGTAAAGATGAGTGCAAAGCTTATGCCTCATGTGCAGAGATTTTTGGTCTGTGTGCAAAGAGAAGATACAAATGTGACCTCTACATATCATGCTCTAGGCACTGGTAATGATTCTTAGATGGAGTTGCACACATGGGGCAAAGCCAATCAAGTATATACATTGATTTTCTTTCAGATGCATATGGGATTGCATTTTTTCGTGGCTCTGAAAGCATCAAAATACCCTATAATGGGGCGGGGGTGTATCAGTCTGAGCCAGTTTGGAAGGGTCCCCATTAAGTAAACAAGATAGTTAAACATTGATTGCTCTCCTGAATATAACAATGAGACAATTTCCTTGTTCAGCAGGAGGGAGGAGGCTTTGAATGGAAATTTCAGTTTGTATTTTAAAATAAGGCTTGATTTCTCCCAAGATGAACAGAAATCCAGAATCCCACTATCCTCAGTATCCATCTTTCAATGCATTCAGACTCTGACAAGGGGTAGCTCATTGCAGAGTACATCAAAGTCTACATACAGTTAGTATTTATTGAACACACCAGGATTGTGGCGCAGCTGGCTGAGTGTCAGCTGCATTAAGATCACTCTGACCAAAAAGGTCATGAGTTCGAAGCCAGCCCGGGTTGGAGTGGGTTTCCAACCAATTGTGTGTGGATGTAGCGTACCGGGAATGCCGTGGATGTAGCGTACCTGGATTTCAGTAAGGCCTTCGACAAGGTCCCCCATGACCTTCTGGCAAGGAAACTAGTCCAATGTGGGCTAGGCAAAACTACGGTGAGGTGGATCTGTAATTGGTTAAGTGGATGAACACAGAGAGTGCTCACTAATGCTTCCTCTTCATCTTGGAAAGAAGTGACAAGTGGAGTGCCGCAGGGTCCTGTTCAACATCTTTATTAATGACTTAGATGAAGGGTTAGAAGGCAGGATCATCAAATTTGCAGATGACACCAAATGGGGAGGGATAGCCAATAGTCCAGAGAACAGGATCAGAATTCAAAACGATCTTGACAGATTAGAGAGATGGGCCAAAACTAACAAAATGAAGTTCAATGATAGTGTCTAGATCTAGGGAAGTAATGCTACTCCTCTATTCTGTTTTGGTTAGACCACATCTGGAATATTGTGTCCAGTTCTGGGCACCACAATTTAAGAGAGATATTGACAAGCTGGAATGTGTCCAGAGGGCGGCTACTAAAATGATCAAGGGCCTGGAGAACAAGCCCTATGAGGAGCGGCTTAAGGAGCTGGACATGTTTAGCCTGAAGAAGAGAAGGCTGAGAGGAGATATGATAGCCATGTATAAATATGTGAGAGGAAGCCACAAGGAGGAGGGAGCAAGCTTGTTTTCTGCTTCCCTGGAGACTAGGACGCGGAACAATGGCTTCAAACTACAAGAGAGGAGATTCCATCTGAACATGAGGAAGAACTTCCTGACAGATGGCCATCCAGCCTCTGTTTAAAAGCTTCCAAAGAAAGAACCTCCACCACACTCCGGGGCAGAGAGTTCCACTGCTGAACGGCTCGTTCAGCAGTGGAACTCTCTGCCCCGGAGTGTGGTGGAGGCTCCTTCTTTGGAAGCTTTTAAACAGAGGCTGGATGGCCATCTGTCAGGGGTGATTTGAATGCAATATTCCTGCTTCTTGGCAGGGGGTTGGACTGGATGGCCCATGAGGTCTCTTCCAACTCTTTGATTCTATGATTCTATGATATGACATAACAGTTGTTCTCCCTGTAATTAGAAAATTACAGAAAATTTTCCCATTGTAAAGTTCTCATTTCATTGAGATATTTCCTGCTGTTGCTGAGAGGATTTTCCAGCTTTCATTCATCTCTACTGATGTGGTTTAGCACATAAGTTTCAGACAAACATTTAAACATTTATTCATTTATTTTTATGATTTTTAAATTATTTTATCATGATTCAATACATTTTTTATACATTGTTTGTTTTACAGCAGATACATATTATTCAATACAGCCTACCATGCTTTAACTTTTGGCATCTAGTGTTATTTTTCTGCTTATACGTATTATCTATCCCTCACTGCTGTGCTCTTCTCCCCGCTCCCAAGCCACGGCTTTTACATATCATCTGTCCAAAATTTCAATTCTTCTCGTGGAGGTAACTTTCCTTCTTTATTTTTTAATCCTTTTCCAATAAATTTTCTCCATACATCATCAAAATCACTTTGTTTCCATATACCTCTTTTAACTTTTAATATACACGTCAGCTTATCATTTATTGCCAATTTCTATACTTCCTTATACCGTATATACTCGAGTATAAGCCGACCCGAATATAAGCCGAGGCACTTAATTTTACCACAAAAAACTGAGAAAACGGATTGACTCGAGTATAAGTCGAGGGTGGAAAATTCAGCAGCTACTGGTAAATTGCAAAGTAAAAATAGATACCAATTAAATTACATTAATTGAAGAATCAGTAGGTTATATATTTTTGAATATTTACAAAAATGGTAATTTAAGATAAGACTGTCCAATTATGATTAAATGATTATTTACCTTCTTCAATGTAAATGTGTTTACGTATCCTTCCAATAATAATAGAGTCACATAATATATGTAATAATAACAATAATAATAAAAAGAGTAAAATAATGAATGTAGCAATAACAACAATTATACAATAAAATAATAAATGTATAATAATAGAGTAAAATGATAAATGTAATAATAATAAATAGAATAATAATAATGATAATAATAATAATAATAGAGTAAAATAATAAATAACCTTGACTCGAGTATAAGCCGAGGGGGACTTTTTCATCCTAAAAAAAGGGCTGAAAAACTAGGCTTATATATTTATTTACTGTATTTGTATACTGCCCTTCTCAGCCCTCAGGCAACTCAGGGCGGTTTACAATGGCAACGATTCGATGCCCAAAAATATTGCCCATTAAGCTATTTAAACATTTGTCAAAACTCACTGAATACACAAGATGCCCTCCATTGTGTTTACCTGGATTGGACAATTAAACACAATCAAGGACCCATAATGCCACACCACATATCTGGGGCTTGCGCTCCTCTTGGGGGCAGAACTGGAACTGGAACTTTGAACCTGCCACTGGAGAACACTAACCAGTGATGACAGCAGAGGGAATCTGAACCCTATGATTTAGGGGAGCTGAAATCACATAACAAGTTTTGCATTTTCTTCAAGACTCTTTTTTTTCCTTCTGCGGAGGCTTATCTTAGAGCTTCTCTGGGGCAACACTGTGGGCTTTTGAGAGGCTCCAAAAGGCCTTCCACATTGATATTGGTGAGTAGTTCTGAAAATAGCCCTCTGAGGCAGTGTTCACACCCTTCTTTCATTCCTTCCTTTCTCTTCCTTTTTTCCTTTCTTTCATCCCCTCCTTTCAAACATTTCTCATTTCCTTCCTTTCATAGAATCACAGAATCATAGAGTTGGAAGAGATCTCATGGGCCATCCAGTCCAACCCCCTGCCAAGAAGCAGGAATATTGCATTCAAAACACCCCTGACAGATGGTCATCCAGCCTCTGTTTAAAAGCTTCCAAAGAAGGAGCCTCCATCACACTCCAGAGTTCCACTGCTGAATGGCTCTCACAGTCAGGAAGTTCTTCCTCATGTTCAGATCAGGCCCGTATCCAAGATTTCGATTCAGGGGGGGGGGGCTGAGTTTTTTTCAGGGGGGGTTTGGGGGGTGCAGAGTTTCGGGGGGGGGGGCTGAGTCTGAGTGAAAGAGGGTCTACCCTAGGAAACCTTTTGTATCATTACCCCAATACCCCCATGCATATGGGATATATTGAGTATGGTGATCAGATCATGATATGAATAAATATAAGTTTAAATAATGCACCAGTAAGGCCTTTTCATGAACCACCATGAGAATTTCGGGCTACATGCCTGGTTCAGATGGAATCTACTTTCTTGTAGTTTGAAGCCATTGTTCCACATCCTAGTCTCCAGGGAAGCAGAAAACAAGCTTGCTCCTTTCCTCACTACTTTTTTCTTCCTTTCCCCAGCCTCCTTCTTTCCTTTATTTGCCTCCTTCCCTTCCCTTTCTCCCTTCCCCTCGTACACATGTCACTTGCAGCAACCAATCTCCTTCACTCTGTTTATTTCCCAGTTACATGACAGAGGTAGGGCTGGGCGGTTTCGTTCGTTAATTTCGTAATTCGTTATTAATTCGTTATTTTTTTTATGACGAAGCGATATTGAACCTTTCAGGAGCAACTAAAAATCGAAATGAATTTTTAAAATTTATTTCGTAATTGTTTCGAAATTGTTTCGTTATTATTTCGTTATTATTTCCGTATGTCTGGTGCAAGTTTTATAGTTGTTGTTTGTTTTATCAGTGATAAAAAAAATAAATTATCACACCAACAATCAACAACAGAGGGAGAGGGAAGCTTCAGAACTTCCCCCTGTCCCATTTGGAGGGCTTTTTAGCGTATTGCGCAATCGCGTCTGTCATTAACTTATCAATTCGTTATTGTTTCGAAATTGTTTCGTAATTTCCGAAATTTCGTAAATATCGAACTTTTTAAAAGAAAAATTTCAGAATTCTTTTAAAAAACAAAATGCAAAACCCCCCTAAAAACGAATCGAGTTTAGAAACCACTTCACCGAGCTTTCCATATTGTAAGCCTTCTTTCTTTTCTTCTTTTACCTTCTTTCCCTTTCTTTCCTTCCAACCCCTCATACCTTTCTCCCTTTTCTTTCTCTTCCTTCCTTCTTTCCTTCCTTTTTCTTTCTTTTGCCTTCTTCCTTTCTTCTGCCTTCCTTTCTTTTTTGCTTTATTCCTTTTCTTCCCCTTAGCTCTGTTTTTTTATTCAACTCCTCAGTTTTCAAAAGTTGGATAATGAAGTGTATGTGTGCCAAATTTGGTCTAGATCCATCAAGCTTTTGTGGTACCAACCAATCAACCAACACAGATACTTTGACTTTTATGTAGAGAGATTGGATTTTGTTTCATTTTATTTCATCTATTCTTAAAACATGCTGTGAGTCACCTTGAGTCCCAGTCCTTGGAGAAAGGAAGGAAATGAATTAAATACTTAAATAATTGCCAGAAAGGTGCTTGTTGAGGCTGTACTAGGTTCCTGTGTTGTTAGCAGAATTATTCATCATGACAAATGGAGGGATCTACTCTGGGGAGTTTATCAGCTTGGGAGGCACAGCCAGAGAGGAGATGAGTCTTGGCATCTGTCACGGCACCCAGGTGTCCTGTGGAGTTTTGTTCTTGAAAGATCAAGTATTTGTGCTTATGAGTTGGATAAATGCAGCCCACCTTCTTTGACAGTTCAGTAAACCAGAAAATAAGGCAAGATCAAAACAATAGCCCATGCTGGCTTTATACCAACAATAATGCCACTGGAGGTGTTCTTCCCTTTCTCTTTTAAGGGAATACGCACATCTGACAAGAATGTAGCTATTATCTCTGGGTAAAAAGATTATGCCATTAGTGATATCTAATGTGAGCGAGTGGAAATGAAGGGGAAAGCTACTTCTAAGAAAAGTAGGGCAGCTCCTGTGGTGATGGGATATGGTGACACATTTGTCTTCAAGGTATCCTTTCAAATGTCATGAAAGATACTGTAATATTATCTGCTCTTGACAATAATAAGAATCTCTACAGATATGTGACTCTTGAGATTTGGGAGCGAGGCTGCAAAGACCCTGTTTTATGTTGTATAAGGGCCAATTTAGATTCTGAGTAATGTGAGTGAAAATTATTGCTGGTACACTTCTTCAGATGAGGGGAGCAGAATTAATAACTCAATGCTTCTCGTTTTTAGAACACACACAAAATAAACACTCTTTTCTCCCCCTGAAGGCACAGGTTCGCAGCCTGGGAGTGATCCTGGACTCATCGCTGAGCCTGGAACCCCAGGTTTCAGCGGTGGTCAGGGGAGCTTTTGCACAATTAAAACTTGTGCGCCAGCTGCGCCCATACCTTGGGAAGTCTGACTTGGCCACGGTGGTCCATGCTTTGGTTACATCCCGTTTAGATTACTGCAATGCTCTCTACGTGGGGTTGCCTATGAAGACTGCCCGGAAGCTCCAACTAGTCCAGTGAGCGGCAGCCAGAATACTAACACGAGCGGGGTACAGGGAGCATACTACTCCTCTGTTGCACCAGTTCCACTGGTTGCCAATTAGCTTCCAAGCACAATCCAAAGTGCTGGTGTTAACCTATAAAGCCCTAAACGACTCCGGCCCAGTTTACCTGTCCAAACGTATTCTCCCCTACGAACCGTCTAGATTGTTAAGATCGTCTGGAGGGGCCTTGCTCTCGGTCCCACTGGCCTCACAAGCGCGTCTGGTGGGGACGAGGGACAGGGCCTTCTCGGTGGTGGCCCCTCGGCTCTGAAACTCTCTCCCACTGGAGATCAGAACTGCCCCTTCCATCTTGATGTTCAGAAAACAGGTGAAAACCTGGCTATGGCGATTGGCATTCAACGAGTGAGTCAATATTCTGTGATATGGATGGATGATGACGAATGACGAACAACGATTTTATTGTGATGACTGACCATTGTAATTATTTGATTGCATTTTGCTATTTTAATGTTTTCGTTTAATATGTAATATGGTGTTTTAATGACTGTTTGTGATATTACTGTTGGAAACCGGCCCGAGTCCCTCGACAGAGGTGAGAAGACCGGTATACAAAATTGCTAAATAAATAAATAAATAAATAAATATAAAATTATCCCAAAGTAGGAGGCCTTACCTGACACTTATTTGTTGAAGCTTTTCGAACAGATGGGTTGGGCCCTTTTCAGAGCTCCTTCAAATTGGCCAAAGGCCTTGTGGATTGAGGATAGTATATCTGTACATTTTTATATAAAGAGGTACCCCTGAAATACTTAAAATATTCTTCCTACCCCAGTGCTTTTCTTATCAATTTCTTGCTACAACCACAGATCTTTATTTATTTAATTTATTTCCAACATTTGTACCCCACCCTTCTCAACCTCCAAAGGGGGACTCAGGGCACCTTACAACAGCAACAATTTGATGCCAACACATACAGAATACATACAAAATATATCAACATTATACCTTAAATAAAACCATTAAGTTAAGATCCATTTTAAAAACATTTATTCCCACTGCATAATGTTTTTTCCCCTTTGATTTCATGGAAGCTTCTAATATCATTTAGGGAAATGTAACATTCATTATCTTTTATCATTATCATTCATTACCCACGATTTCTCGCAGCCAAAAGGACTTTCATTCATTATCTTTGTTCCTGCCACTGTCTTTTTGGTGGTTTCATTCATGAATGAGGGTGTGACCTTTAACATTGAAGTTTTCTGTTCAACTTTATTTGCCCATTATATTTTTGCTTCCAGAAAAGGCAGGGCTATAGCTGAATACTAAGAAGAAGAAAATAATTATCACAGATGATTTATATAAGTTGATATTACGTCCCAAATAGTTAAAGATTCCCTATATCTTGGCTCAGTCATTAATAAAAAAGGAGACTGCAATAAGAAAACAAACAAGTGCTTTTTTATATAGGCATTTTATCCCAGAGTCAGGCCTGTAGCCAGGATTTCGTTTCGGGGGGGGCTGAGTTCTGGGAGGGGGGGGCTGAGTCTGAGTGAAAGAGGGTCTAGCTTAGCAAACCTTTTGTATTGTTACCCCAATACAAGGGATATATTGAGTATGGTGATCAGATCATGATATGAATAAACATAACAGTTTAAATAATGCACCAGTAAGGCCTTTTCGCAAACCACCATGAGAATTTGGGGGGGGGGGGAATGAAGCCCCTCAAGCCCCCGCCCTGGCTACATGCCTGCCCAGAGTCATCCTGAACTGGCTCCTGGCTGTCCCCATGATATTTCTCCATTTCCATTACGTACTAGGAATTAAACTGGATAAATCTGGTTCAGTACTGCATTAGTAAAAGTCAGGGGATGATCCAGAGTTTGCTTGAAACTCTGGAGTAACAATGTGGCTTTAGGACAGTGTGGATAGCAGGATCAGATCTGATTTGGACCAGTCCATTGTTCATAGAGGGTACCATGACCATCCTCATTCCCCTACTCTCATCAATGCAAAAAAAGAGGGCATGAATTGTGCTCATATTACTGCCATCAACGCTTTCAGCCAGCTTCAGTGCTCTGGTCATTGCGGATGTTCTATGGCGCCTCTGCCCCGGATTGTGGTGGAGGCTCCTTCTTTGGAGGCTTTTAAGCAGAGGCTGGATGGCCATATGTCAAGGGTGCTTTGAATGCAGTTTTCTGGCTTCTTGGCAAAGGGTTGGACTGGATGCCCCATGAGGTCTCTTCCTATATGAGTCTATGAGTCCATGTGGCCAGGAAGAAGGTGGGAAAATTGGCTTCCTCCTTCTTTCTGGTTGTGTGGATGTATTTGTTGATGTTGACATGGGATGCCTGCAGAGGCCAGAAACTCACATGGAACCCTTTGGCTTGCTGGGAGTGACAATGATAACATGAATGTTAAGGTGATGGTCCAGTGGGGTACATGCCTCGGGGGTAAGCCCAGATCATTCTCTGAACAGACCCTGGATTTACCAGATAGTGTAGACACAGCCTAAGATTTGGAAAGGCAATCACAAAAGAACTAGAAAAAATCCACAAGTATGATGACATATCATTAAATATTAATTATCAGATTTCAAGTTTCTATATATGTCTGCAAAAGCTGGATTGTTATTCATTTGAAATGTGATGGTAGAGAAGAATTCTACATATTTCATGGACTGTTAAAAACACACCAGAATGAGCTTTAGAGCAGATTGGGACTGAACTCTCACTAGACACAAAGATGTCTAAATTGAAGCTGGCAAACCTTGGACATATAATGAGATTATTTTTAGTAAAACGGAAAGGCGTAGGAAAGGGGGAATAAAATAGTACAGGTGCATTGATTCAGTCTAAGAAACCATAACTTTATGTTTGAGGATCCAAGCAGGGCTGTTGATGATCTGGGGTTTTGGAGGTCTCTCATTCACAAGGTGGACTTAAGTTGGTAGCCAATAAATACAAGTTCCACAAGCAAGTCTGAATTATAAAGAACTTTACAGGTGGTCTGTTTTTTCTTAGTGTGGGTCTTTTGGGTCAAATTTTATTGAAAAAATTAATATTAATAGAGGTTTCCCCTCCAGCACCTTTTGTAGCATAGTGTGATACAGAGGCGGCCCTAGGTAATTTTCAACGGTAAGCAAACAGTATTTTGCCCCCCCCCCCCCCCCCCACCAATCACTGATATATTTTCTGTTTGTCGTGGGAGTTCTGTGTGCCATATTTGGTTCAATTCCATCATTGGTGGAGTTCAGAATGCTCTTTGATTGTAGGTGAACTATACATCCCAGTAACTACAACTCGTATATGTCAAGGTCTATTTTCCCCCAAGAGTGCCTCAAGAACGCCCCTGGGCAAAATCAACTATACTGCAAATGCTTACTTTGCGTAATGGATTGAACTGCCCCTGGTGGGATAGTCCACAAACAGTCCAAAACAGACAGCCGTACCACTGTCTTGCTATTTGTGCAAAGAAAGGGTAGGGATATGCAACCTTTTGGAGATTGTTGTAGTTTCCAGCAACTGGAGTCAGCAAGGACCATTGAGGAAAATGCTAGGAATTGTTATCCAGCAGCAAATGAAGGACTGCAAAATTCTTCCCCCTCCTGTACGGTTTTGCTGAAAATAATTTCTGTCATCAATGGACGTAACATCACCCTCATGGCTGATATAACGCCATTATGGCTCTAACCTTTGTCTAAGACTAGCAGTTATGCCATTGCCTTTCAATTCTTTATCAATTATTGACTGACATTTTAAGACCTTTGCTTGATAAAAAATAAGCACCTGCCCATCAAAAAACAATAAAGAAGTCAACGAACCAATGCCTTGATTTGGGCCAAAAATACCTTTTCTCTTTGCTGATTTCCTGATCAAATCCTCTTCTTTCTTTGCCTCACTAGCTGTTAGAGTGCAAAAACCCGACTGAAACAGATTGCAGGCAACATCTGGTTTTGTCCATCTTGTTTCTACATATGGTTGTACGTATGCTTTTAAATATGGCCGTATACAGTATATGAAGAAGCATCTTTTTATGTTGGAGAGTTCTTGAGAGCAAGTGGTTGAATTGTTCTTATGACTTATTCTTGAAAGTGCTTCATGAATACATTGGCAGAAAAGTGGCCGACTGCCTTCTTGAACTATGATTGAGAATACTCCTAAATCTCTGCAGGGAACACAGCTTTCCTCCAAGAGCATGGACACTAGGTAAAGTGTAGAATGCCTCTTAGCTCAGCAATTCACGTGGAGCCCCTAGTAACACCACGGGTTAAACCCTTGTACCGGCAGGACCGCTAACCAATTGGTCAGTGGTTCGAATCTGGGGAGAGCGGTTTGGGCTCCCTCTGTCAGCTCCCGCTCCCCATGTGGGGACATGAGAGAAGCCTCCCACAAAGATGGCAGAAAACATCGAACATTCGGGTACAGGGAGCACACCACCCCCCTGTTGTGTCATACAGGGAGCACAACACCCCCCTGTTGTGTCAGCTCCACTGGCTGCCGGTTCAGTTCTGAGCACAATTCAAGGTACTGGTTTTGACCTACAAATCCCTATACGGTTCCGGTCCAGCGTATCTGTCCAAACGCATCTCCCTCTACGTCCCACCTCGGAGTTTGAGATCATCTGGGGAGGCCCTGCTCTTGACCCCACCGCTATCACAAGTGAGGTTGGTGGGGACGAGGAGAAGGGCCTTCTCAGTGGTGGCCCCTCACCTATGGAACTCACTCCCAGGGGAAATTAGGTCATCAACATCTCTCCTCTCCTTCAGGAGGAAATTAAAAACGTGGTTGTGGGACCAGGCCTTCGGGTAATCTGACAACTAGATAAAGACAACTGGACGACTAGGACTGACAGGACTGACAAAGTAGAATTGGAATTTGGACTATGAGATGGCAAACACTGAGCATTAATTAGGTGAAATCAGTTTTATTGGTTTTATCTGTTTTATTGTTGCAGTACAGAAACTGATTGTTAATTGTTTAATTGCTGCTATATTGTTTTTATTCTACTGTTATGTTGATGCCGGCATCGAATTGTGCCTTTGTAAGCCGCCCTGAGTCCCTCTCTGGGGTGAGAAGGGTGGGGTAGAAGTAACCGAAATAAATAAATAAATAAATAAATAAATAAATAAATAAATAAAACCCCCTGGGCAACATCCTTGCAGATGGCCAATTCTCTCACATCAGAAGTGACTTGCAGTTTCTCAAGTCGCTCCTGGCACACACACACACAAAAGCAATTCATGTGCTGAATCCTTAATAAATGTTTGTAAAATGGTTCAATATAGAATGGGATTACAGTCTTATCTAATCCAGCATACTGTGTGTATTATGGTGAGTCAGATGGCTATGGAAAATTCATAGCAGTAAAGTAATACAAGAATTGTATATAAAATTACTCAGTAATACTCTCTCTTTAAGCCCAAACTGTAAAGAGACTATCTAAGATGCTGAGTCTATTGTAAGGTTAGGGATCAGCTCTTTAATCTGCTACTGAGAAAGAAATCACCAGGTTCTTGCACATGTTTTCCAGCAACTTGTATTATGACAGAATACTGGAGGTAATATACAGCCATAATGACTAGAAATACAAAGAACTGAGTGCAGCAACACCATTCTCCAGAGGTCAAGAGGCAGAGAAGATGCGGATTTGCACTACAGAATATTAACCACGCTGCACTTATTTTTCTCCTTTCCTTTTGGATATCAGAAATGAGACTATTCATATTTCTTTTTACATGGCACCTTTCAATTGTTTAACTATTAGCAAAGGGCTCTAACTGAAACATAGATGTCGCCTTTTGCTTGGGCACTTTGAGAGGTTTTGAGTGGGATTAAATGTTTTAAGTCAAGAGGATCTCTCTCTGCCACCACTGACACGCACTTTATGTTCAGCTCTTTCTTTCCATCTTAATAATCCTGCACAAAGACATAAATGTAAGCCATCTAAGTCAGAAATCATCACTATCAGATCCTAGAGCACTAAATTAATTAATTATGCTTTATTTTTATTTGTGAGCCTGGAATAATAATAATAATAATAATAATAATAATAATAATAATCTTTATTTATACCCCGCCACCATCTCTCCCAACGGGGACTCAGGGCAGCTTACATAAGGCCAAGCCCAAATAACAAATTACAATGAAATAAAATGCAAATTACAATAAAATAAACAACATATATAATAAACAATATACACAAAACATTTTAAAAAAACGTAAACCAAACGTAATGACAATGAGCGGGCCCGCAT
This sequence comes from Anolis sagrei, assembly GCF_037176765.1. Classification (NCBI taxonomy): domain Eukaryota; kingdom Metazoa; phylum Chordata; class Lepidosauria; order Squamata; family Anolidae; genus Anolis; species Anolis sagrei. The sequence continues at coordinate 56,475,869 of NC_090026.1, forward strand.
GTACATAAAATGATTAAAAAACTCAGGGTGAGATAAAGGAGCAGAATTATTTGTAAGGGAGACATTGTAGAGAGACAGGGTGATAGACAGACCTTCGTACAAGGGGGGAGTGTACTCCTAGGACAAGAACGTTGAGGGGAGCAATAGCTTAAGATTATGTGACTACTCTCCAAAAGTGCAATGGTAGAGCCAGGTCTTGAGATTCTTTTTAAAGGTTTCTATGGTAGGGGCAGAGTTGAGGGGCCACAGAGGAGAAGGCTCTCTCCCTTGTACTCACAAGGTGAGTCTGAGAAACTGGCAAGGGCGAAAGGAGGGCCTCCCCTGAAGATCGAAGAGTTCGAGCTGGCTCATGGAGAGAGATACGATCACGAAGGTAGGCGGGTGAACCCAAATTCTAATATGACAGATGAATTGCTAGGATATTTAGCTTTCCCCATTTTAGAAATTTGAGAATGACATGTATAAGTAACCATCATCTAAACTCCTACTTCTCAACATGAGCCACCTTTTGGCACAAGTAATTTGGTGAGACCTATCCTTTTATGCCAATGGAGACAAAGATTTCTCACTAGGGACTTTAATTCCCTATTATTAGGGTGTGACTAAGTCCAATATGTGTGGTTAATAAAAAGACAGTGGTGTGCATGCGCCTGAAATAATTGGGTTTCCCTAGCCATAGACCAAAGTGTGATTTTTCATCCAGGCACACAGGTCTCTCTGAGAGTCATGGTAGCATAGTAGTCCTGTCCATATTTATGCATACTTCAATGAGATATCTATCTTTGTGGGAATTCAATGAGATATCTATCTTTGTGGGAATAGGTTTGCAGCCTATGAATTAGACAGACCCCTGTTAGATGGCCTTAGAGAAACCACTTGCTATTTCACTTTCCCCCCCACTACATTATAGAGATAACACTATCACACCTCATACAATTTTTGTAATAAGTGCAAATCTTGCAAATCATACAAAGGCAGACCAGTCACCATGAAACGAGATCTTTACTCTGCTGCTCAGCATTAATGTTGTGTTTTTTTTTTATCATGTCAGGAGTCGCTCCTGTTGTGAGAGAATTGGCCGTCTGCAAGGACGTTGCCCAGGGGACGCCCGAATGATTTGATGTTTTTATCATCCTTGTGGGAGGCTTCTCTCATGTCCCCACATGAGGAGCTGGAGCTGATAGAGGGAGCTCATCCACCTCTCCCCATATTCGAACCTGCGACCTGTTGGTCTTCAATCCTGCCGGCACAGGGCTTTAAACCACTGTGCCAGGTGTAAAATAGATGACATGCCTTTGCAATACTAACAGGTGGATCCCTGGTATTTGATATGTAAGACCTTATTGGTGGTTAGTCTGGTTGGAGTGCAGGTGGTGACTACTTTAAACTATGGGATTTGTAGTGTCCAATATCACCCGGCGCTGGTTACCATTTGGATGGGAAATTGAATACCAAATGCTGTATAATTTAGAAGAAGGACTGGCAAAACCATTTTTGACAATTCCTTGCTCAAGAAAATCCTACAAAAATCATGGGGCTGCCATAAGTCAACAAGTATGAAGGAACATACACAAGTTCTGATACTGATCCCTTGTTGCTGAATGTTGTAGGGTAAATTTTCCAGTAATGGGAAAAGTTGCCTTTTTGAACTGTTGCATGGAGAATCCGGGGGATTCTGGGGGTGACAGACCAATAAAGAAGGATCTTCTTCAGAAGATCTTTCAAGGAACACCAGGCGCTGTTGGAAGGAACTGGCAAAACCATCTCAGAATATTCACTGCTTTTAAAACTCCTATGAAATTCATAGGTTTGTCTTAAAACAACTGCCAACTTGAAGGCACACACACATCTCACCCTGATACAGGTTGTAGTTTAAGACCTCAAGTAATAGATGTCTTGTATAAAATTGAATGCTTAGATACTCTTAAAAGATGTATTGTTGAAGGCTTTCATGGCCGGAATCACTGGGTTGTTGTAGGTTTTTTGAGCTGTGTGGCCATGTTCTAGTAAAAAGATATAAAATGTGAAGGATACTGGATGCTCTGAAAACCTTTCTTTTTTAATTATTTTGCTTTCCACTGACTTTTCTGCCTTTCTTTTGGCCATCACAGCTTTAGCAGTTTTTAAAAAAATGTTTGAATTACGCATATGGATTTGATTCATTACCGGCACATGCTTGGTAGCTACTTTCTAAATTATCCTGTTGCTTACTTGAATTATTACAAATAAGGCTGTGTGAAATGCCAATTGATTATTCAGCTGTAATCAATAGCAAAGAGGAGGGAGCAACGTTTGGGTGACTAGCAGTAAATGATTCTCATTTCATGCTCATGGTGCTTAGAGCAGCAGTACCACTGAGAAGGAAAATGTGCCACTACTCAGACAGAAACATTACAAAGGTGTCAAAAATTAAAAGCCTGAAAGTAGAATCCTAGTTATGTGACATGGCATAATAATGTGCTGTGAGAAAGCTGCTCATGTGCCACAAGAAATAATTGAAAGGCTTCTGTGAATACAAAGTTATCCATTAAAGAGAAGGCTGCCAGGTCCCACTCTCTTTGGTTATAACTGCAGTCTTTCCAGATTCTCTTAAGCTTTGCTGGGGAATTCTGGTTCTGGTATCTGCATTTCATCTGTACATGTTTACACACAATGAGTAACGCCCATTGAACTCAATCAGCCTTTCACATAAGTAGATTCACATGGCTTTTACTGTACATAGCAGTTTGATACCACTTCAACTATCATGGTTCCATACTATGAGATTCTAAAATTTGCAGAATTTTCAGCCACATACTGTATTGTGATGTGAAAAAAGCAGTAATATTTCCAAGAAATTATGCAACAACCTCACCACACACAGTACTATTCCCAGGAAATGTATGTAAATGGCAGTTGTTGGTCAACCAGAGAACTGCTATTTACATACATTTCCTGGGAACACCCTTGATCTCTAGGGCTGGGCGGTTTCGTTCGTTAATTTCGTAATTCGTTATTAATTCGTATTTAAATTAGCTTACGATCCGATATCGAGCCATGCAGGAGCAATTAAAAATCGAAACAAATTTTTCAATTTATTTCGTAATTGTTTCGTAATTGTTTCGAAATTGTTTCGAAATTGTTTCGTAATTGTTTCCGTATGTCTGGTGCAAGTTTTAGGGTTGTTGTTTGTTTTATCAGTGATAAAAAATAAATTATCACACCAACAGTCAACAACAGAGGGAGAGGGAAGCTTCAGAAGTTCCCCCTGTCCCATTTGGAGGGTTTTTTTTTTTTGCATATTGTGCAATCGCGTCCGCCATTAATGAATTGATTCGTAATTGTTTTGTAATTGTTTCGTAATTTACAAAATTGCGTATATTTCGAACTTTTTTAAAGAAAAATTTCGGAATTCTTTTAAAAAACGAAACGCAAAAACCCCCTAAAAACGAATCGAGTTTAGAAACAAATTTTTCCGTGGTTACCCAGCCCTATTGATCTCCAGTTCCCACATCACTGCAAATAAGGTTGTAAAATTGGAGTCACTATTTTGCAGTGAGTTCTTGAAATGTTCAGAATACAGGCAAGGGAGTCCTTTGTTTAAGCCTTATAACAGAAATAAACAAAACCAAGGAATGGTGATGATTAACTACTGCATTTCTATACTTTCTTCTTTAGGGGTTTTCAGTCTAGAAAATGAAATGTATTTTTGGAGGAAGCTCAAATATGCTCTGGAAGTTGGGAATTAGGAGACTAAACAAGCCTTTTCAGTGGGTAGAAATTCCTTTCTGCATGCAGAACATTATTTTGCCAGTTGATCTGAGAGCTTTGCTAGCAGAATGGTTTGTCTGCTGAACTATTAGCTCAGAGCTATTGGCAGAACCAAAACAATTGGATCTGGGTGAAGAAGAGGCCAAGTAATGCAATTTACAAACAGGGACACAGTCACAATGTTGGTCCAAAACTAGTCAAAGGAAGGATAAGCCTAAGCAAAATTGAATAAGTCTTGGTTGCAAGGGTTTTGGTCCTATCTTTGATAGTTAAGACATGTTGGCCCTTTCTGTTTACTATTATAAAGTTTGACTTGCTTTGGCTAAGTTTTTTTACTTTTCTAAACTTTTCATCCTTTTATTACCTGGTCTTTTTTGGGTTGGGTGGGGGTGGGTGGTGGGTGGGTAACATTTCATTTTATTTGATTTCATTTTTTAAAAATTGTGTACATAATAGCACAATCTGTGAATATTTTACAGACAGCTATTTCGTATGCACATTGTAAGTAATTGAGAATTTCTCTATTATCTATTCATCTCTTTTACAAAGTTATTCTTCCTTTCACATTTTTTCCCTCTCCCCCTCTAATGGCTCTACCACATTTTCTCTATATCTTTATCTTTAACCATGAAAACAATTTCTTAATCTTTGTACAATATCTATATTGCCTCTACCATTTTCTATTCATTCTATATAAGTCACCAATTTCTCTTAAATTTCTTGTTTTATCCTCCTGTGAATCCTCTTGAACTATACATGCTATAATGTCTGATTGGACTTGATCAAACAGGTAATTGTTCCAATTTTCCAAATTCCATTTTTTCATCTCTCCAGCCCCCATGCTACTACCTTTCCTGCTAAAAACATTGATCTGAATTAATTTTGGTTTTTTTACATTACTCTTAGTATTCTCTAGTATTCCCATTAACATAAAGTCCATATTTACCTGAACTGGTATTTTAAATAGTGTCTCCATTTTCTTTACTATGTTTTCCCAGAAAATTCTCATCTTTGGGCATTCCCACCACATGTAGGCATACCAGCCTTTATTGGTTCCACAAAGCCAGCATGTTGAGTTTATTCCCACTGCCATATTTGATAGTTTCCGAATAAATTTTCTTTCTAATTCTTTATACTTCTCAATTTTAATTTTCTTAACTCCCTTCCTTATTTCCCCCCATTGTTTGTTTTGTGATCTGTTGAGATTAATTTAACAATTCAGCAGCAGATCAGTTGCACAACTTCAGCGCTTTCCAGTAGCTTCTTCCTGCACAGTATTTTCAGTCAACTGCTCCCACAAACTGCAGTCACTCTGGAACTCTTTTACAGACACTTGAGCACATGCCCGGCCATTGTCAGTTTTACCATTGTCTTTTCCCCAGTCTATGGCATTACAAACTTACCACAGCACACAGTTATATCTTGTCTTAGCAGACAGGTTCTTTTAATCAATTACATAGAGCCTTTGACGAACAGCATCACAGCACAAGGAGAGAGTATACACTCTACATGACTTCCTTATATACAATTCTATACAATCTCTGATTGGTTCCCAACTCATTAACTTAACTCAGACCCAGGATTACATCATTCACAATCACCAGGACTAGGCCAGAACACATTCCCCAAATATACAGTTAATGCATGACTCAGCATTTCCAATAGAAGCCTATTAGCAGTGCATGACTCAGCTATATTACATTACAATACATTGTAAAACCTGACATGATCTTTGTTAAATAAATCTTTGACAGCTGAAGTCTGGACCAAATGAGGCTTGTGAAGTGATATTACCAGGGGATGGTAGTCTTTGGCCATTACTCATCACACAATGCTGTGCCTGTCCTGTAGCTTCTTTGTATCCCATCCTTTCCTAGATGTCCCAGATGGATACAGAAAATGCATGCATATGCAAGGTAGGGAATCCAGGAGTGAGAAGGCATCATTATGAGGGTGGTGCAAATATCAGATCACATGTCCATGCATCACCATAGCAGCACTAAAGCTAAAATACTAAAGCAGAGATAGGTGTGATCGATACTGACACAAGACCAGTATCAGGCATGTAGCCGGGGGGGGGGGGGGGGGCTTGAGGGGCTTCAGCCTCCCCCCCGAAATTCTCATGGTGGTTCACGAAAAGGCTTTACTGGTGCATTATTTAAACTGTTATGTTTAATCATATCATGATCTGATCACCATACTCAATATATCCCATATGCATGGGAGTATTGGGGTAATGATACAAAAGGTTTGCTAGGCTAGACCCTCTTTCACTCAGACTCAGCCCCCCCGAAACTCAGCCCCCCCAACCCCCCCCCCCAAAATTCAGCCCCCCGTAATGAAATCCTGGCTACGGGCCTGACCAGTATGTTTCCATAATTGAACTTGCACAATTTATGTGATTAAGTCATTTGAAACTGACAACTACAAAAAACAAACAAACAATCAAAAACGTCAAACAACCACACTAAATGCCTGATGTGGGGAATAATTTCTTCACACACCCAAAAATCTTGTGAGGAAGAATATATTTTTCCTTGTATAGAAAAGCAGCAGGTGATTTTCTTTGAGGGCACATAAGTTTTGGCACAATTCTGATGGGGTTCGGATGATTAGATCAGCCACTCCTGGTGAGACTGATGAAGCACATTTCTTATAAATACATCCTGACAGTAGGTGACAGTGTTAGAACATTTTATTTTATTATTTATAACCAACATAATTTTCTTTCCTGAAGAACTGCTTGATCTGAAAGGCTTTGGAATGACTTGTGAGAATTGGATTTGTTAACTGAACATAAATCAATAGGAGCCTTAACTCAGGTTTATCCATAGGCAAGAAACAATCAATGAGATAGGAAGGGCTGTTTTCCAGAAGCAGTTTAAACTATTATAGCAACATCTGTAGAAAAGTAAACATTTAAGCTAAGCGTTTTTTTCTGATTCACATACTTGCTCCCCTCTTGCTCTTTATCTTAGTTTGTAACGGTTTGCGGTAGTTCAAGGGAATGTGCTATAGAGCTATAAGTACCTAACTAAGGTCCAAATCCCAGAATACCGTAGAATAGAGCCATGTCAATAAGATTAGTATGAAAGTGTTAGCATTAAGCAGTTTGGAGACACACTTGTATACAAGTGGAGCTGATCTTTCCATCTTGGATAGCCCATTAATTAGAAGTGACTTCTGCCCAATGTTGTGCCTAATTTCCTTCATTCTTTTCTATGGTTAATAAAAAAAGAACTGAACCCCTGGAAGATCTGAGGAAGCATGACTTTCCTTTTAAACAGGATCCTATGCTTTTGATTGAAACACTTCTTCAATATTTAGGACCTTAGAATAGGACTTCTGAGTGCTTCTAGCTTTAGGAGTATGTGGGGTCCATCGCAGATTCTGTTATAATGATGGCTATTAACTCATGGAAGCCATCTACTTTCATCTAAAAGATTATTCTGCAGCTTTTCACTAAGACTGGAGGCTGGGAAAACAAGAGAATTTGCACTCTTTATTCTTTGTATGTTTGTTTTTCCTATTTTTGCAGCCACTACAGTGGCCCCAGTTTTATACTGTTGCCTCTTAGAGGGAAACAGATAAATTAGATGACTCCATAAAGGGTCAATTTCTCTATTTATTGGAACAAAACAATGAGAAATCAACTGAGATCCCAAACTGGTTCCCTTAAACCTATCCTGTTGTTCTAGTTGTTGCGTCACTTCAAGTTGTTTCTAACTTATGGCAACCCCAAGATGACTATGTCACTCATCTGTCTTGGTAAAATTTTGTTTCTTCCTCTGAGGCTGATAGGGTGACATGCGTAAGGTTACCCAATGGTTTTCCATCACTGAATGTGGATTCAAACTTTGGTCTCCAGAGTCATAGACCAATGCTCAAACCACTACTCCATGCTCATCCATCAAACTTGCTAGAAAGAGGTAGTACAACTTTACATGCTTTGATTGACTTGGTAAAATGATCAAGGGTCTTGAATACAAGGCCTATGAGGAGTGGCTTAAAGAGCTGGGCATGTTTGGCCTCCAGAAGAGAAGGCTGAGAACAGACATGATGGCCATGTATAAAAAGGTGAGGGGAAGTCAGAGAGAGGAGGGAGCAAGCTTGTTTTCTGCTAACCTGGAGACTAGGATGCAGAACAATGGCTTCAAACTACAGGGAAGGAGATTCCACCTGAACATTATGAAGAACTTCCTAACATTGGAGGCTTCTTCTCTGGAGGCTTTTAAATAGAGGCTAGATGGCCATCTATTGGGCATGCGTTGAGGGCAATTTTCCTGTTTCTTGGTAGGGGGTTGAACTGGATGGCCCATGAGGTCTCTTCCAACTCAATGATTCTGTGATCCTATCATTCCTGACTGGGGACAACTATAACACAGGAGGACAGGATGGGAGGGGACTGCCATCTTGCATTCCTAGGCCGCTTGTCCTTGAGGATCATGGGATGGCTGTCAAGTCAGCCATGGCTGGCTCCAGTTAAGAACTTGCCCAGCTGTCTTGATATCCCCTAACCTGGGGGAGAACTTGGATTAACTTGGGGGAATGGTAAGGCGGCCTTTCCTCAGGTTACGCTGGATCAGCCCTGTGCCAAGAGACTGATGTAAGGTCACACTAAATATTCACTTTGGGAAGAAATACAAACATGGGGCACATCAACACTGACCTAAGTCATCAGTGTAGATGTGCCCCCCCACATCTGTGTTTCTTTATATAATTGAAATCCTTTCCCATGATATTCCATTCAGTAGAAAATTAGAATGTCAGGGATGGCTGCAACACACTCATGCTAGTATTTTACAAGAATAGTAGGAACTGAGGTATTTATGGAATGTTACAGCCAAATAAAACACAGTACTACATGGGTATGCACACTGGCATTTTTCTCTGTGTAGCTCTGAGTGAGTGGGGAGTCCACTTGTTATATGATTATTACATGAATGATGGTTGTCTGCTCAGTGAACACATCCTTATTATTTATTGAAATGTGACCTCTGCACAATGACAGTTTACTCCATCAGTTTCATAGGTCAGCCATATGCATTTATCTCTAGTGTCGTGAAAGTTTTTATCTCCTGGCTGCTGCAGGAAGGGACAACTCACACAACCCAGTTGTTACGTTGAAAATTTAGAAGTAGATCCATGTGGTGTTAAGCACACAATGAAGCATCTCTGGGTGTTTAACTGCCTGTCCAGTTTGCAAATTCTGGAATTACATGCAACCTAATGGCTCATAGCCAGAGTTCTCCTGGGTCTACTGTACACCTCACCTACCATCTGGAAAACATGAGAAAGCCTGCTTTTTAACCTTACCCTGCCAATTGTCTGACACTGCAGAACCACACTAAGAGTGACCCTGAACGCTACACATTGCTGCCTTTTCTCTGCAAGTTAGCAGTGTCCTGATTGCATTTCTGTTTTTTGTTTCAAACCTCTGTCCCCAATTGTTTTGTTTTCTATCTCTCAAGGTAGCCATAATCAAAGAAAGTGATGCAAAGCAACTCTGAAAGTCATTAGCTACGTGAGTAGCATAGAACAAAATAGCAAAATTGACAGTATTCATATGGTCCTGTAGTTTGCCAGAGAGACAAAATCTGGAGATAACCCAATATAATCCACAAGAAAAACTGAACACATGACAATATTCTCAATAGATTGATACTTTATTATGGAAGAAGTTCAAGAGGTTTCAGCCTATGTATTTTGATATGGGTTTTTATTTAAGAAAAGCTGCCCCAAAAGATTATGAAAAATAGTCCAGATGTGATGACGCAGCTAGCTCAAAGCTGAAAAGAAGACTAGCGGCCAATGGTACTGGAGGTGAACGACGAATCTGATGTTCTAATGATCAACACACTATAGAAACCTGGAATGTAAGATCTATGAGCCAGGGCAAATTGGATGTTGTTATTGGTGAGATGTCAAGACTAATGATAGACATTCTATCGCGCTTGTGACGCAGGCAGGATCGTGAGCAGGGCCTCTCCAGATGATCGGAGAGATCACAAACATAGGGTGCATCTACACTGTAGATTGACATAGGTTTAACTGACAAGGCTCAATGCTATGCAATCCTGGGATCTGTAGTAAGTACTCTTTGACAAAGAAGGTAAAATACATTGTAAAACTGCACCTCCCATGACTCCACAGCATTTAGTTATGGAATGCCCTACCCGTAGACATCAGACAGGCCCCTTCGTTGCTGGCGTTCAGGAAGAAGGTCAAGACGTGGGTCTATGAACAAGCGTTTGGTTAAACGGTGCAACTAAACTCAGGAAGACGGCATAATCGAACACTGGAATGGTATAAGGATTTTGAGAACGGATTCTGATTTTATTGAGGCGTTGATAGGATAATTGATTGTTGTTTGTCTGTTGTTTATGATGTGTTTTAACCACTTGTTATTGTTATGATAATTTGCACTGTGTAAACCGCATTGAGTCGCCGACTTAGGCTGAAAAATGCGGTATAGAAATAAAGCAAATAAATAAATAAATAAATAAATAAAAGTTAAAGTGATGCTAAACAGAATTGATTCTAGGTTCTTGTAGGATTCTTGACAAATTGAGACCCCTCATGAAAAAAGTTGTTTGCCACCAAATGATTCTTTTTCACTATGTGAAAAGTAAAAGACCATGAGTACCCCTGTTCCCTCCCTTTATATTCCCTTTCCTTTAATTCCATAAAATTAGTTGGGTTTTAATATAATTCTGTATATGGCTTTTAGTTGAGATTCTTAAGTTAATTTTCTTAATGTCCTCACAATTATACATTTATTTTAAAGTTTTAAATTTCTTAACCCTTAACTCTGATATACTTGTACAGGACTATGTTCCTCTTCTCTTGAACTGGTCACAGATTATAATGAAGTTAATTTGAACTTGAAGGGGAAAACCAGTAGGTTCTTGTGGGGTTTTTTGGGCTATACGGACATGTTCTAGAGGCATTTCTCCTGATGTTTCGCCTGCATCTATGGCAAGCATCCTCAGAGGTAGTGAGGTCTGTTGGAATTAGGACAATGGGTTATATATCTGTGGAATGGCTGGGGTGGGGCAAAGAGCTCTTCTCTGCTGGAGCTAGGTGTGAATGTTTCAACTGACCACCTTCATTAGCATTTGAAGGCCTGGCTGAGCCTGGGAAAACCACCATGTCAGACTACACAGAGAAGCCATTGAAATCCACAAGCATGTGGACAATTTCAACAGAAAGGAAGAGACCATGAAAATGAACAAAATCTGGCTACCAGTATTAAAAAAATTCTAAAATTACAACAGCAAAACAGCAGAGAGGAAACAACCAGGCACATCTTAACACCTCTCTACAAAAGATTTTCCCAGGCTCAGCTAGGCCTTCAAATGCTAATGAAGGTGGTCAGTTGAAACATTCACACCTAGCTCCAGCAGAGAAGAGCTCTTTGCCCCACCCCAGCCACTCCACAGATATATAACCCATTGTCCTAATTCCAACAGACCTCACTACCTCTGAGGATGCTTGCCATAGATGCAGGCGAAACGTCAGGAGAAATGCCTCTAGAACATGGCCCTATAGCCCGAAAAAACCCACAAGAACCTAGTGATTCCAGTCATGAAAGCCTTCGACAATACATGGAAAAAACAGTGTTTTTATCATCATTCCTAACAGCAAAGTGTTGCTTCCTGTGCAAAAACATATTTTGCACAAAACTAATGTTTCCCCAAATGAAATTTTTGTTTTAAAAAGTCCAGAAACTCACCAAACCTCCATAACTAAAACAATAATAATAACAAAAGAGCCTGAGTAGAACCCCAGAAGGTGGCATGCAGACTATGGGCTGCATATCCATATCTTTGAGATAAATAAATAAGCAAAGAGAGAAACTACTTCTGTTGTACTCTCTCCTCCTGGAGATTTTATAGGGGAGGGCAGCGGGCACCTGACAGCTAAGGGTCCTGAATGTTAGCTGCTGTATCCTCTTCCAGCTCAGCCTTATTTATTTACTTCTGGTCCTACTTATTTCAAAGTATAGCCTCCAGAGAGCACTCTGTGATATGACTGGTGACGATTTCACAGCTGATCACATCAGATTTACAGTTTGAGACCTGCAGACTGGCTTTTGAAAATAAAATTCTTGATCTGGAACTCCCTCCAGCAAGTGAAAGTAGATGAGAGACAATTATGAGTGTTCTGCTTCATATTTGCCTTGTACTAAGCAGGGAGTTTCATTAAAGTAGCTGGTAGGTCTCAAATTGGCCATTATCCAGTGACTGATGATGCTGGATTATACCTGATTGATGAAGTGTGGAGATCAGATAGTGAGCTAAAGAGCTAGCACCCAAAGAGTAGAAAATGTTTTACTAATATATGTGCACTGCAGTTCCTACTGGTGCACTGAGATAATGGCATTCACTGAAATAGTAAGTTGAGATGAAACAACACATTATAAAGGGCTTACTTACATGGGCTCAATAGCCCACACTGACTGAAAAGTCATTCCTGGCTGTCTACATGACATCCAGTGACTCCTTGTCCTTATTACAAGATAAATTGGGTTAAATTGGTTTAGATCTGTACTAAGGAAACTTGGGTAATGCTCTGGGAATATGTCAGTTTGGGAATGGGATAAAATGCAATAGGATCCAAAAAGAGGCAAGTCATATCACGTACCCTATTTTTTCAAAGGGTTGGTTGAAGTACTAGAAGTCTTTCAGATCTTAATAGTGGTGGAATTAGTACTGAAGTGTGAAAGCAATATATCTGCTTACTAAAAGTCAGTTTCTTCGATTTTAATCACCCTTCCTATATTTGATGCCCATTTATTTTATCATGCAACTTTTTACTAATTCTGTTTCAGTGGCCCATTCTAATAATTTGTTATATATCCAAGTTATGTTTTTCTTGTATTGTCGAAGGCTTTCATGGCTGGAATCACTCAGTTCTTGTGGGTTTTTTCGGGCTATATGGCCATGTTCTAGAGGCATTTCTCCTGACGTTTTGCCTGCATCTATGGCAAGCATCCTCAGAGACCTCACCTCTGAGGATGCTTGCCATAGATGCAGGCGAAACGTCAGGAGAAATGCCTCTAGAACATGGCCATATAGCCCGAAAAAACCCACAAGAACTGAGTATGTTTTTCTTGTCCATTTCAATCAGTTTGTCCAGAAAGAGTCCTTATAATTAAAGCTTAACTTCTTGTCCTTGTATTCTTTTAATTGCAGGTACTGAAACGAACTGATTTTTAATACTTTTGATTGATCATCTCCTGTGTCTTCAACTGAAACGATCAGTTCTGTTTATTATTATTATTATTATTATTATTATTATTATTATTATTTGAACTTATATGCCGCCACTCCCCTGGGGCTCGGAGCGGCTTACAAGAACAGGCTAAAATCGAACACAATTTAAAAACAATTTAAAACAATTTAAAATCAATCAGAGATCAAAGGCCCGTCGAAATAGATATGTCTTACATGCCCTGCGGAAAGCTGATAAATCCCGCAAGGCACGGACTTCAGGTGGCAGAGTATTCCAGAGTGATGGTGCCACTGCTGTAAAGGCTCTGTGTCTGGTACTCAATAATATCCAATATGTTTCTGACATTATTTTTTCAAGTGCCTGCAAGGAAGAAATCCGGTTTGTTCCTCACCAATCCATTCATTGAGGAAGTTCTTCAGTTGGTCTGCTATTATAGTGGTAAATATTTTGTAATCCATGTTCAGCAAGGAGATTGGATGATAATTTCTCACATCTGATGAGTCCATATTCTCTTTATGAATCATAATAATATTTGCCATTCTCCAAGTTTCAGGCATTTCTTTATGTTGTAGAGCTTCATTCATAAGGACCTTTTTAAAAAGGTGATATTTCTTCTTTCATCGCTTTATAAAAGCTTGCCGTATACCCATCAGGGCCCGGTGCTTTACTAACATCTCATTTTTTAATCACTTTTTAATTTCTTGTTCTGAAATCTCTTTGTTCAGTAGCATTCTTTGCTGCTCTTTGATTTTCTCCAGTCTTTGTTTTCCCAAGTATTGTGAAATATCTTCCTTATTGATTAGCTATTTTGAATATAATTGTTTATAGAATTTATCAAACTCCTTCATTATTTCCAAATCAGTTGTGCAAATTCTATCTTTCATTTCAATTATGATGATTTGTTAAGTCTGTTTTTTTCTTTCTTATCTTATGTGCTAGTCATTTTCCTGGCTTGTTTGCATTTTGGAAGGATTGTTGCTTTATGAATGTTAGTTGCTTAGCTATTTGTTCAACTTTCAGATGTTGTTTTTGTCTATTTAAAGATTTTAATTTGGTTATTAGTGCTTTGTTTTGGGGTCTGTTTTTAATTCTTTTAATTCTTTTTCTTTTGTTTCTATTATTTATTTATTTTATTATTTGAATTTATATGCCGCCAATCCCCTGGGGCTTGGAGCGGCTTACAAGAATGGCTAAAATCTAACACAATTTAAAAACAATTTAAAACAATTTAAAAACAGCAATATCAAAAATCAAAGGCCTGTCAAAACAGGTATGACATTCTAAGGCATTTATTTCTTTTCTCTTCTGATTTCTTATTTATTAAGGCATTGTGCTGGAAAAAGTGGCCTCTCAGTACTGTCTTACATGCATCCCATACTATCTGTGGTTTGTATTCCAGGGTGTTATTGAAGTAAAAAAATCCTTGAGTAATGTTTTGTACTTCTTAATGTCTTTTTCAGTCTTTACCATGATATTCTAGTGTTCCTACTGACAAACCAAATCTATAGAGTTATATTTAATTTGATCAGTTTTTGAATGGTAGTTCAGATAATTAAAAAAGGAATAATTAAATTCCAAATGATAGACGGCCAAACAGACTCAGCATAGTAGAAGTGGAGAGGAAAGGAAAGGGAGAGCACAATGGAAATGGGACCCTATTTTCATTATTGGAATGTAAGTTTAAATATTTTGATGTAGGTAAAATATTTTGTTTATATGTATATTGTTTATTTTTTATAATTGTTATCTGTATTTGTGTTCGGTATTTTGTAGTTGTAAATTGCCCATATCATTGCTTTTTTGCCAACAAGTTTTTGTGCAATTGGGGAACCTTTGTTAGCTAATAAACTATGCATGTATTTATTTAAAGCATTTAACCCCACAGGAGATTCAGGGCGGAGCACAACATATATATGGCAAACATTCAATGCCCAGACATAAAACCATAAATATATACAAACATTAAAATCACTTATATCCACTTTAAAATCATTTGCTTAAAAACCATATCAGGACACCATTATATTATTGCACTGCACCAATGGCTTGGTTCCACAGCCATCCTTCACCATCTTTCTGAAGGACAGGAGGGAGGGGGATGATCTAATATTGCCAGCAAGAGAGTTCCATAACCGGTGGGGGGGGGGGGCAATCACTGAGAAGGCCCTGTCTCTCATCCCAGCCAAACACACCTGTGATTGTGGCGGTACTGAAGCCAGAAGATCTAAGTTTTCACTGTGGTTCATAAAGGGAGATGTGTTCAGACAGGTATATGTATGCATATAAAAGATCCTCAGATCAATCCTAGTATTTTTAGGTAGGATTGGGAAGGGTTCTTTGAAATCTGCTGCCACTAGCATAGACTATAGCAATGCTCTAGGTTGGTCTAATATAAGCTTTCAGTGGGCTTCAATATAGTATCTTCTAACTCTTGTGGAAATCCTATTTTAGTTATTCCATGTGTTTTTGACATATGAATCTGCTTGCAGAGACTATTCTAGGGTGATTGAACTAGAATGCTCCCCATCCATGTTAGTTGTATTCCCAAGACAAGTAAGTCTTTACTGTTTTAGGTTCTTGTGGGTTTTTTCGGGCTATAGGCCCTATAGCCCGAAAAAACCCACAAGAACCTAGTGATTCCAGCCATGAAAATACATTGAACATCTCTACGGGGAGAAACTGTTCCAAGACACACGGAAATTGGAGAAACTAAGGACCAGGAAAGCACATCTACTGTGCTCCCTGACTTTCCTTCTACGCTGCAGAGACACAGATACCATCCCACAATTTCTCGCAGCCAAAAGGACTTTCAAAACACCACAGGCTCACCGGATCTATGACCGTCTAGAACGCAACATGGCCCTATAGCCCGAAAAAACCCACAAGAACCTAGTGATTCCAGCCATGAAAGTCTTCGACTTTACTGTTTTATTCCATTCCTGTATTCCCTATTACAGGTAACATACAAAAAGTAAAATGGTCTCAGAATAAAACAAGCCAATGAGCTTTACACCATGTGGGATTTAGTCTCACTCATCAATTAAATTGTTTAGTTGATTGATCTTCTCATTAAATTTTATGGATCAACAAGGTTTTTGTAATTAAATCTTGAAACTCTAGTGCAAACTGCATTGGCCACAAACAAAGCAGTACTTTGCCTCAGAGAACCAAAAGCAGTCAAATTGGATGGATAAACCCATTCAGAAGAAGGGAATCAGATCTAACAAGATCTGATCAAGTTAAACATTGATCAGGGTTACAAAATTCAAGGTACAAAATTCATCAGCCGTTCTCGTAGTATGCAATTCAAAAACCCAATGTTTAATAAGACTTCCGCATCCATGGGGCATTCTTCCCAGCTGGACTGCAGTTATTTGAAACTGTGAATCTTTCTCCAGGTTTGCCATTAAGGGAAGTGGTGGTGGAGGCTCCTTCTTTGGAAGCTTTTAAACGAGGCTGGATGGCCATCTGTCAGGGGTGATTTGAATGCAATATTCCTGTTTCTTGGCAGGGGGTTGGACTGGATGGCCCATGAGGTCTCTTCCAACTCTTTGATTCTATGATTCTATAAGTTTCTGGAAAGCCATTGCAACAAATATATCTATATCTCCATCTGATATTCTGCCCTTACTGTGGACCCTACTTTTGGTAGTCAACCTGGGCATGAGACTTCAGTGAAGGGCCTCATATAAACCTTCACCTTTTTATTTGGTGAGTAGGTACACAATCTCACATTATTGCTTAGCCTCAATGTTTTGTCATCGGAGTATACGTCCGTCCCCCCCATGGGAAAGTTTGATTCCACAACCCCCGCTATAATGAGCCCTCCTCCACAAATAATCTGCTTCTATTTTATCTGCCTGAGTTTTTAATTAGTTTTTATTTAATTTTGCTTTTAATCATTACATGCAACCCACCCATTGTCATTGTGTTTGTGCTTATCGTAATTATATATTGTTATGTATTCACATGTTTTATGTAATTATGATGTTGTTGTTTATTGTTCATGTTTTTAGTTTGTGTCTTCAGTTTTACTCTGTTTTAATTTGTTGTTTGGGCTTGGCCTCATTTAAGCCGCTCCGAGTCCCTATCAGGGAGATGGTGGCAGGGTATCAATAAAGATGATGATGATGATGATGATGATGATGATTATTATTATTATTATTATTATATTTACTTATTGCATTGATACCCATTGCATTGCTTAATATCTAGCAAACCTGCTATTATGAGGGCAAATGAATTTGCTCTCTGAGCCTATATAATTTTTCTTAAATGATTCTCCAAATATGTGCTTAAAAAACAATGTAAGCAGAATATTTGACAATCTAGACTTTTTAAATTCAGTATTGAATATTGTACAGGTATTATTGATAGGTATTATGCTCAGTTTAGAAACCTTTCATGGGCTTCAAAGACTTTGAATTGAGCCTTTATCTTTAGGGTAACCATATCAAGGTAAATTTGATGAAATAAAATAGGGCTCTTTGATAAAAATAAATTCTTAAAACCTGTAATCCTTGGGAGCTTTTTCCCATACGTCTGCTCCTCAGCTCTTCCTCGACGTCTCTGATAGCTATTATGCAATGTCATTTATTGTTTCACTCTATCTAATAACTGATGTGCACTTGTTAGTATCTCAGAGGATTGGGTTGGTTGGAAAGGGCATTTGGTATCTCAGAAGTTGTAACTACTAGGCTAGGTGATCAATAAAACAGTTTCAAAAGTCAGTACAAAGCAGGGGCACTGACGCTTCATTTCTAAAATGTTTCTAAAGGATCATTAGTGAAAAATTCATTACTATACTTTTTGTTATTATTATAATTATAATTATTATAATTGGTTATTTGAAGAACTGTTCCTATCAGTATATTGCATTCATATGGAGGTCCTTCCCTCTATCCCAGCACGATCCCAGACTCCTTTCATGCAAAGGAAGGGAGGGATCACAGCACCTCCACCCCAAAAGATTATAGTTTTCAAAAGGCATTTGAGAATGAAATAAAGTGGCATCCTCCCTTTTGCATGAAGTCTTTGCCACCCCACAACGGACCAGTAGCAGCCAACCCCTTTCAAAGACCATTTCCCCATTTTATTTTATTTTTTGCCTATAGCCCAAAAAAACCTACAACAATCCTGTGTCTACTTTAATACAGAGCATTAAGGCAGCTGGGCTCTTGATCCAAGGAGAGAATCCAGCACATTCATAATAGGCTTAGTATTCCCTTTGGGTTGTTATAAACAAAATCAATCTGCACTAATGACTGCAGCAATAGATTTAATCCTCTGTCATCTGGTAACAATCTGCACTTACCCACTTGCAGCTCTGACAGGGAATAATAGAATTTACCCTTTTAAAGTTGTAAATTACTACCAAAACGCTGAGGCTTACTTTCAGAGTTATTTTTAAGCTGAGGAAATATTGGTAATGCTTTCACTAGGCATACTATTAAAATAAATAAACAGTATTTATTGCTGCTGGGGGGGTGGGGGGATACCTATTTGTTGTACATAACTGCCTCTCCCTTCCAGCCCCATATCTGGAGAAAGGGAGAAAAGAGCACAAGTATTTCATTTCTTCTGTTGAACTTCTTTATCTAAACAGAAAATAAATGCATAAAAAGCATTTGTTTGGTAGGCCACATTAGGGCCATCACCATATACCCTGGAGGTAACATGGTGATAGTACAAGTAAGCAGTGTGGGACATAGTGACATTTATTCCAAAAGTACTAATTTACTTATGCAAATTGTATAGGAGAGCACATATGCCAAAGTACCAGACTCATGCCTTTCCCACTCTTAATGCAATGGTTAGTTGTTGTCATGTCAGTGGGATGGAGAATTACCATGTCTGTGGGGTGAATTTATGGTCTACATGCAGAGGCGGCCCTAGGTAATTTTCAATGGTACGTAAACAGTATTTTGGTGCCCCCCCCCCCCCAACCAATCACTGATATATATTTTCTGTTCATCGTGGGAGTTCTGTGTGCCATATTTGGTTCAATTCCATCATTGGTGGAGTTCAGAATGCTCTTTGATTGTAGGTGAACTATACATCCCAGTAACTACAACTCACATATGTCAAGGTCTATCTTTCCCCAAGAGCACCTCAAGAACGCCCCTGGGCAAAATCAACTATACTGCAAATGCTTACTTTGCGTAATGGGTTGAGCCACCCCTGTCTACATGGCCAGTTATCAAACCAGCCAAGTGGCTGGATGGTGTCTGCATTGGACACCCAGCAGCATTGGAACCAGCTCAGCCCCACCAGACCATCACCTTTATCTTGCCCCTATCATTCTGGGCTTTGCGGTAACCAGCAAGCATGAAAATCGTGCTAGTCACTACTTGGCACCTGTAATGACAATAGCCTGAGTTTACTTGTCTGAACATATCTCCTGCTACGTTCCACCTAGGGCCCTAAGATCAACTGGGGAATCCCTGCTCGTTGTCCCCCCATTATCACAATCGCGGTTGGTGGGGACAAGGGACAGGGCCTTTTCTGTGGTGGCCCCTCAACTGTGGAACTCCCTCCCAAGTGAAATCAGATCTGCTTCATCCCTCCTGACTTTTCAGAAACAAGTGAAGTCCTGATTATGGGATCAGGCCAGACATGTAGCCGGGGGGGGGGGGGGGAGTTTGAGGGGCTTCAGCCCCCCCCCCCCGAAATTCTCATGGTGGTCCGCGAGAAGGCTTTACTGGTGCATTATTTAAACTGTTATGTTTATTCATATCATGATCTGATCACCATGCTCAATATATCCCACATGCATGGGGGTATTGCGGTAATGATACAAAAGGTTTGCTAGGGTAGACCCTCTTTCACTCAGATTCAGACCCCCCCCCCTCCCGAATCAAACTCAGCTCCCCCCGAATCAAAATCCTGCCTATGGGCCTGGATCAGGCCGTTGCAGATTAGGCTGACCTGCTGGCGCGACAGCTTTTACGGAACTGACTGACTGCCCCTAGGACGATGACTTAAACCAGCGACTGTTGACTGTTTAATGTTTTATACTGTTTTATACTGTTTTATGTTGTTTTAGTTATATTGTTATTTAAATTGCATATTTATGTTTTTGGTTGTGGGTACCATGGGGTAAATGGGTCCATGAGGAGCCCCCGGTGGTGCAGTGGGTTAAACCCCTGTGCCGGCAGACTGAAGACCAATAGGTCACAGGTTCGAATCCAGGGAGAGGCATATCTAGAAAAGGACATCTAGAAAAGGAAGACTGCCTTTTCTAGATGTCCTTTTCTAGATAGGCACAACACTTAATTTTTAAAAACAATTTCTCAAATATTTTAGAATATTTTGGGGATTCAGGTTCTCAATCCTTGAATGCTTTTCACTACATATGGAAAACTATTGTTTCCAGTGATAGAGAAGGTTGGGAATCTTCTTCATGAGATTGCAGGTACAGAACATGGTGCTGAAGTCTTCCTTGTGGACTCATCTGTAGACACTTCCCTGAGGCAGGTGAGATCAATACTGACACCAGTACTGCAAAATTATCAAAGTGATACCCTATAATTCTGGGAGATCAGGGTTTGAATCCCTGCTCAGCTGTGGAAGACATTAGGCCTGGATAACAATGCAAAAATTTGTTTCTAAAATCGATTTGTATTTGGGGTTTTTTTTTGTTTCGATATTTAAAATAATTACAAAATTTTCCTTTTAAAAAGTTCAATATTTATGAAATTTCGTAAATGGTAAAAAATTAACGAATCAATTTCCGAAACAATAACGAATCGATTCGTTAATGGCGAACGCGACCGCGAAATATGCTAAAAAACCTCCAAAAACTTCTGAAGCTTCCCTCTCCCTCTGTTCTTGACTGTTGGTGTGATATTATAATTTTTTTTCACTAATTAAACCATAAAACTGGCCCAGACATGCGGAAATAATAACGAAACGATCTCGGAACAATAACGAAACGAATACAATAACGAAATACGAAGCATTTACAAAACGTATTTAAAAATTCGTTTTTTTTAAATAATTGCTCCAGAATGGTTCGTTATCGTTTTGTAATTGGAAAAATTAACGAATTATTAACGAATTACGAATTAACGAAACGAAACCACCCAGGCCTAGAAGACATCCATTGAATTCTCTCAATCTAAGAGGAAAGCAAGGACAAACCTCTTTTGAATAAATCTTACCAAGAAACCTCTATGATCAAATTGCTATAGGTTTCAACTGACTTGCAGGCAAACAGCAACACTATGAAATGAATGCAAACACACACACACTTGTATATCTGTGCTATCCTGTAACATTTTCTCAATCTAAAAGAATCACATGCAACCCCAAGGGAACCAGCCTGTTGTTTATTCGTTCAGTCACTTCCAACTATTTGTGACCTCATGGACCAGCCCACGCCAGAGCTCCCTGTCAGCCATCACCACCCCCAGCTTCTTCAGAGTCAAGCCAGTCACTTTTCAAGGATGCCATCCATCCATCTTGCCCTTGGTTGGCCCCTCTTCCTTTTCCCTTTCATTTTCCCCAGCATCATTGTCTTCTCTAAGCTTTCCTTTCTTCTCATGATATGGCCAAAGTACTTCATCTTTGCCTCTAATATCCTTCCCTCCAATGAGCAGTTGGGCTTTTTTCCTGAAGTATGGACTGGTTTGATCTTCTTACGGTTCTCTCAGAATTTTCCTCCAACGCCAGAATTCAAAAGCATCTATCTTCCTTTGCTCAGTCTTTCTTATGATCCAGCTCTCACATCCGTAGGTTACTGAGGGGAATACCATTGCTTTAACTATGCGGATATTCGTTGCCAGCGTGATGTCTGTTATATTATATGATCCATTTATCTGTGAATACCTCTGGCAGGTTTTGTTCAATGTGTGTTTCTCCACCTTTTCAAAAAAGCATATGTAAAATGTTTAAATATGGCTTTCTTGCATTGAATTACTCTTACATAAAGCAATCTAAATATCAATTCACAGAGTGGTGCTATAGAAGTAAAGTTATTTCTATATTTCTTTGACTCATGGCTGTAATGTTTTTGGAATTAATTATACAGCATAAAAAGGAATAAATATTGCTGTATTTTCTAAAGAACCTAGAATGATGCTAAGTGTTTATCTTATAAATCACTGTGATTTACAAAATCATTTAAATAATATATTAGCGAATACATGATATCATCTACAATCAATTTAATTTCTTCTGCACTGAAATTAACTCTTCAGACAGTCCACATTATAAATAGAATGATGGAAAAAGGCTATAGGACGTAAATAATTTTTCAAAGGGAAAAAAAAACATGGTGCAAGGTCTCATCCAATTCTAGAAGAAGAAGAAGAAGAAGAGGCATTTTAATTTTGTATAAATTTATACTGTAATCTAGTGTTCCTTTTTGTTTGGAGTTAGTATGTACACAAATTTTCTACCTCATCACACTGGGGCAAATTGGCCCCTTGTAATAATAATAATAATAATAATAATAATAATAAACAACAACAACAACACTTTATTTGTACCCCGCTACCATCTCCCCGGTAGCGCAGTGGGTTAAAGCACTGAGCTTCTGAGCTTGTTGATCGAAAGGTCGCAGGTTCGATTCCGGGGAGCGGCGTGAGCTTCCGCTATCAGCCCTAGCTTCTGCCAACAGAGCAGTTCGAAAACATGCAAATGTGAGTAGATCAATAAGTACCACTCCGGCGGGAAGGTAACGGCGCTCCATGCAGTCATGCCGGCCACATGACCTTGGAGGTGTCTACAGACAACGCTGGCTCTTTGGCTTAGAAATGGAGATGAGCACCACACCCCAGAGTCAGACATGACTGGACTTAATGTCAGGGGACTACCTTTACCTTTACTTTACCATCTCCCCAAGGGACTCGGTGCAACTTACATGAGGCCGAGCCCAAGCACAACAATACAAGCAATTAAAATAAAACATAAACAATAAACATATAACATTATCAATAAGACAACATACAATTAAAACTGTGGGAAGGCCAAATGTAAAAATAAAAATTGGAAAAGTGCATGGACGAAAAGGTGATAGTGGCATTTGTGGAAGACATACGAGCAGACCTAAAAGTATAAAGTGCTTTAGAGGGAGAAAGTGCTATGAGATCATTATTCCGGGAAGGCACACTGGAACAACCACGTCTTCAAGCTCCTCCTGAAGACTGCCAGGGTTGGGGCCTGCCTGATGTTCTTAGGGAGTGAGTTCTAGAGTCGAGGGGCCACCACCGAAAAGGCCCTCTCTCTCGTCCCCACCAATTGCGCCTGCGATGCTGGTGGGATCGAGAGCAGGGCCTCTCCAGATGAACGAAGAGATCGTGTGGGTTCGTATACAGAGATGCGGTCACGCAGGTAGGCGGGTCCCAAACCATTCAGGGCTTTGAAGGTAAGAACCTGTACCTTGAATTGGGTCCGGTAGATGAATGGCAGCCAGTGGAGCTCCTTGAACAGGAGGGATGACCGCTCCCTGTAAGGAGCCCCAGTTAACAACCTGGCTGCCACCCGTTGGATCATCTGAAATTTCTGGGCCATTTTCAAGGGCAGCCCCACGAAGATTGCACTGCAGTAGTCCAGTCTAGAGATGACTAAGGCGTGGACCACCCTGGCCAGATCCGCCTTCCCGAGGTATGGTCGCAGTTGGCGCACGAGTCTTAATTGTGCAAAGGCCCTCCCGGCCACCACCGACGCCTGAGCCTCAAATGTAAGTGAAGAATCCAGGAGGACCCCCAAACTGCGGACCTGTGACTTCAGGGGGAGTGCAACCCTGTCTAGCACAGGTTGCCACCCTATACCCCGGTCTGGTTTATGATCGACCAGGAGGACCTCTGTCTTGTCGGGATTAATCTTCAGCTTGTTCGTCCTCATCCAGATAGCCACAGCGGTCAGGCACTCGTCTAGCATTTGAGGGGCTTCCTTGGACAGGGCCTGCCAAATGCTATCATATGACACTTGGCAGGCCCTGCCCAATTGCTCCTTGAAGTGCTGAGGAAGTGCCATAAGAAGCTTTCTCAGCCACCACTCTCAGGTAAGTGTTTTTCATGTGGCTCCAATGGAGATATTCACATAAACTTATTTTTTCCATCTGTTGGGGGAAAGGGCAATGCAGCAATGTGGCATTTTTAGAGAAGACGACACTGAATAAACTATTTTGGCTTTTCCTACAATTCTTCTGTCCCCTGCCATCATTTGATGTGAGTTTTGCTGCTCACTGGAAAATGTAAATGCAGATGTCTTTCATAGGTGTTTATCCTATCAATTATCCTATCACCACACCTCAGCAAGTGAGAGTCCAAAAGTGGCAGGCTCAAACCCAGAGCCTCAATCCATGGCTGATACTTACTTTACTTACTTAGGCGATCCCTCGCTTTCCGAGGATGATTGTCTTCCAATATTCTTGTGGGTCTGTATGTGGCTGTGGAGCCCTATTCTTGCTCTGCATCTTCTTCCGCAGTGAGGGCATTGGTTTCCAGGTGGAAGGCGGTCTCGGTCGGGGTTGGCTTGACGCGCCTTCCTCTTGGCACGTTTCTCTTTTTCACCCTCCACTCGTGCCTCCTCAAATTCTGCAGCACTGCTGGTCACAGCTGACCTCCAGCTGGATACCCAATGAGAGACTCCCCCCTGGGCACACAGAAAACTGGGTGACTTGGAAGGCGCTGAACAGACTGCGCTCTGGCACCACAAGATGCAGAGCCAACCTTAAGAAATGGGGCTACAAAGTGGAATCCACAACATGCGATTGTGGAGAAGAACAAACTACAGACCACCTGCTGCAATGCAACCTGAGCCCTGCTACATGCAAAATGGAGGACCTTCTTGCGGCAACACCAGAAGCACTCCAAGTGGCCAGATACTGGTCAAAGGACATTTAATCAACTACCAAGCTTGCAAACTCTGTGTCTTTTGTATGTTTGTTCTGTCAAAAATGTAATACAACTGTTCGGTTGCCTGACACGATAAATAAAATAAAAATATCCTATCAATTAAATAATACTAATCTGCGTAAGTGTCCCCGAAGCAGCATGTTTCATATAGAGCCCTAGGCAACAAGAAAGGAGCTACTGGATAAAAAGAATGTGTTCTCAGTAGTTTACCATATACAGCTGTCAAGAAACTTTAAAATATAGATTTTTACAGGACAGCCTTGGTGACCTTTAATTCTTTCCCACCCTTCAATCCTGTTTCCCTGCATGTTTTCTCTTCTACCTCTTTGCCCTGTTCAAATTCATTCTGCTGTCAACAAGCAGTGCAACCTCTTCCGTGGTTCCCAGGGCACCAAATGAATTTCTGTCACCCTCCTCATCTGAAATCCATCCACTTCCAGTGACCAAATTGATTGTGCCATCAAGCTGAATAAAGGAGATAATTTATTGTGGGGTTGATTGTATTCTTTTCCCATTTTTCCACCCGGCCTTTCAAAGGTTCTGATTAAGGATTATATTTCAATCTCCCTCTCTCTCACACACTGGCTCTCTTTATGTGTGCACACATGTGTGCACACTAATATTCAACTTAAATTGAACTTCCCACTTCTACAGAATCATTCTCTCTCCGCGAAAGAGCCATTGTCTTTCTGCCTCTTTCAGAGGGAAAACTTCAATAAAAATTCATAAGCAGATTGCAGAGTTGCAGAGTCTGTGGGATAAGTCTGTGATTTTAATGTTTATATTGGTATGTTTTTAACCTCATGTATTTATTTATTTACAGCGTTTATATTCCACCCTTCTCACCCCGCAGGGGACTTAGGGCAGATTACAGTGTACACATATATGGCAAACATTCAATGCCAATTTTGACATACAAACATATACGGACATACACAGAGGGTATTTAACT
The DNA here is from genome assembly GCF_037176765.1 of Anolis sagrei. Taxonomy (NCBI): domain Eukaryota; kingdom Metazoa; phylum Chordata; class Lepidosauria; order Squamata; family Anolidae; genus Anolis; species Anolis sagrei. Next base: position 56,501,672 of record NC_090026.1, read on the forward strand.
TTTTTTCTGGCCGCCAGGGGAGCTGTCGCTTTCATTGTCCATCTGCGACACTGATGAAGCACTTCCGCATTCCCCGCATGCTTCCCCGCTGGAATGCTTTGCTGGAGTCTTTTTTATGGCCTCATAAATCAGTTAATTTAGCCTCCCCATTCTTTTTTTTAAGGTGGTACCTAATTTTCTAACTTGACAGATGCAACTGTCTTTCGGGTTGCAAAGGTCAACAACAGGCTACACACAATTGGTTGGAAACCCACTCCAACCCGGGCTGGCTTCGAACTCATGACCTTTTGATCAGAGTGATCTTAATGCAGCTGACACTCAGCCAGCTGTGCCACAATCCCGGTGCTTTAATGTCTAAATGTTATTACATTTTATGATTTAATTGTTTCATGTTAGGTTTTTCATATGTATGTTAGGCATTGAATTTTACCATGAATATGTTGGAAACAATTTTGAGTTTTTTTATTTCTCCATCCCAATTTTTGAATTTTTTGTTGTGTAGTCTCTAGTGGTGGAGTCTGAAACAGATACAATAATTTAGAGAGTATGCACATTTTAATTGTTCCAATTATCATTAAAGTACTTAAACTCTTATCTTTCCAATTAGTTGTTTGTACCTGTATCCTTTCCCATGTTTTCTTATAAGTTATAGTTATAATCCCAGATCGTCATTAAGTAAATTCTCAAATATTTTATTTTATTTTTTACAATCTGTATATTTTTACTTCTCTGAATGTCTTCTTGGATTACTTTTCCCACATTAAACCCCAACAATTCTGATTTTGTCATATTAATCCTAAAACCTGAGATTTTATGGTAATCTTCCAGTATTACTTTCTGATTCCTTCAATGCGTTATTTAAAAAATCATCCACAAACAGATTCATTTTCACTTCGTCCTTTCCTATCCTAAATCCTGTTATTCTACCATTATTTCTAATTCTATCTGCCAGATATTCTATAGCTATTGTAAATAGCAATGGTGTTATACGGCACCCCTGTGACCCCTCTTTCAAAGTCTATTACTCTGGAGTATCCCTCATTAACTTTCACTTTTGCTATTACTTTTAAAATACATTTCTCTTATAATCTCTATGATTTTTTGTCCCATTCCCAAATTCTCCATCCTTTTAAATAGAAAGTTATGATTCACTGCATCAAATACTTTAATAAATGCTATTTCCCCCCTGCTTTTCTATGCCATAATGTTAAGCAAATTCCAAATAGGGTGACTGATATTTTCCCCCTTTATAAATCCATGCTGGTTTTCCCCTGTCACTTTTGGTAATTAATTCTTTAGCCTGTTTGCTAGTATCTTCACAAATATTTTGTAGGAGCTGAGGAGGAGACGTATGGAAGAGAGCTCCAGAGAACTGCAGGTTTTAAGAATTTATTTTTTATTAAATAGCCCTATTTTTATTTTATTTTATCAATTTTCCGTAGATAAGGTTACCCCTAAGAGAAAGGACTCTCCCTTGCGTACCAGAGAGGAGCTTGAAGGAGTCCAGGATCATGAATTGGGATCCTCGCAGGTGTCGCTACTGTATGCATTTAGTCCAGATACCTGTTGCAGGGATTCTGAAATGACGTTTAAAACTAAAACATGGGAAACAAGGACATTAAAAACAATAAAAAGGGCTTCTTTGATTACGTCAGTAGAAGGAAGAACAAGGAGGTGATACGGCCTCTGCGAGGAGAAGATGGGGTAATGCTGACAAGAGATAGGGAAAAGGGAGAACTGCAAGGAAGACTCCAGCAATACATGGAGCGAGAGTTACCAGATGTACAAGCTGGGTTTAGAAAAGGCAGAGGAACAAGAGACCAAATTGCCAATATCCGCTGGATAATGGAGAAAGGCAGGGAGTTTCAGTAAAACATCTACTTCTGTTTTATTGACTATTCTAAAGCTTTTGACTGTGTGGATCATAATAAATTGTGGCAAGTTGGTGATATGGGCAGAGGGGGCCCTAGGTAATTTTCAGCGGTAAGCAAACAGTATTTTGGCACCCCCCCCCCCCACTACCAACCAATCACTGATATATATTTTCTGTTCGTCGTGGGAGTTCTGTGTGCCGTATTTGGTTCAATTCCATCATTGGTGGAATTCAGAATGCTCTTTGATTGTAGGTGAACTATACATCCCAGTAACTACAACTCGCATATGTCAAGGTCTATTTTCCCCCAAGAGCACCTCAAGAGCTCCCCTGGGCAAAATAAACTATACTGCAAATGCTTACTTTGCGTAATGGGTTGAGCCACCCCTGGATATGGACATACCAAATCACCTTGTCTCTCTCCTGAGGAATCTGTATAAGGATCAAGTAGCAGAACAGGCCATGGAACAACAGACTGGTTCATGATTGGGAAAGGAGTACAGCAGAGTTGTATACTTTCACCCGACGTATTCTACTTCTAGGCAGAACACATCATGTGACATGCAGGGCTTGATCAATCCAAGGCTGGAGTTAAAATTGCTAGACGAAACATTAACAATCTTAGATATGCAGATGATACAACTTTGATGGCTGAAAGTGAGGAGGAGCTGAGGAGCCTTCTAACCAAGGTGAAAGAAGAAATTGCAAAAGCTGGGTTGCAGTAAAACATAAAAAAAACCCCAAGATTATGGCAATCAGACTGATTGATAACTGGCAAACAGAGGGAGAAAATTTGGAGGCAGTAACAGATTTTGTATTTCTAGGTGCAAAGATTACTGCAGATGCAGACTGTGGCCAGGAAATCAGGAGACATTTCCTTTTTGGCATGAGAGCAATGACCAATCCCGATAAAATAGTGAAGAGTAGAGACATCACACTGGCAACAAAGATCTGCATAGCTAAAGCAATGGTATTTCCCATAGCAACCTATGGATGTGAGAACTGCACCATAGGGAAGGCTGAGCGAAGGAAGATAGATGCTTGGAGAAAAATTCTGAGAGTGCCAGGCCCGTAGCCAGGATTTCGTTTCGGGGGGGAGAGGGGGGCTGAATTTTTTTTCAGGGGGGGTTTCGGGGGGGGCTGAGTTTCGGGGGGGGGGGCTGAGTCTGAGTGAAAGAGGGTCTAGCCTAGCAAACCTTTTGTAACATTACCCCAATACCCCCATGCATATGGGATATATTGAGTATGGTGATAAGATCATGATAAGAATAAACATAACTGTCAGCTCACAACAGCCGTTCCCAATAATGACACAGGACTCCACTCCGTAATCAATCAGAAACTTGCTGGACATTCAGACACAAAGAAAGCCAGGATTGACTAGCAACCGCTGGTCAACCCTTATATACCTTCCCCCACATTTGAAATCCCCTTTCCCGCCAGCCAAAAGTCCCGCGCAACGTTCCCGCCAAATGCCAACTGCTCCCCCCCAAGGTCGCCAGCTGCACAGTTCTTATCAGCTCTGCATGTCAGGATCCTGGTTTTTAGCGCCAAAACCCAAGGCCTGGAAACCGGCTCCTGACACATAACAGTTTTCGGGGGGGGGGGATTTCGGGGGGGGAGGGTTAAGCCCCTCAAGCCCCCCCACTGGCTACATGCCTGGAGAGTGCCTTGGACCGCAAGAAGATCAAACCAATCCATACTACAGGAAATAAAGCCTGACTGCTCATTGGAGGGAAGGATAGTAGAGGCCAAGATGAAGTACTTTGGCCACATCATGAGAAGAAAGGAAAGCTTAGAGAAGACAATGATGCTGGGGAAAATGGAAGGAAAAAGGAAGAGGAGCCGACCAAGGGCAAGATGGATGGTATCCTTGAAGGGACTGTCTTGATCTCGAAGGAACGGGGGATGGCGACAACTGACAGGGAGCTCTGGCATGGGCTGGTGCCTGAGGTCATGAAGATTCAGAAATGTCTGAATGAATAAACAATTTATTTTTGAAATGCATAATTTAATTGAGCACCGGGATTGTGGCGCAGCTGGCTGAGTGTCAGCTGCATTAAGATCACTCTGACCAAAAGGTCATGAGTTCGAAGCCAGCCCGGGCTGGAGTGGGTGTCCAGCCATTGTGTAGCCCGTTGTCGACCTTTGCAACCCGAAAGACAGTTGCATCTGTCAAGTAGGAAAATAAGGGACCACCTTGTGTGGGAGGCTAAATTTAACTAATTTATGAGGCCATAAAGAAAGAAGACTCCGGGGAATGTGGAATGCGGAAGAACTTCATCGGTGTCGTTGATGGACAATGAAAAGCAGCAGCTCCCCTGGCGGCCAGAAAAAAAAAAGTTAAATAGCCTTTGTCTGTTAAATGTTGTTTGTTAAACTGGCATTGAATGTTTGCCATATATGTGTTTACTGTAATCCGCCCTGAGTCCCCTGTGGGGTGAGAAGGGCGGAATATAAGAACTGTAAATAAATAAATAAATAAATAATTCTAAAATGTGAATTTAGCAAAAACATCCTACATAGCAATTACATTCTGCTCATCATGAACATTTAAATTACAGCCTTAGTATAATCAAACCTCAATTTTTCTTTGTCTCAGACACAAGTACATGTGTGTGGATGTACACACACACACACAGCACACATACTATATTTTGCATGTCAGTACAGATTTCTTATCAAAGTGTTGAAGACAAATTAATTAGATGACTGACCGGGTTTAGTGATTTTACAGCACTTGTTGAACTGACCTTGTTGTAACAACCTTTCTTTAGCGATGCAGCCTGGAATATATTGATTATCTATGCTTATTACATGTCCATGCCAAGAAATTGCCCATGTCGAACTAAATGTGGATTGCAGTGGCTGTCTGGTGTGGAAGCAAATGTCGCTATCAGCTCAAGTTGTCTTGTATTAAGTCGCAGGTGATCTGATGTCTTTGATTCTCATTATTCTCTCCTGCTGCCCCGTGTTTTTGTTGCAGAACAAGGTCATTACTGAGAATGTTTATCACTGGGGAATTTTTGACACGGAGCAGATAGCAATCAATAGCCTGGAAACAGCACAAAATCCCTTACACAAAGACAATCCTTTAAAATCATGTAACGAAAAAAGCCCCACCTGAATATCCAATATTTAACAATTTCTAGCTTCATTGCCTGAGATGGAAAAGGTAAAGAAGGACAAATCTTTGAGGATGGGGAATGTGGGTGGGGATTTTAAGGACAAAAACTTTTCTAACCCCTGGATAGTAGGCAGGGAGGAGTGAATTATTTGCCCACACTGAACTATTCTTCTGTGAATTTATTTATTTACAATATTTATATACCGCCTTTGTCACCTGTCATGTATGCTTCCTTGAATGCTGGTTTCACTAAAATCTCTTGATTTATATTTTGCACATCTGCTGTCTTACACAATATTCAGTTCTTCCAGTATGTTTGCATGTTCTCTCTCACTTCTGTCTGATCATTGTAAATGTTAACATTGGTAAATCACTGAGAAAATGGTAAAAAAAGATGTAATCTTACATCCCATTCGGCTGGGACACTCTGCTATTGTGCTTTTTCCAACATGGTCTAGAATCCTGATGGGCACTGCACTGGCATAATGCCAGATTACTCGGGTGATCGTATTGTTTACATGCATAAATAAATATCTAGGATCCCCTTATGGAAGCTGACCATTCACTCTACAGTACAACAAGCTTAAAGGCTGTCTGTTCACAGACATACCTCTCCACCCTATGACCTGAAAGAGCCATGGGAATGACTCATAAAGGCCTATTGCAATATTGTCACAGCAGGTCATTTGCATAAGTACATTAGTGGAACTTTATAGCTCTCAACCGATGTTGAACAGACCCTTGGCCTTGTTTTTTAACCACGTTTAATTAATGAACAGGGAAGAGTTTCAGCTTTGGGAGCTGAGCACATGATCTGCATACAAAAGTTCCCAGGTTCTCACCCAAAATCTCTGGACTCAACAAGGAAAAACTCCTCTGTGAAATTCTAGAAAGACATTGCCAGATCAATGAATGCGGTCTTGAGCTAGTAGGCCTGGGTAACAACGGAAAAATTTGTTTCTAAAATCGATTCGTTTTCTGGGAGGTTTTGCGTTTCGATATTTAAAAGAATTCCGAAATTTTTCTTTTAAAAAGTTCGATATTTACGAAATTTCGTAAATGTAAAAAAAATTACGAAACATTAACGAAACAAATACGAAACAATAACGAATCGATTCGATAATGGCGGACGCGACCGCACAATATGCTAAAAAACCTCCAAATGGGACAGGAGGAACTTCTGAAGCTTCCCTCTCCCTCTGTTGTTGACCGTTGGTGTGATATTATATTTTTTTTTCACTAATTAAACAAAAAACAACTATAAAACTTGCCCCAGACATGCAGAAATAATAACGAAACAACCTCAAACCGATAACGAAACGAATACATAACGAATCCAAAGCATTTACGAAACGAATTTAAAAATTTGTTTCGTTTTTAAGTTGCTCCAGAATGGTTCGTTATCGCTTCGTTATAAAAAAAAATAACGAATTTTTAACGAATTACGAATTAACGAAACGAAACCGCCCAGCCCTATGAGCTAGCTAGAGCAATGATCCAACACAATATCACGTGCTCCACTCACGTGGACCACTGTAAGCAAATAATAATGAGGGTTGCAGTGTTTTTACAGCAAAGTTGTTGGCAGTAAAAATCCATCAGTCAGAGGAGAAGGAGGTGTCCCAAGCTGTAATCATACAGCAGTGCTCTCTAGAAAATTCAGAAAATAAAGACACGATTAAATAAATAAAATAATATTACCAATGTGCTAGTTCTGTTTTGAAAACAAGACCAAGCAATTTGAAACATGAAAATCTGAGGGGAAATTTAGATGAGGGTTGGTTCAGTGATCAACCCTCAATAATGAGCTAAAATCTCTCCTTCTTAACAAATAGCTTCTCATCCCCAAAACACAATAATCAAGATCTGTCAGATTCAAAACCATTCTGATCTTCTGAGAAGTTCCCAGAATGGAGTGTGGAGGAAAATCAGATCAGGAGCTGGGAACCTTGGTACTGCCAATACAAATGGGAAAATAAATAAATAAATAAATAATCTTTATTTATACCCCACCACCATCTTCCCCAACGGGGACTCGGGGCCAAGCCCAAACAACAAATTACAGCAAAATAAAACCAAGAACACAAGCAACAGCATAATAATTACATAGAAACATATGAATACAGTGAGCAATATAAAAATATATATACAAAATCACAATGACAATGGACGGGCCGCATGTACAGGATAAAATGTTAAAACTAAGAGTGAGATAAAAGAGGAGCAGGTTATTTGCGAAGGAGAGCTCATAAGACGGAGTTGTAAAACTAAACTTACCCACAAGAGGGGTATGTGTACTCCAGTGACAGAAACGTTGAGCGGAGCAATAGTGTGAGGTTGTGTGCATATTCACCAAAGGCGCAATGGAATAGCCAGGTTTTAAGGTTCTTTTTAAAGGTTTCTAAGGAAGGGGCTTTCCTAATCTCTCTGGGTAATGAGTTTCAGAGTTGAGGGGCCACAGAGGAGAAGGCTCTCTCCCTGTGAAACTGGCAGAAGCGAAAGAAGAGCCTCCCCCAAAGATTGAAGGCTGGTTCATGGAGGGAGATACAGTCTTTTGACATTTCATTGTGAATTCTTCTTTTCTGACTCTCACTGTAATGTTGTATTAGTTCCAACATTCTCTCTGTAGCTATAACCATACTGATGCCACTGGGAAGATCATATACAGATAAATATATTCCTGCTATGAAGGAAACAGGACTTCTTAGTATCCAGTACCTTATTTTCAGGTGCTTTATTGAGGTTCCATTTAGATTTGAAAAACAGCACTCTGTCTGAGAGAATTCGGTGATAAAGCATTGGTCCATCCTGGCTCTTTCATATATACAAGTCATCACTCAGTGTTGTGAGTACTGAAAGGAAGAACATTAATTGTTTTGTTCATTCCAAACATAGTCTCTTATCTGCACAAACCAGAAACAGGATTTTAGAATACAGTCTATTCTGTTTGTCTCCAAGGCCTGCTCTGTTCAGATTTTGCAATGTTGAAAAAGATCTCAAAAATCTATTATTATAAATTGTGTTTATTACATCAGGTAAATGAAAAGGTGAGTTGAACAAGCTCAAATTTGGAGACGACTTGGTACACAAAGGGAGAAAGTAGCGGAACCTCTGTTAGACCCATGGCTAATTGAAACAGTGGGTTGTGTGTTTATTTTGTTGGCTGAGAGTTCTCCTGGGATCAGTCAGAAATGCTGAAAGTTTCTGCACTTTTTAAAGCATATTTCTTAAGAATTTCAAAAGCAAACTACATCACTTTTCTACATACCATAGTCACCTATGTTTGCAATGCATTTTTCCAGTGCCATACCAATTTTTTAATGGCACTAAAAAACATGGTTTTGATTGAGTGCGTAGCTACTGTTGTACTGCTGCAAGTCAGTTCCATGGCTTTTTCTTAATTTCTTGTGTTCATAGCTGTTGTGATGGCGCGAGTGGCGCTACCTACGTATAGAACTGTTAGTTGCAAGATACTGTTGTATCATGCTTAATCCTGCCCCCTTTAGCCTGCTTATGTATAGTTGTATGGATTGGTTACTTATAGCTGTCAATCAGTACTGTTTGGCTCCACCTCTTCCTGCAGGAGGGGAGTGCTTCCTTTCTTTTCATTCTGCCATCAGAGTTCTTACCATATGGACATGAGTAAGAGACTTGACTCTAAAAGACCCTGATTTAAGTTACCTCTTAGCACCAGTTCTGAGGTTTTTTACCCTTGAGACTTGTGCTTCATGTTCAGACCAACCTGAACAACGTTGGAAGTCTCAAGCACCTTCAAACCAGTTCTTTTGGCACCAAAGGAAGATCCTGAGTCTTCAAAACATAGGCCATCTGAACTGGGGTTGTGGTTTGCTCCGGCATTCACAGCCACTGAGTAAAGAGGAAACTTGGTGAGGCTTCTCAGCTTCAAACACCTTGGACCCAGGACTAATTGAGACTGTAACGTATATTTTCCTTCACCCCTCTGAAGTTTCCAGCTTATTGCTTTAAGAAATAACTCTTTGTGATCAATAAAACTTATTTTGAGTTATTTTCAGTGTTTTGGGTTTTTAAGAGTTCCAGTTTCCTATAGGAGGGCAAAAAGCAATCCCTATGTATCATGGCACATCTTTTCACAAAAACCAACTGACAGAACTCTGTTCCTCTTTGGTGCAATTTATAAGTTCTACAGCTATCTTCACTACAAAGTGACTGCTCTTATACTATGCAGCAAGGTCAGTCAACTTGCCAGACAGACTAGTCATATGACACTAATCACAACCAAATACTACTCCTCCCGCCGTATTTCTAATAAAAATATAGAAGTGCTGAATCTTTTTAAAGACTCCTCATATAGAATACCAGCCAATATAAACATGGACTTCTGTGTTTCCCCTTAATTTTTTGGTGCCATCTTCTTGCACTGGATGAGTTTCTGGTTAACTTAGCAGGAAAAGATAAATTGGTCTGCATTAGGCTTGTGCATGGATCTGGTTTAGCCATTTTCCTTTGGCTAATCCAGCTTTTCGGCTTGGTTGGATGGCCATAATAGTAAAGGCCCAGCCGTCACGGTTTCCTGTCTATAAGAGGGCCATGTGGCAGCTGATCACAGCTCCTCCTCCCCTTTTTGGCAGCATACGGCACACAAAGAGGCCGCTGCCATGTGTTCTTCCTCAAGCAGGGTTTCCCTATGAGACCTCTCTGTTGGGCCAAATGGAGTAGAATGCCATGACATACATTGTCTATTTAATTTGTCTATTTAGTGGGGCGACCCCCTGCACTGCTGTTGTGGTTCAAACTGATTGCCTTACCTTGATGCTGCTCAGCTTCATTTTTTACCTTGGCCTCTCTATGGAATCTTTTTCGATTTTCCTTTTTAAAAAATCTTTTTATTTAGTGGGACTGACTGGGAGTTGTGAACGTGTGGGATGGGTGGACGCACATGCATTTGGAGACTTGGGAGAAAGAAAAAGCATCACTTTCCCTTTGCTCTTGTGGTGTGCATTTATTTAAAAATATTTGTGTGACTCTGAGAGCCTTGAGTCACCCTTTAGCTTTTCCCCCTCCCCTTCACTCCATCAGAAAATACTTCTAAAAGATAACAACAACAAAAAGAAAACCCTCATTCTGAGGAAACAACTACCTACCTACCACCTTCCTTTGCAAACTAGTTCTCCCTGTGCTGCTCATTTCTGCCTTCTGAATTTTCTAGTAAAATATAATAATAAGTATTGTCTGACTATTGCCACTTGCCAGTAGTACAAAGAACAACTACAACATTTAGTTGGGCTTAAGTCTGTAGAGAAACTTGGCCAGAATTCATTGTCTCCCCTCCTGTCCTTCAGAAAATACTTATAAAAGGTAATGATGATGATGATGATGATGATGATGATGATGATGATGATAATAATAATAATAATAATAGCCTTAGCACAGCAGGCTAAACTGCTTTGCTGCAGAAAAATCCTGCTAATTGTAAGGTCGACAGTTCAAACCCGGGTCAGGGTAAGCACACGTTGTTAGCACCAGCTCACCTGCCCACTTAGCAGAAATGCGAGTAGATAAAATAGGTACAGCTTTTAGCGAGGAAGTAATAAAGATGCCCTTAAGGATATTGATTGGCGGAAATCTCCTCAGCGTGGAAGATGAAGTGACAGCACTTCTCCCCTCCCATAGCCAGAGTTGAGCACAGCCTCCAAGATGCTGGAAATAACATGGGAAAAATAGATATTTTTTGTGGTGTTGATTGCCATGGCATATGCCTTTAGATAAAGCTATATTCAGTTTGACGCCACATGTGTTCTAGTCTCATATCTTCATTTGGTTCATCACTGCTAACTCCTTATAGAACCAAGGAGATGGTTTAGCTCTGCTACTTGAGAGGGGACATTCCAGGCGATCGTGTCGATTGTCCTAGTCATCTCCCTATTCCAGAGAATGAATATAGTATCAACAGGATCACCTACCCAGGCAGTGGGAAATTCCCCAAGAGCTGTTAGGAATCCATCCGGATCCATAAGCCTCCTGGGGCAGACCATTCTAATTGGTCCCTCCACTCCTGGAGACATGGCGGGGGGGGGGGGGGAGAGGCGCAGTAAGCCTAAACCTGATCAGATGATGGTCTGTCCATGGCAACAGAGCAATGGTCAGCTTCTCCACACCCCCACCTTCCTTCCATCCCTGGCAGAAGTCCAAGTCTAGTGTGTGCCCAGTTCTGTGGGCATGGCCAGATACCAGTTTGGACAGCCCCCATGGTGGCCATGGTGGCCATGAAGTCCTGTGCCACTCCTGACAGGTGGTCTCCACATGGACATTGAAGTCCCTCAGCACTACAAATCATTGGAACTCCAATGCCAGGTCTGAGATCACCCTGGTTAGTCCAGGTAAGGAGACTGTAGTGCAGCAGCGGGGTGGTTGGTACACTAGCAAAATCCCTATTCTGTCCCAGTCACCCAACCTTAAGTGGGCACACACAAATATGGTAGACTGTGAAATGGGACACCTGGTCAGGGAGATGGAATTTCTATAGCACACCGTGACTCTGCCTCCCTGCCCTCTAGCTCTTGGCTGGCACTGCACAGAGTAGCCTGGTGGGCAAAGCTGGGTAAGATTGGCTCATCCAGCCTCATTCAACCAGATCTCTGTTATACACCCCAGATCTGCATGCTCACCCATAATTAAATCCTGGATGACAGACCTGGCGTTCAACAGCACCATCTGGCTGCATGCCCAGTTTTGGGAGGCACGTGAAAACAGATATGGGGGTCTACCAGTATTTGGCCAGCAGAAATTGATTGAGGTTAATCCAAAATGCACAAGCCTAGTCTGCATGCTTAGGGGCTGTTGACTTCTTCCTAGCAATATTTATATCTTCTTTGTTGATAATTCCATGTCATTATTTATTTATTTATTTATTTATTTACAGCTTTTATATTCCGCCCTTCTCACCCTGCAGGGGACTCAGGGCGGATTTCAGTGTACACATATATGGCAAACATTCAATGCCAATTTTTGACATACAAACATATACAGACATACACAGAGGCTATTTAACTTTTTCCGGCCGCCAGGGGAGCTGTCGCTTTCATTGTCCATCTGCGACGCTGATGAAGCACTTCCGCATTCCCCACATGCTTCCCCACTGGAATGCTTTGCTGGAGTCTTCTTTATGGCCTCATAAATCAGTTAATTTTGCCTCCCCACACTTTAAGGTGGTACCTAATTTTCCTACTTGACAGATACAACTGTCTTTCGGGTTGCAAAGGTCGACAACAGGCTACACACAATTGGTTGGAAACCCACTCTCACCTGGGCTGACTTCGAACTCATGACCTTTTGGTCAGAGTGATCTTAATGCAGCTGACACTCAGCCAGCTGCACCATAATCCCTGTCATTTTGCCTTCCTAGTTTATTTGGCATTCTCTCACACAACATTTCCTTTCTTACTCTCTAATAACACATTCGTTGCTCACAACTTCTTAATAGAGGGTGACATAAGAAGAATCAAAGGGTGCTTGGGGAAGTTGACCATCTTTGAAATAGAACCTGAAAGTAAATAGATTACTCTTGCCTATCGCAGGAGCTACTAGAATGAAAGATACTACAGCTTTACTGTTTGTGAAATGAGACAGGGAGCTGTCATGTTCCCACATCAACATAGAATCATAGAATCAAAGAGTTGGAAGAGACCTCATGGGCCATCCAGTCCAACCCCCTGCCAAGAAGCAGGAATATTGCATTCAAATCACCCCTGACAAATGGCCATCCAGCCTCTGCTTAAAAGCTTCCAAAAAAGGAGCCTCCACCACACTCCAGGGCAGAGAGTTCCACTGCTGAACGGCTCTCACAGTCAGGAAGTTCTTCCTAATGTTCAGATGGAATCTCCTCTCTTGTAGTTTGAAGCCATTGTTCCGCGTCCTAGTCTCCAAGGAAGCAGAAAACAAGCTACCTCCCTCCTCCCTGTGGCTTCCTCACACATATTTATACATGGCTATCATTTCTCCTCTCAGCCTTCTCTTCTTCAGGCTAAACATGCCCAGCTCCTTAAGCCGCTCCTCATAGGGCTTGTTCTCCAGACCCTTGATCATTTTAGTCGCCCTCCTCTGGACACATTCCAGCTTGTCAATATCTCTCTTGAATTGTGGTGCCCAGAATTGGACACAATATTCCAGATGTGGTCTAACCAAAGCAGAATAGAGGGGTAGCATTACTTCCTTAGATCTAGACACTATGCTCCTATTGATGCAGGCCAAAATCCCATTGGCTTTTTTTGCCGCCACATCACATTGTTGGCTCATGTTTAACTTGTTGTCCACGAGGACTCCAAGATCTTTTTCACACGTACTGCTCTCGAGCCAGGCGTTACCCATTCTGTATCTTTGCATTTCATTTTTTCTGCCAAAGTGGAGTATCTTGCATTTGTCACTGTTGAACTTCATTTTGTTAGTTTTGGCCCATCTCTCTAATCTGTCAAGATAGTTTTGAATCCTGCTCCTGTCCTCTGGAGTATTGGCTATCCCTCCCAATTTGGTGTCGTCTGCAAACTTGATGATCATGCCTTCTAGCCCTTCATCTAGGTCATTAATAAAGATGTGCCGGTCTGTATATTAATGATATTTGGAGCATTCCTCCAGCAAACTATGGCTGGTGGACACTGGTGCTGTTGACATGGACACCTGGGACATGGCTGTCATCTTTTTCTCTGTCTCCCTCTCTCTGTATGTACATATAACACCTGGTATATGTACTAGAAAGCAGTTGAACACCTGGTATAATGGGTTTCAAGAGTAACCAGGTGGTTATCTAGCTCAGAACAAGGTTGTAATAGAAATCACGCCAATTAATCCTGCTCAAACTGTGTGGCAGTGCTGTACATGGGAACTAAATTAAATGTCTAAAGCAGTTCTCTAATCCAGTTTCACTATTCCTTATATAACAGTGCTCTGAACCATCACCATCCAACTTGTGAGGTAAAATATTTATTTTAATCCCCAGAGCAATTATCCTAGGTCTGGCTCCTCGCACCAAACAAAAACAGATTTTAAAGAGAAGGAATAATGGGGGGAGCATTTTAGCGAAGCTAACTGCTTGTAGCTTGTGAGGCTATCCATCAAATTATTTTAAGGTGTCAGTCACAATAAATTCAGTTCTTAGCAACACAACCATTGCCACAGAGATGCAGACCTCTTTTAAAATTGGCTTGAGGAATACACCTCCCTCTTTTTTTGCAGAGAGCAAAGGAATGAAGAAGATATATATCTATCCTTTGCAATTTCCTCTATTTGTGTTTTGTTACATATTGGCATGCATTTGCATCTCCTTTTCATATAAATAACTGGTGCACTTTACTGCAAAATACTGGACTCAATTGCTGCTCTTTGAAAAATACTGAGCCATACATTCTCCAGTTTTGCTTAATGATAGAAATAGGCAGTGTGAGGTCAACAAATATTTACTTTAAACACCACTTTTAAAAAAGATATCTTGTTCCACAATATTTTCTGACACACCTACTGATGTCTTCTCCTTAAATGACCAGTTGCTATAGAGCAGGGGTTTATTTATTTATTTATTATTTACTGTATATTAGGGCTGGGCAACCATGGAAAAAATTGTTTCTAAAATCGATTCGTTTTTTGGGGGTTTTTGCGTTTCGATTTTTAAAAGAATTCCGAAAGTTTTCTTTTAAAAAGTTCGATATTTACAAAATTTCGTAAATTACAAAACAATACGAAACAATTACGAAACAATTATGAATCGATTCGTTAATGGCGGACGCGACCGTGCAATACGCTAAAAAACCTCCAAATGCGACAGGGGGAACTTCTGAAGCTTCCCTCACCCTCTGTTGTTGACTGTTGGTGTGGTATTTATAATTTTTTTTCACTGATTAAACAAACAACAACTATAAAACTTGCCCCAGACATGCGGAAATAATAACGAAACGATTTCAAAACAATAACGAAATAAATACAAAACGAATTCGAAACAATTACGAAACGAATTTAAAAATTTGTTTCGTTTTTTAGTTGCTCCTGAATGGTTCGTTATCGCTTCGTTATAAAAAAAAATAACGAATTTTTAACGAATTACGAAATTACAAAACGAAACCGCCCAGCCCTACTGTATGTTTTATTGACTATTCTAAAGCCTTTGACTGTGTAGATCATAATAAATTGTGGCATGTTCTTGGTGGTATGGGGATACCAAATCACCTTGGCTCTCTCCTGAGGAATCTGTATAAGGATCAAGTAGCAACAGTAAGAACTGACCATGGAACAACAGACTGGTTCAAGATTGGTAAAAGCATACGGCAGGGTTGTATACTCTCACTCAACCTATTCAACTTGTATGCAGAACACACCATGCAATGTGCAGAGCCTGACGAATGCAAGGCTGGGGTGAAAATTGCTGGAAGAAACATTAACAACCTTAGATATGCAGATGACACCACTTTGATGGCTGAAAGTGAGGAGGAGCTGAGGAGCCTTCTAATCAAGGTGAAAAAAGAAAGCGCAAAAGCTGGGTTGCAGCTAAACATCAAAGAAACCAAGCTTATGGCAACAAGATTGATTGACAACTGGGAAATAGAGGGAGAAAATGTGGAGGCACATGACAGACTTTGTATTTCTAGGGGCAAAGATTATTGCAGATGCAGACTGCAGCCAGGAAATCAGGGGACACTTACTTCTTGGGAGGAGAGCAATGTCCAATCTCGATAAAATAGTAAAGAGTAGAGACATCACACTGGCAACCAAGATCTGCATAGTTAAAGCAATGGTATTCCCTGTAGTCACCTACGGATGTGAGAGCTGGACCTTAGGGAAGGCTGAGCGAAGGAAGATAGATGCTTTTGAACTGTGGTCTTGGAGGAAAGTTCTGAGAGTGCCTTGGACTGCGAGAAGATCCTACCAGTCCATACTTCAGGAAATAAAGCCCGAGTCCTCACTGGAGGGAAGGATAGCGGCAAAGATGAAGAACTTTGGCCACATCATGAGAAGAAAGGAAAGCTTAGAGAAGACAATGATGCTGGGGAAAATGGAAGGAAAAAGGAAGAGGGGCCAGCCAAGAGCAAGATGGATGGATGGGATCCTTGAAGTGACTGAATTGACGTTGAAGGAGCTGGGGGTGGTGATGGCCAACAGGGAGCTCTGGTGTGGGCTGGTCCATGAGGTCACGAAGAGTCGGCAATGACTAAATGAATGAACAACAAATATGTATACTGCCCCTCAGCCCTCAGGCGACTTGAGGCGGCTTACAAGGCAAAATTCAATGCCACAAAAGTACAAGCACAATTTATCATATCATATCATATTTAATTACTTATTAATCACCCTCCATCCGAGATGCTCTAGGCGATTTACAAGCTAAATTGTAAAACATTAACATAAGTAAAATAATAACAATAGCAATAAAACATTAGTCATTAATGAATCCTTATTAAAGACATTGTCCAGTGCCATCATAGAGTTGTTCCATTTTCCTACGTCAGCTACTCTGTATTTGCAAACGCTTGTTCGAAAAGCCATATCTTGAGTTTTTTTTAAATGTTAGAATGGAAGAAGCCAATCTGATATTCCTGGGGAGGATGTTCCATAGCTGAGGGGTCACCGCTGAAAAGGCCCTGTCTCTCGTCCCTGCCAGATGTCCTTGTGACGAAGGCGGGACCGAGAGCAGGGCTTCCTCAGACAATCTTAAAGTCTTTGATGGTTCATAAGCGGAGATGCGTTCAGACAGGTAAGTTGGGACAGAACTGTTTAGGGCTTTATAGACCAAAGCCAGCACTTGTGCCCAGTAGCAAAACAGCAGCCAGTGGAGCTGATGTAATATCAGAGTAACATCAGAGTTGTATGCTCCCTGAGAGCCATGCCTGTTAGCAACCTGGCTGCCATGGGTTCTCAAACTGTGCTCCATAGAGCCCTTGGTAGTGAGGAGCTCCATGACACCATGCTGCTTTCTATCTCCTCCTCTTTCCTCCTCCTGAGAAATGCAGGGAAATTAAAGTTTGGAGCTGCCAAAAAAGCAGCAGCAATGTCTTCCTGAGCCATGAACTCTTTCACCTCACCTACCTCAGACTCTTTTTCTCATCACCCAGATCCTCCCCTCCCTTGTTTGGTTGTTTTAAATCAGAAATGACTTGAAGACACAAAACAGCCACACTTTTAAAGTGATAGTTACATTCTGATGAGGGGTGACATGACTTACTTTCCTGCCTTCATTGTACCATGAGAGGGCTGCGAAGTGGAAAGGGATTATGGGAAGCAGAAAGAATGGTGTGGGGAAGGAGTATCATTCTGATAATATTTCTGTCAAGACCCAGAAGCCTCAATAACGCCAAACACAGTGTAAAAGGTCCAAACACAGATTTATTATACACAAAAAAGGCTTTAAGACACTTACTTCAGTGTCTTAAGCATGAACTAAGAGTTTGTAGCAAATGCAAAGTGAAAAAAAGCAACTGAAATATAATCCGGATTATCCTAGCATATAATCCGGTATAACAGAAACATGTAGCAATCCGCTTGAAATTCACAATGTCCAAAGAACGTACAAAAACAAGTTGGGTTGAAGCAAAAACAGTGTCCAAAGGCAGTCCATAGTCTAAGCACGTTTCAAACAAGATGAAATAGTCCAAAAGCGTAGTCGTCGTCAAACACAGTCCGGAGTCAAAACGGGAGAGTAGAAGTCGTGACTTACGGAGTTTCAAGAAGGAATCACAGAAACACGGAAATCTGTAGTCCAAGGACCCAAGCTCAAGAATAATGGCAGGAACAAAGATTCACACCCAAAAAGACACTTTGCCTTCTGCAAAGACCCATTGAAACCCAACTAACTTATATCCTAAAGTTCCTCATCAGAAGATGAGCTGCTCCCCACTCTTTCATCATTACTCTCAGCTGCCCCATTCCCATCTCTCCACCTTTGCCAGTGTCTGTCAAGACTTAGATCTTGCCAAGTGTTCCCAGATTGCCACTCTTCTGTAAACCCCTCAAACTTATCACTAGAGGTAGGTTGGGTACATATATCCCTAATCTCCTGTACACGGGTCCAGTCAAGATCATCCTCTCTCCCCCATGTCACTCTCAGACCCATCACTCATTTCAAAACCCATAAAGTCTTCATCCTCTGTTGGAGCGCTAAGTATATCACGGATACGCTTCCTTTGAATCTCCTCATCAGATTCTTGTTCATGGGTAGCCTGCTTGATTCCCCTGCTTTCCTCTCCTTCCCCCATTTCACAGTCTGAGAAATCCTCGAAGGATTCAGAATCAGTTGAGGCCATGAAGATATCTCTAATCCTCTTTCGCTGCTCCTCCTCCTCCAACACCTGCACAGCTCTCTTCTCCCTTCTACCAGTAGTAGTAACGTTACTATCACGCTGTACTACAACAATTTCTGGGAAAAATCAGCTCCCCCGGAAAAGCAAAATAGCATTTTCCAAGAGCTTTGGGATGGCTGGGTGATGAATATGTCCATCTGCCACAGGGAGTAGATTCAGAGTTTTCCCCATTCCCCATTTTATCTTTGACCCCAAATGCACTCCCTTTTCAAAATTTAAACAGACTACTCTTCAAGGGAAAAAATGGCTCAATTTTACTGAAAAAATGTACATAGATAAAAATTGCATGCTAAGTGCATCAGGGACCCAAGGACCTAAGTAGAGATAACTGAGAATTTAATTTGATTCATTTTCTGATAAGAACTTTACAAAATGCTAAATTCTGTATAAATGGGAGGGAAAGAAGCTTTAAAAATAGTGTGGAAAAATGCCAGATTTGCCAAACCCAGTCTGAAGCAGAAAGCTCATATTTTGTCACCCTAGAGCAATCATGAACACTATGGTGGTTCAGGAGCAGACTGGCATGCAATATGAAGTCCCTGGGTCGACCAAGCTATGTGAAAATGAAGGTGACTGGTCATTTGATAAAGACAGAAGTATTGACCATATGCTAAACCAAGTTTGGTCATATG
Source organism: Anolis sagrei (assembly GCF_037176765.1). Taxonomy (NCBI): domain Eukaryota; kingdom Metazoa; phylum Chordata; class Lepidosauria; order Squamata; family Anolidae; genus Anolis; species Anolis sagrei. The sequence continues at coordinate 56,520,620 of NC_090026.1, forward strand.
GTCAAAACAGAGGTATTGACTACATGCTAAGGTCATTTGGTCAGAAGAGCAGTATTGACTATATGCTAAGCATTTGCAACCTTAGAAGTCTCAGATGGAGAGTGACTGCCCTCAGCGGAGAGCTGAAGGACATGGTGTATACTGGAAAGGGTAATAAAGCATGCCTTTCTTATTCGTGCATGATTTCACTTACCCATATAGCAAAACATATCCCCTCCCCTGAAGTATCTCTGGGCTTCTTTGGGTCCAACTGTATGCTATATTTCTGGTCCAGGTATAGTCAAAATATAGGGTTTGCTATTGTGTGTGATTTCAGTATCCATGGGAGATCTTGGAAGAATCCTCACTGGATTTGGAAATCATACTGTATAGTACTAATTTCTTTGAAACACTGAATTTCCGTTCCGAATTTCAACTACCATCGTATTAATGCTTCCTATTTCCCTATATCAATAGGAATGAGTTCTATAATTTTCTGTAAAACATACAGACAGCAAAAGTTGTTAATGATACAACAGCCCAACTAGAAACTAGAAACAGATGATTCTGGCCAAAGTGGTCCATGCCTTAATCACCTCTAGACTGGATTACTGCAATGCTCTCTATGTGGGTCTGCCCTTGAAAACGGCCTGAAAATTTCAGATGAGCCAACGGGCAACAGCCAGGTTGTTAACTGGGGCTCCTTACAGGGAGCGGTCATCCTTCCTGTTCAAGGAGCTCCACTGGCTGCCATTCATCTACCGGACCCAATTCAAGGCGCAGGTTCTTACCTACGAAGCCCTGAACGGTTTGGGACCCGCCTACCTGCGTGACTGCATCTCTGTATACGAACCCACGGGATCCCTTCGATCATCCGGAGAGGCCCTGCTCTCGATCCCACCAGCATCGCAGGCGCGATTGGTGGGGACGAGAGAGAGGGCCTTTTCGGTGGTGGCCCCTCGACTCTGGAACTCACTCCTAAAGACATCAGACAAGCTCCAACTCTGACAGTCTTCAGGAGGAACTTGAAGACGTGGCTGTTCCAGTGTGCCTTCCCAGAATAATGATCCCATAGCACTTTGTCCTTCAAAGCACTTTACATTTCTTTAGGTCTGCTCGTATGCCCTCCACAAACACCACTATCATCCATGTCCCAGCATTATTTCCAATTTAACTCTACATTTGGTCTTCCCACTGTTTTTAATTGTGTGTTGTCTTATTGATAATGTTGTATATTTTATTGTCTATGTTTTTTTTAATTGCTTGTATTGTTGTTATTATTACTTGTATTGTTGTGATTGGGCTCGGCCTCATGTAAGCCGCACCAAGTCCCTTGGGGAGATGATAGCGGGGTACAAATAAAGTGTTATTATTATTATTATTATTATTATTATTATTATTATTCTCCTACACAATTTTTTTGTTGTTGTTGTTCATTCGTTCAGTCGTCTCCGACTCTTCGTGACCTCATGGACCAGGCCACGCCAGAGCTCCCTGTCGGCCGTCACCACCCCCAGATCCTTCAAGGTCAGTCCAGTCACTTCAAGGATGCCATCCATCCATCTTGCCCTTGGTCGGCCCCTCTTCCTTTTTCCTTCCACTTTCCCCAGCATAATTGTCTTCTCTAGGCTTTCCTGTCTCCTCATGATGTGGCCAAAGTACTTCAACTTTGTCTCTAGTATCCTTCCCTCCAATGAGCAGTCGGGTTTTATTTCCTGGAGGACGGACTGGTTGGATCTTCTCGCAGTCCAAGGCACTCTCAGAACTTTCCTCCAGCACCACAGTTTAAAAGCATCTATCCTCCTTCGCTCAGCCTTCCCTAAGGTCCAGCTCTCACATCCGTAGGTGACTACAGGGAATACCATGGCTTTGACTAGGCGGATCTTTGTTGCCAGTCTGATGTCTCTGCTCTTTACTATTTTATCGAGACTGGACATTGCTCTCCTCCCAAGAAGTAAGCGTCTTCTGATTTCCTGGCTACAGTCTGCATCTGCAGTAATCTTTGCGCCTAGAAATACAAAGTCTGTTACGGCCTCCACATTTTCTCCCTCTATTTTCCAGTTGTCAATCATTCTTGTTGCCATAATCTTGGTGTTTTTGATGTTTAGCTGCAACCCGGCTGCAACCTACACAATAGGTTAACCTACACAAACGGCTCCTACACAATAGGTTCCACCAAAAGGGTGCAGTACAACATGCCACGAATCCATGAAATGGTATCAACGTTGTGGGTATGACCTACTTGCTTTTATGAAGTAGATCCCTTCTTAATAAAGAAACCTCCACATGAGTGGAATATACATGTAAATAACAAATACACATTATATTTTCAAACAATTCAACTAATTGATTATATTAAACACCTTAAGTTAGAACTACCAGAGATGGTATTAAAAATAAATCCCATATTATTTAGTGTGATATTAAGCATTAAAATACTGTAGCTACGCATTAATAATTTCCAAAAATATTAAGGAAGGAGGTGCAGATTGGCTTTCATGCTAACTTAAAGAAGCCAACATAATGTTGATTATTGGTTCAGTAATTAAAAGAAAGCTACTTACAAGACCCTTGTACATATCTGTTATGATCTTCTCCCCTGGGATGAATTAACTGAGTGTTCTGGACAGGCCAGACAACAAAAGACCAGTTCTTCTCTCCTCCTACAACCCTGTAAACATAATCCTCAATTGATTGGTCTCTAATTCATCAGACCTGAATGAAAAATTAATTAGTTTGGCTGTAGCCCCACACTGAGCACTTTAGCATCCTCTTGTTTTGTCCATTGGATCATTTGATTTATGGTTAAAGTGGAGGATATGGGGGGAGAGGATAGCAACTAGACATTCACAGGCTCCAAGCAGGTTTCCTTGCAATTAAAGGTGTGTAGGGGACTGATATGGAAACATGGTTTTCATAAATCAAAGAAATGATTTAGTAATACTAAATGGACATTTACAAGTTTTGATCTTGATCAACAAAATGGATAAATGGGATAATCTTTTAACAGGATGTCACTAAGGTCATTGGAGAAGACAGTGATTGCTGAATTCATTAGAAATGATCTGAGTCAAATCAAGATCACTGTAAGTAGTACTGAAAAGTTTATCAGCTCCTCGTAGATATTTTATCATGACTTCCTTTTCAGTACTACTGGTTGCACATCCCTTATCTGGAATTTCAAAATCTGAAATTCTCCAAAATCCAGATTGTCCATGTGAAAGGCTGACATATTTTCACTTTTGCATTCTGTTGACTTAATGTACTCAAACTTCATTTCATGCACAACATCATTCAAAAATATTGTATAAAATTATTGCCATGCTATGAGCATATGGTGTATATGAAACAGAAATGAATTTGGGTTTAAACCTGGGTCCCATCTTCAAGATATCTCATTATGTACATATATGCAAATACAGGTATTCCAAAGTACAAAATAACAACTTGAAATCTAAACCATTTCTATTTCCAAGCAGTACTCAGTTTAATGTATTGTCGAAGGCTTTCATGGCTGGAATCACTAGGTTCTTGTGGGTTTTTTCGGGCTATAGAGCCATGTTCTAGAGGCATTTCTCCTGACGTTTCACCTGCATCTATGGCAAGCATCCTCAGAGGTAGTGAGGTCTGTTGGAATTAGGACAATGGGTGTATATATCTGTGGAATGGCTGGGGTGGGGCAAGGAGCTCTTCCCTGCTGCAGTTAGGTGTGAATGTTTCAGCTGATCACCTTCATTAGCATTTGAAGGCCTGCCTGAGCCTGGGAAAATCTCTTGCTGGGAGGTGTTAATCTGTGCCTGGTTGTTTCCTCTCTGTTGTTTTGCTGTTGTAATTTTAGAGTTTTTTAATACTGGTAGCCAGATTTTGTTCAGTTTGTAAAAGCATAGCTCTCTTTCAATTCTGGGAGAGGGTTTTTTTTAATGCAAAACTATAAATCTGTTTAATTATTTTGCACCACTTCTTTTTCCATATAGCAACCACGGCAAGACTGGTATTGGCCAGAAAGTGGAAAAATAAAGAAATACCAACGGTAGAAGATTGGAAATTAAAATTAATGGATATAATGAACATGGACTCATTGATACAGCATATGAGATCTAAGCAGATGACCGGGGTAAGCAAGACCGACTGGTCTCCAATCAAGAGATACCTAGGAATCAGCTAACTATAGATATAGAAGAGTCGAGATAAGAAGACAGCTTTAGTAGAAGACAAAATCAACACTAACAATGCTATAAGGGACATAATTAGTAAATAAGAATACTAACACTCCACGTCTCACTTTCCAATCCCCACACAACCCTCCTCTCCCCCTTATTTATTTATTTATTTATTTTATTCCTTTCGTGGCAGATACTCGCCTCCCATATCCATCATACCCTCGTCCTCTCTTTTATTATAATAATAGATATGCCAATGATTAACACCCTTTTGATGTATCTCCAAGGCAAAAACTTCAATAAAAATTATACAAAAAAATATTTTGCACCACTCCCCTGGAATGGGATTAAAGGTGGCTATTTTAATTGTTTTAATTGACCAATTAGATATTGCTGAAATAATTTATATTGGCATATTTGTTTATATCATCAATATAAAATGTTCTTTAGTGAACCAACCTCCATGTCACTGGTATGGTGATTCCCCTCTAGGTTTCAATTCACACTTTAAACGAGTTGTGCAAAGCATTAAACGTTATCTTTCAAATAGGTTCAGTACTTTGGATAACTAATTTAATGTTAAGGTGAAAACCCCAGAGTAGATTCACCACATCACTATTTTGGAATCCACCTGTTACCAAAGACAAGGGCTGTATCCATGTTGAAACTAATGAAAACAAATAATAGAATCATAGACTCAAAGAGTTGGAAGAGACCTCATGGGCCATCCAGTCCAACCCCCTGCCAAGAAGCAGGAATATTGCATTCAAAGCACCACTGACAGATGGCCATCCAGCCAAGCTTCCAAAGAAGGAGCCTCCACCACACTCCGGGGCAGAGAGTTCCACTGCTGAACGGTTCTCACAGTCAGGAAGTTCTTTGTAATTTTCACTGAATGATACAAATTCCACAATGCATTGCAGTATTTTCTATTTAAAAAAACCCAGTAGATTGGGTTAGGATTGTCAACCATCTAGTATTTCTAAAAACTTTTATGGGCAGCCTTTCTGTTCCATGGAAAGGATCGTATTGTTATGTTGCCATCAAGTAGATGGTAACCTGAACAGAGAAGCCTAGATGTAGCTCAATCCAGAGGGATCTCTTAATTTCTTTGAACTTGATATTCAGAACATATATACACGAAGTACTAAATCCTGACTAAGAACCTTTCTAAACTGACTATACAATGCAGTTTGAAGATGATTTGAGGCTTGGCCTTAAATTGGTTCCAGGCATGGCAATCCGATTTCCCATTGAACAAAACCAGTTCCTCCCAAACTGGTTCACAGATTATTCACAATGTCTGTGTAGAAGCGCCTGAAAAGAGGAAAGTACTCAGGCAGGAAGAAAAAAGATTAAGTGAGGGGAGGAGTCTTTGTGTGATCTCTATACGGCTCCGGCCCAGTGTACCTGTCCAAACGTATCTCTTTCTATGCCCCACCTCGGAGTTTAAGATCTTCTGGGGAGGCACTGCTCTCAGTCCCGCCTCTATCACAAGTGAGGTTGGTGGGGATGAGGGACAGGGCCTTCTCAGTGGTGGCCCCTCGCCCGTGGTTTCACTCCCCGGGGAAATTAGGTCATCAACATCCCTCCTCTTCTTCAGAAGGAAGCTGAAAACATGGATATGGGACCAGTCTTTTGGGTAATCTGGCAGACTGACAAGGTAATGACGACCAGAATTTGGAAAGGACTATGGAAATGCTGAATGGACTTACGGATTTTAGAACTCAGTGAACGTTGGCCACTAGATTGGCGTTTTAGTTGTTATTGTATTAATTGAATGTTTTAATTATTGTGGTTATTGCTGTCATGTATTTTATCTGATGAATTGTTGGCACCGAATTGTGCCGGTTGTAAGCCGCCCTGAGTCCCCCCTAGGGGGTTGAGAAGGGTGGAGTAGAAGTGCCCGAAATAAATAAATAAATAAATCTCAGACACCTAGAAGTTCCTGGGGTTACATGTAAAGGTTGTTTAGATAGATGTATTGATGATAGTCATATACTGTATTATAACTGGTGGTAGAGCAAATGGGGAAATCTTGAAAGGGAGAATAAATGCACTTGAACCACGCAGGAAAGTCCTATTGTCTAAAATTGCCATCGTTCTAATAGCAAATGGGAGAAAGGGGTATAAAAAGCATATTTGATTGAGCCACATTTTTCTAAAAGAACTGAAGAAAAACCTCTTCCTAACATAAAGGAAGTTCAGGTCTTAATTTCCTACTCCCAGCTCTCTACAGTTTTACATAGTATTTATGTCAAATGTGCCATCTGGAATTAAAATAAAGAAATAAAGGCACTTCTCACTTTGCATGGTACATTATTTGTGAAACATTCTTCTTCCAGCTGCAAGTTACTATGATCAAATGCTCTTGCTCATGACCCAATTAAGATTTAAATTCAATTCATGAGAGGTAAATGATACTGATTGACTCATTAGATAACCATGTGTCCTTGAAACAAACTGACTTGTTATTTTTGGGCAGGGAATCCTTTCCTTTCAATCTGGTAGTGATTACTGCTGGATCTAAGTTGATACCAATTTAGTTTTCTTATGTAAGTGAGCATTTTTTTCTTTCTTCCAGCCAGTCATATGGCAATGAAATCAACTCGCTTGAGATTGATAAAAGCAGGTGGTCATAAATGAAGCAAAAATACACCAGTAATCTGTATTTCACAGCCTTTTCTCTGCTGATTTGCAACTGCAAAGTTGCTGATACAGAACAGAGAACATATATGAGTGTGCATGAGTGTGTATTCTTAGATGAGGCAGAAAAGAGAAAAAATAGCAATGTGTTCCCCATATCTTTAAAGGAAGCAAATCTTAATATTCTGACCAGTTTAGATTAAAAAGCCTAATTGTGTGTGTGGACAATTCTCAGTTTAATACAGGCGGATCCCTTATCTGGAGTGCTTAGGACTAGAAGAGTTTTGGATATTACAATTTTTTGTTGATATTGAAATGTGTGTGTGTATATATATATATATATATATATATATATATATATCAGGCCCCCGGTGGCGCAGTGTGTTAAAGCACTGAGCTGCTGAGCTTGTTGATCGAAAGGTCGCAGGTTCGATTCCGGGGAGCGGCGTGAGCTTCCACTGTCAGCTCTAGCTTCTGCCAGCCTAGCAGTTCGAAAACATGCAAATGTGAGTAGATCAATAGGTACCACTCCGGCGGGAAGGTAATGGTGCTCCATGCAGTCATGCCAGCCACATGACCTTGGAGGTGTCTACGGACAACGCTGGCTCTTCGGCTTAGAAATGGAGATGAGCACCACACCCCAGAGTCAGACATGACTGGACTTAATGTCAGGGGACTACCTTTACCTTACATATATATATATATATATATATATATATATATATATATAGTCATGTCAGGAGCAACCACTCCTGTTGTGAGAGAATTGGCCATCTGCAAGGACGTTGCCCAGGAGACGCCCGGATGATTTTTGATGTTTTATCATCCTTGTGGGAGGCTTCTCTCATGTCCCCGCATGAGGAGCTGGAGCTGATAGAGGGAGCTCATCCGCCTCTCCCCGGATTCAAACCTGCGACCTGTCGGTCTTCAGTCCTGCCGGCACAGGGGTTTAACCCACTGGGCCACCGGGGGCTCCATTTTAATATATGTACATTATATATACATAGCCTATAGATGATTGTTGAACTCATCAGATTCAGAGAGAGGAGTGTCTTCTCTCCGCTGCCACAACTGAATCTCATGGACCCCATCACATGACGCAGGGCAACTTCCAGTGGGACAGAAGCAGAACCCAGAGTGCCCCTGGAGGAGGACTCTTAATTGAAGAAAGTTAAGAAAAGTGGAGAAAGACTGATCTTGTGGAGTCCCTCAGTACTGTCCCCAATGTTATTTAAAATATACATGAAGCCGCTGGGGGAGATCATCGGAGTTTTGGAGTACGATGTTATCTGTATGCAGATGACGTCCAAATCTGTCACTCCTTCCCACCTGTTACTAAGGAGGCTGTTCAGAACTTGAATCAGTGATTGGCTGCTGTGTCGGACTGGATGAAGGCTAGCAAATTGAAACTAAATCCAGACAAGTCAGAGGTCCTCCTGGTCAGTCGAAAGGCTGAACAGGGCATAGGGTTACAGCCTGTGTTGGATGGGGTTACACTCCCTCTGAAGATGCAGGTTCGCAGCTTGGGAGTGATCCTGGATTCATCGCTGAGCCTGGAACCCCAGTGCAAAAGCCATGGGAGCTTTTGCACACTTAAAACTTGTGCACCAGCTGCGCCCGTACCTTGGGAAGTCTGATCTGGCCATGGTCGTCCACACTCTGGTTACATCCCGAATAGATTACTGCAACGCACTCTATGTGGGGCTGCCTTTGAAGAAGGTTCGGAAACTTCAGCTAGTCCAATGAGCGGCAGCCAGATTATTAACTAGGGCGACATACAGGGAGCAAACCACCTCCCTGTTGTGCCAGCTCCACTGGCTGCCAGTCCATCTCCGAGCCCAATTCAAAGTGCTGGTTTTGACCTATAAAGCTCTATACGATTCTGGCCCAGCTTACTTGTCCGAGCACATCCACCCTTACTTCCCATCTTGTAATCTAAGATCATCCGGGGAGGCCCTGCTCTCGCTCCCATCAATAGCGCAAATGCGTCTGGTGGGGACGAGAGACAGGGCCTTCTCGGCGGTGGCCCCTCGTCTATGGAACACACTCCCAAATGAGGTAAGATCTGCTCCCCCCCTCCTGGCTTTTAGAAAGAAATTAAAATCATGGTTTTGGGACCAGGCCTTCAGACAGTAGATGTATGTAGAGTTTTAGAGGACATGGACTAGAATGACAATACGACTGGCGAGACTGTTTTTATTATTTATTATTTTAATAATATTTTATGTACTGTCTAATTATTATTTATGCTTAATTGCTGTTTTATTATTGTAATTGTTATGGATTGGCATCGCGTCAGTGTCCAATGTAAGACATTGAATTTTGCCAGCTATGTGTAAACTGCTTTGAGTCCCCCTAAAAGGTAAAGGTAAAGGTAGTCCCCTGACATTAAGTCCAGTCATATCTGACTCTGGGGTGTGGTGCTCATCTCCATTTCTAAGCCAAAGAGCCAGCGTTGTCCGTAGACACCTCCAAGGTCATGTGGCCAGCATGACTGCATGGAGCGCAGTCACCTTCCCGCCGGAGCGGTACCTATTGATCTACTCACATTTGCATGTTTTCGAACTGCTAGGTTGGCAGAAGCGGAAGCACACGCCGCTCCCCAGAATCGAACCTGCGACCTTTCGATCAACAAGCTCAGGAGCTCAGTACTTTAACCCACTGCGCCACCGGAAGCTCTTTGAGTTCCCCTAGGGATGAGAAAAACGATATATAAATACTGTAAATAAATAAATACTGTAAATCTGAAGGGGGGAATGATATGGGAAGATGGATCCCAATGGAAGAGAACAGAGCCTGACAGTTCCCTCTGCTATTCCCCGCTTTACCCTTGCCCTTCTAATGAGGTCCCTAGTGTATGCTTAATAATAGAAAGCAATTATGTTACTATCTCTACCACCCATCTGGATTCTGTAGTATTTTGGAGCAAAATTCCAGATAAGTGATGCTCAGTCTGTACCGTCATACCATTCTCCAGCCAGCACAGGGTTAGGATGATGGGGATTTCAATCTAACAACATTTGAAGAGTTGCATGATTCCTATCCTAAATGATGACATTGCTTCATTAAACTGCAACCATGAGGCTTAGAATCTTGCCTTCTTTAATGAAACTTTAGGTTTTTAGTAATCTGGGATCTCACTGCCACATGTAAAAGTCTTGGGGTTGTTCCTTTTTCAAAGAGAGCTATGCTCAATATGCTTCCAGAATGAAAACAATCTCTCTCTCTTTTTCTATATAAATAAAAATGTAATGTTCGTTTGTGGGATTGCCATAACTCAAAAACCACTGGACGAATTGACACCAAACTTGAACACAAGACACCTATCAGACCAACGAGTGACCACCACTCGAAAAATTGTTTTTGTCATTAGGGAGTTGTAGTTGCTGGGATTTATAGTTTATTTACAATCAAAGAGCATTCTGAACTCCACCAATGATGGAATTGAACCAAATGTGGTACACAAAACTCCCATGACCAACAGAAAACACTAGAAGGGTTTGGTGGGCATTGACCTTGAGTTTGGGAGTTGTAGTTCATCTACATCCAGAGAACACTGTGGACGCAAACAATGATGGATCTGGACCAAACTTGGCACGAATATTCCATATGCACAAATATGAACATACATGGAGTTTGGGGGAAATACAGCTTGACATTTGGGAGTTGTAGTTACTGGGATTTATAGTTCACTTACAACCAAAGAGCATGCTGAACTCCGCCAACAACAAAATTGGGGCAAACTTCCCACACAGAACCACCATACTTAAGGCCATCCAGCCCAACCCCTTCAGCAGGGCAAGAAAATGTAATCAAAGCCCTTCTGGCAAAGAGCCATCCAGCTATAGATAATATATATGATTCACACACACAGATATAGTATTATAGATTTGAAAGGGACCCCTAAAGAAGGCTCTATCTTCTTTAGAGGTCGCTGCTCTATCCCCATTGCCTACCTTTAAGAACCTAGGTGTCGTTTTGGATTCGCAGCTGACAATGGAGGCTCAGGTCGCTGCTGCCAGCAAACAGGCCTTTTTCCATCTACGACAAGCGAGGCAACTGGCACCTTACCTGTCGGATGAGGCTCTGGCAACTGTCATCCATGCCACGGTCACATCTAGGCTAGACTATTGTAACTCCTTGTATGTTGGCCTTCCTATTTCTACGACCTGAAAGCTCTGTATTGTCCAGAATGCTGCAGCCAGGTTACTCACAAAAACGCCCATGAAATGCCATATAACACCAGTGCTGCGGCATCTACACTGGCTCCCAATTGAGTATCGTGGTTTGTATAAGATGCTGGTCCTGACCTTTAAAACTTTATATGGCCAGGGTCCATTGTATCTTAGAGACCGTCTCTCCTTCTACCATCATCGGAGATCGCCACGACCATCCCAACGCGATTTGCTCTATATACCGGGTCCTAGGGAAGTGCACTTGGAAAGCACCAGACGCAGGGCCTTCTCTGTTTCTGCCTTATGGAATTCCTTGCCTCCCTATTTGAGAGCCATGCGTGACTTAAGGCATTTTATCCTAGCACTTAAGACCTGGCTTTTTACTAGAGCATTTGACCCATGTTAATTTTAATATTTGCATGTATGTATAATTTCTGCTATGTAAATTGCCTGGAGCATCTCGGATGGAGGGCGATTAATAAATAATTAAAGATGTAAGATGTAAGATGTAATTATATGTTGCATGTTCCAGAGTAGGCAAACCAGACAATCTCCACATCAACACTGACAAAGAAACAGCAAGAAATACTGTTTACCCACAAGCATAAAGAAATTACATATATTAGAAACCAACACTTTCGAATTACTTTATTTTCCAGATCACCAGACTGGGCCACACCAACATGTGGCAGGGGACCGCTAGTTTTAAATAAGAGGGATGAAGACAACTTTCTATTTTTATCATTTCCCAGTGGATAAGCAATAGACAGATAATTTCCAAGGTGGAAACCCAAAAGATGTATCAAAATATTTAATTACTGGATATGAGTATTTCCCCCCTGGAATTTATGCCTCTTTAATTTCTGATATGGCCAGGACCAAACTGGCCATAGGGAAAATATGTTCATTGACCTATTATTGGGTTATGAATTATAAATCTAAGAGGAGGAGACAGCTTGACTGGACCAAAATTATGTTACAGGAGATGGCAATGAATGTCCTCCTTCAGTGGCATTACAGGACTTCTACTTTTTAACAGTCATTCGGCCATTGCCAGCTCTTTCTTATCAATTTGCTCCATCAGCCTTGACTCCATGCCAGTAGCTGCGCGCCCCAGCTGCTCTTCTCAGTGCCTCATTAGCAGCATTCCATTGGACAGTTCCCATAAGAGCTATCCAATGGGATGCAAGTGACATACGGCAAAGGACTGTGACAGAGTGAATCTGAATTACGGGTTCAGGATGTGAAGCAATAAAGGCAGGACAAACAGATGCTTGGAACCACAATTAAGGGGTATTAAATGCACACCTTTGCCTTCGCAGCTCCTGTGATAGGAAATGCGGATCATAGAGCCTAACAACTTATTTTTGTAAAATGTGTTCTTTTGCATGTTTTTTGTGGATTGTTTTAAACAGTTTTTATGCATTTATTTATTTTAATGTTGTATCAATAATTTTAGCATATTTAATTCTATTTAAATATTTTCTTTTTGTGTTTTTGACTGGGTAGTTTTTGTAAAAGCTGGGAGCTGCTTCAGGTCGTAGTATTGAGAAAAATGTGGGGAACACATAAATATACTTCAACTACGATTATATCCTGAATGCATTAAAAATCTGAAATATTTTTGGAACCATGGAAAACCAATAAAGCATTGCAAGTGAAAGGAAGGAAGGAAATTTACAGTAAGCAATTGGAAGTATGTTAATTAAAGAATGCTGAATGTGCAGGTACAGCTGTACCAGGAGCTCCAATTTTGTTTGCTTTGCATTGAATGTTTGTTGTAGTCCTAAGTTTCAGGGACTCTGCAGATAGGTGGCTTCCTTTGGCTGCAATCATAGGGCAAGCCACCTGTCAGTTATAGTTAGGTTCCCTGGTCCCGCTCCTTTTTTGGTTTTGGAGGGAATAGGAGCCAGTTTGGGTTCAATCCACACATAGATGCTTTCCATGCAGGACATAATTCCACGAGCTCCTGTAGAAAGCTTCATCTTCTACAGCTTGGCCGGGGAGAAAGGTCCCATAGCTTGGCCGAGGATTATACAGCCTTACAGCTCCTTCGCTGAGGGACTTCAGTCATCACCGAAGCCTGGATTCCTTCTTTTTTCCCCTGGAAGTCTACAAAGCTCTGCTTGGTAAGGGTCACTCGAGGAAGCCAGACGCAGTTGGTACTGGGTGCAGGGGCTCCACGCCAACAGAGGCAAAGACAGACTGCCCAGATTAGAAGTTAAGGATTTCCCCATTCGTTACAGTTATGAAGATGGTGCCTGTTCCCTGTGGACAAGATTGAGAGAGAGCCAATAGACTGTTAAGAAAACCTAAAAGTAACTTTTTGTTTTCATTAATAAAGAACTTTGTTGAACCTTTGAGCAATCTAGAGACTCTGTTTTAAGGAAATTCAAAGGCTTTTAATCTGAGGCAGCCCCGGTGTCCCGTTGGGCACACAGAATTTATGTCCTGTCTACAGTCTTATGTACAGCCCCAGTGTGCAACAGCACACTGAATGTTGACCATTTTAGTGATGTTTTATATTATGGTTTCAGCAATGATAATCTAAGGTAATGTTGTTCACAACCTTCTAAGTGGGTCAGAGATAAAGCAGTCCCAAGCCCCTGGTGGTTCATATGGTAGCATATTTATCTCACTTGGAAAACAGTCTTTGGGAGATAAGTGGTTATTCTACACAGCTTACACATTCACTTATTTTGCTGGCTGTATCCTAGATAAAACTATATTGGCATTCAGAATACCTCTGAGGAAGAGAACTGAATGTGAAAGAAACCCTACCTATTGTTCAACTGTCAAGGTCTCAGGCTGGAGGAAAAACTGGTTATTTTGAACATGTCTCACAATTCTGTGGCTTAGATCTGCATTCTTTGGCAACAAAGAAAAGACCAATTTTATGGTTTAACTTTGTGCGACACTACCTATTATCTAAAATTTAGTTATTTTTTAAAAAGAAATCCATAATGCAACTTTTTACTACAGATGTAAAGCCATGACTATCTCATCACTGCATGTGAGGATGAATAATTATAGTAGATTTTCCCCTCTTTGCTGCAGGAGAATATGAATGTATATTTGCAGTATTCTCTACAATAATTTGGGATGTTTGAATACTGGGAGAAAACTGCCCAGAATTCTGGTGGGTCTATTACTCTTCCCAACAGAAAATCATTTTTTTCCCATCTGGAAATTTGTTCCTAATCTAAACCAAGAACTCACACCTAAAGTAACATAATCAGGGGTACCTGTGTTGGCCATGCAGCAAAATACAACCAAATCCATAGTGACAACTTTATCGAGCCAAATAAAATGTAGAAAACACATCTTGCAAACTTTTGAAGCATAACTCCATCCAGCAAATATGCTCAAACTCATAGCTTTTCTCTCCCAAAGCAGTATGCACCTCTCCAAATAGAAGCTTGCAGTTACCTCTTGCTTGTAGGAATGGCTAATGCTGTTTTGGCTAAAACTGACTGTCACTTCAAAATTTGAGTTTGTTATGTGATTAATTAAAGCAGGAGATTCCCAATCTTTGGCCCTCCAAGTGTTTTGGACTTCAACTCCCAGAATTCCCAGCTAGCTTATTGGCTTCTAGGAATTGTGGGAGTTTTTGCAATATGAAGGAAGGCTGAAACTAAGACAAGTCAAATCTGCATTCTGGACTTTAGGAGAGCTGACTTCCAAAATTTTAAGGAAATACTGAGCAGCATTCTGTGGACGCCGATATGAAAAGACAAGGGAGTTACGGAGGGATGGGAGTTTTTCAGAAGTAAAATACTCAAGGCATAAACAGTGTCAACAAAGAGAAGAAATACGTCAAGTGCAAAGAAGCCAGAATGGATGTTCAAAAGAACTTCTAACTGGGCTAAGACTCAAAATAGAGATGCACAAGAAGTGGAAAAAGGGAGAAATCACCAAAGAAGAATTCAAACAAATAGCCAACTCCTGTAGGGAAAAGGTTTGCAAGGCTAAAGCTCAAAATGAGCTAGGGCTTGCCAGGGACATTAAAAACAATAAAAAGGGCTTCTTTGGTTATGTCAGTAGAGAAAGGAAGAACAAGGAGGTGATAGGGCCTCTGCAGGAGGACAATGGGATAATGCTGACAGGGAAAAGGGAAAGGCAGAACTACTTAATGCCTTCTTTGCCCCAGTCTTCTCACAAAAAGACAGTCACCCTCAACCTCACCAATTTGGAAACAATACACCTATCAGGCCAATGTATGTCCTTTACTCAACCCTCCCCCCCCCTCCCAAATACAGTGAAAGGGACTTTAAAACCCCTCCTGCATGAGCAGGGAGTGTTGACTGCTCCGGTGAGCTGGGCAGACAGACCCTTGGCTTCCCCAGGCCCCCAATTTGGTGTCTCCCTTTCTCTCTCCCACTAGCCACCCCCACGGGTCCCCTACCATCCTTGCCTTTGGGCTTACCCTCCCCCATCATGCCAGGGCTTTGCGTGGGCCCTCCTTCCTTCCCTCCTTCCCAGTCTCCTTCCTCTCTTTGTCGGCCCCACCAAACACAGGCCTCTCCTCCTTCTTTTCCCCCTCGAGAGGCAGGCAGGTGGCTGCTCCGTGTGGATGCTGCTCGCCAGACTTCATCTTCCCTTGCCTGGGCACCTACGGGAAGGGAGCTTTGCAGCTCTCAGCCTTGCTGGGTCCAGCGGGGATGGGAGGCATTTTTCGAGACGGGCCTTGCTCTCCCAAATTGGCCTCTTCTTTCTACCACAGCCGCAGGGTGCCTTTCATATGACCCTGACTGTGTGCCCACCCACCAAACAGGGAAGGTGCCCCGCAGCCATGGCAGAAAGAAGAAGTGGTTCTGGGTGAGCGAAGCCTGCCTCAAAAAGTGCCTCCCATCTGCCCTGTGCCCAGCCCAGCAAGGCTGAGGGCTACAGCAAGGCTCCCTTCCTGCTGGTGCCCAGGCAAGAGGTAGAGAAGGGAAGGAAAGAATGGGGGAGAGAAGAAAGGATTGAAAGAGGGCGGGAAAGAAAGAAGGAAAGAGAGAAGGAAGGATGGAAGCAAAGAGCAAAGGAAGGAAGGAAAGAAAGAGGTAGAGAAGGAAGAAAGGAGAGAAAGAAGAAAAAAGGGGGGAGGGGGGAATGAAAGGAAAAAGGAAGGAATGAAGGAAAGAGGGAGGGAGCGAAGGAAGGAGAGAGAGAGAGAAAGGGAGGGAAGGTTGGCCACAGCAACACTTGGTGGGTACACCTAATGAAGAATAAATAATGTTTGCATTTAGACTTGGTTCCTGCTTCAAGATTTCTCATTATATAGATAAATACAGGTATTCCAAAATCTTGGAAAAAAATCTAAAATCCAAAATATTTCTGGTCCCAATCATTTTGGATAAGAAATACCCAACCTGTGCAAGAGTTCTTCAGAGGAAGCCATGGGCTGTAAACTAGGATGCATTGTAGATCTGTCTAAAGCAGTAACGGGAAATATGTAGGTCTATGGGCATTGATCTGTAATTTTCTTCTGAGTTAGCCAACACAGTCAGTGGCCAAATTCTGTTCCAGTGTTTGACTTCCTGGAGCAATGGTCTAAAAAACTATGTGGCACTTTGTGTGTACTCTCATCAATTTGAATTTGTTTCTTTCTTTATTCTGTGAAACTTCAAGGGACACTTCCAAGATTCACATCTGTGACTGGCAGATACTACTTGCATGACTTCCTGCAGACATTGTTTCCATTTCTCAAGGCTGTCTGCTTCTTGGACTAAAAGGAATGGGAAGGCTTCATTTAACTGGAGTACTCCATAAACATTCAAATTGCTCAGTGTCTCGTCCCTGTTGGTTGCTTCTTACTTATTGGGATTTTTGAATCACTGCTAATCAGATTGTGAAACTGTTTAATGCATGTATGGGAAAGTCAATTGGCAAACCTTCAGCACTCTGGCAACAGTGATTCATGGGCTCCTCAGTTTACTCTCCATTCCAATCAAGAAAATAATTTGCTCTAGATCAAATTTCTATCCCTCCTGTACTGAAAGTGGAGTTCCTTCCTAATCAATCCACTCCCCACTTCTGCTGTCTCTGCTGCTAGGAAATTACTGAGTGAATCCACTAGAGTGATAACACTGGGCATCCCCTTGTGGCCCTTTGCCGTTAGTTTTACAATTCTCTCAGCTTCTCACTGTGCTTTTTATATTAAGGGATGATATAAACCAGCCCTGCACAATGCTTTCAGGAACAGAACAAAAGCAGGAGCTTGGTGCTTCCTGTGAACTTGTCATGCAGAAAGTGAATTGCAGAAAGTGATATACAAAATTATAGATACCATGGATATTGTTGGAATTTCATTATTTGTATCCATCATGGAATGCATTTTGCTAGCTTACTTTTTTATCAGTTTTAACACAAACAATCTAATTTACAACTGAAAGAATATATATTCAAAATATAGAGCAACAGAAATAAGAAACAGAAGAGTGGGGAGATGAAAATGCATTTTTCATGGGAGATTTGGGTGATCTTCACATAGATTTCAGAAGTGTGCATTCACAATCCTGCCTTAGCCCCAATGTTCATACATCCCAGTAAAAGAAGCCTGTAATGAAAAATGAGGCAGCTCCCAAAAAGTTGAATAGGTGCAAGAAATAACAAGGCAATAGAAAGTGGGGAAGGGAAAGATCTAGGGCCAATTCAGACACAGCTGCAAGAGGCAGAACAGTTGCCCCTTCTTCTGAGCTCAGGGTGATTAATTTCCATCCTGCAGTTCTACAAGCAAAATTCAAATGATTTTGGTACCCCATCTAGTGTCAGTGCGCACCTGAATATAATCTAGAGCAGTCTATTCAAAGTGGTGGTCCATGGACTAGTGCTTTTTGAAGAATGAAACAATTATAGACAATGAGTACAGATATGATATGTGCTCTGTCACGCGCTGGGCCTGTAAATAGTTGTCTTTAAAACAGGACGTGCAACCTTTGCCCAATGGGAAGCCAGGGGGCCTAAAGAGAAGTTCTCAGAGGTTTCCACCACAAACAGTCTTTAGATGGTTTGAGAAGTACAACAAAGTCTTTTATTAATGAACAATCAAACAGAAACTTCTCTTGTCTTCAGTAAAGTTAAGTAAATGATTCCAAGCTTTTGGGCAACTGGTGAATTCCTAAACTTGCCCACGACGGACAGGCAACTATCTTCAATCACTTCTTCTTTAAAGGAAAATCCCCTTTTTAACTTCTCCCAGGCTGACTGAAACTTAAACCTAACTGATGTGGGCACCACTACTGGGTTGAACTGCATCTCAAAGCACCGAGTGGACCTACCAGCAAGGCCTGTAGGCTCTTCAGCTAGAGTTCTTTGATCTTTAGGGCTGTTTCCCTGGAAAGTCTTTGGAGACTCTTTTCCTACTGTTTCTGTTGGAATTACTGTAACCCTGGAAATTCTTAAAGGTTGAAGCTTTTGTACAGGGGACGTTTACACACGTCCTGTACATTGGCTAACCTAGCTGAGACTAACTAAAAATGGTTTCCTTCCCAATTGCCCTGAGCAAGGGGCGGGACCAAAACTTAATGATGATGGATGATGGGATAGGTGGCTTGCCCTATAACTGCAACCAAAAGAAGCCACGTATCTGCAGAGTCCCTGAAACCTAGGACTGCAAACAAACATTTAATGTAAAGCAAACAAAATTGGAGCTCCTGGTATAGCTGTACCAGAACAATATGCAAAATGCCTTATCAGATATCTTGAGCAGAACCTGTCTAGTGCAAGGATGGGTACCTGCCATGGGAGAAAGATAAATAAAGGGAAAAGATAAATAAAACAAAAGGAGAAGACCAGCACACCAACTTAAAATACTCTTTTACCACATCCAAATAATAACCGATTTTACATAAAGCAAGCCTTTGCCTATTAATAGAAAGAGAACTAGAATGGGCATCTCCGTATTTCATGGGACAAAATTCCAGAACCCACATCCTCATCAAACATGCATGTGGTTGTAAGACTGAAAGAATGCTTTCCTCCAAAAGATCTTAAAACCCAGACTGTTTGTAAACAGTTGGATTGGTTCCAAGGTTTAACTGACCACAACTGTTTACATGAGCATCCTGTGTTTTCTGGCCTTGGGCAGTTCAGGAATACAAGGTGGCACCCACTCTGCTCCCTATTCTTTATGACATGGGTTGTGCTAGTTGGCCGGAGTTACCTGGAGTTATGCTAGCCAGATTGATGAGGCAAATCTGGCTAGCAAATCTTCCCCTCCCCCTCCTCCATTGCTCTGGTGCCCTGACTGACATTACTGCAGGAGATGAGTGACTGACATGATCCATATTATGTCTGCTTGTCACCACAATAGGGAGAATGGAAGGGATGAAAAGGGTGATTATCTAGTGGTGTTGAACTAGGTTTCATGCCACTGGATGGTCAGGATTCCTTCCCACCTCTGTAGCAGTTGGCGACTGTCAGTCTAAACCATCCTGGGGCAGTTCCAGCATTTGCTGTGCTGGATTGGCCCCATGCTATTTGGTCAGTGTAGATCCATGCAGGGATTGGTGGATTCTCTATCATAGGAGCAAATATTCTACTAAGAATTATAAAGGTGCTGTCTGAGGTGCTGAACCCAAGTCACAATACAGGTTCATCGCCTTGTATAGCTCTTCACCTTTGTGATTAAAAGTTCGAACAATGAAGGCTTTCATGGCCTGAATCACTGGGTTGTTGTAGGTTTTTTGGGGCTATATTGCCATGGTACCTAACTGACCTAACAATATTGCCAAGATACCTAACTGACCACCTCTCGGCCTATGAGCCCACGAGGACTTTGAGATCTTCCGGGGAGGCCCTGCTCTCGATCCCGCCTGCGTCACAAGCACAGCTGGCGGGGACGAGAGATAGGGCCTTCTCGGTGGTGGCTCCTCGGCTGTGGAACACCCTTCCCGTAGACATCAGGCTAGGCCCCTCCCTGTTGATATTCCGCAGGAAGTTAAAGACCTGGTTGTTTGAGAAGGCATTTGAATAGTAGTGCAATGACGGGTAACTCGACTATAGGAATGGAACAACGGAAATGATATTGGATTGTGAACTTGACAATGAGACGACTCGGAATGGCTTGTAGTAATATTTATGTTTTTGATGAGATGTTTTGATAATGATGTACTGTGTATTATTTTTTTGTATGTTGTATTTTTTGCACCTGTTTTTCCATGTTGTACACCGCAATGAGTCGCCATTAGGCTGAGAATTGCGGTATATAAGCGAAGAAATAAATAAATAAATAATAAATAAATAGATGGTCTAGAGGCATTCTCTCCTGACGTTTCACCTGCATCTATGGCAAGCATCATTAGAGGTAGTGTGGTCCTCAGAGGTAGTGACCTCACTACCTTTGAGGCTGCTTGCCATAGATGCAGGCAAAACATCAGAAGGGAATGCCTCTAGAACATGGCCATATAGCCCAAAAAAAACCTACAACAACCCAAAGTTAGAACAGATTAGCTGCTTCCACTGGCATGGGAACCATGGGATCCATGATACCAGGCATTTGAGTCTCAGTGCCAGTTGGCTGTGTCTTCATATGAACTGCATCAGATGCCATCTTCCACACTCTATCAATGACAAATATTTTTTCCAACTGCTACGATGCATCAAAACATGGGATTCTTGCCACATTTGTTTCATGTTAATTGACAATGAATAACACCAAGTTGAAATCAACAAATGGATATCTTTGTCATGTTGTTAAAACTCAATCTGCCCAGCTATGACTGAGAGCTTCTGAAACTCCCTCAACTAAAAACAATCTGTCAGCTTAATTTTTTTTAAAAAATCACACCTCTGATTGAACACATTTCCCCCAAAATATTGCTAAAGGAGCAATTGATATATTAGAAGTGAATGTGAATGTTTGAAACTGAAAACACTTTGAGTGGAGCTATTTCATGTCTTGCCAGGGTGGGTGGGGGGGTGGGCTTTCAGTCTTCCTCGCTTGTTTGTCAATATGTTTGTTGAACAAAAAAAAGGAAGAATTAGATGAAGTTCAGATAGGTAAACAGTCAAATAAATTTCCACTCCAAATTATGCAAAGATGATGATGAAATTCCATAACTTGGAATTAGATGACTCAGAGATCAAAATGCAAACTGAAAAGACTTCTCAGTAGACATGGTTAGGTACTATTGGAATCTTCATAATTCAGAATAAAGTTGGGAAAATTACCTTTTTGAAGCAATTGTGAAGTTTTTAAGGAAACCGGAAGTCCCTATGCCCTTCTGAAGCTTGTCTTGCCATTTTTCTTCCAACTCAGGAAGTGAGTCGGAAGTGACTCAGTGTTTGGAGGCAAGCAGCTTGCATGCTGGGATGCTTGCCTCGCAGCCAATGAGGCAGGCCCGTAGCCAGGATTTCATTTCGGGGGCGGGGGGGGGGGGGCTGAATTTTTTTTAGGGGGGTTTCGAGGGGGGCTGAGTTTCGAGGGGGGGGGCTGAGTCTGAGTGAAAGAGGGTCTACCCTAGCAAACTTTTTGTATCATTACCCCAATACCCCATGCATATGGGATATATTGAGTGTAGTGATCAGATCATGATATGAATAAACATAACAGTTTAAGTAATGCACCAGTAAGGCCTTTTTGCGAACCACCATGAGAATTTGGGGGGGGGGAGTGAAGCCCCCCAAGCCCCCCCCCCCCCCGCCGGCTACATGCCTGCAATGAGGGGAGAAGTTTTGGGGATGGGAGGGGCAGGGTTTCGGCACGGCAGCCATTGAACGATATAAATAGCAGCACATGGCTCAGAGGCTCATTGTGAGCCTGGGAAGGGAAGGGGAAAGAGAAAGGGGAGGGAGTTTGTGAAGGGAGGTTGGAAGAAGAGCGGTTGGAAGAGCAGAACAAGTGGAGAAGAGCTGGGAGCAGGGCTGTTGCCTTCCTGCCTTGCAGCTGTTTGTGTGTTTTTGCTGTTGGGGTTTGGGATAGGTGGGTGACGCATGGGTGAGTAATATTGGGGTGTGAGGGTGCAGTTTGTTTCCTCTGTCTTGCACTGCCAAATAGTCAAAATATTATCCTTCCTAAAGTTGTGAAATCAACTTCAAAAAGCCAAAAAGGCCTCTTCCTGCTCTTTGTGCCACAGTGGCAAGTTTTGTCAGGATTGGTCTAAAAATGAGGAAGAGAGTATCCCCTGAAGTTTGCCCAGTGCCATTTGCTGTTTTTTTTACATATTGCGCAATTGTGTCTGCCATTAACGAAGTGATTCGGAAATTTTGGAAATTTTTGAAAGTTCCAAAAATGTTTTTGAAAAAAATCAGAATTTCTTTCCAAATCGAACCACCAGCTATATCCGAAACGGGTTTTGAACCATTTTTTTTATCAACCAAGCCTACTTCTCAGGCTATCAAAGTAACTATATAATTTCTTTAAGCTGACATAATAACACCACTCACACTTTGCTACTTATTAGGGCTGGGCGGTTTCGTTCGTTAATTTCGTAATTCGTTATTAATTCGTTATTTTTTTTTATAACGAAGTGATATTGAACCATTCTGGAGCAACTAAAAATCGAAACGAATTTTTCAATTCGTTTTGTAATTGTTTCGTAATTGTTTCGAAATCGTTTCGAAATCGTTTCGTTATTATTTCCGCATGTCTGGTGCAAGTTTTATAGTTGTTGTTTGTTTTCTCAGTGATAAAAAAAAATATAATTATCACACCAACAGTCAACAACAGAGGGAGAGGGAAGCTTCAGAAGTTCCCCCTGTCCCATTTGGAGGTTTTTTTAGTGTATTGCGCGGTTGCGTCCGCCATTAACGAATCGATTCGTAATTATTTCGTAATTGTTTCGTAATTGTTTCGTAATTTCCGAAATTTCATAAATTTCGAACTTTTTTAAAGAAAAATTTCGGAATTCTTTTAAAAATCGAAACGCAAAAACCCCCAAAAACGAATCGAGTTTAGAAACAATTTTTTCTGTGGTTGCCCAGCCCTACTACTTATCCTGAACAGCAGTGAGAGAAACAGCAAACCATGTCAGTGGAACAGGCTCTCAGTGAGAACGAGGAGAAGGAAACAGAGACCCCTCCAGCTGGGGAGGAAACACTGTTATCCCCATATGGTGAGACGGTGGTTGGCAGAGCAGTTGCTGGCATGCAGTGGACATATACACAATTCCCTGCTAACGGTGCAGTGGGGGTGACTGTGAGACAGGGGGATGGAGCACCTCAGTGGTAAGGAGATGAGACCCCACAGGGCCTTCGTGTTTTGGAATCCGAGGTTGACTCAATGGAAACCATGCTACGAGAGCTTTCTTTTCATTTGAAAGGAGTGCAGACTGGGGATGGCATGGGGACGTCAGATGCCAGCTTTGAATCCCTGACAGGAGTGGAAGGAGGGGCAAGAGAATAACAGCTGAGCAATAGTGGAGGATTGGTAGTGGGTCAAAAAGAACAAAGAAAAATTATGCTAGATAATCCTGAAATACAAGAATGGGGAAACTACAGTGGTCCAGCTGTTGTTGGACTATACATCCCACAATTCTGCACCATAGATTATGTTGGCTAAGGCTAAAAGGGTTGCAATCAAATAGTACAGGATTCACTGAGGTTTGGTTCTGTAACACCTTTCCCATGGATACCAAAATCTGTGGATGCTCAAGTCTCATTATATACAATGGCATAGTGAAATGGTGTATTTTATATAGAATGGCAAAATCAAGCTTTTTTTTTTTTTTTTTTTTAAAAGACAGATTGCTGGGGATTATTTGAGTGGGATTAGGGGAGCTGTGTAGTTTGGTAAGTATCATTTTAAAAGTATTTTAATATTCAGTCACGTGACACAAAAATATAATTGTTTTTATATTCCTATTTTAATGTCATAGAATCATAGAATCATAGAATCAAAGAGTTGGAAGAGACCTCATGGGCCATCCAGTCCAACCCCCTGCCAAGAAGCAGGAATATTGCATTCAAATCACCCCTGACAGATGGCCATCCAGCCTCTGTTTAAAAGCTTCCAAAGAAGGAGCCTCCACCACACTCTGGGGCAGAGAGTTCCACTGCTGAACGGCTCTCACAGTCCGGAAGTTCTTCCTTATGTTCAGATGGAATCTCCTCTCTTGTAGTTTGAA
The DNA here is from genome assembly GCF_037176765.1 of Anolis sagrei. NCBI lineage: Eukaryota > Metazoa > Chordata > Lepidosauria > Squamata > Anolidae > Anolis > Anolis sagrei. The sequence continues at coordinate 56,544,629 of NC_090026.1, forward strand.
GCCATTGTTCCGCGTCCTAGTCTCCAGGAAAGCAGAAAACAAGCTTGCTCCCTCCTCCCTCTCACATATTTATACATGGCTATCATATCCCCCCTCAGCCTTCTCTTCTTCAGGCTAAACATGCCCAGCTCCTTAAGCCGCTCCTCATAGGGCTTGTTCTCCAGACCTTTGATCATTTTAGTCACCCTCCTCTGGACACATTCCAGCTTGTCAATATCTCTCTTGAACTGTGGTGCCCAGAATTGGACACAATATTCCAGGTGTGGTCTAACCAATGCAGAATAGAGGGGTAGCATTACTTCCCTAGATCTAGACACTATGCTCCTATTGATGCAGGCCAAAATCCCATTGGCTTTTTTTGCCACCACATCACATTGTTGGCTCATGTTTAAATCAGCCATCCAAAGACCTAGTTATTTATTTAATTACTTCCTTTATTTTTACTTTATCTGTTTATGTCCTGTTTTAATTGTTTATTGTCATGTTTGCTATTTGGCCCTCCCCCCCCCCCCCCCCACACTGAGAGATAGATAAAGTAAAAATAAAGGAAGTAATTAAATAAATAACTAGGTCTTTGGATGGCTGATTTTTGAATGCAGAACCATGAAAAAGGAGAAACAACTGTATTTGCCTATCCTACATTTTAATTCAATTATGTAGCCCAAATAGAGAGAGCTTGTTTTAGAACTACTCTATTGGTAAAATTTATAATAATCACTAATTCACATATCTGTTTCATCCTTCATAAAATACAGACGTAGTTGATGTTTTATGTGCTTCATTAGGGGTGTAAACCCTTGCTTGTTTCCTTTACATAGGTGCAAATGAGTAAACATATTTATTTCTTCCACACCTATGAGAGAAGCAAGATATTTTCTGTCGGTCTTGAGAAGGTTTCTGTATTTGCAAAAGTATTTCCATAAAGTATGCAAATGGCATAATTAATCTACAATAGCTACTGCCTTGTTCCATGGATTTTTCAAAGTTAAAACATTGGAAGAATTGTTTACAGCACTTTGATCAATGAAATTGTCCTTCTGTTCTTTCCCTTCATTTTTGTAGAAATTAAAGAAACCATATCATAATACAAAATGTAATTTTCCAACTCTCTTTCTCAAGAAGGCTGGCCATTTTTCAGCACACCATGTCAATGCATCAGACAGTGTCAAGCTACATGTTGAAACAGCCTCTCTCATCAAGAGTGACAAATTTTGCAGAAGTTCTTCTCTTCCTTTGCTTGAATGACAGATTAAATATCTATGACAGTGTGATGTTTTGGTTTGATTGCTAGACTAGGATTTGGCAAAATGGGGTGCTTGTCTCTTCTGAGACCTGAAACTCTCTAGGTGGCTTTGAGCCAATCACATTACCTCATTCTGGTATAATTTCCAGGGGTATTGTAAAGATCAAGTAGGGAGAAGTGCCATGATTGATGCCTTGATCTAGATAGAGCTCCCAGTGGTGAAATGGGTGAAGCTCTTGTGCCAGCAGGATTGCTGACTGATAGATCAGTGATTCAAATCAGGGAAGAGTGAGTTGAGCTCCCTCAGAATCATAGGATCATATAATCAAAGAGTTGGAAGAGACCTCATGGGCTATCCAGTCCAACCCCCTGCCAAGAAGCAGGAACATTGCATTCAAATCACCCCTGAGAGATGGCCATCCAGCCTCTGTTTAAAAGCTTCCAAAGAAGGAGCCTCCACCACACTCCGGGGCAGAGAGTTCCACTGCTGCACAGCTCTCATAGTCAGGAAGTTCTTCCTCATGTTCAGATGGAATCTCCTTTCTTGTAGTTTGAAGCCATTGTTCCGCGTTCTAGTCTCCAAGGAAGCAGAAAACAAGCTTACTCCCTCCTCCCTCTGGCTTCCTCTCACATATTTATACATAGCTATCATAACTCCTCTCAGCCTTCTCTTCTTCAGGCTAAACGTGTCCAGCTCCTTAACCCGCTCCTCATAGGGCTTGTTCTCCAGACCCTTGATCATTTTAGTCGCCCCCCTCTGGACACATTCCAGCTTGTCAATATCTCTCTTGAATTGTGGTGCCCAGAATTGGACACAATATTCCAGGTGTGGTCTAACCAAAGCGGAATAGAGGGGTAGCATGACTTCTCTAAATCTAGACACTATGCTCCTATTGATTCAGGCCAAAATCCCATTGGCTTTTTTTGCCGCCACATCACATTGTTGGCTCATGTTTAACTTGTTGTCCACGAGGACTCCAAGATCTTTTTCACACGTACTGCTCTCAAGCCAGGCATCGTCCCCCATTCTGTATCTTTGCATTTCGTTTTTTCTGTCCAAGTGGAGTATCTTGCATTTGTCCCTGTTGAACTTCATTTTGTTAGTTTTGGCCCATCTCTCTAATCTGTCAGCTCCAGCTCCCCTTGTGGGGACATGAGAGAAGTCTCCCACAAGGATGGTAAAACATCAAACATCCAGGCGTTTCCTGGGCAACATCCTTGCAGTCGACCAATTCTCTCACACCAGAAGCGACTTGCCGTTTCTCAAGTTGCTCCTGAGATGAAAAAAAGTTAGATAAGGGGTAGACCTAAATGTAGGTTTAAATAAATATCATAATCAGAAGTTTCATTTTGATTTTGTTCATTTCCTATCATATTATCTAGGTTTGGTATACTGAATGCTTCTTATTGTACATGTTTGGCACAGAGGTGACGTGGGAGAAAAAGAAAGTAATTATGTTAAATCTATGGGAGCTATTCCCATTCTTTTGATCTACATGAAGATGGGAGGGATAGCCAATAGTCCAGAGGACAGGAGCAGAATTCAAAACGATATTGACAGATTAGAGAGATGGGCCAAAACTAACAAAATGAAGTTCAACAGTGACAAATGAAAGATACTCCACTTTGGCAGAAAAAATGAAATGCAAAGATACAGAATGGGTGACGCCTGGCTTGAGAGCAGTACGTGTGAAAAAGATCTTGGAGTCCTCGTGGACAACAAGTTAAACATGAGCCAACAATGTGATGTGGCGGCAAAAAAAGCCAATGAGATTTTGGCCTGCATCAATAGGAGCATAGTGTCTAGATCTAAGGAAGTAATGCTACCCCTCTATTCTGCTTTGGTTAGACCACATCTGGAATATTGTGTCCAATTCTGGGCACCACAATTCAAGAGAGATATTGACAAGCTGGAATGTGTTCAGAGGAGGGCGACTAAAATGATCAAGGGTCTGGAGAACAAGCCCTATGAGGAGCGGCTTAGTAAACTGGGCATGTTTAGCCTGAAGAAGAGAAGGCTGAGAGGAGATATGATAGCCATGTATAAATATGTGAGAGGAAGCCACAGGGAGGAGGGAGCAAGCTTGTTTTCTGCTTCCTTGTAGACTAGGATGCGGAACAATGGCTTCAAACTACAAGAGAGGAGATTCCATCTGAACATGAGGAAGAACTTCCTGACTGTGAGAGCCGTTCAGCAGTGGAACTCTCTGCCCCAGAGTGTGGTGGAGGCTCCTTCTTTGGAAGCTTTTAAGCAGAGGCTGGATGGCCATCTGTCAGGGGTGATTTGAATGCAATATTCCTGCTTCTTGGCAGGGGGTTGGACTGGATGGCCCATGAGGTCTCTTCCAACTCTTTGATTCTATGATTCTATGATTCTATGATTCTATGGTTGCTTTTGTATCCAAACATCGCAAGGAGCTATTCCAGGACCATGAGTTCTAAGGGCACTTTAATCTGTCCTTGCCCTGCATAACCCAAACTCTGAGGAAAGTCCAAATTCTGGCCAAAAAGTGTGTGCAGAATTCTGTTTGACGATTTGGGATTCAGTCTAATTTTGCGATCCAGCAGCCAGATTGGCAAAAATGGACTGGGCAGGACGCAGTCAAAGTCTTAACTGGAATGGATCATGAGCAGCTGAATCTTTCGGCTAATAGAGCAATGAGGCAGAATGTCACTCTACCTGAGGTTGAAGCTGCCGTGTGTGAGAGGCCTCGCAAATCAGCCAAGAGCAGGCACTTGGTGACACCGGCTCCTCCTCTTCTTTTTTTCCCTGGCAGCCTCTTCCATCTCTTCCCAAAGCCACACTCCTCCCCCCCCCCACCCATGGAGTGCCTCTTGAGGCAAAAAAAAAAAAAAAAAAAAAAGCAGGAAAGAGAGAGAGAGAGAGAGAGAGAGAGAGAGAGGAAAGGCTCCCCCAGGCCTCTTCTTCAGAGAGATCCTTACCGGGAACTCATTTTCCCAGCAACATTTTGCACAGCACAGGCATTGAAGGAGCTTCTGTGCTCATTCCCAGGGCACAATGGAAATTGAGGTTTCTCTCTGTGTGTGTTTCTCACATTTCTTTTTTGTTGAGATTAACTTCACAATTGAGCAGCAGATCAGTTACACAACTTCAGCGCTTTCCAGTAGCTTCTTCCTGCACAGTATTTTCAGTCAACTGCTCCCACAGCCTGCAATCACTCTGGAACCTTTTAAAGACACTTGAGCACATGCCCGACCATTGTCAGTTTTACCATTGTCTTTCCCCTTAGTCTAGATGACATTACAAACTTACCATAGCATACAGTTATTTCTTGTCTTAGCAGACAGGTTCTTTTTATCAATTACGTAGAGCCTTCGGCGAACAACATCACAGCACAAGGAGAGAAATATACACTGTACATGACTTCCTTATATACAATTCTATACAATTACACATAGCAATCTCTGATTGGTTCCCAACTCATTAACTTAACTCAGACCCAGGATTACATCATTCACAATCACCTGGACTAGGTCAGAACACATTCCCCAAATGATTCCCTATATACAGTTAATGCATGACTCAGCATTTCCAATAGAAGCCCATTAGCAGTGCACGACTCAGCTATATTACATTACAATACATTGTACAACCTGACATTTTTCAACCAGTCAGAGGCCTGCTTGACTGTGTCTGTTCTCCTCCCCACTTGTGGTGCGCACTGGTTGGTATGTCAATTCCCAGAACCCCCTCTTATGATTTTTTCTTTTAAAAACGTTATTAAAAAAATTCCCAAAAATCAGTAGTGAAACATTCCAAAACTTGGCAGACTTGCAGTTGCAAATGTGGCCTACAAGTTAGGATAATTTCATCCTGATAAGTCTAAAAATGTCAGCAAAACAAGCCTCCAACTTTTCCCCACTTACATCAATGGAATGAATCTTACCAGAATGAATATGGCATCCCTCTCCAGATTTTGGGAATTTCCCAGAAAATGGAATGGAGAGGTAGCTGAAAATACAACCAGAAAAGGTACCGTTTTTGGACATTGTGCACACCCCTATCCCTTGACTTAGGACCAGTGGAAATAGTTATTATTATTATTATTATTATTATTATTATTATTATTATCTTTATTTGTACCCTGCTAACATCTCCCGAAGGACTCAGTGCGGCTTACAAAGGCCAAGGCCCTCGATAAAACAACAGCATAACAAATACAACAATAAAACTCATAAAGCAAACCAATAAACATTAAAGCAGTAACAGTAAAACATTAAAACAATAACATCACGACACATTTAAAAACTAAAGGCTGGGCCAAATGTAATGGATAAAATTAAAAGTGCTGGACATGACAGGTGGAATGTAAGGATTTTAGGGGTAGGTGCAATGTGCAGGCAATCTTAAATCTCTAATAAAGTGTGTTTGGGACATGATGCTGGGAGTTTCCTATTCTGGAAAGGCACACTGGAACAGCCAGGTCTTCAAGCTCTTCCTAAAGACTGGCAACGTTGGGGCTTGTCTGATGTCCTTGGGGAGAGAGTTCCAGAGTCGGGGGGCTACCACAGAGAAGGCCCTGCCCCTCGTCCCCACCAAACGCGCTTGCGACGCAGGTGGGATCGTGAGCAGGGTCTCTCCAGATGAATGGAGGGATGTGTGGGTTCCTATACGGAGATGCGGTCACGCAGGTAGGCGGGTCCCAAACCATTTAGGGTTTTGTAAGTGAGCACCTGCACCTTGAATTGGGATTGGAAAATGAACGGCAGCCAATGGAGCTCCTTAAACAGGAGGGTTGACCTCTCTCTGTAAGGAGCACCAGTTAACAACCTGGCCGCCGCCCATTGGACAGTTAGAATTTCCGAGCCATTTTCAAGGGCAGCCCCATGTAGAGCGCATTACAGTAGTCCAATCTAGAGGTGATGAAGGCATGGACCACCCCAGTTGTGAAACAGAATTGGCTACAGCTGGTCGCCATTGTCATCCACTATTTTCCAAACCCAGCCAGGCCAGGGACACAGAATGGCAGTTTTCTTCCCCATCTGTCCTTGTTGGAGTATGAGCTAATTTTACCCACAAAGCAGAAAAAATAATAAAATGCAATAAACAGAGATCCAGAATTGGTGAGGCAAGAAGCAACATAACCAGATGTGCTTCATTTCCATCCATTTTTTTGTATTCAGGAGAGGCTTTAGAAGTCACAAAAGTCAAGACCTAGCTTACATGTGTCTACTTTTGAGGATGAATGTACCTTAAAGGTTCACCTATAAAGAAGCAGAATGCACATGTGTGTAGACTCAGATTTATTCATCCTGGTGACTCTCTATTTTGATGACATATATGAACATGAATACTACAAATCCTGCTCCCCTCCTTTCTTTCCTCTTTATCAATGTGTTAGAAGATTTGATAGATTCTCATTTACAAAGTCCTTGCTCAGGTCATTTTAAAATGAATGAGTTAGGAAATATCCATGATGAATAGCCCAAGGGGACATAACCTCCCTGTTCACCAAGGATTTCTAGCCAGCTATGAAAATTGAGCAATTACCTGAGGAAATGCTTTGCAAAGCTATGACCTCTGTCCTTTGTAGTATCCATGGAAACCAACAGTAAAGTAAATCTTATGCAATGGATGGAGATATGCAGGTGCTGAGAAGCAGGGGAAATGTCCATGCCAGTGCCCTTTCTGCATTTCCCCACTTCAGTTGATAATTCTTCCTTTTTAAATCTTACTCCAAAATACCTACCATGCCTTTTTATGGTACCCTTTAGGTGGCCTTTCACTTAACAATAAACCGAAATAAGCTATATTTATGTAGTGTATATCACAACGAAAATTCATGCTGCGGTTCTATATATACTGTTGTACTCAGTGGACCTTCTTGCTTTAAAGAATTATGCAAGAATGTTGCAATTTTAATAAGAGCAATATTCTTGATAAAAGCCATAGTTGTGTCTATTTTATTTATTAATTAATCAATTTTATATACCGCCACTCCCCGAAGGCTCGGAGCGGTTTACAATATACATATGCAATACATTACATTTAAAATCAAAGAAAATTTCAATCAGCAAGATTCAAATGCCAGCCTAAATAAATAAGTTTTACAAGCTCTACGAAAGATAGTAAGTCTCGGAGAGCTCGTGTTTCCGATGACAAGGCATTCCACAGGTAAGGAGCCACCACCGTGAATACTCTACGCCTAGTAGACATCAGGTGAAACGTCATAAAAATTGGGAACTTCAAGGAGATTCTGATCGTCTGAACAGAGTGATCTCGGGGGTTGGTAGGGGGTGAACCGGTCCCTCAGGCACTCCGGCCCCAGACCATATAAGGCCTTAAAGGTAAGAATCAGCACTTTGAAGGTAATCCGGTGCTCAATCGGCAACCAGTGCAGTTGCTGCAAGATTGGAGTGATATGACACCTCGCTAGGACCCCCGCGAGAAGGTGGGTGGCAGCATTTTGCACTAGTTTAAGTTTCTGGATCAACAATAAAGGCAGGCCTATGTAGAAGGCATTACAGTAGTCCAACCTTGAGATGACTGTAGCCTGGATCACGTGGTCAGGTCGTCTTTGGACAGATAGGGAGCCAGAAGCCTAGCCTGACGCACAAGGAAAAATGCGACTGCTCGCCGAGGAGGCGTGGGCCTCCATCGTCAGCAGAGGGTCTACAAGGACTCCCAGACTCTTTACCAAAGATGATGGGCATAATGTCACGCCAACCAGGGTAGGCAACCGGATCACTCCTCCAGGTTTTGAGATCCTTCTTGAAGGTTGCTAGCATGGGGGCTTGCCTAATCTCACCCGGCAATGAATTCCAGAGTCGTGGGACCACAGAAGTGAAGGCTCTCTCCCCCGTTCTCACAAATCGGGCTTGTGAAAGAGAAAGGAGTGAAAGGAGGGCCTCTCCCAAAGATCAAAGAGAGCAGGCCGGTTTGTGGAAGGAGATGTGGTCATGAAGGTAGGCAAGATGAAGTATTTAGAGGCTTTAATCACTTCAGCTGAAAGTGGATGTCAGAAAGAAATAACATTCAAATCAGACATAAAGCAATGGATACATATAGAGGCATTTATAGAGACTTGACAATTATTCAAAGAATGAACTTTTGCTACTCTGGGTGTTGATTGATGCAAGTTACAATCTTCATGCAGATTGATGAAGATGCAGCGTCTTCTGCTGGTGGGTTTCCTTGTCTGGCAGGAAATTTAATAAATTGTTATTGCTCAGTTTGAAGCTTGTGACAGCTTTCTGTGTCCACCTTCTTTGGATGAATGAGGAAAGGAATGTGGGCAAGGTTTGAACTTGATGGTCTTTGATGAGTTTGATCCTTTCAGCAGGGATTTTGCAATGGGTCCAAGCTGGGGAAACAGGGGGTGCCAAAACAGGGTTTCTAGGGAGAGACAAAGTTGGGTGACTCAGTGACCTTTCTGACTGGCAAGGGATTCATTCATTGTTGGCCAGGAAGAACGAGTACCAGGTGATTGTGTTAATCATCTAGAGGAGTAATGTGTTCCCTATCAGGATGCTTGTGCAACTAGGTGTATGGGAGAAAGGTCATCAGCTGGCAGGATCTTCTGTGGCCATCTAATTGAACATCTCCAGGGGTCATGGGTTTTGATACCACAATGGTCAGAAATTCTGGGAACTGAAGTCCAAAACACATAGAAGACCACAGGTTGTGTGGGCTTGGAATAGAGCTTCCAGGAATGATGTGGTTTTTGTTACAGTATGGCCAAGAGAGAGTCACGCCACTCTGTTGTACAGTTGCTGCCATGATGTAACAAGATAGCTAGATATTTGTGAGACAGTCTCTTTCACTTAGAACATTATCACATGAGGAAAACAAACCAACATTGCAGCTTGACCTATCACATGAAACCATGTGCATTTGACTACTGGTCTGTCTTCCACGCATGGTTCACCCATCTCCAACTATTCATAGGTAAAACCCATTACTGAGAGGTGGAGGTAAAATGAGAATCAAGAACCTCATGTCCTACTGCTCAGTTTCTTAGGATGAATTAAAGTAAAGGGAATTTGCCATCAATTTAATTGCTATGGCTCAACACTATGGAATTCTGGTATTTGAAGTTTGCTATAACTCATGATTCCATAGCATTGAGCCACAAAAATTAAAGTGGTGTCAAACTGCATTAATTCTACAGTGTGGACACACTCTTAATCTCTTTACTCCATCAATAGCCCATTTCCATTAGTGTTTCTCTGATCTTCTAATGTAAGTATAAGACAAAATGGAAACAAACTCACCACCACAGAATCAGTGCATAGAACTCTTTATCAATATGCTCCAGGCACTTTCAATATCACTTCATTATACAGTGAATTATTACAACTTGCCAACATCTTTTATTCTACTCTATTTTCATAGTGCACAGGAGAAATGATACTGCTCTCTGAGATATTACTGTTAATGGCTAAAGTTAATCAGTCCACCCCCTTGATAGAGAAATGAAAATATACGGATGATATAGACATCGCTTATGTAAAGAGAGAGAATATTTCCTGTTCTGCTTATCTTCATAGTACTCCCAGGGCACTATCTGTAGTGGTTCTTAGAGATAATTTATTTCCAGGGTTGAGAAAAGGGTATTCTGTTTGTTACTGTCAGTATGTGCTATTTTATCCAAGTAATGCAAACACAAGTATCATATATGCAAATATATGGGATATTTTTTACTATTGTATAGTCAATGTAGGTATAAGACAGAGGGCAAATCAGCAAGTCAGCAAGATAGGCTCTTTTCATAGTGCAGACTAGGAATAAAAACTGAGTTGGAAGCATTCATAGGGGTTATACAAGGAGATTTAGTAGTTTGTTTCATGAGGGAGGCAAACTGGCATTGCAGTTGGACAAACAATTTTGGTAACTGTCCTTATCACAAAATTTCTGTCTATATTCTACAGTCATTCCGCCTCCTCCCCATGTTTATCCTGCCACTCATTATGGATGTCCATCAATAGCTTCTAATTGCACAATCTACCATTCTGCTTCTGTGAAAGAATGCCAGCAATAAAGTGATGTCAGGGGGTGGGCTTCTCCTTCTTTCCCTCTCTGCTAGCCCCAATCTGCCAGTTTTCCATTTATTTTATATTTTATACTAATATTTCCTTTTTTGTTTTTTAAAGCTAAAATGGCAAAAATACTCTTAATTAAAAAAATACAGAAAAATTGCAGTTCGGAAAGGGTTGATGAGAGCATGCAGAAGTACAATCATGGGACCACATATTGTTGAATAAATGCAAATAGCACCACTGAATAGAGGTGGGATATCGAAGGTGCTCAAGTCTGTATGTATCCACTTTCAATAATAATGTGACTGCAGGGGAATAGCATGTTTGTGCAAGTGAGTCCCTTATTCAGTTCAAATGGATTGTTTCCTTGCAGGTCCTTTTCCTCTCCAAGAGTTAGCCATGGCATACAAACTTGATTCTAGCCCAACATCGCTTTGTGCAAGATCAGCTGCAGGCTGACGTCCCAGAAATGTGCCTTTTTATACATTTACTAGCTGTCTCCTGCCACGCGTTGCTGTGGCCCAGTTTGGTGATCTGGAAAATAAAGTAATGAGAAAGTGTTGGTTTCTAATATATGTAATTCCTTTATGCTTGTGAGTAAACAGTATTTTTGTTCAGTTCTTGTGGGTTTTTTTCGGGCTATATGGCCATGTTCTAGAGGCATTTCTCCTGACGTTTCGCCTGCATCTATGGCAGGCATCCTCAGAGGGTGAGGTGTATTTTTGTTGTTTCTTTGTCAGTGTTGATGTGGAGAGTGTCTGGTTTGCCTACTCTGGAATATGCAACATATCATAGTCCTTCTTTAAAGGTCTCTTTCAAATCTATGATACTATATCTGTGTGTGAGAGAGAGAATCACATCTATCTATCTATATTTATGACTGGATGGCTCTTTGTCAGGAGGGCTCTGATTACATTTTCTTGCCCTGGTGAAAAGAGTTGGACTGGATGACCTTAAGTATTTTCTGTTGGTCATGGGGGTTCTGTGTGGGAAGTTTGCCCCATTTTTATCGTTTGTGGGTTTCAGAATGCTCTTTAATTGTAGTGAACTATAAATCCCAGTAAGTACAAATCCCAAATGTCAAGGTCTATTTCCTCCAAACTCCATCTGTGTTCATATTTAGTCATATGGAATTTTTGTGTCAAGTTCGGTCCATATCCATCATTGTTTGAGTCCACAGTGCTCTCTGGATGTAGGTGAACTACAACTCCCAAACTCAAGGTCAATGCCCACCAAACCCTTCCAGTGTGTTCTGTTGGTCATGGAAGTCCTGTATGCCATGTTTGGTTCAATTCCATCATTGGTGCAGTTCAGAATGCTCTTTGATTGTAGGTGAACTATAAATCCCAGTAAGTACAAATCCCAAATGTCAAGGTCTATTTCCTCCAAACTCCATCTGTGTTCATATTTGGGCATATGGAATATTTGTGTCAAGTTTGGTCCAGATCCATCATTGTTTGAGTCCACAGTGCTCTCTGGATGTAGGTGAACTACAACTCCCAAACTAAAGGTCAATGTCCACCAAACCCTTCCAGTGTGTTCTGTTGGTCATGGAAATCCTGTAGGCCATGTTTGGTTCAATTCCATCATTGGTGGAGTTCAGAATGCTCTTTGATTGTAGGTGAACTATAAATCCCAGCAACTACAACCCCCAAATGTCAAGGTCTATTTCCCTTAAACTCCATCTGTGTTCATATTTGGGCATATGGAATATTTGTGCCAAGTTTGGTCCAGATCCATCATTTTTTGTGTCCACAGTGCTCTCTGGATGTGGGTGAACTATAATTCCCACACTCAAGGTCAATGTCCACCAAACCTTTCCAGTTTTTTCTGTTGGTCATGGGAGCCCTGTGTGCTAAGTTTGGCCCAATTCCATCATTGGTGGAGTTCAAAATGCTCTTTGATTGTAGGTGAACTATAAATCCCAGCAACGACAATTCCCAAATGACAAAATCAATTTTTTTGAGTGGAGGACATAAATCGGACTGTTAGGTGTCTTGTGCCCAAATTTGGTGTCAATTCCCCCAGTAGTTTTTGAGTTCTGATGGTAGCACGAACTAACATTACATGTTTATTTATATAGATCATGTGTTTGTGAAGTATGGTATCTTTTGCTTTGCAGGGCATCTCTAGGTTAAACAGAATTTCCGTACAAAAGGACCATATTAGCAGTATTTCATATTATTTCTGATAAGGTAGGATACTTGGTCTTTTGAAAAACCTTCCAATGTTCATAGCAAAAAAGTTTACCATGCTGAAATATCAGTTGCTCGAGGGGGTGTCCTTGAAACCCCCTGCTTGTTGAATCATGCTATGCAAAACCATATGGCTAGCGTCTCATACTGCCTTTCTTTGAAATGTTTTCACGCCATGAGATTTGGAAGGTGGGAGGGAAGGATCAGACAACAGATTGAAACAGATGGTGATATATGTATTTAGACCTTGCAGCCAATCCTGAAGTGCATTTTAAAGTAAACCTTCCATATGCAAACTATTGTCTTATTTAACTGTGATTCGTTTATAATTAGGAAGCTATATTTTGCTTTTCATAGCTAATTAAGAAACCTGCAAATATTTTAAAAGGTTAAAAGTGGCAAGTAAGAAATTGCACTTAGGTAATAAACAGGATATTGCCTTTCCTTCCTCAAAAATTACTTGGAATTCAGTGTGTGAATATGTGCATAAAGGAAACATATAGCTGCAGCATATTATATTTACTTTTCTTTAACTTATTGCAAAACGTACATTATGACTTTGTACCTTTTGTTAAGAAGATGTTTTGGGGGCTTACCTCACTTAAGACTTTCAGTGCTAATGTGAAACAGGTGCTATATTCTGGCTTTGACACATGAGTTTGGGTCAATTGAATCATAGAATCATAGAATCAAAGAGTTGGAAGAGACCTCTTGGGCCATCCAGTCCAACCCCCTGCCAAGAAGCAGGAATATTGCATTCAAATCACCCCTGACAAATGGCCATCCAGCCTCTGCTTAAAAGCTTCCAAAGAAGGAGCCTCCACCACACTCCGGGGCAGAGAGTTCCACTGCTGAACGGCTCTCACAGTCAGGAAGTTCTTCCTCTTGTTCAGATGGAATCTCCTCTCTTGTAGTTTGAAGCCATTGTTCCGCGTCCTAGTCTCCAAGGAAGCAGAAAACAAGCTTGCTCCCTCCTCCCTGTGGCTTCCTCTCACATATTTATACATGGCTATCATATCTCCTCTCAGCCTTCTCTTCTTCAGGCTAAACATGCCCAGTTCCCTAAGCCGCTCTTCATAGGGCTTGTTCTCCAGACCCTTGATCATTTTAGTCGCCCTCCTCTGGACACATTCCAGCTTGTCAATATCTCTCTTGAATTGTGGTGCCCAGAATTGGACACAATATTCCAGATGTGGTCTAACCAAAGCAGAATAGAGGGGTAGCATTACTTCCTTAGATCTAGACACTATGCCCCTATTGATGCAGGGTTTTGTGTTTGTGATGTGAATTGTAGAGCTGGAAGGAACTAAAAAAACGGGTTGTCTAGTCCAGGGCTCTTAATTTCTTTCCCACTTGAGTCCTTTTTTTTTTTTTGCCTGATTTTTTTTTTGGTGATACCTTTCAGCCTGATAAATTTTACATGACCCCAGGTATAGAGATACGTTTTGGTGTGTAGCTTTTATAAAGGTTTATTTATTTATTTATTTGTCGTGTCAGAGCAAACAGTCCATTATATATTACATTTCTAACAGAACAAGCAAACAGACAGAAAAATACACAACTTGTGAGTTTGGTAGTTGATTAAATGTCCTTTGACCAGTATCTGGCCACTTGGAGTGCCTCTGGTGTTGCTGCAAGAAGGTCCTCCATTGTGCATGTGGCAGGGCTCAGGTTGCATTGCAGCAGGTGGTCAGTGGTTTGCTCTTTCCCACACTCGCATGCCGAGGATTCCACTTTGTAGCCCCATTTCTGAAGGTTGGCTCTGCATCTCGTGGTGCCAGAGCGCAGTCTGTTCAGCGCCTTCCAAGTCGCCCAGTCCTCTGTGTGCCCAGGGGGGAGTCTCTCATTTGGTATCAGCCATTGGTTGAGGTGCTGGGTTTGGGCCTGCCACTTTTGGACTCTCGCTTGCTGAGGTGTTCCAGCGAGTGTCTCTGTAGATCTTAGAAAACTATGTACATTTTAATATGTGTATTGGTGATGTTTTTGCAGTGTTTATGCATTTTAATTGTTCTGTAACCGGCCTCAAGCCATGAGGAGAGGCGGGTAAAAAAGTGTCCAGGATTTGTCTCTGAATATCAGACTCTTCCCAAGGGCCTAGGACAGTGTTTCTCAACCTTCCGAATGCCGCGACCCCTTAACACAGTTCCTCATGTTGTGCTGACCCTCAAACATAAAATTGTTTCTATTGATGCTTCATAATTGCAATTTTGCTACTGTTATGAATCATCATGTAAATACCCGATATGCAGGATGTATTTTCAATCACTGGACCATTTTTGGCACAAATATCCAATATGCCCAAATTTTAATACTGGTGGGGTTGGGGGAGGAATCGATTTTGTCATTTGGGAGTTGTAATTGCTGGGATTTATAGTTCACCTACAATCAAAGAGCATTCTGAACTCCACCAACGATGGAATTGAACCAGTCTTGGCACAGAGAATTCCCATGACCAAGAGAAAATACTGGAAGGGTTTGGTGGGCACTGACCTTGAGTTTTGGAGTTGTAGTTCACCTACATCCAGAGAGCACCGTGGACTCAAACAATGACAGATCTGGACCAAACTTGGCACGAATAATAATATGCCCAAATGTGAACACTGGTGGAATTTGGGGAAAATAGATTTGTTATTTGGGAGTTGTAGTTGCTGGGATTTATAGTTTACCTACAATCAAAGAACATTCTGAACCCTATTAACGGTAGAATTGAGCCAAACTTCCTGCACAGAACCCCCATGATCAACAGAAAATACTGTTTTTTGATAGTCTCTGGCGACCCCTCTGACACCCCCCTGCGACCCCCCTCAGGGGTCCCGACCCCCAGGTTGAGAAACACTGGCCTAGGATGTTAGAAGTATTTTCGCAGAATGTGTACAGTTCCGAGAAGTGCTGCCTTCTGTGGATGCGGATTGATGTTCTGTCCAAAATAAGGCTTTTCCAGTGCTTTTCAAGGTTTCTTGGAATGCCTCCAAGCGCACCAACCACTATTGGTACCACTGTTGTTCTCTTTTGCCATAGTTGTCCAATTTCAATGTGTAAATCCTTGTATTTCGTGATATTTTCCAGCTCTTTGTCCTCTACTCCACTATCTCCTGGTACTGCAATCTATATAAATAAAAATATAATGTTCGTTTGTGATACCATCAGAACTCAAAAACCACTGGGGGAATTGACACCAAATTTGGACACAAGACACCTAACAACCCAATGTATGTCCTCCACTCAAAAACATTGATTTTGTAATTTAGGAATTGTCGTTGCTGGGATTTATAGTTTACCTACAATCAAAGAGCATTTTGAACTCCACCAATGATGGAATTGAGCCAAACTTAGCACACCGGGCTCCCATGACCGACAGAAAAAACTGGAAAGGTTTGGAGGACATTGACCTTGAGTATGGGAATTATAGTTCACACACATCCAGAGAGCACTGTGGACTCAAACAATGATGGATCTGGACCAAACTTGACACGAATATTCCATATGCCCAAATATGAACACAGATTGAGTTTAAGGGAAATAGACCTTGTCATTTGGGAATTGTTGTTGCTGGGATTTATAGTTCACCTACAATCAAAGAGCATTCTGAACTCCACCAATGATGGAATTGAACCAAACATGGCATACAGGACTTCCATGACCAACAGAACACACTGGAAGGGTTTGGTGGGCATTGACCTTGAGTTTAGGAGTTATAGTTCACCTAAATCCAGAGAGCACTGTGGACTCAAACAATGATGGATATGGACCAAACTTGACACAAAAATTCCATATGCCTAAATATGAACACAGATGGAGTTTGGAGGAAATAGACCTTGACATTTGGGATTTGTAGTTACTGGGATTTATAGTTCACTACAATTAAAGAGCATTCTGAAACCCACAAATGATAAAAATGGGGCAAACTTCCCACACAGAACCCCCATGACCAACAGAAAATACTTAAGGCCATCCAGTCCAACTCTCTTCACCAGGGCAAGAAAATGTAATCAGAGCCCTCCTGACAAAGAGCCATCCAGTCATAAATACAGATAGATAGATAGATAGATAGATAGATATGATTCTCTCTCACACACACAGATATAGTATCATAGATTTGAAAGAGACCCTTAAAGAAGGACTATGATATGTTGCATATTCCAGAGTAGGCAAACCAAACACTCTCCACATCAACACTGACAAAGAAACAAAAAGAAATACTGTTTACTCACAAGCAGAAAGGAATTACATATATTAGAAACCAACACTTTCTCATTACTTTATTTTCCAGATCACCAGACTGGGCCACAGCAACGCGTGGCAGGGAACAGCTAGTGTCTATAATAAAAACATGTTCATTTTCCACAACCGTTATATCTGGTGTGTTATGTGGCAAGTATTTATCTATTTGGATTCTAAAATCCCAGCGTACTTTTGCTCCTTCATTTTCTGTGGTCTTTACTGGCTTGTGCCCCTACCAGGTTTTACTGCAGAGTAGGCCATACTGTTTGCAAAGGTTCCAGTGCATCACTGCTTGCTAGCCTGTTGTGACATTCAGTCTGGTCTATTTTTTTGCAATCACAAATGAAGTGTCCACTGTCTCATCACTCTCTTTGCATAAATGGCACTTTGGGTCACTGTAGGACTTTTCAATTCTTGTTTTTCATAAGGCTTGTTCTTGTGCAGCAAAAAATCAGTCCTTCGGTTTCTTTTTTAGGGTTCCCCTTCTAAGTCACACCCATGTCACACCCACTACACTATTATAATATAGGCACATAAAACAGGTATAAAACCAAACATATTCTTATGAGAACATGTTACTGGATTAATTTCTTAATGAGTAACTTTGCTGGTTACATCTGTCACATGATCTTTTGTTCCTTACACATATTAACCACTTGACAAAATGCTAGAACTCTTTTGTACATACATGACATCATGCTTCATGCTTACTCATAAGTAAGGCCCTCTGCATTTAATGAAACTTGCTTCCAGGAACTTGCTGCATTTAAGTTATGAACTTTACATCTATAGCAGTCCCTTGAGTTCCAGAGTGACTAATCTTAAAACTTCATTAACTCATAACAGATGTAAGTCATCACAGTAGTAAAAGTTATCCATAAACGTTTCATTGTAGTGATTTTGCTTAAGACACCCTCTTAAATGGTTCGACCACAATCTTTTGACCCACCGCCTTGCTGCTGTTGGAGTTAGAGGGACAGCTTTAAACTGGCTGTCCTCCTTTCTTCACAACCGTGGACAGCGAGTGGAGAGGGGAGGCCTGGTCTCTGAGAGGTCCCCTCTATCTTGTGGGGTTCCTCAGGGGGCCATTCTCTCCCCTCTGTTGTTTAACATTTATATGCGACCACTTACTCAGCTGGTTCAAGGTTTTGGGCTTGAGTGTTACCAGTACGCCGATGACACTCAGCTAGTGCTGAAGATGGAAGGCCGACCGGACTCTGTACCCGATTATTTCCATCAGTGCCTCGAGGTCATGACTGGATGGCTGCGTGCCAGCAGGTTGAGGGTGAATCCAGCAAAGACGGAGATCCTATGGCTGGGTCAACCGGGCAGTGGGGATATCCATCTGCTTACCCTGGATGGCGAGGCACTACGCCCGTCATCATTGGTAAAGAGTCTGGGACTCCTTTTGGACCCTCTGCTGATGATGGAGGCCCAGGTCTCCGCCATTAGCAGAACCACTTTTTTTCATCTGCTGCAGGCTAGACGGCTGGCCCCCTACCTGTCCAGGGACGACCTAGCTACGGTGATCCAGGCTACGGTCATCTCAAGTCTGAACTACGGTAACGCCCTCTACATTGGCCTTCCTCTGTTGATGATCCGGAAGCTCAAGTTGGTACAAAATGCAGCTGCTCGGCTTCTTGCGGGAATTCCGATGAGATGCCACATAACACCAATCTTACTGCAGCTGCATTGGTTACCAATTGAGCACCGGATCACTTTGAAAGTGATGGTACTCATCTTTAAGGCCTTGCATGGTCTGGGGCCGATGTACCTGAGGGACCATCTCACCCCCTACCAACCCCAGAGATCCCTCCGTTCTGAGGACCAAGATCTATTGGAAATTCCCAGTGTCAAGACCTTGCGTCTAACAGCAACCAGACGCAGAGCCTTTACAGCAGTGGCACCATCACTCTGGAATACTCTGCCACTTGAAGTCCATGCCTTGCGGGACTTATCAGCTTTCCGCAGGGCTTGTAAGACATACCTTTTTTGACAGGCCTTTGATTTTTGATATTGCTGTTTTTAAATTGTTTTAAATTGTTTTAAATTGTGTTAGATTTTAACCGTTCTTGTAAGCCTCTCCGAGCCCCAGGGGAGTGGCGGCATATAAGTTCGAATAATAAATAAATAAATAAATAAATTCCTGCTCCTCTAATTTATTACATTGTCTCACTCTCTTCAATGCTAGAAATTTGTGGACTGAAGAAAACATCATTGGTTAGGCACAGTTGCATGGGGAAATTTCCTCAAATGCTACATTCTTGTATCAGAACACATTTTGTACCTGGATATTTTAACCAGTGTACAATTCCCATCCCTCCTAGACATCATAGACAATGTAATCCCGTCACATCTGCTTTAAAGCAGTGCAGGATGCTTTGGATGAGATATTTCAATCAACTGTGAAATGATTTCATACAGAATTTTTTATTAGAAGCCAGTTCTCAATAAATTGGTCCAGACAGTCAACAAGCTGATTCCATCTTACATCTTGGAGGGGAATTACCATCTGTTTTGATCACCCTACTCTCTTCCATGATGCCAAAGCAAATTAGTTGTTATGAAAGTATTTTAATCTTTAACAATATTTCCTTTATTCCAAGCGACATATTGCTTAAGTCTCTCAATTGAAGATGTATGAGTATATTAAATGAGCACTGCAAACCATGTGTTATTAGATTCAACTTCTCTTCATTTTCTTCTGTTAGATAAATATTTGCTCATCTTTGTTACATTTGCAGCATTGTATGCAACAAAATCTCATGCTTGGCACTGTCATTTCTGCTCACAATTCGTTACAACTATTATAACTATTTCTTTTATATATTCTGTTGTGTAGCATTTTCGGATTTGTCACCTGTTTCTGAAGGATGGGAAATTCAATTTTCTATTCCACACAAAGCATAGGTTATTTGATCATTATTTCCCTGTCCATCAAGACTTAAGCAGGTACATTCTACAACTTGGATTTTTTACACACTTTTCCATTTCCTTTACAGAGCAGTTTGTAGCCTGGCCATACTGATTGAATCATGCAATTACAATTATTTACTGTGATAGATTAGAGGTGTAAATGATCGGAAAATTACTTCTTAACATTGTTTTTAAACATCTACATGAAACTGCTGGGAGAGATCATCTGGAGTTTTGGAGTTTGGTGCCATGTCTATGCGGATGACGCCCAACTCTACTGCTCCTTTCCACCTAATTCCAAGGAAGCCCCTCGGATGCTGGACGAGTGCCTGATCGCTGTGATGGTCTGGATGAGGACAAATAAGCTGAGGATCAATCCTGACAAGACAGAGGTTCTCCAGGTCAATCGTAGGCCAGATCGAGGTATAGGATGGCAACCTGTGCTTGACGGGGTTGCACTCCCCCTGAAATCACAGGTACGCAGCTTGGGAGTCCTCCTAGATTCAGCACTGACGCTTGAAGCTCAGGCGTCGGCGGTGGCTGGGAGGGCCTTTGCACAATTGAAGCTTGTACGCCAGCTGTGACCGTACGTCGTGAAGTCGGATTTGGCCACGGTGGTCCACGCCTTAGTTATCTCTAGATTGGACTCTACGTGGTGCTGCCCTTGAAGATGGCCCCGAAATTCCAACTGGTCCAATGGGCGGCAGCCAGATTACTAACTGGTGTGAATTACAGAGAGCAGTCAACCCTCCTGTTTAAAGAGCTCCACTGGCTGCCATTTATTTTCTGGTCCCAATTCAAGGTGCAGGTTTTGACCTACAAAGCCCTGAATGGTTTAGGACCCGCCTAGCTGCGCGACCACATTTCCGTCTACGAACCCACACAACCTCTTCGATTTTCTTCTCTTGCTCTCGCCCTCATCGCAAGCACAACTTGTGGGAATGAGAGAGAGGGCCTTTTCTGTGGTGGCCCCCCGGCTCTGGAATTCACTCCCCAGAGATATTAGGCAAGCTCCCACCCTAGAAATCTTCAGGAGGAGCCTGAAAACTTGGTTATTCCAATGTGCCTTCAATGATTGAATGTAAGATACCCCTGACCAAACTCTGCATAAAATGATCACAGAAGCACTTTATTTTATGTTTCGTGCAGTTAAATCCTACCTCATCCTCAGATCCTCTCCCTGATTTTTACTTTGTCCTATCTCCCAGTGTTTTAAATTTTATCTTTGAATTTGGCCCTGCCCAGTGTCATTATTTGTGTTTTAATGTTTTAAAGTCTGTCACTGCCTCCACGTTTTCTCCCTCTATTTTCTCCTTAAGCATTACACATGTCTAATTAATTTAATCATGCAAAATTTTGATTAATTTTCAAGCATTTCAATCTATGTGATGAATCAGTTTGAAAGCCATGAATGCTCATGCTAAAATAATTCAATTTATCTCAAAGATATTACTGGATTTGTTCATCTCTTCTCCTTTTCCATTTAATGCTGAAACAGTCTAATATGGCTGTCTCCCTGAAAACCTTTACTTCACTTCACTTCACTTTATTTCTTAATTAGTCGCTCTCCACCAAGGCGCTCTGAGCGACTTACAATTTAAAATAGCATTTACACAAAATACAAGCAAAAGCATGTGCCACGTGTCTCTGGATAATCAAAGAAGGCTTGGGATTGGTAAAAAAGAATTGATGCTAAAATGCAAATGCAAGACGTTTCTAGTAGGGCTGGGCGGTTTCGTTCATTAATTTCGTAATTAGTTATTGATTCGTATTTAAATTAGCTTATGATCTGATATTGAGCCATGCAGGAGCAACTAAAAATTGAAACGAATTTTTCAATTTATTTCGTAATTGTTTCGTAATTGGTTTGAAATAGTTTCGAAATCGTTTCGAAATCGTTTCGAAATTGTTTCGTTATTATTTCCGTACGTCTGGTGCAAGTTTTATAGTTGTTGTTTGTTTTATCAGTGATAAAAAAATAAATTGTCACACCAACAGTCAACAACAGAGGGAGAGGGAAGCTTCAGAAGTTCCCCCTGTCCCATTTGGAGGTTTTTTTAGTGTATTGCGCAATCGCGTCCGCCATTAACGAATCAATTCGAAATTTACGAAATTTCGTAAATAACGAAATTTTTTAAAAGAAAAATTCGGAATTCTTTTAAAAAACGAAACACAATGGACCCCCTAAAAACGAAACGAGTTTAGAAACAAAATTTTCCGTTGTTACCCAGCCCTGGTTTCTAGGTATGTTGTTTGAAACAGGTAAAGAGAAGTGTAGCCACAGGTCTTATCAATAAGATCCTGCGATAGGTTCACACTATTTATTTATTTTTTATTTCCCACATGAGGGTTGCCATTTATTGGAAATGACTTGAAGGCACACCACAACCATAACAGCCAACACATCTGAGACTCCAGACTCAGACACAAAAGAGATATTAATTGAAAGTTGCTTCTTTTTATATAATGAACAGCAATTAATGACAGTACAGAGTAGTTCCAAAATGCATCTTAAAACGGTAATAAAAAAACAATAATTTCACATTGAAAAGCACACATTAATCCTGCTTTCGAGATTTCCCTGCCTGTTATTTCTCCTGAGGGGCTTTTGAGTAGCATGAGAACACAAAGTAAAATGGTGGCGCTTGTTGAGAAAGACTCACTTCAGACAAGCTGATTAGCCCTGGCTGTTCGTAGACCTTCAGAATGATATTTGCTTAGCTCTAATCAAAAATGTTGATGCACTATTTATTTGCTCTTTTCTTCTCCCACAGGCAAATTTTCCTGTAGCAATCTGGCCCCTGAACTGCTCTGTTTTGTGGATATGCTTAATAAATGACTCCCATCCATTCCAGATTAATTACAAAGGGTGAGATACTGTTGGGTAAGTTACACAAAGCAAAGCAAAATGGCAGACATGAGATGGTGAAAACATTTGTGTAGTGCAGTTTATTTAAATCACAATAAAAGAGGAAGCATTGTCTCTCCAGGCTCTGAAATTTGTTTAGTAGCCTGCCTATCAACTGTGTGTTTGAACAGGTTTTATTAAAAAAAGTGCAAAGCCCTTGAGTATTGTTTAAAATATGCTAATCCTTTCTTAAGCAGAAAATGGAGGAAGGGGTAAAGCTCATTACCCTTTTTATTCCTGATGCAAATGGCTTGAAGAACCTTGTGCAGGAACATAAAATAGAAGTATGAACTAAAAGAAAAGTATTTTTTCATAAGTGATGAGAGTTGTTAGCACTGCCAATAACAGAATTTAATATTGGGTGCTTGTACACTACCAGAAGGAGCACAGCAAAGAAATTTGATATAGGTGCAACCAATTTAGATGTTGTGATTTCCATCATTCTTAACTAACAATGACAGTGGCTGGCTTCTGTGTCAATGTGGAGGTCAATCTACTCTAGATTGTGGTTCAAAATATTTATTTCGGTCATTGACCAGCACAGGAAATAGTGTCACATTTCCAGACAAACCTGGCATGCTTGGTACATTAAAAATATAAATATAACTACTAAAAACACAATATGGGTGAGGGAGCAGAAGGGAAGGGGAAACAGGGTAAAAACATACAATGCCCAGATCCATCACCAAATTGCAGATTCAGGGAAGAAGATCACCGGACACACAGTTGACTTTTGGAACTAGTCATTCCCTGGCGGACTCTGCATGCTGCTGCACAGAACCTCGCAACACTGTGGGTTGTAGCTGAATTAGCATCTGCAAGTAGCAGGGAGGTATAAAATTGTCCCGAATGGCCTGGGTGCTTGTCTATGAGAGGTAAGATAAGCCTGGCACGGATATCCCTGTAGAACGGGCACTGGAGGAGCACATGTTCTATTGTTTCTACGTGACCCGAGTCACAGGGGCAGAGCCTCTCTGGGAAAGGGATCTTCCGGTAGCGGCCTTCAAGTACAGCTGATGGGAGAGCATGGCATCGGGCCAGGGTGAAAGCCCTTCGATGAATAGGAACCTCTAGGTATGTTAAATATGCCACAGGGGCGGCAAGGTATCTGCTGTCTTCACTGATAAGGAAGCTTGGAGCCGAGGCCAGATCTAGTTGGCGCTCTGTGTCTGTGATACGTTGTTTAATAAGTGCTTTGGCTTGATTGTAATCCATAGCTAATAGTAGATCTGGAGAAAATCCCAATGAGGAGATTTTGGATGCTACCGCCTGCTTCCATGTGGATTGGAAGTCATCCTCCATGGTTAGTGGGGCAAGGCCAAGGGGTACACGGGACAGTCTGAGCCAGAGGTTAAGTATGGCCACCCACACCCTGGCCTCCACTCTCATAAAACCCGTCTCTAGTCGCAGGGTGGCATTAGAAACGCATTTAGGTACCTGCAAGGCCGATCTCAGAAACTTGGACTGAACCACCTCTAATGGGGCAAAACTGGGGAAGGGGCCCAACTGAGCACCATACAAGAGCAGAAAATGGAGGAAGGGGTAAAGCTCATTACCCTTTTTATTCCTGATGCAAATGGCTTGAAGAACCTTGTGCAGGAACATAAAATAGAAGTATGAACTAAAAGAAAAGTATTTTTTCATAAGTGATGAGAGTTGTTAGCACTGCCAATAACAGAATTTAATATTGGGTGCTTGTACACTACCAGAAGGAGCACAGCAAAGAAATTTGATATAGGTGCAACCAATTTAGATGTTGTGATTTCCATCATTCTTAACTAACAATGACAGCGGTTGGCTTCTGTGTCAATGTGGAGGTCAATCTACTCTAGATTGTGGTTCAGATTTTAATGTAGTTCAGCAATTTAGCATTCAGCAACTCAGATATCTTCTTTAGTATTTGAACTATGAGTTCAGCACAAAGGCCAGGTGAAGCATCTGGCTTTGCATGGCTTCACCATTGGACAAGGGGGGGACAACAAGGTGAATCTGTTGGCCCACGTGCTGCTCCCTTGTGGTGATGATTTCCACATCATACATGGGTAGAGTCACCCTCCTGGTGAGGACCCATACTGGTTCCATTGGAGCCAGCACAACATATGCAGACTCCTGTGTTGTGGGAGAGGCATCCATGTTTCCACTCCAGGGGGCAGAGCCTCTGCAGGAAGTCACTTGACATTGTGTGATAGTTGGCATGGGGCTCCATCCCCAAGGCAGTGTGGAAACATTCTAGGATGCTAAATCCGATGAGTCCCCTAAAAACCAAGATAGTTTCACCACTGATGTGGGAATCACTAATCAGCACTGTTAACTAGTAGGAGGTATGCATAGTCATCGTAAGTTGGATCAAATTTGTTAAATTTGGTGATTGAACGGACAGTGGCGGGGCAACTACAGCAATTCTTAGATGAGACTGCGGGTTTGGACCCCTTTCAATCAGGCTTTCATTCAGGTCATGGGACAAAGACTGTCTTGGTAGCTATTACTGACGAAATTCATCGTCAGTTAGACCGAGGCGGATCAGCGCCATTGGTACTCTTGAACCTCACAGCTGCATTCAACACCGTGGACCATGACTTGCTGATTCATCGATTGGCTATGTCTGGTGTATGAGGTTTAGCCCTGAAATGGTTCAATTCGTTCCTCCGGGACCGGAGACAGAGGGTGGAGTGGTTAGGCCAAAGTTCTGAGAGCCCTTGCCTCTGCTGTGGAGTTCCCCAGGGTGCTATCCTCTCGCCCATTATTTAACATCTACGTCCGGCCACTTGCTGGACTGGTGCAGAGCTTTGGCATAGAGTGCTACCAGTATGCAGATGATACCCAGCTACTCTTGCGTCTCGAACCTGGGACAACCGCGATTCCTGAGAACTTTAGGCTGTGTTTGGAAGCAGTGATGAGTTGGCTGCGAACAAGCAGACTAAAAGTGAATCCTGCTAAAACTGAGATACTCTGGCCCGGCCAGCCGCCAGAATTAATCCAGACTCTGCCTGATTTCGATGGGGAAGCTCTGGTGCCGTCTGCCACTGTTAAAAGCCTTGGGGTTGTGTTGGACTCATCGCTGACGATGGAGACCCAGATAACTGCCATAAGTAAGCAGGTCTTTTTCATCTTCAACAGGCAAGGAAATTGGCATCCTACCTTTCGGTAGAAGCATTGGCAACAGTAATCCACTCAACAGTCACCATGAGGTTGGACTATTGCAACGCCTTATATGCCAGCCTTCTGAAGTCAACAACCCAGAAGATTCGGATGGTCCAAAATGCGGTGGCCAGGCTACTAGCGGGATCATCTATAAGATCCCATATTACACCGATTCTGCAACAACTGCATTGGCTACCAATAGAACATCGGATCTCTTACAAGATACTGATCCTGACAGTATGAGGGACTGCCTCATTCCTTTTCTCCATCAGTGGTCACCTCGATCTCCTATATATGCCAGGCCCTAGGAGGTACACCTGGAAGCTACAAGGCATAGAGTTTTTTCGACCTATGCTCCAATTCTGTGGAACTCATTGCCTCCATACATTAGAGCAATGTCAGAGTTGCGACCTTTTGTAAAGGCACTCAAGACTTGGCTGTTTGGTTGTGCATTTAAGTAATCAGATCTAATTTGCCAAATAGTCACTGTTGAATGTTTTTATGTTAAATGTTTTTATATTGTGTAAATGCTATTTTAGATTGTAAGTTGCTCGGAGCACCTTGGTGGAGAGTGACTAATTGAAATAAAATGAAGTGAAGTGAAGTGAAATTCATACTTACGAGGCAATATCCGACACGTGAATGTGGCCTGCAACAAAAACTAAAGTGCAAGCAAGCAAAGCCAAACCAAAAAGGCTGCCATTCCTCCTTATTAATTAATTGCCCCTCTTCATTAGGAGAGGGCAGCAGCATAGGGAAAGCAAAATTTGCTGGGAAAGAGACTGCGAAAGCACAGGACTCTGGAAAATGTAGTTTGGGAAGGCAAGGAGCCCTATGCCAGAGAATTCAAAAGGCCCTGCCCTAAACTGTCCTAAACTTCATTTCCCAGAATTCTGCTCAGCATCAGAAAGCCTCAAATCAGGACAGAGGAAAGATTTGTCCCTCCATAACAGCAGCCAGCCAGAGTTTCAGTACATTGTTGAATTAGCAAAGAAGAGGACTGACTGAAACTTCTAGTATGTAAATCTGTACTGGCCTGGGAAGAAATCCCTAAATTGAAGTTCTATTGATTTATATGAGTGACATTCAATGAGATAGATGTTGTGGGTTTTTTTTTAAAGAAATGTTTTGGCAATTTTTAAAATAAATTCTCTAACATCAGTAGATATATGACTATTCCCAAAAGTTGCGGAAAATGACTCCTTGTTATCTTGTGTCATTGTACAGAATATTCAAGAAGATAGCTCTTGCAGTTCTTTTTTTTTTTTTTTTTACAAAAATGTTGTTTATAAAAACTTTGAAAATTCCCCCAAAATCTATGGATAAGTGTTCTACTATGTGTGTTCTACTATGTAGTGGTAATAATAATAATAATAATAATAATAATAATAATAATAATAATAATCTGCCTGCGACAAAGAACTGGTGGGATCACAAGCCTGAAAAAGTTACAGAAAATGAGCATGTCAAGCTACTCTGGGACTTCTGGATTCAGACAGACAGAGTTTTGGAGCACAATACTCCTGTCCTCATGATCGTGTTAAAAAACAAAGTATTGATTGTCAATGTTGCAATCCCAGGTGACAGCAAGATTGAAAAGAAACAATTGGAAAAGCTGACACGATATTAAAATTTAAAGATTGTACTGCAAAGACTCTGGCACAAGCCAGTCAAGGTGGTCCCAGTGGGATCGGCACACTAGGTGCAGTGCCTAAAGACCTTGGCCTGCACTTAAACACAATTGGCGCTGATAAGATTACCATCTGCCAACTGCAAAAGGCCACCTTACTGGGATCTGTAGGCATTATTCGCCAATACATCACACAGTCCTAGACACTTGGAAAGTGTCCAATGTGTGATCCAATACAACAGCCAGCAGAGTGTCTGCTGTGGACTCATCTTGCTGTGTTTCAAATAATAATAATAATAATAATAATAATAATAATAATAATAATATCATCATCATCACAACAACAATATTCTAAATAATATAAAATGTAAACTAAATAATAATAATAAGAGCAACACAACAATAATAATACAACAGCCAGCAGAGTGTCTGCTGTGGACTCATCTTTTTGTGTATCAAATAATAATAATAAATTTTATTAGTACCCTGCCACCATCTCCCCAAAGGGATTTGAGGCAGCTTACAAAGCACTTCGAAGTGCTTTGTAAAATAAACAATACATAGAACTGAAAACAATAAAACACGAAATTACAATCACCTACACAGATCCACACAATTGCCCACACATAGATAATCACATAATAAAATTAAAATGCATAAAATGTAGTCATAACTGCAGATAAAACTGATTGTTTACGATTAACGAACGGAATGCTGAAGTTAAGTCAACACTAAATCTGCTTCTGCTTCCTTGTAGAGAACTGAGTAGAGAAGAATAGAGTGGAAATAGGGGCCCTTCCACACAGGGCCCAAAATGCGGGGCCTGGCATACTTTTACTTTGTCAAGGTCGAAACCGGTCATGGAAGTTCTCTACAAGGAAGTAGAAACTCTCCATAATCAAAGCCTTCCTGACAAAGGGTCATCCAGCCATAGATATAGATAGTAGGGCTGGGCAGTTTCGTTTCATTAATTCGTAATTCATTAATAATTCGTTATTTTTTTAATTACAAAACGATAACGAACCATTCTGGAGCAATTTTTTAAAAAAACGAATTTTTAAACACGTTTTGTAAATGCTTCGTATTTCGTTATTGTATTCGTTTCGTTATTGTTCTGAGGTCGTTTCGTTATTATTTCCGCATGTCTGGGGCATGTTTTTTGTTTAATTAGTGAAAAAAAATTATAATATCACACCAACAATCAACACCAGAGGGAGAGGGAAGCTTCAGAAGTTTTTGGAGGTTTTTTAGCGTATTTCGCGGTCGCGTCCGCCATTAACGAATCGATTCGTTATTGTTTCGGAAATCAATTCGTTAATGTTTTGTAATTTTTTTCACATTTACGAAATTTCGTAAATATCGAACTTTTTAAAAGGAAAATTTTGTAATTATTTTAAATAACGAAACGCAAAAACCCCCAAAAAACGAATCGATTTTAGAAACAAATTTTTCCGTTGTTACCCAGGCCTAATAGATAGATAGATATGATTCACACACAGAGAGATATAGTGTCATAGATTTGAAAGGGATTCCTAGAGAAGGACAATTATATGTTGCATGTTCCAGAGTAGGCAAACCAGACAATCTCTACATCAACACTGACAAAGAAACAACAAGAAATAATGTTTACCCATAAGCATAAAGAAATTACATATATTAGAAACCAACACATTCTCATTATTTTATTTTCTAGATCACCTGACTGGGCCACAGCAACGCGTGGCAGGGGACAGCTAGTTCTGTGAAATAAATATGTTTTGTAAGCAAAATAAGCACAAGATGCATGCCGTCAGGCTTTCCTTAGTATTCATGACAAGTTTGAGGTTTTGCAGTTTTAGAGCTATGGCAGGGACAGAAAGACAGATACACTTTCTCACTCTTCCACCATTACAGAAATGAGTCGCATTTCACTTTCACAGTATTCTCAGAGCACACAGCAGATGTCTGCCTTTGCTTTCTGCTCCTTCTTCCCCCCTCTTCCCTTTCCCCCTTTCGTTCTAGATATTTTCCCCGCCTTTCTGCCTTCAGTTCCTTGCAAAGGGTTTCACTGCAGTACTTTGCCTTGCAGGCTTTGCTGCGCCTGCGTGCCTCTGACCCTTGATCTGTGCTTAATGTATCCTCCCAGCGCCTGGCCACTGGGACCGAATTTCAAGGCATATCTATATTAGATTATTGTGATGTTTTTATCTTTTCGTGATTGGGAACCATCCTCTGCAGCCAAAACAGACACTTCTCTGAGGGTGTTGAGTGAATTTTTAGCTCTCCTCGGAGGAATTGGCTTCAATAAAACATTAGGCTCCTACTGGCGTGGACGTGCTTGAGTGATGTAACATCTCATGCGGTTCATGCATTTCTCTGTAAGTTTACACTAGTGTGCACATTAGTCTTGCCAGACTGTGTTGCTTTAAGTGAAGGTTTGCACGCAAACATGGCCTCCACAAAAGTTACCTCAGGCTAAAGCACTCCCGTCATCGACAAAATTAAGCATTACACTGGGTCTCTGGTGGGCAACTCAGCCTGTGATTTGACCGTCCCCAATGTTTTATTAATGGCGCGAGATTGTCCTTTTATTTCCAGGTTCCCACAGCAGGTGAGCTTGTCATATCCACTAAAGAAAAACCAGAGCAGATTGCCAGCCACTTGCATGCATTGTTTCCACAGTTCTTAATTTCTGTTGAGAGGCACGCAATATAAACAAAGTTTTGCTTAAGTGCTGGAACATTTGTCTAAGGTTTGATACACGCAGTCCTCCATGAAAACACACTGGATTTCCTCTTCCCATTAACTCAGTGTGTGCTGAAGCTCATTTGGTGATGCAGTAATACAGCAGATTTCCCTAAAACACAATCAACTACAACCTCTGTCTTTCACTCTTGCTGGGTTATTGATTGAGAGCATTCCATCCCTTCTGATCCGTTTTTTATTGATAATTTTATTGACAAAAATTATTTACAAATAACTTAAATCGTGGGCTTATATAAACTGCTTTTATAGATTCAATTCCCCTTTACTCCTGCTTATTAATTTTTTTGTCAGCAATTTTTAAATTTTTCATTTGTCTTTTTATTCCACTGGGCCAAAACTAACAAAATGAAGTTCAACAGTGACAAATGCAAGCTACTCCACTTTGGCAGAAAAAATGAAATGCAAAGATACAGAATGGGTGACGCCTGGCTCGAGAGCAGTACGTGTGAAAAAGATCTTGGAGTCCTCATGGACAACAAGTTAAACATGAGCCAACAATGTGATGTGGTGGCAAAAAAAGCCAATGGGATTTTGGCCTGCATCAATAGGAGCATAGTGTCTAGATCTAAGGAAGTAATGCTACCCCTCTATTCTGCTTTGGTTAGACCACATCTGGAATATTGTGTCCAATTCTGGGCACCACAATTCAAGAGAGATATTGACAAGCTGGAATGTGTCCAGAGGAGGGCGACTAAAATGATCAAGGGTCTGGAGAACAAACCCTATGAGGAGCGGCTTAGGGAACTGGGCATGTTTAGCCTGAAGAAGAGAAGGCTGAGAGGAGATATGATAGCCATGTATAAATATGTGAGAGGAAGCCACAGGGAGGAGGGAGCAAGCTTGTTTTCTGCTTCCTTGGAGACTAGGACGCGGAACAATGGCTTCAAACTACAAGAGAGGAGATTCCGTCTGAACATTAGGAAGAACTTCCTGACTGTGAGAGCCGTTCAGCAGTGGAACTCTCTGCCCCAGAGTGTGGTGGAGGCTCCTTCTTTGGAAGCTTTTAAGCAGAGGCTGGATGGCCATCTGTCAGGGGTGATTTGAATGCAATATTCCTGCTTCTTGGCAGGGGGTTGGACTGGATGGCCCATGAGGTCTCTTCCAACTCTTTGATTCTATGATTCTATTCTATGATTCTATGATTCATAGTGGGGTTAAATGCACACATACACATACATATAGATACACTGTGTACTAGGCTTGGGTAACTACGGAAAAATTTGGTTCTAAACTTGTTTCGTTTTTAGGGGGGCCCTTGCGTTTCGTTTTTTTTAAAGAATTCCGAAATTTTCCTTTAAAAAAGTTTGAAATATACGAAATTTCGTAAAATTACGAATCGATTCGTTAATGGCGGACGCAATTGCGCAATATGCTAAAAAAACCCTCCAAATGGGACAGTGGGAACTTCTGAAGCTTCCCTCTCCCTCTGTTGTTGACTGTTGGTGTGATAATTTATTTTTTATCACTGATAAAACAAACAACAACTATAAAACTTGCACCAGACATACGGAAATAATTACGAAACAATTATGAAACAATATGAAATACATTGGAAAAATTGTTTCGATTTTTAATTACTCCTCAAGGTAGTCCTGCATGGTTCAATATTGGATCGTAAGCTAATTTAAATACGAATTAATAACGAATTACGAAATTAACGAACGAAACCGCCCAAGCCTACTGTATATGCATTGCTTACATGTGAAAAAGCTATGTGTTTGAACTGGTCCATGGGTTTTTAACTGATGTTATGCATTGTATTTCAATTTATTGTTGTTCTGTGCCATGATCTATGGGGAGAGGCTAGTAAGAAATAATAATAATAATAATAATAATAATAATAATAATATCCCAATACACCAGACAAAAAAGTCTGGATTATTATTATTATTATTTTTTCGTGTCAGGGCAACCAGTCAATTATATTACATTTCTAACAGAACAAAGCAAACAACCAGACAAAATACAAAATTTGTGAGTTTGGTAGTTGATTAAATGTCCTTTGACCAGTATCTGGCCACTTGAATTATTGATGTTGCCATACCAGGTGACAGTCGCATTGAGGAAAAACAACAGGAAAAACTCAGCCGCTATCCAGACCTCAAAATTGAACTTTAAAGGCTCTGGCATAAACCAGTACAGGTGGTCCCAGTGGTCATTGGCGCACTGGCTGCCGTGCCAAAAGATCTCAGCCAGCATTTGGAAACAATAAACATCGACAAAATCATGATCAGTCAACTGCAAAAGGCCACCTTACTTGGATCTGTGCGCATCATTCGAAAATACATCACACAGTCCTAGAAGCTTGGGAAGTGTTCGACTTGTGATTTTGCGATACGAAATCTAGCATATAGATCTCTTTTGCTGTGACATACTGTGCTTTTGTGTCAATAATAATAATAATAATAATAATAATAATAATAATAGAAGAAGAAGAAGAAGAAGAAGAAGAAGAAGAATCTGTTGTGAAATCAACATCTGAACTTTTGTGTTGCTGAAGGCTTTAATGTTGGAAGCACAGAAGTGGTGTGAGTTTTTTCGGGTTGTATGACCATGTTTCAGTAGCATTCATAGTATCATAGAATCATAGTTGGAAGAGACCTCATGGGCCATCCAGTCCAACCCCCCGCCAAGAAGCAGGAATATTGCATTCAAAGCATCCAGACAGATGGTGTACACACCCCTCAATTGGGAAGTTTAGTTCACAACCCTGTGTGTCTTTTTGAGCTCCCTGCAAATTACTTGCTCATATTTTTATCTCATTAGAGTTTTTTAACATTTTATCCTGTACATGTGGCCCGCCCATTATTACTGCAATTGTATTTATTGTAATGTTATTTTGAAACTGTAGTCATATGTTTTTTAATATAATTTTGATGATGTTACTTGTTGTTTATGTTTTGGTTTTATTCTGATGTAATATGTTGTCCGGGCTTGGCCCCATGTAAGCCGCCCATTGGGGAGATGGTGGCGGAGTATAAATAAAGATGATGATTAGGTTCTGGTGGGTTTTTTCGGGCTATAGAGCCATGTTCTAGAGGCATTTCTCCTGACGTTTCGCCTGCATCTATGGCAAGCATCCTCAGAGGTAGTGAGGTCTGTTGGAATTAGGACAATGGGTTTATATATCTGGAATGGCTGGGGTGGGGCAAGGAGCTCTTCCCTGCTGCAGCTAGCTCCTTGCCCCACCCCAGCCATTCCACAGATATATAAACCCATTCTCCTAATTCCAACAGACCTCACTACCTCTGAGGATGCTTGCCATAGATGCAGGCGAAACGTCAGGAGAAATGCCTCTAGAACATGGCTCTATAGCCCGAAAAAACCCACCAGAACCTAGTGATTCCAGCCATGAAAGCCTTCGACAATACAAAGATGATGATGATGATATTATTATTATTATTGCCATCCAGCCTGTGTTTAAAAGCTTCCACACTCCAGGGCAGAGAGTTCCACTGCTGAAAAGCTCTCACAGTCAGGAAGTTCTTCCTCATGTTCAGATGGAATCTCCTTTCTTGTAGTTTGAAGCCATTGTTCCGCGTCCTAGTCTCTAGGGCAGCAGTAAACAAGCTTTCTCCCTCCTCCCTATGTCTTCCTCTCACATATTTATTCATGGCTATCATGTCTCCTCTCAGCCTTCTCTTCTTCAGGCTAAACATGCCCAGCTCTTTAAGCCACTCCTCATAGGGCTTGTTCTCCAGACCTCTGATAATTTTAGTCGCCCTCCTCTGGACACATTCCAGCTTGTCAATATCTCTCTTCAATTGTGGTGCCCAGAATTGGACACAATATTCCAGGTGTGGTCTAACCAAGGCAGAACATTAAACACTAAAATGATCACAATGGGCAGGGCCAGTTTCAAAGATTAAAAATTTAAAACCACTGGGTGATAGGGCAATGTAATATACCAGGACAGAGTATCCAGGGATACGGCAAAATTTAATTACACATACCAGAAAATAAAGTGCTTCTGAGGGCATTTTATACAGTGTTTGGTCAGGAGTTAATGTACATTCAGTCATTGAAGGCACACTGGAACAACCAAATTTTCAGGCTCCTCGTAAAGATTGCCAAGGTGGGGGCTTGCCTAATATCTCTGGGGACAGAATTCCAGAGCCGAGGGGCCACTACAGAGAAGGCCCTCGTCCCCACAAGTCACGCTTGCGATGGGGGCGGGAGCGAGAGAAGAGGTCGTGTGGGTTCATGGACAGAAATGTGGTCGCACAGGTAGGCAGGTCCCAAACTGTTCAGTGCTTTGTAGGTAAGAACCTGCACCTTCAATTGGGACCAGAAAATAAACAGCAAGCAATGGAGCTTCTTAGACAGGGGGCTTGACCGCTCCCTGTAATTTGTACCAGTTAGTAGTCTGGCTGCCGAATGTTGGACCAATTGAAATTTCTGGGCCGTCTTCAAAGGCAGCTCCACATAGAGCGCATTGCAATAATCCAATCTAGAGGTAACTAAGGCGTGGACCATCGTAGCCAAATCCGGCTCCACGAGGTATGGTAGCAGCTGGTGCAAGAGCTTCAATTGTGCAAAGGCCCTCGCAGCCACCATCGACGCCTGTGCTTCAAGAGTCAGCACTAAATCTAGGAGGACACCCAAACTGCGGACCTGTGACTTCAGGGGAAGTGCAACCCCGTCAATTACAGGTTGCCACCCTATACCTCAATCCGACCTACGATTGACCAGGAGGACCTCTGTCTTGTCAGGATCGATTCTCAGCGTAATCGTCCTCAACCAAACCGTCACAGCAGCCAGACACTCGTCCAGTACCCGAGGGGCTTCCTTGGAATAAGGTGGAAAGGAGTAGTAGAGTTGAGCATCATCTGTGTAGAGATGGCACTGAACTCCAAAACTCTGGATGACCTCACCCAGCGGTTTCATGTAGATGTTAAAAAGCATGGGGGACAGAATGGAACCTTGCGGGACCCCACAAGTGAAAGGCTAGGGGTCTGAGCAGGGTCTGAGCAGATGTCCCCCCAGCTTCACCAACTGGGAATGACCCTCCAGGAAGGACTGGAGCCACAACAGAGCCATGCCCACAAGACCCATCTTGGAGAGCCGGCCCAGAAGGATACCATAATCAATGGTATCGAAAGTCGCTGAGATGTCCAAGAGAACCAATGGGGTCACACTCCCCCTGTCCAGCTCCCTACGGAGGTCATCCACCAAGGCGACCAAAGCCTTCTTGGTACTGTGACCAGGCCTAAACCCAGACTATGACTGATCTAGAAAGTCAGTGTCCTCTAGGAATCTCTGGAGCTGAGAAGCAACCACCCGCTCCAGCACCTTGCCCAAAAAGGGAAAATTAGAGATTGGCCTGTAGTTATTCAAAACCGTGGGGGTCAAGGGAGCTTTTCTTCAGGATTGGTCGCACCACTGCCTGCTTCAGACCAAATGGAAATTTCCCCTGAGCCAATGATGAGTTAATAATGAGCACAGACCAATCTAATAACCCACCTCTGGCCAATTTAATTAGCCAGGAAGGGCAAGGGTCCAGAGCCAAAGTGGTTGCTCTCACAGCCTCCAGGACCGCCTCCATGTCATCAGGATGAAGAATCCCACAAGATTGGACCAACAGATGCCTCAGTTACCTCTTCTGACATTGCATTTAAGCTGGTGTCCAGCTCGAGCTGAATCTGAGCGACATTATATGCAAAATGGTGCATGAACTCGCATCACTGAGTTGCTGAGTCCTCGGGGACCTCCCCGACTCCAGGGGGTGGAGGAGCTCTCCAACAACCTGAAACAACTCAGTGTCTATTGGATGCAGACGCTATGCAGGCAGTTGAGAGGGGCTTCCTTGGAATATAGGCCCTAATTGAGGCTCTAGCCCGCTTTCGGTCAGAGACACCCCAAGATTTCCTCCAGATGCACTCTAGTCTCCTTCTCGTACGCTTCATCTCTGCCAACTCCTCAGAGAACCAAGGAGTTGGCCTGACTCTGTGCAATGAGAGGGGATGTTCGGGGGTGATCATGTCAATCGCCCTAGCCATCTCGCTATTATAGCGATCAACCAGGACGTCAACAGGATCGTCAGCCTCCATGACAGGAAAAACCCCAAGAGTCCTCAGGTATCCATCAGGATCTATCAGTCTCCTGTGGCAGACCATCTTAGTAGATCTACCACCCCTGCGGAGGTTAGAGGTCGCGGTGAGCCTAAAGGTGATCAGATGATGGTCAGACCATGACAACGGAAGAATGTTTTGCTCTTCCACCCTGACTACTCCGCTGTCTGCAGTGAAAACATAGCATAACCTTAACTGTGGTCTTAAAATGACATTTTTAAAAATCATTGAATAAATTTTTGAACTGGCATAGTTATAATTTTGTATATTAAATGGATGAGTTGGCAGGTCTCCCACAGAGTTTTGAGCACATTCCTGCATTGTGAACTGACACTTATAAATTAGTTTGTATGAAACGGATTAGATGACAGGTCTCATACTGAGCTTTCAGCATCTGTATGTTGTGTTCATCACACACACTGTGTGAATGGATTACATACGTTGTGAAGTAAGATCTAAAATGTGATTATGAAGTACTTTATTTGTACCATTCATGTGATGGCTGTTTTTAATGGCTTTTGATTAAATATATTTGCATCTTTTTATTCCCCGCCCCATGGAGCACATTTTGTTTTGTTCTGCACAAAATATAGTGTTGCTAGCTATTCATTAGCTTTCATATGGTAGTTTTATAAAAAGTGACTTTGCCTGACCATTAGTAGCACCTTCAAAAAAACTAATAAACAATTTATCAACATATTCTCTTCTGTATTGTCGAAGGCTTTCATGGCTGGAATCACTAGGTTCTTGTAGGTTTTTTTCGGGCTATAGGGCCATGTTCTAGAGGCATTTCTCCTGACGTTTCGCCTGCATCTGTGGCAAGCATCCTCAGAGGTAGTGAGGTCTGTTGGAAATAGGAAAATGGGTTTATATATCTGTGGAATGACTGGGGTGGGGCAAAGAGCTCTCTGCTGAAGCTAGGTGTGAATGTTTCAGCTGACCACCTTCATTAGCATTTGAAGGCTTGGCTGAGCCTGGGAAAATGTTCTGTTGAGAGGTGTTAAGATGTGCCTGGTTGTTTCCTCTCTGCTGCTTTGCTGTAGTAATTTTAGAGGTTTTTTAATACTGGTAGCCAGATTTTGTTCATTTTCATGGTCTCCTCCTTTCTGTTGAAATTGTCCACATGCTTGTGGATTTCAATGGCTTCTCTGTGTAGTCTGACATGGTGGTTGTTGGTGTGGTCCAGCATTTCTGTGTTCTCAAATAATTCTTACTCTCAACCAGGCATTTGGGATGGAGATCTATAGGAGAACCACAAAGCTTCACCTCAGTCTTGCATTTTCAACTCACTGATTTCACACTATAATTAATTAAATACATTACAAGTAGCCCTAATTAATTCTGAGAACCCCATGTACCTGGTTTTACTATGCCTATCCTCTCCTAGTTCATGCTTCTCACATTTCATGTTCCTACAATATGTGTTGTCCATCTTCATTTCTTTTCACCTTTAAGTCTTTGTTGATATCAACAACTGTTGAGTCCAGTTGTATCGTTAGCCACAGGATTCCCCCCCCCCCCCCCCGAAACCTGATTTACTTGTGAATTTTAACTGGTTAACCAATTTAAGAGTAGACCAGGTTTCTTTTTTAACCTGACATATTTCAGGGCAAGATTGAACTTTTAAACCCCCCCCCCATGTCTACACCCCCCTGCGCCAAGCAGGTTATTGATTGCCACCCAACCTGGGAGTATCATCTGCTGGCACTATTTCTTGTTTCATTTTGAATTGTCTCATCCTAGGATTTTCGTGGGAAAAGACATAGAAAATTGTCTATAGTGCCTTCTTCTGCACAGGACTAACAAGTGTTAGCTATGGTGCCATTCTCATTGTATCTAAGGGCCCTAAGGGCCTTATCCGGGAAACAAGCTGAAAGCATCTGAATAAGAATCAAGGGGACCAGGACTCAAAAAGATTTCATTGTCTACTACAGACCCCGGTGCCAGGATGAAAAACTCGATGAAGCTTTTTATCAACAGTGGACCAAATAGATACAAAGAAGAGATATAGAAGTCATGGGCGATTTCAACTATCTGATATTTCCTGGAAATCAAACTCCGCCAAGAGTACAAAGTCCAACAAATTCCTTGCTTGCCTTGCAGACAATTTTATGGCCCAGAAGGTAGAGGAGGCAACAAGGGGATCAGTACTCTCAATCTCATCCAAACAAATGTCGAATCATAGAATCATAGAGTTGGAAGAGACCTCATGGGCCATCCAGTCCAACCCCCTGCCAAGAAGCAGGAATATTGCATTCAAATCACCCCTGACAGATGGCCATCCAGCCTCTGTTTAATAGCTTCCAAAGAAGGAGCCTCCACCACACTCCAGGGCAGAGAGTTCCACTGCTGAACGGCTCTCACAGTCAGGAAGTTCTTACCTCATGTTCAGATAGAATCTCCTCTCTTGTAGTATGAAGCCATTGTTCCGCGTCCTAATCTCCAAGGAAGCAGAAAACAAGCTTGCTCCCTCCTCCCTGTGGCTTCCTCTCACATATTTATACATGGCTATCATATCCCCTCTCAGCCTTCTCTTCTTCAGGCTAAACATGCCCAGCTCCTTATAGGGCTTGTTCTCCAGGCCCTTGATCATTTTAGTCGCCCTCTTCTGGACACATTCCAGCTTGTCAATATCTCTCTTGAATTGTGGTGCCCAGAATTGGACACATTATTCCAGGTGTGGTCTAACCAAAGCGGAATAGAGGGGTAGCATTACTTCCCTAGATCTAGACACTATGCTCCTATTGATGCAGGCCAAAATCCCATTGGCTTTTTTTGCCGCCACATGACATTGTTGGCTCATGTTTACCTTGTTGTCCACGAGGACTCCAAGATCTTTTTCACACGTACTGCTCTCGAGGTCCTAGATCATTCAGAAATTGTAAAGCCAGACCGATTGTAGCCAACTCATTATTTAGAGCCACTATCCATGATGACTTTTGATCACACTAGACTTGATCCTCTAGATATAGGCAAGGAAGTCTTCTGGGAGTCATCCAGTTTATTTTTTACCAGTAACTGAGGACTGAAAGCTGGGAGCAAGTGGATTATCTTAACCCACTTCCTCCTGGGCTTTATAAAGGTTCTAAAAGATCCCCTGCAAGTGGCACCCCCCAATTGCTAGCCTGGCTCTTTAGTCAAAACCTGCCTGGCTGAGAGACCTTACAAGCAGCACTGCTGCCATAGCCTCACAGAAACATATCCTCCCACCACTATGGAAAGGTAGACCACCATAATCCCAGATAAATTACCCAATTGCCCAATCTATTGAGTAAACCAATGAGGTTATGCAGATTACTACTTTTCAACCTCACCTCTTCCTAGTCCACAGACAAAGTGTAACAAGAGCACCTGACTGATTGCCAATATACAGTTGGCCCTCCTCATTTGCAAGTTTGGACAGATGCATAGTAGTAGGAGGGTTGAGAGAGGCATATTTTTGTTATAGGCTATCATAACATTTTTGTTATAAGCTATCATATAGGCTATCATATCCCCATCCCCCATGTCACAATCAGAGAAGCCCTCAAACGTCTCAGAATCACTTGGGGCCATGATTATCTCCCTAATCCGCTTGCACTGCTGTTCCTCCTCTAACACCTGCACAGACCTCTTCTCCCTTCTACCAGTAGTAGGAACGTTACCATTATGTATTATGAGGTTTAATTGCATGTTAAATGAATCCATTATATATTGTCAAGACCTTAAGTAGAGCCAAACACAAGGTAGAGAGTTCAAACACAGCTTTATTACATAAAAAGAGTCTTTTAAAGCACTTAACTTCAGTGCAGTGAACTAAGGCAGTAATTTGGCATCAAAAACGAAGCAATACCAGCAACAAAAATAGAACCCGGATTATATCTCTGTTTAATCTGGATTAACAGAAAAGTTCAGCAATCTGCTTTAAAGTTCACACAATTCAAAAAAACACAGTCACAGGAGATAACAAACGGAGTCCCAAAACGATGCAAGGTCCAAACACGAGGTTAGCAATAGAGAAGTCCAAGAGACAAAAGCGTTGGTCAAATCGGTCCATAGTCAAGCCGTTGAGAGAAGGTAAACACGGGAACACAGGAACACAGCAACACAGGAATCTGTAGTCCAAGGACCCAAGCTCGAGAGCTGGCAGTAACAAAGATTCACATCCCAAAAGAGACACTTTGCCTTCTGCAAAGAGCCATAGAATCAAAACCCACTTTTATCCTAAAGCTCCTCATTAGAGGATGATGAGCTCCCCACCGTTTCCTCATCGCTCTCAGCTGCCTCCATCCCCGCAGCTGAACCCGAGCACCCATCTCTCCACCTCTGCCAGCGTCTGTCACGACTTAGGTCTTGCCAAGTGCTCCCCGGTTGCCAATTCCCTGTGAACCCTTCAAATTCATCACTGGAGGTGGGTTGGTTACAAATGTCCCTAATCTCCTGAAC
Source organism: Anolis sagrei (assembly GCF_037176765.1). Lineage (NCBI taxonomy): Eukaryota > Metazoa > Chordata > Lepidosauria > Squamata > Anolidae > Anolis > Anolis sagrei. Next base: position 56,585,124 of record NC_090026.1, read on the forward strand.
ACGGTTCCAATCCAACCCATCCTCCTCCCCCATATCAATCCCAGACCCATCACTCCTTTCAAACCCCATGAAATCCTCGTCCTCTGTAGGAGCACTAAGTATTTCCCGAATGCGCTTCCTCTGAAGCTCTTCGTCGGACTCTTGATCGCGAGTAGCCCGCTTTACTCCCCTGCTCTCCTCCCCACCCCCCATGTCACAATCAGAGAAGCCCTCAAACGTCTCAGAATCACTTGGGGCCATGTTTATCTCCCTAATCCGCTTGCGCTGCTGTTCTTCCTCTAACACCTGCGCAGACCTCTTCTCCCTTCTACCAGTAGTAGGAACGTTACCATCATGCTGAACTACAACACATATTATACCAAGATAGTAATGTCATGCTCTAATTTGTATTGGATAAGAATTTTTTTTCCATTGATGACACTGGCCTGATTTTTACTGACAGAGAATTTATTGGCTGGGGGATTCTGCATAGTTTTCTGTTTCATTGCTCAGATAGTTACAATAGTTGACCTCAATCCATATATAGTTCTCCTTTCATATTAACAACTTTTTTTTCCACTGACAAGATATATGAATATTGTTTTGCTCTAAACAGTTACAGCATGTTTATAACAAAACATTTAAGATAGATTATGATAGATTAACAGCAACAGCAATGCAATATCAGGAAACATGACAGTCAGGAATGATTTGATGTGATTTTTTGGGGGGTAATATTGCCAGTACAAATGTTCTAAATCATTGTCTGCCAAATATTAATTAAGAAAGGGTTTTATATACTGGCATATCAATTACAAATCTCAATATTTCATTTGATTAAGGTCAAGGAAAAAAGGGGAAAAAATCCTAAACATAAATGATTGATTTAGAATTAGATAGAGTTCTTGTTTTTACTATAAAATGATACAAAATAAAATTATCTGTTTGAAATAACTAACTTTATGGTAACAGATACTAACTTTTAATACATCAAATAGTCCAAAGCTTGTGCGCCAGTTGCGCCCGTACCTTGGGAAGTCTGACTTGGCCACGGTGGTCCATGCTCTGGTTACATCCCAAATAGATTACTGCAGTGCACAGGGTTGCCTTTGAAGACTGTTCGGAGATGTCAACTAGTCCAATGGGCAGCAGCTAGATTACTCACCGGAGTGCCATACAGGGAGCATACCACCTCCATGCTGTGTCAGCTCCACTGGCTGCCAGTCCACCTCCGAGCACAATTCAAAGTGCTGGTCTTGGCCTATAAAACCCTATACGGCTCCGGCCCAGCTTACTTATCCAAACGTATCTCTCTCTACGTTACACCTTTTAATTTAAATTCTACTGGGGAGGCCCTGCTCTCGAGGGACAGGGCCTTCTCGGTGGTGACCCCCGCTTATGGAATTCGCTCCCCAGCAAGATTAGATTGGCTTCCTCCCTCCTTACTTTTAGGAAAAAACTAAAGACGTGGTTTTGGAGCCAGGCCTTTGACTAGTGGGCATAGCAGCACTTTAGGCACTGAACTCGGACAAAAGGATTGTTTGAAAATTGGAAATGGTTTTATGACCTGTGATTATGTGAATCAAGGAAAAGCTTTATGAGAACTACCACTCCCCAGCAACAGCAAGGGTATTTAAACAGCTAAACCAGGAAATCCCAACTGGATGGGTCTTCTTCCAGGGGCAAACCAATAATGGGCAACTTGGAAGTCCCTGAACAGACTCAGAAGTGGAGTGGGCAGATCGAAAGATAACCTAGCAAAATGACACTACCTAAAAGAATTCCACATCTTGTGTGACTGTGAAGCAGAGCAGACAACTCTGCATCTGTATGCTTGTCCACTATGCCCGGCCTCATGTACAGAGGAAGAATTGTTGGAGGCTACAGACAATGCCATTGCTGTTGCCTGTTTTGGGTCAAAAGATATCTAGCCGCCTGCGCTCCTTCTATTTTTATCAGTTTTATACTAGTTTATGCAATGCTTTTGATATGAAATAAATAAATAAATTCAGTTGATGTGCTGGAAAACAGATTTTGCAACTACAGCCAGTGCCAGGTGGAAGACATTGTGCACTAAATGCTAAACTGCCCTTTGTATAGTGATCTGTGAAAAAGATATTTGAAACCCATGCTGATAAAAGACAATGGCAACTCTCTTGTAGAAATGGTTCAGTTTTTGGTAAATGATTCAAATTATTATGTAACATATAAAGTGGCTCTCTTTACTTTGTTGCAAAAAAAGAGATCAGAATGAGAGAGCTAGATAAAATTTTGCCATCAACTGCTATGGAGACTCAAGGGGCTAATCTAATTATTTGATTGAATATACTAAACAGATTGCTAGTCTATAAATGCATTGAAAAATATTACTATTTTGCAAACTATTTTGTAGTTTGTAGTTGCACAAACTACAGACATTCCATACTGCTGCCTTTCTCTAGAAAAGTGCAAGCCTTTTTGGACTCACATTGCTTTATTATACCTTTGTTTCACCCCATCCTTTTCTTCCCTTTCCTTTAAGGTAAAGGTAAAGGTAGTCCCCTGACATTAAGTCCAGTCATGTCTGACTCTGGGGTGTGGTGCTCATCTCTATTTCTAAGCCGAAGAGCCAGCGTTGTCCATAGACACCTCCAAGGTCATGTGGCCGGCATGACTGCATGGAGCGCCATTACCTTCCCGCCGGAGCAGTACCTATTGATCTACTCACATTTGCATGTTTTTGAACTGCTAGGATGGCAGAAGCTAGGGCTGACAGCGGAAGCTCACGCCGCTCCCTGGAATCGAACCTGCGACCTTTCAATCAACAAGCTCAGCAGCTCAGTGCTTTAACCCACTGCGCCACCGGGGGCTCCTTCCCTTCCCTTTAGGGTATTATAATTTCCTGTGCTTTTTCTTGTCAATAATATAAAATATATATTTAAAAAAAACAAAAAGTAGCAAATCCAGACACAGGTCAAGCTATGAGTCAATGGAAAACCAAGTTATACAGATCACTAATAGTGGATAGTGAAAGTATATTAGTTTAAGACAGCATTTGCACAAACAAAAATATGAAATAAAATAGGACAAGAACAAGCAGAAAATTTGCATACATTTGTTTAATATGCATATTTGCAAACTTAGACATAATTACTGGAAGTTAAATTTAATGAAAGGCAAGCCACTTCATTCCACAACCTAATCATCCCAAATTCTTCAATTAATGCACATTCCACCCCGAGATCTATTAATTTACTCCTAATTAATTTCCTTTGGGTAATGATCACTTGAATTATGGCAGGACTTTGGAGGCATAGAAGTTATGTTCCTCACCACCTGAACTTGAAAAGAGGGATGTGTGGGAATGGGTGGAATAAGTTTTCAAACTATGCCAACATAATTTTTGGATGGCAAATACAGATACATTGCTTGAGAGTTAAAGCTCTGCTCCTGTGGATATTTCACACTATTGCCAGTTATATCAAAATTTCAGGAACTGATTTTGGCCTCCTTAGAGGGTGAGAGCTTTTCTGTGAAAATAATTTTGGCTATTGTCGGATTGTGACACTTATGTCACATATAAAATGGTCTTATTTGCTAAGGCAGCAAAAAGTATTCAGGCTATGTCTCTGAAAGCTGTTCCCGCAGAATGTGCAGGTGGCTCATTAATTTGATTTTTTTAATGTGTGTACATGCATTCATGTATTCTTTTATCAGAATGGCTTTTAGTCAAATAGAAATGAATGAAATATGTATGCAAGAGAATACTGAATTTGAACTGCAGCTGTAACCAGTTCAGATGTCATCAGTGGAATTTAATGAAAAACAAGTTCAGTTAACTTTTGGAAGAGAAATATACAACCCCCCCAAAGCCATTGTCTCATGGCTTTACTTCCTTGTCTTTTTAACATTCAGATTAATGTGAGTCAGAAAGAGAACCAGCTCTGCCATTGTTCTGTTTCCTTTTTCTGCATTTATTGCATAGCCTGCTCCTGTGCAAATGTTCAGTTTAAGCATGCTTAATGGAGTCAGTAGACACTGCAATGCTAGACTGTCTACTCAGAAGTAAATTCCATTGAGTTCACCATGGTTTATTCTCAGAAAATACAGACTAAAAGCAAAACTATGTATATATAACATCAAGAATAATTTACAGTTCCAATTAGATGCCGGAGCTGACTGATTTCTATTTCACTGCTTCCTAAATGGTGGATTCTGACCTCTAATGGGGTTTCCTTAGATCAAATGGGGTCACTAGTTGCTGTTTTAGACATGTACACAAATCCATTATGCAGTGTTTACAGTGGACTCTGCAGAAGATGCTTCAGTCCATTTACCACACCTTGAAAAGGCTGTTTTGTTATCAGTAAATGTTTGATTTTAATCCCAATTTTATATAGCTATATACCTGAGATCATGTAAACATTTCTTGGGCCAAAAGGGGTCCTGAGTTGAAACGTTTAAGAAGCCCTTTTCTATTTGACAGAACTTGACATACCAAAGTAACAAAAATATTTAATTTTACTATAAAGGAAATTGTATTCTTTATTAAGTTGCAATCAGAGGCTTTATGTCTAGACAGAGGTGGCCCTAGGTAATTTTCAACGGTAAGCAAACAATATCCCCCCCCCCCCAATCATTGATATATATATTTCCTGTTCGTTGTGGGAGTTTTGTGTGCCATATTTGGTTCAATTCCATCATTGGTGGAGTTCAGAATGCTCTTTGATTGTAGGTGAACTATACATCCCAGTAACTACAACTCACATATGCCAAGGTCTATTTCCCCCCAAGAGTGCCTCAAGAGTGCCCCTGGGCAAAATCAACTATACTGCAAATCCTTACTTTGCGTAATGGGTTGCCAAGGCTTCCCCTGGACTGCTAGGGCTGTTGTGAGCCGAGGGGGCGCTCCTCAAGTGGCGGTCCAGGGGCCTCTGTGCCCCTGGCAAAAAAAGTGTACTGCGACCGCTTACTTTGCGTAATGGATGAGCCGCCTCTGGTTACAATGATAAACTAACCACTTCATCACATTAGTTAAATTCCACTGAGTCGTACACTTAAAATCCGGTAACTCAATGTATTCATCACATTCGTTTTGGTTTACAGTATTTTGTAAGAATACAGCATTCTTTGAGTTTTTTAAATGTAGCAGGCAGCATTTTTTTAATGTGGGGCAGCTGAGGGGGGGGGGGAGGAGGAAGAGAGCATTGCCATTCCCCCTTCCTTCCTGCTTCCTTGCTTCCAGAATTGAGGGTAACAGCTGACATTTCAAAGAGAGGAGGTTTTTTTCCCCCACAATGAAGACAACAGAGGAGGGATGATGGGTGGGGCCAACACTTCAGTGTGATGAGAACTGTACTGAAAGAAAACTGAAAGAATACTGAGTAACACAGATAGATTTAGCAGTATGATGAAGATATGGAAATCATCAATTTGATTTCAAAACTGAGTCAGACTGAGCTCTTCTCTACTAAGCACTTCCAAGCTTCAGTGTGATGAAGTGGTAACTTGATTTTCTGAATCTGCACCCATTATAACCCCAGGAACAGGCCTAAAAATGAAGACACCAGGGTGTTATGTGGAACAGCTCTGCTCAGGGGTAGGCAGAAGGAGGAGAAGCACCAGTCAGGAGGCTTGTTTTCACGCCTTTCATGGGTAGTCTGCCTCTCCCCTCCCGACATCCCTGATGACTCGGCACTATAAGAGGGTTTCACAAGACCAGTCGCTCTTGTTGCAACTGTACAATAACTGTGAGGCCATGGACCATATTTGAGTTCTTGAAGACCACCGGTGACCTCCGGACCACAGGTTGGGAACCACTTGTCTAAAGCATTGGCATAAGAGCTTAAGTTAGAGTTTTTGAGAGCTAGACAGATTACTGAACACGACCTTTCTAATTTTTTTAATTGGATTAAAAACTTTCATGGAATCAGAACAATTGATCCCATAGGCAGATAAATTAATGTATCCTATGGCCAGTCTTCTAGCCTGGTAAGAAGAAAAGTTGACCTAATAATACAATTTACTTGAATGTAATAAATATGTCTTCTCATTAATGAAATAAATTTTGTTTGTATGAACGCAAAGGGAGGGAAGAACGTGGCCTGATCTTGCTGGGAAAACCCATACTATAGTGTCCACCCTGCGTCCCCTCAGGGAGATAGGGCAGAATATAAATAAAGATTATTACTATTATGGAGCCCCTGGTGGTGCAGTGGGTTAAACCACTGAGCTGCTGAGCTTGTTGCCTGAAAGGTCACAGGTTCGGATCTGGAGAACAGCCCCCCCAAAAGTGAATAATATTGATGAGAAGATTCTATCAAAGAAAGTGATAGAAGAGATTTTAAAATTAAAATCTTTGGCTTCTAGAGAACTAATTGAAGATTTTGATCTTTCTCATTCCTGTCACAGGGAGGAGGGAGCAAGCTTGTTTTCTGCTGCCCTGGAGACTAGGATGCGGAACAATGGCTTCAAACTACAAGAAAGGAGATTCCATCTGAACATGAGGAAGAACTTCCTGACTGTGAGAGCCGTTCAGCAGTGGAACTCTCTGCCCCGGAGTGTGGTGGAGGCTCCTTCTTTGGAAGCTTTTAAACAGAGGCTGGATGGCCATCTGTCAGGGGTGATTTGAATGCAATTTTCCTGCTTCTTGGCAGGGGGTTGGACTGGATGGCCCATGAGGTCTCTTCCAACTCTTTGATTCTATGATTCTATGTTAGCCAAGGGAAGCTGGCACTCTAAGACTGCATTTCCCCATTTCTGCAGAATGACCCTCGACTCATTCTCAGTTATATCAATAGTTATAATTTTGGCCCCCAAACCTGTCCTTGACTTATAAGTGAGATCAATGTATACATGAGTATAACAGTAAGTATACAAATGTGAAAGGCTTTTCGAACTTTGGAGTATAATCAACATTTATTTATTTATTTATTTATTTATTTATTATTTAAACTTATATGCCGCCACTCCCCTGGGGCTCGGAGTGGCATATAAGTTTAAATAATATAATAAATAATAATGTAAATAATAATGTTTAAATAATGTAATAATATAATAAACCCCTTCAATGCAAGAACCATGTCTGGATTCTTGTACCACAAAGAAGCACTGTCTGCATTACATCATTTAGCTAATATGGCAAATGTATTCCTCAAGAGATATGGTACAGTAGTATGTTGTTGTTGTTCATTCGTTCAGTCGTCTCCGACTCTTCGTGACCTCCCTGTCGGCCGTCACCACCCCCAGCTCCTTCAAGGTCAGTCCAGTCACTTCAAGGATGCCATCCATCCATCTTGCCCTTGGTCGGCCCCTCTTCCTTTTGCCTTCCACTTTCCCCAGCATAATTGTCTTCTCCAGGCTTTGCTGTCTCCTCATGATGTGGCCAAAGTACTTCAACTTTGTCTCTAGTATCCTTCCCTCCAATGAGCAATCGGGCTTTATTTCCTGGTTGGATCTTCTCGCAGTCCAAGGCACTCTCAGAACTTTCCTCCAACACCACAGCTCAAAAGCATCGATCTTCCTTCGCTCAGCCTTCCCTATGGTCCAGCTCTCACATCCGTAAGTTACTACAGGGAATACCATGGCTTTGACTAGGCAGATCTTTATTGCCAGTCTGATGTCTCTACTCTTTACTATTTTATCGAGACTGGACATTGCTCTCCTCCCAAGAAGTAAACATCTTCTGATTTCCTGGCCACAGTCTGCATCTGCAGTAATCTTTGTGCCTAGAAATACAAATACAAATACAAATACAGTAGTATGTAGCACATCTCAAATGTAAATTCTTCTGGAACTTCCTCATAGCTGTAAGGAACTTTAAAAAATTGAGGCTACTGAAAGTTTCCATTGATTACCTTGTTCAGATAGTGAGCCTTTTTGTTCCATGAATTTTGATTTTATAGGCATCACGTTTAGTACTTTCCAACAAACATTTTTAAACTACCATTGATAGTTTCACTTGCTCTGAGGCTGCAATTTACTGCAGGTGAAGTAAAACACTCTTGACAGTCTGTAGACACCAAGAGCATTTGCAATAGTATATTGTCACATAGCACCAGAAGGTAAATGATACATGAATTGTAGTGTAGAAAATGGTAGCAATTCTTGATCCAGGCCTGTCAACTGATGACATATATAAGTTGTACAATAAACAATTTCTTCCAGAAAAAAAGGATTGCCTCACAGTATCCAAATCTCGACTACATTGTAATGTATGAGTATATGTCATGGGTGAGAAATAATGTTCCAAATTATCTTGGCTGGAAAATTTGGAAATGATCAGATTTTAAAGCAGTCCCAAAAAGTTGTAAAACAGAGGATTTTCCCATGGTGCTTACACATAATTTCAAAGAAGGTGCTCACATTGCTGAATTCTAGCCCCAAAACTGATGTAATACGAGGGTTGAATGAAAAGTAATGCCTCCAGCTCCGTTACTTGGTTTTGGATGGGAATATTTTAATAAATAAAATGCAGAAATAAACCTTAGAATGTGCTCTTTAACTACCACTAGTCACTTTTTGACACAATCACCAGACAATTGGATACATTTCTGCCAACAATAAACAAGTTTTCTGAAGCCGTCACTGTTTCTGCAACCCATCGTGCAGAGATCTTCTGATAGCCAAGCAAAGCAATAATGTGACCCACACGTTCTTGTGAAATGCCGATGATGCTTGAAATTTTTCTCTGAGTGATATAACAATCATCCTGAATAAGTCTGTCAACCTTTTGCTTGTGAAACTCAGTGGTTGCTGTCACAGGACGTCCAACTCTTTGTTTGTCACACAAGTCAGATGTTCCCACCTCAACATCTTTAAACTTACTCACCCAACGACGCACAGTACTCACATCAACACAATCACCATAAACGGCTTGCATTCTCTGATGAATCTCCTTTGGAGTGACACCTTCTGCTATCAAGAATTCAATGACTGCATGTTGCTTAAGTTGCATTGACTGACCGTCTGTGCAGGGTTCCATACTTTGCACTTTAACAACACAACCATTCAATGCTAAGTCTCCCCACCAAAATGGAACTGTAGAGGAGAGTCTACTGAACAAGCCAGTACCTGCCGCATACCAGTACTGCCATCTGTTGAGGAGCTACGAAGGTGGAGGCATTACTTTTCATTCAACCCTCGTACATTGGATAGTTCCTTCAAAGTTCAGACTAAAATACAAAATGGATTCACTCTACCATAGACATTGGAACCACCACTTAGTAGCAGAGTTATTTGAAATAAACAAGATTTGTCAGCTAGTTGCATAAACCAAACCAAAATGTGTGGTATGTGATAGCTTAGACTAACCTTGCTTTGCCATCTCTTACAATGTAGAATCGATAAGAGTATATGAGTGAAAGAACTTCAATGTAAGCTAGATCAGATGCAAGGCCCATTCAGTCTTCTGTTCACACTTTGACCAAGCCAATGCCCTTGGGAAGCCCACAAGGAGGATACCAGATACCACCTTCTATGCATGTTCCCTGGAGATTAGTGTTAAGAACCAGTGGCATGCCTTTGCTGTTATTGGAAGTGGTCCATGATATATACTGTTCATGTTGTTTTAAACTGGGCAAGTTGATTTTATCATATGTCAACATAAGATTTTTAGCTACAGCGTGGAATATAAATGCATACACATATTAAAATGATATACAAAAATACATTTAATTAATTACCAGTCTTGTCTCCCTTTGAAAACCATTCAAATTGTTGGCCATCACTACATCTTGTGAATGCAAATTCCTTAGTCTGTCCTTCCGTCCTTCTTTCCTTTCTTCCTTCTTTCCTTCCTACCGTCTTTCCCTCCTTCTATCTTTTATCCATCTGACAGATATTTTAAACTAGGTAATATATTCATCACTTTTTTTTTGCAGAGATGTTTACCCAAGTGGTGAGAATGTCTGTTTGTCATAGTGATTTTCCCGATCTACCTTGTATTTACGACCTCATCAGACTTGCCCTAGAATTACCATGCATCATGGTGAATCTGGTGGCACCTGTTTGGGGGGGGGGGGCATGAGGAACCCATCAACCCATGCTCCACATTGCCTGACTCACCCATTGCCCCATCCCATAGGGGAAGTGACAGCAGCCCCTCTTCCTTCTGTTAAACCAATGTAACACGGGAAGTCTCTCATGTTGCTGCTGTGATGGCATATGAGTTTGTCAATACTTTTGTGACAGAGTCCTGCCAAAAGTTGCTCTACATCATGGGATTGGAGCCAGAGGGCTCCCATCACAAAAGTATGATGAACTAGTGCATGCTGCCAAAAGGTCCCTCATGTGTTAACGTCTATAGTATGCTTTGTCTGGTAGTGGATAGTAGGCCTGGGCGGTTTCGTTCGTTAATTTTGTAATTCGTTAAATATTCGTTATTTTTAACAATTACAAAACGATTACAAAACATATTTTCAAACCCGGAAGTGTTTTTAAATATCGAAACGGCATCCTCCATCTTTTTTACGGGCTTCCGCCCGTTTCGGAAATGACTTTTTAGGGATGGAGGATGCTGGGTGCGCCGGGAGCCAATCCGGCGCCCCCAAGCACCGTGGCTGATTGTGATTGGGCGGGCTGCCCTTTAAAAGTGCCTCCGCATGGCCGCATTGCTCATTGCTGGGGAAGGTGAGGAGACGGGAGGTTCGGGAGGGAGGCTTGGCTTGCATTCATTCATTGCTTGCATTCATTCATTGCTTGCATTCATTCATTGCTTGCATTCATTCATTGCTTGCATTCATTCATTCCCTGGGCTGGGAGCAGCGGGGAGGCTTTGCCTTTGCCCTGTTTTCGCCCTATTTTTCCATTTTCAAATATTTCTGAAAAATATCTTTCTTTTATTCTTCAAAAAATTCAAAAAATATTCTAAAAAAAGAAAAGACCCTTGCGTGCCTGTGTGTGTGAGTTTGTCCCTGTCCTGTGGCTGTGTTCGCTCCACAACAGGGCAAGCATTGTTAATTTTCCATTTTTAAATATTTCTGAAAAATATATTTCTTTTATTCTTCAAAAAATTCAAAAAATATTCTAAAAACGAAATTTACGAAATTAACGAAATTTCGTAAATACTGAACTTTTTCAAAGGAAAATTTTGTAATTATTTTAAATATCAAAACGCAAAAAAACCCCAAATACAAATCGATTTTAGAAACAAATTTTTGCGTTGTTACCCAGGCCTAGTGGATAGATATATACAGGCTTCATTTACAAGTCTGATGGTTGCATCTTAAATAGCTGGTAGTAAATTCCAATGATTACTTTGTTTTTCTTACTACAATATGATTTCCTCCAAGATATGTCTCTCACAAGTTGTAAGCCACTTTGAATCTGAATTTGAGGTGGTGGAAGCCAGATAATAATGTGTAAGTAGGGAGGAAAACCTTTTACTATGATCGTATCGATATCTATTTCAAAATCACTGATTTTTAAATTTGTCGATTTTATCGTTTGTCCCCAAACCTGGTATCACCGTATGCATGCGGTCAACTGATATATGAGTACAATGGTCATCTGCATTTGTGGTTTTAACTTTTTCAGATAGGTCCTCCAATGTGCATTTGTGATCAGCTTCCTCCAGTCATTCTAGAGGACTTTGAGATTTTCAAAGAGAACACCTCTCTAGGTGTTTCTAGGTCTTTTAATGTAACACTATAGTCAACTTCCAGCAGAAACTGACCATAGAATCATGCTGGAAGATCTAGAAATTCCTAGAGGCATTCTCTCAAGTAAAAACAACAACAATTTATTTGCATTTTTTTCATTTTCTTGTGCCCCTAAGTGCAGAAAATGTGGAAGGCTGACTATAGATTTGATATATAAAATTATGGAAAGGGCACAAATTAAATAACTAAAGGATGGGTTGTTGTAGGTTTTTCTGGGCTATATGGCTATGTTCTGGAGGCATTTTCTCCTGACGTTTCGCCTGCATCTATGGCAAGCATCCTCAGAGGTAGTGAGGTCTGTTGGAAGTCGGAAAATGGGTTTATATATCTGTGGAATGACCAGGGTGGGACAAAGGACTTATGTCTGCTGGAGCTAGGTGTGAATGTTTCAACTGACCACCTTGATTAGCATTTAATGGCTTGGAAGTGCCTGGGGGAATCTTTTGTTGAGAGTGATTTGATGTGCCTGATTGTTTACTCTCTGTTGTTTTGCTGTTGTAATTTTTGAGTTTTTTTTAATACTGGTAGCCAGATTTTTCATGGTTTCTTCCTTTCTGTTGAAATTGTCCACATGCTTGTGGATTTCAGTGGCTTCTCTGTGTAGTCTGACATGGTGGTTGTGAGAGTGGTCCAGCATTTCGGTGTTCTCAAATAATATGCTGTGTCCAGGTTGGTTCATCAGGTGCTCTGCTATGGCTGATTTCTCTGGTTGAAGTAGTCTGCAGTGCCTTTCATGTTCCTTGATCCGTGTTTGGGCAATGCTGCATTTGGTGGTCCCTATGTAGACTTGTCCACAGCTGCATGGTATACGGTAGACTCCTGCAGAGGTGAGAGGATCTCTCCTGTCTTTTGCTGAACATAGCATTTGTTGGAATTTCTTGGAGGGTCTGTAGGTGGTTTGTATGTTGTGTTTCCTCATCAGCTTCCCTATGCGGTCAGTGGTTCCCTTGATGTATGGCAAGAACACTTTTCCTCTGGGTGGACCTTCATCTTTACTCTCATGGCTTGTTCTTTTTCTTGCAGCTCTTCTGATGTCTGGGGTGGAGTATCCATTGGCCTGTTTAGGTGGTTCAGTTCATCTTAGAGGAGGTGGGGTTCGCAGATTCTTTTTGCACGGTCTGCCAAGGCTTTAATTGTGCTTCTTTTTTTACTTGGATGATGGTTGGAGTTTTTATGTAGATATCTATCTGTGTGTGTGGTTTTTCTGTAAACAGTGTGACCCAATTGTTGATCTGGTTTGCAGATGACTAGGACATCTAGAAAAGGCAGTCTTCCTTCATTTTCTTTTTCCATGGTGAATTGGATGTTTGGGTGGATGCTGTTAAGATGTTCCAGGAACCTGTTGAGTTCTTCTTCTCCATGGCTCCAAATAGTGAAAGTGTCATCCACATATCTGAACCATATAGTGGGCTTTTTGGTTGCTGTTTCAAGGGTTTGTTTTTCAAAATGTTCCAACTAAAGGATGATTGTGGACTCGTTATATGAATGTTTCAAAATTTGAAGCACTGGTGCATCATTTGATTAATCAGCCAGTCCTCTTTGCTTGATCTCTGTCCTTCACCCTCTGCTTTGCTTCACAAAGGGAAAAGACACTCATTTTGCATGGAAACATTCTCAATATATTGCAGAAACCTCACCAATACTGACAAAAAGAAAAGTTCTCATTCTCTTTGTACCAGAGGCAAGTAATCTCATGTGGGCTAATGAATGCCCAACACGTTGTCTTGAGGTTCTGAGACAACCTCTCCCATAAAGAACAAGCAATTTAGTAAAATTTCTTTATATCTCTTTTTATACATTAATTCTGATAAGATTGTGTAGCATTCATATTACGCACAGCTGTGTTTCAACTGATATAGTTGGGTAGACACACTATGTCTTGTGCTCATATTTTTCTTCCATAAAAAGTATGAAGTACCCCCAACAAATATTTTCCCTCTATCAGATTTTGATTTGTCTAAAAGATGATATGACATTCTTTGGGTAATATTCTTTCCTCTGGATCAGATTTAATCATGCAAATTGCAAAACAGCAACAATATATTTTATTAGATCTCAGTGACCGCTACCTGTCTGTCAAAACATTATGAAGTCCTGTAATGATTAATAATGGTGTTGTAATATCCACAAGAATGTGGTCCTGAATAATATCATTTTTCTGATGGTATCGCCTTTGGTTCTTCTGAGTAAGTAAAGTAGCCTTCCCATTTTCACTTCTACAGCTAAAACAAATAGAAGGAAAAATTATAATGCAATGGCAAATCTCTTGTCTGGCTCTATGAAGACCACATGTCACTCCTCAACCTGTGCAACTCACTGGCCCAACCATGGCACATTCATCCAGATTGATATAATTTATCTGCCATGGCTCTATTGAGCAGAACCTGGCATTTGGAAGTAAATGAACTACAGAACTCAGAATATTTTCCTGGAGAGATCTATTGTACTTGAAGAATGTCTATTAGAATTCGTTGGCAGTGAAGTTTGAGTACATAACCAAACTAGTAATCCCAATAAATTGCACAGAATGCATGATAGCTGAAGTGGCATCATATTTCTATAACTGTATCAGGTAAATATGCCTTTCATCATACTGTGGGTTTCCAGATGCTCTTTCATGCCACACAATTATGACAACATGATTCCACTTAAACTGGCATGCATGCATCCTATGGAATCCTGGAGTTTATATTCTGATAAGGCAGGGAATTCTAAATGCTCTAGACTGCAAATCATAGCTGGCCATAGAACATTGCCATGGCAATAAAGTGGATTCATACCACTATAACTATATTGAAGGAGCAAAGATCCAAAATACTCCTTCAATCCAATTCTGTAAAGCAGGAGTCCCCTTTCCAGTGGAGAGGGCGAGGAAGGACACCATGATATTGGATCTTTAAATTACAAAAAAGTTGTTTATTGCATGGCCAAAGCAAGACAGCAAAACTGATATATGAGTACAATGGTCATCTGCATTTGTGGTTTTAACTTTTGCAGATAGGTCCTCAAATGTGCATTTGTGATCAGCTTCCTCCAGTCATTCTAGAGGGCTTTGAGATTTTCAAAGAGAACACCTCTCTAGGTGTTTCTAGGTCTTTTAATGTAACACTATAGTCAACTTCCAGCGGAAACTGACCATAGAATCATGCTGGAAGATCTAGAAATTCCTAGAGGCATTCTCTCAAGTTAAAAAAAAAGCAATTTATTTGCATTTTTTTTCATTTTCGGGGGGTGGTGGTGCATATACAATGCAATCAAAAGGTTTTGCTACACCTCCAAATGAGGCTGCAAAGCTTTTATCACTTTGGCAGTAAACTGAATACATATTCCCATTGGTGTACAAAGATCAATCATTTCATTGGTCTAAGCTGGCTATACAGATGCTCATTGGCTCTTGGTGATTTTGACAGGCATAGAGACACACGTGAGACCCTAACAATGACACAACTATAGTCTATTGTTCTCTGACCATGACTGTCTTAATGAATCAGCCTTATCTGTTCTTCTGTTGCAAGGAGAACTCCAAAACTACTGGGAGACTTTGGGAGTACTATCTAGCAACTAGCCAGCCAGTTTTGTCCTGATCTAGACCACATATGAAGTCATGGAGAAGAAGAAGCCAAATGAATACGCTCCTTTTGCCTATTGTGTTAACTGGCAGAGATGTTCAACCCACAAATACCTTATGTTCAGACTCAGACATTAAGATGGAAAATCAGAAACTTCAGTGAGAGGACAATTCCACTCAAAATGGATTATGCATATCCCCTGGTATCAGTTATATGCATTCTCAACTGTGTTTCAACTTATCTGGATTAAGATGCAGCTTGTTCTTCACTGAGCTCATTACAGCTCTCAGACACATGTTTAGAATTTCCACCAGTCTGCTAGGATCAGGGAGAAAAAGGAAGAAAGAGACCTGTGGCATTTAAAAGACCAAGGAATTTATTATGGTCCTCAATGATTTCTTTTCCATGAAATTGTATCCCATAAATAATACATTTCTTAGTCTTTCAGGTGAAACGAAAAACAAAATGCAATGATACAAAATGGGGGACACCTGGCTCGAGAGCAGTACATGTGAAAAAGATCTTGGAGTCCTCGTGGACAACAAGTTAAACATGAGCCAACAATGTGATGTGGCAGCAAAAAATGCCAATGGGATTTTGGCCTGCATCAATAGGAGCATAGTGTCTAGATCTAGGGAAGTAATGCTACCCCTCTATTCCGCTTTGGTTAGACCACACCTGGAATATTGTGTCCAATTCTGGGCACCACAATTCAAGAGAGATATTGACAAGCTGGAATGTGTCCAGAGGAGGGCGACTAAAATAATCAAGGGTCTGGAGAACAAGCCCTATGAGGAGCGGCTTAAGGAGCTGGGCATGTTTAGCCTGAAGAAGAGAAGGCTGAGAGGAGATATGATAGCCATGTATAAATATGTGAGAGGAAGCCACAGGGAGGAGGGAGCAAGCTTGTTTTCTGCTTCCTTGGAGACTAGGACACTTCAAACTACAAGAGAGGAGATTCCATCTGAACACGAGGAAGAACTTCCTGACTGTGAGAGCCGTTTAGCAGTGGAACTCAGCAGCGGTGGAGGCTCCTTCTTTGGAAGCTTTTAAACAGAGGCTGGATGGCCATCTGTCAGGGGTGATTTGAATGCAATATTCCTTCTTCTTGGCAGGGGGTTGGACTGGATGGCCCATGTGGTCTCTTCCAACTCTTTGATTCTATGATTCTCTGTAGAAAAAGAGCAACACGGAAGAAAATGTTTTTAAGAAACAAGATGTGACATGTAGAGGTTGGAAGTTGTATTGTGGTTAAGTTCAAAGGTTGTGGTTAAGCACAGAGTCTGCAGGTACAAGAAGGTACTTTCCATCAAAAGGTCAAGGGATGGGCCTGGAAAGAGAGTACTTTCCATGACAAAAAAATGTTCTTGTTTACTTGAGGTTATGTATCAGTGGTCAAAAGCCAAGGGGATGCAGCAGTCACTGGAAGGGTGGCATCTACGTATGCTGCCAGGCTGTCCGTCTTCTTCATGAAGAAACTAAAATAAACCTTGTTTTTTTATGATTCCTTCAGTGTTGCCTCTGAAATATCCTGCAAATCTCTTGGGAAGACAGGCAAACAAATGGCAGCATGCTGGAAGAAGCAAAGACCGCCAGCACTGAAGCGATGATCCTCTGCCATCAACTTCACTGGACTGACCACATTGTCTGAATGCCCGATCACCATCTCCCAAAGCAGTTACTCTACTCCCAACGAAAGAACAGAAAACTGAAGGTTGGTGGACAGGAAAAGAGATTTAAAATGGGCTAAAAGCTAACCTTAAAAACTGTAACATCCCATGAGAACTGGGAAGCCCTGGCCCTTGGGCATTCAAATTGGAGATCAGCTTTTTCCAACACTGCTGTGGAATTTGAAGAGGCACAAGTGGAGGGCAAAAGGGAGAAATATGTCAAGAGGAAGGCACATCAAGCCAACCCTTGTTTGGATCACCTTCCACCTGGAAATTGATGGCCTCACTCAGGCCCGTAGCCAGGATTTCGTTTGGGGGGGGGGGGGGCTGAATTTTTTTCAGGGCGGGTTCGGGGGGGCTGAGTTTGGGGGGGGGGGCTGAGTCTGAGTGAAAGAGCGTCTAGCCTAGCAAACCTTTTGTATCATTACCCCAATACCCCCATGCATATGGGATATATTGAGTATGGTGATCAGATCGTGATATGAATAAACATAACAGTTTAAATAATGCACCAGTAAGGCCTTTTCACGAACCACCATGAGAATTTCGCTACATGCCTGGCCTCACCGCAAAAGAACATGCAGATCAAGAATCAGTCTCTACACCTAGGGACCCACTATGAATTCCTTACATTGGAATGCAATCATACTCGCCCACAAGGAATTACCTATGAATGAATGAATGGTTTATATCAGGGATCCCCAAACTTTCTTTCCTATTTTTGCACTACAAATAAGATACATGCATAGGAATTCATTCATGGTTGTTGTTTTTTTCAAACTATAGTCCAGCCCCCCAAGGGTCTGAGGAACTGTGAACTGGACCTTTGTTTAAGAAAATTGAGGATCCCTGCTTTGTATATATTTGAAGGGAAACCTATGTTTTGTTCTTCAGACAACATAATTTCTGAGACGAAGACTGGAAATGATTGCTAACAAGAGTTATGTTCTTCCTGTACAGAGAGTGATCAGGACTTTCATCATTTAAGCCAACTAACTTCTATTGTGTACTTTTTATTTCATGATAGTGAATAACAGTTTCATATTTGTCTGGCTGCAGGATATTCTTTGCATTGTTCCAAGGCTGTGTTAATCCTTTTGATTTTATTGCATCCTTGTTCCAGTTTAGAATTGCTTTTGTAAGGAACAATCTCACAGTGCCATCTTTGCAAATGATCTGCAATTCAGTGTAATGATCTTTTTGCTATGGATGTGCCTTTTTCATATTGTGGTAATGATTCTTTTTGGTATGGTGGTAGTTTGCTGTATTCTCATCTGAACTATTTTAAGCTGTTAAAAAGAAATGACCTAATTAAGGACAGCAGTTTTCAAAAGAGTCAGTTTTGTTTTATAAGCTAGCTGAGCATTATTTAGGCACATGCTTTATTCCTTGATCAGCAAATAATTTGTAAAAGCCAGCCAAGGTATGTGAGTGTGTCTAGTGGGGTGGGGAAACCTCATGACTGAATTTTAAGTAAAGGACAGAAAAAATGGGGAAAATTGGAGTCAAAATCCACTGATTGTGGTAATATGAAAATAACTAAATTAACTCAATGTATATATTACAAATACACATATATATATAAAAAACAGGACTGCCACATTCACATTAAGTAGAAACAACTGGTTCTTCTCTTGAAGTATAAAACAAAGTCTTCATGTGAGTAAATGTCCTGTTCTTTATTACATATGAGTAGACTCCAGTAGTCACATGAATTGACTCCAACCTACGACCGGTTTCGACTCACAAGAGCCTTTGTCAGGCGGTTGGGTCTACAAACAACACATATCATGAATACACACATACAATTGAACAATTTGTTATATCAAGTTTGTAAGAATATATACAGACATTCTACTTACTCAAATTATCACAAAAAGCTCAACTTTTGAAGTGAGAAATTCACCAACAGTCTTCTGTAGGGGTGGATCCTAAGGGGACATAGATAGTGGCTAAAGGTAATATTACATTGTAACATGAATTATAAGCTATACATAGAGAAATATAATATCTATGAAACAAAAATAATATAATACTCACAGCTAGTCTTTGTTGAGCAATATACCCTGCAAGGAGTTTTATTCTGTGGCGAGTATAGGATCAAAATAACTCAATCCATTACTGATATAGCAAGTCCATTGGTCAGGTGATAGTGACATCATTAACCAGAATACATTGGGGTAAAACCTACTCTGTTATAAAAAAACAGTCATATAAATTGGTGTTGTTTAACCCTTTTGGATGTTCTGTTTGCAGGGCAAAGATCCAGAAGGATTCCCATTGTAAAAGTTTAGTTTGGAAGTCAGTGTCTCTGGGTGGAGTAACCACCACCTCTAAAATCTGTACTTGAAATGATTCAGGGCTGTGGTTCAGGTCCACAAAATGTTTATACAGAATAGAATCAGTAGAATGCTTCCTGATCTTACTTTTGTGCTCAATGATCCTGAGACTGACTTCTCTGCTTGTTTAACCAATGTAAATAAGTGAGCAGGGACAGGTGATGGCATATACTACACCTTCAGTGGAGCAGGTAGAAAAGTGATTGATTCTATACTGAGTTTTGGTGTGCTGGTTCTGAAAGAACTTAGTTTGGACAAACTGTGAACATTTAGAACAGTGATGACAAGCATAGTTTCCTATTAGAATAGGTTTAGAGATCACTGGCTTATGGTCAGTATCTGAGTGAATCAAAATATCCCTGATGTTTTGTGTTCTCCTATGAGCAATGAGGGGGGTCTCTCACAACCCGGTACATCTCTCACCAAGTTCCAGTACTTTTTCACTGTTTTTATAGTGCATTTAGATAGGTTGGTCAAAGTGAGAGGCCATTGTTTAGATAGGTTGGTCAAAGTGAGAGGATTTTGGTCTCCACAGTGTTAAGGGAACCCATTTTTCTTCTCTGGAAAATCGGAGTCACTCATACTTAAAGATTATATGCTAGCAGAGTGGAGATGCAGACTAAACAAGAGCATTCACATTTGAAACAATGCTTGACAATTGAATCCTATACATGTCTAACTCAGAGGTTCTGCTAGGTTCATAGGCAACTGTGTGCAAACTTTATTCAGGGCT
Organism: Anolis sagrei; assembly: GCF_037176765.1. Classification (NCBI taxonomy): domain Eukaryota; kingdom Metazoa; phylum Chordata; class Lepidosauria; order Squamata; family Anolidae; genus Anolis; species Anolis sagrei. The sequence continues at coordinate 56,605,053 of NC_090026.1, forward strand.
ACATGGAGACATCTTATTCTAAATTAAACAGGGATGGAAAATATTCATAATTATTCATTCTCAGATTAAAAATCAGACCTGGCTTTTGGGAAATCCTTTCATGAAAAATAATAGATAACAACTTTATTTATAGACTGCCCTCTCTCCCCAAGGGGACTCAGGTTGGTTTACACACAAAGAAGGCAAACATTCAATGCCCAAACTCAAATAGAAATATTTTAAAACAAACAGAATAATACAAAAATAATAGCCACAAACTTGTGGCAAAAGAGAAATTAACACCAAAATGAGGACCAAATACAAATAATCAAATAAACCTAATTATACTAGTAACATCAATTAACCATTTAAACATAAAGACTAGAAAAGGCAATTAAAATATATTTAAATGGCTATCAAGGTTGCTCTTCTCATGTACCACAGCAGTAGGGGACTACAGATAGGTTAGCCAGCATTCCGGTGGAACTGAAATGTCCTAATTCTCCTCCTCCTCCTCCTCCTCCTCCTCCTCCTCCTCCTCCTCCTCCTCTTCCTCTTCCTCTTCCTCTTCCTCTTCCTCTTCCTCTTCCTCTTCCTCCTCCTCCTCCTCCTCCTCCTCCTCCTCCTCCTCCTCCTCCTCCTCTCCATATGCCAAAGTGCTCAAGTGTGTTTCCAAGAGCTCCTGCAAGTTCTCATTCTTGTCCGCTTCTTGCAGCCAATGCTGGAGGAGTGGTTTCACCTTGCTCGTGTTCTTGAAGCTGAGCTGCAAAGCTTCAAAGTGGCAGATGGTGGTCTGGTTGAACATCTTCCCATACAACAATCCTAGGGACAGTCCCACGTCTGCCTAGGTGAAGCCCATCTTGATCCTTTTGTTCTTCAGCTCCTTGGCAAATTGTTCCATTTGTGCTGAGGTCTTGTCCTCCTTAAGTATTTCAGACTCTGGTCAATGGCAGGGTCCATCCCAGGTGTTCAAGAAGAAGGCCTTTTCTTTGCTCTTGGCAGGTGGCTTCAAGATGTGAAGCATGGCATCCCAGGCTCAGAAGGGAGGAAAGGAATGCCTCAACAAGGATTTGGGAGTTTTCTCATAACGTTCAAATGTCCTGAAGTCTTGGAGTTGAATTATGTTGTGGGAAAAATGTGGGCCCCCCAACAAAAACTGAGTTTTGTAAATTATGTGTTTTTTCTGTTTTAAAACATGTGCAAAATCTGACATTTTTCTGCACAGACTTCCTCTGCAACAGTTCAAGATATTTAAAGGGTGAGTGGGGGTGTTCTGGAAAAGAATATCTATTTTCTCCCATAGTTGGAAGAAAAATATTGTAAGCACGCTCACACCTGAGAATGAATCATAGAATCATAGAATCAAAGAGTTGGAAGAGACCTCATGGGCCATTCAGTCCAACCCCCTTCTGCCAAGAAGCAGGAATATTGCATTCAAATCACCCCTGACAGATGGCCATCCAGCCTCTGTTTAAAAGCTTCCAAAGAAGGAGCCTCCACCACACTCCGGGGCAGAGAGTTCCACTGCTGAACGGCTCTCACAGTCAGGAAGTTCTTCCTCATGTTCAGATGGAATCTCCTCTCTTGTAGTTTGAAGCCATTATTCCGCGTCCTAGTCTCCAGGGAAGCAGAAAACAAGCTTGCTCCCTCCTCCCTGTGGCTTCCTCTCACATATTTATACATGGCTATCATATCCCCTCTCAGCCTTCTCTTCTTCAGGCTAAACATGCCCAGCTCCTCATAGGGCTTGTTCTCCAGACCCTTTACAATTTTAGTCGCTCTCCTCTGGATACATTCCAGCTTGTCAATATCTCTCTTGAATTGTGGTGCCCAGAATTGGACACAATATTCCAGGTGTGGTCTAACCAAAGCAGAATAGAGGGGTAGCATTACTTCCCTAGACCTAGACACTATGTTCCTATTGATGCAGGCCAAAATCCCATTGGCTTTTTTTGCCGCCACATCACATTGTTGGCTCATGTTTAACTTGTTGTCCACGAGGACTCCAAGATCTTTTTCACATGTACTGCTCTCGAGCCAGGCATTGTCCCCCATTTTGTATCTTTGCATTTCGTTTTTCCTGCCAAAGTGGAGTATCTTGCATTTGTCACTGTTGAATTTCATTTTGTTAGTTTTGGCTTATCTCTCTAATCGAAAGGGTGTGCTGTTCATTCGTTCAGTCGTCTCCGACTCTTCGTGACCTCATGGACCAGCCTACGCCAGAGCTCCCTGTCGGCCGTTACCACCCCCAGCTCCCTCAAGGTCAGTCTAGTCACTTCAAGGATGCCATCCATCCATCTTGCCCTTGGTCGGCCCCTCTTCCTTTTGCCTTCCACTTTCCCCAGCATCATTGTCTTCTCTAGGCTTTCCTGTCTCCTCATGATGTGGCCAAAGTACTTCAACTTTGTCTCTAGTATCTTTCCCTCCAGTGAGCAGTCGGGCTTTATTTCCTGGAGGATGGACTGGTTGGATCTTCTCGCAGTCCAAGGCACTCTCAGAACTTTCCTCCAACACCACAGCTCAAAAGCATCGATCTTCCTTCGCTCAGCCTTCCGTAAGGTCCAGCTCTCACATCCGTAGGTGACTACAGGGAAGACCATGGCTTTGACTAGGCGGATCTTTGTTGCCAGTCTGATGTCTCTACTCTTCATTATTTTATCGAGACTGGACATTGCTCTCCTCCCAAGAAGTAAGCGTCTTCTGATTTCCTGGCTACAGTCTGCATCTGCAGTAATCTTTGCGCCTAGAAATACAAAGTCTGTCACGGCCTCCACATTTTCTCCCTCTATTTTCCAGTTGTCAATCATTCTTGTTGCCATAATCTTGGTTTTTTTGACGTTTAGCTGCAACCCGGCTTTTGCGCTTTCTTCTTTCACCTTGATTAGAAGGCTCCTCAGCTCCTCCTCGCTTTCGGCCATCAGAGTGGTGTCATCTGCATATCTGAGGTTGTTAATGTTTCTTCCAGCAATTTTCACCCCAGCTTTGCATTCATCCAGCCCCGCACATCGCATGATGTGTTCTGCATACAAGTTAAAAAGGTTGGGTGAGAGTATGCAGCCTTGCCGTACGCCTTTCCCAATCTTGAACCAGTCTGTTGTTCCGTGGTCAGTTCTGACTGTTGCTACTTGGTCCTTGTACAGATTCCTCAGGAGAGAGACAAGGTGGCTTGGGATGCCCATCCCACCAAGAACTTGCCACAATTTATTATGATCCACACAGTCAAAGGCTTTAGAATAGTCAATGAAGCAGAAGTAGATGTTTTTCTGAAACTCTCTGCCTTTCTCCATTATCCAGCGGATATTGGCAATCTGGTCTCTCGTTCCTCTGCCTTTTCTAAACCCAGCTTGAACATCTGGCAACTCTCGCTCCATGTATTGCTGGTATGTGTATGTGTCATGAATTTAACCTTTTGCCAGGAAGGCCGAGGCCTGGAAGACAGTAGTTGTTATGTTGAGAGATAGGCAGGAGAGCTAAGAGGCAGGAGGGAGGAGTCAGACGACTCCTGATTGGCTAGAGCAGTCAGGGGAGGAGCTAGCTTTTAGAGGGAAAAAAGGCTGTCTTATTTGACAAGCTGGGGAGTTGAGCTTTAAACATCAAAGAGTGTAGTAGTACTTTAGGAAGAGGGAGCTGAGAGGAATTTAGACAGGGAAAACTTTTGAAGTGAGCCTTGGGATTAGAGCATAGGATAGGTAGAGGTTCCTGAAACACTGTACAGAGTAGGATCAGTGAAGGAAAGCCTGGTTTGCTCTGTGAGGCAGTCAGTGGGGCTGTTCTCAGGGACACACTGTGTCAGAGTTAGTGAACAGTGTGAAACAAGGAACTCACAGGGAACAAAAGTTAAAGTTTTAAGGGAAGACTGCCTGTCTAACCAGCTAAGCCTCAAGTAACAGCAATACGCTTTTGTACCACTCTTGTTAAGAGTTGATTTGTTCACCAAGTTTCAATAAACCTGTTGCTTATTTCATCTTTAAACTGGTGTCTGCCTCGGTCTGTCACACTAATTAGATCTCAGCTAGCCTAAAGACAACTTAGTTCCAGTCCAGTCAGCGAAAGAAGCAGTTATCAAAGAAGAACTAAGGGCTTGAATATACTTTACCTATTTCACATTCACACTTATGTTTTCCTCAGACATTAATTGTGGTGGTGGCGGCGAATCTATCAATTACATCGGCAATTAACATCGTTAACATAGTTGGTCACTGAATAATATTACTGAGGTGGGATAAGAGAGTCTTTCCCCCTTGTCATAGTTGTTTATCGTCATTAAAGTAGTGTCCAGCTGAACGTTAAACCCTTCACCCTGTTGGGCAGTGGTGGGTTTGCTTGTCCCCCCTGCCAAGGTGTACGTTGATCTCCGTTATAGTATGTTTCTCTTTTGCTGTTAATTTTATTCAAAGCCCCTTGCTTAGCATTTGCAAATTTCACTCAAAGACCCTTTCAATATAATTCTTTATATGTATCTCTGGCATTCCTCTCATAACAGATTTAATTTTGCTTTATAATTGCATTTAGATTTTTCCCCTACCCTTTCAAGCTGATTTCAGTTTTTAGCTCACTGTGCAAGAGAGGGTTGGCCTCCCATTTACAATTTCACCTGGCAGGCAGGGCTGAAGGGCAGAACCTCAAAAGCAGCTTCTGCCTTCCAACCATTTATTCTATGTGGAATCTGCTCCAACAGTAATATTCATCATATCCCCGAGGAAAGCATTTGACTCTTTCATTAACTGCAGAACAGCCTCATAATAAAGTAATGATTTTAAATGTTCAGTGGGGTGAGCAATACAGTCTCTGCAGCTGTTGCTGTTGTATCAGATTGAGATGGAGGTCAAAGCTTGGCTCTCACCCAGAGGCATTTTTATTAAATGCTTGGTGGCTGCTCATTATTATTACCGTGCCTAATACTTTGGGAGTTTCAAACTAGTGCCTCTGGAGGCACCTGACTTGTTGCACCACCATTTCATCTAAGAAAGAAAGAGCTATTTTGAGACCTTGCACTACACTGGGAGCCTAAAGGAGCTAACAAATCAAGAAGAACTTTATTTTTATACCGCACCTCCATCTCCCCAAAGGGACTCGGGGCGGCTTACATGGGGCAAGCCGAAGCAACATACAGTTAAAAACATCTATCTATACATATAATAAAAGTCAAAGTTTGTATGCGGAGGACAAAAGTGTGGCGGTGTGGCAGTGTATGTGCCAGCATTCTGACTGGCCAGCCTGAAAGTTCCAAGATTCTGATTGGTTGCCGCTGTGGTGCTATTTGCATATGGTCTCTGATTGGCCAGCTTTACAGGAGCCCCTGGTGGAGAAAAGGGTTCATGACAGAAACGGAGACATGAGAGAAGGAAATTTGCATATGGTCTCTGATTGGCCAGCCTCAATTCCAAGATTCCGAGATGACAAAGAGAGGAAAGGAAAAGGCTTTAGGCTGTGTCAGAAAATTACCAATACAGACCAAACTTGGCACACAGAGCCCCCATGACCCACTCGACATCCTACTGCAGTTTGGAGGAGGATGAACCATGGATGATGGGACTTGCAGTACCATCACTCACATTCTGAGACCGCTGTTAACCTCATCCAATGACTGATCAGGACCAAACTTGGCACATAGACCTCTCATGTCCCACTTTACATCCTGGGGTGGTTTGGCCGGGGATGGACCATGGATAATGGGACTTGCAGTACCTTTGTTCAATTCTTGAGACCACTGCAACCCTCATTCAATTATCGATAAAGACCAAACTTGGCACACTGAGTCTCCATGATGCACTCTGCATCCTGGTGCAGTTTGGAGGAGGATGCACCATGGACGATGGGACTTGCAATACCTGCACTCCCTTCCTAAGACCATTACAACTGCCAACAATGATGGATCAGGACCACAATTCACACAGAGAGCCCGCATGACCCACTCTGCATCCTGGTGCGGTTTGGAAGAATTTGGCAATGGATGATGGGACTTGCAGTCACTTCACTCACTTCCTGAGACTACTGAGACCCTCGCCAATGACTGATCAAGACCAAATTTGGCACACAGAGTCCCCATGACCCACTCTACATCCTGGTGCAGTTTTGGAGGAGGGTTGACCATGGATGATGGGACTTGCAGTACCTTCACTCACTTGAAACCACTGCCACCCTCATCCAATGAGTGATAAAGACCAGACTTGGCACACAGAGTCCCCATGACCCACTCTATATCCTGCTGCTTTTTGGAGGAGGGTGGGCCATGGATGATGGGACTTCAAGTACCTTCACTCACTTCCTGAAAACAATGCAACCATCATCCAATGACCAATAATGACCAAACTTGGCATACAGAACTGCCATTTCTCTAATAACCCTGCCATTTCTCTAATAACCCCAAGCTAGTAGCAAATAAAAGTTTAAACAATATAAACAACACCATAAACAATAATAAAGCAAACATCATAAGCAACAACCAGAAATACTTCAAGTCTCATGGGGGGCCTCTAGTGTGCAAACAAGAAAAGAATAGGCTAGTCAATAAGATGGATAGAACATATAGCAACATAGAAATAGAGCTATTGTAACAGGGTCATTTTAACTTAAAAGTTACGAGGAATCAAGGGACTGGAGGGATCAAGATGTTTCAGTGTATAAACTTAGCTATCAGACTTGGTCAAAGCCTGAGAAGAAGGTGGCCCCTTTGAACCAGGGGGGATATTTCCTGAACAAAGTGGGTTTCCCTTTGAAATTAAATAAAGGCAAGACTGAACCTGAAATGGAAACTGAAGATTCCATTTCAGAAAGAGGAAAGTCTAACACTGGAAGAAACATTTTTCTGTTGAAAACAGCCAGGCACTTATTGGTGAATGAAAGGATGAAAGGACCCAAGTAACAGATAGGTTCACTCTCTAATCTTTGGATATCTGTTATGATGAACCATTTCAGTTTGGTTCTTTTCCCCCCCAGATATCATCATGCTTCACTATTTTAAAGTTCTAAATTGGTTTTCAAGCACCATGCTCCTTCATCTATCCCTTTGAAAATGTGTAGCGTTTCAACCTATAAACTCTGCCAAATTTTAATGAAAAGCTCCCCCATGAAAAAGATGAAGAAGAAAGAGGGAAGGAAGGGGAGGAAGAAGAGAGGGAAAGGAAAGTGAATCATTCTCTATATCCAAACATTTTAGCCCACCCCATGAACCACTGAGGTTGTTCTTCTGAAACCACTGATTTGTTACTTGAGAGCACTTCTATGATGTCTTTTACTTTAACAACAATGGTTCAGAAGTGCCCTGGCATACCTTTTTTGAAAAATTCTCAAAAAAGGAGGGTCTGTACTTGCACACAATCCCCATTTGTCTATAATTTTTTAGGCATGGACCAACATTCTCCATCACATTGGATGAATACAAATGTCTACAAGATTTATAGTGGAGAAATCTGGAGGTTCCCAGGTGCAGTTCCATCTTGTAGGCCACTGATCTGTTATAGGCTCATTCTGGCTATTTTGAGCATTAGGGCTGGACAACCACGGAAAAAATTGTTTCTAAACTCGATTCGTTTTTAGGGGGGTTTTGCGTTTCGTTTTTTAAAAGAATTCCGAAATTTTTCTTTAAAAAAGTTTGATATTTACAAAATTTTGGAAATTACGAAACAATTTCGAAACAATAACGAATCGATTCGTTAATGGCGGATGCGATTGCGCAATATGCTAAAAAACCCTCCAAATGGGACAGGGGGAACTTCTGAAGCTTCCCTCTCCCTCTGTTGTTGACTGTTGGTGTGATAATTTATTTTTTTATCACTGATAAAACAAACAACAACTATAAAACTTGCACCAGACATACGGGAATAATAACGAAATAATAATGAAATAATAACGAATCAATTACGAAACAATTACGAAACAATTACGAAATAAATTTTAAAAAATCGTTTCGATTTTTAGTTGCTCCTGAATGGTTCAATATCGGATCGTAAGCCACTTTAAATACGAATTATTAACGAATTACGAAATTAACGAACGAAACCGCCCAGCCCTATTGAGCATGTAAAGCCCTCTGCCAACAAAAATCAGAATTAAACTAAGCATGCTTCCACAACAGAGAATAGCTGGGGAGATGTAGCTGCTACAGCTCTTTTTGGGGTGCTGGGTGACTAGACTTTGCAGGAGATGGTGAATACCTCCTTTTGCAAGATCCAGAAAGTTAGCTACCAGGTACATCTACATATATGGGTAATAGGATGCAAGCCATAATCCCTCCAAAAGTTATACAGACACCCCTCAAAATTTGTGCTTTTGGTTTTTGTGCTGGTACAACTGTACCAGAAGCTCCCACTTTATTTGCTTTATATTAAGTGTTTGCTTGCAACCCAAGGCTTGGGATTCTGCAGAAGGGTGGTTTCCTGTTAAAGTTTTCAGTTATAGGGCAGGCCCCCTGTCCATCATTGTTAAGTTTGGTTCCGCCCCCTGTTCAGGACAATTGAGAAGGGAAGGGAGCCATTTTCAGTCAGTCTCAGCAAGGAAAGTCAATGTACAGGACATGTACAGACTTCTCCTGTACAAAAGGCTTCAACCCTTAAGACCTCCCGGGGGAGAACAGTCTTAAGAGCAAAAGGATACCCAAAAATTCCCAGGGAAACAGCCCTAAAGTTCTGAGGAATTTCAGAGGGAAAAGCAGCTTTGAACACCTAAGAACTCCAGCTGAAGTGACTACAGGCCTACTGGTAGGTCCACTCGGTGCTTTGAGATGCAGTTCAACCCACATCAGTTTGAGACGCAGTGGCGCCCAAATCAGTTAGGTTTAGGTTCACAGTCAGCCTGGGAGAAGTTTGGAAAGGGATTTTCCTTTAGAGTAAAAATAACAGTTAGAAGCCACCAGTTGCACAAAGGCCTGGAAGCATTTCTTTAACCTTTTGAAGACAAAGGAAGTTTCTATTGATTGTTCACCAATAAAAGAGTTGTTATATTTCACAAACCCTCTAAAGACTATTTATGGTGAAAATCCTTACGAATTTCTTTTCGGGGCCCCTGGCTTCCCGCTGGGCTAAAGTTACATGTCCTGTATTAAAGGCAAATTATTTCAAGCCCAGCTCATGACAGAACAGTTTTTGCTGATTTGATTATTTGTGTTTTTGATTTAAAATGTTCTCCCTGGGTTGACTCTATGGTCAACTTCCTCCAGTCATGCTTAGGAACCTGGAGATTTCTAGAAAGAGTTGCAATCTCTAAGCACTTCAATGTGATTCTATGGCTAATTTACAATGAAAGTTGACCATAAAAGCATTCTGAAAGATCTAGAAACTACTAGAGAGATGTTTTCTTGGGTTAAAACATAGCAATTTATTTGTGATTGTTCACTTTTATGTAGGTCTTGTGTTCCAACCACAGTGAGTGTGGAAGGCTGACTATAATTATTTTTTTATTTAAAAAATATCTCTGTGACAATCGATTAGTCATATTTCAAAATGTCAATTCTAGTTTGAAACTCTATTATTTATTTATTTATTCAATGCCTGGATACAATACATAAACATTAAAAACATTTATCTAAATATTAAAATACAACATTTAAAATAACACAATTTAAAACCGTCCTAGCCATCCGCATCAAATCCAATTGGCCCTGTCATCTTTCCCATTGTCGCTTCATTGCCCTGTCCCGAAAGCTTGGTCCCAGGGCCAAGTTTTTACCGTCCTTCTAAAGGACAGGAGGGAGGGGGCCGACCTGATCCCACAAGGAAGGGAGTTCCATAGCCGGGGAGCAATCACTGAGAAGGCCCTGTCTCTCGTCCCCACCAATCGCGACTGTGACAATGGCGGGACGGAAAGCAGGGCCTCCCGGAGGATCTTAATCTCTGTGCTGGTACATAGAGGGAGATGCGTTTGGGCCGGGGCCATTTAGTGCTTTATAGGGTTTGTTTGAACTCTATAGCATTTTGTTTGAACTCTAGTTCAAACAAACTTGCTTTAAATTGGTCCCATGAGCAGCCCAAGGGGATAGTCATCAATAATAGTCATTATCTAATAATCATTATCATTCTATCTAAAGTAGTGGTCCCCAACTTTTTTTTTTGACCAGGGACTGACTACTTAACCAGGGACCGCTCTCCAACATTAGTACAAAAAGTGTTACGAATCAGTTTTTGGTCAACTTTAGATCTGGTTTGGTTATTTGGGGAATGATTCAGAAAATTGCATTGGATAGACCACATCAGCTTTATGCCATCCAGTAGTCTCCATCTGCTCGCCCACACAAAACCATATTTAATAAGCCTCAGCACTATAAGAGGGTTTTGATAGATCAGCAGCTCTTGTTGCAATGGTGTAGTAATGGTGAGGCCGTGGATCATATTTTAGTTTTTGCAGACCGCTGGTTGTCCACAGTCCACAGGTTGGGAACCACTGCTTTGAATGCATCCCTGACTTTTATTTATATCAGTGAATGCCTGCTATTCTTCCTGTGCATGAGAAACGTGGAGAAGAAGATGACTGCAAAACTGGCCAATCACTCTACTTAGATAGAACAACTACTAAAGAAAAATACATCATAGTGGAGGTGTCTAAGACCCTGGAATATCCAGGCCTAGAATCCATACAAACCTCAACTTTCATGATGACATATCCACTTTCCTGGTTTTAGCATTTACAAGCCTGGAAATAAGTTAATGCATTTGAGCTACAATGAAAATGATATAAAACAGGGAAACCTGAAAATGGCCAACTGCAAACTAAAAGGGCATTATTACATTACTGCTAATGCACGTAAAGCATCTCTTATTGAGAAAGAGATGGCAGTTTTACATGCTATTAAGAATATCAAAGCTGTACTTCAATCACAAATCCTTTTATATTCTTGTTTTAACAAACATGTTCTCTAATGGAGTATAACAGGCACTTTTCAAATGCTACACAAGACCCCTGGTACAAAATAGATATGGAAAATGGAAAATGTCTAGGACAAAAGATAATTTGGTTTGGGTAGGATAGCTAGAGCAACAAATTTCAATATTTTGTGCTCCCAAAGCAAGAATTGACTAGACATTTTCATTCTGAAGAGCAAGGACGTAGTCATGAATATGAAGAGTTTATTCATATTCAGCTTATAGTTCTGAATGTTTCTCTTTGATCATTATTTTTGAACTCAGTTGAGTCTCTGCTGACATCAGTGAAATAATAATAATAATAATAATAATTATTATTATTATTATTATTCAGTTCCTGCCCATTCTACATTGTAGTCCCATCCTACCATAACCACAATGATTGGACATAGTTAATTCGATGAATTGTTGGAATTCAGGTGGCACACAGGATCTCATCACATTAACCACCCTAATTCACCATGGATTGTGGTAAATCCAACAGGGCCTGGTGGGGGGAACCTGTCACCCTGCCCCACCCACCTTCTTCCTCACCTCATCCCATGGGGTGGAAGCATCACCACCTAGCTTCCCCCCATTATTTTCAATGCAACATGGGAAGCCTCCAGTGTTGCAGCCAAACCATAATACACCGGTTTCACCCCTCTTTAGGCATGAAGTCCTGCTAGAAATAGATCAATGTCATATGATAGAGGCCAGCAGACTCCATGCCTGAAAAGGGGTGCAGGCACAGGAGAGGCAATTTTGCCGGTCTGATGAGGCTGACAGTCTGACTTTGTTGAATTCTGTGATATCTAATAAAGTGTTTGAATGAACAGAGAAGGCACAAAATCTGATCTTGCACCAAGAACTGACCTCACTGAAGACAGGTTAAATCCCTTTCTAAAGGTGCCCTGGTCCTTATGAAAATAGAAAAGATCTTGATAGAAGAGTATGTCTAGTCTTTCCAATAGTGATTGGCCAGGTACTCAACTGTATATCCAGGCAAACACTGCTGCATCCTTCCTTCTCCTCAGCAATTAGTCTTCTGTTGCCTGTATAGACAAATATTTAATATTTGGCTACCAATAATAAAGTTCAGACCAAACAAGATTAGGGGTAAAAAAGTCTGGGTTGCTGTGAGTTTTTTGAGCTGTATGTATGGCTATGTCCCAGCAGCATTTTCTCAGTGATTCTGGCCATGAAAGCCTTCAACAACACGGTAAAAAAAAATCTGTTTTCCTAGCATGTTCATATAACTGAGCACTATCTACTCCAGGGAAGAGTCATACACAATGTATGCAACTATCTTTTTTTAAAAAAAAACTCATTTAGTTAGTTATTTAGCTAAAGAGTTCTGTGATTGAACATGAGACGTTCTGCATAGAAACCATGTATTGTGCTGCTCAGCTACAGAAATTCTACTCTACCTTTGTGTTATTAGGAAAGACTACCTGATGATATCAAAATACCTCAATGTGAAATAATTTGAGTAGATAACTACTACAGGCAAGTGTTTAATTTTGGGACTTTTGGGCCACAGTCCACTAGGATCACTTTCCAGAAGAATGGGAGCTTCTTGAGACATGGTATAATGTTTGTTATGAGACCTCACATTTACCTCTATAGACCTCTTACAGAAGAACACCAGTGTGATGTTTTTTGTCTTCGTTATTTCAGCCGACTCTTTTGGTCCAAGAATAACATGTATCATATGGTAAAGCTCTAATCTTTGATGGGTGGTCCATTAATGGAAATAGGATACTGCCTCCTCTAGCTGATGTGCCCACTCCCCAGTAAGTCCATTCCTGTTTCTTTTCTTACTTATGACTTATGACCAATAATTGTTTTGGAGGAATGGAAGAAGTGAAATCAGCATGAGTTTAGAGAAAAAAAGAAAAAATAAGAGCAGGTAGAAATAAATTGCAGATAAATCTTTTTTTCTGAGTCCCCAGAAAAGGGCTTTGAAAAATTACTTTGATTTCTTCCACTTTAGAAACTAAAAAAAATCATGATATTTAAAAAGGGATTAATTCAGTTTTAAATATTGTACATACAAATGTTGAAATATTTGGAATATTTCGCACAGTCATGAGTCTTCTTGAAGAAGCAACATCCACTATGACCTTTAACTATTTGAAGGGAATGGGAACTGTGACAGACCAAATCCCATCCTTCTGATTTCCCATTCCCATTTGTGCATAGGCACAACTACTTCTTTATCAAAGAGGGATTTGCTGCATCTTGGAGAGGCATTGCCAAGTCCTTATCTTTTTGCACACGTTTAGCTAGTGGTATGTGAATGATTCAATCAAAAGAGTTGGAAGAAGCTTAGCTTAGACGACCAGCTGATTAGCTTGTTGATCAATACTATATGGTTGTTTAGAATGCTTAGAATTCAAGTTTCTTACACATCTGAAGCACGTCTCTTGACAAGCTGCAGAGACAGAGAGACAGAAAGAGAGACATAGATGCATACACACATAAACAGAGTCTGTTATTTTAATTACCCTCTGTCTTTTCTCATTTACACTGAAGGGAAAAATACTTCACAGGAGTTCAGCAAAGATTAATTGGCTTGTTTTTGTAAAGCATTCAATGAACCCAATTAGAAGGAAAATATTTATTTTTAATGGAGAATCAGTATGTGGCATATATAACAGAAAAATATAAAACAAAAGTTTTAGTATTTCTATGAAATTTGAATAATGTTGTAACCACACACACACACACACACACACATGTATCTCAACCCTTGGGTTGAGGTTCTCCACAAGGCTGAGTTGATGGCCTGCTTCTGAAGCTACCAGATGGAATAGTTGTTGGAAATTAGCAACCTCCCAAGCCTTCATTATTTTTTGTTGTTGTTAAGGTATGTATTTGCTAACCTGTATTGTATGTATACTATATATTGACTGACCTCTTTGGGTGGGGGGGGGGGGCTATAGACATGTGCTTGTACTGAGCATGTTCTGACTCAAGATTCCATTTTGTCATCAGTATGCTTTTAGACTTCAATGTAAGCAGGTATGTTTTTGGACTTCAATATTAGCAGTTCGCTTTAGACCTCAGTGGAGGTGGATGCCATACGCAGATGCATTTGGACTTATGTAGGAACATTTTACTATATGTTTGCTTTGAGAAGCAGTGAGTACAGTTATAAAGTTTTGACTGTCATAAGATGTTTACATAAAGACTTTGGACTATGGACTATTGATTAAGAATGATACCCTGTGTTCTCAATACAGAGAAACTAGGCATAAAAAATGGTTCTAAACTGTGTTAAAGTAGGGGGTGCTGATGGTTTGATTCTAAAGTCACTTCTGAATTTTTCCAAAAGAAAAATTAAGAACTTTCTGAAACTTCTGAAACTTCTGGATCGATTCATTAATGGCAGACACAATTGCATAATAGGGGAAAAACAGCACTGGCACAGGGGAAACTTCAGGGGCTTCTCCCTCCCTCATTTTTAGACCAATCCCAATGAAACTTGATCATACCAAATTTCAAGATGTTTGGATGATCCACTGATTTTAAAGATTTTTTTAAAAAATAACTGAATAATTAAAAAAATAAAAGAGCTAGCTCCTGAATTTTCTAAAAAAAATGACATAAAGTAATAGAGAATCACTCCCCCCAACTTTCAGACATATTAATACAGCTACCTTTTTTTTTTTTGGTAAAAGTTTAAGTTTTGACAAACTTTTTAATGACAAAATTGAATGTATTTCTCTCATATTAACCAAAAGAAGAAACCAATAGTACAGAAAAGCAAAACATAACTTTTCTGCAAGATGGGACAAAGCAACATATGAGCTAACAATTCAGAAAACGCCTGGAATTGATGCCTCTATAGATATTCGAAGTGGCCACATAGACATTGAAAAGCGGTAGCCAGGTTGTTAACATCGTACTCCAAAACTCTGGATGATCTCTCCCAATGGCTTCATGTAGGGGCACATGACCATGTGGTCCTGCAGTTTGAGATACGAAGGAAGGCCAAAACTAAGACAAGTCAAACCCGCATTCTGGACTTTAGGAGAGCCGATTTCCAAAAAATTAAGGAAATACTAGGTGACATTCTGTGGATGCTGATACTAAAAGACAAGGGAGTTACAGATGGGAGTTACAGATGGGATGGGAGTTTTTCAAGAGTGAAATACTCAAGATGCAATTGCAGACAGTGCCAACAGAAAAATAAGATGAGTGCAAAGAAGCCAGAATGGATGTCCAAAGAACTTCTAAATGAGCTAAGACTCAAAAGAGACATGCACAGGAAGTGGAAAAAGGGAGAAATCACCAAAGAAGAATTCAAATGAATAGCCAACTCCTGTAGGGAAAAGCTTTGCAAGGCTAAAGCACAAAATCATCTCAAGTTTGCGAGGAATATGAAAAACAATAAAAAATAGCTTCTTTGCTTTCATTGGTAGAAAAAGGAAGAACCAGGAAGTGATAGGGCCTCTGCAAGGAGAAGATGGGGTAATGCTGACAGGCGATAGGGAAAAGGCAGAACTACTTTACCTCAGAAGGTACCAGTCAGGAGAGAGGAGAGAGGTTTGTTCCTCCCTAACAATAGCCAAGGAATCTGCAAAGGGAAATACTGTAACTGATCTCTTTCTAATAAACAAGCCAATCTCTGTGCTGGGCTATAAATGGCAGTTTCTAATTGGTTCTGTCATAAAAACACATGGTGAAATTTTATTATACTGTAAAAACTTTGTTTTTGTGCAAAGGACATCACCCTACAGCACATTTTGCTTTCTTGAGTTTCCAACAATTTAACACAGTTTCTACCACAAAAACAAAGTTTCTGGAGTATAACAACTACTTCCAAAGTAAATACCACACCATGAAACAGGAAATAACACTTTCAAACCAGGAACAGATTTTCTTTATTATTAAAAAAGGTTTTTATAAAAACTTTGAAAATTCACCAAAAATCTGTGGATAAGTCAAACAATTTGGTGAGCTAACAGTGGTACAGATGTTCTACAATTATACCAAGTTTCACCTCAATAACTTTAAAAATGAGGGATATAGGAGCCTCTAAAATTTTGCAACTGGCAGTGATGTTTTCTTAATGTGCACACGTAATCACCATTAACAAAATAGTAATGAAATTTTGTTAGTTTTGTTAGAGTTCTGAAATCTTCACCACCAAAACTTTAGAAACACTTAAGAAATGAAACGCCAGCACCCTCAAGTTTTGTAAGCATTTTTGAACCATTTTTTCATGTATTGCACATGCCTACTGGACACAGTATTTCCCAGAATTTGAATCCTGCAATATTCCTCCTCATCACTTCCTTTAACATGATGAGGCTACACCTCATCACTTTAAAAAGCAACTCTGAAAAGTATTGTTACATTGAAAATGAAGTGAAATATTATTTTCTGTTGAATCTTGATCCTTTTATAGCGAAATATTCATAGGTGGGTTAAAAAAACCAATTACTAATCACAAGTTACTTCCAAGATCAAATTTATGTCACAAATAAAGTGCTTGAATGAAACAATTGGAACACTTTGCTTCAAGTGAGAAAGAAAATGCAACTTTAGAAATTTTGTTTGATATCTCATTACGGAAACAGATTTATAAAGAAACTTTAAAAGGACACGTACAACTTATTTTTTCTGTTGAAATCTGTTTCTGGTTATTATTATTTTCTCTACAAAGTATTCTTTTACTTGATGACACTTCTCAGCATTCAATCAGACACAGCAGATGGCTCTGTGAATAGGAGTAATTATTACCATATATAATTACTGTTATAATTTTCCCTACATTCATGTAAATATGCATCAGTGTAAAATGTAAAGCAGCTACAAGACATCTTTAAGCAGAATGAAGCCTAACTGTCCTTTACACATGTGCACACAAATATGTAAGGTGCATTGCATGGAATAACAATCCTAGGATGGCTTTTCAAGAGAGACCAGGGTGCTGCATGTCTGAATTTCCTCCTATAAATGTCACACACAGAAAGTCAACATTTCAGGGAAAGCCTAGACTAGACACAGGGGCGGCTCAACCTATTACGCATTTGCAGTATAGTTGATTTTGCCCAGGGGTACTCTTGAGGTGCTCTTGGGGGAAAATAGACCTTGACATATGTGAGATGTAGTTACTGGGATGTATAGTTCACCTACAATCAAAGAGCATTCTGAACTCCACCAATGATGGAATTGAACCAAATATGGCACACAGAACTCCCACGACGAACAAAAAATATATATCAGTGATTGGTTGGGGGGGGGGGATACTGTTTCTTACCGTTGAAAATTATCTAGGGCTACTCTTGCGTCTCGAACCTGGGAAAACCGCAATTCCTGAGAACTTTAGGCTGTGTTTGGAAGCAGTGATGAGTTGGCTGCAAGCGAGCAGACTAAAAGTGAATCCTGCTAAAATTGAGATATTCTGGCCTGGCCAGCCGCCAGAATTAATCCAGTCTCTGCCTGATTTCGATGGGGAAGCTCTGGTTCCATCTGCCACTGTTAAAAGCCTTGGGGTTGTGTTGGACTCATCGCTGACAATGGAGGCCCAGATAACTGCCATAAGTAAGCAGGTCTTTTTTCATCTTCGACAGGCAAAGAAATTGGCATCCTACCTTTCGGTAGAAGCATTGGCAACAGTAATCCACGCAACAGTCACCACGAGGTTGGACTATTGCAACGCCTTATATGCCGGCCTTCCGAAGTCAGCAACCCAGAAGATTCGGATGGTCCAAAATGCAGCGGTCAGGCTGCTAGCGGGATCATCTATAAGATCCAATATTACACCGATTCTGCAACAACTGCATTGGCTACCAATAGAACATCGGATCTCTTACAAGATACTGATCCTGACATTTAGAGCTCAAAATGGCCAAGGACCTTCATATCTTAGGAACCGCCTCATTCCTTTTCTCCATCAGTGGTCACCTCGATCCACCCAGGAAAATACCGGGTCCTAGGGAGGTATACCTGGAAGCTACAAAGCATAGAGTTTTTTCGACCTATCCTCCAATTCTGTGGAACTCATTGCCTCCATACATTAGAGCAATGTCGGAGTTGCGACCTTTTGTAAAGGCACTCAAGACTTGGCTGTTTGGTTGTGCATTTAAGTAATCAGATGTAATTTGCCAAATAGTCACTGTTGAATGTTTTTATGTTGAATGTTTTTATATTGTGTAAATGCTATTTTAGACTGTAAGTCGCTCGGAGCACCTTGGTGGAGAGCGACTAATTAAGAAATAAAGTGAAGTGAAGTGAAGTGATGCTTCCCTTAAGGGATTGGTTAAACGGTAAGTCAAATGATGAGGGGTGTGGGGTGATGGGTTTCCCACGCCCCCGACATTACTTGTAGGATTTGCCACAATGCGTGGCAATTCTGGTCACCCATATGAAGAGGTCATCAGTAGCACTTAACAACTGAATAATCAAAGAAAGGAGGCAGAAAGGCCAGAATGTGATAAAAAAAGAAATATGGCAGCACCTTTAAGACTAACCAGTTTTTATTTTGCATGAGCTTTTGTGGCCATATTTACGCTGGCTGCTTAATCAGTGGCCATTTCAGATCATTATGTTCCTTATATTGAATTTATGTAACAATTTTTAGACATTACAGAAATGTTCTTTTGCAGGAAATAGAAAGTGAACAAGCAAAGTTATCATCTAGTGATCTTTCCATTATCTCTGTGTAACCTAAAGAGAACCAAGTTCCAATAAGATTTGAACCAAGTTTCAAAACGATCTTGACAGATTAGAGAGATGGGCCAAAACTAACAAAATGAAGTTCAACAGTGACAAATGCAAGGTACTCCACTTTGGCAGGAAGAATGACATGCAAAGATACAAAATGGGGGACGCCTGGCTCGAGAGCAGTACGTGTGAAAAAGATCTTGGAGTCCTCGTGGACAGCAAGTTAAACATGAGCCAACAATGTGATGTGGCGACAAAAAAAGCCAATGGGGTTTTGGCCTGCATCAATAGGAGCATAGTGCCTAGATCTAGGGAAGTAATGCTACCCCTCTATTCTGCTTTGGTTAGACCACACCTGGAATATTGTGTCCAATTCTGGGCACCACAATTCAAGAGAGATATTGACAAGCTGGAATGTGTCCAGAGGAGGGCGACTAAAATGATCAAAGGTCTGGAGAACAAGCCCTATGAGGAGCGGCTTAAGGAGCTGGGCATGTTTAGCCTGAAGAAGAGAAGGCTGAGAGGAGATATGATAGCCATGTATAAATATGTGAGAGGAAGTCACAGGGAGGAGGGAGCAAGCTTGTTTTCTGCTTCCTTGGAGACTAGGACGCAGAACAATGGCTTCAAACTACAAGAGGGGAGATTCCATCTGAACACGAGGAAGAACTTCCTGACTGTGAGAGCCATTCAGCAGTGGAACTCTCTGCCCAAGAGTGTGGTGGAGGCTCCTTCTTTGGAGGCTTTTAAACAGAGACTGGATGGCCATCTGTCAGGGGTGCTTTGAATGCAATATTCCTGCTTCTTGGTAGGGGGTTGGACTGGATGGCCCATGAGGTCTCTTCCAGCTCTTTGATTCTATGATTCTATGATTCTAAGACACAATTATCATTTGTGTGAAAAGGGTTACATAATTACACATCCCTGTTATGAAGCTAGAGATTTTCAAAGTGCAATGGAACCAAATCTGAACAACAACAACAACAACAACAGCAACAACAACAACAACAACAACGGGAAGTAGCTGAACGCCTGCATTGATAATGTTTTTTTGAATGATTCATTTCTAAACAAACAAAATCTCTAGGATATACATTTAAAGTCATTTGCCTGTTTTATATTTCCATTTAAGAAGAAAACACAATTGATTTTTCTAGTGGATTTGGCTCCACATTAAAAAGAAATTCTGAAAAATTACTTCATTGCTTTCAAAGTTTTTCCTCATGGGAAAAACTTTGAAAGCACAACTGTAGCAGTAAATTACAGCTAATCTCTGTCAGCAGAGGTACAGGTTACTGGGTTCATGCAACCCATGCAAATTATTTATATAATGGATTGCAGGTCATCAGCAGAGAATGGTTAATGTTTAATATACTTAAAATTAAGGCAAAATATAATTTCCTCATGGGACTTGCTTGTTTAAATATTATAAATGGCAAATAATATTTTACAGAAGGAAGTTCTACTCAATTCTTCCTCAGACACAGGCTTCAGCAGAAAATGCTTTCTCAATAGTTTGGTGAGGTGCTCCCCCTTTTCATTAGGGCTGAACAGCTTTGAGGATATTATTGTTAATTTATTATATATTCAGCAATACTATCCTGGCTTTTGTCATAAGGTTTTCGGGTAATATACAATATAAAGAACTTAAAACACATCTATATTAAAACCATAAATAATTAAAACAAGATGGAAACATATTAAATTAAGCAACTGTTGAAACCACTTGAAAACCTATAACTATTTAAAACCATATGCACGCACACTTTGCATTAATTAATCTCTAAAGGAGATCTTTCCAAACGTTTCCTATTGGCGACAAATTTATTAGACATGCATCATTTTGCAACACAGCAATTTTAGTTTTACTAGCAAACCAAAGATTAAACTAACAGTTTATAAGACATACAGACACATACATAAACTGTAATAATGAAATGTATGGGTACACAACATATCTCATGAAAATCTTTTATTTTTATATTAAAATATATGGTTTATTTCTTTTTTTCACATAGACCCAGCGGTTTCTTGCTACATTTGTGTGACATACATACACTGTAGCCATCATACTAATGTATTGCTACGCATAGTTTAGCAATACACTAAAGCAGTGGTTCTCAACCTTCCTAATGCCGCGACCCCTTAATACGCTTCCTCATGTTATGGTGACCCCCAACCATAAAATTAGTTCAATTGCTACTTCATAACTGTCATTTTGCTGCTGTTATGAATAGTAATGTAAATATCTGATATGCAGGATGCATTTTCATACACTGGACCAAATTTGGCACAAATATCCAATACACTCAAATTTGAATACTGGTGGGATTGGGGGAGGGTATTGATTTTATCCTGTGGGAGTTGTAGTTGCTGGGATTTATAGTTCACCTACAATCAAAGAGCATTCTGAACTCCACCAACAATGGAATTGAATCAAACTTGGCACACAGAACTCCCATGACCAACAAAAATACTGGAAGGGTTTGGTGGGCATTGACCTTGAGTTTTGGGAGTTGTAGTTCACCTACATCCACAGAGCACTGTGGAGTCAAACAATTATGCATCTTGGCACAAATTCTCAATATGCCCAAATATGAACACTGGTGGAGTTTGGGGAAAATAGACCTTGACATTTGGGAGTTGTAGTAGCTGGGATTTATAGTTCACCTACAATCAAAGAGCATTCTGAACCCCACCAATGATAGAATTGGGCCAAACTTCCCACACAGAACCCCCATGACCAACAGAAAATACTGTGTTTTCTGGTGGTTTTTGGTGACCCCTCTGACACCCCCTCACGACCCCTCCAGGGGTCCTGACCCCCAGGTTGAGAAACACTGCACTAAAGGCTTAAATTGATAGCCATGCTTTTGAGGGGGTGAGATAGCATGTTATCACAAAGAAAACATTAACATTTTTAGAACAAATCTTTTACATGACTTCATGAAATGTTTCTTTTCCTGCTAGATTGGCCTCCCTCCCTCCCTTAACATTAAATCCACTTTGGGGATTAAAAAGCTCTCCGAACAATATACTATAGAAACATAAAACAATACAGTACAAATATATCAAATCTCATCACATGTACAAATGAATCTCTTTAAAGGAAGAATACAGTACTAATCATCTTCATGTCATCAGGTAATAAAATGCAAAATACTTTAAATGTCTTTGACACTTCTTTTATTACAGCAATAAAGCAAAACAAACCTGAAGCTTGAGTATTATCTACAAGTACAGGGCCAACACTTAAGCTGGCTCTAAACTGCATACATACATTCAGTTTGATACCACTTTAACTGCCATGGTTCAGTGATATGGAATCCTGGGATCAGTAGTTTGGTGAAGTACCAGCACTCTTTGGCAGAGAAGCTAAATACTTTGTAAAACCTTAACTCCCATTATTCGATGACATTGAGCCATAGCGGTTAAAGTGGTGTCAAATTGCATTACTTCTACTGTGTAGATCCACCTAGAGAAAACACCTGGCAAAATGACATGGTTTGGAAATGAATTGCTATTTCTATCTGTTTCAGTATTAGTTGCACACTACAGATCTAGACTGACAGATTGAATTATATAATCTAGTAATAGGAGCAACCCCAGGGACCGTCCAGTCCAACCCCTTCCTGCCATTCAGAAAAAGTACAATCAAAGCACCCCCAACAGATGGCCATCCAACAATAACAACAACAACAGTAGCAGAAACTCTAGGGGTCATCCAGTCCAACCCCCTTCTGCCATGCAGGAAAAGCACAATCTAAGCATCCCTTGAGTGGTGGGAGGGAAATAGGGTTTTCGAAGCAAGGTGGGGGAAAAGGATCTTGGTGGTGAGGAAGATGAAGAAAAAAGGCTTTTGGGGGTGAGGGAGGTAAGGAAAAAGGGCTTGGGGTGAGGTGGGGGAAAAAGCTTTTGTTGACAAAGGAAGCAAGGCGAAGAGCAAGGAGGAGGAGAGCAAGCTTGGATGGGGAGTGGGAAGATGCACGGAGCCCCTTAGTATAATTTGTGGAGACCCAAGGGCTCCCTGGAGCACACTTTGAGAACTACTGGTTTAAATCTTTGAATATCTTTGTTGTTCATTCGTTCAGTCGTCTCCGACTCTTCGTGACCTCATGGACCAGCCCACGCCAGAGCTCCCTGTCGGCCGTCACCACCCCCAACTCCTTCAAGGTCAGTCCAGTCACTTCAAAGATGCCATCCATCTTGCCCTTGGTCGGCCCCTCTTCCTTTGACCTTCCACATTCCCCAGCATAATTGTCTTCTCTAGGCTTTGCTGTCGCCTCATGATGTGGCCAAAGGACTTCAACTTTGTCTCTAGTATCCTTCCCTCCAATGAGCAGTCGGGCTTTATTTCCTGGAGGATGGACTGGTTGGATCTTCTCGCAGTCCAAGGCACTCTCAGAACTTTCCTCCAACACCACAGTTCAAAAGCATCTATCTTCCATCACTCAGCTTTCCCTAAGGTCCAGCTCTCACATCCGTAGGTTACTACAGGGAATACCATGGCTTTGACTAGGCGGATCTTTGTTGCCAGTGTGATGTCTCTACTCTTTACTATTTTATTGAGATTGGACATTGCTCTCCTTCCAAGAAGTAGGCGTCTTCTGATTTCCTGGCCACAGTCTGCATCTGCAGTAATCTTTGCGCCTAGAAATACAAAGTCTGTCACGGCCTCCACATTTTCTCCCTTTATTTTCCATTGTCAATCATTCTTGTTGCCATAATCTTGGTTTTTTTGATGTTTAGCTGCAACCCGGCTTTTGCACTTTCTTCTTTCACCTTGATTAGAAGGCTTCTCAGCTCCTCCTCGCTTTCGGCCATCAGAGTGGTGTCATCTGCATATCTGAGGTTGTTAATGTTTCTTCCAGCAATTTTCACCCCAGCTTTGCATTCATCAAGCCCCGCACATTGCATGATGTGTTCTGCATACAAGTTAAAAAGGTTGGGTGAGAGTATGCAGCCTTGCCGTACGCCTTTCCCAATCTTGAACCAGTCTGTTGTTCCGTGGTCAGTTCTTACTGTTGCTACTTGGTCCTTGTACAGATTCCTCAGGAGAGAGACAAGGTGGCTTGGTATGTCCATCCCACCAAGAACTTGCCACAATTTATTATGATCCACACAGTCAAGGGTTTTAGAATAGTCAATGAAGCAGAAGTAGATGTTTTTCTGAAACTCCCTGCCTTTCTCCATTATCCAGCAGATATTGGCAATCTGGTCTCTCGTTCCTCTGCCTTTTCTAAACCCAGCTTGAACATCTGGCAACTCTCGCTCCATGTATTGCTGGAGTCTTCCTTGCGGGATCTTGAATATCTATTTTCTCATTTTAATCTGTACCTAATCATTTACACCAGATGATTCTCATCATTAGTGCTACAGTTTCCAATTTTTCCTTTCATGTGTAAAATTGCACTGAGTTTAACTTTATTAAATTGAAATAGTTTTAATTTTGTATTTTAAATAACAAACTAAATTATTTTTGTTCCAGAATTGCTCCGGCTAATTACGAGATGATGCCACAATATCATCAGCCAATAAGATCTGGCTTGACAACAACCTCATGAACGCAAATCAGAATGAAGACACCATGAAGACGCCTTTGCTTTGAATGTTCATGCACACATCGAAGAAGGTTAAAATGCATATATTTCATGTATGGCATTTTTACATGATAGTTTGTTGTTCTTTAGCCTTAGAAATCAAATCATTCAGCTAATGTTTTTGGAAAATGTAGTTCTCAAATCCACATTTTCCTGGCTTTGCACCACCTTTTATGGAGCTGGCTGTTTGTGATAAAAAAGGCAAGTTGTTTGTATGGGTATAAGCAAAAGAAATCGCACTCTTGTGCTGGAAAACAATGGTTCCATCTTTTGAAAATTAATTTTAATAACTGTGGCTAGTTTGCTGTGAGTCAAAGAGTTTTGCATGAACACACACAATTAAATTATTATGCAAATGTTCTGGCTCTACTGAGAGTACAAAGTATTTTTATAACACATGCAAAGGAGGGACGTTTTTCCCTAATATTTCCATTTGTTTCTTTTGAGTTGTCAAGCTAACAAAATTATCGTTATCTTGAGTGTCAGGACCATTTTAACCTACCATTATAATGGAGAGGGAAATATCTGGCCACCTCAACGTCACAGGTCATGAAACCCTCAGACTTAACAGTGTATGAAAATTACAGTGAAACTTTGACTTTTTTTATCTGAGATCTTATTGTCAGAGATGCTATATGGGACATATATTATTTGCATGTTGTATAAATGCTCAATTCTCATAGGTACATGTGTAATAATAACAATAATAACAACAACAACAACAACAACAACAACAACAACAACAACTTTATTTTTGTATCCCGCCTCCATCTCCCTGAAGGGACTCGATGTGGCTCACATGGGGATAAGCCCAATCAACATAGTTTAAAATAGCACAATAAAATTTGTAAAACAACATCATAAAACAATATAAAGCAAACAACATCCTAACACAGTATAAAAACAATAATCAAGCAAACAACCAGTAGCCTGATATAATAAACATTTACTGGGCTTGGGTGGGCAGGCTGGTGCAATTCATTGCAAGGATAAGGCTGATGGATAAAGTGCAAAAGTCAGATGACAGAATTAGGAGTAGAAGGGCATATAAAGTAGAACACTATATCTATGGGCAGGGGACAGCAGTAAAGTGCAAGGACTAGATCTTGGGTCAAAACTTGGGCCAAAATTTCCTGGCGAACTGTCTAATCAAAAGCATGGTGGAGCAACCATGTTTTTAGATCTTTACAAAAAGTGGGCAAGGTGGGTGCCAACCTAATATCCCTGGGGAGAGAGTTCCAGAGCTTGGGGGGGGGGGCACCACTGAGAAGGCCCTCTTGTCCCCACCAGCTGCTCTTGTGACGGGGGCAGGAGCGAGAGGAGAGCCTCCACAGAAGATTTTAAAGATGGCACAGGTTCATAGGGAAAGATATGCTCACGAACATAGGCAGATCCTGAACCATTTAGGGTTTTATAGGTGTTAACCTGCATCTTGAATTGAGAACGGAAACTTATCGGCAGATGAGCCCCCGAGAGACTTTGGCTGCAGCACTCTAACTGGATTTATCTGGCATGAAGTGAAGCTGATGGTGATCTTCCGATGACAGGGATGCCTCTGACCTCCACCCAAATGCCAATGGGGGGTAACTGTGAGGCAAAAGACACCTCCCTCCCAGCTGCATGAGAAGGAGAGCTGGGAAAGATCTCTTCAGAGACTATAAGATTGGAGAGGAAAGTCGACTACATGGAGAAAATGCTGCAGACTTTTTTCTTTCCAGCTCAATGAAATGAGAAAGGAGGTGACGGCATTGTGGATTGCAGTTGCAGAACAAAGGAATCAAAGACAAGGCCGATCACAGGGAGAGGTGGTGACCCGGCCATCAGGCTGAGTGATGTTCCCAGATACCGTGGATGAGACAGAACAGTAGGGTGTCTTGGTTTTCCCAACAGGATTATTGGGGAGAAGCTGTGTGGTGGAGGCTCCTTCTTTGGAAGCTTTTAAACAGAGGCTGGATGGCCATCTGTCAGGGGTGATTTGAATGCAATATTCCTGCTGCTTGGCAGGGGGTTGGACTGGATGGCCCATGAGGTCTCTTCCAACTCTTGATTCTATATTTCTATGATTCTATGATTCTAAGCCAACTGCAAGCGACGCCTGCCAGAGGGGAGCTACAGGTAAAGTTCAACTGAGACCCAATGCAGCTTTCTTACTTCATAACAAACTAAGACATTTTATGTAAAATTATGGGGAGTCTTTCCCATCAGAAGGGGCAAGGGTTCATGCTGTAGGGGCAAATTTAAAAAGACAGACAGCTGGCTGACTAATGCAAATGTACAACACTACAACCCCTGAGTTAAGGCAACTGGATGTTTTCCTGAGGGCTGTAAGAGATAGATTCCAAGATTCTCTGGCAGTTAAGGAAAATTTGCCAAGGCAAAGAAGATTCATAGGTGAGTTTTAACTGTGACACTGTGCAGGTCAGGGTGGAATTACAAAACCCATAGATGGGGCTAAACCTTGCTAGACTGGATGTATGAGATGCTTGATCACCATCTCTAACTGACCAGTTAGAAATAAAAACCCAACTTGTAAAAACACCTGTGGGTTTTGCATAGCCGGATGGGTCCACTACCAATGGGGCCCCAGTGAAAGAAAAGACTGAGAATAAAGATGGGATCCCATCAAGGTCCTTATAGTTTTTAATCTCACCTATGGCACACCTGTCAATTATTCTAGGAATTCCCTAGCTAAGGTGGCAGAACCCCCAGAATGGAATGTGGTCAGTAGAGGGGAATGGGATTGGGAAACGATATACCCAGAGAGTTTGGTGGGAAACTTTTAGAACTGTCTTCTATCAGAGAGGCAATTATTTTCTCCAAACAGTAGAACTTTCTTCTTCATTATTTTGCTTTACGCAGATAATAAAACCTGATAATGTTCCATCAGGCTTTTAATGCTCTGTAATGAGTTGTTCCATTCTTCAGCCTGAATTTTAATGTTTCTCTTAAATGTTATTGTATGGTATGGTTTTGCACCAGTGTTTCTTCATGTTATGGTAAGTATTTATGTCTTCATTTAATTGTGCGTTAACCTAGATACCTGGTAATACTGGATGTGATCATTAGCTAGAGATAGATAGAGGGTTTTTTTTACAGGTATATTGCTATTTCTCTAGGCATTTGCATTTTGAAAGGATTCACTATGTAAACACAAATCAGTTTATAACCATCTATACATTTCTGAGGTCATGGAGGCATGGTCCTGAATTTATACAAACTACATATTCTAGGGTAGTGGTTTGGTCTTGATGACTAGCAAGTTTAGGAGTTGAGGTGTAAAACATCTGGAGAACCAAAGGCTGAAAACCTTTATCATCAAAAGGTTTCCACTGCTGATGAGAAACATCTGTAGGGAAAAAACCCTAATAGTTCTGGCTACAATTTAGTTTTTAAAAAAGGCATAGTCATGTTTTACTGATATTGTTTGCAGTTTGTTTTATACCTGCAGCTATTGTGGAATTTTATTGATTTTCAACCAGTGGGGTTTATGATGTTATGTTGTTTGTTATTGCTTTTGTGTTATTGTTTATGCACTTGTTGTATTTTGTGTGTATGCATCTTGAGTGCTTTGTGAGCCGCCCCGCCACCCTTCAGGAGATGGTGGTGGGGTAATAATAATAATAATAATAATAATAAGACTTCAACTCCTATAATCCCTGTCAGCAAGGCAGAGTTAGTCCTTTCAAAATGCAAACGCCTAGAGAAATAGTAATACCTGTAAAAAAAAAACAAAAAAACAACCTCTATACATGCCCAAGTAAGCTTTGTGCAGTAAATCTGTAGAGCTCAAAGTAATGTGTGAATAGAATCTGGACTCACAATTAGGATGTACCATTAGGTATTGTTGGAAATATTTATTTTATTTATTTGGTTTACTTTTACCCCACCCTTCTCACCCCGGAGGGGACTCAGGGCGGCTTACATATCCAGGCACAATTTGATGCCCACAACAAACAGTACAACACAGTAGCACAAAATAGCAATAACAACAATACATCATATCCATACCCAATAAAATCAATAAAACCCATAAAAATTCATAAAAGTTCATACAAACCGATACAACCCAATTACTCCTTATTGCCGGTCAATATACGGTATCTCATAGTTCAGTTTAATTCCACATTTATCAGTCCTGCCGGTCTTATTTGTCTAGTTGTCCTTACTTAGTTAGCAGGTTGCCCAAAGGTCTGATCCCACAACCACGTCTTCACCCTCCTCCTGAAGGACAGAAGTTATGTCGATGTCCTGATATCTGCCGGGAGTGAGTTCCACAGGTGAGGGGCCACCACTGAGAAGGCCCTGCTCCTCTTCCCCACCAGCCTCACTTGAGAAAGAGGTGGGGTCAAGAGCAGGGCCCCCTCAGATGATCTTAAATTCCGTGGTGGGATGTAGAGGGAGATACGTTCGGACAGATACACTGTCCGAAATAGCAACCTTCCAAGCCACTACTAACTGTAAATGTGTTTTATAGTTAACCTATATTGTATGCTCATTTTGGTTTGCCAGTTTGACTCTACCTCTTTGGTGTGGGAGGGGCTTCAGAGACAGGACTCCATTTAGACCTCAAAGGAGGTGGATTGCAGTTTGTCTCCTTTCAGACTTCAGTGAGTAAAGTCATACAGTCTGGACTATATCTATATGATTAAAGACATTGGACTATGGACGGGTATGCTGGATATATACAAGTGAACAAGATATGTTATTTTTCAAAGAAGACTTTTTTATATATATCTCTGAGTGCATATTTTATCTAAGTGCCCTTACGTCATGTGGTGGCCTCCACGAGACTCTGTTTCTGAAGTGCATGGAAACAGAGCCCAGAATGCATGGGATGAGGTCCTTAGAGAAAGAATAGCCCATCAAGAAAGATTTATATTTCACAACTGCATTAACTTAAAGAAAAAAAAGGCAACAAATAAAAAAGATCAAATGAGTAGCACTCACATGCCTTAAATCTAATCTATTTGGGCCAAAAAATAGCAAAGTCTGAAATTCCTGCTTTGTCATCTATTATTTATGCTATAGGATGACAGACAGAAAGAAATAAAGAACACAAAGACCACAGAAAGCACAGAATTCGACAGAAGCATTTTGTCCAGTTTCAACTGCAGCGTGGCTGCCACTGGTAAATAATGCATAAAGGACATTAGTCTCCAGAGATGCAATCCTGGCAGTTTGCCCTGCACTACCATTGTGTTTATAAAGAAAGGAAGATAAGCAGCCATTTGTCAGAACTCTTGATTCTTGAAGCAAGGGAGCATCCCTCTCCTTTTGTGACACTAGGAGGGAAGAAAAAGCACCCTGAACATGCACTGTAAAAAAAGTCTCTGGCCAGAAGGCATATAGGAAGGAGAAAGAGAAAAGCTGGATACATTCTTTTCCTGAAGGGTTGAAGAGTGTATTACGGCAAAAGCATCATTGGCCATGGTATGTGCCCTCACCATAATTTAGTGTTGCTAAAAGCTTACAAAGGCAAGTTTGAACAGAAATGACAAAAGGTATATACACACCTAAAGGCTATAATTCTTCTTTTCACCAGGAATGGAATGGACATTTGTGAGATTGCCGATTCTGCCCTGAAAATTAGTCAAATATGCTGGGGATCATTATCAAACCAGAAGGAAAAAAAAATGCAGATCCAACAACCATGTTTAATCTTCAATTGCTGTCTTGGAAGACATTCAGTATACATCTTCAAAAAAAAAAAGAAAAAGAAAAATTAAACATGGGAGTTCAACTAATTCCATTTTAAAAAAAAGCAGAATATAGATGGGAGGTATTCTTTTCCACTGAACTTTTCACATTTTTTAAATGATGAGATTTAAATGTGTTTTGTTACTGTCACACATGCACACATATATCTATTTGTTATGCTTACTAGAAATATTATATTTGCTTATTATGTTAATAGATATATTTTCTGACAATATGAATCTGATATTCAAACTATAATATTTAGTAGAAGATAAGGATTCCCTAGTGTGGTCCATTGCTGCAGAATGAACAAGAAACACCACCCAGACAAAGTATGTCTCCAGGAAATAAACACTCCAAGGGAACAAAGGCCTGGTTACCTCCAGGCAGATGCCCTCACTCTTGACTATGCAATCTTCTCAGTTACTCACATGCTAATGGATGGATCCCACTCAAATACTTGAAAATCAGTCAGACTTACTAATTCCACCCTTCACAATAGACATTGGTTCTTTCCCCTAACCTGGACATTATTCTCCTGCTATATATACTCCACTTGTTTCACCACCATCAGATCCCAGCCACAGATGCAGGTGAAACATCAGGAGAAAATTCTGCTAGAACATGGCCATATAGCCCAGAAAGCACACAACACTCATGATTCCTACCATGAAAGCCTTTGACAATACACTGAAGAAGAAATACCTGTTGGAGTGACTTACTCTTGGTGTTTCTGTTTTATGAGCATCACAATTGGACTACATCAAAACCAATAACACATCTTCCATTTGTCTTGATGTGGTCAAAATGAAATGAGAATGAGAATTATTTAATCACAAGCTATCAATATAGTTTACTTGCATATAATGAATGATTTATGATGTATGTGGCTGATACTTCTAGTGCCTTCTTAGATGCCAGCTGAGCTCTCTGCACAGGAAAAAGTTGCCATACCCTTGCTGCAAAGAGTAGGCAACATGACCACCCTATCCTTGTGCCAGTTTTGTCATAGGAGCAATGGTTGCCGGAAATCGTATGGATGTTGCAGGGGTAGGCAACTGGATAATATCAGGCCAAAGATTGTATTTCTCAATTCTTTGGAATCCGACTAGGATTCAATCAGGCAGGAGTCAGTCTTTGATGCTGCAAGGCCATTCAATGCTAGTCAAGGTGGCCAATTGCAACATTCACAGCTGTCTCAAACAGACAAAAGTTCTTTCTCCCAGCCTGGGTATTCCACAGATATGTAAACCGCACTTGCATAGTTTCCAACAGACCTCACAACCACTGAGGTTATCTGGCATAGATATGGGTGAAACATCAGGAGAGAATGTTTCTGGAACATGGCTATACAGCCTGGAAAACTCAGAGCAATACAATATAACACATTAGAAGAAATCAAGAGCCACAATGGCTTTCCTATAATTAGAAGAGGAATCCCAGCCAAGAGCTGGGAAAGAGAAAGAGGGAATGTAATATTAAAGGTTTTCTACAGATATTCAGAGTACTTTTCTTCTGCTTCAGTCTCAGATTTCACTTTATGCAAAATACTCTAGCAGAAGGCAGTCAGGATGAAATGGAATGGAAAATTGCACAGAAACACCTACAATTGACACAAATAATAACTCTTCATCTTTTGCATATTTTCTACCACACCTCAGGTGCGCTCTCAAAACCTAAAGTCTATGACTTGTTTTGTGTGCAATTCCTTTCTTTCAAAATATCTTCCTCCCTCCCTCCTCAGTGCCACCACAAAATCAACCAACCATTTACTTTTGCTGAAAAATGCTTACAGACCTGTGAAAAAAAGGTGCATAGTTTGTCATGACCTGAGATAAAGTTTATTGGGAAAGACATATTTAAACTGAAGTAAATAGAATTTCAGGTTTACAATGGAAGCTTTACACAAGCCTAAAGTGGTGTACTATAATATATAAAAATACCCCAGACAGAAAAAGAAGACTACAGCTAGAAGTATTTCTACCTTGATTCCAGTTGTTCTTAGGCAAAATTCAGTGGTTACTGAATCCATCGATGCTAAAACGAGAAGTATGCGGCTCCTTTCACCCAAAATGTAGGGAGGAAGCTTATTAAATAACTTTGTAGTTACATATTTATTTAACAATGGACAGTAGGCCTGTTTGATCAAGAAAAAATTTGTTTCTAAAATCGATTTGTAATTGGGGTGTTTTTTTGTTTCGATATTTAAAATAATTACAAAATTTTCCAAAAAAAAAAGTTCGGTATTTACGAAATTTTGTAAATATTAACGAATTTTTAGAATATTTTTTGTATTTTTTAAGAATAATATTAAAATAATATTTAAAAAATATTTTAAAATGGAAATGCGCTCTGGAAATGCTCCCAAGCCTGCTGCCGCTGAGGGCGAGGAGGAGGCTACTGGCGAAGGGGGCCTCAGCGGCGGCAGCTTCCCCCTCGCCCCTTTGCTCCTCCGTCCTCCTTCTTCCCCAAGCTGGGCGCCAGGCTTGGGAGCCCAGCCCGGGGAGGAAGGAAACTTTTAGCCACGGAGCAGCAGAAGGGCGAGGGGGAAGCTGCCGCCGCTGAGGCCCTCTTCGCCAGCAGCCTCCTCCTCGCCCTTCTGCTGCTCCGTGGCTAAAAATTCCCTTCCTTCCCGGGGCTGGGCTCCCAAGCCTGCTGCCGCTGAGGGCGAGGAGGAGGCTACTGGCGAAGGGGGCCTCAGCGGTGGCAGCTTCCCCCTCGCCCCTTTGCTCCTCCGTCCTCCTTCTTCCCCAAGCTGGGCGCCAGGCTTGGGAGCCCAGCCCGGGGAGGAAGGAAACTTTTAGCCACGGAGCAGCAGAAGGGCGAGGGGGAAGCTGCCGCCGCTGAGGCCTCTTCGCCAGCAGCCTCCTCTTCGCCCTTCTGCTGCTCCGTGGCTAAAAATTCCCTTCCTTCCCGGGGCTGGGCTCCCAAGCCTGGCGCCCAGCCTGGGGAAGAAGGAGCACGGAGCACCAAAGGGGCGAGGGGGAAGCTGCTGCCGCTGAGGGGGAAGCTCCTGCCAAAGAGGGCCTCAGCCTAAGGGCGAGCGCGCACGGGCCGGCCAATCGGGAGCCGCGCTCGCGCCCAACAGGCAGGCGCGGGGCTTGGCTCACTGGGTGCGCGCTCGCGCCGCCCCTTCGCCCCTGCCCGCCCCATTTACGAAACGAGCGAAAGCTCGTTAAAACTGTGGGGGTTGCCGTTTCGATATTTAAAAACCCTTCCGGGTTTGAAAATATGTTTTGTTATCGTTTCGTATATGCAAAAATTAACGAATGTTTAACGAATTAACGAATTAACAAACGAAACCGCACAGGCCTAATGGACAGTATTCTATATCCACTAATTGCAGTAGGTCTGTATTGACAAGAAAATCTGCAATCATCTCAAATCTACACTGGCTGTCCCAAAGGCATTGGACAACTTCTAATGTGTATTGTAGAGTTAAATTGTCTTTGCACTGCTTTGGACAAAACTCAGGTGGTATCCCGTAGCTCCTCTGAGCCTTCTCTTCTTCAGGCTAAACATGCCCAGCTCCTTAAGCCGCTCCTCAGAGGACTTGTTCTCCAGACCCTTGATCATTTTAGTCACCCTCCTCTGGACACATTCCAGCTTGAATTGCGGTGCCCAGAACTGGACACAATATTCCAGGTGTGGTCTAACCAAAGTGGAATAGAGGGGTGGCATGACTTCTCTAGATCTAGACACTATGCTCCTATTGCTGCAGGCCAAAATCCCATTAGCTTTTTTTGCCGCCACATCACATTGTTGGCTCATGTTTAACTTGTTGTCTACAAGGAACTCCAAGATCTTTTTCACACGTACTGCTCTCGAGCCAGCCGTCCCCCATTCTGTATCTTTGCATTTCGTTTTTTTCTGCCTAAGTGGAGTATCTTGCATTTGTCCCTGTTGAACTTCATTTTGTTAGTTTTGGCCCATCTCTCTAATCCGTTTTGAATCCTGCTCCTGTCCTCCTCCCCTTCCAATCCTTTCCAGAATCTTCTTTGACTTCTGTGAATGATTTCCCCTGATTATCACTTCCTTACAGGACCGTTTTCCTGCTCTCATCCTCCAGTTTCATTTGTTAATGCTGACCTTGCTTCAGGTATGTTGGCAGAGGCAGGAGTCAAACGCTTGTTCTTTCAAGGTTTGAATCATGTCCTGACAAAATTGTATGTGTGTCCATGGAAGAAACCCAAAAATTTGCATCTCAGGACAACTTTCCCCACTCTAATACAAGAGTGGCATGTGCTCAGAAATGTTTGAGAACATAAATCTATTACGACAGATGGGAACTCATCAGTTCAGCAATGTACAGCTCCTTCTTGGTAATTATGCATGATAAACATCCTGATTTATTATAAGATGTCTCATTCAAAGGCATGATCTCTTCACAGGGACACATTACCCGCTTACTGATAGAGCCAGGCTGTTCCCAGCTTTCTAAAGGTGCGATTTTCAAAACACATGCTTCTTTCCCTTCAAGATGTTTGATAGGGATCTACTTTGAATACCGAGGGCATCATTTACATTCAATTAAAACTTGCTGCTTCTTCCTCTTGATGTGGCTCCAAAGCTCCCAACAAAAGTATCAGCACACATTTTGCATGTGAGATTGATGAAGAGTTATTAGAATCCATTTTATTCTCTCCCTCCTACACCATCAAGTGTGGATGATCTGAAAGTACTAGAATTACAAAGAGTGTCTTTCCTTTCCTTTGGGAACTTTCCTCTGCTCTTCCCAAAGTTGTATTTGATGGTTTCTGGCATATAAGCTTCTCCCTTCATGAGACATTCATATCCATTTCTGTTATATTTCATTCAAAACTAATTGCTGCAGGGCAGTTACATGTAATGTGGATTGGGTCTATATCATACACACAGCACTCAATAATACTGATGAATTGTTTAAAATATCACACCACTGAAAATCTATGTGTACATGAAATTGAAAGAGGGAGATACTTCAGATGATTTATAACAAAGCTTGGAAGTTGGAACTGGACAGGGGGAGTGTGACCCTGTTGGTTCTCTTGGACATCTCAGCAGCTTTCGATACCATCGATCATGGTATCCTTCTGGGACGCCTTTCCAAGATGGGTCTTGGAGGTACGGCTCTGTCGTGGCTCCGGTCTTTCTTGGAGGGTCGATCTCAGATGGTGAAGCTGGGAAACACCTGCTCGGACCCCTGGCCTTTGACCTGTGGGGTCCCGCAAGTTTCCATTCTGTCTCCCATGCTTTTTTACATCTACATGAAACCACTAGGTGAGGTCATCCGGAGTTTTGGAGTGGGGTGCCATCTCTATGCAGATGATACACAACTCTACTACTCTTTTCCACCTAACTCCAAGGAGTGCTAGACGAGTGCCTCACCGCTGTGGCTGTCTGGATGAGGACGAACAAGCTGAAGATTAATCCCGACAAGACAGAGGTCCTCCTGGTCGATCGTAAACCAGACCGGGGTATAGGGTGGCAACCTGTGCTAGAC
Source organism: Anolis sagrei (assembly GCF_037176765.1). NCBI lineage: Eukaryota > Metazoa > Chordata > Lepidosauria > Squamata > Anolidae > Anolis > Anolis sagrei. The sequence continues at coordinate 56,640,326 of NC_090026.1, forward strand.
GGGGTTGCACTCCCCCTGAAGTCACAGGTCCGCAGTTTGGGGGTCCTCCTGGATTCTTCACTTACGTTTGAGGCTCAGGCATCGGTGGTGGCCAGGAGGGCCTTTGCACAATTAAGACTCGTGCGCCAACTGCGACTGTACCTCGGGAAGGCGGATCTGGACAAGGTGGTCCATGCCTTAGTCACATCTAGATTGGATTACTGCAATGCACTCTACGTGGGGCTGCCCTTGAAAACAGCCCGGAAATTTCAGATGATCCAACGGGCAGCAGCCAGGTTGTTAACTGGGGCTCCTTACAGAGAGGGGTCATCCCTCCTGTTCAAGGAGCTCCACTGGCTGCCATTCATCTATCGGACCCAATTCAAGGTGCAAGTTCTTACCTACAAAGCCCTGAATGGTTTGGGACCTGCCTACCTGCGTGATCGCATCTCTATTTACGAACCCACGTGATCCCTTCGATCATCCGGAGAGGCCCTGCTGTCGATCCCACCAGCATTGCAGGCGCGACTGGTGGGGACAAGAGAGAGGGCCTTTTCGGTGGTGGCCCCTCGACTCTGCAACTCACTCCCTAAAGACATCAGACAGGCTCCAACTTTGGCAGTCTTCAGGAGGAGCTTGAAGATGTGGCTGTTCCAGTGTGCCTTCCCAGAATAATGACCCATAGCACTTTGTCCTCCAAAGCACTTTACATTTTTTTAAGTCTGTTCGTATGCCCTTCCACAAACACCAGTATCACCTTCCGTTCATGTCCCAGCATTGTTTCCAATTTTAACTCTACATTTGGCCTTCCCACTGTTTTTAATTATGTGTTGCTTTATTGATAATGTTGTGTATCTTATTGTCTATGTGTTTTTAATTGCTTGTATTGCTGTTATTATTGCTTGTATTGTTGTGTTTGGGCTCAGCCTCATGTAAGCCGCACTGAGTCCCTTGGGGAGATGGTAGTGGTGTACAAATAAAGTATTATTATTATATTATTATCATTATTATTATTATCTTTTTAAAATTACATGTCCCAGAATCCTCTGGCTGGAGTGGATACTGGCATGCCATCTGGAGGATTCTGGTTATTGATGCACATAGATATTTTACCATTCTTTAGAGTGGAATTTTCATTTAGGCTTCATGTACTTCCTATCAGCAAGGTGACCAGAGGCCAAAATATTCTCTCTTCTTTAACAAAAGCCTTACTGTGATTTCAAATAATGGTCCCTCACTTCTGGTTGCTTTCCTGGAACAGAATACCACCAGGAATGGTCTTACACCAAGAAAGAATTTAGAGCCCAGTGGATTATACCATTTGGCTACACCTCATTTTGTATGCAACACTGCAAGTTTATGTTTTGACTCTGCTGACAAGAGTAAAAATTTCTGTTCTTTTTCCTCTTGCCTTTGTGCAAAGTTATTGTGTCTTTTGCATTGGATCAGACTAAATTCCGCTTAAGCGTAACAAAAACAAGGGAGAAAGAGTCTCAGAAGCCCAGCCAGATGAGCCAGAAATAGTAATGAAATAGTAACGAAATGTTGTTATTCTTCTTATAGTAATGAAATTTTCACGAATGATACTTTAGAAACACTTTAGAAACAAAATGCCAGTGCCCCGAGTTTAGTAATGGCTTTTGAAACATTTTTTTATGGATCGCACTTGCCTAGTAACTGGCATTGATGTTAATAGTGAAATACTGAGGCCTTTAGGCCTGGCCACCCTGAAGGCCCAGACACTCTGTAGAGTAGAGTTACATGACTGAGAGTGTGACTCATGTGGGAGGATAAAGAGGCTGCCACCTCCATTTTTTTTACACTTTGTGTAGGGTGTTGGAGATAGTAGATAGAGGAAGGAGCTGAGGTGATAGAGAGTGTATGTGTATTGTGATTATAGTGTATATATCTTTTTAACTGAAGATAAAAGCCTTCCTGCATTCTGGCAGTGAAAGAAAGTGAAAATTGCCTCTTGTAGAAAGTGAAAATTGCCTCTTGTATTGTATCTTAAAAGAGAAGACCTGGGGGAATGGGCCATTTTTGAGGGGAAGAATCAGGACTTAAAAGCCAAATGTCACATATGTAACACTTGGACTCCTTATTAGACAGTACGTTTCCTGGGAGCCCCCAGTGGTGCAGTGGGTTAAACCCCTGTGTTGGCAGGACTGAAGACCGACAGGTCGCAGGTTCGAATCCAGGGAGAGCGCGGATAAGCTCCCTCTATTAGCTCCAGCTCCTCATGCGGGGACATGAGAGAAGCCTCCCACAAGGATGATAAACCATCAAAACATCTGGGCAGATGGATGTTTTGCAGACGGCCAATTCTCTCACACCAGAAACGACTTGCAGTTTCTCAAGTCACTCCTGACATGACAAAAAAAAAGTACATTTCCTGCATCGCTCAGGAGACTCTGGGATCTAGATAGCTTTATGGTTTGGGGACGCTTCCAGTACTCTGGTGAAGTAGAGGAAAATACCTGACAATGGCAACATCCAACATCATGATGAAACACTAGTATTTCCCAGATTCCCTGACATTCTGATGAGGAGATATTGGAAAAATAGATATTTATTGATTTATAAATTGTATGTATTTTACAATTACTGAAATGCATAGAAAAATCAGGCTCTCTCTCTCTCTCTCTCTCTCGCTCTCTCTGTATAGAAAAAATGCTAACGGACAAGCAAGCTACATCCCAGGCACAGCAAAAGGGAGGGGGACATTCCAGGAGAGAGAGATAAGCCTGTACTAGGAGCCACAGACTGGTACTAAGTAAGGAGCCTCTTGACAGGTCGAAGTGGGCCCCTTGATTGATGAGTGTAAGCCATGCTTGCTCTTTAGAAACACAGACATGCCTTCTTGCATGTTAGAGGGTAGAATTTGATGCTAAGATGACACAGTGAATGATGTAAATGTATGTAGTAGCATGTTCTTTGTTTGCTTGAACCTGGAATCTATAAAAGCCACAGTCCGCCCCTCTATCATTTGCTCTGGTTTGCTTTTGGGACGCTAGTCCACTCCAGGGCCCCAGCTGGTAATAAAAGCTGTGCTTTTCAGATCTCAGGATCTCTCTTTGTCTCTCCTTTCCTGAAACCTTCCCCCTGCCATTTCAATTCTACCCCTCCTTCCATCGTCACTGTTGAATTTGATGCCCTCCTGAATTTCAACAGCATAATGGCAGCCCCAAAAGTCATGTTTTGATTACGAACCCATACAGAGCCTTAATTATTTGTTGTCATGTCACAGAAATGCAATGACAAAGTGACAAATTTGGAAGTAGCATCAGGAATACTCCTTCCAATTGACAGTGGGATTTATGTACCCATCCACTTGTTGGTTACCTCATTCCATGTCAATCCCTGGAGCCATGACTGAATGCAACGGATTACAGCAAGTAGTAGGGAATGGAAAATCAATGATGAAGCATTCTTTTGGTGCATCTGATGAACAGACCATAAGTTATTTTACTTTACAAAAAAATTCTACAATGAACATTTGCATTATGCTCGGACAGGTCAGAACTCTCTTCCTCACTTGGTGATTGTTTAGTTTAATTCAATTTAATGTTTCTCAGGCAGAAAGGAAAAGGAAATACACTGACAAAAATAACCACCTTGAGAGGTTTTCTAATCTAGATGTATTAGACAAGGGACAAAGAGAATTAGCAAAAATCCAATGCGATGGATGCATTTTGGTGTTGATAGCATTGGCAATTTCTGACCCTCCAAAAGGGTTTAAGGGGAGAGAATTACTGAGTGGGAGGAAACTTGCTGATCACAGCACTTACATTAATCTCATTTAGAGGTTGAATTGCTCTGAACAATATTACTGTGGTCTAAGAAATGATCATTACAGGAGGTGAGGGCAAAAGCAAACACTTAAAGCCCCTTAACCTGGAGAAAGAAGAAAAATCAGTATTTATTGCGCATTATTGGATCATATGCAGACAGGTTAGGGTACACCAGTGGGAAATGGAAAAGGTTTTAAGAAGGGTTGTGTGTATATGTGTGCGTATGTGTGTATCCCTTTTTAAAAATGGCCAGTGCTGCTTTACTTCATATCAAGTGCCCCAAATGTCTCCCCCGAACTCCCCTCAGGCCAAAAAAGAACATGAGGAAGGAGGGAAGGAAAGCTGGAAGTAATGGCACTTCTTGTCTCTGTCTTCTTGCTGGGTTCCTAATAGAGGCAAGGTTGCTATTCTTGTTCTTCTCTCCCACTTCCCCCGCCCAAACTGCACTCTCATTCTTTCAGTCTTCATTTATATTTCTTTCTCTATTTATTATTGTATAGATGTAGACATGAAATTTGCAACCCTCTCCAATTGTAACCCTGCAAATAAACATACCCCACCTTCTATTTCTAAGTATATTCTTCTATGATTTGTTCAGAGGAGAGAGAATGATTAGTTTGCTATATGTCCCATTTACATTTATTCTTGACATATCCACAGGTCAAAGCAAAATCCATATTGGGTTGCTATGAGGTTTTTTGGGCTGTATGGCCATGTTCTAGTAGCATTCTCTTCTGATGTTTCACCTGCATCTATGACAGGTATCCTCAGAGGTTTGTGTAAAAATTGGGGTTTTGAAAGGTAGAGTATGGGTAAGGAGGAATGGAAAGTGGGGGAAGTGCTTAACTCTAAGGCGGATTACTTCTAATGTTCCTGCAGAGCATGCATTGTAGGAGCACATGCTCATTTGTTTCCATCCAGACTCACAGGGGCATAATCTCTCCTTGGTGAATCTACTCTGAGGTGCAACAGGTGTTTTGGCCTACAACCAGAAACCCTGCCAGTTTACCTGCTGTTAGGATTTCAAGAGTTGAAGGCCAAAACATTTGGGGACCCAAAGGTTTAGGACCACTGCTCTAGTGGGACATAATTTGAAAAGGGGCCAAGTTGGGCTCCATAGAGCATTTGTGCAATTGGTTTCACTTCAAACATTTTAAGTTCCACCAGTATAAAGTAGCCTCCTCCCATCTTGAGATATCTTAAGATGGTGGGTGAGCTCTTTTGCGTTGTCTCTGCTGTATACTCTGCATGAGCTTTCTTGCTTCTAGTGCAGTGTAAGAGTACTCCTAGATATTTAAAACTTGAGACCTGCTCAATTTTATGTCCATCTATTCTTCAGTTATGATTCTTGGGTCGTTTGGTGAACATCATAATTTTGGTTTTCTGAAAATTGAAGTGAAGCGGTTCTGCATCGCAGTAGTTTGTTAATGCTCTTGGGGCTCTTTTCAGTCCAATTTGAGTTTTAGAGAGTAGAACTGCATCATCTGCACCCTCAGTCAAATTAAAAGGGGCAATGGTGCACTTGATTTAAAGTTTTACCAATTTAAATCTCTCAATCCTGAGATCTGATGTGTGCAGGACTGTGTCCTTCTTCTCTTGAGCTGGTCATTGACCGAAATACAGTGAAGTTGAGGCTGAAAAAAGTAAGATGACAAAGGATTCATCAGGACTGTCCCTGCCAAATCAGAATAGTTGGAAAGTATATTATAAGGTCTGAGCTTTCTTTTTTCTTGTCTTAAATGCCAGCCTATAAATAAAATATTTCAAAAAATAAAAAGTGCAGGTGAAGGTTCTTATCACTATCATTAATCAAGTAGATTTTTAAAGAACTAACTGTTGATCTTTTTCCCCCCAGTGATAGCAAGGGTGGGTAATATTGCCCATCTTAAAAATATTATCAGGCCATCTATTTTTGCTCAATATGTGTTAGATTTTAACTTTAGTTTTCTTAACATGAAATCTACAGTAAATTACCCATTGTATAGCATATTCAAATTGATACTATTGGCTTCAGATGTTCTGGATCTTGATGTAATGGCAGCATTAAAGTCCTAAAAAACCAGATGAATGTAATGACACAAGCTGGCATTGGCCCTGCATTTAAATTCCTGTGCCTCTTTTAAGGAGCAAATAATGGGGCTTACACAATACAGTGCTGGAAAAATTAGAGGTTTAACCAAAGGAGCTATTTAGATGAGCAAATTATAGCTGCATGTTAGCACATCTGCACCTTGACAATCAAATACATGAGTGCACGATAATTTTCATGAATTATGCAAAATGCTAATTAAAAGTCTAATTTACTAATCATCTCTCAGGGTCATAACTAGAACTGAATTGTATTAAGGACAGCTTTGTAAAGAGATCCTAAACCCTGCATAGTTATTGTGGGGTGGGGGGAGGACAGATGATTTCCTTAAAGAGTGGAGACTTGCTCAATAGTGCTAAGGAGAGTCCCAAAAGTTGCCATATACAGGGGAAATGGGAAATCATAGCTGAAGTACCTTTATTTACAAAATATTTATTACAAAATATTAGATAAACAGATAGATAAAATATAATATGGGTTTGTTAATTCTTCCTTTGTATTGTGACTTTTGGGATACCCTTCGGGTAGATTTTCGAGACGTGTTTGCAGGGCCGTAGCCAGAAAAAATTTTTTGGGGAGGGTTGAAAATTTGGGGGGGGGGGTTGAAAATTTGGGGAGGGGGTTGAAAATTTCAGGGGGGGAGTTGAAACCTGCCTGCTAGCTCACGCTGAAGCAAAGAGCACAGCAGGGGGCAGACCAGCCTTCAATAGCCTGCAGCTCCGCCCCTGTCAACCATCTCCACCAAGTCTGGCCTCCTTAATGAGAGCATTCAACCCCCCCCCCCCCACCTTGGTTGCTTCACTACATCGGCTATTGCTGCATGTAATGACAGTGTGAATAAATTGTCAACATTTGCTTGAGATCATGCTTGCAGTTCTGGAGGGACTCTTAATTTTTTGCGTCTCATAGACTTAGCATGGGGATCTGGTTAACCAGTTAAAATTCATGAGTAAACCAGGTTTATTTTTTTTAACCTGAAAAGTTTCGGGGGGGGGGGGGTTGAACCCCTCCCCCCTCCCCCCTCCCCCCTCCCCCCTCCCCCCGCTACAGGCTTGCGTGTTTGCACTTCTCAGAATATGTCACTATGTTCAGAGAAATTTTAGTGACTCTTCAAAGGATGCAAAAAAATATTATTGTGTAGTGGAAAAGAGAAGAAAATAATAAACTTATATTATTCTCCATTAGTCCCCATCGCCAACAGCTAATTCCAGTCTGGTTTCACATGAGAATATGAGCACATCTCCACTGAGCAGTTAATGTGAAAGAACCCCAGACCATCTTCATGGTGATCAGACAAGGCACGGAGCTGATCAAGTTTAATGTTAATCATTAACGAAGTGGTCTGCAAACACTTAGAAACAAATCCAGTCATTGCTAATAGTCAACACGGATTTATCAAAAACATGTCATGCCAGACTAATCTGATCTCTTTTTTCAATAGAGTTACAAGCTGAGTAGATGCAGGGAATGCCATGGATGTAGCATATCTGGATTTCAGTAAGGCCTTCGACAAGGTCCCCCATGACCTTCTGGCAAACAAACTAGTCAAATGTGGGCTAAGCAAAACTACGTTTAGGTGGATCTGTAATTTGTTAAGTGAACAAACCCAGAGGGTGCTCACCAATGCTTCCTCTTAATCCTGGAAAGAAGTAATGAGTGGAGTGCCGCAGGGTTCCGTCCTGGGCCCGGTCCTGTTCAACATCTTTATTAATGACTTAGATGAAGGGTTAGAAGGCATGACCATCAAGTTTGCAGACAACACCAAATTGGGAGGGATAGCCAATACTCCAGAAGACAAGAACAGAATTCAAAACGATCTGAACAGATTAGAGAGATGGGCCAAAACTAACAAAATGAAGTTCAATAGTGACAAATACAAAATACTCCACTTAGGCAGAAAAATGAAATGCAAAAAAAGATACAGAATGGGGGACGGCTGGCTTGAGAGCAGTACGTGTGAAAAAGATAATAAATAATAATAATAATAATAATAATAATAATAATAATAAACAACTTTATTTATACCCTGCCAACATTTCGCCGAAGGGGACACAGGCCGGCTAACATAAGGCCAAGCCCAATATTACAACAAAATACAATACAAATACAGCAAAATAAAATACAAAAAGCAAAAATGCCATCAAAATAAATACATAAAATAACAAAATAAAATAAACAGCTCCAAAATGACATGATAGGCCAAATGTACTACAAGTAAAATTGATAGAATTGATAAAACCCTGGATGAGATAGGTAGAATGTATTTCTGAGGGTGAAAGATCTTGGAGTCCTAGAGGACAACTTAAACATGATCCAACAATGTGATGCGGCGACAAAAAAAAAAGCCAATGGGATTTTGGCCTGCATAAATAGGAATATAGTGTCTAGATCCAGGGAAGTCATGTTATCCCTCTATTCTTCCTTGGTCAGACCACATCTGGAATAATGTGTCCAATTCTGGGCACCAGAATTGAAGGGAGGTGTTGACAAGCTGGAATGTGTCCAGAGGAGGGTGACCAAAATGAACAAGGGTCTGGAGAACTAGCCCTATGAGGAGCAGCTTAAAGAGCTGGGCATGTTTAGCCTGCAGAAGAGAAGGCTGAGAGGAGACATGATGACCATGTATAAATATGTGAGGAGAATCATAGGGAGGAGGGAGCAAGCTTGTTTTCCGCTGCCCTGGAGACTAAGATGCGGAACAATGGCTTCAAATTACAGGAAAGGAGATTCCACTTGAACATTGAGATTCTTTCTGTTTCATTTTTTTTTTGCTGTATTTATAATATTACTCTTGGTAATGCTCAATGCATGTTTTCTTTTGGGTTCAAATTCTGTATTTTTAATTCCTATTCACTTGATATCCATATCAGCTGCAAATAATAGTCTCATTTATAATTGCTATATTCTTTATATTCTTTACCATTCTTTTGTCTATGTATTAGTGATGCTCCTTTGTGGTTTATGCATCTGTGTTTGAAACCCTTCCCTTTTGTATTTGCTTATGAAAAGATGATGAACATTTGCATGGAAATGGTAAGCTTCTATCTGAAACAGATGTCTCTGGGCTATTATAAAATATGGAAATCGGTGACTCCTGAAGGTGCAACTTCTATCACATGCCTCAAGAGTCAGGAAACACTCACAATTGTTTAGGAATTTGACAGTATGTGACATATTGTGTCTTTAAAAAAGAAGATATATGAAATGACAGGTATCCAAAATATGTAACTAGCTTTTTGGAATCATGTGCAACTGGATAGACATTGGGTGAGCCAGCATGAGTAGTGGTTTGAGTGTTGGACTATGACTCTGGATAACAGGATTTGCTTCACTGTTTGCACTTGGAAACACAGTGAGTGACCTTGGGTGAATAACACACTCATTCTCAGTAAACTTAGTAATAGGTTTGCCATAAATTGGAAATGACTTGAAAGCACATGAGAACAACAAAAAGTGTGACAAGGTTTAACAGACTGCTCTTGTTGCATGGAGCACTATTTGGAGTTTGCAGCTTCTGAAAATGTCTCTAACACAAAAAAATATGAGGGGTGTTCATTAAAGATTTCCCCTGACCCACTTCCTGTGGACTGAGAGCAATGAAACTTGGCACAGTTATTAGTCCTTCTTTACATAGGCGCCACCTAGGGACACACACTTCTCCCATCTTTTTAAGCAACAGTAAACACCTCACTTGTAGGTGCTTGTAGAAGTCGACAGGTTCTACAAGAAATCAGAGTCTCATCATGCTTGCCCTTCAAAAATAACTTCCTTGTTGGAAAGATGTGGAAGTCCGATGGTGTGAAGTCGGGTGAATAAGAGGGATGCGGCAGAATTTCAAAGCCGCAGGAGTATGCTTCTGTTTAGGCAACATGTGAGTTGTGAACTGGTGCATTGTCTTGCAGAAGGCAGACACCTTTGGTGAGCATGCCACTTCTCTTGGTTTTGACGGCCTATCGCAATTTCCACAGCAGTGAAGTGAAGTGCCCAAGTGATCATGGTACCCTTTGCTGGGAAATCCATCAATACTACTCCGTGCTCGTCCCGTTTAGTTTTGTGTGTCATTTTTGTAGCTTGTATGTTACTTTTGCTCTATGCTTTATTCATTTTTGTGTAGATTTTATCCAATAAAGTTGTCCAGTGGTTATAGTAGCTGTTTTGCTTTCACTGAGTCCATCTGTGCCATATGGACTGAAACATAATCCCAAATCATTTTTCTGGCATTTGTTGTGGAATCTGAGACATGCAATCTTTCCTCTGATTTGATTAAGGGTAAAAGGGAATATATAATAAAGTGTTATCATTAATTTACACCCATTGGGTTAAGGTAAATGGCTCCATCCTTTCTAAAAATGGTATCACTCATTCCTAGCAGATGAATTTACCCATTTTTTTTTTTACTGGACATTCTAAAAAAGAACTATAACATCCCCTATGATTGTTGGCATTCAAAATAAGATTATTAACAAGTCATTATAGTTAAGTGACATCTTCCTGATTAAGAGACAAGAGCCAAGATTCTACATCAGGAGGGAGTTAAGGTAATGATTCTCCTCCTATACAGTCTCCACCATACCCCATCACAGACAAATGGCAGCTCTAGGGACCTCTTCACATGTCCCTAGCCCCTGTGGCAGTTACTGGCAAAATGGTAGGTACACCTGTTGCTTCATGGTGCCCCATGTGACCTCACCTCTTCTCTCATCAGATAGGGACAATGGGACAAGGTCTCTGTCCCCACCAGATGGAAGAAAGGGCAGTAATGTTGCTGCTTGCCCATTTCTGCATCCCACAAATGTAGGTAGCTCCATTGGACCTACCCAAAAAATACTTACCTCTCAGTAGTTGCTGAGGAAGCGCCTTTCAACTCTTCCTCCACACTTGGAAGGTAAATGGGGTGGGCTGCCAAGCATAATGAGATGGCACTCGGCAGGCCCCGTCCCCAAAGTACTGCAAAGGGACAATTTGCCCCCGTGTGATGAGGTCATAGGTTAAGCTCATGTGGGAAAAATAAATGATGGAGTGCAGCATCTACTTCCTTACTCTCATAACAAAAACTAGATTCTTCCTCCTCCTCTGAATTACTTCTGCCTTCCCTGCTCTCTGTACAAAAGTACAATAGTAGCAACAACTGTGCTGTGGGCTTGATAGTTGTGGAGGAAGCAAAGGGTATCCGGAAAGAGACATATGCATATGCAAGCTGCAGTTATAAATATGTAAGCCATAAAAGGATTCTGCCCAATAAAAGTGACCAGAATCAGAATGTACTAAGTTCTCAACTAGCCATGTAAATACAAGTTAAGTACTCCTTATCTGGAATTCCAAATTTTGACATATTCCAAAATTGAAAATTGCCCACATGTCTTAACACTAATGCACAGAGCATCGCAAATAAATAAAACGAACTCCAACTTTTAGCACAGCACCACACTTACGATGTCATAGGTATCACTGAAACCTGGTGGGATGACTCCTGTGTTGGAATGTAGACATAGAGGGCTATAACCTCTTTCACAGAAACAAAACAAAGGGGTGAGGAGGGGGAGTAGTCTTATATGTGAAAAACTGTGATGTAGCAGAAGAGATGCAAGACTGCAATCCGGGAAACCATTTTGAAAGTAACTGGATAAGAATCAAGGGAACCTGGATTCAAAAAGATTTAATTGTGGGTGCCTACTAGAGACCATCAAGTTTGCAAATGACACAAAATTGGGAAGGACAGCCCAGAAGACAGGAGCAGAATTCAAAACAATCTTTACAGATTGGAGAGATGGGCCAAAGCTAACAAAATGAAGTTCAACAGTGAAAAATGCAAGATACTCCACTTAGGCAGAAAAAATGAAGTGTAAATATACAGAATGGGGGAAAACCTGGCTTGACAGCAGTACATTTGAAAAAGATCTTGGAATCCTCATGGACAAGTTAAACATGAGCCAACAATGTCATGTGGTGGCAAAAAAGCCAATGGGATTTTGGCCTGCATAAATAGACCAGCAGCCGAACTTGTGGTGGAGGCTCTTTGGAGACTTTTAAGCAGAGTCTAGGAGCCCCCGGTGGCACAGTGGGTTAAACCCCTGTGCCGGCAGAACTGAAGACCGACAGGTCGCAGGTTCGAATCCGGGGAGAGGCGGATGAGCTCCCTCTATCAACTCCAGCTCTTCATACGGGGACATGAGCGAAGCCTCCTACAAGGATGATAAAAATATCAAATCATCCGGGTGTCCCTTGGTCAACGTTCTCTCACACCAGAAACGACTTGCAGTTTCTCAAGTTGCTCCTAATACGACAAAAAAAAGGAAAGAAAAGAAAAGCAGAGGCTAGATAGCCATCTGTTGGAGGTGCTTTGAATGTGATTTTTCTGCTCCTTGGCACGCAGTTGGGGTGGATGGCCCACAAGATCTCTTCCAACTCAGTGATTCAGTGATTCTATGATTCTATATCCTTGTTTCTATTTTATTCTTACACTTTCCTGCCTTGTCCTTAGCTTGTTTCAGTTGCTACAAACTGAGTTCAAATTACACCAAAGTAGATTGCATCCAACTGAAACAACAGGAGGAAGCAAAGAAGCATTGCCATTCCCAGTAGGCTCTAGAAATAGCAAACTGCTACAGCCTCCCTTGGCTTGTATGTTTCTATTTATTAATACATTTGCCATTTTGACCACATCTTGATATTGTTTGGCTACATTTCCCAGTTTTCATAGAATCATAGAGTTGGAATAGACCACATGGGCCATCCAGTCCAGCCCCCTGCCAAGAAGTGTTGGAGGATATATGCACTTGAAAATTTTGGAGGATACATGAGCATAACACTTTAAACATTCAAAAGTGATAAATAAATGCCAATTATTATTATAGATTCTCAATAGAAGAGAAGTGAAATAGGGACAGAAGAGAATCAGGACTCTGTTGCGTATGACTATATTAGTATCGGCTATGCATTTCCATATTTCTTAATATCAGATGTTCCCAGAAAGAGGTTTGCCTGGATGGGAATTGCTTGTAAAGTTAAGAGGGTTGTTTTGTTTGGTGGGAAGTGGCACTGACCCTTTGAAGCTTTAATGCTGGGGCATGTTTGAGAAAAGCCAATAATAATAGCAAAATCTTCTATTTACTGGCAGGCTTGATAAGCTTCCTGAGCTGTCAGAATTTTAATTTGAGTTTCTCCTACTGCAGTAGTTCATTGATTATTAGTTACCATGTATTATGTGAAGGCAGAAGGTTCCATTATGCTTGTCAAAGGATTTAATGTAAGACTCATCCTGAAACCCAGTGACAACTCGTTGTGTCCTGGGGCTGATGGATAAATAAATTGCCTGCTTGCAAGACAGCTAGATGAATGTGAAATAAGGAATGGGAATCTTAAGTTGTCACAAGTCTTAAGTACAAAACATAGAGGAACTTGCCAAGTTATGTTCTTTCCATAACCTTCTGAGATTGAACCTAGAAAGGAAGCAAGATCTCCTTGTCTTCAGCATCAGGTTCTCCAGTAATACTAACTGTAGTCACAGGAAATCAGATATAAAAGGATAATGGAGTCTGTAATAGCTCCTTTATAAAGAAGGGCCAAAGAATTTTGACCTCTTAGACACAAAGAGAGAGAGAGAGAGAGAGAGAACTGAAAACAAAGGCCTTCCACATACCCAGGAACATGAAAACATTTTCACTGCAGTGTAATACCACACTACTGCCATCTGTGCAAAAGCTCCAACAATTGAGCATACAGGCATGTGTTGTCTCCCCATTCTCCTCCTTTAAACTTCTATGCAGTTGGGCTCTGTATGTACAGATTCTGTAGTCATGAAATCAACCATTCAAGAATTAAAAATATATTAAAAAGAAAATTTGAAAAATCAGCAGTGGAACTCTCTGCCCCGGAGTATGGTGGAGGCTCCTCTGTCAGGGGTGCTTTGAATGCAATTTTCCTGCTTCTTCGCAGGGGGTTGGACTGGATGGCCCATGAGGTCTCTTCCAACTCCATGATTCCATGATTCTATGGAAAACAGACCTTGATCTTGCCATTTTGTATAAGGGACACCCAGGGTTGCAGACAGTAAAAAAAAAAAAAAAACTCAGGAGGGGGTGGGGGCTTTTTTAAAAGGAAATCATAAAGAGTAGTTTCATAACACAAAATAATTTAAATTATATGGTTCATTCTATATTTTATATAGATTTAATTAAATCAAGTTTCTATTTTAGTTACAAAGTTTCAAGTCTTAAAATAACTGAAAATTACCGTGAATTGGTAATTTTTAGTTACAAAAGAATACCACAATGCCTGTTGGTAATACTTGAAAACTGTGCCAGTACACTTTGACATAAATCAGGCTCCATCAATCAACTTCGGTGGACACTCAAGAATGCACCTCAGAGTGTGAACACTGGAACGAGCACATTTCAGATTTTGGTTAATTCCATTAGTATTGCATGATAAGAAGTTTGAACCTCAAATGCATGAGACTACATTTACCCAACACCTTTAGAATTCCGATGAGACTAAACATAGTTATTCAACATCACTTTTCAAGTTGCAATAGCACCTTATTCAGACAATGACAAATATGATAAATACACAGGGAAGGTAGTATGCTGGGCCTAATCCTCTGGATACCCTGGGAGATACAATACGAGGGCTCTTCTCATGCTATACATTCCTGGCTCCTGAAATTGCTCAACAGAGCTCTTCATGTAAGAAATAATTATGTTTGTCCACACCACAACTTCTAAAGCAATTGGATCTTTCTTTCATCTATTTCATGGCTCACCCTTTCTCAACACAACAACGCCTTGCTACTATTTCGGTGTGCCTTATTCAGTCCTTGGTTTGAATACAAGAACAGTACTAGTTTTCTTTCCTGGCTACTTATGTCTCTTATGGTTTTCCCTCCTTTTTACTTGCTTTTACTTTCATCATCCCCTTCTCAAATCTTTCTGCTTTCTACAAGAAAGGAGATTCCATCTGAACATTAGGAAGAACTTCCTGGCTGTGAGAGCCATTCAGCAGTGGAACTCTCTGCCCCGGAGTGTGGTGGAGGCTCCTTCTTTGGAAGCTTTTAAACAGAGGCTGGATGGCCATCTGTCAGGGGTGCTTTGGATGCAATGTTCCTGCTTCTTGGCAGGGGGTTGGACTGGATGGCCCATGACTTCTCTTCCAACTCTATGATTCTATGACTCTGAAAGATCTCCCCTCCTATGTGGTGAACCCCAAGGTGCAATTCTCTCCCCTCTTCTTTTCAACATCTATGTTAGACCCCTTGCTAGTTTGGCTCGGAGTTTCAGCCTAAACTGCTATCAATATGTGGACGACACCCAACTCCTTCTGCGTTTGGAGCCTGGAGCAACGTCAATACCAGACAATTTCACCTTATGTCTGGAGGCTCTGTCGAACTGGCTACGTGCTAGTAGACTGAAGGTGAACCCGGCAAAGACTGAGATTCTCTGGCATGGCTGCTCGATTGGTCTGACCCATTTGCTACCCACCTTCGATGGTGCTGCCCTATCTCCTTCGCCTACCATTAAGAGCTTGGGTGTCGTTTTGGATTCACAGCTGATAACGGAAGCTCAGGTCGCTGCTGCCAGCAAACAGGCCTTTTTCCATCTACGACAAGTGAGGCAATTGGCACCCTACCTATCTGATGAGGCTCTAGCAACAGTCATCCATGCCACGGTCATGTCTAGACTGGACTATTGCAATGCCCTGTATGTTGGCCTTCCGATGTCTACGACCCGAAAGCTCCGTATTGTTCAGAATGTGGCAGCCAGGCTACTCACAAGAACACCCATGAAATGTCATATAACACCAGTGTTGCTGCATTTGCATTGGCTTCCAACTGATTGCCGTGGTCTATATAAGATGCTAATTCTGACCTTTACAATTCTTTACGGCCAGGGTCCATCGTATCTTAGGGACCGTCTCTCATTCTCCCATCATCGGAGGTTGCAACGACCATCCCAACGTGACTTACTTTATATACCAGGTCCTAGAGAAGTGCACTTGGAAAGGACCAGACGCAGAGCTTTTTCTATTTCTGCCCCTGCCTTATGGAATTCCTTGCCGCCCTATATGAGAGCCATGTGTGAGTTAGGGCCTTTTACCCTCGCACTTAAGACCTGGCTTTTTACTTCTGATCTATGTTAATTTTATCAATATCTGTATGTATGTATTTTTATCCTTTACAATTTAGCTTGTAAATCGCCTATGGATGGAGGGCGATTAATAAGTAATTAAATGATGATGTTGATGATGATGATGATTTAGTTTGGAAGAATTGCCTTCTTTGAATGAGAAATTCCCAGAATATCCCAGCCAGCATTGCTCCGGTATTGGCTAGAAATTCTGAGTGTTGTGGTACCAAAAATAACTTTTCTAAGCCTAGGTATTTGAACACTTTAATTGACCTAATATTAAGGAGCAAGGGTCTTTTCACATTCATGAAAATACTCATTTCCATTATTTATCCACACCAATAATTATCTATCTATGTTTACACTGCCAGTTTCCAATCTCCCCTACTTGGGCAAAGTCCTGGAATGTTTGGTAGCCTTGCAACTCCAGGAATTCTTGGTAGACACTGATTAGCTGTATCCAGCGCAGTCTGGCTTCAGGCCAGGACATGGTACTGAGACAGCCTTGGTCGCCTTAATGGATGATATACGCCGGGAGCTCGACAGGGGGAGTGTGTCCTTGTGGGTTCTGCTGGACCTCTCATCAGCCTTCGATACCGTTGACCATGGTATTCTTCTGGGATGCCATGCAGGAATGGGCCTTGGGGGTACTGCCTTGCAGTGGCTACAGCCCTTCCTTGAGGGTCGCTCCTAGAAGGTGTCATTAGGGGACTCCTGCTCGGCCCCACAGCCATTGTACTGTGGGGTCCTGCAGGGTTCAGTACTGTCCCCTATGTTATTCAACATATACATGAAGCAGTTGGGGGAGATCATCCGGAGTTTCAGGGTACGATGTCATCTGTACGCAGATGATGTCCAACTCTGTCACTCCTTCCAACCTGCTACTAAGGAGGCTGTTGAAGTCTTGAACTGGTGCTTGGCCGCTGTAACCGACTGGATGATGGCGAACAAATTGAAACTAAATCCTGACAAAAGAGAGATACTCCTGGTCAGTCATAAGGCCGAACAGAGCATAGGGTTACAGCCTGTGCTTGATGGGGTTACACTCCCCCTGAAGGCGCAGATTCACAGCTTGGGAGTGATCCTGGACTCATCGTTGAGCCTGGAACCCCAGGCCTCGGCTGAGAGCTTTTGCACAGTTAAAACTTGTGCTCCAGCTGTGTCCGTACCTTGGAAAGTCTGACTTGGCCACTGTGGTCCACGCTCTGGTTACATCCCATATAGATTACTGCAATGCTCTCTATGTGGGGTTGTCTCTGAAGACTGCCTGGAAGCTGCAATTAGTCCAGCACTCGGCAGCCAGGCTATTGACGGGAGCTGGATACAGGGAGCGCACAACTCCCTTGCTGCACCAGCTCCACTGGCTGCCAATTAGCTTCCAAGCACAATTCAAAGTGCTGGTTTTAACCTATAAATCCCTATACAGTTCCTGCCCAATTTACCTGTCCAAACGTATTCTCCCCTATGAACCATCAAGGACATTAAGATCTTCCAAAGAGGCCCTGTTCTCGGTCCCACCACCTTCGCAAGCGCGTTTGGTGGGAATGAGAGACAGGGCCTTCTCTGTGGGGCCCCTCAGCTATGGAACTCTCTCCCGAGCGAGATTAGATCTGCCCCCTCCCTCTTGTCCTTCAGGAGGCTAGTGAAATCCTGGTTATGGAATGAAGCATTCCCAGAATAATGGCTGAGACTGATTACAGACCAAAGTGAGTGACCACATATGCAGACTGAGTTGAACATGATTTTACCTTGGTAATTTGGTATATATGTATTTTATCTATATGTATTTTAATCTTGAATTGTTGTATGATGTTTTAACTTGTATTAGTAGCATTGAATCCTTGCTGTAAACCTGTCTGTGTCCCTCTATGGAGGTGAGAAGATCGGGATATAAAAGTATTAAATAAATAAATAATATACTACGGTTTCAGAATGCAGATCAACCGCATTGAACTCATTTTATAGCAGAGTAGACTCAGTGTGGAGCTTTGTTGCTTTTCAGTTTGTTTTGGGACACAATTTATTCGTTTTGTCTTCTTTTGATTGTGATGAAAACATGCGTGTGATACATGATCCATACTGTAAGTTCATATTCGTAAAAAATGATCATAGTCCTGAATCAGGACTCATGTCACATGAGAGAAAAGCTGATTTGCCTTAGGTTCTTGTAGGTTTTTTCGGGCTATAGGGCCATGTTCTAGAGGCATTTCTCCTGACGTTTCGCCTGCATCTATGGCAAGCATCCTCAGAGGTAGTGAGGTCTGTTGGAAATAGGAAAATGGGTTTATATATCTTCAACCAGAGAAGTCAGCCATAGCAGAGCACCTGATGAACCAGCCTGGACACAGCATATTATTTGAAAACACAGAAATGCTGGACCACTCCAACAACCACCATGTCAGACTACACAGAGAAGCCATTGAAATCCACAAACATGTGGACAATTTCAACAGAAAGGAGGAGACCATGAAAATGAACAAAATCTGGCTACCAGTATTAAAAAACTCTAAAATTACAACAACAAAACAGCAGAGAGGAAACAACCAGGCACATCTTAACACCTCTTAACAGAACATTTTCCCAGGCTCAGCCAGGCCTTCAAATGCTAATGAAGGTGGTCAGCTGAAACATTCACACCTAGCTTCCGCAGAGAGCTCTTTGCCCCACCCCAGTCATTCCACAGACATATAAACCCATTTTCCTATTTCCAACAGACCTCACTACCTCTGAGGATGCTTGCCATAGATGCAGGCGAAACGTCAGGAGAAATGCCTCTAGAACATGGCCCTATAGCCCGAAAAAACCTACAAGAACCTAGTGATTCCAGCCATGAAAGCCTTCGACAATACATTGATTTGCCTTAACTGAAAAATGTTATCTTGCTATGGCTTATGCAGTTAGTCAGAGAACCAAATGACTTACAACACAAATCTTTTTCAATAATATCAAAAATATTTTGAAAAGGGGAAAAATGTACAGAGGAGGAAAATGGGGTAATTCCAGGATTTTCTGTATCACTTTATCTGCACTCAGAAAGGATTTATCTTCCCGCATGTACTTTTCAACCTCTTGTCAGTGAAATCAGAAAACCCAATGCAAAATGTCATACCCAGGAAAATTATGCAAGTTTGTAATACTCCCCAGAGGGTTTTGGGTATGTAAAGCACTGAATGGCAGATAATGAGACATAAATATAGTACTTTCATCTGTGACAGATCATCTTGCTCCCCTATTCAAGTAATGTAAAGTATAACTATGCCTATTTTCTTCCGTCCAGCAATCTGGAATTTCAAAGGAAGGGAAGCTCCTCTACACATGAATAAGACCAGCTCTCAAAGGTACAATGAATTTGGCAAAATGTTAGACTGTTTGGTGAGGGAGATGGATACCATCATCTTTTGAATTATGTCTACATCCCATATGTTAGCAAACATAACAGGGTAGAAATTACTTATTTGAAACTGGCAATGGATTGAAGTAGTTTCCATTACCAATACAAAGGCAAATTCAAAAGAGTCTATTGCTACACATAAAGACTGAGATAAACTAAACCCAGTTTTTAAAACAAGGAACATAAACTCAATCATCCAGTTTATGCTGTCCCATAAAGCATACTCAAATTTATTCCTAGTGTGCTACTATGGGAGCCAAAATACACTATAAAGAAGATTTTTTTTTAAAAAAAAGTAGTGGACTGAATATTTCTACTGTTTTGGTTTGGGATGCTAAGAAAAATACATACCTTCTCAATGTTTCTAGCCCCTTACTTCATTTCTTACTTCAGTTAATCTGTTTATTCCACAGGCAGCCAATGCCTACTACAATTTCTTTTCTGGTAAGAATCTTGGACAGACAAGAAGGAATCACATGATAGATTCAACAATGATATCATGTTCCTCTGTCGGTGATCCGGAAGCTCAAGTTGGTACAAAATGCAGCTGCTCAGCTTCTTGCGGGAATTCCGATCAGATGCCACATAACACCAATCTTACTACAGCTGCATTGGTTACCAATTGAGTACCGGATCACTTTCAAAGTGATGGTACCCACCTTTAAGGCCTTGCATGGTCTGGGGCCTCTGTATCTGAGGGACCGCCTCACCCCCTACCAACCCCAGAGATCCCTCCGTTCTGAGAACCAAGATCTATTGGAAGTCCCCAGTGTCAAGACCTTTTGTCTAACAGCAACCAGACACAGAGCCTTCACAGCAGTGACACCATCACTCTGGAATACTCTGCCACCTGAAGTCCGTGCCTTGCGGGACTTACCAGCTTTCCGCAGGGCATGTAAGACATACCTGTTTCGACAGGCTTTTAATGTTTGATAGTGTTGTTTTTAAATTGTTTTAAATTGCTTTTAAATTTTGTTAGATTTTAGCTAGTCTTGTAAGCCGCTCCGAGCCCCAGGGGAGTGGCGGCATATAAGTTTAAACAATAAATAAATAAATAAATAAATAAATATCAATATAGAGCCTACCAAATGTAGCATGTCACAAACCAATCTAGAAAGGATGATAATTGTAGAATCAATGCAGTCTGACACCAGTCTGGCTCAATGCTATTCAATCATGGGAGTTGTCCTTTTGAGGTGTCCGTACCTTTGGGCAGAAAAGACTAAATATCTTGTTAAACTACAACTCCTATGTGCCGTCGCGCCTGGGGGCTATAGATCTTAGTGAAAGAAACATGGACGTGGCATCTTTTCCCCAGGGGATTGCTTCTTGTCCTCCTTTAGAGAACTGGAACTCTCAAGGATCAAGACACTATAGATAACTCGAAATAGGCTTTATTGTTCACAATGAGTTATCTTTCTTAGGCATAAACTTGATGTTTCAACAGGGGTAAAGAAATTATTATTATTATTATTATTATTATTATTATTATTAAACTTTATTTGTACCCCGCTAGCATCTCCCGAAGGACTCGATGCGGCATACAAAGGCCAAGGCCTCAACACAACAACAACAGACAATAACAATACGATGCAAAGCAAATTAAAAACATAAGCAATAACCAAACATTACACTATTACACAATAAAACCAAGGCCGGGCCAATGATGGGTAAAGGTTAAAAAAATGCTGGGTGTGAGAGGTGGTATGTTTGAATTCTGGGCAAGTGCAATGTGCAGAGAGAGTATTAAACTCTAATAAAGTGCTTCTGGGACATAGCGCTGGGGGTTATCCTATTTTGGAAAGGCACATTGGAATAGCCAGGTCTTCAAGTTCTTCCTAAAGACTGCCAACGCGAGTCTTTGGGGAGGGTGTTCCAAAGTCAGGGGGCAACCACAGAGAAGACCCTGTCCCTCGTCCCCACCAAACGCGCCTGTGACGCAGGTGAGATCGCGAGCAGGGCCTCTCCGGATGAACGAAGGGAGCACGTGGGTTCATAAACGCAGATGCGGTCAGGCAGGTCCCAAACAGTTTAGGGCTTTGTAGGTAAGCACCTGCACCTTGAATTGGGCTCGGTAGGTAAACAGCAGCCAATGGAGCTCATTAAACAGGAGGGTTACGTTACAGTCTCTGAAGTCTTGGGTCCAAGGAGTTTTCCAGCTAAGAAGCTTTCTAAGTTCCCTCTTTCTCAATGGCTGTGAATGCCTGAACATTCACAACCCCAGTCCAATAGCCTATATTTGAAGGCACCAGTCTTCCTCTTGGTGACAAAGGACTGGTTTGAAGGTACTTAAGATTCCTCAACATTGTCCAGGCTGATCTGAACATGAAGCATGAATCTTAAGAGTACAAACTTACGAATTGGTGAAGAGAGATGACTTGATTGAGGGCTTTAGAGCCAAGCTTTTCTCACGTCCATCTTTTGAGATCTTTGATGGTAGAATGAAAAGAAAGCACTGCCCTCTTCCTCAGGAGGGGGTGGAGTCAAACAATGGAGCAGGGGGAGCAATTCAACCAGTGCAAAACAACATTGATTGACAGCTATAGATAACCAAATAATTCAACTGTACATTCACATACAAGTGGGGCCTGACGCACTGTCACATCCTATGATACCATATCATTGAGTGATGGCAATTAAAGTGATGTCAAACTGCATTCATTCAACGGTATAGACATACTCAATGTTTCTTGAGACAACATGCCCTTTGCTTTGAATGTGTAGCATTTTCTTCCTCTTTTTCTGTACCCTAAGAAACCTGGTGAAATGAGAAATGTTCTTGCAGCTGCTGAAAGCTTTCCTGAAGAGCAACTCCTTTATTTGCTTTAACTCTTATTCCCTTTACAACACATTAAACAGCCATTTGCTAAGCAGCTGTAGCATCAAACTCCCATAGGTCTGAATATTAATAATGTGAAAAGGTCTCCTGAGAAATTATTTGGTTGTTTAAAAAGTGAGATTCTCTTGACCTACTGAAAATCCTAATTTTGCCAGATGTTCTTTCAGTCCCTTCATCTTATCTAGCCATTCTTACCATTGATTGGCATGACTAATTGATTGATATTTTATTTTATTTTAGCCAGCATCCATTGTTTGACAGTATATTTAACTTTGGATTTTAGTTCTGGGAATATATCCAAGTTTTGTATTTTCTCATACTGTTTCCATTCCTGTTTAAAATGTTAAAGTCTGTTTTCATTGGGGAATAAGACTGGCTATAAAGAAAAAAAGTGTATTATAAATCCATTCATGAGCCCATGCAGAAATTTGTCCTGAACCTTTTGAGCTATAATGGGTGTTTCAACTGTGTGTTGTTGTTTTTATGTTAGGCGATCCCTCATTGAACGGGTAAGATGGTCTTCCTTGATGACTATTTTTGTGGGTTTGTAGGTGGCTGTGGAGCCCTATTCTTGACCCGCATCTTCTCCCACAATGAAGGCATTGGTTTCCAGGTGGAAGGCGGTCCCGGTTGGGGTTGGCTTGATGCGCCTTCCTCCTGGCACGTTTCTCTATTTCACCCTCCACTCGTGCCTCCTCGAATTCTGCAGCACTGCTGGTCACAGCTGACCTCCAGCTGGAGCGGTCAAGGGCCAGGGCTTCCCAGTTCTCAGTGTCTATGCCAGAGTTTTTAAGGTTGGCTTTGAGGCCATCTTTAAATCTCTTTTCCTGTCCACCAACGTTCCGTTTTCCGTTCTTAAGTTCGGAATAGAGCAACTGCTTTGGGAGATGGTGGTCAGGCATCCGGACAACGTGGCCAGTCCAGTGGAGTTGACGGCAGAGGACCATTGCTTCAATGCTGGTGGTCTTTGCTTCTTCCAGCACGCTGACGTTTGTCCGCTTGTCTTCCCAAGATATTTGCAGGATTTTCCGGAGGCAGTGCTCAACTGTGTAATCCTCCCTCAGTACCTTAGGGATAGTCATAGGCTTCAGTATTATATTTACATTTTAAATGTACTAAAAGTACCAAGTTCATATGAAAATGTGACTTTTATTTCCTGTGCTGGTCTATGACTGAAATAAATGATTTGATTTGATAGTCATGGGGAAGCTATATAACATCTGGGAATATAACCTGTACTGCAAATATTTCTAGTGCTGAGGGAATATGATGTAAAAACACCAACAAAGCAGTGCTCTGGTATATCTTTGTGTATTCTGTGTGGACTGTTTTATTTAAGCTTTCCAGGTGCTTAATGAGTGAAAAATTAGTCCCAGATATCTAAAGGTTTTTGACAAGTTCAAAAGAGTGTCCCTTGATCTTTTATGTCGTTTCAGTTAGAATTATCATTTTGGATATCTCATAACTGAGACATATAAAAAGAGTTCAGGGGTCAAAGAAAGCACTATAGGCCGATATTTGTCAAAAAATAAGACCACAGAATCATAGAATCATAGAGTTGGAAGAGACCTCATGGGCCATCCAGTCCAACCCCCTGCCAAGAAGCAGGAACATTGCATTCAAATCACCACTGACAGATGGCCATCCAGCCTCTGTTTAAAAGCTTCCAAAGAAGGAGCCTCCACCACACTCTGGGGCAGAGAGTTCCACTGCTGAACGGCTCTCACAGTCAGGAAGTTCTTCCTCATGTTCAGATGGAATCTCCTCTCTTGTAGTTTGAACCCATTGTTCCCCGTCCTAGTCTCCAAGGAAGCAGAAAACAAGCTTGCTCCCTCCTCCCTGTGGCTTCCTGGTATGAATATAGCATTCACTTACAGAGGCTTTTTCTGAATATAGGAATATATACATTGAAATATTTTCCAATTTAACAGATCACCCAATATGAACAGCTCTCAATTTGATATCAAAATTAAGCAGTGGTTCACAGTTCACATAAACAATCAGATCTCTAGAAGGCTATTCTTTAATTGAAGGCCACTCTAGAAGATGGTTATTCTTTATAGGTTTGCCTACATTAAGGGTAGACACAGAATGTAAGATGTAAAATGAGACTAGATAAATTCATTAGTTATTTCTCCTCCTTCTCTCACCTTCAGAATAATTAAATCAAGGCTATTATCCTTTTGCAAAGACTAAGCCCAGCATATTTATATTCCTTGTGCTTAGATTATCTATCAAGAAGTAAACTACCCTCTATTTTGGGTGGGCATTCATGAAAATGGAAGTACAAAGCACCATCACTTTCACTTTTTAGAGAATTAAGACTACTTGCTACAATAATTAAGGTTTCAATAATTAGATTATGAATATATGGCTCCAAGTTACACTAGTTGACAATTTACCATAATGTATAATGTTTTAATTGCCTTGATTTCTTGTATTTCTTGTGTTTATTTAGATTAACGCTTGTGTATGTTTTTAAGTTACATTGAGTTATTTGAGTTATATTTATTTTGTTTATTGCCATTGAATGTTTGCCATTTTTTGTTATCCTTGTAAACTGTCCTGAATTCCCGTGGGGAGAGAGCGCGGGTATAAAATAATAATAATAATAATAATAATAATAATAAGAAGAAGAAGAAGAAGAAGAAGAAACACAACAAGATGAGTCCACAGCAAACAAGTTCACTCTGCTGGCTGTTGTATTGGATCACACGTCAGACACTTCCCAAGTGTCTAGGACTATGTGATGTATCACCGAATAATGCGTGCAGATCCCAGTAAGGTGGCCTTCTGCAGCTGGCAGATGGTAATTTTGTCAGTGCTGATTGTGGTTAAGTGCAGGCCAAGGTCTTTAGGCACTGTACCCAATGTACTGATCACTACTGGGATCACCTTTACTGACTTGTGCCAGAGTCTTTGCAGTTTTATCTTTAAAACCTCATATAATGTCAGCTTTTCCAGTTGCATCTCTTCAATCCTGCTGTCACCTGGGATTGCAACATCGACAATCCATACTTTGTTTTTTTAACATAATTGTGAGGTCAGGAGTATTGTGCTCCAGCATTCTGTCTATCTAAATTCGGAACTCCCAGAGGAGTTTGATGCGTTCATTTTCTGTAACTTTTTCTGTAACAAATACCATCACAGCCAGATGGTATTTGTGGCACAGGTTCCAATGAATCATCTGAGCAACGGTGTTATGCCTCTGCTTGTAGTCTGTCTGCGCCACCCCCCCCCCCCAGCCAATCACTGATATATATTTTCTGTTTGTCGTGGGAGTTCTGTGTGCCATATTTGGTTCAATTCCATCATTGGTGGAGTTCAGAATGCTCTTTGATTGTAGGTGAACTGTGTTGTTGTTGTAGTTCATTCATTCAGTCGTCTCCAACTCTTCGTGACCTCATGGACCAGCCCACGCCAGAGCTCCCTGTCGGCCGTCACCACCCCCAGCTCCTTCAAGGTCAGTTCAGTCACTTCAAGGATGCCATCCATCCATCTTGCCCTTGGTCGGCCCCTCTTCCTTTTGCCTTCCACTTTCCCCAGCATAATTGTCTTCTCTAGGCTTTCCTGTCCCCTCATGATGTGCCCGAAGTACTTCAACTTTGTCTCTAGTATCCTTCCCTCCAATGAGCAGTCGGGCTTTATTTCCTGGAGGATGGACTGGTTGGATCTTCTCGCAGTCCAAGGCACTCTCAGAACTTTCCTCCAGTGCCACAGTTCAAAAGCATCGATCTTCCTTCGCTCAGCCTTCCCTAAGGTCCAGCTCTCACATCCGTAGGTCACTACAGGGAATACCATGGCTTTGACTAGGCAGATCTTTGTTGCCAGTCTGATGTCTCTACTCTTTACTATTTTATCGAGACTGGACATTGCTCTCCTCCCAAGAAGTAAGCGTCTTCTGATTTCCTGGCCACAGTCTGCATCTGCAGTAATCTTTGCGCCTAGAAATACAAAGTCTGTCACGGCCTCCACATTTTCTCCCTCAATTTCCCACTTGTCAATCATTCTTGTTGCCATAATCTTGGTTTTTTTCATGTTTAGCTGCAACCCGGCTTTTGCGCTTTCTTCTTTCACCTTGATTAGAAGGCTCCTCAGCTCCTCCTCGCTTTTGGCCATCAGAGTGGTGTCATCTGCATATCTGAGGTTGTTAATGTTTCTTCCAGCAATTTTCACCCCAGCCTTGCATTCATCCAGCCCCGCACATCGCATGATGTGTTCTGCATACAAGTTAAAAAGGTTGGGTGAGAGTATGCAGCCTTGCCGTACGCCTTTCCCAATCTTGAACCAGTCTGTTGTTCCGTGGTCAGTTCTGACTGTTGCTACTTGGTCCTTGTACAGATTCCTCAGGAGAGAGACAAGGTGGCTTGGTATGCCCATCCCACCAAGAACTTGCCACAATTTATTATGATTCTCACAGTCAAAGGCTTTAGAATAGTCAATTAAGCAGAAGTAGATGTTTTTCTGAAACTCCCTGCCTTTCTCCATTATCCAGCGGATATTGGCAATCTGGTCTCTCGTTCCTCTGCCTTTTCTAAACCCAGCTTGAACATCTGGCATCTCTCTCTCCATGTATTGCTGGAGTCTTCCTTGCAGGATCTTGAGCATTACCTTACTGGCATGAGAAATAAGGGCCACTGTACGGAAGTTTGAGCAGTCTTTCGCATTTCCCTTTTTTGGTATGGGGATATAAGTTGATTTTTTCCAGTCTGATGGCCATTCTTGTGTTTTCCATATTTGCTGGCATATGGCATGCATCACCTTGACAGCATCATCTTTTAAGATTTTAAACAGTTCAGCTGGGATCCCATCATCTCCTGCTGCCTTGTTGTTAGCAATGCTTCTTAAGGCCCATTCAACCTCACTCCTCAGGATGTCTGGTTCTAATTCATTCACCACACCGTCAAAGCCACCTTCTCTTGATCTCTTCAGCTTCTGTTAGGTCCCTGCCATCTTTGTATAGGTGAACTATACATCCCAGTAACTACAACTCGCATATGTCAAGGTCTATTTTCCCCCAAGAGCACCTCAAGAGCGCCCTGGGCAAAATCAACTATACTGCAAATGCTTACTTTACGTAATGGGTTGAGCCGCCCTTGTCTGTCTGCGCAATCTTCTTGCAGCTGCTGTGATCTATTGTTTCATCTGATTCCTTGCAGAGTCTACATTTGGGATCTGTCGTCGACTTTTCAATTCTGGCTTTGATGGCATTTGTTCTAATGGCTTGTTCTTGGGCATTGTCAATTTGGCTCTCAATATTATTATTATTGTATTGTCGAAGGCTTTCATGGCCGGGATCACTGGGTTGTTGTAGGTTTTTCCGGGCTATATGGCCATGTTCTGGAGGCAATTTTTCTACTGACGTTTCGCCTGCATCTAGGGCAAGCACCCTCAGAGGTAGTGAGGTCTGTTGGAAGTAGGAAAAATGGGTTTATATGTCTGTGGAATGACCAGGGTAATGTTTCAGCTGATCACCTTGATTTGCATTCAATGGCCTGGAAGCGCCTGGGGGGAATCTCTTGTTGAGAGTGAATTGATGTGCCTGATTGTTTACTCTCTGTTGTTTTGCTGTTGCAATTTTTGAGTTTTTTAATACTGGTAGCCAGATTTTGTTCATCTTCATAGATGCAGGCGAAACGTCAGGAGAAAAATTGCCTCCAGAACATGGCTATATAGCCCGGAAAAACCTACAACAACCCATTATTATTATTATTTACCACCAGTCAAGTGGATCACTTTTACCCTATTGACCACTTTTTGTCCATCCTTGATGTAGATCATCTTGAGTTATTTTGAATAATGATGAGATATAATTAAAATAAATACATATCGTGCTTGCATTCATATTTTCATAAATTCTACCAGTGTTTTGGTTAAAGGGGAAATATCCAAGAATAGAGCCGCTAGATTTCTTCTAAGAAGAACCCTTCTTATAAAAAAAATATTCTAAGGACCTTCTCCAGACATGATTAGAATTATAGCCACAATGTTCCCTGCAAACTGGCAGTGAGGAAAACTATTTTAAATAAAGATTGATGGAAGGAAAATGTTTAGGACTGTGGTTGCAATTGATTTCAGGAGGTGATTATTTTGAGTGGGGGTAGAGACAATAAGGAATGAATGCAAGTGTGGTAAACAGCCTATACAGATACTCTTCATTGTTCCCACAGTCAGAAATAAAAGCAAAACCTCACACTCTTGTATGGATTTCCACAGTCTGGTCGTAAGCGAGGCAGCCAGACCCAATGATGCTTCAGGCTTGGCTTTAATAAAGCTGTCAAGGTTGACATGAGTAGGATTCATTGCCTCCCGCCATCAAGCAAGTAGGATGGATTATGCAGATGAGCTTTCACATTGCATCTGGCTCAGGAGCCTTGTCCTGAACATTTGGCATAGCCTGAATTCCATTTCTATACCCTTCAGTGCTTCCCCATCCACCCACTCCCTCAACAGCCTCAAAGGGATAAACATCCTAACAAAGCTGTTGAAGGAATACACTAAATGATCCTGTCAGGCACAAACAAGGAGGGGTGGGGTGTATTTGTCTCCCTCCTTTTTCTCTTCAAACCTTTTGAAGTTTGATTCATGCTGTGAGCAAAACTTCATCTCTTGAAACTTTTCCCCCCTAAGCTACAAATTTCAGTCATTGTTTGAAAGTTCCCCACACCATTTCCAGGCTACACAATGAACCATTCAGGTGTTTTCTGAGGTCTTATTATTTATTTCACTCGAGCAGATGTGGTTTAATGCCAGTGCCAGTGTGGCAGTTTCATTCCTTTCTCTCTTAAGGTCTAATTAGACTTTCCCATCTAATCTAATAAGATTTGCTCCCTCTTGGTTTGGGGCACAGGCAGGCCCATAGCCAGGATTTCGATTCGGGGGGGGGGGGGGCAGAGTTTGTTTTGGGGAGGGGGGCTGAGTCTGAGTGAAAGAGGGTCTACCCTAGCAAACATTTTGTATCGTTACCCCAATACCCCCATGCATATGGGATACATTGGGTATGGTGATCAGAACATGAATAAACATAACAGTTTAAACCCTACCTTATCCCCCAGATCCCCTGTCCTGATACATTACATTGCTCTCTCACCCACTGTTTAAATATTTAATCTTTGCAATTGGCCCTGCCCACTGTGATTATTTTCAGTGTTTTAATGTACTGGTTTTATATTGTTGCGCTGTTTATTTATATTGGTTTTGTAGCTTATGTTATTTTATTTTCTTATTTTCTGTTGTGATATTGTGTTATATTGTTTTCTGTATTGCTGGGCATGGCCTCATGTAAGCCACCCTGAGTCCCCTTGGGGAGATGGTAGCAGGGTATAAATAAAGTTTTATTATTATTATTATTATTATTGTCCCATTGAAAATAATAGGGTCTACCATTAATATAATTTTACATATCATGCAAAGTCCAAAAGTTTATCCCCTGTGAGAGTTATTTATTTGTCGTGTCAGAACAACCAGTCAAATTATATTACATTTCTAACAGAACAAAGCAAACAAGCAGATTACAAAATTTGTGAGTATGAGAGTTGATTAAATGTCCTTTGACCAGTATCTGGCCACTTGCGAGTGCCTCTGGTGTTGCTGCAAGAAGGTCCTCCATTGTGCATGTGGCAGGGCTCAGGTTGCATTGCAGCAGGTGGTCAGTGGTTTGCTCCTCTCCACAATCACATGTTGAGGATTCCACTTTGTAGCCCCATTTCTGAAGGTTGGCTCTGCATCTCGTGGTGCCAGAGCGCAGTCTGTTCAGTGCCTTCCAGGTCGCCCAGTCCTCTGTGTGCCCAGGAAGGAGTCTCTCATTTGGTATCAGCCATTGGTTGTGGTTCTGGGGGACATGAGAGAAGCCTCCTCGCAGGATTGTAAGATATCCGGCGTCCCCTGGGCAAAGTCTTCGCAGACGGCTGATTCTCTCAATCCAGAAGAAACCAGAGACGACTTGCAGCATGCAAGCAAGTAAGCAAAACAACCAACGGACCTTTTCAGGACCAACCATGACAATAATCTCAATCAACATTGAAGGCATGTCAGCCTCCAAAGAACAACTGCTCTATGAACTGTGCCAAGATAAGAAATGCGATGTGCTATGTGTCCAAGAAACACACAGGGATGAAAGACAGAAACGACCCAAAGTTCCCTGTGAGAGTTGAGATTGATGGTATTTGTATTATGACTTGTTTTTTTCCCCACAAGCTATTGAACATCTATATGAAGTCACTGAGAGAGGTCATCTGACAATATACAATGACATTCCACTCTGTTTTTCCAGGTCATTTAAATTAGGTGAAGCAGTAGAAAGACTGAATAATTATCTGACCTCAGTAATCGTCTAAGAAGGTCAATAAATGAAACCTCTGTAATCATTTGCCATTGGAATGCCCATTCTTTCAGTTTGGAGACAAGGGTCCTTATAAACCAGAGGAACGGACATTAAAATGGCAAATGAAACTCAGTGTTAGGAAATGAAAAGTTATTTATACTAAAGCAAAATTTCCCAGCTTCATGTATGCAGTGATGAGATTGTGATGAATAGCTTGATGAAAAAGGTTGACACAGTGTGAAACTGCTGTAAAAAGACAAATTCCACATTCATCAAATTTAGAAAAGGAATTAAACATTAAGTTGCCAATATTGTAGGGTATTGTGAAGCAAAAAAGGTGACTCAAAGAGCTATTTTCCTATGAGGTAAGGTTATAGTTGAGGTTGTTAAATCCAGAAATAAAGCCAGACATGATGAAAGTCTATAAATGTATACATGTCACAAGACAAATTAGAAGAAACTCCCTGAGAATCCAGAGTTAACCATAGAAGCAACATGGCAGGAGATACAGGGCAGATGAAATGAAGTTCTTCATTGCACAATGAATAAATAGATGGTTTCCAACCAGGATGGCATTAAAAGGGAAGTAGAAACATTCATGGAGTTAAGGTTACTACTCTGGATGGCTATTCATCACCACTCATATGGGAAGCATTATGCCTCTGTATATCATCATTTACTGAAGAATATGAGTCAGGGTACAAATGCACTCAAGTACTGCTAATATACTTCACACACTAGATAAGTGGTTCTCAACCTTTCTAATATCGTGACCCCTAAATATAGTTCCTCATATTGTGGTGACCCCCAACCATAAAATTGTTTTCGTTGCTACTTTATAACTGCAATTTTGCTACTGTTATGAATCTTAATGGAAATATCTAATACGCAGGATGTATTTTCATTGTTACAAATTGAACATAATTAAAGCATAGTGACTAATCACAACAACAATATGTTTGGGGGACAACGGATGATGGGATTTGCAGTACCTTCAACCGATTCAGCTCTGACTTCCACAAACCACTGAAAATAGACCCAGACATTTGGGAGTTGCAATTTCAACTGCAATCAAAGAGCATTCTGAACTGTACCAACAATGGAATTCAACCAAACTTGGCCCTGACATTTGGGAGTTGCTTGGATGTATAGTTCTCCTTCAACAGAAAATACTGGAGACCTTTGGAGGGATTTATAGGAGTTGTAGTTCACCTACCTCCAGCAAAGGATCACCGCCTTGTCGGGGCGCTGGAGCTTGAGCACCTCAATGATGTCATGAGCGAAACCGTGAAGGGCCACCCAAGACGGGACGGTTGTGGCAGAGAGGTCAGACCAAGCGTGATCCCTGGGGAAGGCAATGGCAAACCACTCCAGTATCCTTGCCAAGAAAACTAAATGGACCAGTACAACCAGAGATATGTCGGTATGCCATTGGAAGATGGGACTCCCAGGTCGGAAGATGGCCAAAATGCTACTGGGGAGGAGCAGAGGATAAGTTCAACTAGCCCCAGATGTGATGACGCAGCTAGCTCAAAGCCGAAAGGAAGGCTAGCGGCCGACGGTACTGGAGGTGAACGACGAATCCGATGCTCTAAAGATCAACACACCATAGGAACCTGGAATGTAAGATCTATGAGCCAGGGCAAATTGGATGTTGTTATTGGTGAGATGTCAAGACTAAAGATAGACATTCTGGGGGTCAGCGAACTGAAATGGACTGGAATGGGCCACTTCACATCAGATGACCACCAGATCTACTACTGCGGACAAGAGGAACATCGAAGAAATGGAGTAGCCTTCATAATTAATAAGAGATTCGCTAAAGCGGTGCTTGGATACAACCCAAAAAATGACAGAATGATCTCAATTCGAGTGCAAGGAAAGCCTTTCAACATCACAGTGATCCAAATATACGCCCCAACCACAGCTGCTGAAGAAGCAGAAGTAGATCAGTTCTATGAGGATCTGCAGGACCTACTGGATAATACACCAAAAAGAGACATTATTTTCATTACAGGAGACTGGAATGCCAAGGTGGGAAGTCAAATGACAACTGGGATCACAGGCAAGCATGGTCTGGGAGAACAAAATGAAGCGGGACGCAGGCTGATAGAATTCTGCCAGGAAAACTCGCTGTGTATAACGAATACTCTCTTCCAACAACCTAAAAGACGGCTTTATACATGGACCTCACCAGATGGTCAACACCGAAATCAGATTGACTACATCCTTTGCAGCCAAAGGTGGCGGACATCCATCCAGTCGGTGAAAACAAGACCTGGGGCTGACTGTAGCTCAGATCATGAACTTCTTATTGCCCAATTTAGAATAAAACTAAAGAGATCAGGGAAAATACAAAGACCAGTTAGATATGATCTCACTAACATTCCTAGCGAATATACAGTGGAAGTGAAGAACAGATTTGAAGGACTAGATTTAGTAAACAGAGTCCCAGAAGAACTATGGACAGAAGTCCGTGACATTGTTCAGGAGGCGGCAACAAAGTACGTCCCAAAGAAAAAGAAAACCAAGAAGGCAAAATGGTTGTCTGCTGAGACACTGGAAGTAGCCCAAGAAAGGAGGAAAGCAAAAGGAAACAGGGATAAGGGGAGATATGCCCAGTTAAATGCGCAATTCCAGAGGTTAGCCAGAAGAGATAAGGAACTATTTTTAAACAAGCAATGCATGGAAGTGGAAGAAGACAACAGAATAGGAAGGACAAGAGACCTCTTCCAGAAAATTAGAAACATTGGAGGTAAATTTCAGGCAAAAATTGGTATGATAAGAAACAAAGATGGCAGGGACCTAACAGAAGCTGAAGAGATCAAGAGAAGGTGGCGAGACTATACAGAAGATCTGTATAGGAAGGATAACAATATCGAGGATAGCTTTGACGGTGTGGTGAATGAATTAGAACCAGACATCCTGAGGAGTGAGGTTGAATGGGCCTTAAGAAGCATTGCTAACAACAAGGCAGCAGGAGATGATGGGATCCCAGCTGAACTGTTTAAAATCTTAAAAGATGATGCTGTCAAGGTGATGCATGCCATTTGCCAGCAAATATGGAAAACACAAGAATGGCCATCAGACTGGAAAAAATCAACTTATATCCCCATACCAAAAAAGGGAAATGCGAAAGACTGCTCAAACTTCTGTACAGTGGCCCTTATTTCTCATGCCAGTAAGGTAATGCTCAAGATCCTGCAAGGAAGACTCCAGCAATACATGGAGCGAGAGTTGCCAGATGTTCAAGCTGGGTTTAGAAAAGGCAGAGGAACGAGAGACCAGATTGCCAATATCCGCTGGATAATGGAGAAAGGCAGGGAGTTTCAGAAAAACATGTACTTCTGCTTCATTGACTATTCTAAAGCCTTTGACTGTGTGGATCATAATAAATTGTGGCAAGTTCTTGGTGGGATGGGCATCCCAAGCCACCTTGTCTCTCTCCTGAGGAATCTGTACAAGGACCAAGTAGCAACAGTCAGAACTGACCACGGAACAACAGACTGGTTCAAGATTGGGAAAGGCGTACGGCAAGGCTGCATCCTCTCACCCAACCTTTTTAACTTGTATGCAGAACACATCATGCGATGTGCGGGGCTGGATGAATGCAAAGCTGGGGTGAAAATTGCTGGAAGAAACATTAACAACCTCAGATATGCAGATGACACCACTCTGATGGCCGAAAGCGAGGAGGAGCTGAGGAGCCTTCTAATCAAGGTGAAAGAAGAAAGCGCAAAAGCCGGGTTGCAGCTAAACGTCAAAAAAACCAAGATTATGGCAACAAGAATGATTGACAACTGGAAAATAGAGGGAGAAACCGTGGAGGCCGTGACAGACTTTGTATTTCTAGGTGCAAAGATTACTGCAGATGCAGACTGTAGCCAGGAAATCAGAAGACGCTTACTTCTTGGGAGGAGAGCAATGTCCAGTCTCGATAAAATAGTGAAGAGTAGAGACATCAGACTGGCAACAAAGATCCGCCTAGTCAAAGCCATGGTATTCCCTGTAGTCACCTACGGATGTGAGAGCTGGACCTTAGGGAAGGCTGAGCGAAGGAAGATAGATGCTTTTGAGCTGTGGTGTTGGAGGAAAGTGCTGAGAGTGCCTTGGACTGTGAGAAGATCCAACCAGTCCATCCTCCAGGAAATAAAGCCCGGCTGCTCACTGGAGGGAAGGATACTAGAGACAAAGTTGAAGTACTTTGGCCACATCATGAGGAGACAGGAAAGCCTAGAGAAGACAATTATGCTGGGGAAAGTGGAAGGCAAAAGGAAGAGGGGCCGACCAAGGGCAAGATGGATGGATGGCATCCTTGAAGTGACTGGACTGACCTTGAGGGAGCTGGGGGTGGTAACGGCCGACAGGGAGCTCTGGCGTAGGCTGGTCCATGAGGTCACGAAGAGTCGGAGACGACTGAACGAATGAACAACAAGTTCACCTACATCCAGAGTGCACTAGGAACCCAAACAATGATGGATCTGTACCAAACTTGGCATGCATACCTGATATTCCCAAATTTGAATACTGGTGGGGTTTGAGGGGAATTGGCCTGGACATTTTGGAGTTGTAGTTCACTTGCAGCCAATGAGCATTCTGAACTCCACCAAAGAAGGAATTGGACCAAATCTGGTGCGCAGAGCCCTCAGTGCCAGCAAAAATTACTGGAGGTCTTTGGGGGGAAACGGATGGATCTGGACCCAACTTGGCACACATACATGGTATGCTGAAATTTGATTACTGAACAGGTGTGTGTGTGTGTGGGGGGGGGGCTGATCTTTCTTTCTGGGAGTTGTAGTTCACACACAACCAGAGAAACTGACCTCCACTGATGATGGACCTGGATCAAACGTGGCACACAGAATCTGGCAGGCAGCGAGAGCTCCTTGCAGGAAGCCTCTTACCCAAGCCACACCTCTGCTGAGCCCGGCAGGTTGCAAGAGTCAGGCAACAGAGGTTCCCTGCAAGGCTACTCACCCTGCAGGTCTGGAGAAAAGAGAGCCTTTGGGAAATGATGAGACCCTTCTCCTGTGTTGCCTCTGCCTCCAAGCTCCTCCTCCTGACTCCTCCTGACTCCCCACTTGTGGGAGAAGGAGGATCCGACCAGGAGTGGTTGGCTGTTGGGCTGGCGCAGGGGACCGGCAGCCATTCTGGAGAGGTAGAGGAGGCAGGGCCAAATGAGGTAGTAGTGCAACCCCCCTCAAATGGCCGAATGACCCCTCTGGGGGTTGCAACCCCCAGATTGTGGATCACTGCACTAGATAGTTAGCGTGGGAACGGAATGGTGGAAAAGATGGGCTTTTGATCTGATCCAATGTGGCCCTTCCTATGTTCTCAATAAGAAGAAAATCCTGTGGGTAAATGGAAGGTCTCAATTGTGATGAAAAAAATAATATTTCCTTTTGAACTATTAATATTTTATCACATTAAGTATACTTTATTATTTTAAGTAGCTATCTTCAGTTCTTTAAGCCAAGATCTCAAAGAAGGGACAAGCAATATAAACATCAGGAAATCATTTGAAAACAGTTTATATCAATTCAAGAGAGTAAAAAGAAAGAGAGCAAAAATTTGCAAACCAGCAGAAAAAAGACATATGTACAAATTGAGTAAAGAGACAGATTTTAACTTGCTACTTAACTGAGACAAATGTCAGTGCACATTATGCTTCCAATGGTTGTTTTCTGTCTGTCTTAGTGGTGTACAATTTCAGGAATTTTAGTAGTACATAATATTATTAGGAATATTTTTGTGACAACTTCTCTTCTGCATGTAATCTGAAAAAGTTTATGAGGACACTAAAACTAACTTGAAAATTCAAGAAAAAAAATAACACATCACATGAGAGTTTCAAATAGCTTCTGACTAAGGGAAAGCCTGGAAAACCAATATAAAAAAGTAGCACCTCCCAACAAAGGATCCCCCAGGCAGCAACCAGCCAGGGTTTGAAGCTGCAAGGCTAATCAATGCTAATGAAGGTGGCCAATTGCAACATTTGCACTCTCCCTGCAGACATCAGACAGGCGCCCTCCCTCATGTCCTTCCGAAAAAGCCTCAAGACATGGCTGTTCGAGAAGGCATTTAATTAAGTGCTATAACAATGTGGTAAAGATGACTGGAATGGAACAAGGAATATGAGATTGGTTATGATTCCACTACGAGACGAAGCGGATTTTTAGTGTAGTTTGTAATTGTTATGTAGTTTATATGTTGTTGTAATTGCCTCTCTGTAAATTGTCTTTTATATGTGTGTACACCGCCATGAGTCGCCCTAAAGGGCTGAGAATGGCGGTTAATAAATGCATCAAATAAATAAATAATAAATTGCCTCAATCAGAGAAGGGTTCTTTCTTCCATCCTGGACATTCCACAGATATAGAATTCTCATTTACCTAGTTTCCAACAGATCTAACAACCTCTGAGGATGTCTGCCATAGATGTGTGCAAAACGTCAGGAATATGGCAAGATAGCCCAGAAAACTCACAGCAATACAAACACCATTCAGCTTGGAGTTCAGCACTTTGGAGAGCTTCCTCAAGCTTGGAGCAGATATAGGACATAGAATCAGTCATAGAATCATAGAATCAAAGAGTTGGAAGATACCTCATGGACCATCCAGTCCAACCCCCTGCCAAGAAGCAGGAATATTGCATTCAAATCACCCCTGACAGATGGCCATCCAGCCTCTGTTTAAAAGCTTCCAAAGAAGGAGCCTCCACCACACGCAGGGGCAGAGAGTTCCACTGCTGAACGGCTCTGACAGTCAGGAAGTTCTTCCTCATGTTCAGATGGAATCTCCTTTCTTGTAGTTTGAAGCCATTGTTTCGTGTCCTAGTCTCCAGGGAAGCAGAAAACAAGCTTGCTCCCTCCTCCCTGTGGCTTCCTCTCACATATTTATACCTGGCTATCATATCTCCTCTCAGCCTTCTCTTCTTCAGGCTAAACATGCCCAGCTCCTTAA
Source organism: Anolis sagrei (assembly GCF_037176765.1). NCBI lineage: Eukaryota > Metazoa > Chordata > Lepidosauria > Squamata > Anolidae > Anolis > Anolis sagrei. Next base: position 56,677,821 of record NC_090026.1, read on the forward strand.
GCTACTCCTCATAGGGCTTGTTTTCCAGAACCTTGATCATTTTAGTCGCCCTTCTCTGGACACATTCCAGCTTGTCAATATCTCTCTTGAATTGTGGTGCCCAGATTTGGACACAATATTCCAGGTGTGGTCTAACTTCCCTAGATCTACTTCCCTAGATCTAGACACTATGCTCCTATTGATGCAGGCCAAAATCCCATTGGCTTATTTTTGCCACCACATCACATTGTTGGCTCATGTTTAACTTGTTGTCCACAAAGACTCCAAGATCTTTTTCACACATACTGCTCTCGAGCCAGGCATTGTCCCCCATTCTGTATCTTTGCATTTCGTTTTTCCTGCCAAAGTGGAGTATCTTGCATTTGTCACTGTTGAACTTCATTTTATTAGTTTTGGCCCATCTCTCCAATCTGTCAAGATCCTTTCGAATTCTGCTCCTGTCCTCTGGAGTATTGGCTATCCCTCCCAATTTGGTGTTGTCTGCAAACTTGATGATCCTGCCTTCTAACCCTTCATCCAAGTCATTAATAAAGATGTTGAACAGGACCGGGCCCAGGACGGAACCCTGCGGCACTCCACTTGTCACTTCTTTCCAGGATGAAGAGGAAGCATTGGTGAGCACCCTCTGAGTTCGTCCATTTAACCAATTACTGATCCAGTAATTATCTCATGTGTGTGTGTGTGTGGTGGGGGGGGGGGCATCACTGCTGCTCTGAGATCAGAATGAAGAGAGGGGTCATAAAGGCAGCTCCATTTTGCCTCCAGTGTCATCAGTTGGGAGCCTACCCCCCCCCCCCCCCAGCACTAACTGCTGCTCTGAGATCAGAATGAAGAGAGGGGCCATGAAGGCAGTTCCATCTTGCCTCCAGTGTCATCAGTTCCCCCCCCCCCCCCCCAGCACCAACTGTTGCTCTGAGATCAGAGTGAAGAGAGAGGCCATGGTAAATTGGATGTTTGAGTGGATGTTGCTGATGTCGTCCAAGAACTTGTTTAGTTCTTTTCCATGGCTTCTCCTGTTTGTTTCTTAGAAGTGTACTATTCTGGGCACTTAACACCCTGAAACAGAATCATTGGCTTGAAATATGGAAATAACATTGCCTCAAGTGAAGACAGAGACCTTAGTCATACATGAAAAAAACTCAGATCCATTTCCATTTTTAAAAGTATTGCAAGTATTGAATAGTCTATTGACCGCATCAATTTTTAAAAGTAATAATAAACTATAAGATTACTTTTTAGAAATCTGCTAATTTATTATCACTTTCAGAAAAATGTGGCAAAGAGTAAGCCTTTACATTTGGCTGTAAATCTTGCTGCAGTTGTATATGGTTGTCCGCTATCTTTCCGCATCTAAATGAATGCCCCTGCCTTCTCTCACAGCACAATTCAATTCTCAGTGGTGTGTGCATTTTCTCCCTTTCCCTCTCTGATTTGCATTTTGCTGGGAAGCAATAGCATGAGTAACAAATATTTGCTAATCTGTGCCAATGTTTGCTCATACAGATTCTTCCCCCTTGACTCCCTGAATCTCTTTTAGATGGTGGTTGGTATACGTCTCTGTCCCATTGGGCTAGCTAGTCATATTAACAATCTGTTCATTGCTTCTCTATTCCTAACTAAATGGGCACAGAGCACAGTAGGGAAGACAGAATGATTACAGTCTTGGCTACAGAGAAGCTATAATAGCTGTAGAGTGAAGAGTTTGCCATCTGTAAAATGGCACTTGTTCTACCCTTACCTGAAAAAAGGCGCAACGATTTTGGTGCTCTAAATCCAATGCTCCAAACTCATCATTTGGTTTTCAGGAAATGCTATTTTCCGCTCTCATTTTTTCCTTCCCACATATATTTTAATTTTATCCCCAATGAATACACTGGAAGGCTGGTAGATGTGCTGGGAATAGCATCATCCAAGTTCATATTGCTTTAATAGAGCAGAGGTTCATCACCCTCTTGTAGCTCATAGTGATGCTCCAGTTAGAGCTGCAACAAATCTTTCAGGTGACAAAAACATATAGGGGTATTTAAAAAGATAAGTTTTTCAATTATCATGCACATTTCATTATGTCGGACATTTCATTTCATATGTCAGAGCCCCCGGTGGCACAGTGGGTTAAAGCGCTGAACTGCTGAGCATGTTGAGTGAAAGGTTGCAGGTTTGATACAGATATTCCTAATTCCTAATTCATGTGAGCTTTTGTCTATGCTGTGTGTCTCATTCTTGTGGGGGTCCCAGTTCACTTTTGAGCTCAAGGGACAAAGTTAGGGATACACATAGGCATGGGCTCTGTGGCAGGTTTGGGACAGTCCTTGGTCAACCCAGGACCCCAAGTTAGGGACATCTCCCAATTGTGTCTCTCAACTTTATAAATAGATAAAAGTAGATAAGTATAAATGACCTATACTTCAACTATAACTTATGATGTAGCATTGTGTGGGAGCAGGGGGATTGTGAGTGGATATTTTGTTCATGCGCTACCTCTTTTTAAAAACCTCTCTGTTGACTCAGCACTGTCTTGTGTTTAATCTTTAATTTGCAAACTAAAAAAAACAAAAACTGGATTTCATTTTTAACCCCATTTAGTTTTCCCTGGTCCCTAACCTGTTGAATAAGTTGAAAGATGAATAAAAAGAGTGATGCTGAGCCTACCATACTCTGTCTCCCAACCCTCCAGGTTCAGGGGGCTTGTTGATCTTTTAATTTTCAACAAAAAGAACTCTGCTGGTACCAACAATGAGAATGGGTGAAAGGACCCCATTCCTAGGTCCCATGGTTTCAGAACTCCATAATCCTGCTAACACCCTATTACTTTTTAAAAAATGGATGCATTGACTATGGAGTCTCTTTTATACTAACATACAACCTTATCACATGGGGCTAGATTCAGTGTCAAATGCCGATCTAGCCCCAGTCACCATAGAGCCAGCCGGTTCCATTCACATGATGTTGTGACGGCTCCATGGGTGCAGAAGGGCAGCTCCATGGGTGTTGTGACGGCTCCATGGGTGCAGCACTGGTGTGCTGCTGCTGCCCAGGCAACACGGGAGGCTTCCCATGTTACCAAATGTAAGGGGGGAAGCCGGGCGCACCATGCACATACTACACTTTCCCTATGTAATCGCCCTCCTGGTGGGTGATTCGAGGGGAAGGGAAGCGAGGTATGGGTTGCCGGATTCCTCATGTCTCATGACAAATAGGAGTGCTGCCACCCACCACTGGTGCCACAAATGTGATGAGGTCCCTATACTCTCTCAGAAGTAGGCAGCCAAGCAGACAGGCAGCATGATCATTAGACAGTGGGTTTGATTTCTTTTTGCTCAGCAAAGAAGTCTATACTTCCTTCCCTGTATGTAATCCATATAAAATACAAAAATATAGCAGAACTTAGACAAGTTACTTTTTAGGACCACTGCCAGCAGTCATGTTTCTTTTTTTCTTCTTCTTCTTTTGTCATGTCAGGAGCGACTTGAGAAACTGCAAGTCGCTTCTGGTGTGAGAGAATTGGCTGTCTGCAAGGACGTTGCCCAGGGGATGCCCGGATCTTTTGTTTTACCATCCTTGTGGGAGGCTTCTCTCATATCCCTACATGAGGAGCTGGAGCTGATAGAGGGAGTTCATCTGCGCTCTCCCCAGATTTGAACCTGAGAACCTTCAAGTCCTGCCGGCACAGGCGTTTAACCCACTGCGCCACCAGGGGTTCCAGCAGCCATGCTGATCAGGACATTTTGAAACTTCTATATAAATAAAAATGTAATGTTCGTTTGTGATATTAACAGAACTCAAAAACCACTGGGGGGATTGACACCAAATTTGGACAGAACACAGCATTCAGACCAATCTATGTCCTGCACTCAAAAAAATTCATCCCAAAAAACAGTAAGACCTTAAATTTTAAAAGAGAACACTGTGCATGCATTCAAACCCTTTCTCTTCCCCCCACCCCCGCCGCGCGAGCACAGCCAGCGAGAGAGGCACCAACGGCATGCCCAACCGGCAAACAGGCGAGAAGGTGCCCTGCAGCCATGGCAGAGAAAAGGGGCGGTGCTGGGTGAGCGAGGCCTGCTTCCAAAGCACCTCCCTCCCACCTGCTCCGCGCCTGGCTCCGAGGATCCTTCCTTCCAGCGCCCAGGCAAGAGGTAAAGAAGAGAAGCAGTGGAGAAGAAAGGAGAGAGAGAAAGAGGGAGGGAAAGAAAGCAGGAAAGAGAGGAGGAATGGAATCGAAGAGCAAAGGAAGGAAAGGGAGAGAAAGAAGAAAAGAGAGAAAGAGGGAAAAGAAAAGAAAAGGAGGAGGGAGGGAGAAAAGAGAGAAGGAAATGAAAAAAGGAAGGAACGAAAGAAAGAGGGAGAGAAGGAAGGAAGGCGAGAGAGAAAGTTGGCCACAGCACCTACTAACCCAAGGAGTGACCATCACTTAAAAAAATGAGTTTGTTATTTGGGAGTTGTAGTTCCTGGAATTTAAAGTTTACCAACAATCAAAGAGCATTCTGAACTTCACCAACAATGGAATTCAACCAATCTTGGCACACAGGACTCCCATGACAAACAGAAAACACTAGAAGGGTTTGGTGGGCATTGACCTTGAGTTTCGGAGTTGTAGTTCACCTACATCCAGAGAGCACTGTGGACTCAAACAATGATGGATCTGGACCAAACTTGGCACAAATGTTCCATAAGCCCAAATATGGACACAGATGGAGTTTGGGGGACATTGACATTTGGGGATTGTAGTTACTGGGATTTATAGTTAACCTACAATCAAAGAGCATTCTGAACCCCACCAACGACAGAATTGGGGCAAACTTCCCACACAGAACCCCCTACTGAAGGCCATCGAGTCCAACTCCCTCCACCAGGGCAAGAAAATGTAATCAAAGCCCTCCTGACAAAGAGCCATCCAGCCATAGATTAGATAGATAGAAATGATTCACACACACAGAGATATAGTATAGGTTTGAAAGGAACCCCTAAAAAAGGACTAGCATTTTCTCATTACTTGATTTTCCAGGTCACCAGACTGGGCCACAGCAATGCGTGGCAGGGGACAGCTAGTTGATAATAATTTTCTCAGTCCTGCAATCAATACACAGGCAAATAAGGCTCATTAGAATAAGGGGCATTATTGGTAAAAGAAATAAAAATAAATAAAGCCTGTTGACCTTTGTGGCTTGACAGCTTAGGCCTGGGGAACTCATTCATTCACCAGGCAGAGCAGCAGGGTGGTAGTGAGCTTGTTTAATCATGCTACACATTTGATGCAAAGATGATGCCTTACTGCAGCATAAATATATAAAATTTAAATGTCATTACTTAGCAGCTATGTGGATGTCTTGGAGCACTCAATTATATCCCAAACAACCCAGTTCTTTTTGGCTTGGTACTTAAAGGATTACTGCAGCTTTGTTTCAAACAGTCACTCATATTTTTTTGTGCAGCATTCCAATGACATGTTATGCTTGCGGAAGACAAGAGGCAATAATAGTTGTGATTCAGTAAGGTCTGAATGCTTGGTTAATAACTGTGTAAGGGGCTTATCTAGTCGGACAAATTGTCCGTCTTTCATGTATGTTCAATTAGTGGTAATAGTTGAGGGCATTCACACTTTGCTCTTCTTTCCAACCCTTCCCCCTCCCTCCCTGGCTTTCAACTGAACTACCATTCAAAGGACACAGTCCAGTGCAAATCCACCACTTTGTGTTTCCATGGCTCTGGCACTATGGTACTCTGCAAGGCAGGATACAATCCACATTGAGACAATGGAGGGATTTTCATATTTAATGAGACAGGGATTCCCCACCCATTTCTTTCTAAAGTCTAGCAGTGGTTCTTAACCTGTGGGCTGTGAGACTTAAAATATGGTCCGCGGTTGAGGGTGCCTACTGCCAAGTGAGGGAGAGATTGAGAAAAGGAATAGACTATAGTTGTGCCATTCTTACAGTCCTACATGTGCTTTCATGCCTGTCAAAATCACAAAGAACCAATGAGCATCTGTATAGCTTGCTTAGACCAATGAAATGATTGATCTTTGAACACCAACAAGAATGTGTATTCAATTTACTGCCGAAGTGATAAAAACCCCATTGGGGGTTGCAACAAACCCTTTAATTGCATTCCTGTGTGCATGTTTTCAATATTGCTAGGCCTGAAATAAATCCAACTTATGGCTTCCTCCTTGCATAGATACATTGGGCAATTGAAGGGATGGGACGCCTAAGCTTGTGTGTGCTGGTGAGCCTGTGCCCTACATCGGTGCCCCTTCACTGGGACCATATGAGGAGACCATATGACCGTGAGAGCCGTTCAGCAGTGGAACTCTCTGCCCCGGAGCATGGTGGAAGCTCCTTCTTTGGAAGCTTTTAAAACAGAGGCTGGATGGCCATCTGTCAGGGGTGATTTGAATGCAATACACCTGCTTCTTGGCAGGGGGTTGGACTGGATGGCCCATGAGGTCTCTTCCAACTCTTTGATTCTATGATTCTATGAGGGGCACCTCCCCATCCTCTCCCTGCCAAAACCTGCCCCTCCCTTCCTTCCATCTCACCGCTCTTGCTCCAAAACCAACTTGACCCCAGGAGCTGCTGTTTCCCTCCCAGAAATGAGTTTGCGTGTGTATGTGTATTTGTCCCCAATGGGGATATCGAGGCAGAAAATCCCACATTATTTGCGACCTTTCGATCAACAAGCTCAGCAGCTCAGTGCTTTAACCCACTACGCCACCGGGGGCTCCAGACAAGGTTAGACAGCCAGTATTATTTGTATTGTTTATCACTCTACTTTATTCTTAAACTAATTTTGTAATCAATTTACTGTGTTTTTATTTGTATTACTGTATGTATTAATTATATGTAATGCCATCGAATTGTGCCGGATCTAAGCCACCCTGAGCCCCCCCCCCCCCCAGGGGGTTGAGAATGCCGGGGTACAAATGTTTGAAATAAAATAAATAAACAAACAAACTGATCATCTACACCTTTCTTCTACATGAAATGTAGAAGGCTACGTGAAAGATTTCAAGCATTCAGTGAATGTATTGTCGAAGGCTTTCATGGCTGGAATCACTGGGTTGTTGTAGGTTTTCCGGGCTATATGGCCATGTTCTAGAGGCATTTTCTCCTGACGTTTCGCCTGCATCTATGGCAAGCATCCTCAGAGGTAGTGAGGTCTGTTGGAAGTAGGAAAATGTGTTTATATATCTGTGGAAAGACCAGGGTGGGACAAAGGACTTTTGTCTGCTGGAGCTAGGTGTGAATGTTTCAACTGACCACCTTGATTAGCATTTAATGGCTTGGAAGTGCCTGGGGGAATCTTTCTTTAAGAGGTGATTTGATTTGATCTGCCTGATTGTTTACTCTCTGTTATTTTGTTGTTGTAATTTTTGAGTGAATGCTTGAAACCTTTCACATCTTACAAGCTACTCACTGTGACGATGGGTTCTGAACAACTCAAAGATACTAAGAAATAATTTTCAGATATAGAGCTTTGCCTTGCATAGTGTTTCTGGAACACATCATGCTACCTAAAATTGATTCTCCTATCTGTGATCCCAAACTTTAACAGTCATTGCAAATTTGATATGCTTTTTCTAAATACTTCTAAATTCACATAAGATTTACCAGTATATTGATCCTTACTGCCTAAGATTGGTGTCATTTTCTCTGTCTTCTCAATTGATAAAACAAAATAGAAACTGTAGATTTGAGTCCATGTGACAAACTGAAGATTTTGATTGATTTAGTGTTATTCCAGACTAGCCTATGAATTTATATACATAAAAATCAAGGCCATCTTTTCCCCCTCCTGATTTTCAATTCTTTTTCTTGATCATCTTTTTTTACTACTTCTCTGTTCAGGACATGTTGGATTATTTACTGGATGTCATTATATTGCCCATTTCTCTTCATCCACTCAAGAAGATTTGCTGCCTTCGAGCGAAGAGAAATATAGACTATCAGAATACCATCAGAATACTATCAGAAATATAGACTATCAGAATCTGGATATGAAACAAATTGTGTTGGATGTTACCGTGTGGAAGAACACACCATAAAGATGCTGTTTTCTGCAATACACCTATATTGAACTTAAAGTGTGATTGTGCTCTAAGATAACAACAAAGGCCCCTTCTACACTGCCATATAAAATTCAGTTTATCTGCTTTGAGCTGGATTATAAGGCAAACTCAGATAACTGAATTCAAAGCAGATAATGTGGATTATCTGATTTGATGACATGGATTATATGGCAGTATAGAAGGGGGATATAACAAACATATGGACCCTGTTCAGGCATTTAGGTGAAAATACACAGAAATAAAATTAGAGGTGATGATTTGCATGGAACACGGACCCTAGATGCATGCTATATCTTCACATGTTGAAGGCAAAGTTCTGAAGAAGATTTTGCAATTACATTTGGTTGAATACTGTTACAAAGTTCTCGGGATCAAGCACACCATCTTACTAAGGTATCCAATCAAGGGTAAATTGAGAAGGAAATTTCTGAGCTCATTTCAAACCGTTATACTCAATGCATAAGGGTCTAACTTCCATCCAAGCCTTCATAGACATAGACAGGGGACTTACTTACATACTCACATACTTGTCCACAGTGTTAGCCCCACTTGTATTAAGGAGAATGCCTGGAACAGGCTATGGATATTGCTGAATTGTGATAAATTGTGGTGTACATCCTTTTCAACTCCATCATATTTAATTTAATGTATGCATGGCTTCATCCTATTAATCCATTCTTCTGCTAGTCTTGTCATCAAAACTCCATCCTCTCCTGTTGCTGTTCCTCAGTAGTCTGTTCTTTTTGTTTTAGAACTTTGTAGATACTCTTCCTTCACTCTGAGCCTCTGAGCTTCCTGCCTTGTTTCTTTTCCTTCAGATTTTTCATTGCTATGAGTTTCTGTTGTCAGCAATCAAAACCTCATAGGACATAGAACCTTAGAATAGAGTTGGAAGAGACCGCATAGTCCAACCCCCTGCCATGAAGGAAAAGCACTGTCAAGGTATCCCTGGCAGATGGTCATCCAGATTCTGTGGTGGAAGCAAGATGCTTCCACCACACTCTGAAGCAGAGAGTTCCACTTTTGAACAGCTCTTACAGTCAGGAAATTCTTTCTGATGTTCAGGTGGAATCTCCTTTCCCATAATTTGAACCCATTGCAAAAAGGTCTAATTTCCACCCACGTTTTATCCACTGTTTTATCCACTGACTTTGATTTGATTTGTCGTTGTTTGTTTCAGAATTGAATATTTGCCATTTTGTCACGTTTTTTGGAAATTGACTTGAGTCCCGCTGGGGAGATAGGATGGATTATAAATTATTATTATTATTATTATTATTATTATTATTATTATTATTGCTCCTAGTTCTAGTTTCAAGGTCAGCAAAAAAGAAACCTACTCCCTCTTCCTTGTGACACCCTTTCACATATTTATATATGGCTATAATGTTTCCTGGGAACGAAGATTTGCATATTTAAAGCAATGATATCCTCCATAGTCACCTACGGATGTGAGAGCTGGACCATAGGGAAAGCTGAGCAAAGGAAGATAGATGCTTTTGAACTGTGGTGTTGGAGGAAAGTCCTGAGAGTCCCTTGGACTGCGAGAAGATCCAACCAGTCCATACTTCAGGAAATAAAATCCGACTGCTCACTGGAGGGAAGGATATTAGAAGCAAAGATGAAGTGCTTTGGCCACATCATGAGACGAAAGGAAAGTTTAGAGGAGACAATTATGCTGGGGAAAATGGAAGGAAAAAGGAAGAGGGTCAAGGTGGATGGATGGCATCCTTGAAGTGACTGGATTGACCTTGAAGGAACTGGGGCTGGTGATGGCCGACAGGGAGCTCTGACGTGGGCTGGTCCATGAGGTCACGAAGAATCAGAAACAACTGAACGAATGAACAATAAATCATGTCTCCTCTCAATTTTCTCTTTTGCAGACTAAACCTATCCAGTTCTTTAAGACGCTCCTCATAGGGCATGATCTCCAGACCTTTTATCTGGAGTCACCCTCCTCTGAACACTTTCCAGCATGTCAATATCTCTATCAACATCTAACAAACACGGAGGATCTGATCAATGCAGTTGAAGTAGTCGGCTCCTTAGGGGCAAGTGGCCATGTGCTCCTGTAGTTTGTGATATGAAGGAATTAAGAGAAGTCAAATGCGTATTCTGGACTTTAGGAGAACTGACTTCTGAAAAATGAAGGAAATACTGAGCTGCATTCTGATACTAAGAGACAAAGGAGTTACAGATGGGTGGGAGTTTTTTCAAGAGTGAAATACTCAAGGTGCAATTGCAAACAGTGAAAACAAAGAGAAAAAATTAGACAAGTACATGCACCATGCATACATCCTAAATTCCTTCTGGATGCAACTTTTTAATTGGATGCTAATGCCTTCCTATTCATGCCCACATCTAGGCTGCTGTCTGAGATTGAACAATGACCATGTATGGAATGCAAAGTTGAACCTAAAACAAAAACACAGATTTTTCTTCTATGGCACCCATTTTATCCTCCTGACAGGGCACACATGCACAAAAATGCACAAAAAGAGAGAGTTGGGGAATGCCCTCTGATGACTCACCTAGAAGCATAATTTATTAAACATTGTTATACAGAGTGTCTTTTCTTTCCATCCACCCAATTAAATAGCAAACCTTTGAAAGTGAATCTTTATGTATTGCTTTGTAAATTCCAAGTAAATGTTAGTGCTGAAAGTGATGATTGATGAAGATGACGACGACAATTGTTCTGTTACCGTTACCACAACAATACATACATTTGCAGAAAAGCAGGTTTGGAATGGTCATATTTTACAAAATCTTCAACATCAATTAATTCAATTGTGTTTTCCATCATCAGTAGTGATGTTCTTCAGCCAGCATATGTAGTATCATTCATCATTCAATTTTAAACACAAACAGTGGCGCTAAAAAGCTGTGTTGTGATTGTTGGGGACCTTTTCTATTTACATGATGAAGGGCTGTCCGTGGAACAGCTGCTGCTGGAGAGGAAATGCGATAGATCATTCCTGACATTGGGTCATTAGGATAAATGGTTAATTAAAGGAATAAACAACAAAATGATCTCAATTCTCATTATACTTGTACCTAAGCTCTGAAGGATAATAGGATGGGATCTGTCATGGCATGATTCTCCATCCTCAGCAGTATTCCTAAAGCACTGGAGACTTTTGTATTAAAGAGCTATTCAGCAAAGTAAAGCAGACTGAAGTGGTTGAATGCTGGACTGTACTACATCAGACTGTAGGTGGGAACTTGTGTTCTCAAAATCCCTTCTCATCTTTGCATTGAGCAAATTAGCTAGCACTGGCCTTATTTCAGTCTCATGTTAACATGTTTGTCTGTAAACCGCCCTGAGTCTACTTGGAAAGAGAGTGCAGTCTATAAATAAATTATTGTTGCTGTTGTTTTACTGATACAAAAACACAGTATGTCACAGCAAATGAGATCTATATGTATCACAAAATCATAAGTCGAACACTTCCCAAGCATCTAGGACTGTGTGATGTATTTTTGAATGATGCACGCAGATCCAAGTAAGGTGGCCTTTTGCAGTTGACAGATTGTGATTTTGTCAATCTTTATTGTTTCCAAATGCCAGCTGAGATCTTTTGGCACAGCACCCAGTGTGCCGATGACCACTGGGACCACCTATACTGGTTTATGCCAGAGCCTTTGCAGTTCAATTTTGAGGTCCTGATAACGGCTGAGTTTTTCCTGTTGTTTTTCCTCAATGCGACTGTTACCTGGTATGGCGACATCAATAACCCAGACTTTTTCTTTTTCACAATCGTGATGTCTGGTGTGTTGTGTTCCAAAACTTTGTCCTCCTCCTCCTCCTCCTCCTCCTCCTCCTCCTCCTCCTCCTTCTTCTTCTTATTATTATTATACATGGGCATGTTTACTCAGAAGCAAATCTTCCAGATTTCATTGGTAAAAACAATGTAAATTCTTGTGCATTTTATCCTTGCATGGTAGTTTACTCTCTGCCGTGTAAGAAATAGTCATCTGAAGTATTTGCCTATAGATGTCGCAAAGTATTACAGGGAATTAACACAAGGTTTACTAAGTGAGAATGAGGAAATCCCATATACATATTATCTACATAATTGGCTCCCTTGATCTGTGCTACCATGGTATGTGTTCAAAGTCTTGGCTATGACCTACAAAACCCTATATGGCTTGTGGCTAAAATACCTGAAGAATTGCCCTCTCATGTAAAAGCCATCTCAATGTGATGATGATATTTATTGGGAAGGTACTCAAAAGTGGGCCCACTGTCTATTCCAACATCTTGTTCTTCCATCAATCAGCCTTGCCAATTCCTTGTTTTTCCTCAATGCGACTGTCACCTGGTATGGCGACATCAATAATCCAAACTTTTTTCTTTTCCACAATCGTGATGTCTGGTGTATTGTGTTCCAAAACTTTGTCAATCTGGATTTGGTGGGGGGCTTAACTGCTCCAAGGATTTATTTATTTATTTATTTATTTACAGTTCTTATATTCCGCCCTTCTCACCCCTCAGGGGACTCAGGGCGGATTACAGTAAACACATATGGCAAACATTCAATGCCAGTTTGACAAACAACATTTAACAGACAAATACACCAAGGCTATTTAACTTTTTTCTGGCTGCCAGGGGAGCTGCTGCTTTTCATCGTCCATCAACAACACCAATGAAGTTCTTCCGCATTCCACATTCCCCGGAGTCTGTTTTCTTTATGGCCTCATAAATTAGTTAAATTTAGCCTCCCACACAACGTGGTACCTTATTTTCCTACTTGACAGATGCAACTGTCTTTCGGGTTGCAAAGGTCGACAACGGGCTACACAAATGGCTGGACACCCACTCCAGCCCGGGCTGGCTTTGAACTCATGACCTTTTGGTCAGAGTGATCTTAATGCAGCTGACACTCAGCCAGCTGTGCCACAATCCCGGTGCTGAGGATGCTGAGAGCTGTGCTGGCGGTAATGTAACTATCAGCAGGTCCAACCAAGCCAGAGAGGTCTCAGCTGAGGAGTGGAACCAAGAGCACCTAACCCATTGGCACTATGGAGAAGCAAATCAAAACAAAGTCTATACTGGCTCAGTTGATGCCCAGGATAAAAAGGACCACGGTGGATACTACTGATTCTGGACATCCATCGTCAAATGGGCTACAGAATTAAAATACAGAATTAAAATGAACAATCACAGAAGCAGCAGAAATATACAATGCCAGAAAACCGCACATTATTATTATTATTATTATTATTATTATTATTATTATTATTAAGCTGGTGTTGGTTTGAGTGTTGAACTAGAAATCAGGGTGGTTAGGCTTCAAATCTTCTCCTGGCTATGAAAGATCTTAGGTAAATCAAATTCTCACAGGCCCAAAGAAAGACAGTGGTAAATCTGCTTCTGAACAAATCTTGCCAAGAAATCCCATGATAGGTTTGCCCTAGAGCCACCATAACTTGGAAATGACTTGAAGGCATACTACTACTACTACTACAACAACAACAACAACAACAACAAGAAACAACAACAAACCATACATAAATAAGCAAATTGACACAGTTGTGTGGTTGTACACTCACGTCTCCTATCAATTCATAGCAAAATCTTAAATTTCATAGTGGTTTCTTCAAGAAGAAATACTCAATAGGTGTTGTTTTCCAGTTCTTTCCTCTGAAAGACATCCACCGCAGCTGTTATTCATTGTCCGTCTCACATCCAAGTATGGTGGAAAAAAAAACTGAAAGAAAATGTTTGCTATTTAAAACATTTGATCTCTATTTCTGACAGAAATCACACATAAGATATTTCTCTCTCTCTCTGTTTCTGTCTCTTTGCCTGTCCTTTCTTCCAGGGAATCAAACACGACTTGTCAGTTGAAGGGGCTTCCTGTGGTTTTCTCATGGTTCTGTGGCTTTTTTCTGTCAGTTAAAAAAGAAAGGGAGGAAATGATGCCAAGAAACCTAAAGTGATCTGATGAGTGAATATCAGTAAAAGCTGCTACCCATGACAACGTGTCCTGCTTCAGGGTTGCTGTTCATTTATTTGTACAGCACCAGCAATATACTCATCACTTTACTTGGTTCCTCTCTTGTCCTTGTCATTCTCCTGGTATTTGACCCCCAAGAAGACAGCTCTGTGCCCCATCAAACCCTCCTCAACTTTAAATAGCAAGTGAGACATAGTTGTAAAAAATCCTACTTTGTTCTCTGCTGTGTTCGTTACAGTTGCTAGAATTATTGCCAGCAGTCATAGAAATACATATTAAGTATTCTTCATCTTGCAAAGAGGTTGAGGAGCCATGCAAAGAAGCTGCAAAGAAGTTGATGAGGACACAGTTGTCAGAAAAAACACTGTCTGTATATTGTTTGCAAGGAACTGCAAGATAAAATATGCTAGCTTCTCCTAAATGAAAAAAAAGCCATACAGGAACAAGCCTTAGCAATTCTTGAATAGTATAAGATCAGGAAACCTCACAGAACACAAGTGTGGATACTAAGAGCGGTTTAAGATGCTTATACAGTACAAAGAAGAAGAAAAAACCGAAAGCATTAGGTAGAAAAAATGAAATGCAAAGATACAGAATGGGGGACGCATGGATCGAGAGCAATACGTGTGAAAAAGACTTGGGGTCCTCATGGACAACAAGTTAAACATGAGCCAACAATGTGATGCGGCGCCAAAAAAGCCAATGCGATTTCGGCCCGCATAAATAGGAGGCAAGTGTCTAGATCCAGGGAAGTCATGCTATCCCTCTATTCTGCCTTGTTTAGACCACATCTGGAATATTATGTCCAATTCTGGGCACCACAATTGAAGGGAGTTGTTGACAAGCTGGAATGTGTCCAGAGGAGGGTGACTAAAATGATCAAGGGTTTGGAGAACAAGCCCTATGAAGAGTGGCTTAAAGAGCTGGGCATGTTTAGCCTGCAGAAGAGAATAGCCATGTATAAATATGTGAGAGGAAATCATAGGGAGAAGGGAGCAAGCTTGTTTTCTGCTGCCCTGGAGGCTAGGACGTGGAACAATGGTTTCAAACTACAGGAAAGGAGATTCCATTTGAACATGACGAAGAACTTCCTGACTGTGAGAGCTGTTCAGCAGTGGAACTCTCTGCCCCGGAGTGTGGTGGAGGCTCCTTCTTTGGAAGCTTTTAAACAGAGGCTGGATGGCCATCTGTCGGGAGTGGTTTGAATGCAATTTTCCTGCTTTTTGGCAGGGGGTTGGACTTGATGCCCATGAGGTCTCTTCCAACTCTGTGATTCTATGATTCTATGACTCATTCAAGAACATACAGAGCATATTCCATTGTGTGAATTTGACCACAGCATTCCTTCTCTTTAACAATAATTCCAAGCAAACAGCATTGTCATTGAATTTTCCAACTCACTCATTTTGAGCTGTTGAATTTTGACTTACTCTTTTGATTGCCTCTTCCATTCCCTTTCTTTTCCTCTTTCCTCCTTTGGATGTTTTGTCTTTTATGGCTTTTATTAGGCCTGGGCGGTTTCGTTTCGTTAATTCGTAATTCGTTAATAATTCGTTAATTTTTCCAATTACAAAACGATAACGAACCATTCTGGAGCAATCATTTAAAAAAATGAATTTTTAAACACGTTTTGTAAATGCTTCGTATTTCGTTATTGTATTCGTTTCGTTATTGTTCTGAGGTCGTTTCGTTATTATTTCCGCATGTCTGGGCCAGTTTTATGGTTTAATTAGTGAAAAAAAATTATAATATCACACCAACAGTCAAGAACAGAGGGAGAGGGAAGCTTCAGAAGTTTTTGGAGGTTTTTTAGCGTATTTCGCAGTCGCGTCCGCCATTAACGAATCGATTCGTTATTGTTTTGGAAATCGATTCGTTAATTTTTTACCATTTACGAAATTTCGTAAATATCGAACTTTTTGAAAGGAAAATTTTGTAATTATTTTAAATATCGAAACAAAAAAAAACCCCAAATACAAATCTATTTTAGAAACAAATTTTTGCGTTGTTACCCAGGCCTAGCTTTTATGTATGTTTGTAAGCAGGTCTTTCCATGTCTTTTTAATGCTTTCATCAACACCTAGCAGCATCCTTTGGAATAAGCCTGTAATTATATTATATCTTCCCAGTTTTTCCTTTTTTAGTGACAAATCTGGAGGATTATTTGATGGAGTTTTATGATGACAGTGTATTCTTCCAATGAAAAACATTTGGGGTCTTTCTCACTCTATCTCCCCTTTCTCTCTCTCTCTTTCAAGTGTTCTAATTTAAACCATTAGCATGGCCAATACTTAGATGTCATTATGTCGCTAATGGATTTATGTCAGAATATGACACCAATTGTACTCTCCGCTGAGACTTAGAGACATATAATACATATGTTTATTTCAGCTCTAAAGAGGCTACACTAATGGCTTCAGTATTTTGTGTCAAGTAAGCAGGATCCTCCCCTCCCTATCCCTCCCAACCCCTCAAACAAGGAATGTTGTTGTAATGCAATCCATGTTTTCCTGAGATAATTGTCCTCTCAGCAGAACTTGGTAAAATTCCAAACTAAATTTGTACATTGAAGATAGGCTGGACTTCATTTATTTCCCCTGTTGGATTTTCAACCAATTCCACCCCAGCCTCTGCGAAACTCTCTGATTTATTTATTTATTTACTTACTGCATTTATATACTGCTTTTCTCACCCATGGAGGACTTAATGCGCTGTACATCAAATAATGGCAAGATTCAGTGCCAACACACATACACATCAAAGCATAATATCCAAAACGATGACATATAACTATAAATTAAAATCATTAAAAGCATATTAAACATGAAACATACACAAGTAAAAAAGGAAAAGGTTTTCCCCTGACATTAAGTGTTCGACTCTGGGGGTTGCTGCTCATCTCCATTTCTAAGCCGGCATTGCCCATAGACACCTCCAAGGTCATGTTGCCGGCATGACTGCATGGAGTGCCGTTACCTTCCTGCCAGAGCGGTATCTATTGATCTACTTACATTTGCATGCTTTTGACCTGCTAGGTTGGCAGAAGCTGGGGCTAACAGCAGGAGCTCACGCCGCTCCCCAGATTCAAACCTGTCACCTTTCGATCAGCAAGTTTAGCAGCTCAGCAGTTTAACCCACTGTGCCACTGGGGATTTCTAACATAAACAGACATTTAGACAAAATATAGAATTAAAACAGCTTGATGTTAACATTAAAATCACATAATCCAAAATCGTAATCTGAAGCCATTCCAATTGCCAATTGCACGCATTTCCTGTTAGATGGAGTATTTTGGAGAAGGTGGGAGGAGTATGTGTGGTGGTAGAAATGCATGGAAATAAAATACAGTCAGCTCTACACATTTGCAGATTTGATTATTAATTGATTTTATTAAAATGTTCTCTCTAGAAATCTCTAGGTTTTCCAGTGTCAATTTCCAGCTCTACTAGAAAGTGATCATAAAGGCACATTGGTGAAACTAAGGATTGCTAGAGAGAACACCTGCTAGGAATCTTTAGGTTCTCCACTGTAATTCCATAGCCGACGTCCAGTGGAAGTCACATAGGAGAACCTAGACCTTTCTAGAAAAGTGTTATCTTTCTCTTACTAATGGGAGAGTATGAAGATTTGCAGCAGGGGTCCTCAAACTAAGGCCCAGGGGCCAGATACAGCCCTCCAATGTCATTTATCCGGCCCTCACTCAAAGTCAACCTAAGTCTGAACTGACTTGAAAGCACACAACAACAACAACAACAACAACAACAACAGCAACAGCAACAGCAACAAAAACAACAATCCTATCTCATCAGCCAAAAGCAGGTCCACACTTCCCATTGAAATACTAATAAGTTTATATTTGTTTAAATTGTTCTTCATTTTAATTATGGTATTGTTTTAAGTGTTTTTTGCACTACAAATAAGATATGTGCAGTGTGCATAGGAATTCATTCATGTTTTTTCAGATTATAATCCGGCCCTCCAACAGTTTGCGGGACTGTGACCTGGTCCTCTGTTTAAAAAGTTTGAGGACCCCGATTTACAGTATGTTTGTAATGAATGTTTATTTGCAAACATACATGTTGGCCAGTGTGAGCTCTCCGACAGACACGGCTAGCCTATAAACATAGGTTCCCCCAAAAACAAAACAATACACTTTGGACTTTCCCCTGTCTAATAGTCACTTGAAACAAATAGACATTTCCCCCCTAAAAATGATCTAGGTTTAACACAGGGGATATCTATACATTAATGTCCAGTAAAGATGCTCTGTTTGGATGGGAATGCATAAAAAGATAATTAGAATTGTATATAGTTAATCATGGGTGATCCAAGATTTCAATCATAAGAATAGACTGATATATTTATACTAGCAACAAATATGAATATTGCAGGATTTGCCCCTTCTTGCCTTCCTTTCTTCCTTTTAGTGACAATATTTTTGACTATCCTGGGAGTTCACATGTTATTCTTAAATTAACTGTGACAGGATCTGTGCATCCTTGGCAGATGGCACACAAAATCCAAACCAAGCAACTATTGTATGTTATAATGTTCAGAGGCAATGTAATACTATCTTACTATTAATTAGATCTTAAATGGTGCTATCAAAGACCAGGGATTTGCAAGATACGTATTAATTTCTCTCTAGTAAAATTGCAGAAGTATCAAGGGATCTCATATAGTCAATTGCTTTACATTCACAAAATGACCTTTCAGTTCAGCTGATATAAGGAGAGAGGAAAATTTGAGCTTCTGTATTCCTGTACCCAATCTAATGGATGGCTGACTATCCAATGTCATTAAAGTGTGTCATTTTTAAAACAGTCCGTGATTAACATTAGTCTCAGTGGCATTAGGAATTAAATTGGTTAATAAAAGTGCCTTTCAACAGTGGACACAATGCTACATCAGGAGATTTAGCTTTGTTGTTGTTATGCCTTCAAGTCTTCTCTGATTTATGGCAACCCTAAACCAAACCTATCAGGGATATTTTTTTTCTGGAGCTAAGGGTGTGTATGAAATTATTATTTATCTATTTATGTCTCAATAATGTATATCCCTTTCTCCCAGCAATGGGTTTGTCAAGACCCAGAAGCCTTAAGTAGAGCCAAACACAAGATAAAGAGTTCAAACACAGCTTTATTATACAAAAATAGTCTTTCAAAGCACTTAACTTCAGTGCAGAGAGTCAAAGCAGTAACTTGGCATCAAAAACGAAGCGATACCAGCAACAAAAATATAACCCGGATTATAACTCTGTTTAATCCGGGTTATACACAAAGTTCAGCAATCTGCTTCAAAATTCACACAGTTCAAAAACACAGTCACAGAAGATAGAAAACGGAGTCCCAAAATGATGCAATGTTCAAACAAGAAGTTAGCAATGTTTTAAGTCCAAAAGCCCAGAAATGTTGGTCAAACCGGTCCATGGTCAAGCCGTTGAGTAATGTAAACACTGGAACGCAGGAATCACAGGAACACAGGAACACAGGAATCTGTAGTCCAAGGACCCAAGCTCAAGAGTTGGCAGTATCAAAGATTTATGTCCCATAAAGACACTTTGCCTTCTGCAAAGAGTCATACATTCTGAACCCACTTTTATCCTACAGCTCCTCATTAGAGGATGATGAGCTCCCCACCCTTTCCTCATCGCTCTCAGCTGCCTCCATCCCTGCAGCTGAATCCGAGCGCCCATCTCTCCACGTCTGCCAAGATTTAGATCTTGCCAAGTGCTCCCCGGTTGCCAATCCCCTGTGAACCCCTCAAATTCATCACTGGAGGTGGGTTGGTTACAAATGTCCCTAATCTGTTGAACACGGGTCCAATCCAGCTCATCCTCCTCTCCCATATCACTCCCAGACCCATCACTCCTTTCAAACCCCATGAAATCCTCGTCCTCTGTAGGAGCGCTAAGTATTTCCTGGATGAGCTTCCTCTGAAGCTCCTCGTCGGACTCCGGATCGCGAGTAGCCCTCTTTACTCCCCTACTCTCCTCCCCATCCCCCATTTCACAATTGGAGAAGCCCTCAAACGTCTCAGAATCACTTGGGGCCATGATTATCTCCCTAATGCGCTTTCGCTGTTGTTCCTCCTCCAACTCCTGCGCAGACCTCTTCTCCCTTCTACCAGTAGTAGTAACGCTACCAACACGCTGAACTATAACAGGGTCTTACATTGCAGCTACAGCATATTTAAAAATTATGGACATCAAAAATGTCCACAAACTTCAATAGAAATAAATCTAAAAGATATTACAGTGATAATTGATCGATTTATGAATTTAAAAACATCAGTATTTATTAAAAGAGTATATAAGCCATAAGCATATCATTAAAAGTCCTTCCCATTCAGTTCCCAAAACCCTGATGACACAATAATGTTTTAACTCACCAGAAAGACAGCAAGGATGGAGCCATTCAGGCCTACCTAGGTAGGGAGTTCCAAAGCTGGGAACAATACTCAGAAGGCTGCTGTCCTTGTTCCCACTAAATCAGCTTGAAAAGTGGTAGGATTGAGAAGAGGGCTGTAATGAACCTTTAGCAAAGGGGTTCCAGAGACCATCAGAATGATATGTTTTCTAATGGTCTTCAGTGAGAAACAATGATTTAGATACCCTGAACCAAGATGGGTAGGGCCTTAAAAATCAGCACTTTAAATTCTGCGTGGAAACAGTCCAGTAGTCAGTGAAGCTTTTTCAACAGGGGAGTTATGTGATCCCTGTAAGAAGCACTAGTCAAGCAGTCTGTAACCAGTGCCAGACAGTATTTTGAAGCTGAAGAAGTTTCCAGTTTCCAAAAGCAGCCTCATGTACAATGTGTTACAGTAATCCAAATGAGATGCAATCAAGTATCTACCACCATAATTAGATCTGACTTCTTAAGGAATACACAAAGCTGGTATAGTAATTTTAACTGTGCAAACACACTTCTGGCTACTGTTGAAACCTATGCATCTAATCTCCCCCTTGATAAAATGTATATTTCCCTCCCCCAGTGTGCCCACTTTGTATACTTTTATTCCCTATCCTGTCTGTTCCCCCATGTCTTTTCCCATATGTCTATACCTATATGTGTCTGTCTATCCATATCTGCTCGCATGCACATGTGCGAGACACTATCCAGAAAATGGAAACAATGTTTTTAACCTCTTCAGTAGAATATAACTAACATGATGTATTTTGACTATATTCTATTCCTCCCCATATCCCCATTTATAAAGTGTATTAATCAAATATGATTTCTACATAAAGCCAACCACAGAGGTCATCACTCCTTGTTGCCCTGCTGATGAATTTCCTAAAACATCTGGGTTGAAGGAGACCCTGGACAAAGGTGACAATCAGAGTCCATTGTGCCCATGTACAGGACAGGAGGTGGTTTCCTATTGAGCTGACCACAGAAACAGGAAGTCAAAGTGCACACACATATTGGATCCTTTTATCTGCCACCCAAGACTTGATTGAAGAAGATCATCACCTTTTGTCTCAGGACAACTCGCCCTCATCTTTCCCAGGAAACTTCCTCACCCAACCTTGGAACAATTAAACCAATCAAGGAATCAATTATATTCTCCGAAACTGTGAAGCCGACCCTCCTCGAGCCAATCCTCTCCACCTCATCTCCTCCACCAGGGAATCCCCACCTGGAAATGGCAACGTTATCTAGACAACAGCCAATCGGGCTGCGGATCCAAAATAGCACCCCTTTTGGCTAATCAGGGAAGGGAGTGGATGGGGCATGAAGGTTTGAATGGCTGTCAAGTGTATAAAGTCTTATGACTCTGTATTCATGTTATGCGTGTATTTTGGCGCTAGTCTTGCATGTACCCCTTCTGGCTGGATTGTGAATAGACCTCTATTGCCGATTTCAACCTTGGTGAGTGTGCTCTTCAATTGGGGACAATCTGATTTAGCATAATACTCACCAGGCAGAACCCTCTATAACCATTAGGGCTGGGCGGTTTCGTTTCGTTAATTCGTAATTCGTTAATAATTCGTTAATTTTTTCAATTACAAAACGATAACGAACCATTCTGGAGCAATTTTTTTTAAAAACGAATTTTTAAACACGTTTTGTAAATGCTTCGTATTTCGTTATTGTATTCGTTTCGTTATTGTTCTGAGGTCGTTTCGTTATTATTTCTGCATGTCTGGGGCAAGTTTTTTGTTTAATTAGTGAAAAAAAATTATAATATCACACCAACAGTCAACAACAGAGGGAGAGGGAAGCTTCAGAAGTTTTTGGAGGTTTTTTAGCGTATTTCGCGGTCGCGTCCGCCATTAACGAATTGATTCGTTATTGTTTCGGAAATCGATTCGTTAATGTTTTGTAATTTTTTTCACATTTACGAAATTTCGTAAATATCGAACTTTTTAAAAGGAAAATTTTGTAATTATTTTAAATATCGAAACAAAAAAAACCCCCAAATACAAATCGATTTTAGAAACAAATTTTTCCGTTGTTACCCAGGCCTAATAACCATGGTCCTTATTTTAAATTCGACCTCAATTGGCTGTCCTACCCACCATTTCCCATGAATTTCTGCAAAAGGAAAATCTGGGGTATCTGAAGATAACAGACACTGCCCAGCATTTACCTTCCCAACCCCATAATCACAAAGGACCTCCCCACTGCACTCCACCCACCCACACATAATCAAGGGCCTTTGACTTTCCTAGTCTGATATTGCTTATTAGATGGAACTGTTTTCCTTCTCAGATTAGTAAAATGCTAGCAAGTACTATTTTGGTGGTGCTCTGTGAATATATTATAAATGATGGAATTTACAGCAAGCATTTGGTCTTTACCTCTGGTGCACAAAGCATCACCAATCTGCACGCTATGTAATCTTCAAGCCCAATAACTCACATGACAAATTATTCCCACTGGTATCATCCACCATGCTCTCCTCAGCAAAGATTTAAATGCAAGACATGGTGGTGAGGTTTCCTTTGTCAGTTTTACAAGATGTACTGTGCCGTATACTGTGCAATATTATGATAAATAATTTAAATAGCATTTGTCAAAACAGACTAGCCAAGCCAGGCCAGAGATATACCAACAATATTTGTCCACATTTGCCTTGCCAATTTGCTAATTTGCAACTTTTAATTACTCATCTGAAGCTATGGGACCATTATTATAATTTTTGTGGAATCCTGCATGCATATAATAGCATCAAAATTGTCTGCATTTTCTGACAGAGAGAGTCATTTTTATTTCACAGCCCTGCATGAAATTTGTAGAGCTTTCCAAGTAAGGAAATCAATTTCAAATGATTCAAAGTTCATTTAAAAAAAAACAACAACAATTGCTATGGCAGCAGTAGTTCTTGTTATCAGATCAGAATAATGTAGTTGATTAGTTTTCTATTGTGAAGTCTTAGCTCTGCCTTTTCCTGTCCTCTGCTTCAGTTCCCCCTGTTTATAGGTTTTCCCAAGAGTGTAGATACTCTCCTTTGTATTACTTGTTGGGTGGAGCATAAAATCCCCTAGACGCCGGCCTTAGTTGGTCTATTCCATTTGCCTGTACAGAGCTCTCTTGCTAGACTCCTTCCTTTTCCTGCACCAGAGCTACAGTGAACAGAGGCTTGGGCATTGTCTGGTATTCCTAGGCCCAAGCAATCCTAAAAACAGGCATCCTTCGCACCTGCATTCAGCACTATTCTTATACCAGCAGTCCAAGAGACAACAGAAGATTTTGACCAGCTTAAGCTTCACAAGAAAGAAGATTGAGACAGCTTATAAGCAACAGCTTGTAAACCATCACTTTGCACCAGAGTCAGAAGACTCCAGAGAGATGACTGCAGCCAGCAAAATATCATTTTGTAATGTATTGTTTTAAGTTACCTTATAATAGTCCCGGGTGGAGTTAACCCTTTATTCATCTTGTTTTCAGTAAACTCATTTGATTATCTTTTCACCTTGCCTAAAATGCCTCTGTGTGTTAAGGGTCTGAATCTTAACAGAAAGTATACAGATAGCCCACAAGTAAAGCCAGACACTATAATTTCCCCAAAGGCTCAGGCATGCCATCACAACTATTGTGATGTTTTTATTGTTGTGTGCTTTCAGTTGTACCATATGGTTATAGTTCCTATAGGTCATGCTTCCTTTTTATACTCAAATTAATAATCATGTTTTGTTTCTCTTGTAAGTGAATTTGATATTGGTCTTTTGCAATGGGAAGTGATGTATAAGCATAACACGTGATTGAATGGAAGAATGTGGTTCTTCTACAAAACTAATCTATATATATATAAATGCTCTGTGCGTAATGAGTACCTTAAAAACAAAAAACTACTGGGCCAAATGACTCCAAATTTGGCAACAAAACTCACAATCCAAGGAGTGATCATCACTGAAAAAAACCCCACAAAAACACCTTTAAATTCAAAATATTACTATATTAAATAGACTCATAGAATAGAGTTAGAAGGGACTCTACCATAGTATTGCGGGAGGACAGACAGGAAGGAATTAGAGAAGAAAGGAGGGAGGGAAAAAGGGAAGGAATGTAGGAGGGAAAGGGGGAAGGAAAGAGAGAAGGAGGGAGGGAAGGAAAGAGGGAAGGAAGGGAGAGAAGGAAGGAAAGAGGTACCGAAGCAAGGAAGAATACAAAGTAGAAAGGAAAGAAAAGGGGGAGGAAAGGCAGGAAAGAGCTAAAGAAGGAAGGGAGGGGAAAAATAAATAAATAATGAAAGAAGGAAGGAAACAGGGAGAGAAAAAAGGAGACAAAGGAAGAAGTAGAGGAAGGGGGAGGGAAGGAAGGAAAGAGAGAAGGAAGGATGAAACCAAAGAGAAAAGAAGGAATGAAAAAAGAGGTAGAGAAGGAAGAAAGGAGAGGAAGGGGAAGAAAAAGCGTTGAAGGAATAGGTAGGTACCACTCTTTCATAATAGTCCAGATATCTACCTTTATTTTGAAAATTCTTACTATAGACCACAGCAACGCGTGGCAGGGCACAGCTAGTGTTTAATAATACTTGTAATGAATACTTAATACAAGTAATAAAAAGTGAGTCAGGATCCACACATTAGATATATATATATATATATATAGAGAGAGAGAGAGAGAGAGAGAGAGAGAGATTGCTTTGCTTTAGAAAAAGAATCCTGAACTAACAAACCCTGGAAACAAGAAAGATTTATTTACAAAATCTCCAATATATAGCATTTATCCTCAGTTTATTAGTCTACCTCCAACCCATGTTCATCCACATGCTAGATTAAAAGATATGAGTGGAGATGTTATACAATCAGCAGGATAACAAAAACAATTGAACCAATCAACTGAAGAACCATATAAAAGAAAAAAAATATAATATATCAATTCAAGGAAGAACCCATAGTTTTAAAAAAATGAAGTGAAAGCTGCATTCAAACAATTGAGAGAACTAAGTGACCAGGGACAAATAGCATATCAAAACAGCTATTTCAAGTAACAGAAACAGAATCCACTCCAATCTGCCAGCAAATACAGAGACCAAAATAAATGGCTCCCATATTGGAAATTCTCAAGGAAGGAAGACAAGCAGGCAAGGTGTATGAGAGAAAAGAAGGAAGGAAGGGAAGAAAGAAAGAGAAACCGAAATACAGGAAGGAAGGGAGGAAACAATAGGGGGTAGGGTGGGGAAAGAAAGAAAGTGAGTGAGAGAGAGAAGGATCATCATCATCATCATCATCATCATCATCATCATCATCACTTTATTTTTTAGTAACTCTCCACCAGAGTGCTCCGAGCGACTTACAATTTAAAATAGCTTATACACAATATAAAACATTCAATATAAAAACATTCAACATAAAAACATTCAACATAAAAACATTCAGCAGTGACTATGGCAAAATTTGATCCGATTACTTAAATGCACAACCAAACAGCCAAGTCTTGAGCGCCTTTACAAAAGGTCGCAACTCCGACATTGCTCTAATGTATGGAGGCAATGAATTCCACAGAATTGGAGCATAAATCGAAAAAGCTCTACACCTTGTAGCTTCCAAATGTGCCTCCCTAGGACCCGGTATGTATAGGAGATTTTCTTGGGTGGATCGAGGTGACCACTGATGGAGAAAAGGAATGAGGCGGTCCCTAAGATATAAAGGTCCTTGGCCATTTTGAGCTCTAAATGTCAGGATCAGTATCTTGTAAGAGATCCGATGTTCTATTGGTAGCCAATGCAGTTGTTGCAGAATCGGTGTAATATGGGATCTTATAGATGATCCCGCTAGCAGCCTGGCTGCTGCATTTTGGACCATCCGAATCTTCTGGGTCGTTGACTTTGGAATGCCAGCATATAAGGCATTGCAATAATCCAACCTAGTGGTTAGCTCAGAAATAGGCCCAATAGCTAGCATCCATTTTGTATGGAAGATGGAGGCAGCCATTTTAGGTTAGATACATTTCTAAAAAGGGGTGGAGCTTGAAGGCAGCCCAGGGAATGTGGAGAACCATTTTGATTGGCTGAGAGAAAGTGGCCGGAGCTTGGTAGAGTTTAGGGGGGGGGGGAGAGGAACCAGTGGAATTTTTGAATTCTGAGAGTTGGAAACAGACAGTTGGGAAGTAGGAGAGTTGGAGGAAGGAAGTGAGAGAAAGTGGTTGGAAGTATTGAAGCCAGGAGTTAGTTAGTGAAGTTCAGTAAGCAGTTATGGGGGAAAAGTAGTTTGATAATAGGTTAGAACACACCCGGGGATAGGGCTGTTTGAAGACTAGGTTCTAGTTAGCAGTAGTCTACTAGATTCCTGGGAACTTGAAAAGTTAATTTGTAACCTGAAGTTTTAAGCACTGAACTGTGCTATGTAACCATTAAGCCCCATACATCTCTGCAACCATTACGATTTATTGCCTGTTCTGAAAATACAAATAAACATCTTTCTTTATTGTTAAAACAACCAGTGCCTCTGTGTGTCTCTCTGGCCAAGAATCCCCATATCAAGACTGGGGAAGAATATTTTATAATTGGTGGCAGCACTACTAGAAAGACCTTGGAATTCCGTGTTTCTGTGCCCCGAGTTCGAATTCAAACCATTTTTAAAAAAATTTATAACTTATTAATCGCCCTCCATCTGAAAATGCTCTAGGCGAATACAGCTAAATTGTAAAAGATAAAATACATACATACAGAATTTAAAAATTAACAGAGATCGAATACTCTAGTAAAAAACCAGGTCTTAAGTGCTAGAGTAAAAGGCCCTAAGTCACGCATGGCTCTCATATAGGGTGGCAAGGAATTCCATAAGGCAGGGGCAGAAATAGAAAAAGCCCTGCATCTGGTCCTTTCCAAGTGCACTTCTCTAGGACCTGGTATATAGAGTAAGTTGCGTTGGGCTGGTCATTGCGACCTCCGATGATGGGAGAAGGAGAGGCCGTCCCTAAGGAATGATGGACCCTGGCCGTAAAGAATTTTAAAGGTCAGAACTAACATCTTATACAGGTCACGGTACTCAGTTGGAAGCCAATGTAAATGTTGCAGCACTGGTGTTATATGGCATTTCATTTCAATTTACTTTCAGCACACTCCGTTTAAATCTCAAAGAACTTTTTTTAATTTTGGTGGAAGCCCACTCAATCCTCAGTTGTTTGCATTCTGGTGGCCCTGCTGGAAGATTTTTGGGTTCACTCTGTTAATTGACTAAGTCTTTTACACTAACCCAGGCAAATATATGCTACCATGTTTCCCCGAAAATAAGGCACTGTCTTATACACTGCATTTATTCTTTCTCAAGAAGACACATTGTGACTTATTTTCAGGGATGTCTTATTTTTATTAAGTATGGTACAACAATCTGCATTTATGAGATGGTGTCTCTGGGCTCAGTGGCAGACTGCTTTCTGAAGCTTTTCTCCTAACCCCTGGTGTTTGTTTGGGGTGAGAGAGACTGTTGCTGGTCAGTGCTGGGGAAGAGAGACCCACAGTGCTGAATAAAATGGCAGCCACAGCTTTACTTCCTCCCTCTGAGGACACACATAGAATCATAGAATCAAAGAGTTGGAAGAGACCTCATGGGCCATCCAGTCCAACCCCCTGCCAAGAAGCAGGAATATTGCATTCAAATCACCCCTGACAGATGGCCATCTAGCCTCTGTTTAAAAGGAGCCTTCACCACACTCCGGAGCAGAGAGTTCCACTGCTGAATGGCTCTCACAGTTAGGAAGTTCTTCCTTATGTTCAGATGGAATCTCCTCTCTTGTAGTTTGAAGCCATTGTTCCACGTCCTAGTCTGCAAGGAAGCAGAAAACAAGCTTGCTCCCTCCTCCCTGTGGCCTCCTCTCACATATTTATACATGTCTATCATATCTCCTCTCAGCCTTCCCTTCTTCAGGCTAAACATGCCCAGCTCCTTAAGCCGCTCCTCATAGGGCTTGTTCTCCAGACCCTTTATCATTTTAGGGTGCCTAAAGTCTTTTACACAATGCCTAAAGCAGAATGTTCTGCTCCTCACTTCACTGAGGAGACTTTTACTTACACTTTCTATGTCTCCCTCTATGCCTCAGCTTTCAGCACGCATAGAACAACCGGGACCTGACAGGGGGAGCCAATTTTGCACGTTGCATAGCCACGCCTATCACTATGTCTTATTTTCGGGGTATGGCTTATATTGCACAAATGCTTAGAAATCCTGATACAGCTTATTTTATGGGTATGTCTTATTTTAGGGCAAACAGAGTAGTAGTTTAAATAAACCTGAAACAGACCTGCAACAGAAGTAGTAGTGGGGAATGGGGCAGGGGATAAAATGGGAGTGGAGACGCAGACAGTGTTATGTGATAGGGATCATCACCAAAGATGACAATCCAGCTTCAATGCCAGTTTGTCAGCCTCATGCGATAAAATACTATATGTGTTTTGTTATGTTATGTTTCTTTGTAAGCCACATTAAGTCCCAGCCTAGGAGAAAGGTGACTGTTAAAGGAGCCAGTATGTCAGAAACAACTTCATCAAACAACAACAACAACAGCATGCATGGCTTACATATCAACAAATCTTAAAAAGAAAGAAAACCAAGAATTAACAATCAAGACACATGAATAAATTAAACAAGAATACCAAAAGATAACATGGTTCCAGTATTACTAAATACTTCAAGAATTTATTATTATTATTTATTTATTTTGCACGTTTCTACCCCGCCCTTCTCAACCCCCGAGGGAGGACTCAGGGCGGCTTACAAAAGGCACAATTTGATGCCAACAAAACAGACAATAAGATAAAACATGTGTCAACAGCAATTATAAAACAATTAAAACAATCCAGTTATACATCACAATCAATAAAAAATCAATGTAATGTTCAACGTTCACCAGCTCAGAATCCGTAAGTTCATTCCACATTGTCAAATCCTATCAATTCTAGTAGTCATTGTCCTTTGTCTATCTATATAATATGTAAGAATATAAGGAAGATGCAAAAATTGGCTTTAAACAAGAACAAGACATATGGGAATTGACAATGCAAAAGGAAAAGAAAATAATTAAATTACTATACCAACAACTACTAAAATGGACAACAGAAGAAGAACAAATAAAAGAGTGCCAAGTTAAATGGGCAAAAGATTTAGGGCACAATATTTATATAAACCAGTGGGAAGATATTTGGAATAAAAAACTAAAATTCACCACAGCTATAGACATTCGCAAGAATTGGTGTAAAATGCAATTCAGGTGGTACTATACTCCTTCAAAAATATCAAAATTTAATAAATGAATTTCTAATAGATGTGGAAATTCGGGAAAAAAATAAGCACCTTTTTCCATCAATGGTGGACGTGTAAAAAAGTAAAAAGTATTGGAACGAAGTCCATCTAATAACTCAAAACATATTAAAAGTTAAATTCCCCCTAATACTGACATGTATTTACTAGGTCTAACAAGCACAAAATTAAATGAAAACCAGGACCAAATGTTCTTTCTCATGTCAGGCAGTTAAAGAAAGACTTGATGATGAGCTGGAACTGGACAAGAGAATGGAATTACGGAACTCCGAACTCTGAGCTCAGGATTAGCCTACTACTGTGTTTATGGTGTTACTATGTATTGATGATTTAATTTTAATTTGTAATTGCTTAAGTGTTTTTATATATGTATGTATATGTGACAAGGCATCGAATTGTGCCTTTCTCTGTAAGCCGCCCTGAGTCCCCCTTAGGGGGTGAGAAGGGCGGGGTAAAAGTGACAGAAATAAATAAATAATAATGTCTACAGCTGCAAGTTTAACGCTAGCCAAAGTGTGGAAACAAAACAAAGTGCCAACAACTGATGAATGGATTCTAAAATTGTTTGATTTAATACAAATGGACTCCTTGTCACAAAAACTAAAAGATGGAAGAAAGAACACAGATTGGTCAGGCTTCAAAGACTTTATTCAAAATAGTGGAACAACACTCATAATAGATTTATCCGACATATGAAAAACAAGAATTGCAGAAGTCAAACTGGGAAAGACAAAAAGAAGACAAACATCCTTCTCGAAAACATCTTTCTTTGGAGGAAAATGGGAAGCCGCATGCTCACTGCTATTTCTTCCTATATATTTTTTCTTTTTTCTCTCTTTTCTCTTCTTTTCTCTCCCCCTTTCCATCCCCTCTCCTATCTCTCCACTCCCCCTCCCATCTAATTTTTCTCACAATCCTATTTCAATACCTCATTCACTTTTGTTGTAAATATCACTCATAACACAATAAAAATTATATATATATACACACAGACACACACACACAACATGCATGGTTGAGTCGTGGTGAGATGATATATATCCTAAAATAGCCAGCAAAATTGTGACAGTAGACTTCCATTTGTTTAAACATGCTGTTAGCTGAAACAGCTGTGTTGGATATTTTCTTGAGTTTGTTGTTTTTGCTGCTGTCAGAACTAACAATAGATGTAATTATACATTTTAATGCATGTTCAATCAATTTTATATAGAATATTTCTCCACCTGTGCTGTAGTTGTCTTCCGGTATCTTTCATCAGCTGCAGCTGTCTAAAAGAGCAGTCCAAACGTCTCAGTATCAAAGAAAGCACTCAAGAACTATTATGTCAATGGTTTATTGTGGATGCCTCACCATTCCATATGAAAACGTAAGTGAAACGTACATCCAGCTGAATAAACCCTTCATACATTTCATACCTACCAATTCAGTATATCAAAACATAGCTTTGTAATCAGTAGAACGTTCAAGGGGGAAAGCATTTCTCTCTTTTGATTTACCTTTAAAGCCAACATAAAGTTGCACAAAGTTATGTTCTACAGAATAGAAGTCTTAAGTGAATTTTCTGCAGAAGACTTAATAGAAATGGGCTGAAAGCTACTGTTTAAAGATTTGCAAACCCAAAGCAGCTTGGGAATTATCTGGAATGTCAAAACTGACCAACTTTCCTTGAGAGCTCCTAAATTTTATTTATTTATTTATTATTTAAACTTATATGCCGCCACTCCCCTGGGCTCGGAGCGGCTTACAAGAATAGCTAAAATCTAACAAAGTTTAAAAGCAATTTAAAACAATTTAAAAACAACAGTATCAAACATTAAAAGCCTGTCGGAACAGGTATGTCTTACATGCCCTGCGGAAAGCTGGTAAGTCCCGCAGGGCACGAACATCAGGTGGCAGAGCATTCCAGACTGATGGTGCCACTGCTGTGAAGGCTCTGAGTCTGGTTGCCGTTAGACGCAAGGTCTTGACACTGGGGACTTCCAATAGATCTTGGTCCTCAGAACGGAGGGATCTCTGGCGTTGGTAGGGGGTGAGACGATCCCTCAGATACATTGGCCCCAGACCATGCAAGGCCTTAAAGGTGAGTACCATCACTTTGAAAGTGATCCGGTGCTCAATTGGTAACCAATGCAGCTGTAGTAAGATTGGTGTTGTGTGGCATCTCATCGGAATTCCCGCAAGAAGCCGAGCAGCTGCGTTTTGTACCAACTTGAGCTTCCGGATCACCGACAGAGGGAGGCCAATGTAGAGGGCATTACAGTAGTCCAGTCTTGAGATGACCGTGGCCTGGATCACCGTAGCTAGGTCGTCCCTGGACAGGTAGGGGGCCAGCCGTCTAGCCTGCCACCGGTGAAAGAAGGCGGTTCTGCTCACGGCGGAGACCTGGGCCTCCATTGTCAGCAGAGGGTCCAAAAGGACTCCCAGACTCTTTACCAATGATGATGGGCGTAACGCCTCGCCATCCAGGGTGGGCAGATGGATGTTTGACACACAAAACTCGCCATCCAGGGTGGGCAGATGGATGTTTGACACACAAAACTCTAAAGCAGTGGTTCTCAACCTGTGGGTCCCCAGGTGTTTTGGCCTACAACTCCCAGAAATCCCAGCCAGTTTACCAGCTGTTAGGATTTCTGGGAGTTGAGGGCCAAAA
The DNA here is from genome assembly GCF_037176765.1 of Anolis sagrei. Lineage (NCBI taxonomy): Eukaryota > Metazoa > Chordata > Lepidosauria > Squamata > Anolidae > Anolis > Anolis sagrei. Next base: position 56,710,208 of record NC_090026.1, read on the forward strand.
CATCTGGGGGGCCACAGGTTGCGAACCAGTGCTTTAAACAATAAGCTTTTCAGAAGATATTCCTCTTCGCTACATACCTCCATAGCTCCATCTGTGCCAATATAGGCTTATGCGAAATTTTGAAGAATGTCATAATTGTTTCATTAAGACTAAAGAAAGTTCTCAGAGATGTTCTAGGCATTCTACAAATAGTAGTGACTTGAAATTATAAAACATTTTTGTCATACCTTCTTGATATATGAATGAGGATACCTTTGAGATAGCAACCATAAATTAGTCACCTCTGAACTGTGTCTGAGCATAAAAATAAGTCCTGAGAAATGGCCAGTTATCTGGTGATATCTTGAATGTCTGGGCACCAGCATTTAAATTTTTATTGGAAAATGAACAAAAGCTTCTATATCATTCCTCTGGAGGAATTTCAATTTCATTCTTCATTCATTTCTCATCTGAAAATTTAATTCCCATTTTTGGCAACCCTGCCCACTTAGTTTCTAAGCACTTCAAATAATGGACTATTACTTATTCAGTCCATACAGAAAGTACTTCAGCAGAGCCTACTGCTTAATGGAAGATTCTCTATGGATGATTCCACTGCATTCTTTTAGATACCAAAAGCTAATACATGTATTGGTAAGAATCCAGAGAATATTTCAACCTAACAATTTCTAGGAGCCTATAGACTAGAGGTAGCCATTTCCCCCGATAGCCCAAGTGTGCTAGGATAGGAACATAGGACGCTCTTGTATACCATTGTTCCCTACCCAAACATTATGAACTCTGACCAGTAGCAGTGATTTGCTAGTGTTTTGGGCGGATTCTTCTTAGCATGATCTGGAGAGGCCCACCGAGTCTCACCAGGAGAGCCCTTATGTCATGTAATGGTCTCCATGGGACTCTGTCTTGCATGGAAATGAAGTCCATTGATCAAACTTATTTCAAATTCCTTGCAAGGTCATGGGATAATTGGGTGTTCTGGGATCCTCAAGCCCAATCTAGCAGGCATTCATATTCTCTTGGATTTTGGACACTGTTGAATCAATTCTGCTTTTGGAAGTAATCCAGATCTGCCAACAGCCTCAGCTAAACATTTTACCTTTCTGATCTTTGTAACTGTATGCTGCTGTCTATCACTAATTGTTATATACAGCACCAGAAAGGCTCTTAACACAACAAGAACAGGACTGAATATGAGTAAACAAGAGGTTGCCTTTGAAGATTGGAAGCTTCAAGCAGCCCAAAAGATGGAAGCCAGATTTCTACCTGGGGCAGCATATAGGAAGCATACAACTCCTTTGTTAGACAGCTCCACTGGCTGCCAGTCTGCTATTGAGCACAAATCCAATGCTGGCTATAGTCTATAAATCCCTAAACTGTTCCGGCCCAGCTTACTTGTCCAAATGTATCTCCTTCTATGATACATCGCAGAGATTAAGATCTTCTGGGGAGGCCCTGGTCTCGATTCCTCCTTCCTCGCAAGTGTGACTGGTGGAGACCAAAGACAGGGCCTTTTCAGTGGTGGCTCCTGGACTATAGAACTCCCTCTCTAGTGAAATTAGAGCATCTCCTCCCTCTTGACATTCAGGAAGAAAGTAAAAAAATGTGGTTATGTGACCAAGTTTTCGGACAGCAAGGCTCGTAGTGCAATAAGATAATAAAAAATAGGGAATGGACCAATGGAAGGATTACACACTTGATTTTGGATGACATGATGTTTATTGGTGGGTTTTAATTAAATGTCATGATATTATTGATGTTTATAGTTATATTTTATTGTCTTGCTATTATCTTTTGGTTTTTACATGTATGTATGGTATTGAATGTTGCCTATCTAATATTGAAAACCGCTTTGACTTCCCTTAGGGGGAGAAAATCAGTATAAATGTAGTAAATAATAAATAATAATAATTAACACCTCTACACCTTTGGCAGCAAACATTTATCTAAGCTAACTCTATATATTTTCAATGAAAAGGTGTCAACTCATCAGAATGTCTAATCAGAGAGATAATTTAGACAAGGCATGCTGATAAGGCCTAATGGCAGGTGACATTTGAGTACACTTATTAGCTGGCGAATTGTCAGCATTCTTTTAACTTGAATAGAGCACAGTTTTTAGCACTATTGATCATGAAAGCTTAATATCATTCTTGGAAACGTATATTGGGATTTCAAGAATTTCTTTGGATCAATTTTGTTTTCAGCTGGTCCCCTGTAGATGATTTCTTTTTGTCTGCAACATGCTTTGCTTCTCCACCCACCCAGCTATGCATGATTGTCTACTGTGTATGATGCTAAATTTGTTTTCCCTGAATCCATTGCTCAGACTGACTTGTACACTGTTAATCACTAATGAATTTACAATGTTCCTTAGCAGTCCTTGGCTGCTATGTGTATTTCTTCAATGGATCGCTGTAAGTTTTTTGAGATGTATGGTCATGTTCCAGCAGTATTCCCTCCTGATGTTTCACCTGCATCTGTGGCTGGTATCTTCAGAGGTTCTGTTGGTAGTGAAACTAGTAGTGTGTGTGTGTGTGTGGCGGAATGTCCAGGGTGGAAAAAAGAACCCTTGTCTGTTAAAGCAAGTATGAATGTTACAAATTAGCAAGTTTGAATAGCACTGAGTAGCCATGAAGCTGCTAAGTCAATGAATGAGGGTATAGCTCCCCCCCCCCACCTGCTCTCCTAGCGCATTATTTCTACGCACCAGGAGAGCTGGCCGAAGCTGTAATGAAGGCTGGGGAAGTATTCATTGTTTTTCTAAAGGGTCTGGGGGCTTTGGGGGAGGGGGTAGGGCCTCCAGACATTCTCTTGGGCTAGTCCCGAGAGAACATCTGGACACCCACCCAGAAAGCATGAGCTTTTAAGGGTGGGTGTAGACAGCCTCCCAGAAAGATCCACATTTTTTTTAATTGTGATGCTTCTGGGATCAAAGGCTGTCTGGATCTGCCCATAGTGACACACAGATTAATTTCTTTTCCAATGATAGGGAAGAAGAAAGTGGTTTTATTTTGGGTTACTCACATATTTGCCTTCTACTGGGAATGCTGGAGAAGAAGTTTTCAATTTCACTCAATGCTGCAGTGGAAGAAGTGGACTTTTATTCACCAAACCCCATGCTAAAGTTTTAAAAAACCTAATTCTTAAAAGTGCATTTACCTTTTTTCTCCTCCTTTCTACATCCTTATTATGTAAACAATATATGACAATATTTGAGAATGAATAAGTCTATTTTAAAATAATTGACCAATATTAAAAACCCGTTTTGGATTAAATGTAATTCTTAGTCCAAGATACAGTAGACCTATTAAATATATTGATAAATTTATACATTTTTGAATCCTGTTGCTTCAGTTGATTCACTCTAGTTGGGAAAACAACTTCCTCCTCCTTCTCCTCTCCTCCCCCTCCTCCTTCTACAATCTCCCAAAATTGGGACTCAAGGCAGCTTACAAGAACAGTGCAATAAAAACATGTATCTCCTTCCTCGCACTGTCTCTAAACTTGGATTGCTTGGGAGAGATAGGGCTCTGTTCCCTTTAATAGTCATGGAGAACAGCTAATTCCTGAAAGCATTGTTTATCTCTTGTCTGGACATCTATGTGTGTGCCAGGAGCCTTGTCCCTTTTTCACTTTCCAACTCTGCTCTAAACAACTCTCTCCGAAGCTAGCATTTTTTGTTTAAAAATCACTCTGAATATGACAGCTGTTGGATTGCGACAAATTAATATAGTTTCAGGATATACTGAACAAATATGCCCATATCAAGTGTGTGATACTTAGGGTTATCTTAACCAAAAAAGACATTTGTAGCTAGAAGTTCATGCTTGGTGTGTAGCATCCATATTACTCTTGTAATCATATTTTATAAATAATATAATTATTATAGCATTATAATGAATAATCATCAGGCATATAATGCAACTGTCTTTGGAAACCTTTTTATCCCCCCCCCCCCCCCCACACACACACCACCCTAAATATGGTTCCACTGTGTCAACAACCTGTATCATTTACAGATCTTGCTGATACAATAGTCACTGTGATTTTTCCCATTCCATCTAATAAATCTGATATGATTGTGTAAAGGGAGAAGTATTATATCTAGAGAGATCACCCCCAACATTGTGGTCGGCGGAGGAGGCCCTGTTCTCGGTCCCACCCCTGTCTCAAGCATGGCTGGTGGGAACGAGAGAACGGGCCATCTCCGTGCTCTCCCTCCACCTCTGTAACTCCCCCCCCCCCCCGAGGAAATAAAGATGGCCCTTTTCCTGTTTGCTTTCAAGAAGCAACTGAAAATATATTTCTACTCTAGCTTATGAAGAGAAGGAGGATTAAATAGAGATGCTTTACCATACCTCTGATTAATATCTGTAATCCATATCCGGGCCCTGTTTATCTTGCTAGCCCACTTAACATCTTTGGCAGTAATCAACTTATATCCGCAAGGAATTCAGCAATTTCTGGCAAATTAAGGCTTCTGTTTGATGCTTTGTTCTATGATGATATAATTCATTTGATAGGTTATGTTTAACCTTAATTTTAGATATTAAGTTATAATTTGTTTTATATGTTGAGTTATTGTTTTTTGCTCTTATGTATGTATTGGTTGTTGTATTCAGGTATTGAATGTTTGCCTTTTTTTGATTGGAATCCACCCTGAGTCCCTTTGGAGAGATAGGGTGGAATATAAATAAAGTTTTATTTTATTATTATATTATTATTATTATTATTATTATTATTATTATTATTATTTATAATCTCATTGCTTTGTGTTGGAGCACTGACTTTTTTATAATAAAGGCAAATTTCACAGTCTGCTTTTCTCCCGAGCAGACTGGGAGATATTCAAAATCCTATTCTCCAAAAGTCAGAAAAAATATATGCAAATGTTATTATTAAAAACCGTGAGTAAAACAGTCGCAACACATTTAAAATACGCTACTACAATTGAGCATCGCTTGAGAGCAGTACGTGTGAAAAAGATCTTGGAGTCCTCGTGGACAACAAGTTAAACATGAGCCAACAATGTGATGTGGCAGCAAAAAAAGCCAATGGGATTTTGGCCTGCATCAATAGGAGCATAGTGTCTAGATCTAGGGAAGTCATGCTACCCCTCTATTCTGCTTTGGTTAGACCACACCTGGAATATTGTGTCCAATTCTGGGCACCACAATTCAAGAGAGATATTGACAAGCTGGAATGTGTCCAGAGGAGAGCGACTAAAATGATAAAGGGTCTGGAGAACAAGCCCTATGAGGAGCGGCTTAAGGAGCTGGGCATGTTTAGCCTGAAGAAGAGAAGGCTGAGAGGGGATATGATAGCCATGTATAAATATGTGAGAGGAAGCCACAGGGAGGAGGGAGCAAGCTTGTTTTCTGCTTCCCTGGAGACTAGGACGCGGAACAATGGCTTCAAACTACAAGAGAGGAGATTCCATCTGAACATGAGGAAGAACTTCCTGACTGTGAGAGCCGTTCAGCAGTGGAACTCTCTGCCCCGGAGTGTGGTGGAGGCTCCTTCTTTGGAAGCTTTTAAACAGAGGCTGGATGGCCATCTGTCAGGGGTGATTTGAATGCAATATTCCTGCTTCTTGGCAGGGGGTTGGACTGGATGGCCCATGAGGTCTCTTCCAACTCTTTGATTCTATGATTCTATCCTGAATTCTGATATCCGAAATACTAGCAATCACTGACACTAGTATTTCCGGGGCTGCGGAGATCAGGATATACCCCCAAGGATAACTCCTAAAGTTTGAGGCAGGAAGACAGGTTATTTCAATTTTCTGATAAAGTTCATTATGTTGAAGTGATTAACACAGTTCAGGAGACAAAACTGTATTTTATCTACAGAAATGTATGCTTTGACTTTTTCAATCTGTGTTGTCCCAGATACTCCCCGGAGAGAAAGCTGCATGGCCAGTCATTTTCATAGCTGTATCTACAGGAAGTACAGACCCAGATGAAGAGTCTTAATTTTGTCTGTAACTATAGAAATCCATTAATATTTGTCGTTCATTGTATGGAGTCCCTCCAGAGCAGCTTTCCAATTAAGCTCTTCTCATTTGTTGAATCAGATTTACTGCATATCTCTTAAGGATGTTGCTTTTCAAGGTTAAACATCAGATTTCCTATTGTGTTTTACTGGCATCACTCCTTCTAATACCAAGTTGAGTCATCCTGTGCTTATTTATTTTGTCTTATTTAGAAATGTATACCCTGCTCCTAATCAAGTTTTTTAGAGTCATTTACAGTAAATTAAACAAACTAAATACCATTACCACCAAGTCAAATACAATAAAAACAGATCCATTCATAAAGCTGGAGTTGGAATATATTAGTCAGGAAATGAAATTTTATTTATGTAATTATTTAATTGATTAATTAATAATATCCCTCCTGTCCCATGGTATGAAACCCAACCACAATATTTTTAAAAGTACAACTAAAACCTGTCTGACACAAATGTTTCAACACCATTAAATAGACATTTTTATGAAAAGTATTAAATTACAATTGAAAATACATAAAAACACAATATTATGGGTCCCTACATTCTCTGTGATTAAAAGCACAGGGCCCTAGTGAAACATCATGAAAAAATAAATAGCTGGGCTTTTTTAAAGTGAGAGATCACCTCTCTAGGAATTTCTAGGTCTTCCAGCATAGCTCTATGGCCAATATCTTTAGTGAGTCCTAAAGAGGTTTCCTCTAGAGAAATCGCTAGGTCCTCCCACATGACTGGAAATGGTGCTTAGATGTCACAATAACCTGGGGCATCCAAATGACACACTGAGGCTAATGCAAATTTACCGGGGTAAACCATTTAAAGCAGTTTACACCTGGGTTAAAAAATGCCTGCAAGTTCCAGATCTTCCTTGAAGATCTGAATCTTTGCTGGTATTGAGGCAGTGGGGACTGCCATATGGAATTGCCATTCACGATCCCAGGTGACATCCCTATAGGCAACCTGGTGAGATGGGATGGCAATGCCACACAACTTTCTCTGCCCCCTCTGTCTCCCCCTCTTCACAAAAAAATCACAGATAGCCTCTTTTCCATTGCAGGAGGCTCTCTTGATCATTGTGGTGATGCATTGGAGCTTTGGAAAGGAAAGGAAATCTTCCCTTTCAAAAGCTCGAATGCATAATCACTGAGTATGATCCAAGGAACAGAGCACCTTCTGCAATGGTAAAATGGTTCTCTATGAAATTTGGGGGAGGATGTGGGGCAGGGAGGCTTGGCAAGCTATGGCCATGCTCAGATATGCTGACCCAGTGTTGGCATAACTGGGCATTGTGGACTGCAGCATACGTCACCCATGTATGGTGACAAAATGCAGCACAAACTGGCATTTTTAATACCGGTTCATTCTGCATTTTGTGCTGTATGGAAGCTCTCCAAAATATCTTCTGAACTCCTCAAGTGAGGGAATCTGCAACCTGTGAGTAGCTGCTAGGAAGGCTCACTCCTCATCAAATGCACCTGTAATTGTTGTAGGACAGAAAGTATGCTTTCTCCTGAAGACTTTTAAAAGTCATAACTAGCACTTGGAATTGTGGCCAGAAAAGGACTAGTAGTTGGTGTTGTTATAGCAATATGAGAGTTCTTTGTAACCAGCTCTAGACAGCAGTCTATTTACAGAATTTTCTACCACTGCAATTTCTGAACAGTTTCTAAAGGCAGCCACACACAGAGTATGTTAAATGAGGAAAATTGGGACTGAAAATTGCTTCGCGAGGATCAACCCCAGGAAAATGGAACCTAGGAACACCCTGCTCTAGGTGCTCATGACATTAGATAAACTTCTTATTGGATAGTGTAAATGTAATTCTCTAATTGCAGAAGCAATATTTAGTTCTTTCTCCTGATGCACCAAGCAGTTCTAGCTCTTAGGAAGGTAACACAAGAAATGAATTCATGAAAAGTACCATATATTCTGGCATATATAACTACTTTTTAACCCAAGAAAATCTTCTCAAAAGTCAGGGGTCATCTTATACACAGGAGTCATCTTATACGCGGGAGTCATCTTATACGCGGGAGTCGTCTTATACGTGGGAGTAGTCTTATACATGGGAGTAATCTTATACACCGGAGTAGCCTTATGCATGGGAGTCGTCTTATATGCAGGAGTGGTCTTATACGCGGGAGTCATCTTATACACTGGAGTCGGGAGTAGTCTTATACACGGGAGTAATCTTATACACTGGAGTAGCCTTATGCATGGGAGTCGTCTTATATGTAGGAGTGGTCTTATACGCCGGGAGTCGTCTTATAGAGCGGGTGCTGAAACTTCCAATACGGATTGGAGAATCTGTGGTTGCTGCATATTGTGGGGGGAGCTCAAAAATGGCAGTAGCCGCATCCCTACCATATGCAGCAACTGTATGAAAGCATTAAGGGTGACGCTGTACAAGTATGTTAGAAGAAAATCCATTCATCAGGATTTGTGGACTTTATGCGGTCCCAATGGTGAGGTGAAGGGGCACCTCACTGGGAAGGTGTAAGTGAAGGGCGGAGCAAGCTGCAGGCATCCGGGGCGCCCGGGGTATGGAAAAAAGAGAGTGGCTCTGGGCCCAGAAAAACACACCTCTTTTACCTGTCTGGCCCACCCTTGTATCCTATTACTGGACCTCCTCCTCTGCCTCTCAGATCTCACTCCTGAAGACTGCAGTGAAGCGGTGCAGGTGCACATGTGCGAGATCTGAGAGGCAGAGAAGGAGGTACAGTAATAGGAAAATTACCATATTGAAATCAAATCTGATGCTTTTAAAAAAATTATTTGGTGTGTGTTGGAAGAGGGGTAGTCTTATACGGCGAGTATATACCAAATTCTATATTTTAACTGGAAAAATTGCGGGACGTCTTATATGCCCAGTTGTTTTATATGCCAGAATATGGTACAATACTGCACATCTTACTGAATTTGATCACTAAGAGGTAAGAGGAAGCTAGTACTGGCTGGTACAAGATAGAAACTTCTGTGGTCAAGCCAGAGTCTGTGGAAACACGATGACTTGTGTTTTCACATCTGTCATTAGAAGACGTCAGACAGCTACCAGTACAAGATGTGCATGAATAAGCAAAAAAGAAGGGGGATTATTCTGCAAATCTGTAGTAATTGGTTCCGACAGCTGCTGCTATAGCTTCAGAATTGTCAGCCACAGTGAGGAAATCTACTCTGCAGGCCTTTCTCTCATATTTCCAGCATACATCATTACCATAGCACCAGCCTTTATATATGGCACCTCATGCAGCCAGGAGCGCCAGGGTGGCCTTTTCCTAGAAAAACTGTGGGCGACAACAGGGGAAGCATTTCTTGGGTTCTCAAAGAGCAGCCCCCATGACTGAATAGCTTTGCAAGAATTGTTTCTTGGTTTTCCTGTCCTCTCCATGACCTAGAGGGAAACTGCAGTGGCTGAATTAATATTCCCTGAGAATGAAATGAAATAAGCTACAGGGGAACTGTATGAAATGAAAATAAAATGAGGGCAATAGGTTGCTGCCTATAACAGTGTTCTGTAAATCATCTAGGTAGTTTAGCTCCTGTTGGCTGCTAAAGTTTCGCAAGGATTTATAATACTCAGTGGCATTTTAAAAAACATAGACTACAGAACAACAGAAAAGAGAGGCCCACGCATGATCAGCTAGCACTTATTTACTGTCAGCTGTGATCATTTACATTTTTATGGAATAATTTCATTTCTATTCAAAAAATTAACCTCTAATAAAATGCATGCCATGGTTAATAAGCATGTGTGTGAATTGTGTGTGTAAAGCAGCACATAGGGTATCAGTGGAAGGTTTATCCAGAGGTTGAAAAAGTTGCTTTTTGTTCTGTACTGCCCAACATTTCCCCAATCAGCAATTATAATAAAAAATAGCATAGCCATGCTGGCTGGGGGCATTCTAGAATACAGTCTTAAAAATAACATTTTAACTCTTGTCTATTCACTGGGTTGGCAAAATGGAATTGCCATGTTCAGTAGCACAAAATGGACAAAAGACGAGCACCATTAATGTGATTCATTATATAGTTCTGTATTTGTGGTGCTGAAATTTCTTCTAGCTTCACACTAGATCTTTCTTTCTGTTCATCCTAGTTTTCCAGAGAGAAGTTTGGTCCTCCTTTCCAATATCTAATTTTTTTTCTGCAAAAGTATCTTACTCCAGTATTTCATAGACATACCTGAGCTAGTGTTTAATTACTTTTTCCAGCCATTTTTCAGCCATTGAGAACCAGGTGGCTAGAAAAAAAATGTTAGGAACAAAACAAAAAGCCATAAACGGTTCCGGCCCAAAATACCTGTCTGACCGCATCTCGGCCTATGAGCCCACGAGGACTTTGAGATCGTCCGGGGAGGCCCTTCTCTCGATCCTGCCTGCCTCACAGGCACGCCTGGCGGGGACTAGGGACAGGGCCTTCTCGGTGGTGGCCCCCCGGCTGTGGAACCCCCTCCCTGTGGACATCAGACTGGCGCCCTCCCTCATAACATTCCGCAAGAGACTAAAGACGTGGTTGTTTGAGAAGGCGTTTGAGTAAGTGCTGCAACAATTGGCAATGACGATTGGAACGGAACATGGATAACGAGATTTGGATTGTGATTCAATGATGAGACGTTGCGAATGATTTAGTGTAACTGTATTATTGATAGTGTCGTTGTTTACTGTTGATGCGATATTGCTTATGTTGTAAATTGTACCTGGTTTTATATGTTGTACACCGCCGTGAGTCGCCCTAGGGCTGAGAACGGCAGTCTACAAGTGCAGTAAATAAATAAATAAAGAAAGAAAACATTGACAATAATATATTAAGAATAGCAACAAATAGAGATGTATGTATAGGAAGTCATTGCCTTTGTTGACTTTAAGATAACAGTTATAACATTTGTTATCTGCAGCCTTACATGTTGTTGTATACTTCATACATGCTGTATTCCTTGACTTGCTGGGGGTTTCTGGATTATCAGTCTTTTGAGGTTTTGGTGGTCAATAGGTCAATTGACTCATCCTTCTTTTTGACCATTAGTTCTCCACTTCCTTGGGCGCATCTGCACTATAGAATCAATGCAGTTTGATATCACTTTAACTGCCACAATTCCATTCTCAATGCTATGGAATCCTGGGAATTGCAGTTTCTTTAGCCTTCTTTGACAGAGATCCTGTAAATTCCTATGATTCCATAGTACTGAGCCATGGCAGTTAAAGTGGTTTCAAACTGCGGTTGTACATATTGTAATCTCCATTGTTTTAAACAGTTTGTAAGCCAACTTGAGTGTAAATATTGGTGAAAGAAGATGATATCAATAAAATCATCTTCACTATCACCACCATCATGTAATATAAGAATAAAGTGTGCTCTACAGAAGACACCTATACACTAGGGCTGGGTAACAACGGAAAAATTTGTTTCTAAACTCGATTCGTTTTTAAGGGGTCCATCACATTTCGTTTCTTTAAAGAATTCCGAAATTTTCCTTTTAAAAATTTCGAAATATACGAAATTTCATAAATTTCGAATCGATTCGTTAATGGTGGACGCGATTGCGCAATATGCTAAAAAACCCTCCAAATATGCTAAAAATATGCTGAAAAAACCTCCAAATGGGACAGGGGGAACTTCTAAAGCTTCCCTCTCCCTCTGTTGTTGACTGTTGGTGTGATAAAACAAACAACAACTATAAAACTTGCACCAGGCATGCGAAAATAATTTCGAAACAATTTCGAAACAATTTCGAAACAATTACGAAACAAAATAAGTTGAAAAAATGTTTCGAATCTATTTAATTCCTCACACTATTCCAAAATGGCTCAATATCGGATCGTAAGCTAATTTAAATACAAATTAATAACGAATTACGAAATTAACGAACGAAACCGCCCAGCCCTACTATACACATCAACAGATGTACTTTGCTAATTCTACTCAGGAAAACTTTAGATGAAAAGCATTATAGTATTATCCTGTTTGCTCCCCGCAAAGTCTGTCAAAACAATACAGCTTATGTGAATACAATTTGACTTACAATTAGTTTCTTTTGCTTCAGGATAGTTAGTTGGTGATCACATAAGACAGAGGCTGTGACAATTTAATCATCTTAAAAAAAAAACCCATGCATTGTGGCACCATGGAAGGTTTGATCAGAATTAAGAGTGACAAAAGCTTTTGAAACAGCAGCTTTGCAGAAAGTCTGCCTCTGGTGAAAGAATTCAATATCTTGTGGATCCTCCCTGGTGGTCTTTTTATTACCACAAAAAATGCAAAACCCCTTTATCTACTGGTTGTAGGGGATTTAAAAACATGTGCACGTCCTCCTCTAAGTAGCTCATCAGGCATTATCCTAGTTTTTGCTGGGATTCCAGATGTGCTATTCCAAGATATTGCTTCCATTGTACAGAATTACAATAGTAACCTGCAAAATACTTCATTATAGCATCCCACTGCAACCATAAAATTCTCCATCTGTCATGGGCCAATAACCAATTGCATCAAGGGGAATTCATACAATGCATTGACTGTAATTCTTACAACAGAAGACAGTCTTGCTATAAAAGCCATTGCCCTCTGATTTTTTTTGTTTTTTGCTAAACACCTTTCTCTGAGAAGCTCTGTAAAAAAAACAAAGCTTTGTGAATGTGAATCTTGCATTGATGAGAAACCTGGTTATTTTAAACACAGCCCTTAAACATTCATGTTCCAAATTGGAGCATGATCCGGTAGTAGCTTTCATAATGCCTGTGGTGAATCCACAAAGCAGGCTTTTTAAAAGCTATCCAAGATGTTGAACCTTGCCCTCTCACTTTGCTCAGGGCCATGGAGAGCCCCAGTAACTCCTAGAGGAAAAAACAAAGAGTGGATTTACTGAATTTCTGACACTGAAGATTCTAGACACCCCTGAGTGTCTCTTAAAAGACCAAAGAGGTAGGTAGTAGGCATGTGCAATCCATGGTTCTAAATGGTTCTAAAGTATTGTCGAAGGCTTTCATGACTGGAATCACTGGGTTGTTGTAGGTTTTTTCGGGCTATATGGCCATGGTCTAGAGGCATTTTCTCCTGACGTTTCGCCTGCATCTCTGGCAAGCATCCTCAGAGGTAGTGAGGTCTGTTGGAAGTAGGAAAATGGGTTTATATGTCTGTGGAATGACCAGGGTGGGACAAAGGACTTTTGTCTGCTGGAGCTAGGTGTGAATGTTTCAACTGACCACCTTTATTAGCATTGGAAGTGGAAGTGCCTGAGGGAATCTTTTTTGTTGTTGTTGTTGATAGATTATTGTTTACTCTCTGTTGCTTTGTTGTTGTAATTTTTGAGTTTTTTTAATACTGGTAGCCAGATTTTGTTCATTTTCATGGTTTCTTTCTTTCTGTTGAAATTGTCCACATACTTGTGGATTTCAATGGCTTCTCTGTGTAGTCTGACATGGTGGTTGTGAGAGTGGTCCAGCATTTCTGTGTTCTCAAATAATATGCTGTGTCCGGGTTGGTTAATCAGGTGTTCTGCTATGGCTGACTTCTCTGGTTGAAGTAGTCTGCAGTGCCTTTCATGTTCCTTGATTTGTGTTTGGGCGCTCAGGCACATCAAATCACCTCTCAACAAAAAAAGATTCCCTCAGGCACTTCCAAGCCATTAAATGCTAATCAAGGTGGTCAGTTGAAACATTCACACCTAGCTCCAGCAGACAAAAGTCCATAGATGCAGGCGAAACGTCAGGAGAAAATGCCTCTAGACCAGGGGTCCTCAAACTTTTTGAACAGAGGGCCAGGTCACAGTCCCTCAAACTGTTGGAGGGCCGGATTATAATTTGGAAAAAAAAAAAGAATGAATTCCTATGCACACTGCACATATCTTATTTGTAGTGCAAAAGACACATAAAAACAATATCATAATTAAAATGAAGAACAATTTTAACAAATATAAACTTATTAGTATTTTAATGGGAAGTGTGGGCCTACTTTTGGCTGATGAGATATGATTGTTGTTGTTATTGTGTGGTTTCAGGTAGTTTCAGACTTAGGTTGACCCTGAGCAAGGGCCGGGTAAATGACCTTGGAGGGCCGCATCTGGCCCCCGGGCCTTAGTTTGAGGACACCTGCTCTAGACCATGGCCAGGTTATAAAGTACTTACAAAACTAAAGTTCTAGTAGTGAAAACTAGGGGGCGCTGGTGCTTTGCTTCTACAGTGTTGCTAAAGTTCTGGTGGTGAAACTTTCAGAACTCTAACACAACTTTCAAAATTTCATTGAATGGCAGTTCCTAATAGGTTCTGTCATAAAAATCACCAATAATGAAATAATAATGAAATTTTGAATGTTGTGTTAAGAGTTCTGAAATTTTCACCACCAGAACTTTAGCAACACTGTAGAAGCAAAACAGCAGTGCCCCCTAGTCTTCTCAACCAGAACTTTAGTTTTGTAAGTACTTTAGAACCATTTAGAACCATGGATTGCCCATGCCTAGTAGGTAGATGGGGGAATAGAAGTTCACATATTCAAGTAAAAGAAAATACGCCATCCTCTGGTTTTAGGGTTTCTCATCACCCATGAAGTAAAGCTTCTGGTGGCTTTTTCTACAAAAACTCATTATTGTTCACCATCTATATACTAAATTTCTACAGTTTTTTTTGTAGCTGCATTGGGAGGGTTTATAAAGAGGCAGCGTAGAAACATTTCCATAAATAATAATGGAAGTTCAGCAAGTATTCCCCCTTACCAAAAAAATATCCTGAAAAAAAAAGCTTACGGTAGTCCATTTTTACAAAGACACAAAATTAATGTGTGTTTTCATGGATGTTCAAATCCTATGATATACAATGACATAGTAAAATGGTGTAACTTATATAAAATGATAAAATCAAGTTTTTGTTTTTATTTTTATTTTTTTATAAACCTTGCATCCATGGATGCAGAATCTATAGATACAGAAGCCCAACTACATTTTAACAGAGGAGTAAGCCTCATTGAATTGACTAGAACTAGTTGATGAGTATCATAGCATAAAATGCTGCTCAATATGTTTTACTGAGTCATGCTGGAGATATCCTACACTGTAATCTTTTAAAAGAGGCAATTCACTTGCATGTTGCTTTTTTGTCTAATTTTGTGTATTGTCAGGAAAAGGTTGCTGTTTTGATTCCAGAGGCAAAAGTGATGAGATTCAGTTGAATCCTTTGTTTAAAAAATGATACTCATTGCAAGAAAAGATTGCACCTATTTGAAATTAATAATTGATCTGCCACCAACTGCAATAATGAAAACAGCTGGGTGTTCCACCTATTTTTAATTGGTATCTGGCAAGTTGCCTCAGTGACTATATGGACATACCAGAAGTGATTGTTACAAGTTTGCTGGAAAAAAATTATCTTTTAAAACTACAGATTTTTATATAAGCTTCAACCATTTTCCCCTATTTTATGAGTACAGTTGTTTTTCTGTGTGTATTATTCATTATATGTAATTTTAAACAAGTTTAGGTATGTAAAAGAAAATTGTTCTTTTGATTTTGGTGTGTAGCCCAATTTTGTAACTCTCATGGTTGAAAAGTGGTATGAAATTCCTCAGCTGGATCCTGATATAAGAAAGCACAGAAGAATATTGGGAAGTGGTAATCCTTCTCAAAATGATGAACCTGCTACAAAACAGGAGCTTTTTTGTTGAGTTCCAGGGCCGAAGAAGCAGATGGCGGAAACAGAAAAACGGCCTGCCTCAGGGGAGTGAGCTTGCTCCATCAATGTTCAACATTTACACAAATGACTAGCCACTGCCAGAAGGCACAGAGAGCTTCATCTATACTGATGATCATGCCATTACTGCCCAAGCAGGGAGCTTTGAGATGGTAGAACAAAAGCTCTCCGAAGCTCTATGTGCCTTACTGCCTACTACAGGGAAAGCCAGCTGATCCCCAATCCATCTAAAACACAGACATGTGCTTTTCACCTTAAGAACAGACAAGCATCCCGAGCTCTGAGGATAAACTGGGAAGGAATCCCACTGGAGCATTGCAGCGCACCCAAATACCTGGGAGTCACTCTGGACCGTGCCCTGACCTACAAGAAGCACTGCCTGAATAACAAGCAAAAAGTGGGTGCTAGAAACAATATCATACAAAAGCTGACTGGCACAACCTGGGTATCAAAACCAGACACAGTGAAGACATCTGCCCTTGCACTATGCTACTCTGCTGCTGAGTATGCATGCCTAGTGTGGAACACATCTCACCACGCTAAAACAGTGGATGTAGGCTCTTAATGAGACATGCCACATTATCACGGGGTGTCTGCGCCCTACACCACTGGAGAAATTACACTGTCTAGCCGGTATTGCACCACCCGACATCCGCCGGGAAGTAGCAGCCAATAGTGAAAGGACCAAGGCAGTGACCTCTCCAGCTCATCCCCTGTTTGGGTATCAGCCAGCACGTCAACGACTTAAATCAAGAAATAGTTTTCTAAGATCTACAGAGACCCTCGCTGGAACACCCCAGCAAGCGAGAGTCCAAAAGTGGCCGGCTCAAACCCAGAATCTCAATCAATGGCTGATACTAAATTAGAGACTCCCCCCTGGACACACAGAAAACTGGGTGACTTGGAAGGCACTGAACAGACTGTGCTCTGGCACCATGAGATGCAGAGCCAATCTTAAGAAATGGGGCTACAAAGTGGAATCCACAACATGTGAGTGTGGAAAAGAGCAAACCACTGACCACCTGCTGCAATGCAACCTGCTACATGTACAATGGATGACCTTCTTGCGGCAACACCAGAGGCACTCCAAGTGGCCAGACACTGGTCAAAGGCCATTTAATCAACTACCAAGCTTGCAAATTTTGTGTTTTGTCTGTTTGTTAGGTTAAAAATGTAATACAACTGTCTGGTTGCTCCTGACACAATAAATAAAAAAATAAATAGCCAAAAGCAGGCCCACACTTCCCACTGAAATACATTAAATTTATATTGGCTAAAATTGTTTTCATTTTAATTATTGTATGGTTTTTAAGTGTTTTTTTTTTTTGCACTACAAATAAGATATGTGCAGTATGCATAGAAATTCATTCTTGCTTTTTTCAAATTATAATCCGGCCCTCCAACAGTTTGAGGGACTGTGACCTGGCCCTGTATTTAAAAACTTTGAGAATCCCTGCTGCAGGCAATACTTCAGAGGAAGGAAAGTAATTCTGTGCAGGAGGAAGACCATAAGATAACACCATGAGTTACCACACTGGATGACACCAACTCTAGTGATGCCATTACCTGGAGAATGGATCTCTTGCAAATTAATGTAACATGTACTGGTGACACAATATACATATTTATTATTTATTATTTATTTACTTTGCTTCTATACCGCTGTTCTCAGCCCGAAGGCGACTCACATGCATATATGGAATGTGCCATAGTATATTTTAATACAGCTGGCAATATGTTCTAGGTATGAGCCTGGAATAGAATGGCTTACTAAGAACAGTTTGTGTGTAGAAGATTTTATAGCATTCTCCCCATTTGTATCTCTTTTTATAGATTTTGCAAATCCAAATTGCCTGGTCTGTCATTTTTCTATTTTATTTCTAGACTGAGCTTTAAGTGCTGTTCACACACAATTTGCTGTAATTTTCAGAATGCACTCTTTCCCCACCATCACTTTCACAGATTACTGATGCACGTTGATGCATAAGCACATCGGTTAAATTGCAGATAAAGTGGAATCTTGACGTTGTCACAGGTTCGTGTGCACATCGGTAATCTGTGGAGGAGAAATGCAGATGGAAAGCTGTACGTCAAAAATGGTCAGTGTTCAACTGAAAGATAGGAAAGAGAAGCCACAGATTAAGGGAGTTGTAACTCAGTGCCTTAGCAGAGAGAAGATGCCAGACCAAAACCATGGCATCTCCAGATCATGTAACAGATGATGGGGAAGACTTGTACATGTCTGAGACCCCGCAAAGAAAAGACAATACTAGTCTAGATAGATTTATACGTTTGGGAATGTTTGTTTGTGATTTAGAATGGGGACTTCACAATTCTTCAACAAGAGTTCCTCCCTAAATTGTATATCGAAGGATTCAACAGAATGCAGGCATGGCAGTTAAATAGAATCATAATGCTCTAATTGGGTAGTGTGAAAGGTCCCCTGATAACAGGCATCAGCCAGTGCAAAACTCTTCTCAGAAATGAGATTTGAACCACACATTTCATTCTCTTCTATTTTTCAAAAAATGGAGGTCTTCTGCAAATTAAAAAAAAAATCCAAATTTCAGACTATGTCTGAATTCCTGCAGTCTTAAACCAAAGAGAGGCTTGAGTGTATTGCAGAGATACTCATCTTGAATAATAACAGGGTGTCTTTTTGTTTTACCCCGCATTTTAAATTAATATAATTCTCAAAGAATGCCCTGTAATATTTGAAAATATACTGTCATCTTACATGCGGGAAGTAACTGGTGTGTGGCAAAATTGTGTCTTGTCACCATCAGTAGTTTTCCACATGAGGAGAATGGATTGCAGGTCTGTAGAGAAGGGATTGCAGGTCTGGTTTGTTTGACCAGTATGCAGTTAAAATTATTTAGCAGAATGAATAAAAAACCTGTTTGTGTAAAGAAAATTGCATCCAGAAGTAAATGATGACAGAGCAATTTTACTTCATGACAGGTGATGTTAAAGGCACGGGATAATTTCTTCCTACCAAGTGAGAGCAAATAAATATTTATCACAGTTGTATTACTTCACCTGCTTTTGCCACAGTGTTCAGCATACAGGCAAAGGGAGTAAACTATTTTACCTTTTCCACTTTGTGGTTATACTTTTCTCTCACCTCTCCCTCTATCACAGGCTCGTCTTGTGGGAATGAGGGGGAGGGCCTTCTCCGCTGTGGCCCCCTCGCTACCTAGGGAGATCAGGCAAGCCCCTACCCTAGCTGCTTTCAAGAAGGATTTAAAAATTTGGCTTTTCCGATGTGCCTGTGGAGAGTGACCACTCAACCCATCTGGTTGTTTCCACCCACAGTTGCCCTCAAAATAAAGCACCTTTCCCTGTCCCTATACAGGCCAAATTCCATTGCTCCTCCCTTCCGGGCTCCTTTCTTATAAATTCACTTTTTATTCCTATCACCCAGGGTTTTAACCTTTTAACATTTTACCTCATACATCTGGCCCGCCCTCTGTGTTTGATTTTATTATGCTATTTTATGTTGCTTATTTTATTTGTTATTATATATATATTGTTATGATGTATTTTTTGTTATTTTTTGTTTAATCATGTTGTATTATATTGGGCTTGGCCTCATGTTAGCTGCCCCGAGTCCCCTTTGGGGAGATGGTGGTGGGTTATAAATAAAGTTTATTTGTTGTAGTTGAGTCTCCTACATCCAGCGATACTTTTGAGGGGTTTTCTGGGGGCTGGCAATCTGGTGATACATGGGGAGACCTAAGTCTTAATAAAAGATGGAAAAGCTGGCAAGAGGGGCGTTGTCGTTCAGCTGTGGAGGCTAGAGCAGCTGATAGCAATGAGGAAAGGGCGGAGGACAGTTCATCAACAGATAATGAGTTGTAAGATAAATGTAGGCACTGAAGTAATGGGACTTTGCAGTAGGCAAAGTGTTGGATTCGTGCCTGGGTCTTTGTTGCTGCTGTTTTTCTTGTTGGGTCCTACAGGTTGCTGCTTTCTCTGTGTATTGACTGGCTTTGGATTCCCGTAAGTGCTGACTTCCCCTCTTCTTGACTTCGGATTGCCTGGAAAACAATGCTGCTTTTTGGACTCTAATATCTTTGACCTCGGACTGTTTTTGGACTACGGCTTTGTGTTTTTCCACCTTGTTTACTTGCATACCTTGAACTCTGTGACTTTGGAGCGTTTTGCTCAACCTTTTGTTTATATGCCGATTTAATCCGGATTATTTGCCAAGTTAAGTTTTTGTCTTGCAAATTGCTTGAAATCTTTTGTTTTGCCAGGGACACTGAAGTAAATGTCCCTGAGTCCTTTTTGTTGCATTAATAAACTTTGTTTGGACCTTATTCCTGTGTCTGGCTCTTTAAAGGCGTCTGGATCCCGACATTATACTTATTATTCTTATTCTTATTATTATTCTGACACAAAAGCACAGTATGTCACAGCAAACAAGATCTATATGCTGGATTTCGTATCACAAAATTACAAGTCGAATACTTCCCAGGCGTCTAGGACTGTGTGATGTATTTTCGAATGATGCGCGCAGATCCAAGTAAGGTGGCCTTTTGCAGTTGACAGATCGTGATTTTGTCGATGTTTATTGTTTCCAAATGCCAGCTGAGATCTTTTGGCACGGTACCCAGTGTGCCCATGACCATTGGGACCACCTGTACTGGTTTATGCCAGAGCCTTTGCAGTTCCATTTTGAAGTCTTGATAGCGGCTGAGTTTTTCCTGTTGTTTTTCCTCAATGCGACTGTCACCTGGTATGGCGACATCAATAACCCAGACTTTTTCTTTTTCACAATTGTGATGTCTGGTGTATTGTGTTCCAAGACTTTGTCCTTCTTCTTCTTCTTCTTCTTCTTCTTCTTCTTCTTCTTATTATTATTATTATTATTATTATTATTATACATGGGCATATTTACTCAGAAGCAAATCTTCCAGATTCCATTGGTAAAGACAATGTAAATTCTTGTCCATTTTATCCTTGCATGGTAGTTTATTCTCTGCCATGTAAGAAATAGTCATCTGAAGTATTTGCCTATAGATGTCACAAAGTATTACAGGGAATTAACACAAGGCTTACTAAGTGAGAATGAGGAAATTCCATATACATATTATCTACATGATTAGCTGCCTTGCTCTGTGCTACCATGGTATGTGTTCAAAGTCTTGGCTATGACCTACACAACTCTATATGGCTTGTGGCTAAAATACCTGAAGAACTGCCCTCTCATGTAAAAGCCACCTCAATGTGATGATGATATTTATTGGGAAGGTACTCAAAAGTGGGCCCACTGTCTATTCCAACATCTTGTTCTTCCATCAATCAGCATTGCCAATTCCTGCCTCTGAACCTGTCTCCACCCATCCAGGTTGTACATTTCCATTTCCGATTGTCTCTGTCCACTGTTCTTCTTCTTTATGTTGATGATGATAATAAAGAGATAGCATATACTTTCCAACACTTTTCAGGTGCTACCAGCAAATGTAATGTAGCCATTTGACTACTGGACTTGGATTATGAGGAATAGCTAATACTCCAAAAGACAGGATCAGAATTCAAAATAACTTTAACAGATTAGAGAGCTGGGCCAAACCTAACCAAATGAATTTTAACAAGGACAGAAAAAATAGAAGGCAAATGGATGATGCCTGGTTCAACAACAGTCTATGTGAAAAAGATCTTGGAGTCAACAACAATAAGCCAACAATGTGATGCAGCAGCTAAGGGGAGAGAAAGTAGTGTATGCTGCTGCTCCAGTAACATGGGATGCTTCCTATGTTGCCTTCAGGACAATCCCTGTGGGGTAGGGGTCGGAGTAAGTCTTGTGATGTGGGGTGTGGAGCGATGGTTTCTCCACCATCCTCCCACTTCCTCTGGGACCCCATAGATTAACCACAATGTATGGTGAATCAAAGGGCCTTTGTGATGAGGTCCATGATCATCATGTCTGGGTCGACCTATGGCTGTGTCGACTGGGCAGTGGGGACATCCAGCTGCCTACCCTGGATGGCGAGGCACTACGCACGTCATCATTGGTAAAGAGTCTGGGAGTCCTTTTGGACCCTCTGCTGACGATGGAGGCCCAGGTCTCCGCCGTTAGCAGAACCACCTTCTTTCATCAGCGGCAGGCTAGACGGCTGGCCCCCTACCTGTCCAGGGACGACCTAGCTACGGTGATCCAGACCATGGTCATCTCAAGACTGGACTACTGTAACGCCCTCTACATTGGCCTTCCTCTGTCGGTGATCCGGAAGCTCAAGTTGGTACAAAATGCAGCTGCTCGGCTTCTTGCGGGAATTCCGATGAGATGCCACATAACACCAATCTTACCACAGCTGCATTGGTTACCAATTGAGCACTGGATCACTTTCAAGGTGATGGTACTCACCTTTAAGGCCTTGCATGGTCTGGGGCCGATGTAGCTGAGGGACCGCCTCACCCCCTACCAACCCCAGAGATCCCTCTGTTCTGAGGACCAAGATCTATTGGAAGTCCCCAGTGTCAAGACCTTGCGTCTAACAGCAACCAGACGCAGAGCCTTCACAGCAATGGCACCATCACTCTGAAATACTCTGCCACCTGAAGTCCGTGCCTTGCGGGACTTACCAGCTTTCCACAGGGCATGGAAGACATACCTGTTTTGACAGGCTTTTAATGTTTGATATTGTTGTTTTTAAATTGCTTTTAAATTTTGTTAGATTTTAGCTATTCTTGTAAGCTGCTCCGAGCCCCAGGGGAATGGCGGCATATAAGTTCAAATAATAAATAAATAAATAAATAAATAAAAATAATAATTATTATTAACTTTATTTGTACCCCGCTAGCATCTCCCGAAGGACTCGATGTGGCTTACAAAGGCCAAGGCCTCAAAACACAACATGTATAAATATTTGAAAGGATGTCATAAGAATGAGGGATTAGGATTGTTTTCTGCTGAACTGAAAATTGGAGCAATGGGTTCAAATTACAGGAAAAAAGATTCCATTTGAACATTAGGAAGAATGTCTTGATGGTGAGAGCTATTCAGCAGTGGAGCTCTCTGCCTTGGAGTGTAGTAGAATATGGTGCTGACCTATAAGTCCCTAAACGACTCCGGCCCAGTTTACCTGTCCGAACAGATTCTCCCCTATGAACCATCAAGGTTATTAAGATCTTCTGGAGGGGCCCTGCTCTCAGTCCCACCTCCTTCACAATCGCGTCTGGTGGAGACAAGGGACAGGGCCTTCTTGGTAGTGGCACCTTGGCTCTGGAACTCTCTCCCGTTGGAGATTAGATCGGCCCCTTCCCTCCTGACTTTCAGAAAGCTGGTAAAATCTTGGCTTTGGAATATAGCATTTGCAGAATGATGATTGAGTCAATAACAGCTGACCACACTGGCAGATGGTGATGAATTTGTGATTTTACTCTGATGACCTGGCTTTTGTAATTGTATGATCTGTATTTTAATGTATTTTTTTATTAATGTATTATGATGCTATTCTGTTTATTCTATGTGTGTATGAATTTTCTGCTGTTAGCCGGCCTGAGTCCCTCTTCGGAGGTCGAGAAGACCGGGTTATAAAAGCTCTAAATAAATAAATAAATAAATAAATAAATAAATAAATAATCTCCTTCCTTGGAGGCTTTTAAATAGAGGGTGGGTAGCCATCTCTCAGGGGTGCTTTTCCTGCATGGCAGGGAGTTGGAGTAGATGGCCCACGTGGTCTCGTCCAACGCTACAATTCTATGACTTCAGGAGACATATCCTCTGTCATTGATTTAAATCTACTAGGTGACCTTGTGTAAGTCATACTGCCTCAGTCCCAAACCTCTTATGAAAAAATTGTGCCAAGAATTTGCCATTAGATTTGCCATCTAGATTTGCCATTAGAGTTAAGTTGAAGGCACATAACAGCTACAGACTGCCAAGTAACCCAGTCTACATCTTTATCTGCCTCAACCCAAAATATTGTTCTGTATCACAATTAAAAATGTTTTGGTTACAAGTTAAATAATTGAATGAAAAATGGCTATTTCTTCAAAACATGGTTCGTTGTGTGGTTTTCTATCCAAACTTTCAATATGATTGGTTTAGGCAAAGCCTAATTGGAGAGCTAAAGCAAAATCATTCCATATATACCTGCATCACAAACAGGACTTTGCCATACCATTCAGAAAATAAAGAGTCACAGCAACCAGCACTGGAGCAGCTACAAAATGGTGCAATTTGGAGGCTTAGCAATCAATCTCAATTTGAATTACAAAAATAATAAAGTCTGTTGCATCAGGGTCTGGGCTTGTAACACACCAGGGAATTATAACCCTAATGGATTCTACCTTAGGAACCAGGTAATTTGAACTATGAGTACTATCCTTATTTAAAATGGCACATAATATATCCTCTTCTGAATATGTGAACCACAAATCCTAACCCCAAGGAGTGTGAAGGGCATAACTATAATACAGGGAAGGTGATAACTAGCACAAAAGAGTCCATCAATATGAGAACATTACTGATGCTCACTTGATGATGAACTCATCTGTGTTTCTGAGATATTATTTCCATATGTTATTGATAATATCTAAATCTCAGTGCCTGCCCAATGTATTGTGACCTGAACATTGACCTTCATAGCAGACTCTATGCTAGTAAGAGATTTTATGAAAACACAATTGAAATATATGGTAAAAAGCCAATCGAAACCAGCAGAAACTGGTAGATACGGTAAGTGAACAAACACAAGGGGGGAACACGAGTACTTCATCCTCACTTATTCTGTTCTGTATTATGATTCCACAGGGTTTTCCATAATTGAGGGTACCTTTTATGAACTTTTTATACATATGTAAAACTTCCTCCTGGTCCCCAGAGGAATGATATAAAAAGAACATAATCCCAGCCTCAGTGTTTATTGTCAGACACTTGGGCATTTATCTCAAATAGATTGTGGGTAGCGATGAAGACTTTCTTCACCACAGCTACTATGGGCCCTTTCAAATTGCACGATGGAAGTTCCTTGATTTCTCTTTAATTATAATGGCAACATCCTATGGAATCTAATTTAGGGAGTGATACTCTCAGCCAGAGAGCTCTAGAACTTAAACTAGCCTTGTTTATTTATTTATTTGACTTGTATACCGCTACTCCCAATTTGGCTCGGAGCAATTTACAGCAGTAGATTAAAACAATACAATTAACTTTAAAATACAATAAAAACAAGAACAGACATAGTCCCGAGTTATTCACTCATCGAAAGCTTGTTGGAAGAGAAAGATTTTACAGGCTTTCCGAAAAGCAAGTAGGTCTCAGATAGTTCGGGTTTCAACTGGCAAGGCATTCCATAAATAAGGGGCTACAATTGAGAAGGCTCTCCGCCTAGTAGAGGACAGATTATAAGTCCTGATGTTGGGGACTTCAAGCAAATTTTGGTCTTCGGACCGAAGTAATCTCTGGGGTTGGTAGGGGGATAAGCAGGCCCTCAGGAATTCCATGGGATGCAGCCATGGCATTTAAAGAGAAATATTGGAGCTATAATTGTGTACTGTGGAGTGAACGGATTTCATGCCTCTGTCCAGGTTACTATTGTTTTTGTCATAGTTACAGTTATTGTCACCATCCTTAGCAAAGATGCTCTACATGAGGTTACTGGTGTATCTGTGTCTGTGAATCTGGAATACATTGCGTGGCCGGGTGGCCTTCCTTCCTTCCTTCCTTCCTTCCTTCCTTCCTTCCTTCCTTCCTTCCTCCCTCCCTCCCTCCCTCCCTTCCTTCCTTCCTTCCTTCCTTCCTTCCTTCCTTCCTTCCCACCAATGGATGGCTTACAAAAAGTAAATCAAATACAGCTTTATGGAAACCTAAGTGAAAATATTTTAACCATGTTTAAAATATAATCAAACAAGCCACAGAAGTAAACCCCCCTTTTAAAAATAGTAATAGAAAGCGCAAGAAATTAATCAATTAAAATGGCTTGACTGAACTTCTTTCCATGGCTATTTTCATGAAGACCTGAAGGATCCAATACCACCTTCCTAGTCTTCCAGTTCCGTGCAGTTTTCACTACAGAAATTGATTAAGTAGGGACTAGGATGGATATGTATTTATGAGATGCATTGGAGAATCCTTTTAAAAAGACTGTATAGAGTTCTAAACCGGATGCGATATCTTGGCCTCCATTTTTTGGGCAATTGGCTAGACAGAGTTAGCAAGACCCCAGGGAAGCCTTTCCTGCATGGTTAATAGGCTGCTTTTGCTTTGATGAGCCAGAAGCTGTAGGCCTATGTAATGAGTATTCACATCAAGGCAAGGCCTAATTGTTTCACAGCATAATAATATATCTTGCTGATTGTGTGATAAAAGGAGATAATCACAACAAATGCTCAGCTTGCTAAAAAAAAATTCTTGTCTTGAGAATGTTTAGAGATTACTGTAGTTCTTGAAAACACATTTTAATTGTGAAGATTGTGTAAGGAATTGTGTAAGGAAGTTATTAAAACTAGGTATATGTATTTGAACTGTTTAACTATTTGTTTGGTAACAGTAGCTGAAAGCTAGAAATAACTGGTTGTATCCACTGTGGCGTTGCCAAGGAGACCAGGCAGGAGAGAGTGGAAAGTGGGCGGAGCCTAGTGAGAGAAATCTATCTGCGTTTTGAAATGAAGCAGTTACTTAGGGTTTGGAGTTCAGAGTGAGCAGTCAAGAAAGAAGAGGGGAAGTAGAGAAGCAGTGTTTGTGAATAGTCTGAGGTTGCTTCAATCTAGGAAGGTTGAAGGGGGGAAACCTGATTAGCTTCATTAGTCAGAGAAGACTAAGTGAAGCTTATTTAGATCATTAGTTAGGAAAGATCATTAGTTAGGAAAGATCAAGAAAGGATCAAACAGGAAGGCTATTCACCTCAGGAAACATTATTTAAGAAAGTGCTTCACCACAGTAAAAGTCAATTTCAAGTTGTATCATCCAGAAGTGTGAACTGTATTGCAAACCGAGTTACATTTAAAGTTCTACAAGTTCTCTAAGTTATTCCAAGTAAACCAACAGCCTGCAACCATACGCTTTGTTCAAAATAAACTTATTAACTTTTGTTTGAAGACAGTGTCATCTCTATATATCTGCGTCTGGGGAACTGGTTCTCATCGGCATTACCTCTCGTTGGTGGCAGTTACCTGAATTACATCTATAATTATCTACACCTTTTATAAATTAGCAAACCTTTGGAGATTTAAACGCTATTATGTGGAATACTTTCGCAGATTGGCCAGTGTTGCTAACCACAGTAAAACAAATCCAGTGCAAATTGGCGAAGTGGGATACTTTTACAAATTGGTGTCAGTGGTGTGGCAATCTATCTCAAATTGGTGACATTCGGTGGCGTTGGAACTTTACCTCTTTGCAGATGGACATGTATTTATGAGATGCACTGGAGAATCCTTTTAAAAAGACTGTATAGAGTTCTAAACTGGATGCCATATCTTGGCCTCCACTTTTTGGGCAATTGGTTAGACAGAGTTAGCAAGACCCCAGGGAAGCCTTTCCTGCATGGTTAATAGGCTGCTTTTGCTTTGATGAGCCAGAAGCTGTAGGCCTATGTAATGAGTATTCACATCAAGGCAAGGCCTAATTGTTTCACAGCATAATAATATATCTTGCTGATTGTGTGATAAAAGGAGATAATCACAACAAATGCTCAGCTTGCTAAAAAAATGTTCTCGTCTTGAGAATGTTTAGAGATTACTGTAGTTCTTGAAAACACATTTTAATTGTGAAGATTCTTTTCCTTTAACAGGAACAATAAATTCCTATTTAATACCCTCCATCTTCTTCAATTTTGGCATCCTTGCTTCTTCCTAATTACTCTTATTTTCTTTTTTTCCAATTGTAAAGGTGCTTTCTACCGAATAGGGATCATGTAGTGAATCGGAGGATTTCTATAAACAATAACACCACTGATGATAAGATGTGTTGAGTTAAAGGGTAAATGTTTCTTGCAGAAGTCCCATAAGTAAATCTGGTTAGTCAAAAAGAGAAATATACATGAATTGCTACCATACTACCACCCAGCCAATCAGTTTAAGCAGTATGACTGTTGTTCCAGCTGCTTTCAAGAAGAACTGGGAGACAGCTGTCTTGCTATCAGCTTATACTGGCTGACTTTCTGCAAGCCCACACTATGGGAGCAAACAGGGTTCTGCATTGTTCTTCATCACAAGACTCTTGCTTAACAAATCAGAACCCCCTCCAGTTTCATTTTACGATCAAGATAAGAACTGATTTTGGAAAAGTTGATTTTTGATCTTCGACACTAGATATTCTAGCCATCATGACTGGCTGAAGTATTCTGACAGTTGCAGTCCAAAAAGATAGTGTCCATTCTTTGGAGTTACTGTTGGCATAAAATAAGATTTACAAATTTAGCTGGTTTCTTGTAATTAGCATGATTACCAATACCTGACATCTCACCCATGGCCTGCATTGTTTTGCTGAACTCGCCCATTGATGTAGGAGCCCCTAGTGGTGCAATGGGTTAAAGTGCTGAGCTGCTGAACTTGCTTACCAAAAGGTCACATGTTCAAATCTGGGGAACGGTTTGAGCTCCAGCTGTTACCCCCAGCTTCTGCCAACCTAGCAGTTCGAAACATGCAAATGTGATTAGATCAATAGGAGTGCTTGAGCTCCAGCTGTTACCCCCAGCTTCTGCCAACCTAGCAGTTCGAAACATGCAAATGTGATTAGATCAATAGGAGTGCTGTTACCTTCCAGCAGGAAGGTAACAGCACTCTATGCAGTCATACCAGCCATATGACCTTGGAGGTATCTACAGACAATGCCATCTCTTCAGCTTAGAAATGGAGATGATCACCAACCCCCAGAGTCAGACACAACTTAACGTCAGGGGAAAACCTTGACTTTTTCCTCTACAAATGATGTAATGGCAATATTATGTGATCAAAAGGGGATTTAAATAAATATAATAATAATAGTAGGGCTATGGAAAATAATCATTAGTCCTCATGAGTCAAATTCTGACACGTGGGCATGGCATGCACCAAAAACTTCAATTGAAATTTATCCAATACTTTTTCATTTGAATTTTGTAAACCTAGGAAATCTCCCAAAGTCAGTTTCATTTTGAGTACAAGCAAGCAAAGCCCAATATGCTCCCATTCCTATTTACATTAATGGCCTATCACCATTATGGGAGAGAAGCATCAAGGAGAAAGCAGAGTTCACCGGGAAAGAGACTGAGAAAGCACAGAATTCTGGGAAATGTAGTTTTGGAAGGTGACGGGCCTTATGCCAGAGAATTCAAAAGACCCTGTCCCAGAATTCTGCTCAGCATCAGAAAGCTACGATCAGGAAAGGGGAGAAATTTGTCCTTCTGTAGAGCAGCCAGCCAGATTTCCAATAAATTGTTGAATCTGCAGAGGAGGACTGACTGATACTTCTAGTAACTAAATCATTGTGCTGGGCTGGGAAGAAATCCCTAAATGGAAGTTATATTGGTTACTATGAGAGACATTCAATAGATAGCTGATGTGGCTTTCAAAAAAAGTTTTGTCAAAACTTTTTAAAAAATTCCCTAAAACCAGTAGATGTATGAATATTTCTGAATGTTGGGGAAAATTATCCCCTGTTATCTTATGTCATTGTATAGAAAATTCAAGGAGATAGCTCTTGTGGGTTTTTTTAAAAATATATTTATAAAAATTACCCAAAAATATGTGAATAAGTGAAATGTTGTAAAACTTGATGGGTTAACAATGGTAAATGTGTTCTACTATTGCCCCCGAAATTTCCCCACTTGCACAATTACTATATTGTTTTATTGCTTGTTGTTTAATACTGCTTTAACTGTTTTAATTTGCTTGGGTTGTGTATTGTTATGTTGTGTTTTGAGGCCTTGGCTTTTGTAAGCCGCATCGAGTCCTTCGGGAGATGCTAGCGGTGTACAAATAAAGTTAATAATAATAATAATAATAATAATAATAATATAACAAGAAGTTATGAAATTTCGATACTCTCATTATTAGTAATAACATTTTTACTAATGATACTTTATAAACATTTTAGAAATGAAAAGCCAGCACACCCTAATTTTGTAATGTTTTGAAACACTTTTTTCATCAATCACACATCCCTATAAGATATTGCTCATGTACACTTTGCCCTTTTCTTCAGTACCTCTAAATTTCTAAAAAATAATGGTGTTTGGAATTAAACTCTAGTTGTCTCAAGTAGTGCTGTTAGGCTGTTTCACATCCTTTAAAAGATATAACAAGCACACAAATCATTTTCACATCTTCAGTTTATGTCCATCATGAGAACCAGTTAGATCTACAGTCATTCTTGGGCATCCTGCCTAGGGAGCTTTTCATCAGTAGGAACAAAGTTAAAATGCTTGTTTCCCATTGGGGTTTTCTGTAGTAGACTTTTTTATGTTTGTGAATAAGTTATTATTCAAGTATGTTCAGTTCAAGGAGGGAGGGTTTTGATAGATGACCATTCTGAAAAACAGTCACAGGCACAAAGACTGCAACTATCTCCAAGATTGAGATACCACTCAATCTGCACATGCTCCTCTCCATGCTCTTCCCAAATCCAAAGATGGAAATTGACTCTAGGATTCATTGATATAGAATCATAGAATCATAGAATCAAAGAGTTGGAAGAGACCTCATGGGCCATCCAGTCCAACCCCCTGCCAAGAAGCAGGAATATTGCATTCAAATCATCCCTGACAGATGGCCATCCAGCCTCTGTTTAAAAGCTTCCAAAGAAGGAGCCTCCACCACACTCCGGGGCAGAGAGTTCCACTGCTGAACGGCTCTCACAGTCCGGAAGTTCTTCCTCATGTTCAGATAGAATCTCCTCTCTTGTAGTTTGAAGCCATTGTTCCGCGTCCTAGTCTCCAGGGAAGGAGAAAACAAGTTTGCTCCCTCCTCCCTGTGGCTTCCTCTCACATATTTATACATGGCTATCATATCCCCTCTCAGCCTTCTCTTCTTCAGGCTAAACATGCCCAGCTCCTTAAGCCGCTCCTCAATATGATTGTCTCTAGACAATATGATTGTCTGGAGTATTCCTCTTCCTGCATCAAGGGCTCTGCTACTCTTATAGAATTTATATAAAAGGAAAAACTACCTTTGCTGCTGATTCTAATAACAAGAAGAATGTTCTAGGGAGCAAAAAATGATTTTCCATGAGTTGCACATTCAAATTTCATATTATAGCATTGTGTGTGGGGAAAGAAGAGAAACAGGGGTCGGGTGCTGCATAGCAAGGAAAAATGCATTGGGAATTGTTTTATGCAAAACTATTTGCTGAAAATATTATCCATCTAAAAGGGTGTAAGTTGGAGAAGTGCATTTGATCAGTTTGTACTTACTAAAATTCTTTTGTGGATATCGTGTATGAGGGAATACACAAGACATGCTTAAAGATTTGTAAAGAGTTCATGGTTCCTCCAGTGTGCAATTTCAATATGTTTCTTTGC
The DNA here is from genome assembly GCF_037176765.1 of Anolis sagrei. Classification (NCBI taxonomy): domain Eukaryota; kingdom Metazoa; phylum Chordata; class Lepidosauria; order Squamata; family Anolidae; genus Anolis; species Anolis sagrei. The sequence continues at coordinate 56,741,340 of NC_090026.1, forward strand.
CTAGTCATGCCAAATCCCCAGTTATTTCTGCCACTATGTTGGCTTCCAAATGTAATTGAATGCAACTGTAAGAATGTTCCCTGAGGGTAGGGAAATGTTTTGTTGATCTGTTACTTGTAAAGAACCATGTACAGTGATGATTAGGAGGAGAATGGGGATGAGGATGTGCAAACTATGTTCATGTATCTAGACAAAGGAAGATCAATTACATAATTTCTTTCAAAACAGAAAGCAGAGGCTACAATTTGTATGATCAAATTCCAATGACAAAATCTTTTTAACACACATGAGACAATATTCTCTCGGCTACTATGCTATATTGACTCATGTACCCCTCCCCAAACCTGATAGAAATGTCATTCAGACATGCTCCAATCACTATCAGAATAATAATAATAATAATAATAATAATAATTATTATTATTATTTCATATATTTATATCCCGCCCTTCTCCCCACAAGGGGGACTCAGCGCGGCCTCACATGAGCATCAGAGGATGCTAACAGCATAAATACCATAAAAATTACAATTCACAATAAAATCATTATAAAACATTATACAACATCATCTGTAAAATTTAACAATAAATTAATAGATTAACGTGCCAGTAAAACCAAGCCGAGCCGGGAGAATCCATATTGCAAAATCCAAATTTCCTTTTCCTATTGCCGCTGGCCTCTAATCAATTGCCTAGCCCCAGAGCCAGGTCTTCAGTTGTCTTCTAAAGGACAGGAGGGAGGTGGCCCACCTGATACCCTTAGGGAGAGAGTTCCACAGATGGGGGGTCACTGCCGAGAAGGCCCTGTTTCTCGTCCCCACCAACCGCATTTGCGAGAGTGGTGGGATAGAGAGCAGGGCCTCTCTTGATGATCTTAAGCTTCATGATGGTTCATAGCAGGAGATACCTTTGGACAGGTAATCTGGGCCAGAACCATTCAGAATGGGCCTCCTTTGGAACAATTTATGCCCAGTTAAGTGATAGAGGGGGTGTTGCAATCATAGTAAGTTGCAATCATGACTAAGTCACGATAATGACTAAATAGAAATCATATATATAAAACACGTATGAATGAGTAAATCTGGACAAATGTTCTGTATTCATGCTCACTAATTTGGCCGAATATTAGAGGGAGGCTGAGTCGGCGGGAGACTCGGCCCCCCTCTGACCTGCGGCCTATCCCGAGGTACATCTGTGACAGTCAACCAGTTTCCTCCCTCCTACTCTGGTGTTAGTGATCGCTAGGTCCATAAGGAACAAAACTGCTACCATCAAGGATTTTCTTAATGGTCAGGGAGCTGAGCTAGTGTGTATTACAGAAACTTGGGTCCAAGAGGGGGATGAGATCCTACTCCAGGAAATAACATCTCCAGGTTATGTAATCACTCACCAAATGAGGACTGGGAGGCGGGGGGTGGGGGTGGGGGAGCTATGCTCCCCCGAGAAAGTTTCTCTCTTAGGGCAGTTTCTGTGCTGAGCATCTCTGGCATTGAAAGTGTTGGCCTGGTGTGGGATTCCTTTGAGAGTATAGCCTTTCTGCTGGTGTACTGTGCGCCTAGAGACACAGGGTTCAGCAACAAATCTCATATTCCAGGCCTGGGCCTACTTGGGCCCTCCAGGCATTTTGGACTTCACCTCCCACAATTCCTAACAGCCATGCTGTTCTGGCTGTTAGGAATTGTGGGAACGGAAGTCCAAAATGTCTGCAGGGCCCAAGTAAGCCCAGGCACATATACAAACAACACACACATGCACATATCTACACAAACACATATCCACTCATATATACATACACACATACATATATATATACACATACACATACATAACACATATATACACATGCACACACATATACATATCCACATACATAAACATATACACACACATATATATACACATGCAAACCACACATATATACATATACACAAGCACACACAATATACACATATATTGCCTACCTTCATAATCTTCGAAAACCCTTACAGCTTAAAAGCCTGGCTTCTTCCTACCTACAGGAAATCTTTGTGGTGATGTGTTCCCTAGCACAGATTGTTTCATGTCCAGGATTACTGTTTTCTGAGACCACAGCAACATGTGGCCAGGGTACAGCAGGGCCGTAGCCAGAAAAAAATTTCGGGAGGGGTTGAAATTTTTGGGGGGGGGGGGTTGAAATTTTCGTGGGGGGGGGGTTGAAACCTGCCTCCTAGCTCATGCTGAAGCAAAGATCACAGCAGAGGGCAGAGCAGCCTTCAATAGCCTGCAGCTCCGCCCTTGTCAACCACCTCCACCAAGTCTGGCCTCCTTAATGAGAGCATTCAATGTCTCCCCCCGCCCCCAACTTGGTTGCTTCACTACTGTTCTGTTGCACGCTGGGCCTGTAAATAATTGTCTTTAGAACAGGATGTGCAACCTTTCCCCAGCGGGAAGCCAGGGGGCCTAAAGAGAAGTTCACAGAGGTTTCCATCACAAACAGTCTTTAGATGACTTGAGAAGTACAACAAAGTCTTTTATTAATGAACAATCAAACAGAAACTTCTCTTGTCTTCAGTAAAGTTAAGCAAATGATTCCAAGCTTTTGGGCAACTGGTGAATTCCTAATCTTGCCCACGAAGGACAGACAACTGTCTTCAATAACTTCTTTAAAGGAAAATCCCCTTTTTAACTTCTCCCAGGCTGACTGTAATCTAACCCTTACTGATGTGGGCTCTGCTACCGGGTCGAACTGCGTCTTGAACGCCAAGTGGACCTACCAGTAAGGCAGTAGATGTTCTCCAGCTGGAGTTCTTTGGTCTTTAGGGCTGTTTTCCTGGAAATTCTTTGGAGACTCTTAGACCTTTCTCCCCCAGAAGGTCTTAAGGGTTGAAGCTTTTCTACAGGGAAAGCTTGCACACATCCTATACATAAGCTTACCTTGCTGAGCCTAACTAAAAATGGCTCCCTTCCCATCCCAATTGCCCTGAGCAAGGGGTGGGATCAAAACTTAACAATGATGGACAGATGACTTGCCCTATGACTGCAACCAAAGAAGCCACCTATCTGCAGAGTCCCTGAAACCTAGGACTGCAAGCAAACATTTAATACAAAGCAAATAACGTTGGAGCTCCTGGTACAGCTGTACCAGAACAACTACATCGGCTATTGCTGCAAGTAATGACAGTGTGAATAAATTGCTAATATTTGCTTGAGATAGTGCCTTCAGTTCTGGAGGGACTCTTGATTTTTTGCATTTCATAGACGTAGCATGGGGATTTGGTTAACCAGCTAAAATTCATGAGTAACCAGGTTTTTTAAAAAAAAAAATTGAAACATTTCGGGGGGGGGGGGTTGAACCCCTAACCCCCCCCCCTCGCTACGGGCCTGGGGTACAGCTAGTGTTTTCTATATTTTTAAACAGTGTTTATTATATTCTGTGCTATACCATAATATGAATTGCTCAGACTAATTTAGTATAGTGTAATGTATTGTATGGCCTCTCAGAAAAGATCTGGATGACAACAAGAAAAGAAATCATCAAGGCCTCTGAATGCTGAATTACTTTTCCATGCAATTCCTAGATATTGCTGGTGGAAATTGCACTTCAATTACATCTAGAAGGCTACACAGTTCTCATTACTAGACTATACAGAACCTCTTCCTTTCCATTTCCCCTATCGGATAGCTACATTGATTTGTCATTGTTTTTTGGAATATACAAGTGCTGCAATCTTAGTGCAAGTTCTATCGCATTCCCTTCCCCACCCACCTCACACAACCTGACCACGTTTTTGTAAACTAATAGATCCTAAGCATGGGGTCCATGAAATAAATTCTACTAAACCAATGGGACGGATTCAAAATAAACACTCTGAGAAACCAATCTTAAAATTCCATTTGAAACGAGTTTGTGTATGGGGGACTTGTCAGTTTTTCCACATAGTCTCTATGTTCTATGTTTAATGTTTATTGGTTTGCTTTATGAGTTTTATTGTCTGTATTTGTTTGCTGTTGTTTTTATTGAGGGCCTTGGCCTTTATAAGCTGCACCGAGTCCTTCGGGAGATGTTAGCAGGGTACAAATAAAGTTAATAAATAAAGTTAATAAATAAATATGTTCTTTGCTTTCACTGAATCTGGACCTGAATGAACTTTCAAGAATTGGTGGCAAAATCACAGGTTTGTCTATACAGGGCCAAATGTAGAATACCTAGAAGTTGGGAAAGGGTTATTGCCATCAGTGGATAATACACCAATGCTCCTAAAGGGTTCACATTGTATCATAGACATCCAAATCCCATTTCTCCTTCAGATTACTGTGATTAGTCTGAATTCCTTGCTGTCTCTCAAGTGTCAGATTTATATCACTGCAAAAGAAATTGCCATCTGTGATTGTGTCCTTCTGCCAAACAATGTTTTGACACCTTCACAGACCTAATATTATTATCAACTTTGAGGCAATCATTGTTGATTTACAGGTTTCCTCTCCCCCCCCCCCCCCCCCACTCTCTTGTACATGCTTTTTTTTTTTTTTGTCGTGTCAGGAGTGACTTAAGATGCATACTGTCATACCACTTTGCTTTTTAAAAAACAAAAACAATGGGAATTCTATGAATTCTACAGGTTAAAAGTCAAGATAGCTGTGTTAACTACAAGAAAAACCCCACAGACTTTATTAAACACTAGCTGTGCCCTGCCACGCGTTGCTGTGGCCTATAGTAAATCTTTTCAAAGTAGAGGTAGATATCTGGACTATTATGAAAGAGATGTACCTACCTATTCCTTCCCCCTTTTTCTCCCCCTTTCTCTCCTTTCTTCCTTCTCTACCTCTTTCTTTCTTTCTTTCTTTCCTTATTTCGCTCCTTGGTTTCATCCTCTCTTTCCTTCATTCCCTCCCCCTCTCTTCCTTTGCCTCCTTTCTTCCCTCCATGTTTCCTTCGTTCTTTCACTTTTTATTTTCTTTTCTCCTTCCTTCTTTACCTCTTTCCTGCCTTTCCTTCTTTTTATTTTTCTTTCCTTTCTACTTTCTCTTCTTCCTTCCTTCGGTACCTCTTTCTTTCCTGCCTTCCCTCCTTCCTTTCTTCCTTCCCAATGCTTACCAAACCCTTCTCGTGCTTTCTGTTGGGTCATGGGAGTCCTGTGTGCCACGTTTGGTTTAATTCCGTCATTAGTGGAGTTCAGAATGCTTTGATTATAGGTAAACTATAAATCCCTGCAGCTACAACTCCCAAATGACAATATCATTTTTTTAGCATCGGTGGGTGTGGGCGGGGATTCCGCGGAGGGGGGTGGGCGGGGGAGGAGGAGGAGTGTAGGGGCGGGGCATCGGTGGGTGTGGGCGGGGCTTTCACATAGGGGTGTGGGCGGGGGAAGAGGAGGAGTGTAGGGGCAGGGCGTCGGTGGGTGTGGGTGGGGCTTCCGCGGAGGGGGGTGGGTGGGGGTGAAGGAGGAGTGTAGGGGCGGAGCATCAGTGGGTGTGGGCGAGGCTTCTGCGGAGGCGGGTGGGCGAAGGAGGAGGAGGAGTGTAGGGGTGGGGCATTGGTGGGTGTGGGTGGGGCTTCCGCAGAGGGGGGTGGGAGGAGGAGGAGGAGTGTAGGGGCGGGGCGTCGGTGGGTGTGGGTGGGGCTTCCGCGGAGGGGGGTGGGAGGAGGAGGAGTGTAGGGGTGGGGTGTCGGTGGGTGTGGGCGGGGCTTCCACGGAGGGGGGTGGAAGGAGGAGGAGGAGTGTTTTGGCATGAAGGTCTGTGTGCGCGCCAGCCATGTGCGCGTGCCGGGGACTTGCAGGGTGCCATTGCGCATGCTCAGTTGTTTTGTCTAATTGTGAGTGTGTTTTATTGTTGTTTAATATTTTGATTCGATTTGTGCATATCTTGTGGGTTGAGGTATGTGCATGGGAATTTTGGTAAATTTTCGTCGGGGGGGGGGTTGAGTTTTGCTGTCCCGTTCGACGCCCTTAACAGATTTATATATATAGATTAGTGAAGCTAAAGCTTAACTCACTTCTCTTTCTATTTTTGCTTCCCATCAACTAAATAACCTGTGCATTGTTGCTTAAGAATGGAAACAGAGCTACATAATTAGCAGATTTTATTTTAACAAAAAAGTTCAAGGCAGTGGACAAGAAGAGAAAAAAGCAAGGAAAAGTAAAGCAAGGGAAGAGAAGACAAGAGAATGCAGGAAGGAGACCCTAATGCACTCCAAGGCAACAGGGAAGGAAGAACTGTGCATCCTGTGGGTGGCACCATCACTTCCACAGCCAGGGCCCCTGTGGATGGCGGCAGCAGTGGCCTGGCTGCTGCTTACCTCTGCCCTCCTCTTCGGGGCTCCAGCCATGGCAGTAGCAGTGCCCCCCCCCCCCAGCACCAGGCCTCCCACAGGACGCAGAATACTTCCTTCCCTGGAAAGATGGGGTGCCCTTACCTGGCACCCTCTTCTTTCCTCTGGGGTGAGGCCATGAGGCCCTTCCAGGCCCAGAGGGTTAGTCTTTCCATCAGGCAAAGCGCCTTCTCCTGGGTTCAGAGGGTGGTGGGGGTGGGCCTCCCTTTCCCGGGGAGGGGAAAGGAAGGCAAGGCAAGGCAAGGCAAAGGAAGAGAAAAGAAGAGAAGAGAAGAAGGCAAGCAAGGGAAGAAAAGAGAAACAAAAAGCAAGGGCAAGAGAAAGAAGGCAAAGGAACAGAAGGGAAAGGGAGGGCTTGGAAAGGTCTCGTGACCTCACCCCAGAGGAAGGAAGAGGGCATATCATCTTCCCAGAGAAGGAAAAACTTCACATCCTGCAGGAGGCCTGGCACTGGGGGCACCACGTCATCCACAGCTGTGGCCCCGAAGAAGAGGGTGGAGGTGAGCAGCAGCCAGTTTGCCACTGCCATCATCCACAGGGGCCCCGGCTGTGGAAGCCAGGCCTCCTGCAGGACACAGAGTTCTTCATTACATGTTGGCTTGCCATCTCCTTCCCTCTTTCTCTTCTCTTCCCTTGCTTTGATTTTTCTTGCTTTTTTCTTCTCTTGTCCCTTGTCTGCCTTCTTTCCTTCTCTTCTCTTCTCTTCATTTCCTTTCTGTTCCTTTGCCTTCTTTCTCTTGCCCTTCTTTTGTTGCTTTTTCTTTTTATTCTCTTCTCTTGCATACTTTCTTCTCTTCTCTTGTCATCTCTTGTCTTACCTTCCTTTCCTTTTCCTTCTTTTATTTCGTTATTTACCATTTTTAAAACCACACCCTTTTCAAGAGAACGCAAGGTGGCTTTACATACAATTAAAATAAACATTAAAATTAGAATTAGTACACATTAAGGTAAATGTAAAGGTTTCCCCTTGACATTAACTCTAATGTGTCCAACTCTGGGGGTAGTGCTCATCTTATCCAAAGAGTTGCAATTGTCCGTAGATGCCTCCAAGACCATGTGACAAGCGTGACTTCATGGAGCACAGTTACCTTCCTGTCGAAGCGGTAAGTATTGATCTATTCACATTTGCATGTTTTCAAACTGCTAGGTTGGCAGAAGCTGGGGATAACAGCAGGAGCTCAGCCCTGCTCCCCGGATTCGAACCGGCATTCTTCTGATCAGCAAGTTCAACATCTCATCAGTTTAATCCACTGCCCCACCGGGGGCTTAAAACATATTAAAACATTTAAAAACATTACATTCACTATTAAAACCATGTCATCCACAATTGTAACTCAGAGTAATCCAGTAATCATTGCACATATTCCATATCCATTTTTTTTCTTGCCCTTCCTTCCCTATTTTCTTCCCTTTCTTCTTCCCTTCCCTTCCCTTCACCTTCTTTTCTCTTGCTCTTCCCTTCCATCCCTTTTAGGGCTGGGCGGTTTCGTTTCGTTAATTCGTAATTCGTTAATAATTCATTAATTTTTTCAATTACAAAACGATAACGAACCATTCTGGAGCAATTATTTAAAAAAACGAATTTTCAAAAACGTTTTGTAAATGCTTCGTATTTTGATATTGTATTCATTTCGTTATTGTTTTGAGGTCGTTTCATTATTATTTCCGCATATCTGGGCCAGTTTTATGGTTTAATTAGTGAAAAAAATTATAATATCACACCAACAGTCAACAACAGAGGGAGAGGGAGCTTCAGAAGTTTTTGGAGGTTTTTTAGCGTATTTCGCGGTCGCGTCCGCCATTAACGAATCGATTTGTTATTGTTTCGGAAATCGATTCGTTAATTTTTTACCATTTACGAAATTTCGTAAATATCGAACTTTTTAAAAGGAAAATTTTGTAATTATTTTAAATATCGAAATAAAAAAAACCCCAAATACAAATCGATTTTAGAAACAAATTTTTCCGTTGTTACCCAGGCCTAGTCCCTTTGCCCTCTTTTTCTTTGCCCTTCCTCTCTTCTCTTCTCTTCTCTTCTCTTCTCTTCTCTTCTCTTCTCTTCTCTTCTCTTCCCTTCCCTTCCCTTCCCTTCCTTTGCTTTTTCTCTTGCCCTTCCTTCCTTCCCTCCTTTTCCCCATCCCTTCCTTTGCCTTCTTGTCTCCTATTCTGCCTTCTCCTTTGCTTTCTTTTGCCTTATCTTTACCAGCCTCCTTCTGCCATCTGAGGATTAGGAGGGACCCCCAACAAACATGGCCCCTCCAACCCTGCTCACCCCTGCCCCCCAGCTGCGATTCCTTGGTTTTGGAGCAGTGGTTCCCACCTTTTTTTTGAATCTGATTCTCTTGATGAGTTTTGGTGTAAACCAATTTTTTGTAAGTGTTATTAATGTATTGTCGAAGGCTTTCATGGCTGGAATCACTGGGTTGTTGTAGGTTTTTTCGGGCTATATGGCCATGTTCTAGAGGCATTCTCTCCTGACGTTTCACCTGCATCTATGGCAAGCATCCTCAGAGGCCATCAAATGCTAATCAAGGTGGTCAGTTGAAACATTCACATCTAGCTCCAGCAGACAAAAGTTCTTTGTCCCACCCTGGTCATCCACCGATATATAACCCCATTTTCCTAGTTCCAACAGACCTCACTACCTCTGAGGATGCTTGTCATAGTTGCAGGCAGAACGTCAGGCCATATAGCCCGAAAAAACCTACAACAACCCAGTGTTATTAATGTTTATTGGCTTTGTAATTGTAACTGTAATTGTTACAATTACAGGCTCAATTCAAAGTGCTGGCGTTGGCCTATAAAGCCCTAAATGGTTCTGGCCCAAGTTACCTATCCGAATGTATCTCTGCCTATCAGCCCGCCAGGACCCTAAGATCTTCTGGGGAGGCCCTGCTCTCTATCCCGCCTGCTTCACAGGTGCGGCTGGCGGGGACAAGAGACAGGGCCTTTTCTGTGGTGGCCCCCCGGCTGTGGAACACCCTTCGTATGGAGGTAAGATCAGCCCCCTCACTAATGGTGTTCCGAAGAAGATTAAAAACTTTGATGTTTGAATGGGCATTCGGTTAAACAGTGCAATGAATGTGATGATTACAGGAATGGAAATTTGGACGACGGATTGGATCACGACTCTAGTTATAAGATGCATTGTGTTGTCTATTGTTGTGTCAATATTGTATATTATGCTTTTATGGTTTTAAATTGTATATCGTTGATTGATTTTTATTCTTTTTGTAAACCGCGTTGAGTCGCCTGTTGGGCTGAGAAACTGCGGTATACAAGTAAAGTAAAGTAAATAAATAAATAAATAAATAAATATTATGGATATTGATGTATTTATGTGTTATGGCACAATATGTACTGTTTTGTAAGGTGCCCCAAGTCCCTTTTTGGGAGCTGGTGGTGGGAAATAAATAAATAAACCTTGTGGTCCCTGCTAACAACAACAACAACAAATCAAAGTGGTCCCTGGTCAAAAAAAGGTTGGGAACCACTGCATTAGATTAAGCTACCTTGCCAGTTCTTGAGATCCTTGGAAGCCTTAGCTGCTGATGGTGTTGTCCCTATCTGCCTCACGTAAAATGGCTTATGCTTACATAAATGACCTTTTGTCAATGTAGGACACTAACAATACAGCCTTCATATCCATTCTCCATCCATGAATTCAATCATGCATGGCTTGAAAATAGCTCTCACCCCTCCAAAAGAATTCCAAAAATTAAATTGTGGGTTTGCCATTTTATCTGAGGGATATTGTTTTCCTACACCATTGTATATTCAGTAGTGGAACTTGAGCATCCACAGACTTTAGTATCCATGTGAGGACGCAAAGGTCTCACTGTATTTCAGCCATAGAATACTGATTCCTGGTGACAAGGAACTTAACTTTGCTTGAAAAGGACAGTTCTATTTTTTTTATTCAAAATGAAAAGGACTTTTAATTTAATTTAATTTTGCTAAAGAAAAGAAGCCATTTTGAGAAGCAGATCTTATAATTTAGAAACGTCTTTCATTTTATTGTCGAAGGCTTTCATGGCTGGAATCACTAGGTTCTTGTGGGTTTTTTTCGGGCTATAGAGCCATGTTCTAGAGGCATTTCTCCTGACGTTTCGCCTGCATCTACACCTAACTGCATCACACCTAACTGCAGCAGGGAAGAGCTCCTTGCCCCACCCCAGCCATTCCACAGATATATAAACCCATTGTCCTAATTCCAACAGACCTCACCACCTCTGAGGATGCTTGCCATAGATGCAGGCGAAACGTCAGGAGAAATGCCTCTAGAACATGGCTCTATAGCCCGAAAAAACCCACAAGAACCTAGTCTTTCATTTTCCTGTCCAGAAAAACTTATGCTTTATTTTGGTCAAAATTTTATAGTGTTGCCAGGGGGGCTTTGGAGGCTAGATCTGACTTCAATGCTGCCATTTGACGTCCCAGTTTACACGAGTAACAGTAATTCACAGACACTGTATTTACGGGCCGTCATGTCGATAAATCACAGATTAAAGGTCCCACTCCTAATGCAATTATTGATGTGATAGTCTGAAGGAGCCATTAGTATTTATTGTGTCAGTGATGCCAGACAACAGAGACTGGAAGGATTTTAACTGATTTTTTTTACTTCATGTTACAATACCATTAGATGGGAGTACAATAAAAAAAATCACAGAAATGTTACTTTGTTTTCAGCATAGGATTTGATTTTATGTCATTTTGTTATACAGACTTTGTGTTGTGTTTTATGACTATTTGGATGCCACATCTAACAAAACACATTGCTATTATGTAAACTAGATTCTGAAGCATACATACCCTAAAGACACAATATTCTGGCTAATCTTGGAAGCTTAAAATGTCAGCCCTCATTGGTACATGGATGGGAGATTTCCAACATAAAGTATCATAGGATAGAGTGGAAGGAGCTGGCAAAACCACTTCTGAGTGTTTATCCTCTAAGGAAACTCTATTAAGTTCTTGTGGGTTTTTTCGGGCTATATGGCCATGTTCTAGAGGCATTTCTCCTGACGTTTCGCCTGCATCTATGGCAAGCATCCTCAGAGGTGAGGTCACCTCAGACCTCACCTCTGAGGATGCTTGCCATAGATGCAGGCGAAACGTCAGGAGAAATGCCTCTAGAACATGGCCATATAGCCCGAAAAAACCCACAAGAACTGAGTGATTCCAGCCATGAAAGCCTTCGACAATACATTAAACTCTATTAAATTTATGGTGTTGCCAAAAGATGACAGAGGACTTGGAAGGCATGCCACAAACATATGTAGCAGCGTCCATTGCTCTTGTTTGGAATAGCTGGAAGTCTAAATGTTCAATTATAAGTTGAATATTTTCAAACCTTCTTTTTCTTATCTGGGGATCAAACAACTTGTGAATTTACATAAAGGTGAAGTGTAAATATTCACTGTCTAGCTAAAAGAGAGGAAGTGAACATTCAGGGTGTTGCTATGAGAAAGGGACAAAATGAGGCTATTAACTAAAATCTTTTTTTCTTCCCCCATCATAAATATTGTTTCAGTTGTCAAATTTCTCTAGTATTCTGGAGGATGAGACATTCGACCTCATCAGACGGTCTACTCTGCCCATTGCACACTGGTTGTTCTCTCCTTTCAGCATGGAACCCATTACACAATACACATATACTTCCAGCCAGGCTCCATACAGAAAGGGAGACCAAGCGGCATACACCGCCACTGCAGCAACACGGGGGTGGTGAATGCTTCCCTCCATGGGATCTGATCCCAGGTAAGTCGGGCAATGTGGGGCCCCATGCTCCCCAACGGGACCCCATGAATTCACCGTGATGTGTGGAAAATCCCTTAGATAATGTGATAAGATCCATTAAGAGTCATCTGTTCATTTTCCGCTTGCCTGGCCTTATTTATTTATTTATTTATTTACTTTATTTCTATACCGCTTTTCTCAGCCCTCAGGCGACTCAAAGCGGTGAACAACATCAGTACAAAATATCACAAAACAAGTATAGGGCAATTAAAAACAATTATCACATAAATCATTAACATCAGTATAACAATCATTAGCGCCTCAACAGTAAAATCAGAATCCAGTCTCATCATTCATTATTCCGTATTCCTATGTTCAATTACACTGTTTAATCAAATGGTTGTTCGAACAGCCAGGTCTTCACTTTCCTCCGAAATGCCAGCAGGGAGGGGGCCAATCTGATATCTGCAGGCAGGGCGTTCCACAGCCGAGGGGCCACTACTGAGAAGGCCCTGTCTCTCGTCCCCGCCAAGCATGCCTGTGATGCAGGCGGGACCGAGAGCAGGGCCTCCCCAGATGATCTTAGTGTCCTAGTCGGTTCATAGGAGGAGATGCGTTCGGAGAGGTAAGTAGGGCTAGAACCGTTTAGGGCTTTATAGACTAAAGCCAGCACTTTGAATTGTGCCCGGTAGCAAACTGGTAGCCAGTGGAGCTGGCGCAACAGAGGAGTAGTATGCTCCCTGAGTGCCACTCTTGTTAGCAACCTGGCTGCCGAGCGCTGGACCATTTGAAGCTTCCGAGCAGTCTTCAAAGTAGAGAGCGTTGCAGTAGTCTATGCGGGATGTAACCAGAGCATGGACTACCATGGCCAAGTCAGACTTCCAAGGTACGGGCGCAGCTGGCGCACATTTGATTATACATTTTGTTGGACAAATTTATAAATAAAATAAAATAAACCAAATGCAACAGGGGTATTAACCTCTCTCTATGCTATTCAAAGTGCTCTCTCTCTCTCTCTCTCTCTATATATATATATATACACACACACACACACACACACACATACACACGGCTGAACATATACTTATAAATGTACCTGTTCTGACTTACATACAAATTCAATTAAGAACAAACCTCTAATCGTAACTTGGGGTCTGCCTGTACTGCAATAATAGAAATTAACAGACTAAAGGAAAATACCATTTGGAGGTCAAGATTGTGATGGAGGGCAATGATTTCATTTTTTTATTTATTGGAAGCTTAGGAGAAAGGAAAAAAAGTACTTCCGCTGTATGATGAAAAGTATAGGAATTTTGAGTTGTGTCTCCAATAAGCTTTCCTTTAAGTAACAAGCTGCTGAGTAGAGAAATGAAAACCTAATCAATATATTAATTTTGCTTTGGCCCTATCTATGGGCTCATTCTGGCAGTATTAACAGGCTTTCACTCAATTGAATCAGCTTGAGGAGCTATTGATCTCATGTATTTGTGCTTTCTTGGATAGCCTATTTTGTTCTATATTTTCAAGTACAACTTATTTTACAATGAGAAACACTTAATTTGGATGTATAACGAGAAATGCAAGATACAGGATGGGTGACACCAGGCTTGAAAGCAATTCATTTGATCCTGGAATCTGTCTCTAAGGTCTCTCAGGAAGTCATCCAACTGTCCTAACTCAGGGGTTCGAGTGTCATACATTTGCTTAAGCCAGTAGGCTGCTGGCCCTTTCAGGTTTGCACCTACAGCATGAACCCTTGCGCCTTCCAAAGGGAAGAGCACATAGTCTTCCATAAAGTGTTTTAAATTTGTGATGAAGTAGAAGAGTTGTGTTGAGTCTTTGTTTATCTTCACCCACAACTCTCCTCTTTCAGTTGTTATTTGCAGCTGACTTCTCCTCGACAACCCTGAAGGGAAGTTCAAGGTGCCAAACGGTTTGCTTTCCCCATGGTGTATGCAAACATCACTCGCCCTGAAGGTCCGGACGCTGTCACTTCTCCTTGAAAATGACTCACCTTTGATCTCTTTGTTCAGCAATGGTCATCCACGAGGCTGTTACCTCATTTCTCATTTCATTCCATTGAAAGGAGAAGGTTTGTAGCATTGTTTCCATACTGTCAACTTTTTTAAGCCAATCTCTGTTTCAGAAAGTGGTTCTTCCAGCTCTTCTTCTGGCAACACCTGGGGAGTCTTTTGCCTCATGGTTACTCCTCTCCCTACCAGCATCTGGATGGAAGGTAGGGGCAAGTCCATCATCATAGGGCCACTGTCAGCTTTGCTGTCCATCATGTCAGAATGACCCATGTGGCCTATCCTCCAAGGCTGCATTTGGGCATCCTGACAGTAAGTGCATATTAACATTTATGAAGAGGTAACTAATACACAATAAGCATGTCGGAACCCAGACACCTTAAAGAGCCAGATTCAATAGTATGTCCAAAAGAATAGTTTATTAATACAAAGCAAAAAGGACTAAGAGAAAAAGATCTTGGAGTCCTCGTGGACAACAAGTTAAACATGAGCCAACAATGTGATGTGGCGGCAAAAAAAGCCAATGGGATTTTGGCCTGCATCAATAGGAGCATAGTGTCTAGATCTAGGGAAGTAATGCTACCCCTCTATTCTGTTTTGGTTAGACCACATCTGGAATATTGTGTCCAGTTCTGGGCACCACAATCCAAGAGAGATATTGACAAGCTGGAATGTGTCCAGAGGAGAGCGACTAAAATAATAAAAGGTCTGGAGAACAAGCCCTATGAGGAGCGGCTTAAGGAGCTGGGCATGTTTAGCCTGAAGAAGAGAAGGCCGAGAGGGGATATGATAGCCAAGTATAAATATGTGAGAGGAAGCCACAGGGAGGAGGGAGCAAGCTTGTTTTCTGCTTCCCTGGAGACTAGGACGCGGAACAATGGCTTCAAACTACAAGAGAGGAGATTCCATCTGAACATGAGGAAGAACTTCCTGACTGTGAGAGCCGTTCAGCAGTGGAACTCTCTGCCCCAGAGTGTGGTGGAGGCTCCTTCTTTGGAGGCTTTTAAGCAGAGGCTGGATGGCCATCTGTCAGGGGTGATTTGAATGCAATATTCCTGCTTCTTGGCAGGGGATTGGACTGGATGGCCCATGAGGTCTCTTCCAACTCTTTGATTCTATGATTCTATGATTCTATGACTTCAGTGTCCTGGTCAAAACTCAAAAGTAGCAGCACATTCCAGCATAAAAACAAACTAAAGCAATAAACCAGATTATCCAGGAAAAAGATCCGGATTAAACTGAAGTGCTTGCAAAATCACGCAAAACAACGCAGGGAATGAAGGATGAGCAAACAAAGAGCCGTGAAGGAAAAGCCGTAGTTAAACGAAGTCCAAGGTCGAAGAAAGCAAAGTCCAAAGTTGCGAGGTTCCAAAATCTACGTAGGCAGCGTTGTCGTCAAAAGCAGTCCAAAGTCAAGAAAGGGGACATCCACACTCACGGGAATCCAAGCCAAGTTGTAACACGAACAGAAGCAGCAACCTGCAGATCCAGGACCCAAGCCCAACATGAAAGCGGCAGTGACAAAACCCAAGGCACAAAACTAACACTTTGCCTTCTGCAAAGTTCTTCCATTTCAGTGCCTACTTTTATCTTACAACTCATCATCCGATGATGAGCTCACCTCCACTCTGTTGTCATTCCCCACAGCTGTCCTTGCCTCTGCACCTGAATGCCGACGTCCATCCCTCCAACTTTTCCACCTCATGTCAAGACTTAACTCTCCCGAAGACTCCTCAGTATCTCCCGATTGCCAATCCCCACCACCAGAGAACCTCACAAATGTGTTACATCTCAAACCTCTTGCACCTTGGTGCAATCCAGTGTGTCATCCCCTTCCCCATCACTCCCAGACCCATTACTCCCAGAGAAACCCATGAAAGACTCTTCATCTGTGGGAGCAGTAACTATATCCCGGATCTTCTTCCTCTGTTGCTCCACATCCGATTCCTGCTCCCGAGTAACCCTCTTAGTTCCCCTATTCACATCAATTGCATCTCCATCCTCCTCCTCACTCATTGACCCTTCGCTATCAGAAAACCCTGCAAAGGAATCTTCATCAGTAGGCGACATAAGTATATCCCGGATCCTTTTCCTCTGTTGTTCCTCATCTGACTCTTGAGCACTCCTTTTCCCACCTCTGACACCCATACTACTGCTTGCAGTGTTGCTAACAGGCTTTACTACAACAAAGCAAGTGTGAGGATGCATCTGTTTATCTGAAGAACATCATTCCTTAAGTGATAAAAGCAAAAACTGGCAGTAATATCTCCTCTTAGAAGACACAGGCAGTGTGATGGGATAAAACTTAAGTGCCAATGTTTTGTTTTTTTTTAAGATAGAAAATAAAAGGTGATGAAAAAGGGATCAGGAACATAATCCATTTAGATACTCAGCATCTGAAAATTACTTACAATCCCATTGCTATCATGTTCCACGACATTTACACCATGTGCAGGAATATGGGATCAAATAATATAATACAAGGAGGCCTCTAAGAAACAGGAAACAACTACTAAATCCAGTGAAAAGAGATAAAGCTTCAGCATGTAAAAAAAATGGGGGTGGGTGGGTTGTTACACAATTCTAATCTGTTTTAACCAATTAGTTCTTTAACTAACTCATACCTCTATTCAGAGACTATTTAAAAAGAAAGAAAGGGACAACACTAGGGCTGGGCGGTTTCGTTTTGTAATTTCGTAATTAGTTAAAAATTCATTTTTTTATAACGAAGCGATAACAAACCATTCAGGAGCATCTAAAAATGAAACGAATTTTTAAATTCGTTTCGTAATTGCTTCGGATTCGTTTTGTTATCGTTTTGTTATCGTTTTGAAATCGTTTCGTTATTATTTCCGCATGTCTGGTGCAAGTTTTATAGTTGTTGTTTTTTTAATCATTGAAAAAAAAATATAAATATCACACCAACAGTCAACAACAGAGGGAGAGGGAAGCTTCAGAAGTTCCCCCTGTCCCATTTGGAGGTTTTTTAGCTTATTGCGCGGTTGCGTCCGCCATTAACGAATCGATTCGTAATTGTTTCATAATTGTTTCGTATTGTTTTGTAATTTACGAAATTTCGTAAATATCGAACTTTTTAAAAGAAAAATTTCGGAATTCTTTTAAAAATCGAAACGCAAAAACCCCCAAAAAACGAATCGATTTTAGAAACAAATTTTTCCGTTGTTACCCAGGCCTAGACAACACATTGATAATACATTTGTAACAAATCAAGATGAAAACATCTCAGTGGTAGACATACTTATCTTCCACACAAATAAATTAACTATGATGAATAATTTTCAAAGCCTTTGTGGGTCTATCAGTTTTGCCCAAATCTGTATAAGTATGGGGTCTTACACTGTTTTAATACTCAACGTGATTTTAGACTGTCTAAATGATTTCTTATCATTCTAAATTCTACCAAATCAATTTCTTCTATGTGTCACCCCAAAATATAGGTGAGCTTATAAATATGTTAATAAAGCAAATAAATAAGATTGTCTCAAATCCATCAGTAGAAGAAAGAAACAAATGAAACTCTGAAAAAGAGAAGACATAAAGTGGAAAGCATTGGTAATTTACTGGAATGAATATGTACAAATATGGACTTAAATGGTTTTAGCATGGTACCATAGGTGTTTATTATAATTTTAACTGTCATGTTGTCCTTGTCCCATTTTAACTAAAATACAAGCATATAAAATATCTTGTAAAAATCTGAATGACATAATATATGATAAGTTAAAAGCTTGAGGTTTCCAACAGAAAGCCATTGTCTACTTACTCTCAATCTCCATCAAATCAAAGTGTATGTATTTACTTATTCCTTGCTCATTCCTACGTTTACACTTTAACTGTCATGGCTGTGGAGTTGTAGAGTTTATACTTTGGTGAGGGGTTGTTAGATTTCTCAGCCTGATATTTCCTCTAGTTTCTCAAACACCAAACCTCAAGTTTCCATAGGATACAGCCTTTGTAGCCAATGTGGAATAGTAGTGATTTAAGAATAGTGTGAATTACCTTTCTTCCTTCCATTCCTCCTTTGTGACCTTCCTACTATCTAATTTTAGATTTTAAGCTACACAGCGGACAGTACATTACCATTCACTTATGTTGGTTCCTAAGAAGTCACTGCATTGAAGATGCAATATCAACAATAATATTTGATGTGTATAACACACCGGGGTGTTATATGCAGTTGACATACATTATCTCAGATTTGGTTCATCTAGTAAACTTATGATGGGTCAGATTTGAACTGCAGGTTTTCTCATTTACACCTCAGCAACTGTGCTGAGAAAAAAACTCATCCTCAATCTTTCTTTTATTGATTCATATTACTGAGGAACCCTTGTAAAGCTTCTGAGAGACTCCACAGTGCCTAGGAGTACAATTTGCAAATTGTAATAATGGATCATGATAAAGAACAAAATCCATATGTGGTGGGGAAATCTGTGAGTAGGTAATCCTGCGTAAGCTTCCAATTAATTAGCAAGCTATTATTTCTCCATCAAGACAATTAAAAAAAGTAGTGATAGTAAATTGGAAGCATTCCAAATAACAGGGGCAAGAAAATATAAAAATAGGATATATAAGACAAGGGTAGGAGAAACTCAGTGGATAATATTAGGCATAGGATTGAGAAAAACATGTTGCAAAATGTTGAGGACTTGGCGCTTATAGACAAGGTTGTGACCATGAAAGCAATTGAAGTGACCATGAAAGCAATTTCTCAAGAAATCTCTTCCTTTTGTTGAAAGGAAAAAGAATTGGAACAGCGATCATTTTGTTGGTCCCAGAATGCCTTTGGATTCTTTTTGAATGACAGGAAACTAAACATACACTATAAGATAGTATTTGTTACCATAAAAACACAACTTAAGAAGCAAGTGAAGAAACAATTTGAAGCTGTGGAAATGAGGAGTGTAACGGATTCGCCTACCTTACAAGGTTGGTGTACAGGCAGTAACAGGCCTGGCTTGAAAAAAAAAACTAAGGAGATTCTGGAAGCAGCTACTGTCCACAGAACTACAGATCTGGCTACAGTAGAATCTCATTTTTTCCCAATTCAAACTTTATTGCACACTTTACTGCAGGCACACTGCAGCATCCTGGTACTGAGAGTGTCACTCTAGTCCTCCTTACCTTCCTTCCATTGATGCTACTGCTAAAAATTCTGAAATAAGGAAAAGATGGCACCTGGGTAATTTCTAAAAAGGAGCTTCTTTTCAGAGGCTTTCTTAAATGAGGCATGCTAGTACTGTGGTGCTGGAGGAAAGTTCTGAGGGTTCCTTGGACTGCAAGAAGATCCAGTCCATACTTCAGGAAATAAAGCCCACCTGCTCATTGGAGGGAAGGATATTAGAGACAAAATTGAAGTACTTTGGCCAAGCCCATAGCCAGGATTTTGATTCGGGAAGGGGGGGGGGCTGAGTCTGAGTGAAAGAGGGTCTACCCTAGCAAACCTTTTGTATCATTACTCCAATACCCCCATCTGACAAGACCCAGGCGGACCAGCAAGGCAAGACTGCAGTTAAGGAGTTAAACAAAGGTCTTTAATGTCCATTAACATAAGAAAAAGGGCTCTTAAATCAGAGCTGTAAACACAAAAGGGCTTGCAGCTTGCAAGAATGTAAACAAACCAAGTCCCAGTCAGTCCTCGCTGGGAAAAGGAAAGCAACAAACACAGGCAGAAACGCTTGATTTCAGCAGCAGAAACTCAGTCCATTCCAAGTCCAAACAAAACAGCAAACAGGAATCCGCATGAGGAGCGGTCCAACGAAGTCACCAAGGGATAAGCAGAAGTGTAGAGTGGTCAGGCAGTCCAAGGGTCAGGGCAGGAGATGAGACTCACGAATCCAGTTCCAGGCAGGGTCGTCCACACAAACAAGAATCCACGAAGCTGAAAGCAGGAACTCAGGGCAAGAGTTAAACACAAGGCACATGGTATCACGACACTTTGAACTCTGCAACTAGTCTACTCCCAAACTGCTCCTTAAATCTCATCCGAGTCGCTGGAGTTACTTTCAGGTGCGCCCATCTCCACAGGTGAATCCCGACTTCTCCATTGCTGCCATTCTGTACTTGGGACTGCATCCTGCAAAGTAGTATCTGAAACCCAAGTGTCAGTAAAACCCAGAAACTCATCGCTAGAGGTGGGAGCATTAACCACATCTAGCACTTCCTGAACCTTGGTCCAGTCCAGCTCTTCCTCTTCGCTGTCAAACTCCTCACAATCAGCTACATCTCTAAGGCGTTTAGAAACAGATCCCACATCACTATCCGAGCTGCTTGCTACTCGCTTTACACCGCGGTAATCCTCCACCTCCATTTCCTCGTGAGTAAACCCCTCGAAATCATCCTCATCTGTAGGCTCTAAGAACAAGTCTCTAATACGCTTCAGCTGCTGCTGGGCATCTTCTGCTTCCAAACGTCGCTTCCTTCTACTAGTAGTAGTAGGTACATGAGACAGACGCTGAATCACAACACCATGCATATGGGATATATTGAGTATGGTGATCAGATCATGATATGAAAAAACATAACAGTTTAAATAATGCACCAGCAAGGCCTTTTCGCAAACCACCATGAGAATTTCGGTGGGGGGGGGGCTGAAGCCCCTCAAGCCCCCCCCCCCCCCCCCGGCTACATGCCTGTACTTTGACCACATTATGAGGAAACAGGAAAGCTTAGAGATGACAATTATGCTGGAGAAAATGGAAGGAAAAAGGAAGAGGGCAAGGGCAACCGACCAAGGGCAAGATGGTTGGATGGCATCCTTGAAGTGACTGGCTTGACCTGAAGGAGCTGGGGGAGGTGACGGCCAACAGGGAGCTCTGGCATGGGCTGGTCCATGAGGTCACAAAGAGTCAGAAACGACTGAATGAATGAACAACAACAACAAGTACTGCCCCAGCCTCAGCTTCTGCATTACCTTCAAGGGCATGTAGGGCTAGATCTACATTGCCATATAATCCAGATTATCAAAGCAGACAATCCAGATTTTCTAATGTGAACAGGATTATATGAGTCTGAAGTGATCTCTCCATAAGCTTCCGTATCATGTTGGTGTTGGTGTGGTGTGCAAGTCAAGAACAGTATGTTGTGCAGTGTCCAAGAAGAGATTGAGTTCCTGGTCCTCTGTTCTGTGAGAGTCATCTGTTTACACTTGGTGCAGATGTAGTTGACTAGATGTTGTGTGAAGAAGTTGAACACACCACAGCTTGTGCATGTGATGGGATGGCTTTGCATTTGTTCCATCTCTTGATGAGTGAGGTAACTAAGCACTATTCTTATACTGTTAGTTAATGCATGAACATGTTACGTGCAGACTGATAACTACATCTCCCTTGTGTGTCTGTTCTTTGTTTTCTTTATGTACTGTAAATATGTGTGCTAGTGCATGTGTGAGTTCCGCTTGCTTACATAACTTGAACAGGAAACAAACAAACACTCATTCAAAGAGCAGGGGATTAACTTGGCAGTTGATAACAGTGGCCAACACAAATTTTTGGTACTTCAAATTTTAGACCTGTTTCTAGGTATATTTGATCTGCTGATGGCACCAGATTTCCCCTTCCAGCTCTATTGTCTGAGATATATAACACATGCCATAGACAAATTGCACTTGATAGCATCATCTCTAGTTTCTTAGATATGGTTATCATAGTTTTCTATGGGTGAGCAGATAAGATACAGAACATATCTGCTCGACCAGAGAAAACCATAATGATACAGTAAAAGGGCCCTAATTTCCCTTCATTCCCTTGGTCCCTGTCTCACACTAACATAAACATCAGTGAGAAAAGCAGACCACCAAATAAAATAAAGTGAGATATATAGTCTGCTCCTGCTATCCACATTTCTAAAGATTAGTGCTGGTCTTTTCTGCAACCATTCTTTTCTCATGATTAAATATTAATGAAAAGCTGCTGGTGGCAGTGTTGTGGAGGAGTATTTCTAACTCTTAAAAAGTGTGGAGACTGAACTAGGAAATAGGAATTTTCTTCTTATTCAGTTGTTTATTGAAATGTCTATTCTTAGTACAGCTGAAGAGGCTGAGAGACATAGGCTGTAAAAACTGAGAATTTCTGCTCTGTGTGTTGTCAAAGGCTTTCATGGCTGGAATCACTGGGTTACTGTGAGTTTTTTGGGCTGCATGACCATGTTCCAGCAGCATTCTCTCCTGTCATTTCACTCCTGACATGGTGGCTGGTATCTTCAGAAGTTCTGTTGGCAGTGAAATAAGTGGAATGTACGCGATACCTATGCAATCTGTGGAATGTCCAGGGTGAGAGAAAGAATCCTTGTCTGTTTAAAGCAAGTGTGAATGTTGCAGTTAGCAAACTTTAATAGCATTGAGTAGCCTTGCAGCTGCAAAGTCAATCAGTGAGAGCATCTGCATAGAGGTAGCCTGGCTTCTGTTGCCTGGATGCATCCTCTAGCTTAGCAAACTTAATTGTTTGCTGTTTGGAGTTCTCCTGTTTCTGAGTGGTGTTCATTGTTTACTGTCTTGATTGTCGTGTTTTTTTAATGCCAGTGACCTGATTTTGTTCATTTTCATGGTTTCTTGCTTTCTGTTGAAATTGTTCACGTGCTTGTGGATTTCAGTAGCTTCTCTGTGCAGTTTGACATAATGGTTCTCCGAGTGGTCTAGCATTTCTTTGTTCTCAAATAATATTATGTGTCCAGGTTGGTTCATAAGGTACTCTGCTATAGCTGACTTCTCTGGTTGAATTAGTCTGCAGTGCCTTTCATGTTCTTTCATTCATGTCTGGGTGCTTCATTTGGTACTCTCTATGTCAGTGTTTCTCAACCTTCCTAATGCCGTGACCCCTTAATGCGGTTCCTCATGTTGTGGTGACCCCCAACCATAACATTATTTGTGTTGCTACTTCATTACTGTAATTTTGCTACTGTTATGAATTATCATGTAAATATCTGATATGCAAACTGTATTTTCATTCACTGGACCAAATTTGGCACAAATACCCGATACGCCCAAATTTAAATACTGGTGGGGTGGGGTGAGGGGGTTGATTTTATCATTTGGGAGTTGTAGTTCTTGGGATTTATAGTTCACCTACAATCAAAGAGCATTCTGAACTCCACCTATGATGGAACTGAACCAAACTTGGCACATAGAACTCCCATGACCAACAAAAAATACTGGAAATTGACCTTGAGTTTGGGAGTTGTAGTTCACCTACATCCAGAGAACACTGTGGACTCGAGCAATGACGGATCTGGATCAAACTTGGCACAAATACTCAATATGCCCAAATGTGAACACTGGTAGAGTTTGGAGAAAATAGACCTTGCCATTTGAGAGTTGTAGTTGTTGAGATTTATAGTTCACCCACAATGAAATAGCATTCTGAACCCCACCAATAGAATTGGACCAAAATTTCCACACAGAACCCCCATGGCCAACAGAAAATACTGTTTTCTGATGGTCTTTGGTGACCCCTCTGACACCCCCTCGCGACCCCCACAGGGGTCCCGACCCCCAGGTTGAGAAACACTGCTCTATGTAGACTTGTGTACTGCACGGTATGTGGTAGACTCCTGCAGTGGTTAGAGCAGTGGTTCCCAACCATTTTTTTAACCAGGGACCACTAGACAAGGGACCACTTTGACCAGGGACCACTCTTCAATGTTAGTACCAAAAAGGTTACAAATCAGTTTTTGGTCAACTTTTGATTCAGTTTGGTTATTTGGAGTGCTGATTCAAAAAATTGCATTGTATAGACCACATCAACTCTAGTTTCTGATACAAAACATATGCCATCCATTAGTTGCCATCCGCTTGCCCACAGGAAAGCATATTAAATAATCTAGAGATGATGTGGTCTATCCAAGGGGACAGGGATGGTCAGCGACAGGGAAAGAGTGGCAGGCGGTACAAAAGGGGTGAAGAAGAAGATGATGGTTGGGAACAATCTCAAAGATACCCAGTTGCAGCAAATCATAGACAAAACCATAATCAATGCAGTTAAAGATGGTGATGGAAGGATATCCTTTGAGGAATTCTGTGCTGCTGTAGGAGTCCTAGATATCCAGAAAAAGATGACCCAAAACAATGGTAATTGTAGTTCTCTTTGCATTCAGAGATCCCTGTGATGCCCCCACCCCCCATGATAGATCTAAACCAAACTGGGGACACAGACCCAATGTGGCCAGCTGTTGGGTTTGGGGGATGATTGACCTTTACATATGGGATTTGGAGTTCACCTGTACCTAAAGAGCACAGAACCCCGCTGATCACGGATCTGGGCCAACCTTGGCATACAGACCCAACATTGCCAACTGTGAATACTGGTGGGATTTGGGGAGGATTGATTTTGGGTTGTAGTTCATCCATATCCTTATGCATTGTCTAATGGGAGCATTAATAAAAAACAAAAGGAAAGACTGACTTTTTTTTTGAATAAATAGCATTTCAATTTACCTAAGCTGCTTCTGCTGCTGCTGCTCCTCATGACCCAGCTGGGCCACTCTCAGTCCCACGACACGTGGGTGCTTTCCCCCTGCCTTGAAGGGACGTGAGACTCCCTCCAACCTCACACGCTCTCCCTTGCTCACACATGTGCACTACATTGCCAGCACTGAGTACTCCTGCTCTCCCCTCTCCACTTGGAGTTTCAGAAACAGCCCTCCCCTTGGCTGAGAGGCCAGCCAATCACAGTGGGAGGAGGACTTATGGTGGGAGAATTTGCCGTCTGTTCTCAAAAAGGAAGGAAAAGAAGGACAAGTGGAGAGATCTTCAGCCTTCTCTGCCAAAGATGTTCCTAAGACCATAAGAAATATGTGTTTTCTGATGGTCTTTGGTGACCCCTCAGACACTCCCCTCGTGACCCCCCAGGTTAAGAAATGCTACCTTATGCTCACATTATTTCAGCCTTTTTAGGGTGCACCTACATTGCAAACTTAATGCATTTTGATACCACTTTAATGCCATGGTTTAATTCTATAGAATCCTGGGATCTGTCATTTTGTGAGGCATGAGCACTCTTTGCCAGAGAAGGCTAAAGACTTTGCAAAACCTGAACTCCCATGATCCCATAGCATTGAGCCATGGCACTTACAATTAATTCAACAGTGTATGAAATAGGAGACAAATGTTATATAGTATGTTAATCTATAAGGTTCATCTCAAAAAGAATTAATATGTAAAAGAAAACAATCCTCATGGTGGTGGGAACTATAAATGTTGTGTATGTATGTATATATATATATATATATATATATATATATATATATAATAAAAAACATGAAAAAATTGCCAATAAAAATATGAAAAAACAAAAACAAAAAACAGTGTAGATTCACCCTTAGAGAACTGGAACCATTTTAACTTTCATTGCCAAGGGGTGATTCAATCCAAAAATGGTTACCTCTGGGGTACAGTTTAAAAGCTGCACTGTCACCTTTTTAATGTTAAGTGTCAGAAATCTTTTTCCATTTTCATTCAAATGTGATGCCTTGCATCACTTTCTATAGATCTGGAATGCCCTTTTCCCTAAGAAGTATAAGATTATTAATGTATTTTTTTATTAAAATATTTATACCCTGCTGTATATTCATGGATCTCAGAGCAGTGCACAATAAAATCAATTTATATAAAAATGTAAACCATTTGCCTTTTAAAACTGATCAGATTAAAGGCAGGGGAAACATTTGAAAACCACTTACATGTGCAGATTTGGACAAGATCAATAATGACCCACAGCTTTAGTAAGCGGTCATGTCTTTACCTGATGCCAAAATGACAGCAGTGTTGGTGCCAATTAACTCTCTAAGGGGAGGACATTCCATAGTTGGACTGCCACAACAGAAAGCACTTGTCTCTACATTGCTGGCACGGCCTGAAATTTGTTGAATTTGCAAGGCAAATTTCAGGGGAAGTTAACCTGGAGGTCCTTACACCTAAATTTGGCTTCGGAGCTAAGCTTCAATTTCTCACTAAAGCTGATATGTGCAGTGGGTATCAACACTGCCCTGTCGCCAGTTCCCAAGCCAGGGATTCAGCCTGTGTTACACTCCCTATGAAGATTCAATACCACACTTTGGGGGTACTCCTGAATTCAGTGTTGAAACTGGAGGCCCAGGTTTCTGCAGTGGCCAGGAGTGACTTTGTATATTTAAAATTTGTGTGCCAACTTGTGCCCTTTCCTTGAGACTTGGATTACTGTAATCCACTCTACATGGGACTGCCTCTGAAAAATGATCAGACATTTCAGCTGATTGTTGACTGGGGACCCTTCTACACAGCTGAATAAAACCCCACATTTTCTACTGGTATATAGGTCAGTGTGGACTCAGATATCCCAGTGGAAAGCAGATAGTGTGGGATTTTCTGCCTTGATATTCTGGGTTATATGGCAGTGTGGAAGGACCCCAGGAGAGTTCAAAACCCCTGATGCTGCCAATTTGTTTCCAGGCACAATTCAAAGTGCTGGTTATTAGGGCTGTGCGGTTTCATTCGTTAATTTCGTAATTCGTTAATAATTTGTATTTAAAGTGGTTTACGATCCGATATTGAACCATTCAGGAGCAACTAAAAATCGAAACGAATTTTTAAAATTTATTTCGTAACTGTTTCGTAATTGTTTCGAAATTGTTTCGTTATTATTTCCGTATGTCTGGTGCAAGTTTTATAGTTGTTGTTGTTTTATCAGTGATAAAAAAATAAATTATCACACCAACAGTCAACAACAGAGGGAGAGGGAAGCTTCAGAAGTTCCCCCTGTCCCATTTGAAGGGTTTTTTAGCGTATTGCGCAATCGCGTCCGCCATTAACGAATCAATTCGTTATTGTTTCGAAATTGTTTCGTAATTTCCGAAATTTCGTAAATATCGAAC
Organism: Anolis sagrei; assembly: GCF_037176765.1. Taxonomy (NCBI): domain Eukaryota; kingdom Metazoa; phylum Chordata; class Lepidosauria; order Squamata; family Anolidae; genus Anolis; species Anolis sagrei. Next base: position 56,768,285 of record NC_090026.1, read on the forward strand.
TTTTTTAAAGAAATATTTCGGAATTCTTTTAAATAATGAAATGCAAAAACCCCCTAAAAACGAATCGAGTTTAGAAACAATTTTTTCCGTGGTTGCACAGCCCTACTGGTTATGATGTATAAAGCCCTATATGGATCAGGACCAGGCTATTTTGGCAGATTATATCTCCCTGTGTGGGACAGCCCTGGCTGAGGAATCTTCAGGAGAGCTCCTTCTCTCAGTTCCGCCACCATCACAATACTGATGGGAATGCAAGAGAGAGCCTTCTTCGTGGTTGCCCCTGGGTTCTGAAGCTCCCTTCACAAAGAGACTAAAATGGCTCTCTCCCTATTGCTTCTCCGACAGCATCCAAAAACCTTTTCATTTCAAACAAAAATGGGCTGGGGCTGCTGAATGGTTTTTGGTAGCTTTGTTTATTTTAATTTTTTTAAAGCTTTGGTTATTTTATATTTTCATTGCATTGTTTTCATAGTTGAATTAATTTAACTGTATCATTTTTAAAGTTGCTAGCTGCTTTGCATCACAACCATGGGGTAAATAAATATAATATTGTAACAGAAACAACAAAATATTTTCATCCTGATCCAGATTTTTCACGATTTTCTCCTTGTCCTCTGTCCATGTTAGCAGAGAGAATTTGGGGAGTGGGGGTGGTACCCCAGCATTGGGAGGGTAGGGACACACACACAGAATTGGGGCACCAGGTTATTCAATACATCCACGATTATCAGTGCCATAATGCTTGTGTTGAAAAGATTGGGATTCTACTCTGGCTGATCCTAAATGGTGCCTGCTTGAAACGCAATATAAACAAATGCTGCCAACATAATCCCTTACTGAGCTTATGAGAATGGCAAAACTGAAAGATAAAACAAGACCAAATAAGGCTTCTTCACCAGCTCTCCCAATGCTGACAGGGGATAGGGAAAAGACAGAACTACTTAATGCCTTCTTTGCCTTCTTTGCCTCGGTCTTCTCACAAAAAGAGATTAGGACAAGGAACAATGGCTTCAAACTACAAGAAAGGAGATTCGATCTGAACATGAGGAAGAACTTCCTGACTGTGAGAGCCATTCAGCAGTGGAACTCTCTGCCCCGGAGTGTGGTGGAGGCTCCTTCTTTGGAAGCTTTTAAACAGAGGCTGGATGGCCATCTGTCAGGGGTGATTTGAATGTAATATTCCTGCTTCTTGGCAGAGGGTTGGACTGGATGGCCCAGGAGGTCTCTTCCAACTCTTTGATTGTATGATTCATCTTTTTCCCCTTCCTCCTCCTCTTCTTCCCCTTCCCCTTCTTCTTCTTCCTCCTCCTCCTTTCCTTTCATCTTCTTCCACTTCCTTCTTTTTCATCATCTTCTTCCCATTCCTTCCCCTCTTTTTCCCCTTCTTTTTCTTCCTCCTTTCCTTTCATATTTTCCCCTTTCCTCCACTTCTTTCTCCTCTCCTTCTATCCTTTCATCCTCTTTCCCCCTTAGTCTTCCCCCTTTCCATTCTCCTCCCCTTTCTTCTCCTCCTCCTTCATCTTCTTTTGCTTCCCACTCCTTTCTTTTCATCTTCTTCCCCTTCCTCTTTCCCTTCGTCTCCTTTCCCTTCCTCCCATTCCTTTCATCTTCTTCCCCTCTCTCCTCCACCTTAGTCTTCTCCTTGTCGTCCTCCTTCGTGGTGCAGGAACTCATCCTTGCTCTTCTCGTCCCCGCTACCCAGTTTCCCGTTCAAGAAGCCCTGCCCAGGAATAGCTCTTCTTCCTTCTAGCAAAGGCAGAACGGTCTAGTAAAACTGACCTACTTTACCGGATGCTGAGAAGAGGATGCCTTAAGGGTGTTCCTTCCAATCTCCTTTGGGGGGGGGGGGGGGGGGGAGAGAGAGAAAGTTCCGACATCGGACCAGACCCCCAGAGCCAGCAGGGGCTCTGCACTGCCTAAGCCTTGCTGGAACTGGAATCCCTTTCAACCTCCCCCAAAAAGCAGGAAAGAACTAAAGGAACACTCAAGGATCATCAAGTTTGTAGACGACACCAAATTGGGAGGGATAGCCAATACTCCAGAGGATAGGAGCAGGATTCAAAACGATCTTGACAGATTAGAGAGATGGGCCAAAACTAATAAAATGAAGTTCAATAGTGACAAATGCAAGATACTCCACTTTGGCAGGAAAAACGAAATGCAAAGATACAGAATGGGGGAAGCCTGGCTCGAGAGCAGTACGTGTGAAAAAGATCTTGGAGTCCTCATGGACAACAAGTTAAACATGAGCCAACAATGTGATGTGGCGGCAAAAAAAGCCAATGGGATTTTGGCCTGCATCAATAGGAGCAGGGGCAGCTCGTCCATGACGCGAAGTAAGCGGTCGCAGAACACTTTTTTTGCCAGGGGCGCAGAGGCGCCTCTGTAAATGCCCCTCGACTGCCACTTGAGGAGCGCCCCCTCAGCTCACAACAGCCCTAGCAGTCCGGGGGGAGCCTCTGCTTTCTTGCCTTGCTGCCGGGCGATCCTCTTCCCAAAGGGGCTGGGCCCTTGAGCCTCGCCTAGCCCCTCTCGTTCCTGCTCCACCCGGCCACCGGGTGCACGAGCAGAGCCGGCGCTCAATCGTTCTCTGCGTTTGATCCCTTCCCCATGACCAGCTTCCTTTCCCAATCGCCCGGCGCTCCACCTGCCTCCTCTCCTCTCCCCAATCCGCGGGTGGGCCAAGGGGCGGAGCTGCCGCCCCTGGCCTGCTTCGGGTCCAGAGGGGTGTCTGAAGACCCCAGTGTGCACACCAAAAGTCGCCTCTTCTCCTGACTTTCTCTTCAGCCATTGGGACCAAGACAGAGAGAGAGAGGCCCTCTGGCTGGAGGTATCTCCCACCTCCGCTCCCTCCTTTGTTTTTGCGCCTACCTTCAGGAAAGGTGGGCATCTCCACCTCTGTCTCTCTCTCTCTCTCTCAGTCCCAATGGCTGAGGAGAAAGTCAGGAGAAGAGGTGACTTTTGGTGCACATGCCGGGGTCTTCAGGCACTCCTCCGGACCCAAAGCGGGCCAGGCAAGGGAGCAAATGCGGCAAGGTGAACTATTACTGGGATGTATAGTTCACCTACAATCAAAGAGCATTCTGAACTCCACCAATGATGGAATTGAACCAAATATGGCACACAGAACTCCCATGCAAACAGAAAATATATATCAACGATTGGTTGGGGGGGGGGGGGCGCCAAAATACTGTTTGCTTACCATTGAAAATTACCTAGGGCCGCCTCTGAATAGGAGCATAGTGTCTAGATCTAGGGAAGTCATGCTACCCCTCTTTTCTGCTTTGGTTAGACCACACCTGGAATATTGTGTCCAGTTCTGGGCACCACAATTCAAGAGAGATATTGACAAGCTGGAATGTGTTCAGAGGAGAGTGACTAAAATGATAAAAGGTCTGGAGAACAAGCCCTATGAGGAGTGGCTAAAGGAGCTGGGCATGTTTAGCCTGAAGAAGAGAAGACTGAGAGGGGATATGATAGCCATGTATAAATATGTGAAAGGAAGCCACAGGGAGGAGGGAGCAAGCTTGTTTTCTGCTTCCTTGGAGACTAGGACGCAATGGAACAATGGCTTCAAACTACAAGAGAGGAGATTCCATCTGAACATGAGGAAGAATTTCCTGACTATGTATTGTCGAAGGCTTTCATGGCTGGAATCATTCAGTTCTTGTGGGTTTTTTCGGGCTATATGGCCATGTTCTAGAGGCATTTCTCCTGACGTTTCGCCTGCATCTATGGCAAGCATCCTCAGAGGTGAGGTCTGCTGGAAATGGGAAAAAGGGGGGGTTATATATCTGTGGAATGGCCAGGGTGAGACAAAGGGGCCTTTGTAAGTTGGGCTGGGTGTGAATGTTTCAACTGACCACCTTGATTAGCATACAATGGGCTGACTGTGCCTGGAGCAAACTCTTCTTGAAAGGTGATTAGATGTCCCTGCCTGTTTTTCTCCCTGCTGTTTTGCTGTTGTAATTTTAGAGTTTTTTAATATTGGTAGCCAGATTTTGTTCATTTTCATGGTTTCTTCCTTTCTGTTGAAATTGTCCACATGTTTGTGGATTTCAATGACTTCTCTGTGTAGTCTGACATGGTGGTTGTGAGAGTGGTCCAGCATTTTTGTGTTCTCAAATAATATGTTGTGTCCAGGCTGGTTCATCAGGTGCCAAGGAAGAAATCATTAAAATGAACAAAATCTGGCTACCAGTATTAAAAAATTCTAAAATTGCAACAGCAAAAACAGCAGAGAGAAAAACAGGCAGGGACATCTAATCACCTTTCAAGAAGAGTTTGCTCCAGGCACTGTCAACCCATTGTATGCTAATCAAGGTGGTCAGTTGAAAGATTCACACCCAGCCCAACTTACAAAGGCCCCTTTGTCTCACCCCAGCCATTCGACAGATATATAAACCCCCCTTTTTTCCCATTTCCAGCAGACCTCACCTCTGAGGATGCTTGCCATAGATGCAGGCGAAACGTCAGGAGAAATGCCTCTAGAACAGGGTTTCTCAACCTTCCTAATACCCCGACCCCTTAATAGAGTTCCTCATGTTGTGGTGACCCCCAACCATAACATTATTTTTGTTGCTACTTCATAACTGTAATTTTGCTACTGTTGTGAATCATAATGTAAATATCTGATAGGCAGGACATATTTTCATTCAATGGACCAAATTCGGCACAAATACCCAATATGCCCAAATTTGAATACTGATGGGGTTGCGGGGGGGGGGGGGGGGTTGATTTTGTCATTTGGGAGTTGTTGTTTCTAGGATTTATAGTTCACCTCCAATCAAAGAGCATTCTGAACTCCACCAATGAGGGATTGAATCAAACTTGGCACACAGAACTCCCATGACCAACAGAAAATACTGGAAGCGTTTGGTGGGCGTTGACCTTGAGTTTTGGAGTTGTAGTTCACCTACATCCAGAGAGCACAGTGAACTCAAACAATGATGGCTCTGGGCCAAACTTTGCACAAATACTCAATATGCCCAAATGTGAACACTGATGGAGTTTGAGGGAAACAGACCTTGACATTTGGGAGTTGTAGTTGCTGGGATTTACAGTTCACCTACAAACAAAGAGCATTCTGAACCCTACCAACAATAGAATTGGGGCAAACTTCCCACAAATAACCCCTATGACCAACAGAAAATACTGTGTTTTCTGATGGCCTTAGGTGACCCCTCTGACACCCCCTCGCGACCCCTCCAGGGGTCCCGACCCCCAGGTTGAGAAACACTGCTCTAGAACATGGCCATATAGCCCGAAAAACCCCACAAGAACTGAACTTCCTGACTGTGAGAGCCGTTCAGCAGTGGAACTCTCTGCCCCGGAGTGTTGTGGAGGCTCCTTCTTTGGAAGCTTTTAAACAGAGGCTGGATGGCCATCTGTCAGGGGTGATTTGAATGCAATATTCCTGCTTCTTGGCAGGGGGTTGGACTGGATGGCCCATGAGGTCTCTTCCAACTCTTTGATTCTAGGATTCTATGAATCTGGGAATGTGGTGGAGGCTTTTCAACAGAGGCTGGATGGCCATCTGTCAGGGGTGCTTTGAATGCAATATTCCTGCTTCTTGGCAGGGGGTTGGACTGGATGGCCCATGAGGTCTCTTCCAACTCTTTGATTCTAGGATTCTATGAATCTGGGAATGTGGTGGAGGCTTTTCAACAGAGGCTGGATGGCCATCTGTCAGGGGTGCTTTGAATGCAATATTCCTGCTTCTTGGCAGGGGGTTGGACTGGATGGCCCATGAGGTCTCTTCCAACTCTTTGATTCTAGGATTCTATGAATCTGGGAATGTGGTGGAGGCTTTTCAACAGAGGCTGGATGGCCATCTGTCAGGGGTGATTTGAATGCAATATTCCTGCTTCTTGGCAGGGGGTTGGACTGGATGGCCCATGAGGTCTCTTCCAACTCTTTGATTCTATGATTCTACTCCAGCGGGTCTCACCTTTTGAGAAAGGCTAGCTTGAAGTAAGTGAAGGGAGGGGGGCGGCGGGAGGGGCGTGGCTTCTGCGACCTTGGCTCCGCCCCGCTTTGCTGGTGGCTGCGCGCGGCGGCCAAGAGCAGGCAGAGAAGAGGAGGAGGAAGGAGGTTGGTGGCAGCATCAGGACCGCGGCTGAAGGTCCCTCCGCCGGCTCTGGCCCTTGAGGACAGAAGAAGCCGACCAACCTCGACGGAGCCCGGCCAGTGAGCAAGCGAGCGAGCGAGGATGCTCGGCGTCCGTCGCGCGTTGCCTTGGGCGCTGCTGTGGCCGCTGCTGCTCTTGCCCGGCGGGGCGCTCCGGAGCGGGCTGGGCAGCGCGGCCGGGAGCCAAGGTAAGGGCAAGCCGCTCCGATCCACTCCTCTCTTCTTGCCCATTGCTCCTTGGACCCCCCCCCCCCCCCGCGCTTCCCTACGCTTCTCGCCTTGCTCTCCCGTTTTGGTGCATGCTTTCCAAGACCTTTCCGACTTCTGTCGCCCCGAAGGTGAAGGTCTCATAGGAGCCCCATCTCCCTTGCCCTCTCGTGCCGTCTGGAATCGCCAGTGTCGATTCAAATCCTGCAGTCGAACAGTATGGAAGTGCTTTCGAAGAGTCGACGCTGACCACAGAAGGCATTGCATGAGCCTACGCTGACCATTGAATGCATTGTGTGATTCTACAGAGACCACTGAATGCATTATATGAGTCTATGCTGGCCACTGAATGCATTATATGAGTCTATGCTGGCCACTGAATGCATTATATGAGTCTACACTGACAACTGAATGCATTATATGAGTCTATGCTGGCCACTGAATGCATGATATGAGTCCATACTGACCATTGAATGCATGATATGAGTCACTGACCATTGAATGCATTGTATGAGTCTACACTGACCATTGAATGCATTATATGAGTCTACACTGACCATTGAATGCATTATATGAGTCTATACTGACCATTGAATGCATTATATGAGTCTACAGAGTCATTGAATGCATTATGAGTATACTGACCATTTAATGCATTATATGAGTCTACACTGACCATTGAATGCATTATATGAGTTTATACTGGCCATTGAATGCATTATATGAGTCCATACTGACCATTTAATGCATGATATGAGTCACTGACCATTGAATGCATTGTATGAGTCTACACTGACCATTGAATGCATTGTGTGAATCTACACTGACCATTTAATGCATTATATGAGTCTACAGTGACCATTTAATGCATTGTGTGAATCCTCACCATACCTTGCCTTATTTGAGTCTCCACTGACCATTGTAGTCTACACTGACCATTGAATGCATTATATGAGTCTACAGAGTTATTGAATGCATTATATGAGTATACTGACCATTTAATGTATTATATGGGTCTACACTGACCATTGAATGCATTGTGTGATTCTAGAGAGACCATTGAATGCATTATATGAGTCTATGCTGACCATTGAATGCATTATATGAGTCTATACTGACCATTGAATGCATTATATGAGTCTATACTGACCATTGAATGCATTATATGAGTCTACACTGACCATTGAATGCAATATATGAGTCTGCACTGACCACTGAATGCATTATATGAGTGTACACTGACCATTTAATGCATTATATGAGTCTACAGTGACCATTTAATGGATTGTGTGAATCCTCACCATACCTTGCCTTATTTGAGTCTCCACTGACCATTGTATTTGTCTACACTGACCACTGAATGCATTATATGAGTCTACAGAGTCATTGAATGCATTATATGAGTATACTGACCATTTAATGTATTATATGAGTCTAATGTATTATATCCAGCCTTTTAAACAGAGGCTGGATGGCCATCTGTCAGGGGTGATTTGAATGCAATATTCCTGCTCCTTGGCAGGGGGTTGGACTGGATGGCCCATGAGATCTCTTCTAATTCTTTGATTCTATGGTTCTATGATTCTGCGATTCTACACTGACCATTTAATGCATTATATGAGTCTACAGAGTCATTGAATGCATTATGAGTATACTGACCATTTAATGCATTATATGAGTCTACACTGACCACTGAATGCACTGTATGAGTCTACACTGACCATTGAATGCATTGTATGAGTCTACACTGACCATTTAATGCATTTTATGAGTGTACACCAACCATTTAATGCATTGTGTGAATCTACACTAACCATTGAATGCATTATATGAGTGTACAGTGACCATTGATTGCATTATATGAGTCTACACTGACCATTGAATGCATTATATGCATGTACACTGACCATTTAATGCATTATATGAGTCTACACTGACCATTGAATGCACTGTATGAGTCTACACTGACCATTTAATGCATTTTATGAGTGTACACTGACCATTTAATGTGTTGTGTGAATCTACACTGACCATTTAATGCATTATATGAGTCTACAGTGACCATTTAATGCATTGTGTGAATCTTCACCATACCTTGCCTTATTTGAGTCTCCACTGACCATTGTATTAGTCTGTACTGACCATTTAATGCATTGTGGGAGTCTACACCATATCATGTCTTATGTGAGTTTACACTGACCATTTAATGCATTGTGTGAATCTACTCTGACCCTTTAATGCATTATGAGTTTACACGGACCATTTAATGCATTGTGTGAATCTACACTGACTATTGAATGCATTATATGAGTCTACACTGATCTTGCAATGCATTTATATGACTGCAGATTGGCCCTGGAATGCATTATACGAGTCTACCCTGACAATATAATGCATTGTATGAGTCCATACTGACCAAGCAATGCCTACACTGACCATGATCTACACTGGACATTGTTTGAGTCTACACTGACCATACATTATATTAGTCTGCTTTGACCAAATCTTGCATTATACAACTCTACACCGACCTGTGTCCAGTGACATTATATGTAGATAGGAACAGGGGTTGCTTGGCAGGATTTGCATTTGCTTTGCTGTGAGGCTGAGAAAGTGTTGCTCACTCATGGTGGGATTCCATGGTGAAATGGAGATGTAAAGCCTGCCCCTCCAGAGTCCTGGTTGAATGCACATGCAGACAGGAGGGTAAATCAGGTCATCATTTTCATACATTTTCTTTTTTGAAAAAAGTTTACTTTCTTGGTTTCTGTTGTATCCTAACAGGTTACTCTCTTTCTCTGTTTGCTTGATTCTGAGGTCAGGGGAAGTTTTCTCTGCCAAATGTCTCATTGCTGTTAAAACTACAGCTCCAAAATGGGGCATAGTTAGGAGAGTTGGGAAAAGGTCTTGGTAGAATGCTGGACTAGGGCAGTAGCTTCAAACTGCAGGAAAAGAAAGCCTACCTCAATATTAGAAAGATCTTCCTGAAGGTTAGAACTGTCTGGCAGTGAAATATATGTGGTGGAGTCTCCTTCTCTGGAGGTTTTAAAGCAGAGCCTGGTTGGCGATCTGCCGGGGGTGCTTTGATTGTGTGTTCTTGCATGGCAGGGGGTTGGACCGGATGGCTCTTGTGGTCTCTTCCAACTCAGATTCTATGTCACCCCTTTCCTTCTCTTCCCCAAGTGTAGGCATTAGAAAGGTCCTCCTTGGTGAAAGATTATTTCTGGTGGTGGTTATAATGCAGTGTGTACTTTGACAGCCCTGTGTCCAATTTAAAGGAGTGGATGTTCCCAAAGAGTCCTTTATTTACTTATTTTTATTGTATTTTGGCAATCCAGAGGTCTGCAACAGGGTGAGGGAGTCTGCTTTTTTTGCAGATTAGCTTAGGCTCCAAAGGTTCACATTAAAATCTAATGGGAAGATAGGGTTTGAGAAGCTGTGGGTTTCACTCATATAGGGGGCAGTGGCATTACTCTGGAAGGAAGAGTGTCTTCTGTAAGATGATGTGTGATAAGGATCACATGGAATAGATTCATAGATTCATAGAGTTAGAAGAGACCTCATGGGCCATCCAGCCCAACCCCCTGCCAAGAAGCAGGAAAATTGCATTCAAAGCACCCCCGACAGATGGCCATCTAGCCTCTGTTTAAAAATCTCCAAAGAAAGAGCCTCCACCACACTCTGGGGCAGAGAGTCTTGCATGCAGATAGAGGTTGCCTGCCTGTCCACTTACTGTTCTCTTGAGTACTGCATATATCTCCGTGTCAGTAGATCTTACTGCTGTGTGTTTTACTGAAACTGGATGCTGCAAGTTCTGTCCTGAGAATAGCAGGCCACATTCCCTAACTTTGATCAGCCCACTTTTTTCCTCTCCTCAAAGAGAGAAAAAAGGAGAAAATATCCATTTGAAAATGTCCTTATAATTCTTGTTTTTAATTTTGATGAAGGATATGGGAGTGGCTTGAAGAGCATACAGTGGTCCATTGCTTCCTTGGTCAGTGTTTGCATGAGAAAGTGACCGTATTCTCTTTGAGCAACAATGCACCAGAACTGAAGAAGTGCTTGCAAATTTGCTCTCTCTTTTTTCTCAAGGCATCCCTTTTCCAAGTTTTGGCATAGAGAGACTGAAAGCAACTGAACCAGTAACACGTGGTTCCCATATGCTATCTTTGTGGAAGAAGTACATTACAAAGCTTTGTGTTCAGCTTTCTCACATGTCTGATTTCATTTTCATCTTTAAATATAAATATAAGGAGAACCAGCTCATGGAAAAAAGTTCTTAAAATAGTTTGTCACTATTAACTTGCTATAGGGCTTAAATAATAATAAAAAATTGTAGTCATTATGTGTTCTTTGTGAATGAGGAAAAGTACATATGAAAATGCAATGTTGTTGCAGTTCATTCATTCAGTTGTTTCCGACTCTTTGTGACCTCATGGACCAGCCCAGGCCAGAGCTCCCTGTCGGCTGTCACCACCCCAATCTCCTTCAAGGTCAATCCAGTCACTTCAAGGATGCCATCCATCCATTTTGCCCTTGGTCGCCCTCTTCCTTTTTTCTTCTATTTTCCCCAGCATAATTGTCTTCTCTAAGCTTTCCTTTCTTCTCATGATGTGGCCAAAGAACTTCATCTTTGCCTCTAATACCCTTCCCTCCAATGAGCAGTCGGGCTTTATTTCCTGGAGGATGGACTGGTTGGATCTTCTCGCAGTCCAAGGCACTCTCAGAACTTTCCTCCAGCACCACAGTTCAAAAACATCTATCTTCCGTTGCTCAGCCTTCCCTATGGTCCAGCTCTCACATCTGTAGGTGACTACAGGGAATACCATTGCTTTAACTATGCGGATCTTCGTTGCCAGTGTGATGTCTCTGCTCTTCACTATTTTATCGAGATTGGACATTGCTCTCCGCCCAAGAAGTAAGCGTCTCCCGATTTCCTGGCTGCAGTCTGCGTCTGTAGTCATCTTTGCACCTAGAAATACAAAGTCTGTCATTGCCTCCACGTTTTCTCCCTCTATTTCCCAGTTGTCAATCATTCTTGTTGCCATAATCTTGGTTTTTTTATTGTTTAGCTGCAACCCAGCTTTTGCATTTTCTTCTTTAACCTTGATTAGAAACTGCAATAAAATGATCTATATTTGAAAATGGCTTCAATATACCCACCTCAACCATTCATCTTCAAAAGTGAAAGAAAACTGTAATCAAGCACACATTATTCATAATGTAGAAAAAGTAAAAAAAAAGTTAATAATGGTTATATAACATAATTTCTCACTCTTTATCCCCTGAGGCAACAACCATTACTTGTAACATGTTACTTTCAAACTGATGGAGAAGATCAGAATGAAATATTGTGCAACATGAAAACTGAATTTTCATTGCTGATCATCATTGAATCATTATTTTATTATTGTTAAAGCCAATATGGAAACACAAACAGTGAAGTTTTCATTAGTTGACAAGTTTTCCAATTTTGGGATTGCTGTAGTCTTATTGGTGATTTATATTAGCTGTGGGAGCAGGAAGAAAAAGAAGACAAAGGCTTCAAGGCTTTTGCCTTGAGGAACAAAAGGGGTTTTGTTAAGAAATATTCAAGTGAATAAATGCATCCAATTTTTATTATTATGTCTGTCATGCACAGTGGATTCTTTTTTTTCCTCCAAAATTAGTGGTCATTTTTTCAAGTGTTTGGCCAGCCATTTCTTCCTGTAGGGATTTCACTTCCAAATCCTCTTTTTGTTCTGTCTCTCCAGCTTCTGTGGCTGATGAGATGTGCAGCCCTGGACTATTCAGACATTCTTAAAAATTCCAATATTGTACTTATGTATACCACAAGCTCCCCTGCCCTTTCTGAGATGCCTTCTGTGCTTCTCAGTGGTCAAGTTTTGGCCGCAGTCCTATCAGCACTCAACACAGAATTAAATACACTTTCCTCCTGAGCAAATGTGCTCGGCATGCCTTCCTCAGTGGTTAAGAATCCGTTTTGTCCCTGATTTTATTAGTATGCAATTTAACTGTTTAAGTAGCCTTGAATGAAACATCTTATTTTTTCCTGATGTGCATTTATTAAGTACCAAACAGCCACAAATGATGTACAAGGTTTTGAGTTCTTCATGCTTGTTCATAAGGCAGGGTGGAACCAAACACACAAATAAAACAAAAGTAGGAACGAGGGAAGGCTCTGGAAATGCAGAGGATGAGGAAAGCAGTGTGCTGTGAACTGAAATTTCTGTGTTGAGCTGAATATTGAAGGTTCCATCCCTCAGGGAGCTGAATCATTCACTGGAGCCTGTTGTGCTTAAGCTTGTGAGTTCCGTTAGCCTTTTCAGTTATGCCATATTTGTATTTAACCAGGGGGACAAAATGACATTAATCCTGGTCACATCCTACAAAGTCAACACACACAGCACAGGAATGACTGACTTTGCAGAACCAAGCAGATTATTGGCTTGAAATGCCATAGTGAAATTTGGAAGAGGGCAGAGGAAGGTTCGAAATACTTGATGAATTAGACAACCAGAGTCAGAGTGGTTGCATTTTGTCTGCTGGACTGATTTTTTCTGCTGTATCTGTTCTTTTCAGAAGGGCTGGTCATTTGGGCCACTATTGAATGAGATTAGAAATAGACTAGTATTAATTTGTTAATGGCAAGTTGGTACCATTTGGAGATTTATTTGTAAATAAATATTGTTTTCATAGTGGAGTAGTTTGGCCAGTTATGATGGAATGTCTTTGAAAAGGATTTACCCTACAGAGAATCTGCCCCAATGCTTCAGAGGAATAATCCCTAATGTCCCCTTTTCCCCTTGGCAGGGGCGGCTCAACCCATTACGCAAAGTAAGCATTTGCAGTATAGTTGATTTTGCCCAGGGGTGCTCTTGAGGCGCTCTTGGGGAAAAATAGACCTTGACATTGTAGTTACTGGAATGTATAGTTCGCCGACAATCAAAGAGCATTCTGAACTCCACCAATGATGGAATTGAATCAAATATGGCACACAGAACTCCCATGACGAACCGAAAATATATATATCAGTGATTGGTTGGGGGGGGGGGCGCCTCTGCCCCTTGGCCCTTGGTAGTTGCAAACCATTCAGTTTTCTGGGGTAGAGCTGAAGTTTTGCCAACATGCCAAAAAGAAATTAAGAAACTTGGGCTGGTTTCCAGGTTGGTGGAAAAATTAAGCCAACCTCTCCCCTTCAGCAGTGGTGTTGGTTTACATTGTGGGTACTGTACAGTCCTAATGTAGGTGCCATAACTGATTTATTTTAAAGAGTTGGCAAGCTTTTATTTTTCATTTAAATGTATAGTAACTGAAAATTGTATGGAAGGGTTAGGGATCACTGATATCACTGGATTGCCTGTCCCAGCTGCTTTAGCATAGCAAATTATTAGGACTGCTGGGAGGTACAGTCTGACATAATCTACAGCAGGGGTCCTCAAACTATGGCCCAGGGGCTGGATGCGGCCCTCCAAGGTCATTTACCCGGCCCTCGCTTAGGGTCAACCTAAGTCTGAAATGACTTGAAAGCACATAACAACAAGAATCCTATCTCATCAGCCAAAAGCAGGCCCACATTTCCCATTGAAATACTAATAAGTTTATATTAGTTAACATTGTTCCTCATTTTAATTATTGTATTGTTTTAAAGTGTTTTTTACACTACAAATAAGATATGTGCAGCGTGCATAAGAATTTATGCATGTTTTTTTTTCAAATTATAATCTGACCCTCCAAGAGTTGCACATGGCCCTCTGTTTAAAAAGTTTGTGGACCCCTGATCTACAGAGTTGCAGCCATGGTTGTAAAGAATCTTACCCTATCAGGTCTAATAGAGCTTTTCATTATCCAAAGGCATCTTGTAGCACCTTAGAGACTAACTGAAGGTGCATCCATACTGCAGCATTAATTCACTTTGACAGCACATTGGCTCAATGCTGTGGGATACTGGTTGTTGTAGTGTGGTAAGACATCCGCACTCTTTGGCAGAAAAAGCGAGATTTCATAAAACTTGAGCTCGAATGATTCCATATAATTAAATCATAGTAGTTAAAGAGGTGCCGAACTGCATTAATTCTATTGTGTAGATGTGCCTGAGAAAAAACAAAAGTTGGCAGCATAAGTTTTCATAAATTAAGTCCTAAGGTGCAACTACTTATTCTCCTAGCTAGTATCTAAGGTGCAACAATATCACTTTGCATACTGATATTCCAGACTAACATGGCTATTAGGGCTGGATAACAACAGAAAAATTTGTTTCTAAACTCGTTTCGTTTTTAGGGGGTCCATTGCGTTTCGTTTTTTAAAAGAATTCCGAATTTTTTCTTTAAAAATTTTCGTTATTTACAAAATTTCGTAAATTTCGAATTGATTCATTAATGGCGGACGCGATTGCGCAATACGCTAAAAAACCCCTCCAAATGGGACAGGGGGAACTTCTGAAGCTTCCCTCTCCCTCTGTTGTTGACTGTTGGTGTGATAATTTATTTTTTTATCACTGATAAAACAAACAACAACTATAAAACTTGCACCAGACATACAGAAATAATAACGAAACAATTTCAAAACGATTTCGAACCAATTACGAAACAATTACGAAATAAATTGAAAAATTCGTTTCGATTTTTATTTGCTCCTGCATGGCTCAATATCGGATCGTAAGCTAATTTAAATATGAATCAATAACGAATTACGAAATTAACGAACGAAACCGCCCAGCCCTAATGGCTATGTCTTTGAATTCTAGATTTTTTCATGTGTATGATTTCTTGTTTGACTGAAATCTTCAACCACATGTCTGTGTACCAGATTTTGCTTAATTTCAGTCTTCATCAATTTCAGTTAAACAAAAACCTGTGGATCAAATATGCTGGATCTGAGTACATTTAAAGGATTAGGAGTTCTGAACAGACAGTCTGCTATTAATTAGGCCTCCTGCTCTTCAGAACCTGCAATGGTGAGATGGCTTTAAAAAGGGTATGCTAAATTAGTAGTAAATATTTTCAAAGAACAATAAAGAGCGACAGAACGCTGCAATGACTCTGGTTTTGTATTTATTTATTTATTTATTTATCAATTTTATATACCGCCACTCCCCGGAGGCTCGGAGCGGTTTACAATATACATATGTCATACATTACATTTAAAATTAAAGAAAAATTTCAATCAGCAAGATTCAAATGCCAGCCTAAATAAATAAGTTTTACAAGCTCTACGAAAAGATAGTAAGTCTCAGAGAGCTTTAAAGCATTTATATTCCACCCTTCTCAACCTGAAGGGGACATACCATAAATACGGCAAACATTCAGTGCCGAAATAAAAACAAACTATAAATATCCACTTTAAAATCAAATTGTATATACCGATCAATACTTGATTGGGGTATAAGTGGTTAACTGCTCAATTGTGCTACCAAAGATGTTATGTTTAGGGTGGTTTTTGACTCATTAATATCAGTTTTATTGTTTGTGTTGTTACTTTCAAATCGAAATGTTACATAGAATGATCCCTATACCCACAGGCCAGTACCCACTTTTTCACCTACCCATATCTGACAAAGTATGTATCTTCTAGGAGTTTTCTATATCCCCAGGGTGACTGTGTGGTAACTTCCATCAAAAGTTGTTAATTTCAATAGGATTTGTTATTATCCATGCTTTCCTGTTTTTGCAGTAAGTTAAGGAATGTATCCCCCATGGCATCCATATTCAGGAATGAGCCTCATTTCACTTCATTGGACTTAATTTTTGGAATATAATCAAATGGTGACTGTTGTGATTTTTCTGTGACCCACTGTGTCAAGTAGCACTGAAAATCTTTGGTGGTAGACTTATCTGTCTCAGATGTTTTATTGGCATGATTTTCCAATCCACACCCCACCGCACACAAATAAAATGGAGGGGGAAGTGAGGAGCTGAGCCTGCATTTGTGAAAATCCAGCTATGAGTTGAGCTTGAAAGGTAGAGTTGTGCCCTGTTCAAGCACACAGATTTCTGATATCCATCTCTGAAGCAGACAGCACATTGCCAGAGATATTTGAAAATAAAATGTAAGATGGCAACCTGATCATGTGTACGCATTTCACTCTAATACTTTGATGCTCAGTGGTGTTATTGTATTGCACATGAAGTAAAGCATAAACCAGTAAACTCAAAGCTTTGCTTCATTTAGTCTGGGTTGTTGTGGGTTTTTTCGGGCTATATGGCCATGGTCTAGAGGCATTTTCTCCTGACGTTTCGCCTAGCATCCTCAGAGGTAGTGGGGTCATTAGTCTATTCATTTAGTCTATTTGCCTCAAGTTTCTGGTGAAAACAGTCAATAGGTTTTGGTGACATTTGCAAAAAATCTTTGTTTGAATTTGACAAACTGTGCTAGGTTTCAGCTCATACAGGCTTGGGGGGAGTTAGTAAATGCCACTTTAGGAAAATACTAGAAACTCTGATATTACTTCTAACTTGGCTTATCAACCCAAGCAGAAGAAAAGAAATCTGTCTGCAAAGGGCAGCCAGTTCCCCACTGGCCTGGAGAGGCACTATAGAGGGGATGCTTCACAGTGGCAAGCTGCTATTTTTCATCCTAAAATCATAAGTTGCTAGGAGTCACATATTCTTCCATGTCCCAGATGGCAGCTCCCCAGTGGAGGAGCTGTTGCTTACTATGAGAGAGGTATCTTGCAAACCTCAGGTCTCTGGCTAGAAACGACACCTCTGGAGCTGTCTAGGTAGGTGACCTAATCAAGATTGTGTGGGAAATAAGTTTAGCTTTGTTCCATTTAGAGTGGTTTTACTTACTTCTAATCCAAAGGGTGACCTACAAGGATCTGACCTTCTCCAGTCTGTATTCTCACCTAATCATATTTACATAGGAGTTTATATGAAAAGAGTTGAATAGGATATGTTTACAGGAATTGACCCAGCAATCCCAAATTCACTTACTGCTGAAATCCATACAACCTGCTTCTGAGTACCATGCTAGTAAATGCCTAAATGATTGATGCAAGAGCTTTAATGAGCCTTTTGGCTGTCATGTCTATAAAAGGGACACAAAAGCCCTTGGGGTGCAGGCTGAAAGTGAATGGTAAAGTACATGCTTTGCATGCAAAGGGGTTCTCAGGTTAACAGCATCAGTTCAGTGAGGCTGGGTGAGATTCTTGCCTGCAAACCCAAGAAGGAATCAGTGTAGGCCAGCATGAACAAATTGTGAGTGACAGGTTTGAGTAGTTCCATCTCCAATCTTCCATATTTTGCTGTCTTTTTAGTTTATTAAGATAGATGGGTGTGGTTGGAGTGTGTTCCCTTGCTGGCCTCATAATTCCTGCTGATAAACTGGTGATCTGACTTGCTATATGTGTTATGTATCATGTTCTGCAGTTGATGGTGGTTGGTGGTAGTAGGCCTAGCAGTTGGTGATGAAAGGATTAATGCAAGTCTTAGTTCTAAAGGGTTGAGTAATCTGTAAATAAGAGTTCATGAGTGAAAGCAATTAAGGGTGGAGGTATGCAAGAGATGGGTTGCAGCTGGGTATTTCTGGATATAAGGAGCTATCCTTGGGACAGATCTTTGGGAGGAAGGTATTTGTTTTATTTTGGTGGTCGATGCTGCTGGTTTCCCCCCAGGTTTGTGGATTTTCAGTGTCCTGTCTTGTCTTCTGAACCTTTTTACTCCTGGAACCTTGAATCTTGGACTGGCTTTTGACTGTGGTATAGAGTCTTGATCCCTGGACTTTGTTTATTGAACTCTTGGCATTTGACCACTGGACTGGACCCTTTGACTATGGTGTAGCGTTTGCTATCATTTTTGTTTTATATTCTGTGGCTGAGTGCTGTCTTTATGTTTTAAATTTTGTAATTAAAACAGCCAGAAAGTAAGTGCTGTTTTAATTAAACTGCTTGATACAAACTGGGTATTTGTTTGGTTCATCTCTACCTGAATAAGGCAGAGCCCTGGCAACGTGACAGTATGTTCTTAACTTTGTGGATCAGATTGCCTTCCAGTTTTGTTTGAAAAAAAATGAAGTATGTTCAGGATTTTAAAATCTTTGGTCAAATGATTATACCAGTGTCCGATTGTCTTCAATTTTAAGCTGCCTTTAAATAATGTGTATTATTGTTGCATGTGAATGTACACTTCCAAGAGCAGTGTAAATGGTTTTCCACCTGTTCTAGAATCACATGAGAAGAATTTATCTTGATATATACCACTCATAATCTTAAAACCTCTACCTTGTTCCCGATTTCTAAAATGCTCTAAATAGTAATTTTTGCAAACTTCCCAGTTTCCATTGTCTTCACCTTCTCAGCTCTAATTAGAACTGTTAACACTTGGGTTTTACAGGATACAGCTGGAAAATGTGGCTGTCCCTGAATGCATCATCACTGGCTGTCATCTTCATTTATCTGGGCAAACTTAGACTGGGACTTCTGCGTCCCCACAGCAAAGGACAGCTGCAGTAATTATATGGAGGGCCAAAGCGGGTGGGATATGAATTGAATGAATGCAATTAGCACACCAGTGTTTTTGTTATGTTAAAGAGTTGCGATAAAGAAGCTCGAGGCACTCATCATGGGGATTGGCTTGGGATATTTTATTCCCTTTTCCTGCCACAGCCTTGTTGGGAAGAAATCTACTTGTTGGGAAGAAATCTACTACCTGCATTTACAGCAGCGATGTCTCTCAAAGTGCACATAGCAACTGGGGGCGGGGCGGGGCGGGGGGGGGGGGGGGAAGGAGTGAGCATCCTACCCACAAAGTTTCATTGTTCCTCATGATCTTTGTAACGGATTGGCCCACTCTGCAGGGTTGTTGTGACAGGGTAGCTGTAGAAAGATTTTTTTTAAAAAAAGTATGAAGCGAGCCCCCAGCCATTTTGTTAGAACGTAGCTGAGGTGGCGGAGCAATCTGGCAGTCTCTAGAACTAGAGGTCCATCTGTCAAAATTCAAGGGAAACTGCTCAGTGAAGAAAGGTGGACGGAGCCAGAGCTGAGGCAAGAAGACAGAAGACATTTCATGTCAGTAGGGGTTAGGGCAGTGTAGGAAAAGGATGTAGTTTGGAGACTGGATTGGAAGTGGAAATTAAGCTTATGGTTAATTGTTAACTATAATAATAATAATAATAATAAGTACAGTGGCACTTATTTCACATGCCAGTGAGATAATGCTCAAGATCCTGCAAGGAAGACTCCAGCAATACATGGAGTGAGAGTTGCCAGATGTACAAGCTGGGTTTAGAAAAGGCAGAGGAACGAGAGACCAAATTGCCAATATCTGCTGGATAATGGAGAAAGGCAGGGACTTTCAGAAAAAATCTATTTCTGTTTCATTGACTGTTCCGAAGCCTTTGACTGTGTGGATCTTAATAAATTGTGGCAAATTCTTGGTATGGGCATACCAAGCCACCTTGTCTCTCTCTCCTGAGGAATCTGTATAATAACCAAGTAGCAAAAGTAAGAACTGACCATGGAACAACAGACTGGTTCAAGATTGGGAAAGGCATATGGCAGGGTTGGATACACTCACCCAACCTATTCAACTTGTATGCAGAACACATCATGCAATGTGTGGGACTTGATGAATGCAAGACTGGGGTTAAAATTGATGGAAGAAACATTAACAACCTTAGATATGCAGATGATACTACTTTGATGACTGAAAGCAAGGAGGAAATGAGGAACCTTCTAATCAAGGTGAAAGAAGAAAGTGCAAAAGCTGAGTTGCAGTTAAACATAAAAAAAAAATCAAGATTATGGCAACCGGACTGATAACTGGCAAATAGAAGGAGAAAACGTGGAGGCCGTGACAAACTTTGTTTTTCTAGGTGCAAAGATTACTGCAGATGCAGACTGCAGCCAGGAAATCAGGAGATGCTTATTTCTTGGGAGGAGAGCAATGTCCAATCTCAATAAAATAGTAAAGAGTAGAGACATCACACTGGCAACAAAGATCCGCATAGTTTAAGCAGTGGTATTCCCCATAGTAACCTACAGATGTGAGAGCTGGACCATAAGGAAGGCTGAGTGAAGGAAGATAGATGCTTTTGAACTGTGGTGTTGGAGGAAAATTCTGAGAGTGCCTTGGACTGCAAGAAGATCCAACCAGTCCATACTTCAGGAAATAAAGCCCGACTGCTCATTGGAGGGAAGGATATTAGAGGCAAAGATGAAGTACTTAGGTCACATGAGAAGGCAGGAAAGCTTAGAGAAGACAATGATGCTTAGGAAAATGGAAGGAAAAAGGAAGAGGGCAAGGGCAACCGACCAAGGGCAAGATGGATGGATGGCATCCTTGAAGTGATTGGCTTGACTCTCAAGGAGCTGGGGTGGTGACGGCCGACAGGGAGCTCTGGCATGGGTTGGTCCATAATAGCTATTGTGGTATCTGCTTCACTCTTCTTGTCTTGCAAACCCTCACAAGTTAATTGTTTTAATTCCTATAATATCCTGGTTACATTCGTCTTTAGTTGTAAAGTCACAATCATACGTCTTCTTTTCCCGCCCCCTTCCCTTCCTTTCTAAAAACAGAAAGCTATGACAATGGACAAAGTAAATATAATGCTTGCATAGTTTCAATGCACTCTTTTCATTGATGCTGCTTTTTAGTCTGGTGCTGACAAAGGAGCGAGCATTAGGACACTGTATCTACCTCCTACATTTTTTTAAAGATTTTATTCATTTATGTTCAGACTACTGTGTTTTCCTGGAGGCTTAAGAAGTTAGAAAGCCAGAAAGTTGAGAAAATATGAAATTGATGTTGTAATTTATACTGTTTTAATCATCTGGAATGTGAGTGGTTTACTTTTATATGCACAGTATGGCCACTTATCTGCTGGGATCAGTACGCACAGTTTCATTTATCCACCTCCAAGAAAGTTTGGCCTCTATAGACATTTTTAGATCTATATATATAACTCTATGGTATCCTAGGGCCAGAAGTCCTTTATTTTAATAGGGTCAGGCATGTAGCCGGGGGGGGGGGGGGTGGGGGGGGCTTGAGGGGCTTCACCCCCCCCCCCCAAATTCTGATGGTGGTTCGTGAAAAGGCCTTACTGGTGCATTATTTAAACTGCTATGTTTAACTGCTATGTTTACCATACTCAATATATCCCATATGCATGGGGGTATTGGGGTAATGATACAAAAGGTTTGCTAGGTTAGGCCCTCTTTCACTCAGACTCAGCCCCCCCCCCCCGAAACTCAGCCCCCCCAAACCCCCCCCTGAATTTTTTTTAGCCCCCCCCCCCCCCCCGAAACGAAATCCTGGCTACAGGCCTGAATAGGGTATATTATAGTCCGCCTAGTCAAAGCCATGGTATTCCCTATAGTAACCTACGGATGTGAGAGCTGGACCTTAGGGAAGGCTGAGCGAAGGAAGATCGATGCTTTTGAACTGTGGTGTTGGAGGAAAGTTCTGAGAGTGCCTTGGACTGCGAGAAGATCCCACCAGTCCATCCTCCAGGAAATAAAGCCCGACTGCTCATTGGAGGGAAGGATACTAGAGACAAAGTTGAAGTACTTTGGCCACATCATGAGGAGACAGCAAAGCCTGGAGAAGACAATTATGCTGGGGAAAGTGGAAGGTAAAAGGAAGAGGGGCCGACCAAGGGCAAGATGGATGGATGGCATCCTTGAAGTGATTGGACTGACCTTGAAGGAGCTGGGGGTGGTGACAGCCGACAGGGAGCTCTGGCGTGGGCTGGTCCATGAGGTCACGAAGAGTCGGAGACGACTGAACGAATGAACAACAAATATTATAGTCATTTTGTATATCCATGCAAAGTCCTGGAATGTTTCTCCTGTGGATTTGGCTATCATACCACAAACTATTTTGCTGATTGTTTTCAAAAGTAAGAAGTAAGCACCATGTAATTCCTTAGGATTTACCTCTCTCTAAATGTGAAAGAAAAGAAAGAAAAGAAAAAGAAAGAAAAGAAAAAGAAAAAAAGAACTTGAATTAACATATATTTCAGTCAGATGGCTGGATGTAGAAATAACTGCTGACAATGCTGTCCTCTTGAAAACTAATAAATGAAAAATAGGGGAGAGGAGGTGGTAGCAAGAGATGAAAGTGTTTGCAGCTATAATGCCACAATGGAAACTTGGAGATCTAAGGTAGATACCCTGTTGGTAGCTTAATCGTGTCAATGAAATGAGGGAAACAAAAACTTGAATGCCTAAATTTCATGCCCCTTTCTTAAAATGCGTATTTATTTGGCTCTTATATTGTGTGTAATATTTAAAACACACTAGGAGGGCATCAAGACTGAAAAAGGTGGTGAAATTCAGACAGTACAGAGACTTTTGATACTGTCCCTATAATATAATCTTGTTCCATCAAATATGTTGAACTTTGTCTCTGCATTTGGGAAGGGGCTTTTCATATGTTACATGTGGCAAATCTGGTTTTACTCCTGAAGGTACATCTAGCAGGAAATATAATTGAAGCCAGTTCCCTGATAAGTGCCCCTTTTTGATTAATGCACTTCCAACATGTACCTATTGCCTTCTTTGATGTATGCTTTAAACCAGGGGTCCTCAAACATTTTAAACAGAGGGCCAGGCCAGGTCACAGTCCCTCAAACTGTTGGAGGGCTGGATTATAATTTGAAAAAAGCATGAATGAATTCCTATGCACACTGCACATATCTTATTTGTAGTGAAAAAACACTTTAAAACAATACAATAATTAAAATGAAGAACAATTTTAACAAATATAAACTATTAGTATTTCAATGGGAAATATGGGCCTGCTTTTGACTGATGAGATAGGATTATTGTTGTTGTATGCTTTCAAGTCGTTTCACACTTAGATTGACCCTGAGTGAGGGCCAGGTAAATGACCTTGGAGGGCCGTATCTGGCCCCCGGGCCTTAGTTTGAGGACCCCTGCTTTAAACACTTGTGTGACATAAAGTCTAGGGGGTTATTGAGCTGAAGCCTTTCTCAATACAGATCTGTGGCTGTTTGTATTGCTGGGTTAGGAGATCTATTGTGTGACCATCTCCAAGTGCAGATCTCTCTTTAGAAGCAGTTCATTTTCTTCAATCTATTTAAAACTAAGAGCAATTATTGATTATTGGTGATCTTTTTTGTTGCTGTGAGAGGTGAAACTGAATCATTTCTCCTCCTTTATTTATACCTTGTGTTTCCCCTTTTCAAAGTGGGAGTCAAGCTACTAGTATTATCCTATCCATGTTTACTGAGAAATAAATCCTGTTGTATTCAGAGGGATAAAAATTAGAATCATAGAGTTGCAGAGTTTGAAGAGACTACATGGGCCATCTAGTCCAACCCCCTACCATGCAGGAGAAGCACAATCAAAAGTTCTCCTGAAAGATGGCCACCTAGCCTCTGTTTAAAAGCCTGCAAAGAAGGAGCCTCCTCTACACTCCGAGGCAGTGAGTTCCACTGTTGAACAACTCTCATGGTCAGGAAGTTCTTCCTAATGTTCAGGTGGAATTTATTTATTTATTTCGCATATTTCTACCCCGCTCTTCTCAACCCCCGAGGGGGGACTCAGGCCAGCTTACAAAAGGCACAATTCGATGCGTACACAATAATACAGATAAACATATATAAACAACAATTAAAACAATTATAACAGTTAAAAACAATAAATTATAACTCACAATCAATAAAAAATCAATCTCATGCTCAACGTTCGCCAACTCAGAGTCTATAAATTCATTCCACCTTGTCCATTCCTATCAGTCGTCGTTGTCCTTTATTTATCTGCCAGATTACCCCAACGCCTGGTCCCGAATCCACGTTTTAATTTCCTTCTAAAGGAAAGGAGGGATGTCGATGATCTAATTTCCCCGGGGAGTGAATTCCACAGGTGAGGGGCCACCACCCAGAAGGCCCTGCTCCTCGTCCCCACCAGTCTCACTTGTGATAGAGGCGGGGCCGAGAGCAGGGCCTCCCCAGAAGATCTCAGACTCCGAGGTGGGACGTAGAGGGAGATGCGTTTGGACAGATACACTGGGCTGGAACTGTATAAGGTTTTGTAGGTCAAAACCAGCACTTTGAATTGTGCTCGGAACTGGATCGGCAGCCAGTGGAGCTGACATAACAGAGGGGTGGTATGCTCCCTGTATGACACTCCGGTGAGTAATCTGGCTGCCTCCCGCTGGACTAATTGAAGTTTACGAACAGTCTTTAAAGGCAACCCCACGTAGAGTGTGTTGCAGTAATCTATTCGGGATGTAAAAGAGCGTGGACCACTGTGGCCAGATCCTCCTGCAATGTGATCCCATTGCTCCGAGTCCTAGTCTCCAGGGCTGCAGAAAAAAAAAAGCCTGCTCCCTCTTCCTCCTTCTTTCTTAGGACAGCCTTTCAGATATTTAAACATGGTTATCATGTCTTGGGTTGTAATTCCATTTAGAATTACAGGTTTGCAGCTTGGGTGTTCTCCTGGATTCATCACTGAGGCTTGAACCTCAGGTTTCGGAGGTGACCAAGGAAGCATTTGCACAATTAACATTTGTGTGCCAGTTGTGCCCGTACCTTGGGAAGTCAGATTTGGTCACGGTGCTCCATGCTCCTGTTACATCCCACTTAGATTTCTGCAATGCACTCTCTGTGGGGTTGCCTTTGAAGGCGGCCCAAAAGCTTCAATTAGTTTAACAGGTCATGACCAGACTTCCTACTGGAGCGGCACACAGGAAGTTTATTACCCCTCTGTTGCATCAGCTCCAATGGCTGCCGATATGCGACCGAGCCCAATTTAAAATAATTATAAGTTTGAATCAGACTGTTCTTTGTCATGTCTTAGCTTTAGGAAACCCCACATTCCATAAATAACTATTGACAAGTTATGGTTATTGTTCTTGTGCCTTCATGTCCTTTTTGATCAATGGTGACCAAACAAGGTTTTCTGGGACTGAGAGTGTGTAGTTTGTCCAGGGTTACCCAGCAGCTATTCTTATTTGAGTAGGGATTTAAACCCTAGTCTCCAGAGTGGAGTCTAGCACACAAACCACTGCTTGCTTCAAGAACTGTTGCATCCTTATCCTCTAGGCCAGGGGTCCACAAACTTTTTAAACAGAGGGCCGGGTCACAGTCCCTCAAACTGTTGGCGGGCCAGATTATAATTCGGAAAAAATGTGAATGAATTCCTATGCACACTGCACATATCTTATTTATAGTGCAAAAAACATTTTAAAACAATACAATAATTAAAATTAAGAACAATTTTAACAAATATAAACTTATTAGTATTTCAGTGGGGAGTGTGGGCCTGCTTTTGGCTGATGAGATAGGATTGTTGTTGTTATTGTGTGCTTTCATGTAGTTTTATACTTAGGTTGACCCTGAGCGAGGGCCAGATAAATGACCTTGGAGGGCCGCATCCGGCCCCCGGGCCTTAGTTTGAGGACCCCTGCTCTAGGCTTTCTCCTGTACCACACCCAGGGGCGGCTCAACCCATTACGCAAAGTAAGCATTCGCAGTATAGTTGATTTTGCCCAGGGGCGCTCTTGAGGCACTCTTGGGGGAAAATAGACCTTGACATATGCGAGTTGTAGTTACTGGGATGTATAGTTCACCTAAAATCAAAGAGCATTCTGAACCAATGATGGAATTGAACCAAACATGGCACACAGAACTCCCATGATGAACAGAAAATATATATCAATGATTGGTTGGGGGGGGGGGGGCAAAATACTGTTTGCTTACTGTTGAAAATTACCTAGGGCCGCCTCTGACCACACCCAACACCATTGGATTAAAATTTCTTTTTAATTTCTTAAGGTTGATCATAGGGAACAATGGAAAAGAAAAAAAAAATTACAATGGAAAGATATCAAAACTAAGACATATGAGTTTTTGTGACCTTGAAACAAAGAATTTGTATTTGAATCCCAGGAAAAATGGGATTTCCTTACTATTGGGAAATTCTGCTGAAGGCAGTACTGGGTGGATGAGACTTTTCATAATTTGTAACTATAGATTTGAAAAGATTATGGGGGGGGGGGGGCTTTTTTGGCTGCAAAATCGTGCACAAAAATATTGTTTTGTATACCTAAAGCAAATTTTCTGAAAACACTATTTTTGCATAGAAAATCTCTCAGTGGGGAGAAAAAAATGGTTGCATCAGTTGTTCTTGTCCAGGAGAACAAAATTTATGAAGATTTAAAACTTTTCAAACTTTCAGCCGAGGTTTGACCAAAGACAGGCTAAAAGTTGCTCAACCTTTTTAAAAAATTCATTGACAAATAATGTATTCCGAAACATCACCTCCAATAGTTGATTGGGAATATAAGGACCTTTCTATCATTAAAAAGGATAAACAGATTTCTAAAATTTCCATATTAGCTGTTTTGTAGAGCAAATAATGTTTTGAAGGTTCACAGTCTTGAAAAAAAATGGTTTTCCCATGTGACAAAGTGTAACCTGGGAATCCTCTAGAGAAAAATTAAGGAAATCATGAGCTTTGAGAAATGAGTAATTGTTTCCATGACATGGATGGAATTTTCAGATTTTCCACATGTACTACAATCTGTCTCCTGGGCACAAAACCTCTTGTGGAGTTTTACTCAATTGTACATGAAAGGCTGATCTATTGCAGGCATGAAAACATCTTCTCAAGAAATTCCCTGTGTTAATTTTTAACAGAATGAGCGGAGCTATTACTCTTGTAGGCGCACAAGAATAGGTGTATTTTTGCACATGTGTGCCCAGTCTGATTGGATCAAAGAACAGATTTCGCTAAAAGTGAGAGAGCGTTTTAGTTTATTTCCATTCCTGTGATATGGCTTTGAAATGTGTCAGCTAGTCTAACAATCTTTATTATTATTATTATTATTAATAATAATAATTTTATTTTTACTCTGCTAACATCTCCCGAAGGACTCGGTGCGGCTTACAAAGGCCAAGGCCTCAATAAAACAACAGCATAACAAATACAACAATAAAACTCATAAAGCAAACCAATAAACATTAAAGCAATAACTGTAAAACATTAAAACAATAACATCATGACACATTTAAAACTAAGGGCCGGGCCAAATGTAATGAATAAAATTAAAAGTGCTGGACATGACAGGTGAAATGTAAGGATTTTAGGATAGGTGCAATGTGCAGACAATCTTAAATCTCTAGTAAAGTACGTTTGGGACATGATGCTAGGAGATTCCTATTCTGGAAAGGCACACTGGAACAGCCAGGTCTTCAAGTTCTTCCTAAAGACTGCCAACGTTGGGGCTTGTCTGATGTCCTTGGGGAGAGAGTTCCAGAGTCGGGGGGCTACCACAAAGAAGGCCCTGTTCCTCGCCCCCACCAAATACTCTTGCGACGCAGGTGGGATCGTGAGCAGGGCCTCTCCAGATGAACGGAGGGATCGTGTGGGTTCATATACGGAGATGCGGTCATGCAGGTAGGTGGGTCCCAAACCGTTTAGGGTTTTGTAGGTGAGCACCTGCACCTTGAATTGGGACCCAAAAATGAACGGCAGCCAATGGAGCTCCTTAAACAGGAGGGTTGACCTCTCTCTGTAAGGAGCACCAGCTAACAACCTGGCCGCCACCCGTTGGACCAGTTGGAATTTCCGAGCCGTTTTCAAGGGCAGCCCCACATAGAGTTCATTACAGTAGTCCAATCTAGAGGCGACCAAGGCATGGACCACCCTGGCCAGATCAGCCTTTACAAGGTACGGTCGCAGTTGGCGCACGAGTCTCAATTGTGCAAAAGCCCTCTCAGCCACCGCTGATGCCTGAGCCTCAAGCGTAAGTGATGAATCCAAGAGGACACCCAAACTGCGGACCTGTGACTTCAGGGGGAGTGTAACCCCGTCCAACACAGGTTGCCACCCTATACCCCGATCCGGTTTACGATCGACCAGGAGGACCTCTGTCTTGTCGGGATTTATCTTCAGCTTGTTCATCCTCATCCAGACATTATTTGGTTTCAAAGTCTGTATTTCAAAGCAATGGCAACTTTTCTAGGTTTGCAAACAGTAAAGTTGATTGGGCTTTACTTTATTACTTTGATAGGAAAGTCATTCTGGAAAAGGCTTCTGCAAAGGTGTTTAGAGTGGCTTCTAGCTCTTCTTCTGAATGCACATAGGCTACGTTATCATCATCCTACTGGAGTTCTATAACAGTTGTTGTGACCTTGGTTTTGGCTTTCAGTCTGCTGAGGTTAAATAGCTTGCCATCTGTCCAATAGATGATTTCTACTCTGGTGGGAAGCTTCCTACCAACAAGATGAAGTATCATAGCAATGAAGATGGAAAATAAGTTTGGGGCAATTGCACATCCCTTTTTGACACCGAATTCCACCTTAAATGGGTCACTTTAGGAGCCATTGCTATCCAAGAGTGTTGGCATCATGTCATCATGGAGGAGCCACAGGATGTTCACAAATTTGTCAGGGCACCCGATTTTTTGGAGGATGGTCCAGAGAGCACTGCGATTTACTGTGTCAAATGCCTTTGCAAGGTCAATGAATGCCATGTACAGAAATTAATTTTGTTCCCTACATTTTTCTTGGAACTGTCGTGCAGTGAAAATTATGTCCACTGTTCCTCTGGAGGGGCGGAAGCCATTCTGGGATTCTGGGAAGGGTGTCTTCTGAGAGGGGTAGAAGGCAGTTTGCAAGGATTCTTGTGAGGATTTTCCCAGTGGAGGTTAGAAAGATTGATTAAAAATGAAATCTGAGAAACTAGCTAGAACACTGAACAAGAATAGTCTTTATGCTATGAGATCCTACTTGTTTCTTTTGAAGTTCTCCTTTGAATGGTAGAGTGTAGTTCAAATATCTTAATTTAAAGTTCTTCAAACCAACTGCCCTGTTCAAAGTGTGTTGAATTACAGGTCCCATCATCCCATCAGCACATGTGTGGTGCTGCTAGTTGGGGAGGATAGAGAACACTCTTTACCCAGCTGCTGAGCCTTTTCCGTGTTACTTTCCTCTCTTCTATCTAGTTTAATAGTATGCATGACATAATTTGATATCTCTGTTCGAAGAAAAAAAAGTGCATTGGGAGTATTTGATTACCTGAATGTCTGGCAAAGTATTATTCCACTGGGATTGCCTCAGTTTTGAAATGGAGATATATTCCTTTTTTTCTCCTCCTCCTGCTCTGCCCAATCAAGTGTTAAGCCTTTGATTCTTCATGCTACTGAAGGCGAGATGTTCATGTAGCCAGGCATGTCACAAAATTTATTTGTAGTTGGTCACTGTTCTGTATGCCCTTGACTTTGTTCTGATGGTCTCGCAAATGGCAAAGTTAAGCTGTTATGCTACAGACTGCATGGCTTTTTTTTTTTTTTGCATCTAGCCTTAGTATGTTGTAAACTCCTTGAGTCCCCCTAGGAGTGAGAAAGGTGATATATAAATACAGTTAATCAATCAATCAATCAATTAATTAAAGGTGTAATAACTCCTTAAAACAGATGTAGCACGGAACCAAAATACGTCAAGATTTTTCAAGGAAACATTTTAAGCAACTTTGAATGTGGATATAAGTGATTTTAATGTTTGTATATATTTATGATTTTATGTCCCAGCATGGAATGTTTGTCGTATATATGTTGTGCTCCGCCCTGAGTCCCCTGCGGTGTGAGAAGGGCGGAATATAAATGTTTTAAATAAATAAATAAATAAATTTTATTCCAACTGAAAAATGCTCTGAACCTCTTCTTGATTATACTTTCAGAGAAAGGCATCTGAAGTACCATTCTTTAAGGTATAGTCAGATTAATGATAGGAGAGGTATTTAGCTTAAAAATTGGGTCTTGGACTATGTAAGGCAGGGGTCCCCAAACTTTTTGAACAGAGGGCCGGGTCACAGTCCCGCAAACTGTTGGGGGGGCGGGGCGGATTATAATTTGAAAAAAAACATGAATGAATTCCTATGCACTCTGCACATATATTATTTGCAGTGCAACCCCCCCCCCCCCCAAATCAAAAAACAAAGACCCACACTTCTATATAAATAAAAATGTAATGTTTGTTTGTGGGATTAACAGAACTCAAAAACCACTGGACGAATTGACACCAGTTTTAGAGACAAGACACCTAACAACCCAATGTATGTCCTTCACTCAAAAAAAAGATTTTGTCATTTGGGAGTTGTAGTTGCTGGGATTTATAGTTCACCTACAATCAAAGAGTATTCTGAACCCCACCAACGATGGAATTGAACCAAACTTGGCACACATTTCTCCCATGACCAACTGAAAACAGTGGAAGGGTTTGGTGGGCATTGACCTTGGGTTTGGGAGTTGTAGTTCACCTACATTCAGAGATCATTGTGGACACAAACAATGATGGATCGGGATCAAACTTGGCACAAATACTCAATATGCCCAAATGTGAACACTGGTGGAGTTTGGGGGAAAATAGAATCTTGACATTTGGGAGTTGTAGTTGCTGGGATTTATAGTTCACCTACAATCAAAGAGCATTCTGAACCCCATCAACGGTGGAATTGAACCAAACTTGGCACACAGTTCTCCCATGACCAACATAAAATACTAGAAGGGTTTGGTGGGCAGTTTCCTTTGGTTTTGGAGTTGTAGTTCACCTGCCTCCATCAATCACTGTGGACTCAATGATAGATCTGGACCAAACTTGGCACTGATATTCCATATGCCCAAATGTGAACACATGTGGAGTATGGGGGAAATAGAATCTTGACGTTTGAGAGTTGTAGTTGCTGGGATTTATAGTTCACCTACAATCAAAGAGCATTCTGAACCCCATCAACGGTGGAATTGAACCAAACTTGGCACACAGTTCTCCCATGAGCAACGGAAAATACTGGAAGGGTTTGGTGGGCAGTGTCCTTTGGTTTTGGAGTTGTAGTTTCCCTGCCTCCTTGGAGACCAGAGCAGCCGGAGCAGAGGGTTCCCGCGATGGGCGGAACGGCGCCGGGTGGGCGTGGCCAGAGAACGCCAGTGTCCCCTGGCCACGCCCACCCGGCGCCACTCCGGCCTTCGCAGGAACCCTCTGCTCCGGCCGCTCTGGTCTCCAAGGAGGCAGGTAAACTACAAAAGGCTTTGGAGTTGTAGTTTACCTGCCTCCTTGGAGAACAGAGCGGCTGGAACAGAGGGTTCCCGCGATGGGCGGAGCGGCGCCGAGTGGGCGTGGCCAGGCCAGGCCAGAGAAATGCCCTCGGCGGGCCACATACGGCCCGCGGGCCGTAGTTTGGGGACCCCTGATGTAAGGCTTCATTGGTTAAACCATCTTTTGGAATTGAATTTGGAAACATAATTGCAGCCAATGCAGCTGTGTTGGGATACATATTGCATGATAATCCTTGAGAATTCTTGTGATCAGATGCATTCTGAACTTGGTGCATTTCTGACTCATTTTCTAAGTACTTTCCCCTAATCCAGTTCACTGTGATTATTTTGAGACAGAGTATAAAGAACTTTAGTATAATCACATATCCACATTTTCATATTTCATGTGGTTATATGAAACTGTGAATAATAGTGTACCTATATAAATTAAGGACCTTTTGTCCAAGAATACCATAGCGACATGCTGGAGGACTTAGAAAGTTCCTAGAGATGACATATTTTGTCGGACATGGATAAATGAAACTGCATATTGATCCCATGGATATGGGGTTCATCCTGGAAACTTTTATTCCTGTCCAAGTAGGGATGTTGCTAGAGAATACCATATCTCCTGCTGACAATGAAAATGAGAACTAGAACTGCAACATACTGATTACAATGTGGTATCTACAACTCCAGATGACCCCACTGAATACTTTTATACACATGTTAATAACAACCTAATGGAATCTCTAAATGGAAAGTTCAACTGAGCAGAATCCTCACAAGTATCACCTTTTGGGGTTAACCATTTTAGAGCAGAACCCCAGAGCTCTCTGCGCCCAACTCAGGCAATCCCACTGAAAGGATATTGTCATGAAAATTGCAAATATATCAAGAAGAACAAATGAGGTCATGCTCCCTCTAAGGTGATTGAGATACCAGATCTCTAGTGCTTGGGTCTCACCAGCTCAGACTCACACACTGGAACACAGCACTCTTCATATCTCATTCACTTTACTAGGAGCTCCCAGTGGTCCAATAGGTTAAATGGTTTGAATCTGGAGAAAGTGGGTTGAGCTCCCTCTGTCAGTTCCAGCTCCCCACGCAGGGACATGAAAGAAGCCTCCCACAAGGATGGTAAAAACATCAAACATCCAGGTGTCCCCTGGGCATCATCCTTGCAGATGACCAATTCTCTCACATCAGAAGCAACTTGCAGTTTCTCAAGTTGCTCCTGACATGAAAAAAAAATTCACATTACTTGCCACATTGTTGGAGATCAAACCTTGGCAGGTAGAGCAAATTTTATTCTCAAACTGGCAGCAGGTGGCTCCACAATCTACTTTTAGGCCAGCAGATAATAGGCTTTGAATTGCCAAAGAAAGCCTTGTAATGAAGTAATAAAAACAAAGCCTTGGAGATAGAGAAGTAGAACCCCTTTGTTGCCTTCATTGCTGCCAAGTAGACTCTAGCATGAGCACATAGTAGAATTTGCTTGCGTTTACTGAACCTTCTAGTCTTTAGGACACAATTTACCATGTGGCTTGTTATAACCACATGTTAAAAAGCGATGGACACTGTTGTTCAATGAAGGAAGATTCCACAGATCTGTAAATTGGATAAATTACCATATTTACTTGAATATAATGTACCATCAAATATAATGCAGCCCTCAATTTCAGTAGTGAATATTACAAAAATTGTATTCTTTCTCGAATCGAATGCTCAACAGTGCAGACCCAACACATCAAGGAGGCAGGCAGCATGAATGAGGCTATTTGGGAAGCCACATTCCTCCATCAGGCCAAAGGTGGTGAGCTTGTTAGCCTCATATGATTCCCAAATGACCTCATTCATGAAGCCTTCAAAACTGAGGGGTTCCCACCTGACCTTGTGAATGATTCTAGTTGTGAATCACATGGGACTCACTGAGTCTAGGAGGGGCGGGCAAGACCCCAAGGACTACTTGGGAGCCAAAATCTGCAGCTAAGTGGCAGGAAAAACTGGATCACCAGCTGGCTCCTTCTCCTCTTTCTCTGGACACCATGGAGATCTGAGGCTTCCAAAACCACCAAGAACAGCCTCTTGGCATGTATGTGATTATATCAGGTGTATACTACCATACGAAAGCGAGGAGGAGCTGAGGAGCCTTCTAATCAAGGTGAAAGAAGAAAGCGCAAAAGCTGGGTTGCAACTAAACATCAAAAAAACCAATATTATGGCAACAAGAATGATTGACAACTGGGAAATAGAGGGAGAAAACGTGGAGGCCGTGACAGACTTTGTATTTCTAGGTGCAAAGATTACTGCAGATACAGACTGTGGCCAGGAAATCAGAAGACGCTTACTTCTTGGTAGGAGAGCAATGTCCAGTCTCGATAAAATCGTAAAGAGTAGAGACATCAGACTGGCAACAAAGATCCGCCTAGTCAAAGCCATGGTATTCCCTGTAGTCACCTACGGATGTGAGAGCTGGACCTTAGGGAAGGCTGAGTGAAGGAAGATCGATGCTTTTGAGCTGTGGTGTTGGAGGAAAGTTCTGAGAGTGCCTTGGACTGCGAGAAGATCCAACCAGTCCATCCTCCAGGAAATAAAGCCCGGCTGCTCACTGGAAGGAAGGATACTAGAGACAAAGTTGCAGTACTTTGGCCACATCACGAGGAGAAAGCAAAGCCTAGAGAAGACAATTATGCTGGGGAAAGTAGAAGGAAAAAGGAAGAGGGGCCGACCAAGGGCAAGATGGGTGGATGGCATCCTTGAAGTGACTGGACTGACCTTGAAGGAGCTGGGGGTGGTGACGGCCGACAGGGAGCTCTGGCGTGGGCTGTCCGTGAGGTCACGAAGAGTCGGAAACGACTGAACGAATGAACAACAATACTACCAGGTCATGGCTGCCTTTGGGAAATTGGTACTCCTTTGAGCATGAAACTAGAGAGAGCTCATCAATTGCTGCCTTCCTTCTCCTCTAACTCCTCCTGTGCTATATTGCAGAGACAGATCAGCAAGAAAGTCTATATTCACACTGAGAAGTTTATAGATTTCATAGAGATCTAGATGTTTTCCTTCACATCTAGATAACCTAATCATGTCAGCTGGTACACTAGTAACTTTGTGCAGGAACATCTTTTGTTTCATGTTCCATCCCCTCCCCCAATTCACAATACATTTTCTGCTGCTTGGTATTTCTCTTAAGTGGGGAGGGAACTAGTGAAAACAAACACCTAGCCATCATCCTCATCTAAGAGTAGTTTGTGGTGGGTATATGTATATAGTGGTCTAATCCTGCTGGATACTTTTTGGTCCTCTAATGAGTCGTCATGTATAAAAGCTATTCATAACTGTCCTTTTCATTGCTTTATTTTAATAGCATCTCATATATTCATCATGTCCCCTACTTCAACCAAATAATTATTAAAGTGTTGGCTTTCTGCAGCAGTGTTTTGATTTCTTACAGAACTTATTCTGTCTTTTGAGTGTTGGTTTCGTAGATCACTGGGCTTGCCTCTTGGTTTCAGGAGTGGTTTGGATTTATAGCTTTGCAGAATTACTTAACACAACAGGGAGAACAGCAGGGAAACGAGTAACAGTCAAGGAGCAATGAAATCGATAAAGATTTATGAGGGAAGAAAAGTTTCTCTCCTAATGATGAAGGGATTTGGAAAACATGGCAGTGCTGTGAGACCTGGTGTGGGCAATAAGAGCTTCTGGTCTAGTTCAGGATTTCTCCTTCGCTAAAATGGCTACTTCTTGGTGGCTATCACTAGGATCTGGAACTTCCTTCTTAGGAAGGAAGTGCCTAGTCCAATGTGGGCTAGGCAAAACTACGGTGAGGTGGATCTGGAATTGGTTAAATGGACGAACCCAGAGGGTGCTCACCAATGCTTCCTCTTCATCCTGGAAAGAAGTGACGAGCGGAGTGCTGCAGGGTTCTGTCCTGGGCCCGGTCCTGTTCAACATCTTTATTAACGACTTAGATGAAGGGTTAGAAGGCAGGATCATCAAGTTTGCAGACAATACCAAATTGGGAGGGATAGCCAATACTCCAGAGGACAGGAGCAGGATTCAAAACGATCTTGACAGATTAGAGAGATGGGCCAAAACTAACAAAATGAAGTTCAACAGTGACAAATGCAAGATACTTCACTTTGGCAGGAAAAACGAAATGCAAAGATACAGAATGGGGGACGATGCCTGGCTCGAGAGCAGTACGTGTGAAAAAGAACTTGGAGTCCTCGTGGACAACAAGTTAAACATGAGCCAACAATGTGATGTGGCAGCAAAAAAAGCCAATGGGATTTTGGCCTGCATCAATAGGAGCATAGTGTCTAGATCTAGGGAAGTCATGCTACCCCTCTATTCTGCTTTAGTTAGACAACACCTGGAATATTGTGTCCAATTCTGAGCACCACAATTCAAGAGAGATATTGACAAGCTGGAATGTGTCCAGAAGAGGGTGACTAAAATGATCAAGGGTCTGGAGAACAAGCCCTATGAGGAGCGGCTTAAGGAGCTGGGCATGTTTAGCCTGAAGAAGAGAAGGCTGAGAGGGGATATGATAGCCATGTATAAATATGTGAGAGGAAGCCACAGGGAGGAGGGAGCAAGCTTGTTTTCTGCTTCCCTGGAGACTAGGACGCGGAACAATGGCTTCAAACTACAAGAGAGGAGATTCCATCTGAACATGAGGAAGAACTTCCTGACTGTGAGAGCCATTCAGCAGTGGAACTCTCTGCCCCGGAGTGTGGTGGAGGCTCCTTCTTTGGAAGCTTTTAAACAGAGGCTGGATGGCCATCTGTCAGGGGTGATTTGAATGCAATATTCCTGCTTCTTGGCAGGGGGTTGGACTGGATGGCCCATGAGGTCTCTTCCAACTCTTTGGTTCTATGATTCTATGATTCTATGATTCTAAGGATAGAATGGCCATCTTCTTGATGCCCTTCCATAGCCTGGCACTTGGGGGTGCGGGTGGGGGGAAGGATTACTAAAAGTTTTGAAAACCATTTTTAAAGAGAGGGATGGTACTATATTGCTTTCAACAATATTGTTTTAATATTTTTTTTTAAAATTCTAATTACTGTAGCTGTTCAGTTGTTTTTAAAGTTACGATATAGACATGTGTATATGTTGACGTCATGTGTAATTCTAGGATAGGTTTGGAATCCAAAATTATGGATTATGGATTTTGGTATGACCTACAATAAACTGGGGGTCAATCTGCAGAAAGGTTAAACTGTGAGTGTTGTCTCAGGGAGCCAGCTACCTCTTGCCATTGCTGCTGTCATTTTGCCACAAAAAGATCCAAAAAGGCCCTTTGCCACTCTACTTAAATAAGGTCGAGTGCACAGTTTAAGTTAAATAACTTTAAGTTAAAAAGTTAAGGTTCAGTATCAAAAGAAAAGTTAGCATCTATGGTAACAGTATTAACTCTTGTAAGAAAGGAACAATTCCCTTCTTTATGCAGAATGGCAAAAGGTGAGAGCGTAGTCTGTCATGAGGAAACTTAAAAGATGCATTGGCTTACTATAGTCTCCCAGTGCTTCTTTGATGGAATTGCCAATGAGCAGACTCCACTCTCATTTTCCCACCCAGGCATTCAAAAAGGCCAGAATCAGTGCTGCAGGAGAGAGAGTGGAGGGGATCAGGGCTTCTTTCTGGTTTACCTGGACAGGCTAAACCAGGGGTCCTCAAACTTTTTAAACAGGGGGCCAGGTCACAGTCCCTCAAACTGTTGGAGGGCCGGATTATAATTTGAAAAAAGCATGAATGAATTCCTATGCACACTGCACATATATTTGTTAGGCTTGGGTGATCAAGAAAAAAATTGGTTCTAAACTCGTTTCGTTTCTAGGGTGTGCTAGCATTTCTAAATTCTGAGGACTTCCGAAATTTAAGATTTCAAAATTTCGAAATTTCCGAAATTTCGTAAATTACGAATTGATTTGTTAATGGCGGACGCAATTGCGCAATATGCTAAAAAAAACCTCCAAATGGGACAGGGGGAACTTTTGAAGCTTCCCTCTCCCTCTGTTGTTGACTGTTGGTGTGATAAAACAAACAACAACTATATTATATTATATTATATTATAATTATATTATTATATTATATTGTTGTATATTATGTTATAATATTATTACATTATATTATATTATTGTATATTATATTATTATTATTATATTATATTATATATTATTATAATAATATAATATATATAATATAATATAATAATTTATTATATTATATTATATATATTATATATATTATAAAGGTAAAGGTAGTCCCCTGACATTAAGTCCAGTCATGTCTGACTCTGGGGTGTGGTGCTCATCTCCATTTCTAAGCTGAGGAGCCAGTGTTGTCCGTAGACACCTCCAAGGTCATGTGGCTGGCATGACTGCATGGAGCGCCGTTACCTTCCTGCCGGAGCGGTACCTATTGATCTACTCACATTTGCATGTTTTTGAACTGCTAGGTTGGCAGAAGCTAGGGCTGACAGCGGAAGCTCACGCCGCTCCCCGGAATTGAACCTGCGACCTTTCGATCAACAAGCTCAGCAGCTCAGTGCTTTAAGCCACTGCGCCACCGGGGGCTCCTATTATTATATTATATTATTGTATATTATATTATTATTATATATTATATTATTATATATTATATTATAATATATTATATTATAATATACAATTATAATATATTTTGCTCATTTATTATATATTATATAAGACCCTGTTGTAAACTACATTTCCCAGAATCATAGAATCAAAGGGTTGGAAGAGACCTCATGGGCCATCCAGTCCAACCCCCTGCCAAGAAACAGGAATATTGCATTCAAATCACCCCTGACAGAGGCCATCCAGCCTCTGTTTAAAAGCTTCCAAAGAAGGAGCCTCCACCACACTCTGGGGCAGAGAGTTCCACTGCTGAACGGCTCTCACAGTCAGGAAGTTCTTCCTCATGTTCAGATGGAATCTCCTTTCTTGTAGTTTGAAGCCATTGTTCCACGTCCTAGTCTCCAGGGAAGCAGAAAACAAGCCTGCTCCCTCCTCTCTGTGGCTTCCTCTCACATATTTATTCATGGCTATCATATCTCCTCTCAGCCTTCTCTTCTTCAGGCTAAACATGCCCAGCTCCTTAAGCCGCTCCTCATAGGGTTTGTTCTCCAGACCATTTTAGTCACCCTCTTCTGGACACATTCCAGCTTGTCAATATCTCTCTTGAATTGTGGTGCCCAGAATTGGACACAATATTCCAGGTGTGGTCTAACCAAAGCAGAATAGAGGGGTAGCATTACTTCCTTAGATCTAGACACTATGCTCCTATTGATGCAGGCCAAAATCCCATTGGCTTTTTTTGCCGCCACATCACATTGTTGGCTCATGTTTAACTTGTTGTCCACGAGGAGTCCAAGATCTTTTTCACACGTACTGCTCTCAAGCCAGGCGTCCCCCATTCTGTATCTTTGCATTTCGTTTTTCCTGCCAAAGTGGAGTATCTTGCATTTGTCACTGTTGAACTTCATTTTGTTAGTTTTGGCCCATCTCTCTAATCTGTCAAGATCGTTTTGAATCCTGCTCCTGTCCTCTGGAGTATTGGCTATCCCTCCCAATTTGGTGTTGTCTGCTGCTTATGACTTAAATGAGGCTGAGTGACCCAAATGAGGTCTTGTCGCACAGTCACCGTTTAGAGTTGTCTAAATAAAATAAATATCTGCAAAAAGGATCAAAGTAAGAAGGAAACAGTATCTGTGCTAAGTCTAAATGATGTGGTTGTGCGTCATAAGGACAGACGGACATTCAAGAGGATTGCTGTTGTCGCTTTTTGGCAGGATAAATTGTTTTGGTCTAAACTTTTAAAAATCCCCAAAAACCTATAGATTTGTGAATCTTTCGGAAACTTCTGGAGATTGATGCCCTTGCTGTCTTGTGCATTGTTAACAAAATTCAAATAGATAGCTGTTGTAGTATTTTTTAAAGAAATGTTGTTTACGAAAACTTTGAAAAATTGCCAAAATTTCATGAATAAGTCAAATGTTCTGAAATTTGGTGAGCTAACTGTGGTAAATGTGCTCTACCACTGAAGCAAATTTTATCAGGATAGTTCAAAAAATGAGGGAGAGAAAGGCCCCTCAATTCTCCCCACTCACAGTGATGCTTTCCCTATTGCACAATCGCGACTGCCATTAATGAGGTACTTACAAAGATTCATAAGTTTAATTAGAGTTCTGAAATTTTGATAACCAAAAATTCAAAAAGACTTTAGAAATGAAGCCCCAGCACTATCTATTTTTGGAAGGAGTTTAGAACCATTTTTAATATGGACCACACATGCCTAGTACTTATACCAATCTATGGATGAATCAACCTGGCTTTTGGTTGTTGTTCTTTTGACATTTCTAGACTTAGGTCACTTTGGTTGGTGTAGATAGTTCTAGACTTAGGACACTTTGGTCAGTGTAGATTTCATAGAATCGTAAAATAATAGAGTTGGAAGAGACCATGTCGACAATCCTCCTGCAATGCAGGGGAAGCACAATCAAAGTATCCCTGACAGATGACCATCCAGCCTCTGTCATAGAATCACAAGAATAATAAAATTGGAAGAGATTGCATGTGCTATCTAGTCCAACCCCCTGCAGGAAAAGCACAAATTATCCCTGACAGATTGCCATCTTCTACTTAAAAGCTTCCAAGGAACAAGCTTCCATCACACTCTACGGCAGAGAGCTCCACTGTTGAACAGCCCATTCAACAGAGGTATCAGACCAGGCTCATTCAGATCAGCACAGATCTAAGTAATCTGTGTTGCTGGAGCAATTGGCATGCTGGGTATTTTTATGTACCCATTTATCTAACATATCCTCTGATGACCAATGGTGTGATAGTGCCAGAAATGCAGCAGGAAAGCAGGTGAGCCAAAGTGCTATCAGGGTAAAGGTGTTATTTCCTTGGTTCGGTAATTCTCAACTAGTTTCCCCATTTTGCTGCCCTTGGCAGTTTGAAGGGTCAAGAACAGTACTTTCAAAAAGAAGTAACCTCTCTTTATAAATATTTCTGTTCTGCATTATATCAAATGCATTCTGGCTTTGATTTAAGATATGTTTTGTGACTGAGAGCATGACAATTCTGATCCCACCTGTCTGGAACATTGTCCCTGCTCAATTATACCTTGAAAAAGGGTCAACTGGTAAAGCTTTTCCTGAGCTGCACCACTTCAGGTGGCAGGTGCAGAATTGCTGATTTGAATAAAGCTTCATTTCCTCAACCCCCCTCCTTCCCCCAACTCTTTTTGACATGTCAACTCGGCAGGTGCAGGGAGGATTTTCTTTTTCAGCTATAGGAAGTATTTTAACTAAAAGACAGCCTGAAATGGAAGACTTTACCATTCTGTTCTTCCAATTGAAAAACTAGCTGTTTAATGGAAATAATCAGCAGTATGTTTGTGTGCATGCACAATGGGAAGAAACTGTGGAAGGGTTGGGGAGTAACTGACACTGCTTCACTGTTGCTCAGTATATAATAGGGCTGGGTGGTTTCGTTCGTTAATTTCATAATTCGTTATTAATTCGTTTTTTTTTATAACGAAGCGATATTGAACCATTCAGGAGCAACTAAAAAACGAAACGAATTTTTCCAATTTGTTTCGTAATTGTTTCGAAATTGTTTCGTAGTTGTTTCGAAATTGTTTCGTTATTGTTTCATTATTATTTCCGTATGTCTGGTGCAAGTTTTATAGTCGTTGTTTGTTTTATCAGTGATAAAAAAAAATTATCGCACCAACAGTCAACAACAGAGGGAGAGGGAAGCTTCAGAAGTTCCCCCTGTCCCATTTGGAGGGTTTTTTAGCGTATTGCGCAATTGCGTACGTCATTAACGAATCGATTCGTTATTGTTTCGAAATTGTTTCGTAATTTCCGAAACCCCCTAAAAACAAATCGAATTTAGAAACAAATTTTTCCGTGGTTGGACAGCCCTAGTATATAAGTCTAGCCAGGGACAGCAGACAAATTTCATGCCTGTGAGGTGGTGAATCTTGGCTGGGTTTTTGTCCAAACTTTAAAGGATCTACCCAAAGTGCTAAAGCTCAACCCCAAAATATATATCCAGTGCTTTGGGAAGTTCCTTCAAAAGTCAGCCTAATATCTAGAACAGATTCATTGTTTGCCTGACACAGAGGCCAGATCTAGATGGACGATTATGAGTTTAGCAGTTTCTCACATGGATTGCGGATGTACTTGTAGCAATTTGAGTGTATGCTGATCAACTGTCTATCCGCTCCTTGAGAGTGGACAAATATTTTATGAAATCCAAAGTGCAACTGTGAGTTATTTTATATATTTCTTACATTCCATTACATTTCACTAATGGAATGGAATAATGGAATACCTTGTTAGGTAGCTGCTTATTATGCATTTATTAGGCAGAATATTAAACTGGTAATTCCTCTTACTCTCCCTAAGGATTGAAGAAAAAGGTCAGGCTCCAAGAACCATAGCAAGGCTCTCAAACAGGGGATTCCTACAAATGACATGTTCCTCTAGAAATCAAGATCCTGATCAGGTGTACACATTTCTCCTCTTTCTCCGAAAGCAGATTACTCCCCACAGACTCTACTTTTCTTTCCAAAGATTTCTAAGACACAGGAAATTAATTAACAGTGTTGGGACTCTTTTGCTGGCAAGTCATGGAAAGTTGCTTAGTGTTATGATAAAGGCAATGTTAGAAAATATCCATTCATAGAAGGACCTTATTTGGGAAAGCTTGCGTAAATTACTGATGTCCAAAACTACATGTGCAGCATAAATCATTGTTCACAATGAGAGAAGTCTGCAAAATACAAAAACACAATGCTCAGAGACTATTATTGAGCTTTGAGAGGAGAAAAACCTCCTATCTAGATTCATTCATCGTTGTAATGAGAAATCAGTCACATTTTGACCTCAAAGAAGCACCTGGGAAATATAAACATGAGCCAACAATGTGATGTGGTGGCAAAAAAAGCCAATGGGATTTTGGCCTGCATTAATAGGAGCATAGTGTCTAGATCTAGGGAAGTAATGCTACCCCTCTATTCTGCTCTGGTTAGACCACACCTGGAATATTGTGTCCAATTCTGGGCACCACAATCGAAGAGAGCTATTGACAAGCTGGAATGTGTCCAGAGGAGAGCGACTAAAATGATCAAAGGTCTGGAGAACAAGCCCTATGAGGAGCGGCTTAAGGAGCTGGGCATGTTTAGCCTGAAGAAGAGATGGCTGAGAGGAGATATGATAGCCATGTATAAATATGTGAGAGGAAGCCACAGGGAGGAGGGAGCGAGCGTGTTTTCTGCTTCCTTGGAAACTAGGATGCGGAACAATGGCTTCAAACTACAAGAGAGGAGATTCCATCTGAACATGAGGAAGAACTTCCTGACTGTGAGAGCCGTTCAGCAGTGGAACTCTCTGCCCCAGAGTGTGATGGAGGCTCCCTCTTTGGAAGCTTTTAAACAGAGGCTGGATGGCCATCTGTCAGGGGTGATTTGAATGCAATATTCCTGCTTCTTGGCAGGGGGTTGGACTGGATGGCCCATGAGGTCTCTTCCAACTCTTTGATTCTATGGTTCTATGATTCTATTACTCTTTATATATAATAGTTCACCAGTCAAATTAAGAACTTTGGTCCAAAAGCAAGGTGCTGGCTGGTACACTGCATGCTGTGAGATCCCCAAAATCTGGAGGAAAGTAAGAGTCATAGCCATCTTGAAACCAGGCAAAGACTGCAATGATCCAAAAGGCTATAGACCACCTTTAAAAAGTACTGGAGAGACTTATTTTGCATAGAATTATGGAAAAAATAGACCTATGTCTGATTCCACAGCAAACCGACTTCAGGAAAGACAAAAGTTGCACATCACAAGTGTTGAACCTGACTCAGCACATAGAAGATGTCTTTGAAAGGCAGCAGATTACAGGAACTGTCTTCATAGACCTGTCAGCAGCTTATGACATTGTACATCATTGCCTTCTCCTGAGAAAAAATTATAATATCACAAAGGACTACCACCTCACCTGCCTCATAGAAAATCTGCTACAAAACAGAAGCTTCTTTGTTGTGTTCCAGAGCCAAAGAAGTAGATGGTGAAAACAGAAGAACGGCCTGCCTCGGGAGCATGCTTGTTCTATCAGTGCTCAACATTTACACTAATGACCAGCCACTGCCAGAAGGGACAGAGAGTTTCATCTATGCCGACGATCGTGCAATCACTGCTCAAGCAGGGAGCTTTGAGATGGTTGAACGGAAGCTCTCTGAAGCTCTAGGTGCTCTTACT
Organism: Anolis sagrei; assembly: GCF_037176765.1. NCBI lineage: Eukaryota > Metazoa > Chordata > Lepidosauria > Squamata > Anolidae > Anolis > Anolis sagrei. The sequence continues at coordinate 56,811,926 of NC_090026.1, forward strand.
GCCTATTACAGGGGAAACCAGCTGATTCCTAATCCATCTAAAACACCCATGTGTGCTTTTCATCTTAAGAACAGACAAGCATCTCGAGCTATTAGGATTACCTGGGAAGGAATCCCACTGGAGCACTGCAGCACACCAAAATACCTGGGAATTACCCTGGACCATTTTCTGACCTATGAGAAGCACTGCCTGAATATCAAGCAAAAATTGGGCCCAAGAAACAATATCATACAAATGCTGACTGGCACAACCTGGGGATCACAACCAGATACAGTGAAGACATCTGCCCTTGTGCTTTGCTACTCTAGGCTGGCTGTTAGTATGAATTTTCTATTACACTGTGTAACAAAATGTGACAATTTTTCTGTTCCTGGTTTAAAAGTGTTATTTCCTGTTTAATTGTGTGGTGCTTACCTCTGAAAGTAGTTGTTATACTCCAGAAACTTTGCTTTTGTGGCTACAATTTTAAAGCTTTTGTGTAGACCACTGAAACAAAGTTTTTGCAGTTTAATTTTTTTCTGTGTTTTTATGATAGAACCAATTAGAAAATTACATTTATAACCCAGGAACAAAAATCATGTTACATAGTGTTATTCAAAAGTTAAATACTTAGCTTGCATTTGTACTTGCTCTCCATTTATTTTACCCTCAGGTCATGAAAGTTGATGGTTATGTAGATCCGATATAGTATAGCTCTGTACATTTGTATTGACTATGTGTTAGTGATAATTAGGTCTTGTAAAACAAATGTGGATGTTGCTTTTTCAAGGTAGTATGGGACTATATTCTAGGTCAAGGGTGGGCAATTACATATTGGATCATCAGAGTCATAACAGCTACCGGTGATACTCTAATTGCATGCCATTAACATAAGCAGATTCCTACAGTATTTCCATGAAAAAAAAATTCATATTAGAATTGGTTAACACATTACAATTTGAATTTATCTTGGAATAAAGTTGCTTGGCCCTTTTTCTTAATATGTGACTGACCCTCCCCTATCTTCCCTTGCTTCTCTCTGGTGACAGATGGCCTGCAAGATGACATTTACTGCATGTGTTGTTTTTCTGATCCTTTGTTTCCCCTTCTCCCATTTGACCTCATTGTTTGCCCAATCCAAGTGGCAGGGACATGATTATTACAGTGACATCATACCACATGCCATTGTTAAGCACTGTTAGGATGACAGAACACATATTGGTGACAGCCTCACATTTATGGTGATGTGCGCTTTTGCTGCTAGATTAGAAATGATGTTGAAAAACACCATATGCATTGCTCCTTTTTATGGTTTCAGTTATTTTTAGCATCATAGCTTTTAAACTTCTCTGATGCTGTGATGGTGAAAGGTATTTATACATATAGGTCATATTCTAGTGTGATTAAAAAGCAGAACTGGACTTTGTAGTAAGGATGGGCTTGATTTGTGATGACTGGAATCATTTGGCTCAGGGAACAAATTTAGTCCCATCTGCAATGCAATCTTTTTCTTTTTCCTCTATTTTAAAGAAATGATTGTGATCCATATTGATGGTGAAAACAAAAGTCAGATTAGAGAGGGAAAAAACAAACTGAGCAGTAGGATGAATCTACACTAGGGCGTAAAGTAGCTCTACGAACAGCTGAATCTTATTTCTAGCTGGGTTCAGGATCTTGGCCAGCTTCTATAAATCCCAATGCCATGGAACCTATCAGCAGCCACTTCAGTGAGAACATGTCCCCTGTGGTTCTTCAATAGGAGGCACAACTCTGTGAAATGGAATCATAGGAGGCCATAAAGTGTTACTCTGAGCAGTCGAATCTGAGTATTGTTGGAACAGACAAGTCCAACAGTTTTATGTGTGCTGGAGCAAATAAAGATTTATCTCACACATAGTTCTGAATATTTTGGGTCCTGTTGAAGCCATAATACTGTCTGGGGATGAAGGGGAATGTCAAGCCATATATTCCCAACTACTAGAAAGGAAGATCAAGGAGACTCCTGGAACATCACCCCTGTTTCTCTTTCCATTCTCATCATTCCTTATATGTGAAGAGCAACATGCTAAGAATCTTGTTTTTCAAGAGTTCTGGAACCTCAGTAAAAGGCTCCATGGGTAGATGCTATACGACTACTGAAGGAGGCTTCAAGGGTCTTTGAGTGAAATTAAGCAAGAGGCCATGAAAAAAAAGTTTTCTTTTGTTACTTGTTCTCTGTAGAAAGAGAGCAATACGGAAGAAAAAAAATTAAGAAACAAGAAGGTACTTTCTTACACAGGATGTTGTATTGTGGTTAACTTCAAAGGTTGTTGATTTAAGTGCAGAGTCTGCATGTAGAAGAAGGTACTTTCCATCGAAAGGTCAAGGAAGAGGAGGCTGGAAAGAGAGTCCGTGACCTATTACTTGAGTATAAATGCCAGCAGAAACATAGGAGGGGGCGGGCAGTCTTTGAAAGCACAAACATGTCCGTCTCATGTTGATCAGCTTGATTAAATTGTGTTTTACATGAACCAGTTGGACTCTGTGGATTTCTTCGAAAAGGGACCCCACACTCTAAACCCGTGATCCCTTATACTACTACTACTACTACTACTAATAATAATAATAATACTTTATTTATACCCTGCTCCATCTCCCCCAGGGGACTCGGTGCGGCTTACATGAGGCCACACCCAACAATACAGTAACACAATATAACAGAAAAGCATAATAAGACCAGAAAATAAACTACATAAAATGCAAACCAATATAATAAGCGAACAGCAAAAGCAAATCAAATATTAAAACACAGAGGATTAGGCTGGACAGGGCCAAAACTCAATGATAAAATTTTAAAAATTTTAAAACACTGGGAGATAGGACAGTATAAGTCAGTGGTTCTCAACCTTCCTAATGCTGTGACCCCTTAATGCAGTTCCTCATGTTGTGGTGACCCCCCACAACCACAACATTATTTTTGTTGCAACTTCATAACTGTAATTTTGCTAATGTTATGAATCATAATGTAAATATCTGATATGTAGAATGTATTTTCATTCACTGGACCAAATTTGGCACAAATACTCAATATGCCTAAATTTGAATACTGGTGGGATTGGGGAGGGGATTGATTTTGTCATTTGGGAGTTGTGGTTGCTGGGATTTATGGTTCAGTTAAATTAAAAGAGCATTCTGAACTCCACCAACGATACAATTGAACCAGACTTGGCATACATAACTCTCATGACCAACAGAAAATACTGGAAGGGTTTGGTGGGCATTGACCTTGAGTTTGGGAGCTGTAATTCACCTACATCCAGAGCACTGTGAACTCAAAAAATGATGTATCTGGACCAAATTTGGCACAAATACTCAATATGCCCAAATGTGATCACTGGTAGAGTTTGGGGAAAATAGACCTTGACATTTGGGAGTTGTAGTTGCTGGAATTTATAGTTCACCTGCAATCAAAGAGCATTCTGAAGCCCACCAATGATACAATTCAGCCATGCTTCCCGCACAGAACCCCCATGACCAAGAGAAAGTACTGTGTTTTCTGATGGTCTTTGGCAACCCCTCTGACACCCCCTCTCGACCCCCCCAGGGGTCCCGACCCCCAGGTTGAGAAACACTGGTATAAGTTATCAGGAGGAGGATCCGGGGATAAGGAAGGATTTAATTGCACGAACCATAAAATAAAGTTATTCTGAGGTCATTTTATGTAACGTTTGGTCTGGGAGTATCTTACATTCAATCACTGAAGACACATTGGAATAACCAGGTTTTCAGGTTCTTCTTGAAGATTGCCAGTGTGGGGGCTTGCCTAATGTCTCTGGGGAGTGAATTCCAGAGTCAGGGGGTCACCACAGAGAAGGCCCTCTCCCTCTTCCCCACAAGTCGCACTTGCGATGCAGGCAGGAGTGAGAGAAGGGCCTCTCCAGAAGCTCGAAGAGGTCGTTTGGGTTCATAGATAGAAATGCGGTTGTGCAGGTAGGCAAGTCCCAAACCATTCAAGGCTTTGTAGGTCAAAACCTGCACCTTGAATTCGGCTCGGAAAATAAACGGCAGCCAGTGGATTATTCTGATTTTGAGGTTCAAAAAATCTGGAAGATATGACCTGATATTTTTCTCATGAAAAGCAAAATGGCATTTGATATTGGGCAAGCTGAATGCGGTACAATGCTAATCATCAGAACTAAACCTGCTTGCTGGATGTACAAGCTAAATTGTTTGATAGTTTTGAAGCTGAAAGAAAATATATTCAGCCAGCATTTCATAATGTTTTTCATCGTGCATAGAATATGATTATGTAAAGGATATGAAAACTTCTTAGTACAGATCATATTTTTCAATGCTTCAGATTTTCCTTAGGGTCTAGTTTTCTATGCTTTTCTTTCACAGAGTTGTGAGTGACCATTTTGTATTTTAGCAGAATGATTGCCTGAATGCATCTATTTTATGTCCCCCATTTGCTTCAAACAACAAATTGGGATGGCGTAAAACTAGCTTTACTAGACGCTTACTTCTTGGGAGGAGAGCAATGTCCAATCTCGATAAAATAGTAAAGAGTAGAGACATCAGACTGGCAACAAAGATCCGCCTAGTCAAAGCCATGGTATTCCCTGTAGTAACCTACGGATGTGAGAGCTGGACCTTAGGGAAGGCTGAGCGAAGGAAGATCGATGCTTTTGAGCTGTGGTGCTGGAGGAAAGTTCTGAGAGTGCCTTGGACTGCGAGAAGATCCAACCAGTCCATCCTCCAGGAAATAAAGCCCGACTGCTCACTGGAGGGAAAGATACTAGAGACAAAGTTGCAGTACTTTGGCCACATCATGAGGAGACAGCAAAGCCTAGAGAAGACAATTATGCTGGGGAAAGTGGAAGGCAAAAGGAAGAGGGGCTGACCAAGGGCAAGATGGATGGATGGCATCCTTGAAGTGACTGGACTGACCTTGAGGGAGCTGGGGGTGGTGATGACCGACAGGGAGCTCTGGCGTGGGATGGTCCATGAGGTCACGAAGAGTCGGAGACGACTGAACGAATGAACAACAACAAAACTAGCTTTGGGGTGAAGAGTAGTTCTTTATTATTAGCAGATTGCCTTAAGCACTGATAATCTTGGCTATATGTGAAAGAAACAAGCATCAGTATCATTATATGAGTGCAATACTAATTCCATTTTGTTCACTAATATTCCAGAAACATTTAGCTGTGTTGCAAAACTGAACCTAGTGGGTTTACATTTTTGATGTTTTAATTAATGTATGCAAAGTAACCATGCTATCAAACATTCCATCTAATTATATTCATTACTTGCTTCTCCAGGACAGGTTTTAATTAGTCATACAACAATGTAGATCAATACTCATCATATGCCATTGCAGTTTACAGAAAGTATGCACACTTTGAATAGCTTAATTGTTATACTCTGAGTTCCCTTCAGATCATATAACTGTAGAAGAAAGTCTCTTTGGAACTTGGTCTTCTTTTTGCTCAAGTTTTCTTTTTTAAAAACAGATTGTCTTTATAAGAATGAATATTTTCAGGTATATTCTTGGTGGAATCACCTCTCAGTGACAACACTGTATCCAAATTTATGATAGTTCTTCACTTTTGGATTCTTTTTTTATCACAAGTGCTCTTGGACTTATGGGTTGCTTACATATAGGCTGCATACATGTTCCAAGGAGTTTCATATTTTCTCTCATCTTTTACATTGGAAAAGCATCTTTTTATTTTGCAACTATCAGTGAAAAGTAGCAGGAAGGGGGCCCTAATATCTTTTTCCTTTCTTTATGTGAAGCTTCAGGGAGAAGGGTGCAAGTATTAGAGCAGGGGTCCTCAAATTTTTTAAGCAGAGGGCCAGGTCACAGTCCCTCAAACTGTTGGAGGGCCGGATTATAATTTGAAGAAAAATGAATGAATTCCTATGCAAACTGCACATATCTTATTTGTAGTCAAAGAAACACTTAAAATACAATAATTAAAATGAAGAACAATTTTAACAAATATAAACTTATTAGTATTTCAATGGGAAGCGTGGGCCTGCTTTTGGCTGATGAGATAGGATTGTTGTTGTTGTTGTTGTTGTTGTGTGCTTTCAAGTAGTTTCAGACTTAGGTTGACCCTGAGCGAGGGCTGGGTAAATGACCTTGGAGGGCCGCATCCGGCCCCCGGGCCTTAGTTTGAGGACCCCTGTATTAGAGGCTAGTGATTCAGATCATAGAGTCAAAGTGTTGGAAGAGACCACTAAGGCCAACTCCCTGCAATGTAAGGCTACATAATCAAAGCACTCTCGGCTGATGGCCGTCCAGTCTCTATTTTAAAACCTGAAAGAAGGAGATTCCACAACACCCCAAGACATGTTTGACAAACCTTCGAAGAGGTCATGACACTTTTTAATCTTCTCTTAGAACATGGCTTGCAGACCATTAATTGTTTTGGTTTGATCTCATGTGACATGTGAATGCCACCAAGAGGATTCTTGTCCACTTAAAGATATATCCATTAGGGCTGGGCGGTTTCGTTTCGTTAATTCGTAATTCATTAAAAATTCGTTATTTTTTTGTTAACGAAGCGATAACGAACCATTCTGGAGCAACTTAAAAACGAAACGAATTTTTCAATTCGTTTAGTAAATGCTTCGTATTTCGTTATGTATTTGTTTCGTTATTGGTTTGAGGTCGTTTCGTTATTATTTCCGCATGTCTGGGGCAAGTTTTATAGTTGTTTTTTGTTTAATTAGTGAAAAAAAATTATAATATCACACCAACAGTCAACAACAGAGGGAGAGGGAAGCTTCAGAAGTTTTTTTAGCGTATTGCGCAATCGCGGCCGCCATTAACGAATCGATTCGTTATTGTTTCGTTATTGTTTTGTAATTTTTTTACCATTTACGAAATTTCGTAAATATCGAACTTTTTTTAAGGAAAATTTCGGAATTCTTTTAAATATCGAAACGCAAAAAAACCCAAAAAATGAATCGATTTTAGAAACAAATTTTTCCGTTGTTACCCAGGCCTAATATCCATGGTCTCTTCCTGTTCTTCCATTTCTCTCTCTTGATGTTGTTACACTGCAATCCCCGACACCCTAGCTACCATAGCCAGTGATGAGGTTGGATAGGGAGGTATAGTCCAACAGTATCTGCAGCACCATAAGTTACCCACACCTACTTAAGTGTTCTGCCAGTATCAATATGTACGGGATTTATTTAGTGAAGAAGAATATTCAATGATGTGAGCTACAGTCTGTAATTGTATGTTTCAGATATAAGTACAAACATGGACCTGGCACCCTAAAATTGTGTACTAGGGCTGGGCGGTTTCGTTTCATTAATTCTTAATTCGTTAAAAATTCGTTATTTTTTTATAACGAAGCAATAACGAACCATTCTGGAGCATCTTAAAAACGAAACAAAATTTTAAATTAGTTTCGTAAATGCTTCGGATTCGTTATGTATTCGTTTCGTTATCGGTTTGAGGTCGTTTCGTTATTATTTTCGCATGTCTGGGGCAAGTTTTATAGTTGGTTTTTGTTTAATTAGTGAAAAAAAATTATAATATCACACCAACAGTCAACAACAGAGGGAGAGGGAAGCTTCAGAAGTTCCCCCTGTCCCATTTGGAGATTTTTTAGCGTATTGCGCGGTTGCGTCCGCCATTAACGAATCGATTAGTTATTGTTTCGTATTTGTTTAGTTAATGTTTCGTATTTTTTTAACATTTACGAAATTTCGTAAATATCAAACTTTTTAAAAGAAAAATTTCGGAATTCTTTTAAATATCGAAACGCAAAACCCCCCAAAAAACGAATCGATTTTAGAAACAAATTTTTCCGTTGTTACCCAGGCCTATTGTGTACACTGTTTGTGTGAGAATGTGTCTTCAAAGAATTCTTAGAGAACACATACAATAATGCTGAAATTATATCTTCAAGATTCTTCAATAGGATCTTGCAGATCATATTTCATTTGGCTTGGAGACTTAAAGTCTTTTCACAATACACAATTATAGCAACGTGTTTCCACTTTAACTGCTATGGATGTATTTCATGGAATCCTGGGGTTTATTGTTTGGGGAAGTGCTGGAGCTCTCAGTCCATCCTTAAATTGGATTCCTTAGAACAGAGCCACAGTGGTTAAATTATAGTACTATAAGTACTTTGTGAGAAATGGTAAATGCAATTCATCTAAATACTATGGTGTTCTCAAGTTATCTCCTTATATTATGTGGGCTACAAGTCCCTCCTAATCTGTATTGCTTGTCTTAGGTTTAACACAGAGAAGATAGAAGCAAAATGTCACAATTCGTTTAAACAGTGACATGACTTCTTTCTTGATTATCTTATTGCTGTTATCAGAGTGCAAGAAATAATTCTTAATTTTTTTCAGCATCTCCTATAACCCCAGCTGATTTTGGGCAATTGGCTTTCTTTTTTTTTAATAAATTGTTTTTATTAGTTTTCTTATATACAATATAGTTAAAATATAGTTAGAACTGGGAATAGTCAAGGGTATCTAATACGCATCTAAGTGAGTCAAAAATACAATAAAAAAACGCCAGCAAGAATACTAGGGATCTGGGGTAGGTCACTGAAAAGTAAGGAAGAAAAAAAAAACCCAAAAAACAACAACAAAAGAACTTCCAGTCTTCTTTACCGTGGTATTTTCTAATTTGTACATAGTTCTTTATTTTATTTCACCATCCCCCTTCTTCATTTCTTTTCCTGGGGGCAATTTCTCTTGTTTTCTTCAGTTTAGTTGTATTATCAGTTTTATTTTTTCTTTTCTCATTTGGTCTCTTACTAATGCCCAATCTGATGTTTTTTTTGTGTCTTTTTGTGTGTGCATTCAGTAATTGTGTTAAATTGTCCATGGACATTATGTCTAATATTTTAGACATCCATTGTTCTTTGGAAGGAATTATTTTGTTCTCTAATGATGAGCATAATTTATTCTAGCCACTGTCAACAAATAATTCAGCAGTCTGTCTTCATTTTTTTTCCAATTCTATATCAATAATTCCCAATCTATATGAGTAATAATGTAAATGTCCGTTTGTGACAGACATCATATCTCCCAAACTACTTTGCCGATTACTACGAAATTTTGACACAATGCAGCATATGAACTGGTGAGTGTTTTAAGGTATTCACATACCCACTACATAGTTGAAATCTGCCATTGCTATTATTCTTTGCTTCTGTGAAAGTTTAATCTTTTGTTCCAAGGAAATATTTTTCATGTCTTCCATCTCGCTGGGTGGCCTGTACAAGACTTGTGCATGGATTTGTTTTGGTCATTTTCCTTCTGGCTTCTTCGGACGCCTGTAATGGCATAGGCTCCACCATGTTTTATCGCCAGAGCCAGACCACATGGCTGCCGGTCGCAGTTCTCTCTGCTTTATTCAGGATCATGCGGTGTGCAGAAAAGCTGCCGCATGCTTGCATGGGGTTTCCCTGTGAGTCCTACCTGTTGGGCCAATCAGAACAGACGAAACAGTCATGATGTGTCTTGCACAAGCTGTATCTGTTGAATGGGGTGAGCACCACCATTTCTCAATTGTATCCTGGCTCCAAAGAGAGGGACTTCAATCTGATTGCCTTGCCCTTGCTCACTCTTATCTTTAGCTTTTGGCATGGATTGGCCTATCTTCCTTCCTGACTGTGAGAGCCGTTCAGCAGTGGAACTCTCTGCCCCGGAGTGTGGTGGAGGCTCCTTCTTTGGAAGCTTTTAAACAGAGGCTGGATGGCCATCTGTCAGGAGTGATTTGAATGCAATATTCCTGCTTCTTGGCAGGGGGTTGGACTGGATGGCCCATGAGGTCTCTTCCAACTCTTTGATTCTATGATTCTATGATCTCTAGCATTGAATCTTTTTTTTTTATTTTCCTTTATTTTCTGGATTCTTTATTTAGTGGGACTGGGAGTTGGAAAGTGCAGGTGGGTGGGTGTGCAGTGTTTGTGGGCATGCTTTTCTTTTAGGGTGGCTCTGAGCTTTGAGTTACCCTTTAACCTCTACTAAAGCCTTTAGTTTCTCTTATCTCTCCTCCCTCCTGTCTTTCATCAAAACAGTACTTCTAAAAGATTATTGTTATTAACAATTATAGGAATTCCAGCAAACAGCACAGTTTTATTTTCAGATAAACTACCTACCTACCTAAACTCACCACTAATACCTAATAATTTCTGGATCATACAGGAGTACTTTTCTAATAAGGGGACATGCTGCTCGCTTGCTTATGGATGGTGGGCTGCTGGTCTCTCCTCCGGTATGTTGTGAGAACAATAAATGGAAAAGTTTTGGAAGAAGTTTCTGTTGTTTTTTTAGTAAAGAAAGTGTAATAGTGGGTTGTGTGATGTGGAAGTGCATCTTTGACATTTGGCAGGAAGGTATGGTGCCTTGCTGCTGCTCCTGGAGAAATTACAGGGCAGGGCTTTGGGATTTTGGGATTTTTAAAAATAACTTTATTTCTAGGAAGAAAATAAATTATTAAAAATCAGGTGATGATCCAAATGTTATGAAACTTGATGACCCAACAGTGGTAGATGTGTCCTCCAAATGTGGCAATTTTCATCCTGATAGCCCTAATAATGATGGAAAGGGGAGCCTGTGAAGCCCCCCCTGTTGCCAATGGGCCGGACCGAGCCACATTTTTTGACTGTGGACCAAAAGAGCTATTTGGCTACCCACCCATTTTCGAGAGGCATGTGGAAATGGATCAGCGGGCCCCCTGGAATTGGGACAGCAGCAACGACTCGAGGTTCAGCTGAAACGCACAAGCCTAGTCTGTACTGGTTTATTGTTCCTACACGATTACTCTTATTTTCTTCTCTGGCAAAAAAAATTCAGTTTTGCATTCTTACTAGAGAAAATCCATTGAATTGGTAGGGGTTTGCAAAGTCAGTGCTTAGGAACATTCCACCTTTCTTGTTGGGAATGACAATTGAATTTATCTTTCTATTCAAAGGCAATAAATCTTGCAACAAAAAAAACCCCTCCATGATAGTTCACCTTAGTGTCATCATAAATCAGTAACAGTTTGGACACAGCTACTGAAACATTTTTTATGGGAATTTCATTTTCAGATTCATGATTTTTTAAAAGGCTGTCTTAAGGATGGAACCAATGATTAATTTTAGTTAATTTCTTCCAGTTTTGGCAAAACCTTCATAAACTGTGAAGTTCTCTGGAATTTTTGTAGTTTGGGATTTGGTCTGTGAGAAAATCACACTTTTTCATAGAAGATGTGAGCACAGAAAGAGTATTTTCTGCACATAAAGTGCTTTTTCCTCCAGAGTCACTCTATGGCAGAAGTGTCAAACCCATTTTTATTGAGGTCAACATCAGCCTTATGATTGCTTACAAATGGCCATGGTATCCATGGTTGGAGAATCCATGGATACAAAGGGCTAGAGTTTTTTTTTTACATAGTGGTTTGTACTCCTTACCTTCTACTCATTTTTGGTCTCCTAACAACAACTCCCATCATTTTTGATTATCTGAAATGTAGCATAATGGCAATTGCAAGCAACAGCACTCTGAGGCTGAAGAAAGGTTAAAGGACATTTTGAAGTCAGATATGATATCCATAAGCTTTGTATCTAAATTCAAATCTGCAGCTTTCGAGATGTTACTATTGGTATAGTGGTATAGTACCAGAGGGTACTCACTAATGCTTCCTCTTCATCCTGGAAAGAAGTGACGAGCGGAGTGCCGCAGGGTTTCATCCTGGGCCCGGTCCTGTTCAACATCTTTATTAACGACTTAGATGAAGGGTTAGAAGGCAAGGCCATCAAGTTTGCAGATGACACCAAATTGGGAGGGATAGCCAATACTCCAGAGGACAGGAGCAGGATTCAAAACTGTCTTGACAGATTAGAGAGATGGGCCAAAACTAACAAAATGAAGTTCAACAGTGACAAATGCAAGATACTCCACTTTGGCAGGAAAAACGAAATGCAAAGATACAGAATGGGGGATGCCTGGCTCGAGAGCAGTACGTGTGAAAAAGATCTTGGAGTCCTCGTGGACAACAAGTTAAAGATGAGCCAACAATGTGATGTGGCGGCAAAAAAAGCCAATGGGATTTTGGCCTGCATCAATAGGAGCATAGTGTCTAGGTCCAGGGAAGTAATGCTACACCTCTATTCTGCTTTGGTTAGACCACACCTGGAATATTGTGTCCAATTCTGGGCACCACAATTGAAGAGAGCTGTTGACAAGCTGGAATGTGTCCAGAGGAAGGCGACTAAAATGATAAAGGGTCTGGAGAACAAGCCCTATGAGGAGCAGCTTAAGGAGCTGGGCATGTTTAGTCTGAAGAAGAGAAGGCTGAGAGGAGATATGATAGCCATGTATAAATATGTGAGAGGAAGCCATAGGGAGGAGGGAGCTTCCTTGGAGACTAGGACACGGAACAATGGCTTCAATGGCTTGTTTTCTGTTTCCTTGGAGACTAGGACACAGAACAAGGGCTTCAAACTACAAGAGAGGAGATTCCATCTGAACATCAGGAAGAACTTCCTGACTGTGAGAGCCGTTCAGCAGTGGTGGAGGCTCCTTCTTTGGAAGCTTTTAAACAGAGACTGGATGGCCATCTGTCAGGGGTGATTTGAATGGAATATTCCTGCTTCTTGGCAGGGGGTTGGACTGGATGGCCCATGAGGTCTCTTCCAACTCTTTGATTCTATGATTCTATGAGCTCTAGTCATGATGTCTCTAGTCATGATGAGGAATATAGGAGTTATAGTCCAGTCTCTGAAGGGCCACATAAAATGACATGGTGGGCTGGATTTGGCCCGTGGGCCATGAGTCTGTCACAGAATCACCTGGGTAGCCTAGAAACTTCCTAGACAGGGCATTTTGTTTGATGGACAGGGTGAAATTTGCAGGTACCTGTCCTGCTGGTGTAAGGGATTGTGGCATATACTCTTACTTTCTTATATTACTATTAACTGAATTAGAAAAGTAAAAATGCAATAGACTGAAATAACTGAAATAATTAATTTGGAAAGCTTGGTTTATGAATAAATGTCATCGGTTAATACAGCAGGAAGCAGGAAGCAATCTAATTAACCCACCCCCAAAATTGTGAAAATTTCAAGTTCAGTGTTAGTTTAGCACTGTATTTTTTTGGAGGGGGAGGGGGGAATAAAAGGGCTCAACATACTCTTAACGATAAGCCAAAAAAGGAAGCTGTTATAATTTTCCTCAGCTTGCTTAAGTGTGTGTAGATTTATTTTTTAATTACACTCTCTATTTGGACTACGGATTTTAGGTAATGCAAGAAAAATGTTGTGAGCTTGGGAATAGTTTATTGCTATTTTATGTAAAACTGTCTGTTAATTGGCTGTATAGCTTGGCAGGGTAAAATGCTGTGGATTTAAGCACAGGCAGGGCTGCAATTCTGTCTAGAGCAGAAGGCACAATCTGCCAAGGACTGCTGCTCCACAACCTCTTCGGAAGTGCCTGGAATCTTAAAATGTATGATTGGCCCCCTTCCCTCCTCCACTGAAGCACTGCCTCTCATTTCGATTGTACAGTGTGATAGACTAAGCTTGAAATCCCTTTGCAAACAGAGTCTTTCTGGGAGCAGAATTGTCGCTGCAGTCAGCACACCCCAGTACTCCACCCATTCCTCCCTCTTGCTTAGCCTTAGCACATTAGTTGTATTGCATAAACTGTACATATGTGTATAGCCCAGTGCCAACAACCTGATGCATATGAGAAGTAATCCTTAGGGATGTGAAATGTTTCCTTCTCAATTTCACTGTTTCTATGAACACCACTTGCATTTTCTTTCTGCCCTTGTTTTCTATTGTGTTGGGAGGCTTTGTCATCCTGCCTTGAAATTTATGGAACCTTTTTTTATACATTGTCCTTAATAGGCACATTTCTTTGTGCACGTAATTTACAGAATTTTCCCATTAACTGAAATGTGGTCAGTGTAAACACTCCCGCCCAATTTTGTGCCTATCAGTTGCACGTTTTGAAAAATATATGCATTGTTCTGCACACCCTTCTTTCTGTCTGTATTTCATTGATTTTATTTGTGCCTTGTATTTTCCCCAAGATGAGGCCACTATGAAACAACTCATAAGCTTTGAAAACTCAAAGATGCTCTGTAGGCAAGGACTGCATTTTCTTGCAACATGTTTTGGGAAATGTGAACATTAGGGCTGGGCAACCATGGAAAAATTTGTTTCTAAACGCAATTCATTTTTAGGGGGTTTTTGCGTTTCGTTTTTTAAAAGAATTCCGAAATTTTTCTTTTAAAAAGTTTGATATTTACGAAATTTCGGAAATTATGAAACAATTTCGAAACAATAACGAATCGATTCGTTAATGGCGGACGCGATTGCGCAGTACGCTAAAAAACCCTCCAAATGGGACAGGGGGAACTTCTGAAGCTTCCCTCTCCCTCTGTTGTTGACTGTTGGTGTGATAATTTATTTTTTTTATCACTGATAAAACAAACAACGACTATAAAACTTGCACCAGACATACGGAAATAATAACAAAATAATAACGAAACAATTACGAAACACTTACGAAACAATTACGAAACGAATTGGAAAAATTCGTTTCGTTTTTTAGTTGCTCCTGAATGGTTCAATATCGCTTCGTTATAAAAAAAAATAACGAATTAATAACGAATTACGAAATTAACGAACGAAACCGCCCAGCCCTACTGCACACCCTTCTTTCTGTCTCTATTTTATTGATTTTATTTGTGCCTTGTATTTTCCCCAAGATGAGGCCACTATGAAACAACTCATAAGCTTTGAAAACTCAAAGATGCTCTGTAGGCAAGGACTGCATTTTCTTGCAACATGTTTTGGAAAATGTAGACATGCTGCTTTTGTTAAGGCTATTGCATACAACAGGTTTTCATTCCATGCCCAGTAAAGCTCTCCTGACCTGATTTAATTTCAGATTTTAATCATTTTTTAAAAATATTGCCTACAGTACTAACACAGGAGCTGGTCTTAGGAGAGAGTAAGGAGAGGGAAAGGGTTGGTACTCCAGCAGGATGCTGCTATTTCGGCAGCTCTAAACTTTCATCTAAACATGCATTTCTCAGGAGGGTGAGGCTGAGGAGGAGGAGGAGGAAAGAGGAGGAGGAGGCGGGAAGCAGCATGGTGCCACAGAGCAAATAACTATCACTCGCAGAGCCTTTGGGGACAGTTTGAGAACCTCCACCATAGACCATGGTTCAAATTCATTCTCAGCCATTTAAATCTACTGCATAACTGTGGGCAAATTATATCATAGAATCATAGAATCAAAGAGTTGGAAGAGACCTCATGGGCCATCCAGTCCAACCCCCTGCCAAGAAGCAGGAATATTGCATTCAAATCACCCCTGACAAATGGCCATCCAGCCTCTGCTTAAAAGCTTCCAAAGAAGGAGCCTCCACCACACTCTGGGCAGAGAGTTCCAGTGCTGAATGGCTCTCACAGTCAGGAAGTTCTTCCTAATGTTCAGATGGAATCTCCTCTCTTGTAGTTTGAAGCCATTGTTCCGCGTTCTAGTCTCCAAGGAAGCAGAAAACAAGCTTGCTCCCTCCTCCTTGTGGCTACCTCTCACATATTTATACATGGCTATCATATCTCCTCTCAGCCTTCTCTTCTTCAGGCTAAACATGCCCAGTTCCCTAAGCCGCTCCTCATAGGGCTTGTTCTCCAGACCCTTGATCATTTTAGTCTCCCTCCTCTGGACACATTCCAGCTTGTCAATATCTCTCTTGAATTGTGGTCCTCTCAGTCTCAGAAAAAAGTAAGGGAAAACCTCTTATAAACAAATCTTTCCAATAGAAGCAAGATTCACCTCATGGTTACCATAAGTCAGAAACAATTTGAAGGCACACAAAACACAAACTAGCCATTCCCTGCCACACATTGTTGTGGCCCAGTTTAGTGATCTGGAAAATAAAGTAATGAGAAAGTGTTGGTTTCTAATATATGTAAAATCTTTATGCTTGTGGGTAAGTAGTATTTCTTGGTGTTTCTTTGCCAGTGTTGATGTGGAGAGTGTCTGGTTTGCCTGCTCTGGAATATGCAACATATAATTGTCCTTCTTTAGGGATCCCTTTCAAATCTAGGATATTATCTCTTTCTGTGTGTGAATCATAGCTATCTATCTGTATTTATGACTGAATGGCTCTTTGTCAGGAGGGCTTTGATTACATTTGCCCTGGTGAAGAGAGTTGAACTGGGTGGCCTTAAGTATTTTCTGTTGGTCCTGGGGGTTCTGTGTGGGAAGTTTGCCCCAATTCTGTCATTCGCGGGGTTCAGAATGCTCTTTGATTGTATGTGAACTATAAATCCCAGTAACTACAACTCCCAAATGCCAGTGTCTATTTTCCCCCCAAACTCCGTGTTCAAATTTGGGCATATGGAATATTCGTGCCAAGTTTGGTCCAGATCCATCATTGTTTGAGGCCACAGTGCTCTCTGGGTGTAGGTGAACTACAACTCCCAAACTCAAGATCAATGCCCACCAAACCCTTCTAGTGTTTTCTGTTGGTCATGGGAATTCTGTGTGCCAAGTTTGGTTCAATTCCATCATTGGTGGGGTTCAGAATGCTCTTTGATTGTAGGTGAACTATAAATTCCAGCAACTACAACTCCCAAATGACAAAAATCAATTTTTTGAGTGAAGGACATAGATTGGGTTGTTAGGTGCATTGTGTCCAAATTTGGTGTCAATTCGTCCAGTGGTTTTTGAGTTCTGTTAATCCCACAAACGAACATTAAATTTTTATTTATATAGACTAGCTGTCCCCTGCCACGCATTGCTATGGCCCAGTCTGTAAATATGTGTTTTGTGTGTATATATATTTGTGTATATGTTTGTTTGCATTTACATATGTGTGTTTGCATTTATATATATGGTTTTGCACATGCGTTGTAATGTATTTAGTATTATTTGGCATTTTAAGTCTCTTCCACTGTGTATATGTGTGTTTGCATATGTGTGTGTGTGTATGGTTCTGCACATGTGTTTAATGTATTTTTTTGGCTTTTTAAGTCTCTTCTGCTGTGTTTTTCAGTGTTTTTATGAGTGATGGTCACTCATTGGCCTGATAAGTGTCTTGTGTCCAAATTTGGTGTCAATTCATCCAGTGATTTTTGAGTTCTGTTAATTCCACAAACGAACATTACATTTTTATTTATATATCGAGAGAGAGATAGAAGGAGGGAGAGAGATGATGTATGCACATATATCTGGAAAAATTAGCCATGTAAACAGAATAAAAATGACCTGAAACGAATTACAGTTCTTCATTAAATATTATTAAAATCATAAAGATTCCCCTACTCTTTATTAACAAATTACATCTCCCTACTCATACTTATTTATTGATACATGCATTCTATATAAAATGACTTCAATTGTACTTAATTTGAAATGAATTACTATTATACTGATATTGATAATTTAATTTGAACCAAAAATAAATATTGTCATTTGATGTTGATCTATTTCTTTGACTATAGCACAATTTCTTTCCCCAGTGACTATAATGCATTTAGTTGTTTTCTGCTGAACTTTGACAGAAAACTTCCATGTCTGGTTGAAGGCTTTCATGGCCAAAATCACTGGGTCGCTCTGACTTTTCTGGGCCGTATGACCATGTTAAAAAAAACAGGGGAATTCCATACAATAATCAATCAGGGCTAGCTAACTCCTACCAACAAAGAATCCCCCAGGTAGCAACCAGCCAGGCTTTGAAACTGCAAGGCCATTAGATTCTAATAAATGTGGCCAATTGCAACATTTACGCCTGCCTCAAATAGACAAGAGGTCTTTCTCCCACCCTAGACATTCCACAGATATATAAATCTCACTTGCCTGGTTTCTAACAGACCTCACAACCTCTGAGGATCTGAGGATGCCTGCCATAGATGTGGGTGAAACGTCAAGAAAGAAGGTTCCTGGAATCATAGAATCAAAGAGTTGGAAGAGACCTCATGGGCCATCCAGTCCAACCCCCTGCCAAGAAGCAGGAATATTGCATTCAAATTACCCCTGACAGATGACCATCCAGCCTCTGTTTAAAAGCTTCCAAAGAAGGAGCCTCCACCACACTCCGGGGCAGAGAGTTCCACTGCTGAACGGCTCTCACAGTCAGGAAGTTCTTCCTCATGTTCAGATGGAATCTCTTCTCTTGTAGTTTGAAGCCATTGTTCCGCATCCTAGTCTCCAGGGAAGCAGAAAACAAGCTTGCTCCGTCCTCCTTGTGGCAGGCCCGTAGCCAGGATTTCGTTTCGGGGTGTGTGTGATTTTTTTCCGGGGGGGGGGGGGTCGGGGGGGGGGGCTGAGCTTCGGGGGGGGGCTGAGTCTGAGTGAAAGAGGGTCTAGCCTAGCAAACCTTTTGTATTGTTACCCCAATACCCCCATGCATATGGGATATATTGAGTATGATGATCAGATCATGATATGAATAAACATAACAGTTTAAATAATGCACCAGTAAGGCCTTTTCGCAAACCACCATGAGAATTTGGGGGGGGGGGCTGAACCCCCTCATGCCCCCCCCTCCCCGGCTACATGCCTGCCCTGTGGCTTCCTCTCACATATTTATACATGGCTATCATATCTCCTCTCAGCCTTCTCTTCTTCAGGCTAAACATGCCCAGCTCTTTAAACCGCTCCTCATAGGGCCATACAGCTCGGAAAACGCACAGCAACCCACTTCCATGATTGCTTTTAAAATATATATACATCTTGGAAATATTGCAAATACTGGGAGACACAGAAAAAAGGAAATTAGTGGCTGCATGTAGCCTGTGGGATGAAGTGATGTTGACACTTACCTAGAGTTTCTTGCATTTTGTTGTGCATTGGTTATTGGCAATGGATGTAGAATGATGTTACAGTCATTTGTTGCTTCTGATACTTCACATTCATTTAGTATCCTCTTGTTTTACATTCAATGAAATAATCTTTCTGTTGTTTGTTTTCCCCAGTGAATTTATTGGACTCACGATCAGTAATGGGGGATCTTGGATGGATCGCATATCCAAAGAATGGGGTAAGTCTCTGAAGTGTCATTTGTTGTGCTCATGGTTCTCTTTTTTCATTGTTCTCCTTTTGTAACTTGAAATTCTTCAGGGTCAGTTGCTAGTAGTATGAGCTAGAGGAAATTTTAGCGCTCTGTGAAAAGCCTTTGTTGTAGTAGAGTCTGTTGGCAACGCTGCAACTGGTAGTAGGAGTGGTAGAGGAGGGAAACAAGACGCCCAGGTGTTAGATGAGGAACAGCAAAGGAAGAGGATCCGGGAGATACTTATGTCACCCACTGATGAAGAGACCTTTGAGGGTTTCTCCGAGAGTGAAATGAGTGAGGAGGAGGAAGGAGATACAGATGGGAATAGAGGGACTAAGAGGTTTATTCGAGAGCAGGAATCAGACGAGGAGTGTCAGAGAAAGGAGATCAAGGACATACTTACTCCTCTCACGGAGGAAGAGGATTTCATGGGTTTTTCTGGAAAAGATGGGTCTGGGAGTGATGGGGACGAAGAGGAGCCACTGGATTGGACCAAGGTACAGAAGGTTCAGAATGTGTGTACTCAACCAACGTCTAGTGACACTTTTGTGGGGTTTTCTGGTGGCGGGGATTGGCAATCAGGTGATATTGTGGAATCATGGGGAGACCTAAGTCTTGACAAGAGGTAGAACAGTTGGAGGGATGGGTGTTTGCGTTCAGCTGTGGAAGCTAAGCCAGCTGAGAGTGATGAGGATGGGGTGGAGGGCAGCTCATCATCGGATGATGAGCTGTGAGATAAATGTAGACATTGGAATGATAGAGCTTTGCAGTAGGCAGAATGTTGGTTTCGTGTCTTGGGTCTTGTCGCTGCCGTTTTTCTGTTGGGCTTGGGTGCTGGATCTGCAGGTTGCTGTTTTGCTCCATGTACCGACCAGCTTGGATTCTCGTAAGTGCGGATTTCTCCTCTCCTTGACTTCAGACTGCTTTTGACGACAACGCTGCCTTGTGGACTTTGGAACCTTCAACTGGGATTTCTTTGACTTTGGACTGCATTTGGATGATGGCTTCTCTTTGTTTGTTCGTTTCCTTTGAACTATGTGATTTTGGAGTGCTTTGGAAGAACTCTTGTTTAATCTGGGTTTTTTTGCCAGTTTAATCCAGATTATTGTCTGAGTTTGTTTTACAATCTTGAATTTGCTACAACCTTTGAATTTTGACCAGAGGCACTGAAGCAAGTGTCTCTGAGTCCTGTTTGCTTTGCTTTAATAAACTATTGTTTTGGATATACGCCTGTGTCTGGCTCTTTAAGGCATCTGGGTTCTGACAGCCATCCTAGTATTATGTGCTCGTCATTTCTGAGTGGCAATGAGTTCATGCTAAAGGATTTCTCCTCTTTTGATATATGGGACTATTGAAGATGTATTATGTCTTATTTATTTTGTTTGCATAAGTCATGAATATTAGAGCGAAATGAGACAATGTTGTGCAGCATTTTGAGTTTTAGAGAAAGGGTGCATCTATTCTGTAGAATTAATGCAGTTTGACACCAATTTAAATGCCATGGCTCAATGCTGTGAAAGCATAGGAGTTGTAGTTTAGTGAGACACCAGCACCCTTTGGCAGAGAAGACTAAAGGCCTTGTAAAACTACAGCTCCCATGATATCATAGTGTTAAGCTATAGCAGTTAAAGTGGTGTCAAGCAGTATTATGTCTACAATATAGATGCACTTCAGGATTAGCTGTGCTAGATAAGAATAACAGTGTTTCCAATCAAGCCACTTATAGAAGGCTCCATGATTCCCACCTGAACTAGATGAAGCAAAAAGGAAGGGAGTCAGAAGAACCATGGTCATGCAAGACTAATGCCATATATAGTTTATCCTTGAGATCTGAAAGACATTGGGTGGAATTTCCTTGAATATGGACAACAGCCATGAGATTGTGAGGGACAAGGCTGCAGAAGCTGTTCTCTAGTTGCCTATTCACTTCCTCCTCACTGTGGTGTGTTGAAGGACCCTCTGACATAGGTAACCCTAACAGAGACGGTATTCCATTATTTTCTTCTAAAGCCCTTTATACGCTGCCCATATATCCTAGGATCTGATCCAAGATTATCTACTTATCCCTTGTTATCTGGCAGTGGAGACTCATATAATCCATTTCAAAGCAGATAACCTGAGATCAGATCCTGGGATATAGGGCAGTGTAGTCGGGGCCTAGGACTGAGAGAGTATGGGTTTCACAGAATCACTCAGTGGGTTTCTACACTTGTCCTGAAATTCAAACTCTCCTCTCCCAGAGTCCTAATGTAAAAAAAAAAAAATTATACGAAATTTACATATTTTGTCTGCCCCCAGAAATATGTTATTACACACATACACACACAATAGAGAATCTTGGTTGACTTGCTTGATAGAGGAATACTCTATCACAATCCAGTGAAAGAGCACAGCGATTGTGTTTCCCCTTTTTTCATGCACTCATGGAGGCATCACTCATGGCAGTGAAGCTTGCAAAGACAAATAAATATGGCAAAGGACTCGGAGCTAAAGTGGGTGATGGAAGAGAATCTGCTCAGTTCTAAAATTAGAAAAAGCACTGCTAGGGTGCAATAGGAGGAGCGGATGGAGTTTTGATGATAAGAAAATCAGAACAATGTGGCAGCAAGATAAAGCAACACATGCTAATTAACTAAGATAAGATGAAGAAAAATGTATATCACATTTTGTCTGTTTTCACCCTTTACCCAGGGGCCCATTCACATTACAGTAATGTAGCACGATTGTTGCTCAATCTGCCACGGATTTGTCCTGGGGAATCTGCAATTGGCAATTTAGCTAAGAGAATTTATAAGTCTCAAAAATGCCACTGTAGTCTCCATGTTCTCTTCAGTTTCATGGAATGGGACCATGACAGCTAAAGTGGAATAATAGTGTTACAATTCTGTAGTGTGATTGGGTCCCATGCATTCTCCCTAGAAAAAAATGGTGATAGGGATGTTTGCAGATAATCACCTTTTCCCCCCACCGGCACAGCTGGTGAAAGGGAGAGAGCTTTGCCTCCTCCCCCCAAGGATGAAAACCAACCCAAAGTAGTTCCCGATGGTACTACTTTGGGGGCGGAGCCGAGAGGGAAATAGCCTTCCTCCGGCTCAGTCCTTTCTTGACGTTGACCCACCTCACCTTTCCAGTGGCGCAGTGGGTTAAACCCCTGTGCCAGCAGGACTGAAGACCTACAGGTCACAGGTTCGAATCTGGGGAGAGTGCGGATGACCTCCCTCTGTCAGCTCCAGCTCCTCATGTGGGGACATGAGAGAAGCCTCCCACAAGGATGGTAACACATCCAAACATCCGGGCGTCTCCTGGGCAACGTCCTTACAGACGGCCAATTCTCTCACACCAGAAGCAACTTGCAGTCTTTCAAGTTGCTCCTGACACGACACAAAAAAACCCTGCCCATTGGTTGCCTTAGGGAGCCGGATAGGATTTCCCCCCCTTCTATGTTTCTAGGAGGGTTTTTTCGCCTATCCTATACTGTTACTAGGGGGCAGATTGGGTTTTGGTGGTTATAAATAGGTTTAGGCGGAAAGCAGCTATAATAAGAAATACATTTGGTGTGCACCCAAAGCATCCCCTTTAGGGACAAAAGCCATTAACATAAAACATCAGCAGTTGTCACTCGAACTGGGGTGACTACAGAATAAATGCCTTTGAAATGGGGAGGGTCTTACTTACTCAACATCCTTGGGGAAGATTCCTCCAACACATTTAGATCCTTCGGTTCCCTCCAGTTACCGCCCTGGGCAAGATGATTGAGAGGGCAGCAGCGGAGCAGTTGCAGCAATTCCTAGACAACACAGCCGGACTACATCCCTTCCAGTCCGGCTTCCGTGTGGGACATGGGACAGAGACTGTACTGGTCTCCATCACGGATCACCTTCGATGCCAGCTTGACCAGGGCGGGTCAGCGCTGCTTGTGTTATTGGACCTCACAGCAGCATTTGACACAGTCGACCACAATCTTTTGACCCACCGCCTTGCTGTTGCTGGAGTCAGGGGGACAGCTTTAAATTGGCTGTCTTCCTTTCTTCACAACCGTGGACAGCGAGTGGAGAGGGGAGGCCTGGTCTCTGAGAGGTCCCCTCTATCTTGTGGGGTTCCTCAGGGGGCCTTTCTCTCCCCTCTGTTATTTAACATCTGTATGCGACCACTTGCTCAGCTGGTTCGAGGTTTTGGGCTTGAGTGTTATCAGTACGCCGATGTCACTCAGCTGGTGCTGAAGATGGAAGGCTGACCGGATTCTGTACCCGATTGTTTCCATCAGTGCCTCGAGGCCGTTACTGGATGGCTGCGTGCCAGCAGGTTGAGGGTGAATCCAGCAAAGACGGAGATCCTATGGCTGGGTCGACCGAGCAGTGGGGACATCCAGCTGCCTATCCTGGATGGCGAGGCGCTACGCCCGTCATAATTGGTAAAGAGTCTGGGAGTCCTTTTGGACTCTCTACTGACGATGGAGGCCCTGGTCTCTGCTGTTAGCAGAACCGCCTTCTTTCATCTGCGGCAGGCTAGACAGCTGCCCCCCTACCTGTCCAGGGACGACTTAGCTACGGTGATCCAGGCCACGGTCATCTCAAGACTGGACTACTGTAACGCCCTCTACATTGGCCTTCCTCTGTCGGTGATCCGGAAGCTCAAGTTGGTACAAAATGCAGCTGCTC
This sequence comes from Anolis sagrei, assembly GCF_037176765.1. NCBI lineage: Eukaryota > Metazoa > Chordata > Lepidosauria > Squamata > Anolidae > Anolis > Anolis sagrei. The sequence continues at coordinate 56,835,596 of NC_090026.1, forward strand.
GGCTTCTTGCGGGAACTCCGATGAGATGCCACATAACACCAATCTTACTACAGCTGCATTGGTTACCAATTGAGCACCGGATCACTTTCAAAGTGATGGTACTCACCTTTAAGGCCTTGCATGGTCTGGGGCCAATGTATCTGAGGGACCACCTCACCCCCTACCAACCCCAGAGATCCCTCCGTTCTGAGGACCAAGATTTATTGGAAGTCCCCAGTGTCAAGACCTTGCGTCTAACAGCAACCAGACGCAGAGCCTTCGCAGCAGTGGCACCATCGCTCTGGAATACTCTGCCACCTGAAGTCCGTGCCTTGCGGGACTTACCAGCTTTCCGCAGGGCATGTAAGACATACCTGTTTCGACAGGCTTTTAATGTTTGATATTGTTGTTTTTAAATTGTTTTAAACTGCTTTTAAATTTTGTTAGATTTTAGTTATTCTTGTAAGCTGCTCCGAGCCCCAGGGGAGTGGCGGCATATAAGTTTAAATAATAAATAAAAAAAATAAATTAGCTAAAAGGTTATCCAGGTTTATGTCACCCGGGAACTGGGTGCTTCGCCCTATTGAGCCGAGCGGTAGGCCGGGAAGGGACACCACCTCGGCTTTATACACGTTCATGCTAGTCTAATTAGGAGATTCAGTTATTGATTTAATTAGGTAACAATTAATAAAGTTGCCCAGTTTTAAATGCATAATTGTTGTATGGTGTCTTCATTTGGGGGGTTGGCAGGCAATCCCCCTTCCCACATCTCAGAGTCCTAGACCAAGATTGAAACCACTATACTAGAGCCTTCTAAACATTTCATGTTGGTGCCACACTTTTTATGCCCTTGGGAGATTTTTCTCCAATTTTACTAGTTTGTTTTGTTCATCCAAATTAAGATACGACACTCCTGTCTGTGAAAACAGTTGCATCTTTTCCTCAGTGACTTATTTGTTTTATGTATGATCCACCTTTCTCACAATCTAGGAGTCAAGGCAGCTTAAAATAGAAGTTTTAACAAGGTGCAGTTGAAGCATATGACAAAGTTTAAAACCATAGAATATGTAAATCGTTATATTAATACAAATAAAAAACAGTTAATATCTCTGAAATTCTTGCAGCATCCTTCAAGAATCCTTTTTATTTTTCTATGCATTATTTTATATTGTGGTTCATTATGCATGTCCTATTAGGTGCCATTTTCTCATGTGTGTCATTTTTCAAAGCACCAATAGGGTTTTGCTTTGTTTCAGGTAAGTACCGTTTTGTTGCCTTTTTGGAGAACAAGTACACTTTAAATCAGGGGTGGGAATCCTCTGGCCTTCTGGATATTATTGGAATGAAGGTCCTATCTGCCCTAGTGGAACACTAAGAGTTGTCATCCAGCTTTATTTTATTATTTCTCGTGTCAGGGCAGCCAGTCAGTTATATTACATTTCTATCAGAACAAAGCAAACAAACAGAGAAAATACAAAATGTGTGAGTTTGGTAGTTGATTAAATGTCCTTTGACCAGTATCTGGCCACTTGGAGTGCTTCTGGTGTTGCTGCAAGAAGGTCCTCCATTGTGCATGTGGCAGGGCTCAGGTTGCATTGCAGCAGGTGGTCAGTGGTTTGCTCTTCTCCACACTCGCATGTTGTGGATTCCACTTTGTAGCCCCATTTCTGAAGGTTGGCTCTGCATCTTGTGGTGCCAGAGCGCAGTCTGTTCAGGGCCTTCCAAGTCGCCCAGTCCTCTGTGTGCCCAGGGGGGAGTTTCTCATTTGGTATCAGCCATTGGTTGAGGTTCTGGGTTTGAGCCTGCCACTTTTGGACTCTCGCTTGCTGAGGTATTCCAGCGAGTGTCTCTGTAAATCTTAGAAAACTATGTCTGGATTTAAGTCGTTGACGTGCTAGCTGATACCCAAACAGGGGATGAGCTGGAGATGTCTCTGCCTTGGTCCTTTCACTATTGGCTGCCACTTCCCGGCGGATGTCAGGTGGTGCGATATCGGCTAGACAGTGTAATTTCTCCAGTGGTGTATGGCGCAGACACCCCGTGATAATGCGGCATGTCTCATTAAGAGCCACATCCACTGTTTTAGTGTGGTGAGATGTGTTCCACACTGGGCATGCATACTCAGCAGCAGAGTAGCACAGCGTAAGGGCAGATGTCTTCACTGTATCTGGTTGTGATCCCCAAGTTGTGCCAGTCAGCTTTCGTATGATATTGTTTCTAGCACCCACTTTTTGCTTGATGTTCAGGCAATGCTTCTTGTAGGTAAGAGCGTGGTCCAGAGTGACTCCCAGGTATTTGGGTGCGCTGCAATGCTCCAGTGGGATTCCTTCCCAGGTGATCTTCAGAGCTCGGGATGCTTCTCTGTTCTTGAGATGTAAGGCACATGTCTGTGTTTTAGATGGGTTGGGGATCAGCTGGTTTTCCCTGTAATAGGCAGTAAGAGCACCTAAAGCTTCGGAAAGCTTTTGTTCTACCATCTCAAAGCTCCCTGCTTGAGCAGTAATGGCACGATCATCAGCATAGATGAAACTCTCTGTCCCTTCTGGCAATGGCTGGTCATTTGTGTAGATGTTGAACATGGATGGAGCAAGTACGCTCCCCTGAGGCAGGCCGTTCTTCTGTTTCCGCCATCTGCTTCTCTGGCCCTGGAACTCAACAAAAAAGCTCCTGTTTTGTAGCAGGTTTCCTATGAGGTGGGTGAGTTGGTAGTCCTTTGTGATATTATATATTTTCCTCAGGAGGAGGCGGTGGTTCACAGTATCATAGGCTGCTGACAGGTCTATGAAGACAGCTATACCCAGAGGTCTACAACATCATAACTTCTGCTTTTTACCAAGGATTCCCAAACTTTCTACCAGGGGTCCTCAAACAGGTCACAGTCCCTCAAACTGTTGGAGGGATGGATTATAATTTGAAAAAAAAAATGAATGAATTACTTTGCACACTACACATATATTATTTGCAGTGCAAAAACACTTAAAACATAAAATAATTAAAATGAGGAACAATTTTAACAAATATAAACTTATTAGTATTTCAATGGGGAAGTGTGGTCCTGCTTTTGGCTGATGAGATAGGATTGCTGTTGCTGTCTGCTTTCAAGTAATTTCAGATTTAGGTTGACCCTGAGTGAGTGCCGGGTAAATAACCTTGGAGGGCCGTATCCGGCCCTCGGGCCTTAGTTTGAGAACCCCTACTTTCTACCATTGGGGGTACCTTGAGAAAACTCCTATAGATTCACTTTTCAAATGTTTGAAAGCTGCACAGAAACCTTGATATGAAATATGGGAATCTTTGGTCTGGTGAATTCCAAAGAGAGATAGTATTTGATATACATTCCTTGCAGAATGTTGGTGAAGAGGAGGAGACAGCTATAGACTGGCTTCATATGGAGCAGAATATAATCACTGCCAGTCATTGCCAATACAATTTTTTGTTTATATTCATTGCTCATATTACATTCACTTTTGGAAAATTGATTATTTCTATGCTGCAGTGATTTTGATGCAACAGGGGTTCCGTACGTCAGTTTTCCTAAACACATGCAGAGAAATTGGTTCTGGATTTATTCTGACTTTGTCTTCCCATTACCATCTTTGAAAGTGATCCTAATGGAACAGTGCAATGACAATTTGGAATGTCCATGGACTATGATACTGGATTACTTGATTTTTAAAAAGTGGTTTTAAAGTTTGTATATGTTTTAATTATTGTTTAATGTATATGTTTATTTTACTATGTATGTTTGTATGGCATTGAATTGTTGCCTATATATGTAAATCACCTTGAGTCCCCTGTGGGATGAGAAAGATGGGATATAAATATGGTAAATAAATACATAAAATATGTCATTTTCTCTGCATTAAGGGCCTTATCACAAGGGCAGGAGTAAAGCAGGGGACAGCGGGGAAAATAGTGGGGCAATTGTGCCAGTACTGAGCCCTGCATCATATGATGGGCTCCGGGGGACTCCATGCCAGTAGCACAGAGAAGCGAGCATAAGATTCTTCTCAGCCTCAATGTGATGAGGTCCTTAGTCTTCCATACTTTAATTGGAGGTCTTTTTCAGGAGTGGTCTGACCACAACCTGTTTTAGCCCAGATGGGAAAATTCCTTGCTCCAATGATACATTAATGATCAACATAAACCAATCAATTAAACTACCTTTGGCCGATTTAATTTGCCAAGATGGGCAGGGGTCTAGAGCCGACGTGGTCGCCCTCACGGCCCCAAGGACCCCCCCCCCACATCCTCAGGATGAACAAGCTGGAAAGAATCCCACAAAACCGGACAAGCAGATGCCTCGGTCACCTCCCCTGACACTGTGTTTAAACTAGAGTCCAACTCAGGGCGTATCCGATCGACTTTGTCTGCAAAATGGTGCGCAAACTCACAGCACCGAGTTGTCGGGTCGTTGAGGGCCTCCTCCACCTTAGGGGGGTGAAGGAGTTCCCCAATGACCCGAAACAACTCCGAAGATCTATTAGATGCAGACGCTATGCGGGCAGTCATAAAGGTCTCCCTGGCTACCCGTATAGCCATGGTATAGGCCTTAAGTGAGGCTCTAGCCCGTGTTCAGTCGGAGACGTCCTGAGATTTCCTCCATTTGCACTCTAGCCTCCTTCTCATGCGCTTCATCATAGCCAACTCCCCAGTGAACCAAGGAGATGGTGTGTCTCTGCACAGCATACCATAGAGTACTGGTCAACAAGGAGTACTCTTATTTCATGAAAAATAGATTATTGGTATGTTAACGTAGGATTTGGTTGTGTGATATGATTATGAGTTTATAATTAATTAATGTTAAAGTTTATCTGATTTGTGGAACCTCCTTTGGAGTGTATAAATTGTCTCTAGTGACAATATTGTTGCATTTTAAAAATTGTTTAGATAGAAAAGTGTAATTTATGTGGGAATCTGTTTCAACCAAGGCACTGAAGCATCTATAGAAGAATGTGTTTCAATGCTGCAAAATCTCTATTAGATTTTTTCTGGACAGTGAGATGTCTATGTGAAATAATGAGTCTCCCTAAGGGAAGACTATGTATATATAATTTTGTTTGTTTAAGAAATGACAAAGAAGTTTCCTGTTTAGTCTGACATTGTAAAATATCTGGAAATTCCTGAATTTAAGATAATTGGGCATCTCTATTAGGCATCTCATTATCAACACAATGTTGATAAAGACATGCCTACTAGATTGTACTAGACTGTACTAAATTAGGGACTCAGGTGACTAAAACAGTAAACAAAACTGAAGCCCAGGTTAGATATGGATCACGTGATGATGTGGTATGTGGGTCTTTTACATAAAAACAGAGTAAAAAATTGCTTTTGGGTACTCGTATGCATCTATGTTTGTCACATAGAAGCAAACCAAATTTCCCATCCGCTGGGATTTGGTTTCAGGATCTCCCCATGGATACCAAATCCTTTAAATGCTCAAGTCCCATTATATACCAAGTTATACTAAAATGGTGGCCCTTGTATGAAATGGAAAAACAAGGTATGCTTTTTGGAATTTTATATATATATATATGCAAATAGTGGATGGTTGAATCCCTGGATACAGAATTCATTGAGGCAGAGAGCTGACTATATCCATCAGTGCTGACCAATCTGGAAAGGTAATTCTGTAGGATTTTTTTTCAGAGTCTAGTTACACAAATTTGACTTTTAACTGGTCTCTTGTAACTGCTTTTCAACTAATGTGGAAAATAAGAGAAAGAGTTAATGGTATTGTAATAATTTTATATAACCTTTTGCCCAATTTGCATTTATTTTCAGAAAGTGCCTTGACACCCCATCCTTTTTGCACAGCTATATTTCATGTTAAATAGTAGCAAGCAGACTTTTGACTCTTCCCGTCAGTCATATTATACTTACTGTAATTCTGCAAAATCAAATGTTGAGATGCTGGCCAGATTTACTGTAAATGTCCCAAAGGCTGCACTGTGCATATAAAAGATTTAACATCTGCTGCAGGGCTATACTCACCGTTGCTTTTTGCTCTGTCCTATAACAAAACTCACTGTCAGAAGGATTACTCTAGGAAATAGGAAAGTATTATTATTGCTTATCCAGGAAGGATCCTCCCCTATAGAGAATAATCTATAAAGTTCTTTTTAAAATAAGTTAAATATTTAAACTGGATTTATGTGGCTGTCTCTTTGGATTTGAATTTAAGATGATATTGGGATAACAGAAATACAAGGATTCTATCTCGTTCACTCCATTTTTAAATTTTTTAGTTTTATGCTTAATCAGTTAGTCTGACTTTTAGAATAATTAAAGGTATAGGCATTTTCAAAGAGACAGTAGCCATTCCTATGAGCAAGCATCTGAAAAGTTTGTGTGTAGATGAAAAATTACATGGTCTCTCTCTCTCACTCTCTCTCTCTCTGTATGTGTGTGTGTGTGTGTGTGTGTGTATTTAGGCCTGGTCAATCCATGGTTCTAAATGGTTCTAAAGTACTTACAAAACTAAAGTTCTGGTGGTGAAAATTTCAGAACTCTAAGAAAACTCTCAAAATTTCATGATAAATGGCAGTTCCTAATTGATTCTATCATAAAAATCACCAATAATGAAATAATAATTACATTTTGAAAATTTTGTTAGAGTTCTGAAATTTTCACCACCAGAACTTTAGTTTTGTAAGTACTTTAGAACCATTTAGAACCATGGATTGCCCAGGCCTTATATATATATATATATATATATATATATATATATATATTCTTTTGCATTACTTTTTAACATGTGCTGAAGAATTGCCCAGCTTGTATTAAAAGCTCAGATTGATCAATAGCAAATTCTGTCCAAGATTAACTAGGTGCAACAATATTCATAGGGATGTAGAATTTCTTGAGGAAAGAACTATGAACTCCATTTCCAATTATTCCAAGTGGTTTGAGCTACCCAAATTTGCTTGTAGTTGTGCAGCTTTCAAAGAGGTTTGTAATAGTTCTGGAAGAGTTGCGAGTAAATGAATTAGTAATTTCAGGCATTGGTGTAGTAACAGATTACTACAAAAATCACAGTACTTTATTATGCCATATATCTTCTTAGGCAGTGCTCCTAAAGTTGTAACTATAAATATAATTCTGTGAGATCAGTTTTTCTCTTGCTCTTTCTTGTTTACAGTATATTTTCGTTTTGATGCCAGATTAAATTATGAAGTCTTCTAATGTAATTTTACTAGTGGCTTATCTGCTTTTTATCTCCTTTGGTAATTATGAAGCATTTAAAATCCATTCAATGTTATGATGACATTCTTAAGAGATCTGATTGAATTCTGAGTCTGGGAATCTTAGCTCAAACTATACAACCGTCTCTCTCATTCCTCTTTCAGCCTTCAAATTGCTGTCTGAAACTGTTACAGAATCCTCTTACAGAAACCTGTAGGCGAAATATACAGGAATAGGTCACGCTACATGCGGCAAATCGGTTTTGTGGAATATATGCAACAGTTGTTTCAAGCTGATGATTGTGAAAGCAAAGTTACGTGACAAAACCATTGTGTATATGTTAACATATTAAGTTATACTGAGTAGCGTGCAAATGCCCATTGCCATGATTGAAAACGAATTCAGGTCCCCAGTGACAGATCAACTACATCCAAGAGTATTGAAGGAATTAGCAGAAGTTATTTCAGAACCACTGGCAATCATCTTTGAGAGTTCTTGGAGAATGTCCCAGAAGATTGGAGGAGGGCAAATGTGTTCCCTATCTTCAAGAAGAGAAAAAAGGATGACTCAAACATTATTTTCCAGTCAGCCCCATGTCGATACAAAGCAAGATTCTGGAAAAGATCGTTAAAGAAGTGGTCTGCAAACAGAAACGAATGCGGTCATTGCTAATAGTCAACACGGATTTATCAAAAACAAGTCTTGCCAAGTCTTTTTTTGATAGAGTTATAAGCTAGATCCTCCATTCTTTATCTTTGCATTTCATTTTTTCTGCCTAAGTGGAGTATCTTGCATTTCTTCCTGTTGAACTTAATATCGCTACATTTGGCCCATCTCTCTAATCCAGTGTTTCTCAACCTGGGGCCCCCAGATGTTTTTGGCCTACAACTCACAGAAATCCCAGCCAGTTTACCAGTTGTTAGGATTTCTGGGAGTTGAAGGCCAAAAACATCTGGGGACCCCAGGTTGAGAACCACTGCGAGTCTAATCTGTTAAGATCATTTTGAATTCTGCTTCTCTCTTCTGGGGTATTAGTGATCCCTTTCAATTTGGAGTCATCTGCAAACTTGGTGGTCATGCATCTGCAGGGAATGCCATGAATGTGGCATATCTAGATTTCAGTAAGGCCTTCGACAAGGTCCCTCAAGACCTTCTGGCTTACAAAGTAGTCAAATGTGGGCTAGGCAAAACTACGGTTAAGTGGATCTTTAATTGGTTAAGCAAACAAACCCAAAGCATGGTCATCAATGCTTCCTCTTCAGCCTGGAAAGAAGTGTTGAGTGGAGTGCCACAGGGTTCTGTCTTGGGCCCGGTCCTGTTCAACATCTTTATTAGTGAGTTAGAGGAAGGTTTAGAAGGCATGATCATCAAGTTTGCAGACAACACCAAATTGAGAGGGATAGCTAATATCCTAGAAGATAGAAGCAGAATTCAAAATGATTTTAACAGTTTAGAGAGATGGAACAAAAGTAACAAAATGAAGTTTAACAGGGAGATATGCAAGATACTCCATTTAGGCAAAAATAAAAATAAAAAAATGCAAAGATACAGAATGGGGGACACCCGGCTCGAGAGCAGTACATGTGAAAAAGATCTTGGAGTCTCCATGGACAACACGTTAAACATGAGCAATAATGTCATCTGGTGGCTTAAAAAGCCAATGGCATTTTGGACTGCATAAATAGGAGTTTAATGTCTAGATCCAAGGAAGTCTTGCTACCCCTCTATTCTGCCTTGGTTAGACCATACCTGGAATACTGTGTGCAATTCTGGGCACTGCAATAGCATGGAAATGACAAGCTGGAATGTGTCCAGAGGAGGGTGCCTAAAATGACCAAGGGGCTGGAAAACAAGAAAACTTATCTGACTGTCATTATGTGTTCCTCCTCACACCCTCTTGGCATGAGGAACTAATGCACTAGGACACTGGGGAGGGGAGCAAGGGATTTTCCTCCTCAGCCCCCCCTTCCTGGAACATGATGGTGGCCTGGTAATTTTTTACGAGTAAATTTGGGGGGCTTCTGGGTGGCTGCATTGCTGTTGGGATGGCATGTAGCCACCCTCCCCGAGAAAGCCTGAGTTTTTTGGTGGGAGTGGGGACAAAAATCCGCAGCAGAGCAAATTTTTGGGGTGTGTGGAAGCACTCTTAGAAGGCTTTGAATGTTCAAGAAGTTTCTGGCCAGAATTGTGGATTTCTGCCATAAGGTCAGAGAAACTATACCATGCTGAATTTAAGGCTTTTGTAATAACCAAGAAACTTTTTTTTGTTGTTAAAATATTGCTGTTGGTGTATTTTTAAAGAGCTTTGCCACATTACACCTTGTCACCCCTGCTTTTCTCTATGTGTTTTATTGATATTTACTGTAGCAATGGTCAAGCTTTTTAAATTTCTTGTTTCATATGATGGAAACTTTTTTTCTAAATATGAATAATGTGAAACTTTTATAATAATATAAATAAATAATGGCCATAAATGATCTTTTAATTAATAGCATTGTGTACTATTAAGATGCACACTGAATTGCCCTTGCTTTTCACAAGCAGAAGTTCAGCTCAGATTTATTGGTGTCCCTCCCCTGATATCACTTTTTTCTGCCTGTTGACAATGACTAATTGTTGTTCATGGTGCCCAGACAGTGGAAGCCTGTAAGTGAAAAAGTCTGATGGTCCTCAGAAATGTTATTCCATAAGCCAGGATATGTAGAGATGCAACCCAAAAAATGGTTAACGTATCATCTATGAATTTATTTTTTACAGTTTTGTTAGGTGGGCCTCTGTTCCGAATGGGTATTTCTCAAGGCCTTTCCTGGAGAAGAAATGGAGTTCATGATGGCTAGCAAACATCAGTAGTTACAGTGGGTCCTTGCTTTCTGCTGGCATTTGGTTCCAGGACTTCCCCATGTATACAAACATCTGTGGATTTTCAAGTCCCATTGTATACAGTGGCATAGTAAAATAGTATCTCTTATCTAAATGGCAAAATGAAGACTTGCTTTTTGGATTTATTTTAAGGAGGGTTTTTTTTTCAAGCCATGGCTAACTGAATCTATGGGTGCAAAATCTGTTGATATGCAGGGCTGACTACAATACAGTTGTTGAGATCATTGTAATGAAGACGAGTTTGACAAAGTGTACCCAACTGGCCAGATGTGCATCTCCAGCATGTAATGAATGCTCAGCAAGTACCATACTGATCTCTCCCCTAATCCTGGGGATCATCATAGCGTCATAGAATCCTTGAGTTGAAAGAGACCTTGTGGGCCATCCAGTCCAACCCCCTGCCAAGAAGCAGGAATATCGTATTTAAAGCACCCCTGACAGATGGCCATCCAGCTTCTGTTTAAAAGCCTCCAAAGAAGGCAATGAAAACATCAGGAGAGAATGCTTCTAGAACATGGCCATACAGTCCAAAAACCTACAACAACCCAATGAAGAAAAATGTTAGAAAAGGGTCTGGGAACTTTTACTCACATCCCCAATGAAATGAAAAACAAACCAAAGCTGGAAAGTAATTATGTGGTCACGATTATTATTGCCCACCCTCACCCTGAAATTTCTAGGCCTGGTGAGGCCCATGATGGGTATTTGGACAAAGACTATTTGAAGTTGCTCAGCATTGCAATAAGCAATAGATATTAGAACAGTTTAGAAACTCAGTTTGAAGAGATGTGTGTTTGCACCCTTTCTAAAAACTGTAGGAAATTGGAACTGATTGCAGCTCTGCAGGGAGTACATTCCACATTCTGGATCAGCCCAGGAGAAAGCCTTTTCTCATGTCTCATTCAGGTGGGCCTCTGTTCCTAATGGGTATTTCTCAAGGCACAAGATGTAATGTTTAAAAAGACTGAAGGAGAATGGTTGAGCGAATGGACTGAGTCAATATATTTTTCTTTCTTTTTTCCATACTTATTTTGGTAGCCAACTCATTTTACATGCACATATGGTGAGATCTGTGAGATCTACTCATCATGGCTAGAAGCTCCCAGGTTTCTATTTTAGCATTACAGAATAATAATAATAATAATAGTAATAATAATAATAATAGTAATAGTAATAATAATAATAAATGCATAAGTAGATAAAAGATGTGTAGTACAGGTATATGTGATGGTACACCCGAGCCTTTGGGAAAACTATAGTGTATGGCTTTACTCAGGGACTATCTGTATACCTTCAGTTAAAATTCAGAGCCTTAACATACAGATGCACTTTAAGCAAGATGAAAAGATAACCAAATGAGTTTACTGAAAACAAGATGAATAAAGGGTTAACTCCTCCTAGTAATATTATAAAGCAACATAAAACAATACATTGCAAACAGATTTGCAGGCTGCAATAATCTCTCTGGAGTCTTCTGTCTCTGGTGCAAAGCAATGGTTTACAAGCTGTTGTTTATAAGCTGCCTCAATCTTCTTTCTTGTGAAGCTTAAGCTGGTCAAAAGCTTCTGTTGTCTCTTGGACTGGTGGTATAAGAATACTGCTGAATGCAGGTGCTAAGTATGCCTGTTTTTAGGATTCCTTGGGCCTAGGATTACTAGACAATGCCCAAGCCTCTGTTCTCTGTAGCTCTGCTGCAGAAAAAGGGGGGCGTCCAGCAAAAGAGCTCTATACAGGCAAATGGAATAGACCAACTAAGGCTGGCCTCTAGGGAGATTTTTATGCTCCATCCAAAAACTAATAGAAAGGAAGGTATCTACACTATTGGGAAACCTATAAAAAGGGAGAACTGGAGCAGAGGAGAGGAAAAGGCGGAGCCAAGGCTGCTCGAATTTGAACTGAATTTGCTCTGACTTTACTAAATAAATTATTTTTATACAATGAAAGGTAAATACATTTCTAAACTTTCAATAAAATTATCAAGCCTGTTAGGGATCTTTGGTAGATACCAGTCTTCCTTCAATGGCAGTTCTGACTTTTTGAAGGCGGCTTTGTGAATGAGTTTGGCAATGGTTCTTCACAGGGACAACCACTTAGAAAAGCATTCAAAGAATCCAGGTAGGACTCACTTCAACTTTGCAACTGTTTCCTTCTGGTAAAGCTTCAGGTAGCTCTGGGAACACCAAAGATGTGTTGTCTTTGGGAAAGTCTGGGTCTACGAGGCACTTGGGACCTGACAGCCAGCTTGTATGTAGCAACTTCTGAGCAGACCCACCTCTGGAAGCAATATCTGCAGGATTCTCTTTTGTTCAACGTGCGTCCACTGATATGGCTGGGGACAAGACCGGATCTTATTTATTCTGTTCACTATGTGTATTTTGAATCTTTTGGTAGAGCTTTTGAGATAGCCTAAGACTACCAAGCTATCTGTGTATAGACATACTCTTTGAAAGGTAAATTCAGTCCCTTTGTTAATGATTTGGAGAAGTTGTTTAGCTAGTAGGGCTGCACATAATTCTAGTCTTGGTATGGTTTGCTCTGGGGCCACTTTAGATTTGGCCATCATAAAACCTACATGCACTTCTTGTTTATATCTGACTCTGAGGTAAGCTATGGCTGCTATAGCTGTTTTGGATGCACCACAAAATATATGAAGCTCATAGATGGCTCTGGGTGTGAACTCTGCAGGAACATATTGCCTGGATACTCTTAAGTTTCTCGGTGTCTTTTGCTTGTGACATCCAAGCTTTCCAAGCAGCCTCTAAAGATGGGAGTAACTCTAGATCACAACCTTTTACTTGTAGTGTTACCTTTCTGAAGATGTCTTTAGCTACAATGAACACTGGGGCTGCAATGCCCAAGTGATCATATATGCTGTTTATTGAAGACAAAACCTTACTTTAGAGCAGAGGTTCTCAACCTGTGGGTCCCGAGATGTTTTGGCCTTCAACTCCCAGAAAGCCTAACAGCTGGTAAACTGGCTAGGATTTCTGGGAGTTGTAGGCCAAAACACCTGAGGACCCACAGGTTGGGAACCACAGCTTTACAGTTTTATGTGTCAAATTTAGGAGCTCTCAAGGAAAGTTGGTCAGTTTTGACTTTTCAGAGAATTCCCAAGCTGCTTTGGGTTTGCAAATCTTTAAACAGTAGCTTTGAACCCATTTCTATTAAGTCTTCTGCAGAAAATTCACTTAAGACTTCTATTCTGTAGAACATAACTTTGTGCAACTTTATGTTGGCAAGCTTTGACATACCTTGCATGTCTCTAACAGTTTGACCGGCTTCTTGTTCGGTGTCAAAAGAAATTAATAGATCATTGACATAAAATTTTGAATTAACTGTTTTGTGGACCTCTTGACTGTATTGATATCTGAACCTTACTGCAGTTCTCTTTAAGCAGTAGTTGGTTACAGCTGGTGAAGGAGTGTTGCCAAACACATGTATTTAGATTTAGAGATTACGTGTCTTGAAACAAAAGAGACTTCAAATAGCAACAATGGTCTGGATTTACAAGAAAGGTGGAAAACATTTTCTGAATGTCTGCAGTAACTGCAACTTTTCATTCTCTAAACCTGAGAATAACACCCAAAAGACTGTTGAGAAGATCAGGACCTTTTAGTAGGACATCATTCAATGAAACATCCTGCATCTTTGCACTTGAGTCAGACTATTATCACCTCGTCAGGCTTTTGGGGGTGTTTTTTTTTTTTTTTTTTTGGTTGTGTCAGGAGCATCCTGTTGTGAGAGAATTGGCCGTCTGCAAGGACGTTGCCCAGGGGACGCCCGGATGATTTTTGATGTTTTATCATCCTTGTGGGAGGCTTCTCTCATGTCCCCGCATGAGGAGCTGGAGTTGATAGAGGGAGCTCAACCACCTCTCCCCGGATTTGAACCTGCGACCTTCAGTCCTGCCAGCACAGGGCTTTAACCTACTGCGCCACCGGGGGCTCCAGTGGGGGTGGGTGACTTTGCAGCATACTTTTATGTGACTTCAACTTTGAATTTGTGTAGGGCATGAATTGGAAAATTTGCTGTTGCCCACTAGATTGAAAGTGGCTGGAGGGCACATTTTGTTAATGCAGACTGGTCCTCTAACAATCCAGCCTTTGTGCTATGGGTGCTCCGGGAAGATTTGAAATAACTCAGGGCAGTCAGAATCAAGGAGGAGAACTATGTCTGCCTCTAAGTCCAGGTCAGGGATCTTCTTTTCAAGTCTCTTTAGTGATAATGACTCTTGGCTATAGACTTGGTAACTATTTGGCTTTTGTTCCTTGGAATGGTGGAACACTCAAACAATGCAGGCAACTTGAAGCTGGTCTTGCTGCCACACTGAGAAATTGTGAAATCTGACGCAACTCTTCCCTGCAGTTGCTGTTGGCCAGTGCAGGTAAACATTACATGCTCTAAAGTTTTTTGCTTTAACTTTGAACATGTCAAAGAAATTAGGGGTTGCCAGGGAAGCATCACTTTGCGAGTCAAGGACTACATAAACTCTCTTCTTAAGCTGAGGCTTACCTTGCGGGAAAACCTCAGCCAAATATATTGGATGGCAAATCCGTGGCTGGGCAGAGTCCTGACATAGCTTGCTGCAGGCTATGACAAGCTTCTTTTATTCTCTGTGAGGATCAGGAACAGGCTTGGCTGCTGAATCTGAATTCTCAAAGTTAGTTACGTTGTTTTTGGCAATGAAATTGTGCATGGCTGTGCAGTGTTTGGTGCTAATGCCCTCTGTACATTTCACCATTGATTTGCAGTTCTTTGCAAAATGACTTTGGGATTTACAACACTTGAAGCAAACTTTGGCTTTCTCTACTACTGCAACTTTTTCTTCATAAGGTTTCTTAAATGATTTGGTGCAGTCTGCAAGACTATGGGGCCTTTTGTGTAATGGGCACAGCATTTCTTAGGTCTGTGCTGTATAACGTCTGTGGACTTAACAGCAAAGGTAGTCCTTTTAGTATCAATTAACAGTTTCTTTTGTGCTTTGGGAGATCTTTCCTTGATAGAGAGTGGGAAATCCAATTTGAGGATCATTTCTCTCTTTTGCAGTTCTGGTGATGAACACTACAAGGTGAGTAAATGGATATTTTTGCATGTTCTATTCTTTGTAGGTGAAAACCTCTTTTCCCCAAGCTTCTTGGAACTGGAAGGGGAAATTTTGCAGAATTTTTCTATGAGTTATGTATTGGTCTAGGCATGCCATCCAGGGAGCTGTGGGTTGGCCATAGCTGATTCGAACTCTATCAGCAGGTCACTCAAGTCCCATAATTGCTTATAATCTTTGAGTTTGAGAATAGGAAAATTATACAGTCTATTTAACAGAGAAGCCTCAATGACTGTGGAGGCTCTATATCTGTCATACAGGTGTGTCCATGCTGTCTCCGGGCTCTTTCAGGGTCTGACACATATGCGTATAGTCTTTCTGTACTTGCTGCGAAGAGGTAAAGCCCAGCCAGACAATAAGCAGTGTGAACTCCTCCTCAGCTGATAGCTTTAAGTTCCTTATAGCTCTTTCGAAGGTTGCCTTCCAAAGGAGGAAATCTTCAGGCAGGTCAGAAAACTTCTCAACTCCCTTTTAAATCTCTTTTAGGACTTTTGAAGATGGAACAGTTTCAGGCATCACTTGGTGTGGGAAACATCTGGTAAGGTGTCGAAAAGACTGGTCTTTTCCTTTCCATGTCTTTGCCTTGTCCCATGGGAGGATAACTCAAAGCTATGTTTTCATTGTGGAAGGAATTCTGGACTGTGGGCACATTCTCTGGAGCGTCTATCTTGATTCCTTTCTCAGACCTAGGGTCAGGAAGGGACTATATGGCTGGTGCAGGAGGACAGCTAAAGAGCATGTAAGACTGGCTCCCTGCTGTGAACTTCTGCGCTTTGAAGGGGTTCTCATCCTCTTTGTAGGTTGTCCTTACTGGTAGCAAGTGATTGAGCTGAGGTGCCGGTCTTTCACCATCAGTGTTACGCAGAACTTTAATTGAATTGCTTTTAATAGGACTGTTCTTTGGAGGTGACATCTTTATCAGCAAGGAGAAGAAGTGACATCTTGGTCACCACAATTCAAGAGAGATATTGACAAGCTGGAATGTGTCCGGAGGAGGGCAACTAAAATGATCAAGGGTCTGGAGAACAAGCCCTATGAGGAGCGGCTTAGGGAACTGGGCATGTTTAGCCTGAAGAAGAGAAGGCTGAGAGGAGATATGATAGCCATGTATAAATATGTGAGAGGAAGCCACAGGGAGGAAGGAGCAAGCTTGTTTTCTGCTTCCTTGGAGACTAGGACGCGGAACAATGGCTTCAAACTACAAGAGAGGAGATTCCATCTGAACATTAGGAAGAACTTCCTGACTGTGAGAGCCGTTCAGCAGTGGAACTCTCTGCCCCGGAGTGTGGTGGAGGCTCCTTCTTTGGAAGCTTTTAAGCAGAGGCTGGATGGCCATTTGTCAGGGGTGATGTGAATGCAATATTCCTGCTTCTTGGCAGGGGGTTGGACTGGATGGCCCATGAGGTCTCTTCCAACTCTTTGATTCTATGATTCTATGATTCTATGGTGTTGATGTCTTCTTGAGGCAGCAACCTAGCATTTTCTTGAATTAATTCATCCTGAAAGGTTCTAGCCAGAATCATCGCCTTGACAGCAAGCTTAGCTGCTTCGTTAGCCTTTTGCACCATATTTCACTTTGCAGAACTTTTATCTGAACTTCCATTTGGGCTTGCTGAGCTTTCATTTCAGTTTCTTGCTTGGCTTCCTAAGCTTCCATCTGGGAGAAATCAAGCTGCTTGGTTGCTATAGCTGATTCAGCTTCCGCATGGAGAATCTGTGCCTTGAGTTTCATTCTCTCCACTTTGGGCCACTTTGAGGTCCAACTGTGTTTAGATGAACAACTATTGCGAACACAACTGGAATATGAATGGTGTCTATGGGAAGATGACACAGGTGAACAGTGTGTGGTAGAGCTCTTGGCACTTTGAGGTTGCAAAGGATAGAATCCTTCTTTGGATTTGAGGCTTCTAGAAGGAGATGAAGTGCTAGCCTCACTCAGCTGGAATTCTTGAAGCCTAGACTGTGTGGCTTTGTGAACAGTGTTAAAGTCTCTTTTTTTGCTCTGAGAATCAAGCAATAGTGCTTGCAGCCTTGCACAAGCTTCATCATGGTTGATGTTTTTAAGGACTTGTTGTCATCTTTCTGTTAGGGTTTTCCATTGTAAAAAAAAACAAAACTATCTTGGAGCTCTGCTTTATGTGCTGCTATAGCTTCAGGGCTTCTGGAGGTTGGCGATATGTCCATGACATATTGCAGGTGTTTCTTCAGCCTTTACAATCGGGTGGCTTTCCTGTTCCATCAACATTTGAAGAGCCTTTTCAGTAGGGTGTTTATCTCTATGCGAGCGGGTGTTGAGTGAATATCTGTCTGCACTTTCCTTGGAAAGCCTATCCATTCTAGCTGCTCACTGGTTGCCTAAGCAACACCTATGTGTGGTTGAAAATAGCTCCCCTCTTACTCTCCTGGTGCATCATTACTATGTGCCGGGAGAGCTCCTTCAAGACTGTAATGGAGGCCGGGTAAATTTTCATTATTTTTACAAGGGGTTTGGGGGAGGGGATGGGATTTCCACAGTTTTCCAGAATAATCTAGTCCAGAAAACTGTGGGAATGATGTCTGCACTGCACTCCAGACAATGTAAGTAGTAAACCCACTATCTAGTCAATAGGTTTTTCCTGATTTGTGGCAAATTAATTCGGAATTGTCCAGAATGTCATCTGGACAACCCCCTTTTTATTGCGGAAATTTCTGCAATAAAGGGGCTGTCTAGCTCCACCCTCAGTACTTCTTTTAGGTTCTCCTGGGACAGACTATATTCGTGTTTGTCATCACTATGCTGACCAGATAATGGTTTCTAAAAAAAAGTTAAAATACAGTTCTTACTCTGACCCCCCAGGTAAGTCAAACCAGGGTTGTTGGGTTGATCTTTTGACTAAGTTGTCTAGACTTATACATGCATATAGTAGTTATGCTTGAAATCTTCCCATAGTATGTTAGCTTTGATCAGCTTACCAATAAACATAACACAGCTCTTTTTTAGTTCTTTAGGTAGATTCTTTGGATGTGACAGATATTGGGCAAAACTGCCTGCAGGATAGGGCATGAGGAAGCTCTTGCCTTCTGTACAGCATGTAACACTGACTGTGTTCCTGCAGTGCATTATTAATGCAGCTCACGGTATCCAGACAGAAGAGACTTCAGTGTTTATTAGGGTTATATGATCATTTAAGCCTGACTAAGCTTCAAAGCTCTAATATGGGTGTTTGGCCAACAGAAATGAGATGTAAATTTGCACTGAATAGCCACTGATTACAGAAAGATGATTAATGAAAGATTTTGAACTTGATTTATGGCTGTGGTTGTCAAGGCCTTAGCTATGATTGTAATTTTATCTGTGTGAAAAGCCCTTGGCAAATTAGAGATGAAGGAGATGGGGTGAAACAGTAGACACTAAGTAAAAGTCTACTGCACTGTGAGTTTCTGCGGCTGAAAGCCTCATGACTGGAGCCTTTTGTTTTGGGGTGTCAGGGAACTGCTGAACACAAAGGTCTGGATCAGATTGGTTAATTCTAACTAGTGTAGACTGCTTGAATCAATGAGTCAATGGTGAGTCAATACAGATGTAAAACCTGTTGATTTAGTAGTCTTAATCTAGGTGGGGGATTTATGATAACAGTTAAACCAGAAACCTTTCCTTTTACTGAAATAATGGGAAAGCTGAATATTATTGTGGATTAATAAATGAGTTCTTTAATTGCATATGCAAGTTAATAGTAGGACTCAACTGACTATTTTGGTTAGATGGTGTCTTGTTAGAAAACGTTGAAAAATATTGGTAGTTTTTATTAAATATATCTGTGCATATATTTAACCTTGAGGTGCCATTGAGGTTCTCGTTTTTATTGTATTTTAAAGTTGGTTGTATTGTTTTAATCTACTGCTGTTAACCGCTCCGAGCCAAATTGGGAGTGGTGGTATACAAGTCAAATAAAAATAAATAAATAAATAAATAAATAAATAAATTGTGCAGGCCATTCAAAAATATGTCATTGACTAGACCAGGTAGATAGAAAATCAACATCAGACCTCTTGGTTAGTTCTCCTGACAAAATACATCAGGAGCTGTGGACTTCCGACTCGGTATCCGAATCTCTTAGAAGAGTTAGACCCAAAAATAGTTGCTCAACGAGTATTGGATATAGAAGGCCAAAAAGATATCGCTACTCTCAGTAAAGCTGGCTCACTGAAATGGTTAGGCCGCTTTAAACATACTTTCCAAACAGGTCGATATCTAAAAACAGAAATGCCTAAACACCTTAGGAGGGTATTTACCAGAGCTCGTTTTGAACAGCTGGATACAATGGACAAGCACGGAAGGTTTAATCAAGTCCCATACAACGAACGATTGTGTATTTGTGGAGCACCAGAGGTGGAGGATATCACACATGTATTGTTCAACTGTGAGCTGTATAAGAAAGAGAGAGACCATTGCCTTGGACCATACATTATTCAAAAAACACACTGGGACCCATATATTAAAACCTCATTTTTGTTGGCCGGACAGAACCCTAAAATAACACACAAAACAGCCCTTTTTCTATTCAAAGCAACACAGTTGAGAATTGCACATTTAGAATCAATTGGGGTAAACTGTGGAGGTGACGCAGACATTTGATCTGAACGAGATCCTGTTGACAGCTTGTTTATTTTAACTCCTTTTATACCGAGGGTTGTATGTTGTATGTATGACTATGTATGACTATGTGTTAATTGTGTTATGTGTTACATGTTTTGATACGGCCAATAGGCCAATCAATAAAACGTATCTACTGACTAGACCAGGGGTCCTCAGACTAAGGCCCGGGGGCCGGATGTGGCCCTCCAAGGTAATTTACCCGGCCCTCGCTCAGGGTCAACCTAAGTCTGAAATGACTTGAAAGCACACAACAATAACAACAATCCTATCTCATCAACCAAAAGTAGGCCCACACTTCCCACTGAAATACTAATAATTTTATATTTGTTGGAATTGTTCTTCATTTTAATTATTGTATTGTTTTAAAGTGTTTTTGCATTACAAATAAGATATGTGCAGTGTGCATTGGAATTCATTCATGTTTTTTTTCAAATTATAATCCAGCCCTCCAACAGTTTGAGGGACTGTGACCTGGCCCTCTGTTTAAAAAGTTTGAGGACCCCTGTTCTAGACATTAAGGACCTTGTGCTTTGACTTGAAAATGTGCAGTATGAGGTTAGGAGAAAATCTCTCTCTCTCTCTCAGCCTGAAATATATACATATTTTTCAGAAAATAGCCTACACTTCATTGCACCAAACATAGCCAGAGTGGGACTGCAGAGATTTGATTCATTTCCAAGTTAAATAGCTTTCCAAATGCTGGTCTGCCATAGTGGTTGAACATGTCCATGCCCCCTTTGGATTGGTGCCGATGGGGGCTCTTGCCGATTTTTGAACTGTCTCACGATGGGAGTGAATTTAGTGTTGAAAATTAGCCTTTTGCGTAGTGCTCATTTTAACGTTTTTGTTTTTTTTAATCAACTGATGATTAAATAAGGTCTATGGTATTTGACATGGCATCTAGTACTTAGTCCTTGGAAACAAATATGGAAAGCCAGTCCTGGAAAAAGTTTGTTTCATTTTCCAACTTGGTTTCTTCGTGTTGTTTCTTTTGTGATATTTTCCATTGTGATATTTAAAATTGTGTGGTCTCTAAGATTCCTTTTGTCCACATCATTCACCCCTCTCGCATCACATTAAACCACACGACCTTGCTCCAGAAATCTATTCATTGGTTTTCCCTACCCATTCATATTCAGTGCAGCCCTCTTGGCCACTCTTAGTTCTGTGTTTCCTTTGTATTAGTTCCCTTACTTGTGGTCTTTGCTTCTTGATTTTTTCAATTGCATCATGCGTGCAAAAGTCTTCTGTTCCCTCAGTGTTTCAGTCATATTATTCAGCTTCTCAGCAGTGTCCTTTTGTCTAAAAGTTTCAGAGCATTCTGTTGTCTAAGGCTTTCATGGCTGGAATCACTGGGTTGCTGTAAGATTTTGGGCTGTATGGCCATGTTCCAGCATCATTCTTTCCTGACAATTGGCCTGCATCTGTGTCTAGTATCTTCAGGGGTTCTGTTGGTATTGAACCTCTGAAGATGCCAGCCACAGATGCAGTAAAAACATCAGGAGAAAATGCTGCTGGAACATGGCCATACAGTCCGAAAAACTCACAGCAACCCAGTTTCAGAGCATTTGTTTGGTGCCACATCTTTCTTCCTTTGTCAAAATCCTTCCACGAGTTCTGTGAAGATTTTGTCTTTGCCTTTTACTCCTTGTATGCATCTAAAGCTCATCTGTGTGTATGGTCCTCCCTTGCCAACCTAAGTTCTTCTCTCTGCTTTTATTTTCCCTTATGACGAAATCATGATTGTAAGTTCTATGGGGTAGAGAACATGTCCCTCTTGTGTTAGGTCACTCTGCAAAGACTTACACACATTTGAGAATCTGTTATACCAAATGATTGTTGAGATTAAGGTGATCTGAGCCATATTTTTCTTTCTTTCATTTGACTGCCTTACATCCCTCAAATACTTGCCCTGAATGTAAAAGCTCATGTGCTGCCTTAGTTTTACAACTCACAGCTCACATTCTTCTCATCTGGATCCAGATTATGGTAGTGACATTACCGATTGCAGGTGTAATTATCAGATTGTGAAATTTAATATTTGCTGAATGAATCTCAGCTCACTGTTCTAAGGGATTAGGAGAAGAGGCTTCCCAGACATAAGCTTCAATTATCCGAAAGATTTTCTCTTATTGTGGATTAAACATAGCTGTGAAACTATTAGAGCTGTTGTGTCAGGTGGGTTTTTTTAAATGAAGAAGACTGCAGGAAATAGAAGACTCAATGGTAGTCGATACAGTTGGAAGAAGTTTGAAAAGACCTTGGATTTTCTAGACAGGATGTTAGGCTACTGATTGCTGTGATTAATCATTTGTTGACTAACCAATTAGTCATTTAATTGAATCAATCTAAAAAAAATCATTGTGCTGGCTTGACTAGTAAAACTATGAGTGCATTTACACTGTGGAACTAATTCAATTTGGCACCATTTTAAACTGCTATCGGAGTTTCAATTTTACAAATTCTGTACCCTTCTCTGCCAAACTACAGATTTCAGGATTCCACAGCATTAAGGTGGTGTCAATCTGCATTAATTCAACAGTGTAGATGCAGCCTTTGTTGTCAAGGAAAATAATCAATATTTGAGTCAGAAAAGCCAAATTGTAGCATTAGCCCAACCATATTCTCTCTCTCATCCCAGTTGAGATCAAGCATGTTGCATTGGTCTTCTACCATGCCATTATTTTTAGACAGATTGTCTTCATTACTCCCTGGGTTCCATGTTGACTCACCAACCATCCAATTCAGCTTATCTTAGTTTTGTCTTCTGGAGCATCATAGGAATCCAGTGTGATAAATGAAGAAAATGGGCATCCCATGAACAAATAAATATACAGAACACCAGACTCTATAAGGGCTGAGAACAGAAATGACTACTGGTGCCTTGCTCTCTGTGTAGCTTTTCAGTAAGGGGCGGAGGGCAATTCTTCCTTAGGTTTTTTGTTGTTGAAGGAAGTAATTAGGGATTTTAAAAGTAAAGGAAGTAATGAGTGATTTTTAAAAGCCTGTTCAAAATTTGGGTATTAATCTGAACAAATTTGTATGTGGTTGTTTTGTGGCAGCCATTAGGGGAAAAATAAAATAATTATAATTTAAATGAATTTAAATTGAACAAGTCTTACCTTAGTGCTGACGTTTGAAAGGAGATTTTCAGAGTGAGGGAAAATCAGCAGATGGTATGAATCAAGAGGTCGGGGTGGCTTGTTCCATAAACAAATATTTGAAGGTTGACTTTAGGCTAAACATAGAGACCTGGCGCTTAAGGTAAATCGATATTTATTGATCCAAGACTGGAACATCTAAGGTCATATAGTAAGAGAGCGCCATCTCCTGTCTATTTAATGTAAATAGCAGGCAATTTTAGATATTTTTATTTTAAACAAATTCTCTTGGTTTTCATATTAACAACTAAATAATTGAGGCTGAATCTAACTAAAAGGAGATTGCTTTAATAAAAATTTATGTTATAAATATATAAAACTATAAATCATTAAGAGATCAAGGAAGTTAAGTACCAATTGAACGTGTCATCTGGAAATAAGGGGTAGAAAGTTAATAATTATATAAAGTGGGCAAATGTTTGTCATCATGACCTTGCCAAGAGAATGTTCTTGGCAACTATACATGAAGGACACCTGTTAATGATTGTACTGTGTAAATGTCAGGACATTTCTGCGCATGTATGAACCAGTGGTTTTCTGCTATAAATATTGAAGCAAGTCTGACTTCCAACTTGTGTCAGATATTGCTTTCTGAACGCCCTATCGAGCTTGATAGTAAACGCCTGAAATCAACTGCTGTCTCCATTTCCTTCCTTTCTGATTGTGCTCTAAATGATCTCGGGTAACGTATGTTCCGCAACAGTTTTACACCTAGAACATTATATTCTATTCATGAAGCAGCATTTTCTACACATAAATTATTTCTGTCCTTAAGTACCACATTTTTTTTGTTTCTGAGATGCACTTTTCCCCATACAAACTTTTCTAAAAATGAGTTGTGCTTTAGAATTGCAGTTATATCTTAGATTTGTGTTTTTTATTTTATGTGCTTTGCAGACAGCACCACATCTTTTTGTTTTCATGCAGAAACCCTGCCTCCAGTTTTTACCATTATTACTCCACCCGCCTTTCACTGTTCTATTGTTGAACAAAGTGGCACACTTTGAAAGTGTGGAGCCACCGTTGTTTCATTGTAGTGGAAATCACTCAGCAACAACTAAGAAGTTCAGTTACTGTAGTTTTACTTTGCTTCCTTATTGCACACCAAAATGTTGTTAAAAATATTCCACTATGAAGCCGTATTGAAATGAATAGTTATTGCATATAGAGAAGAACATGGAAATAAGTGAAGTAAGTGTTCATCTAAGAAATTATAAAATATTTTTTATTTTAGAATCAAACCTTTTTGTTGGTGGTACTGAAATTAGTGAGCATCTTACAATTGATGCCATCTTAGAATCCAAGA
The DNA here is from genome assembly GCF_037176765.1 of Anolis sagrei. Classification (NCBI taxonomy): domain Eukaryota; kingdom Metazoa; phylum Chordata; class Lepidosauria; order Squamata; family Anolidae; genus Anolis; species Anolis sagrei. The sequence goes on from NC_090026.1 coordinate 56,859,847, forward strand.
AATGGAGTATTGTTTCTACACAGAAAATCCTCATGTACAGTAAGTCCCTAATTGCAGCATTTTTGCATTGGAAACAGCATTTTTTTTCTGTGCAGGAAATAATATTTCTGGTCAAAAAGAACCATGGCTGAATTTTGCAAAGTTAAGTAAGGTCTGGATCCATTGAGGTGTCAAATTAATCTAGAGTAAACTGGGAAATCCCAGTATATTCTGGATTTATCCGGGTTTACCTGAGATGTTGTGTGGACTCCTCAGGTAAACCTGTTACCCAGTACTGGTTTCAGGACCTATGTTGAAGGGCCCTAACATGGTTCTTGTATAAAGAAACTTAAGAAACTCAAGATTAATACTCTGATAATCCCAAATGCCAAATTACATGTCCCCTCCAAAATACACACACAGAATGATGAAATACCTGTTTCACTGAATACAAAATGTGTAGTGTTCCTCAGAGGAACACACAGACAAGGTAAAATACTCATAATATACCATAGCTTGTTTAGTTCTGTTCAGAATTTCATAATATGACACTAGAGCTACATCTATTCCTACTGAAACATGACAGAGTAAACTACTCTGGAATACTCTAAATACAGCATTGGAAGTCAAAACCTAATAACGTGGAAGTGTCCCAGTGCTTCTTTAGAGTCCAGATGTGTCAGGACCCAGTTTCCAGGGCACCAGGAACCAGGGTTCTGACAGAGGACACTGATAAGGCACCTGCGACTACTGACCCTGAAAGGAAACGGCCAGCAGTTTGGGTGGGTGAATTGCACGGGGGTTTTTGCGCTTGGTGGGAGAGACATTTTTGAATGAGGGGGAGGGTATATAAGGGAGTGCCAGCCGGCGCCGGGCAATCTCGGCTTTCTAAATGTCTATGTGTCCAGCAGTAAAGTTTCTCTTTGATACCAGAGCGTGGTCCTGCATTTTCATTGGAAGCAGCCGCTGTGAGCTGACACAGATAGGTGGCTAGGCTATTAGTGCATTCACATTGGTGCACTGTTCTCATGGGAGCCAAGCCTTTAGGACCACACCTGAAAATATTAATGTTGAGATATTTTCAAGTGTCTAACCTCAGTTTCCTCTGGATTAATTCAGCTTTACATGTCTTTTGGACACCTCAGGTAAACCTGTGACCTGTCACAGGTTATGGGCCTGTGTGGAAGGGCCCTATGGACAGTACCTACAGTTGCTTCCTTTGGTAGCTCTAACTTTCCTTCTGTCAAACTATCTGAAAACTGAAAATTGAGAATCATCCATCCCATTCCTCGAAATACATGTGAGGGATAGATCCCAATTATCTTAGAATCTGGCTTTGATAATATTTGAGAATATCTGAGGATATTTGTTTTCATGGGGCTGTATGTTCCATCAATGGTATGGAATTTATTTTAAAAAAATAAAGCAGCATGTTTATTTTAGAGCATTACAACTGAGAAATGCATTTTGGTGTCTACGAATAAGAATCTGAATATCAGGTTGCAACTTTAATGCTAGAGTTGGCCTCTTGATATTCAGTATGCAGTTGGCATTCTATAGTCGAAATGAGCAAGTTCTATCAACTGTGTGTTCAGGTCTTATTAGATTTTTAAAGTGGGAAAATGTAATCCATATTTTAAATATTTATAGGTTTCAGCTGTTATATCTCCATTTTTAAAAGTCCTATATTCCACCTGCTATTTTTGTTTAATAATGTATGTTATTAATACTTATCCAGTGGAGTGTGCCTGGCCCTAATTTCTGGTTCCACAGAATTGATTTCTTTCACTATATTGTCCGAGGAAAATGAGTATTCAGTTTGGATTGCATTATTCAGTTAACTATGTCTGGATCAGAGTTGGTGCAGGCTGGCTGCTTTTCAAACTGGGCTGTTTATTCGCTATTGATAAAGCCAGGATAGGATAATGTATTGTCAAAGGCTTCTACCATTTGTTTCACTTGCAGAAGCCCTCTGCCTCCTGATTTTTTGGGCAGGTAAAGTCTATCGACATCACTTCATGGGTGTAATAAGTAGTGGATTGTCATCAATTTTTTGTTTTTCTGTCCAGATCATTCAGCTCTGCTTGTGTCCAGTTCACAATTCTAGCAGTGTATCTGATGACAGGGGATGGCCCAGGTGTTGATAGCCTTGATTGTATTTCCGCCATTCAATTTGTTCTTCAAAACCATTCTGGCTCTTTGGACATATTCTTTGCCTACCACATTTTTCACATGCCCATGCTTGATATTGTCCAACTATAGTATGCCCAGATATTATTATTTAGTATGAATATTATACTGACACAGTATGACACAGCAAATGAGATCTATATGCTGGATTTTGTATCACAAAATCAAAAGTTCAACACTTCCCAAGCCTTTAGGACTGTGTGATGTATTTTCAAATGATGCGCGCAGAACCAAGGAAGGTGGCCTTTTGCAATTGACAGATCATGATTTTGCCAATGTTTATTGTTTCCAACAATGTTCCTTCTTTGGAAGCTTTTAAACAGAGGCTGGATGGCCATCTGTCGGGGGTGCTTTGAATGCAATTTCCCTGATTCTTGGCAGGGGGTTGGACTGGATGGCCCCCAAGGTCTCTTCCAACTCTATGATTCTATGATTCAAATGCCGACTGAGATCTTTTGGCACGGCACCTAGTGTGCCGATTACCACTGGGACCACCTGTGCTGGCTTATGCCAGAGCCTTTGCTGTTCGATTTTGAGGTCCTGATAACGGCTGAGTTTTTCCTGTTGTTTTTCCTCAATGCGACAGTCGCCTGGTATGGCAACATCAATAATCCAAACTTTTTTCTTTTCCACAATCATGATACCTTGTGTATTGTGTTCCAAAACTTTGTCAGTCTGGATTCGAAATTCCCACAGTATTTGTTGCATGTTAAATTTCCACTACCTTTGTAGGTTTATGATCCCATCAGTTCTTTACTATTGGCATGTGGTACTTGTGACATAAGTTCCAATGAATCATTTGGGCCACATAGTTGTGCCTCTGTTTGTAGTCCGTCTGTGATCAATCAGCTTCCTTGCACAGTCTGCATTTTGGGTCATCAGCTGATTTTTTGATCCTGGCCGTAATGGCATTTGTTCTGATGGCTTGCTCCTGGGCTGCAAGAATCAGGCCTTCTGTCTCTTTCTTCAGGGTTCCATTCATGAGCCATAGCCAGGTCTTTCCCTTATCAACTTTTCGTTCAATTTTGTCAAGAAACTGCCCATTAAATGCTTTGTTGTGCCAGCTGTCAGCTCAGGTTTATAGTGCGGTTTTCTTGTACTGATTCTTTGTCTGCTGTGCTTTGAGAAAATTCTGATTATTGATTTCAATCAAAGCATGTTTTCTGCTTTCCTTTACATATTCTGTCAGTGCATGTTTTTCTTCTTGTAAAAGTCCTCTGCCACCGGATCTTCTAGGCAGATATAGCCCGTCAACATCACTGAGAAGATGCAATGAATAATAATAGTTTTTTTATTGATTATTTTTGAATTTTCCTTTAACAGTGAAAGAGGGAGAACAATCGTCCAGATAGAAAGGTTAGAAAAGATAGAGGTAAATAGATCATATGGTATGGAGGGGGAAGGAGAGTGGGTCGGGAGTGAAGATGGGGGGTGGGGGAATTAGGAAGTTATGGAGGGTCAGGGAGGAAGCGGGGAATGGGAGTGGGTATTTGATCTTCCGTTCAGTCCGCAGAGAGATGGTCACCTGATTATATAATTTTTTCTTTTGTTCATTGTATCCATCATTACTAGTTAATTCATAGCACTTTAAATATCCAACTCAATTCTTTCTCTGAGGTAATCTCCTAGGGGTTTCCAATTTATCTGTTTTTCTTTATTCTGTTACTCTAACATGTACAAAAGTTTATCTAAGTCTCTAAATTCCATCATTTTTTTGATCCATTCTTCGTTGGTTGGAATTTCTTTCTTTCTTTTCCATTTTTGCGCGATTAGTATTCTTGCCGCAGTGGAGAGGTAGAGGAAGATTTTTTCTTCATTTTTCTTTAAGTCTAGGTCCATTATATTCAATAAGTAATATTCAGGTTTCATGTCAAATTTTACCTTAATTATATTTTGTATGTGCTTATGTACCTGCTGCCAATTTTTTTTTGTCTTTTTGCATTCCCAAAATAAGTGATAGTAGGTTCCGGTCTCTTTTCTGCACTTCCAACAAGTTCCATCGCAATTCTTATTAAATTTGGAGAGTTGCACAGGTGTTAAATGCCATCGATAAAAGATTTTGTGCCAATTTTCTATTATACTACTAGCTCTTGTATATTTTAACTTAATTTTCCAGACTTGTTCCCATTCTTTTAACAGTATTGTGTGGCCTACATCTCTGGCCCACTTAATCATGCTTTCTTTTATAAGTTCTTTCTCGGTGTTCCATTCTAGCAGGTTTTGGTATAGTATTTTTATCAATTTTTTTTCTTTTGCAATGAATAATAATAGTAATAGTAATAATAATAATAATAGTGTACACATAACCTTTTATGAAAACAAAAATAACATTTCAGAATATTGTTTCACCGTGGTTTTCAAATCATATAATCCAGTCCAATGCAGATAATCCTGGATCAGATCCTGGGATATAGGACAGTGTACACCCAGCCTCAGTCATTGATCAAAGGGCTATTTTACATGTTTCCCTGAAGAAGTGATAGCCTTATTTTGGCTACTGCTGTCTTCCTAATGTGTGGCACTGTGCACTTTGCAAATTGTCACATTTGTACATTTACATTTTCAGTGTCAGGGGAAATCCAGCATTACTTCAAGTACACTGTGTATGTCTCCAGTCTGGGTCACTAGATGTCATTGTTAAAGAAATAGAGATGGAAGACAAGCCATACCAAAAATCATTAATATTTAACATATCACTAGCCTGCTCCAGAAAAGGATAATGTATTCTTGTTTGGGCTGCTTGCTTACCACCATCATAAAGCAATTAGTCTTTAAAAACACACACAGTTCCAAATTGGGGAGGATTAGAGCTTCGGGTTTTAGATTTGGCTCTTGACAACTACTTTAGCTAGGGTAGTTGAGATACCCTTCACCTTGCTTTTAAAATAACGCACTGCTGATTCCCCCCCCCCCCCTTTTTTTTTGCCATTCAACCAATCTCTTGCTTTGAAAAGAGTTGTTTGTACATGCAGCTTTTTAAAATTAGCACTTGAACCTGAGGCTGGTCTCCCACATGCTGTGTGCCTGGTATATTTAGTAGCATGTGTGATATTTTGCCTTTTACACTCCACATTTATATCTGACGTGAATTGTGTGCTTTTACATTGGTTGGCAAGAACCGCAAGCCTTCCTTCTGTTTAACTCGCTAGCTCTTAGCCTCTGAACACATCCAGTACAAAAATAGGTCTATAAATGATTTAATGCTAGGTAATTGAAATGCATGTATGTTTTCTTTCTAAGGCTGTTAGAGGCTTGGGAAAATATTTAACACCAAATTAATGTCACATATTTTTTGTGTTAATCCCACAGACAATTCAGTTATAGTATCTCAAAATTAAACATTGCAGGGTAAGATTAAAATGTGTGTAAGTGCTTTTCAGATGTAATTTGTATCTTTCTATCCTTACTGTGCTTTCATTTTAAAGTCATTTTTTCGTACATTTTTAAAGAGAAGGTCCCCCTTAATGACTATTGACTACAGTGGTTAACTAGAATCTCCACATTCAGAGGCAGTCTGCCTCTAAATTATAGATGATAAGGACAAATGAAAGGAGAAAGGCCCTGCATTTTGTTTTTCCAGAAGTATGTGGCTGGCCACTGCTGGAAAGGACAAATGTATAGAGACTCTGGACTACAGGCACCAAAAATATGTTTTAAAGGGCAAGAGTACGTGCAAATCAACTACTTAAACTGACAAATCACAACCAACCAGGATCCTTAGACCCACTTCTCAAAGTATATAAAGCAAAGGTTACTCCCATGCTCTTGTACGGAGCTGAAGTTTGGGGTCTAAACCAGGTACCATTATTAGATCAATCACAATCACAGCACCTGCGAAGTTTCCTAGGAGTGGACAGGACGACCCCAGCTGCCGCAGTAAGAGCGGAACTGGGAGTACACACAGTGGATGGCTTATCCAAAATCAGGGCCTACAACTACTGGGCAAAATTGATGGCCATGGAAAATTATACACTCCCAAAACTGTGCCTGTTAGAGCAGATAGAAAATCAACATCAGACCTCTTGGTTAGTTCTCCTGACAAAATACATTAGGAGCTGTGGACTTCTGACTCGGTATCCGAATCTCTTAGAAGAGTTAGACCCAAAAATAGTTGCTCAACGAGTATTGGATATAGAAGGCCAAAAAGACATCGCTACCCTCAGTAAAGCTGGCTCACTGAAATGGTTAGGCCGCTTTAAACATACCTTCCAAACAGCTCGATATCTAAAAACAGAAATGCCTAAACACCTTAGGAGGGTATTTACCAGAGCTCGTTTTGAACAGATGGATACAATGGACAAGCACGGAAGGTTTAATCAAGTCCCATACAACTAACGATTTTGTATTTGTGGAGCACCAGAGGTGGAGGATATCACACATGCATTGTTCAACTGTGAGTTGTATAAGAAAGAGACCATTGCCTTGGACCATACATTACTCAAAAAACACACTGGGACCCATATATTAAAAACTCATTTTTGTTGGCCGGCCAGAACCCTAAAATAACACACAAAACAGCCCTTTTTCTATTCAAAGCAACACAGCTGAGAATTGCACATTTAGAATCAATTGGGGTAAACTGTGGAGGTGACGCAGACATTTGACCTGAACGAGATCTTGTTGTCAGCTTGTTTATTTTAACTTCTTTTATACCGAGGGTTGTATGTTGTATGTATGACTATGTGTTAATTGTGTTATGTGTTAAATGTTTTGATACGGCCAATAGGCCAATCAATAAAATGTATCTGCACTAGTCTTTGATGTTTTAAATAACTACTTAAACAGAGATTGATGGTTTCCATCTATGGTTCCCAATAAGCTGATATAGTGCTGAAGATCTTTCCTTGTTGCTGTGAGGAGGTACACAGAGGAGAGATTCTAGTTCTGAAATGCTGAGCAGACCAACCAGTTTTTTCCTGAATCTTCTGAGAGCCCGGAAAGGTGTTAGAATAAATTGTTAGTGGAAACACCTTTTTCTTTCACAAAGAAAGCAGCAAAAGCCAATGTTATAATACTATGATTCCACTTTAGCTGCAGTAACTGCATCCTATGGATTTCTGGAGTTTGGTGTTGGCTAATCCCCAGGGCTTTCTGGCTGAGGGTTTGAAATGCCCTTCCCTCAACTGCAGATTTTAGGATTACTCAGATGATGCTGTCAAGGTGATGCATGCCATATGCCAGCAAATATGGAAAACACATGATTGGCCATCGGATTTGGGGGGGGGGGTCAACTTATATCCCCATAACAAAAAAAGGAAATGCTAAAGAATGCTCAAACTTTCATAGTGACACTTATTTTACACGCTTTTGAATTGTGGTGCTGGAGGAACATTCTGAGAGTGCCTTGGACCACAAGAAGATCCAACCAGTCCATACTCCAAGAAACAATGCCCAGCTACTCATTGAAGGGAAGGATATTAGAGGCAAAGATGAAGTACTTTGGCCACATAATGAGAAGACAGGAAAGCTTGGAGAAGATAATGATGCTGGGGGAAATGGAAAGGAAAAGGAAGAGGGGCCGATCAAGAGCAAGGATGGGTAGTATTCCCGAAGTGACTGGCTTGACCTTGAAGGAGCTGGAGGCAGTGAAGGCTGACAGGTATAGGCTGGTGTAGGCTGGTCTATGAGGTCACAAAGAGTCAGAAATGACTGAATAAAGAACAACAGGATGTCTGTCTATCTATCTATCTATCTATCTATCTATCTATTTATTTGACTTGTATACCGCTACTCCCAATTTGGCTCGGAGCGGTTTACAGCAGTAGATTAAAACAATACAATTAACTTTAAAATACAATTAAAACAAGAACAGACATAGTCCCAAGTTATTCACCCATCGAAAGCTTGTCGGAAGATAAAGGTTTTACAGGCTTTCCGAAAAGCAAGTAGGTCTTGGATGGCAACACTTTAATTGTTGCAATGGCAATTAAAGTGTAATATTAGCTCTATAATTGTGTAGTGTGGAAGGCTCCTAAGAAAAGGGAGTGAGAGGTGGTGATGCAAACCAGGGCCCTTCCACACATCCGTATAACCCAGAACATCAGGCCCGTAGCCAGGATTTCGTCTGGGGGGGCTAAAACATTTTCAGGGGGCGTTTCGCGGGGGGGGGGGCTGAGTTTCGGGGGGGGGGGTGAGTCTGAGTGAAAGAGGGTCTAGCCTAGCAAATCTTTTGTATCATTACCCCAATACCCCCATGCATATGGGATATATTGAGTATGGTGATCAGATCATGATATGAATAAACATAACAGTTTAAATAATGCACCAGTAAGGCCTTTTCGTGAACCATCATGAGAATTTCGGGGGGGGGGGGGGTGAAGCCCCTCAAGCTCCCCCCCCCCCCGGCGGCTACATGCCTGCAGAACATCAAGGCAGAAAATATCACAATACCTGCTTTGAATTTTGTGATCTGAGTCCACACTGCCATATATTCCAATTCAAAGCAGAAAATGTGGGATTTTATTCAGCTGTGTGGAAGGGGCCCAGTTAGAGTTATTTGTACTGTTCATTAAGTGTTTTATGGTGGTTGTTTGCATTTGTTCTTATTACGAATTTGGTAAACAATGTAGCTGTGCACAACTGTACTGTCTTTCTGTACATGTCCTTGCAACAAGAAAGAACTTTAGTCTTTTGGTGGAGCATTGCAATATAAAAAGATGTTTGTGAACTGGATGGTGTGGCAAACACATTTTTCCTCTATGAAATAAAATCATGAATTTCTTTCCTACCTTTGTTGCATTAAACAGGCACAGCATTGCTCCATCTCACTACTGCGTTACAGACCTTCATTTCTAAAGTGTTTTGTGTGCAGCAGAAATCGCATTTCTATCAGGAACAGAAAAAAAAAGGTCAGCTTAAAATGGGTGTGTCAGTCATCACCTACAAATTCATTAATTGGTTAAAAACATTGAAAGGTTGGAATAGGTTTGTTTCTAGCAAAATGACTGGAGTGGACAAAAGCCTTGATGTTCTTCCTCATTCAGGTTGAGCAGAAATGTGGTCCTTTCACATTAAACAGTTGTAGCATTGCATTAAACAGTTGTAGCACTCTGCCCCAGAGTGTGGTGGAGGCTCCTTCTTTGGAAGCTTTTAAGCAGAGGCTGGATGGCCATTTGTCAGGGGTGATTTGAATGCAATATTCCTGCTTCTTGGCAGGGGGTTGGACTGGATGGCCCATGAGGTCTCTTCCAACTCTTTGATTCTATGATTCTATGATTCATTGTGATTTCGGTTTTGATCTCAACAGCAATATCCTTTTGAATCCTGGTGAAGGGGAACTCTGCATGCTCTCAAAGGTTTCCTTTTCTGCTCTCAAGGGGGTAGTGCGAGGATGGATGACACATACGAGTTGAGTCAAGTGAAGAAGGCATTATTTGCCGGCCAGCAAATAGCGGACAGTTGGCTTGAAGCAGAACTGTCACACCCAAAAATGGGGCCGCGATCTTTTATCATTTTACAGCAGATCAAACAGCACAGTTTTGATTGGTGTTAACATTTTGTCTTTTCCATTGTCTTGGTCTTGTTCATTGTGTTCTTATTGGCTCTCTATGCATGCAAACAGCTAAGATGGAAACTTACTGGAACTCCATATACCTAGCACTGACCTGGACTTGCTTGAGCAACGGCCACACTGGTCTTATCTTTTAGATAAGAAAGAATTATATTTCTTATCTCAGGAGGAGCCCTCTTTACTCTCATGCAATGGATCCACCCCTGTATTCCTTCCACTTTCACAGTTGTAGGGGTGGAGAGAAGAACAGTGAGCGGATCTTTCCATTTTGGGCCCAGCGGTTCAAGCTTCCAATCTTTAATCATCACTGAATCCCCTAGACTAAATGGGTGAAGTGATGTAGTGGGCATCGGCGGATGAATAACTGTGGTATTAATAATAATACTTAATTTTAGCCCATCAATTATTAAATTAAGGCTAATAAAAATAACACTTTATTTTTATCCCACCCTATCTTCCCGAGGGGACACAGGGCAGTGTATAACAGGAAAAATGGCAAACTTTCAATGCCAACAAGACATAACAAAACATCAAATCATAAACAGTAAATGAATAACATCTAAATATAATTATAAAATAACCCAAACTAACTAGATTAAAAAAATTAATAAGAAAATATATCATTTAACACATTTAACTGATAAATTGAGTAATGATAACCAATTAAATAGTAAAGATATAAGCCAATTTGCAGCATGTAGGGATGGGTGGAGGCTGCCTCCCATAAAAATACTTCTGTGCTGCACAACCTATTAGTGATTTGCCTTGCCATTCCACTGGAAGTCTAGCCAAATGCTTCCCCTTTCTTTCTCTCCTCTCCTCTCAATTTCCTCTCCTGATGCAATTCGTTAATGTAATTGGAAATTAATATAGCTGTCTCTGCATGTACCAGGAGTAATGTTAATCTTCAGAGGAAATTAATAGGGGGCAGGAAAAGAAGGACCGAGATAAATGACTAGTTGGGTAGTGGATTGAAGGGAGAGAAGATGGCAACAGAATGATCTCTTACCATTCTATATTGTCTATTTTAACAATTTGGTAAATGATTTGGTTTGCCTGCATATTCTCTCTCTCTTTTTAAAAAATAACACCGCATGTCAGGAACATTTGAAACGATGACACTAAATTGATTGGGAGCAGCTTCCAAATGGCTATTTGCTAATTCAATTATGAAACAGTTCCCTTTTCTTTAAAATGCAAGCAGATAGAATTCAGCAGCTGCATATTCATCACACTGGCAATCAAGATCCGCATAGTAAAAGCAATGGTATTCCCCGTAGTCACCTACGGATGTGAGAGCTGGACCATAGGGAAGGCTGAGCGATGGAAGATAGATGCTTTTGAACTGTGGTGTTGGAGGAAAGTTCTGAGAGTGCCTTGGACTGCGAGAAGATCCAACCAGTCCATACTTCAGGAAATAAAGCCCGGCTGCTCATTGGAGAGAAGGATAGTAGAGGCAAAAATGAAGTACTTTGGTGACATCATGAGAAGAAAGGAAAGCTTAGAGAAGACAATTATGTCGAGGAAAAAGGAAGGAAAAAGGAAGAGGGGCTGACCAAGGGCAAGGTGGATGGATGGCATCCTTGAAGTGACTGGATTGACATTGAGGGAGCTGGGGGTGGTGATGGCCGACAGGGAGCTCTGGCATGGGCTGGTCCATGAGGTCACGAAGAGTCGGAAATGACTGAACGAATGAACAACATATTCTGTCCTTGCATGCCTAACTTGGCAAGCATGAACATCTCCTTTTTTTTCCCTTTTTCAGTTTTGTCACAATTGATCAGGAAATCCCACAGTTAAACCCCAATTTCTGTCATGGATCCACTCAACCCTTTTAAAGCATGATTGGGAAACCATTTTGGCTTGGTGGCTTTGACCTGTGGCCTTCTGTGGGATGATGATCAGACATCTTGCCTGTGCTATCTGTCCTCAGATCCCCATCTAGTCCCCCCAGTAGAGCTTTTCTATTTGGCATTTGGATGGATACCAGACTTTGCACCTCTTCCCACTTTCCTACACAGTGAAGAGGAAAGAGAAGCAAAACACTTTCAGGCTACCCTGACTGGGATATGCCCCCTCCTTCTACCCTTCTGCAGGAAGGAGTGGGATATCTCATAAATGGCATCACCAATGGATGGTAGCTCTCCCTTTTTCTGATAAAAGAAAGCATGGTAGGACTTTAAATGGGACAGGGGCATATGGGCTGGTGTTCTTTTCCACCCGAGACATAGAGATTAAGACAACCAATTTCACATTGAGCTCATCTCCCCCTACAACTGTGATATTTAGCCAGTTGTAGTGATCTGTGTAAGAGGCAAGAGTTAAAAGGTAAAGGAAGTGAATTAGTTTGAACATTATAAAATGTTGCCCAAATGCAAAGTGATCATGGTATTTGCTATCATTAACTTTATCCAAATTGGACTGCATATAGCATTCCCGCATGGCCATCCCTAATATCCCCCAAATGATGCTATCATAGGTCAATATGTGTATATAAGGGGTCCTCAAACTTTTTAAACAGAGGGCCAGGTGCCAGTCCTCCAAACTGTTGGAAGGCCAGATTATCATTTGAAAAAAAAATGAATGAATTCCTGTGCACACTGTACATATCTTATTTGTAGTGCAAAAAAACACTTTAAAACAGTACAATAATTAAAATGAAGAACAATTTTAACAAATATAAACTTATTAGTATTTCCATGAGAAGTGTGGGCCTGCTTTTAGTTGATGAGATAGGATTGTTGTTGTTGTGTGCTTTAAAGTTGTTTCAGACTTAGGCTGACTCTGAGCGAGGGCCTGGTAAATGACCTTGGAGGGCCATATCCGGCCCTGGGCCTTAGTTTGAGGACCCCTGGTGTATATCAACCAGTATGCTGCTGTTTCTAGATGCAGTTATGTGAATCAAAGAGTTGGAAGAGACCTCATGGGCCGTCCAGTCCAACCCCCTGCCAAGAAGCAGGAATATTGCATTCAAATCACCCCTGACAGATGCTGGATGGCTTCTTGGCAGGGGGTTGGACTGGACGGCCCATGAGGTCACTTCCAACTCTTTGATTCAATGATTCTATGATTCTAATTTGCAGGAGGTGGTGGTAACAGAGCAAGTGAAAAGAATACTGAGTGATAGCTAGCAGGAAACTCTCTTCATATAGAATCATAGAATCAAAGAGTTGGAAGAGACCTCATGGGCCATCCAGGCCAACCCCTTGCCAAGAAGCAGGAATATTGCATTCAAATCACCCCTGACAAATGGCCATCCAGCCTCTGCTTAAAAGCTTCCAAAGAAGGAGCCTCCACCACACTCTGGGGCAGAGAGTTCCACTGCTGAACGGCTCTCACAGTCAGGAAGTTCTTCCTAATATTCAGATGGAATCTCCTCTCTTGTAGTTTGAAGCCATTGTTCCGTGTCCTAGTCTTCAAGGAAGCAGAAAACAAGCTTGCTCCCTCCTCCCTGTGGCTTCCTCTCACATATTTATACATGGCTATCATATCTCCTCTCAGCCTTCTTTTCTTCAGGCTAAACATGCCCAGTTCCCTAAGCCGCTCCTCATAGGGCTTGTTCTCCAGACCCTTGATCATTTTAATCGCCCTCCTCTGGACACATTCCAGCTTGTCAATATCTCATGGCTTTAGTGTTTGTGAGAACTGTTGGCTGCAAAGATCATCCAAAGGCATTCCCATTCTACCTGTTGGGAAGCTTATCTCTCATCACTAGGGTATTGTGTTACTATTTATGATGTGAACTGATAGAAAGGAATGGTATTGGCAGAATGGAATTGGAAGAATTCATTCCAGCTAAGCAGACTAAAACAAAACAAAATTGAAATTGATGTGACCAACTTGCATGAGAGGAAATTACTAAATAGATGCACCTTGCATAGGCAAAAGCTTTGCTGCATAAATCGGTTAAACTTTACGATGCTACGAGACTGTTTTTCTTACCTTAGTTATCTACAATGCATAACTGTGCAGTTTATTCCTTAATATGCAGGGAATATCTAACTGTGAAATTGTAATAATTTATTGTTGTTTAATGAAGAAATAAGGGATTTTGTTTTGAACTTATCACTAAAGTAGTAAAAAATAAAGGGATTCTCATGGTAGCAATGCAGTAGTCCTGGTGTCTACAGGCAACTTCAAACATTAGCCACCTGTGGGTTGCTGAAGAGGACAAAATTAGATTTCTCCTGCTTCTCTGTGTGCTGTTACATACATTTGCTTTTCAAAAAAATTCTTCAAATTGAAGAATCCAGGTAACAAGGCATTTTGATTGATATATTAAATCTCTTCCAGTGTTAAGGCTTAAGTCTGGAATGTATGAGGCAATGGTAATAAACAGGACTGATAGAACAAGAGGGGGATATCAGAATATACAAGCATAGTGATTTTTCTGCCTAAGGGTACTGGGCTGGCTTCTCCTACCTAGTTGAATATTTTGTTAATGAGGTCTGCCAGTTTTTTAAACCTATAACTGTTAGCATTCACAACCTGTTGTTTATTTAAAAACTGTGGTCTTATTTTATTCTTTCTCTCCTTCTCCATTTTTTAGTGGGAAGAAATTGGCGAGGTCGATGAAAACTATGCTCCAATCCATACCTATCAAGTATGTAGAGTAATGGAACAGAGTCAGAACAACTGGCTCCTCACCAATTGGATCTCCAACAGTGGAGCATCACGGATCTTCATTGAACTGAAATTTACCCTTAGGGACTGTAACAGCCTTCCTGGAGGTCTTGGGACTTGCAAAGAGACATTTAATATGTACTACTTTGAAACAGATGACAAAGATGGGAGGAATGTGAAAGAAAACCAATACATCAAGATTGATACCATTGCAGCTGATGAGAGTTTTACAGAGTTAGACCTCGGCGACAGGGTCATGAAGCTGAACACAGAAGTGAGGGATGTTGGGCCTCTGACCAAAAAGGGATTTTACCTTGCTTTCCAGGATGTGGGGGCATGCATTGCACTGGTGTCTGTGCGGGTGTATTACAAGAAGTGCCCTGTGGTGGTTCGGAACCTGGCCATCTTTCCCGACACCATTACGGGAGCAGATTCTTCCCAGCTGCTGGAAGTCTTAGGGTCATGTGTGAATCACTCAGTGACAGATGAACCCCCCAGGATGCACTGCAGTGCTGAGGGAGAGTGGCTGGTGCCAATTGGAAAATGCATGTGTAAGCCAGGGTATGAAGAGAAGAACAACACCTGTCAAGGTAAGGATCGGACGCTCCCCGTACTTGTATTATGTACTTGAAACATAAATATTAGGCATGGATAGAGCCGCATTGGATTACTCATTATTTGTAATAATTTATTTAAGTTACCTTTTTGAAGCGATTTCGAAGCATTTAAAAAACCCGGAAGTCCCTTTGCCCTTCCAAAGCTTTTTCCGCCATTTTTGTTAAGTGAGTCGGAAATGATTTAGCCTATTTTGAGCCCTCTAGCCTGATAGGAGGCTGGGAGGCTCCTTTCCTCCCCTCCCAGCCAATCAGGGGAGAAGTTTTGGGGAGGGGAGGAATTTCAGCACTGGCAGCCATTGCTGTATATAAAGGGGAGCACATGCCTCAGAGTCTCATTCAGAGTCGGGAAGGGAGAAGGGAAAGACAAAGACAAAGACTAAGGCAAGGGAGGTTGTGTTGAAGGGAGGTTGGAAGAAGAGCACGGTGGGCAAGCATGCGAGCAGAAAGGAAGAAGGGCTGGGAAAAGGGCTGTTGCCAGCCATGCTTGGCTGCCTGGCTGGCTGGCTGGGCAGTGGGCAGCCTGCCTTGCCATTTGTGTGTTGTTGCTGTTGGGGTTTGGGTCAGGTGGGTACCACGAGGGTAGTGTGTGGGTGAGTGGTGTGGGTGGAAGGAGCAAAGCACTCACTCCAACATTTTTAAAAGCCAACGTTGTAGCTGGTCTCTCTGGCCTCAGTGTTTTTTAGTTTGTGTTGCACATTGCCCCCAAAGAACTAGATCTCCCATCAATTCAAGCCACCCTTTGAACACAAGCTCTCCTTCCCAAAGTAGTGAAATCAACTTCCAAGGCAAAAAGGGCAGGGCTGTTTGTTTTCTTTGTTTGCTGTGAGTTGTCTAAGAAGACACTAGAAATCCCATACTTTTCTGCCTATATTTCCCTAACTGGTGAAATCAGCTCAAAAGGCCCCTAAAACTCTCAAGGCTACTTGTTTTTTTCTTTGTTTGCTCTGTGTTGCCTAAAAAGACACTATTGCGTAGTCATGTCCTCCATTAACGAAGTGTTTCAGAAATTCTGGAAAGTTCCAAATTTTTTTCAGAAAAATTCAGAATTCAATTCCGAATCGAACCACCAGCACCCCCTACATCCGAAACAAGTTTTGAACCTTCTTCTTTTTTTTTTTTGGATCAACCAAGTCTAATAAATATTGTTCATTCATACACAGAGTAGGATCCAATTATACATTTAGTCTTACAACTTGATGGCACAGTGGTATTCATTCCATCTCACTATGCAGCTGTCATTTTTCCACACATTCAGAAGGTCCAAAAATCACAACGGGGTTTCAGTGTTTAATAACTCCTTTATTTGTTGTTTTTAAGTCCATTACTGTACCATAGCATCATATATGAGAAATAACATTACAGTATATTACATATTATCTGAGGCAGCCCTAGGTAATTTTCAACGGTAAGCAAACAGTATTTTGCCCCCCCCCCAAAAAAAGCATTGATATATAGGTTCTTGTAGGTTTTTTCCTCACTACCTCTGAGGATGCTTGCCATAGATGCAGGCGAAACACCAGAAGAAATGCCTCTAGAACATGGCCCTATAGCCCGAAAAAACCTACAAGAACCTAGTGATTCCAGCCATGAAAGCCTTCGACAATACATTGATATATATTTTCTGTTCGTTGTGGGAGTTCTGTGTGCCATATTTGGTTCAATTCCATCATTGGTGGAGTTCAGAATGCTCTTTGATTGTAGGTGAACTATACATCCCAGTAAGTACAGCTCGCATATTTCTCCCCCAAGAGCGCTTCAAGAGTGCCCCTGGGCAAAATGAACTATACTGCAAATGCTTACTTTGCGTAATAAGTTGAGTTATGTATAAAATCTTTTCAAAAAACATTTTCAAAAAGTTAGTAAAACATCAGACATTTTTGTGACTTTTGGCCAATCCTGTACATACACACAGACATACAGGTTGAGCATTTCAAACTATCTGTTGCTTCTGTGTGCATGTACATTTTACTGTATGCCAAGTAATAAGGAGACAAGCATAGCACAAACCTGTGTGAATGGTTCTGAACTTTCTAACTCTGCCCTTCGACGTTCATTTCTTGTTATTGCTTGTTTTCCACTGTATCTCTTAAGGGGCTTAAACATTTATATAGCAGTAACAGCTTGTTTGCAGACATCTCTCCTGACGTTTTGCCTGCATCAATGGCAAGCATCCTCAGAGGTAGTAAGGTCTGTTGGAAGTAGGAAAATGGGTTTATATATCTGTGGAATGACCAGGGTGGGACAAAGTGGGACCTAGCTCCAGCAGACAAAAGTCCTTTGTCCCACCCTGGTCATTCCACAGATATATAAACCCATTTTCCTACTTCCAACAGACCTCACTACCTCTGAGGATGCTTGCCATAGATGCAGGTGAAACGTCAAGAGAGAATGCCTCTAGACCATGGCCATATAGCCTCCAAAAAACCCTATAACAACCCAAGAGATGATATTGTTGGGGCAGTGTCAAACATTTAGGGCTGCCCAGACATTTCAGGGTCTATGCTTTGCTCTACCCCCAGCACTTGGAATATAACCCAAACTTCAGTTTAGTCTTGAGCAAAGGTGTTTTGCAAGCATGGTGTATCACTCTCTGTAAAATTTACAGAGATCATGCTGACCACACAGTGCAGGTGGAAATTTGCTTATTAATAATATTTGCTTGGAAAGGAAGATATAAAGTAGAGTTCTCACATCTTGCCAGGTCAGGGATTCTTTTTCTTTTTCATTTTTATAGAGGTTATTTTAATAATGCAAATATCACATCCTCATAAACCTATGGCAGCAATTTCCGTCTGTCTTGCCTAAAAACATTGAGTGCAATGCATTCTCTTGTCTACAGTGCACTTGGAGGTGCAGGAACATGGCCCAGCAAATTCTGGCACTGCCCAGAAAACAAAAGAAATGTAATCAAGTAATTTTTACATTTTGAAGGTGACTACATTGTGCTTACTGAACAAACAGGGTTATTTTTTGTCTTTTTATAACATGACTTCTCACTTTCCGTTGTGTGATATCTGGCAATGAATTGCTGCTACTTTAGGGACCTGTTAGTGAGATTTCTATTTTCAGAGGCTTCTTAATTAATCACACAAGTGAAAGTGCTGCAGGTCTTCATAACAAAAGCTAAAAATACCAGTCCTGTTGACTACACTGGGCTCACAATCAATAGCTCAGTTACTGGATCTCAGATTATAGTGTCTGTGCCATGGGCTGTGTCAGGTTAGTGGTGGCATAAACATTTGGGAGATATTGGGGGTGGGTGGGGGGAGGGGGTTGAACCTTTTTTTTAATGAATCATCCATAACAGAAAATAATTTAAATAGTATGATTAATTCTATATTTTATATAGACTTAATTAAATCAATTTTCTATTTTAGTTACAAAGTTTCAAGTCTTAAAATAACTGAAAATGACTGTTAATCGGTAATTTATAGTTACAAAAAACTATCTGTTGAAAACACTTGAAAACTGTGTCAATAAACTTTGACAGAAATCAGGCTCCACTGATAAACTTCGGTGGACACAGAAGAGTGCAAGTCTAGTCAGTCTTTCTTGCCCCATTGTTCATCTTATGTATGTTTTCAAACATTTAAGAGTTGAAAATGATCTATATATTGGCATAGCAATGGGAACCCTACTATCTGGAAGGAGGGGGGAGCAAGGAGGGAAAGGCCCAATTCCCCATTAGGAACCTGCCTCCTACCTCATGCTGAAGCAAAGAGCACAGCAGGGGGCAAAGCAGCCTTAAATAGCCTGCAGCTCCTTCCCTGTCAACTGCCCCCACCAAGTCTGGTCTTCTTTATGCATGCCTTCAACCGCTCCTCCCCCTCCAATGCCTTAGGCTTTGCCTGTCAGTTACGGGTGGGCCAACTTGGTTACTTTCACTATATTGGCTATTGCTGCAAGTAATGACCGTGTGAATAAATTGTCAAAATTTGCTTGAGATAGTGCTTGCAGTTGCTTCTCATAGACTTAGCATGGGTATTTGGTTAACCAGTTAAAATTCATGAGTAAACCCCCCCCCCCCGGTATTGAACTGCTAATCCCCCCTCCTCCTTTGCTACAGCCCTGCCTTTCCTCCTCTGACCCCTTTCTGAATCAAGAGCAATGTTGTTGTTCATTCGTTCAGTTGTTTCCAACTCTTTGTGACCTCATGGACCAACCCACGCCAGAGCTCCCTGTCGGCCGTCACCACCCCCAGCTCCTTCAAGGTCAAGCCAGTCACTTCAAGGATGCCATCCATCCATCTTGCCCTTGGTCGGCCCCTCTTCCTTTTTCCTTCCATTTCCCCCAGCATCATTGTTTTCTCTAAGCTTTCTTTTCTTCTCATGATGTGGCCAAAGTACTTCATCTTTGCTTCTACTATCCTTCCCTCCAATATGCAGTCGGACTTTATTTCTTGAAGTATGGACTGGCTGGATCTTCTGGTTGTTCAAGGCACTCTCAGAACTTTCCTCCAGCACCACAGTTCAAAAGCATCTATCTTCCTTCGCTCGACCTTCCCTATAGTCCTGCTCTCACATCCGTAGGTGACTACAGGGAATACCATTGCTTTTACTATGCAGATCTTTGTTGCCAGTATGATGTCTCTTCACTATTTTATCGAAATTGGACATTGCTCTCCTCCCAAGAAGTAAGCTTCTCCTGACTTTTATTTATTTATTTATTTATTTATTTATTTATTTATTATTTAAACTTATATGCCGCCACTCCACTGGGGCTCGGAGCGGCTTACAAGAATGGCTAAAATCTAACAAAATTTAAAAGCAATTTAACAATTTAAAAACAACAATATCAAACATTAAAAGCCTGTTGAAACAGGTATGTCTGGCTGCAGTCTGCGTATGCAGTAATCTTTGCACCTAGAAATACAAAGTCTGCCACTACCTCCACATTTTCTCCCTCTATTTCCCAGTTGTCAATCATTCTTGTTGTCATAATCTTGGTTTTTTTTATGTTTAGCTGCAATCCCAACAAGAACAATGTAGGAAGCACTTAATGCTGTGGCAAAACCCCTTTCTGACTTCTCTCTTTTTTGTGTCTCCTCTTACAAAGAGAAAATGTTGTATGAGTCTTACTTAAAACCTGGATGCTCCTGCAAGCTCATAATTAGTACTCATCAGAAATTGAACCAAAATTAATTTGTTATGTGCCTGAGCAATGATGTGTCCCCAGAAATGAGGACCTCACAACCTCTGAGGATGCTTGCCATAGATGCAGGCGAAACGTCAGGAGAAATGCCTCTAGAACATGGCTCTATAGCCCGAAAAACCCCACAAGAAACTAGTGATTCCAGCCATGAAAGCCTTCGACAATACATCCCCTCACTTATGTTGCCCACTAGAGAGATCTATGATCAGGTCACTTCTGTACAGTTCTGAATCCTATTCAGTGGTCTATGTAACAAACATGACAATAAATATGTTTTTTTCCCAAAGTTGGGTTAAAACAGTCAAGTGTTATTTAAAAAAAAACATATTCACCGAGGGGCTAATTAATTCCATCCATTTCTAAGTATCTGCTAATACTCTGGCCCATTAAGGGAAGTGGATATCATTCACTCCTGTGGGAGAGAAAGCATTACACTTCAGGATAACATATGAAATTTCGGTTTTCATTATCGTTTTTTATATATATATATTAAGGCTATTAAAATATTCAAAGCATTATAACTGAAATGCTGCTTAACATGAGAGATGGTGGATATAATGGGTGAAAACACTTGGTTGGGGAACTTATTACAATTTTATTTTTGTATTTTTAAAATGTTGCTTAATATTCGGAGTGGGCAAGTTCGGGAGCTTTGTATCTGGTTTTCTCCTCTCCCTGTATATGTTTGAGATAAAATTCTGCTAGTCTGGAGAGCACGCAGCCTATTCATGTGAGTAATGGGAGGAAGATTGCACCCAGGGGTACAGTGTAAAGAAACAGGTCAAGTTTAACAGATAAAAAAGTCTGCATTAATTGTTCTACTGGGAGTTGGTAACATGGAAGAACACCTTTTGCATGGAAAACAGTATGCATGGAAAGAGCAATATGAATGGAACATTATCAATTGTTCTTATGTTAGTTGTATTTTTCCAATTAAAACAAAAATGACTCGGAGGACAATGTGCAATTGTAAACATCACGACACAAATTTCGTAATGAACTCTAATTAGACATTTTCCATAGCATTTGAAATTCACAGAATTATCCGTTTCCTCCAGCCTGTTCAGTTACTGCACTATTGCCTGTGTTGAAACTGTATATAATTTGCATCTCTAAATTAAAAATAACTGAAATGTTGTCAGTTCAGCCAAAATAGTTAATTTGAAGTGCCAGAATATCTCAAGCAGTCAGAAGACCGGAGAAGTTACATATCCTAAGAGTTCCTATGTCGAGTGTCCGGGCTCCCTTCCTGATCAGCTCCATCCTAACTTCAACTAGTATAACTCAGATGTCCAAAAAAAAAAAAAGATTCTTCTTTTTTGCCCCATTGAACAATGGGATACACCTCCACATCGTGGTATGTAGAAGGTTCATAGCTATGTTGTATGTCAATATATATTGGTTGGCATCCAAAGGTACAGGTATAAGTCTATCTTTGCATATATCTTTGGGTCTCTTTTATTATCTGCAGCCCCACTAAACTGACCATGTAATGTAGTTCTAAACCAGTATTGGTTTTGATGTGAAAATTATTACATAAAGAACTCCTGGAACCAGTTTGAGGCCCAGATGGTGATTATATACAGAACACTGATGCACATTAAGAGTTTTTTTAATGTATTTTTGTGGGAGTTTGTTGTCTGGCCACTATAGTTTGGAGCTAGCTCCACAATGCATTAAATGATCAGTGTACAAGGGACCTGTAATAACCAAAACCCTCCCAGGACTCACTGTTGTCCCGCAATAGTCCTCCATGGCCATTTAGTTGATGGTGGTCATACAAATCAGAGAAGCACTTTATAGTCAGATGAACCAAGAATATAATATGTCCTGATCTATGCATGATGCCAACAGACCTTGCCAGAAGATATTCTTGGTCTACCTCTAGCTATGGAGATGTAGCCAAACATTTTCCTGCCTCCCCACTCCAGGTTCCCAACAGCAATTGAAAGATGGTATCTGGTGGGTGGCATTGCAGTGCAGGGAAAAGTCTGGGAATGCAAACAAAACTCTTACACCATGCTCAATCATAATATCGTAATAATATCATAATAATATAATAATATCATAATAATATCATAATATCAGCATTATTTAATCATCAGGATATGCCCAAAGTGTCACATGAAGGAATACTGGCATACCAATTATTCAAAGTTGACTGAACCCTGCAGCACTCCACTAGTCACTTCATTCCAGGATGAAGTGCAACCATTGGTGAGCATCATTTGGATTAAGTCACTTAAACAATTAGAGATACACCTAATATTAGCATTGCCTAGTCCAAATTTGACTAGTTTGCTTGCAAGAAGGGTCACGGGGGGACCTTGTTGAAGGACTTGCTAAAATAAAGATATGTTACATCTACAGCATTCCCCACATCTACCAAGCTTGTAACTCCATCAAAACAGAGATAAGATTAGTCTTTCATTACTTGTTTTTGAAAAAATCCATGCTGACTTTTAGTGGTTACGGCATTTCTTTCAAAGTGATTGCAAGCTGCCTCCTTAATGATCTGCTCCAGAATCTTTCCTGGTATTGATGTCAGGTTGACTGAATGGTAATTGTTTGGGTCCTCTTTTTCCCCTCTTGAAGATAGGGATAACTTTTGTCCTCCTCCAATGTGCTGGGACTTCCCCTGCTCTCCAAGAATTCTCAAAGATTATTGCCAGTGTTTCTGAAATGATTTCTGCTAGTTCCTTCTATACTCTTGGATGTAGTTCATCTGGTCCTGGAGTCTTGAATTAATTTAGAGTAGTCAGGTATTCCTGGACTACTTCTTATCTATTTTGGGTTGCATTTCCCCTTTTACCTCAGGTATTGCTCAGGTTGAACACCAATCTGCTTTTTGGAGAAGACTGAGGTAAAGAAGGTACTGAGTAGCTTTGCCTTTTCCCTATCCCCTGTTAGCATTTCACCACCTTCTCCACATAGAAGCCCTACCATATAGAGAGCAATTTCCATGAGAACTCTATAAACCGTTTCTTTGTTCTCATATTTATGAAATTAAACAGAGCTTGAATTTACATAGTGGGTACCAGCATGGCAGGCAAGTGGGGTTTAAGTAGGCAAATGTAAAGGCAGTAGAAGGGTGAGGAGAGATAATGACAAGAAATCTGCTCATGTGCACATTTGTACAGGGTGAGGCAGCATAACTTCCTTTTTTTAAATGCGCACCATTCAGTCGGTTGAAGACGTAGCGGAGCGCTAGTGGTCTCGTTCGAGAGGCGGGAATATAAAGTTTTGTCCTGACACAGTTCAGTCGCCATCGTGCATTGGAACAGTGAAGAGCATTCTTTTGATGTTGAGGCCTACTTTTCGAGCAGATTTGGAGTGGCCGACCCGCTCTCCAGATTTGGCCCCTTGTGATTTTTTTCTATGGGGTTTTTTGAAATCCCGTGTTTATGTGAACTGTCCAAGGACCCTACAAGTTATGCTGCCTCACCCTGTATATCTGCATCAGCACTTATGAGGTACAGCGCATCCCAGAGTGCTAATTAAAAAAAAACTTCTGGCGGATTTCCTCTGTCCATTTTGCGGATTTCTAAAACTCACTACAAACAAACCTTTCAGGACACCAGAGGACTATTTGCCAGGACAGACAACTTGTGTTTCAGGTACCGCAATGTTTTGTCTCACCTCTTTATCCCAGATTTTGAGGCTGTCTGAAAGGACCTTTAGTTCTTCTTTAGTTATTGCCAGAAATAAATGAATTGTCAATAAGCTATTATTTGAAGACAGCATTGTTCAGTGGTTGGAGTGTTGCATTAGGATTTGCTTCATCTTGGCATAGTATTCATAGACCTTTAGTGAGTCACACTTACTCAGCCTCACAGTATGATGGTGGCAAACTTCCTTTGAATAAACCATGCTAAAAAAATGTATAGTATCTTTCTTTAAGTCATAGTTGATTTGTAGGTTTACTAACTGAAGTAGGCTTTTGATATCCACTGGGCTTTGATTCCAAGACCCCTATGGATATTTATTTATTTATTTATTTATTATTTACTGCATTTGTTGACCGCCGTTCTCAGCCCTAGGGCGACTCACGGCGGTGTACAACATATAAAAACAGTTTACAATAGGGGAATATCACAACAATAATATCAACATAACTATCAAAATACAATTACACTAAATCATCCGCGCCATCTCATCGTAGAATCATAAACCAATCTGGTTATCCATATTCCGTTCCAGTCATCATTGCCAATTGTTGTAGCACTTAGTCAAACGCCTTCTCAAATACCCATGTCTTTAGTCTTTTGCGGAATGTCATAAGGGAGGGCGCCTGTCTGATGTCTACAGGGAGGGTGCTCCACAGCCGGGGGGCCACCACTGAGAAGGCCCTATCCCTCGTCCCCGCCAGGCGTGCCTGTGAGGCAGGCGGGATCGAGAGAAGGGCCTCCCCAGACGATCTCAAGGTCCTCGTGGGCTCATAGGCCGAGATGCGGTCAGAAAAGTATTTTGGGCCGGAACCGTTTAGGGCTTTGTAGGCCAACACCAGCACCTTAATATACACTGGCATAGTAATTGTATCACTTATCGAAAATGGCTAAGCCCAGGTTTGCAATTTGGAGGCATGTTTTTAACCTCAATATGTTGATTGTTGAATCCATGAATACAGATTCTATGGGTACAGAGAGCTGGTTGTACTGTGACTACAACAAAGTAATTATTCTGTGACTTGTTATTTTCATGTTCTGCTTCCCATAGCATGTATATTTGCTCTTGCTATTAAAAGGCCCAAAGGCATTTGCTAATTATTCTAGAGTTGTCAGTCAGATTTTTGCTAGGAAGCTTTGCCTGTATTTTCACTTTAGGGGGGGGGGGGGGTTTATGATGTAATCAAATAGGGTAGTATGTATCGGTTGATGTAACCCCATTCATTGTGATTCTTGATTGGGTGGATTTGTGGCAGAATTTGAAGATGGTGTAGTAATTATAGGGGAAGTGGCATGTCGGCCGGAGAGGACAGGGGAAACAATTATACTAAATTGGCTCTTCCTTAAATGCTGATTATAGCTGGAGGAGGAGTAAGCAAATTGTAACTAAAGTATAATTATGCAAATGATTTGCCATGGCTTGTACTGCTTTTTAAGGCTTAGAGCCAACTTTGCTCATATGGTATTTTGTTTCTTTCATCCTTTTATTTCATTAATGATCATGCAGTTGTATGAACATTTTGTCAGAAGTCAGTCTTCCTGAATCCACTGCAACTTACAGCCTGGCAAGTGTTTTTGGTTTGTAGCCAGCATACCTCTAGGACAAACAGCTCCAACTTCATGTCCTCCAGATGTTTTGGACTTGAATCCTCACCCTCTCTCATTGTTGCCAGGGGCTGAAAGTAATAGTTCAAAATATCCTGAGGATACCAGGTTGGGGAAGTCTGCTCTGTTGGGGAAATGCTAACATCAATTTCACATTGCTAGACTTTGCCTGAAATTAGTGTGGTGGGAATATTGGGTCTTGGGATGCCAAGAGCTCTTTCTTGACCTGAGGTAGATTTCCAATTAATATTAAATGCAGGGAGAAATTGCACTGTCACCTTGTCAAAGACATCTAGCAAACTATTATTAGAAAGTTACCTCCAAGACCACTTACTTTGTAAATCCTGCTATGTGTTCATTCAGAATTCCTCTTCTCAGCTCTTTTATATGAAGCTATGAATAATTCTCAATAGCTGGAAGTATTTTCATCCTTCAGGCAATCACCTTGGGCTACTGTATATTTCTCTAGTCAGTCATACAGTATTCTTATTTGGATGGAGTCAAAGTTACCCACTTTCCTATCTAATTGACATTAGCTCGTGAAGGGTTTATGAAAAGCCACTAGTTCATGAAAAACTTCCTACATGAGATATCACCTTTCTACAGGTATCTCTGGCAATTTGCAAGAATAGCACACAATTTTTGTTACTACTTACTTACTTACTTAGGCGATCCCTTGTAGTCCGAGGATGATGGTCTTCCAAGTTCGGTGTTCTGGGGGTGGGTTCGTTAGGTGGTTGTGGAGCCCTATTCTTGACCTGCATCTTCTCCCACAATGAGGGCATTGGTTTCCAGGTGGGAGGCGGTCTCAGTCAGGGTTGGCTTGATGTGCCTTCCTCTTGGCACATTTCTCTCTTTCACCCTCCATTCGTGCCTCTTCAAATTCTGCAGCACTGCTGGTCACAGCTGACCTCCAGCTGGAGCGGTCAAGGGCCAGGGCTTCCCAGTACTCAGTGTCTATGCCAGAGTTTTTAAGGTTGGCTTTGAGCCCATCTTTAAATCTCTTTTTCTGTCCACCAACGTTCCGTTTTCCGTTCTTGAGTTCGGAGTAGAGCAACTGCTTTGGGAGATGGTGGTTGGGCATCCGGACAACATGGCCGGTCCAGCGGAGTTGATGGCGGAGGACCATCACTTCAATGCTGGTGGTCTTTGCTTCTTCCAGCACGCTGACGTTTGTCCTCCTGTCTTCCCAAGAGATTTGCAGGAATCGTTCCAGGAGTTGCATGTGACGCCTGTAGACAGTCCACGTTTTGCAGGCATATAGCAGTGTTGGGAGGACAATAGCTTTATAGACAAGCACCTTGGTATCCCCTATGAATGTCCCGGTCCTCAAACACTCTCTGCTTCATTCGGAAAAATGCTGCACTCACAGAGATCAGGCGGTGTTGTATTTCGGTGTTGATGTTGACTTTGGTGGAGAAGTGGCTGCCAAGGTAGCGGAAATGATCAACATTTTCTAATGTTACACCATTAAGCTGTATCACTGGCATTGGAGAGGGGTTGGCTGGTGTCTGCTGGAACAGCACCTTGGTTTTCTTGATGTTCAATGACAGACCGAGCTTCTTGTATGCTCCTGCGAAGGTGTTTAGAGTGACTTGTAGATCTTCTTCTCAATGCGCACAGATGATGTTGTCATCAGCATACTGGAGTTCTATAACAGATGTTATTGTAACCTTGGTTTTGGCTTTCAGTCTGCTGAGGTTAAACAGCTTGTCATCTGTCCGATAGATGATTTCCACTCCACTGGGAAGCTTCCCATCAACAAGGTGAAGTATCATAGTGATGAAAATGGATAATAAAGTTGGGGCAATATCACATCCCTGTTTCACACCTGATTCCACCCTAATGGGTCACTTTGGGAGCCATTGTTGTCCAAAACTGTTGCCATCATGTCATCATGGAGGAGCCTCAGGATGTTCACAAATTTGTTAGGGCACCCGATTTTTTGGAGGATGGTCCACAGAGCGCTGCGATTCACTGTGTCCAATGCCTTTGCAAGGTCAATGAATGTCATGTACAGAGGTTGATTTTGTTCCCTGCATTTTTCTTGGAGCTGACGTGCAGTGAAGATCATGTCCACTGTTCCTCTGGAGGGGCAGAAGTCGTTCTGGGATTCTGGGAGGGTGTCTTCTGAGAGATTTAGAAAGCAATTTGCAAGGATTCTTGCGAGGATTTTCCCAGCGGAGGTTAGAATGGAGATACCTTGATAGTTTTCGTAGTCTGTTCTTTCCCCCTTTTTGAAGAGGGTGATGATGGTGGCATCCTTGAAATCTGCTGGGATTTTCTCGGTCACCCACACTTTTTCTATGAGCTGGTGGAGTTGTTGTGTCAGCTCAGGTCCACCCTCTTTAAAGATTTCAGCAGGGATCCCATCAGGTTTGCTGGCCTTGTTATTTTTTTGTTCGCTGATGGCATTGCTGACTTCTTCCAAACTAGGCAGTGCTGCAAGCTCATCCCTGGTTTGTTGTTGTGGGATTTGTGAGAGAACCTATTCGGCCACATTGGAGCTGCAGTTCAGGAGGCTTTGGTAGTGTTCTTTCCAACGTAGTGCAATTGATTTTTGGTCCTTCAGGAGTTTGGTTCCAGCTGATGAGCGGAGAGGCTGTATGTCTGTATGTAGATGACCTTTGTGGCTTTGAAAAATCCCTGGGCATCATGGGTATCCGCCAGGTGTTGGGTTTCTTCAGCCTTCTTTGTCCACCAGATGTTCTTGAGTTCTCTTGTCCTTCTTTGGAACTCAACTTTTGCGCTGGTGTAGATCTTTTTCTTAGCAGCACTATTGATGTCTCTCTGCCATGTTTGGGAGGCTTTCCTTTTCTTGTCAATTAGCTATTGGATCTCGTTGTCATTTTCGTCAAACCGTAAAACATTTAAGACAAGGTGCTCAAATGTTTACTTCCAGATTATTTCCAAATATAATGCAAAAGAAATGTTTTTATTTAAGACTATACTTTGTATCAGATCATTCCTGTGATAATAGTGGGTGTGATAATGATTTCTGGCCCCTTCTCTGTTATTTTTATAGAAATGTCTTATATCTGCTTGACACTATGGAGAAATAGTGAAGGACCCCCCCCCCCCCCCAACACACACACACACACACACCCTTTTATCAATGTCTGGTATTTTATTTGGAGGGTTTTGGCTAATATTCATAGTTTCTTCTGTTGATATTACTCTTTTTCTCATTGTTCATAAACTGGCAGTCTAAAGAGTTTCAGATGCCCTTACAGTTTAGACTATTGCAATTCCATTGGTAACAAAAAATAAAAATAGAAACAAATGAAATTTGTTTAAATAAGATGCACAGATATGGCAAAAGTAAGGTCCTCTAGTTATTGCTGTACTGCAGCTCTCATTAGTCCTTGCTAACACAACCAGTGATAATAAACACTGGGGCATTTAATTCAATATTTGGAGGGCCACACTTTGCCCACCATGATCTACAATTCTTGCATCAAATCTGAAGCAGTTTCTGTATGTAACAACCAAGCTTAGCTGTAATTATTAGCAGCTTTAAATTTGAATAGATTCAACCCTAGGGATGGAGGAATCACTTTGATTCTTTCATGTCTGCATTTTCTTAATTGTGCCTTTGGCTCAGAAGGGGCAGTTGACAGTCAGATACAGACAGGGCTTGTTAATGTCCACATTCACTGTAATTTCTTTTTTTATTAGCCCCTTTTGACAACAATGTTTAAGAATAATTAAACTGCTGTCAATTATATTAAACTTTTCTACACAATGTCAGCTGTGTTAATTTCAGCAGGACTGTATAGCAAGACAGCACTCGTCAGGCATGTTTAATGGGTTCATTGAGCTGGTTTGAGAGCCTGGGGATACCATAGGAATCCCTGTGATGCTGTTTGGAACAGCAATAAGAAATGTAGCACCCATTAATATGTCAGTAAAAGGAATAGTGTTGTGCAAACTTTAATTCATCATCCTTTCTTAAACAATACTCTAGCAAAGTCTCCCCAGACTTGGATGTTAGGGAGCACAGTGATATACTTTTAGTGATGAGCCTAATTACCCAAAGCACACTTGTTTGAATATACTGTATGCATAATCTTCCGTGCTGCATGAAGTTCAGGATAATTTTTTTCCCATTTCGCTTAAAGATCTTTACAAGAAATTAGACCTGCAGAATGTTGATTGCCTGGGCTTATGCCAAATCAGAAAACTCTCCGATACTTTCAAGAGCTTAAGAGTGTACATGTTCCTGCTTACAGAAAAACAGTTAAAGAAAACTATGGAATTTCAAGCTAAAATCATCCCTCCATATTTGCAGCTTTGATTTTTGAGGATTTCATGGGTTTGATTAGAATCATAGAATCAAAGAGTTGGAAGAGACCTCATGGGCCATCCAGTCCAACCCCCTGCCAAGAAGCAGGAATATTGCATTCAAATCACCCCTGACAGATGGCCATCCAGCCTCTGTTTAAAAGCTTCCAAAGAAGGAGACTCCACCACACTCCGGGGCAGAGAGTTCCACTGCTGAACGGCTCTCACAGTCAGGAAGTTCTTCCTCATGTTCAGATGGAATCTCCTCTCTTGTAATTTGAAGCCATTGTTCCGCGTCCTAGTCTCCAGGGAAGCAGAAAACAAGCTTGCTCCCTCCTCCCTGTGGCTTCCTCTCACATATTTTTATACATGGCTATCATATCTCCTCTCAGCCTTCTCTTCTTCAGGCTAAACATGCCCAGCTCCTTAAGCTGCTCCTCATAGGGCTTGTTTTCCAGACCTTTTATCATTTTAGTCGCTCTCCTCTGGACACATTCCAGCTTGTCAATATCTCTCTTGAATTGTAGTGCCCAGAATTGGACACAATATTCCAGGTGTGGTCTAACCAAAGCGGAATAGAGGGGTAGCATGACTTCCCTAGATCTAGACACTATGCTCCTATTGATGCAGGCCAAAATCCCATTGGCTTTTTTTGCCGCCACATCACATTGTTGGCTCATGTTTAACTTGTTGTCCACGAGGACTCCAAGATCTTTTTCACACGTACTGCTTTCGAGCCAGGCATCCCCCATTCTGTATCTTTGCATTTTGTTTTTCCTGCCAAAGTGGAGTATCTTGCATTTGTCACTGTTGAACTTCATTTTGTTAATTTTGGCCCATCTCTCTAATCTGTCAAGATCGTTTTGAATCCTGCTCCTGTCCTCTGGAGTATTGGCTATCCCTCCCAATTTGGTGTCGTCTGCAAACTTGATGATCCTGCCTTCTAATCCTTCATCTAAGTCATTAATAAAGATGTTGAACAGGACCGGGCCCAGGACGGAACCCTGCGGCACTCTGCTCGTCACTTCTTTCCAGGATGAAGAGGAAGCATTGGTGAGCACCCTCTGGGTTCGTCCATTTAACCAATGACAGATCCACCTCACCGTAGTTTTGCCTAGCCTACATTGGACTAGTTTCCTTGCCAGAAGGTCATGGGGGACCTTGTTGAAGGCCTTACTGAAATCCAGGTACGCTACATCCACGGCATTCCCCGCATCTACCCAGCTTGTAACTCTATCGAAAAAAGAGATCAGATTAGTCTGGCATGACTTGTTTTTGATAAATCAGTAATGTTATGTCTAGAAATCTCCAGGTTCTGCAGTATGACTCCATGACTAACTTTCTCCACTCATGCCAAGGACATAAAGATTACTAAAGAAATCTTCCTAAACAAATATACTTGCCAATATTCTTCTTTTCTGAATAAAAGCCTTAAAATATTAGCTATAATAAAAGGAAGCTAGCAATGCAAAACAGTATAGCAGCATCTGTCCCTACAAACAGTTGGTATTTTTTGTAGAGTTTAATATAGTCTGAGTCAGCAGCATGGTCTGGTCTCATCACTTGCACCAATTGATATTGTTCTGCCATTTTGGATTGTGAAATGCTGTGGACTCCTGTTCTGAACTGAAAGTTGTGGAAATATCCAAGCAGGAATTTTCTATTCACTTCCACTATGTAGTTCTAATCATATAACTCCTTTGAAATCATTGGGATCTTTTAAATCATCAAAGCTGTTGAAATTTTATATCATTGCACTGAGCTGCTTTGTGAAGAGGGATGAATAAAATAAGCTGGACTTTGCTTATCTCAGCACTTAATGTGCTTATATGGCCCTTCCGCCATGAAAGATTTGAATGTTTTATCCAATAATCTATTCACTTCTTTGCTATTTTAATCGGAAGTGATAAAACACTGTTTCAAAGGCTAAAATATATATTTGAAGTAATATCCTGTTGAATAGAAATGTACCCCATAGAGTCATTTCTAACTTCCTTCTTTCTATAATTTTGAAAAAATGTGTTATGTGAATTCCTTTTATATTTTGTTACCTTTGTTGCTCCTCTGTGTGTTTCTTGCTTCCTTGTCCCTATGAAATGCATACATATGGTAGTAATCACCACACATGCAGGGCAGGTTGGAATCTTCTAACAAGTTCTCTAACCACAGGTGGCTATGCCCCACCTGTTCTCCCAGGAAGCATATAAAGCATGGGTGGGGCTGTAGCCTTAGTTCCTTTTTCCCACTTCCTGCAGTGCTAGTCTCCCTGCCTCAGATGGGCTTTTAATGTGTCTTTTGTGTCTGGGGGAATCCCATTCTATAGAGACCTGTACTGTTTGCTGTTCTTTCCCTCCTCAGACAAGGAAAAGCCACCAAATGCTTATCAAAATTCTTTTGTGTGAGAAAGCTCTCCTGCCCTTGGAGCCTACACCCTCCCTGCCTAGCCTTCTGCCACCCTCCTCCCATTCGCCTGCCTCGGCACCGGCAGAGGAAGCACATAAGTGCTGCCACTCAGTCTCTTAGGGCACCTTTACCTTCGGGCACAGCTGTCCAGGAGAGGAAAGAAATTGAAGGCTCCAGCATGGCTGCCTCCATGGAGCTTCAGCAGCGGCCGTAAGAGGCTTCCATGTCCTTGCATGGGCCCTCCTCAGAAGCCCCACCTTCTACCTCTCAAGCTGGACAGCCTTCCCAGAGATAGGGGTGGTGATGGGAGAGCTTGGGCATGACCAAGCTCCCTCCAGGGGAATATAACCTACCCAGTACTGGTTCCAGAAGGCTCTGCCCCTGCCACGCCACTTTTGGAGGCTGCAGAAAGTCAGTGCCCAACAGAGGAAACACAGTTTACATCGGTAACTTATCTCCTTACCAACGCCCCCCCCCCCCCAGCCTGAACAGGTATTGCCTCCATGCTCCCTTTCACCATGCTCTGTGGTTTCAGAGCAGGCTTGGGCTTCTCGACCTACCTCTCCTGGAGGTGCTTCCTGGAGGTGCTCGGCCTACCTCTCCTGGAGGTCCTAGAGCCTGCTGTGTTACCAGCCTTCTTGTGGCTCACATACATCGTCAAGGTACTATTACTGAGATGATCTTTACTACCACGCCAGGCATCCTTGTGAGGATCCATATGGCCATGGCTCTCCAGGAGGCAGAATGTATTGTTTTGGGCCTCAAGATTACCCTTGATGCCATCCCTGTTCATGGTCTTGCCATGCCGGTGCAGCACAAGACCTCACATCCTTATAATGAAATTGCCCAACTGCCTGCAGGGCCTGTCCTGCATCACCAGGGAAAAATCTCAGAGGCTGAGTCAAACAAGACGTCAAATTCCGCTGCAAGTGCCCCAAAAGAGAGTGCTCCTCCAGATCCTGCTCCTACAGATGATGGTACCTTTTCTGCCTTAATGATAAGGATGATAAAGGCCTTGGATTTGCCAGCGCCTGTTGCACTACAAACTGTTCAAGACCCATTGTATCCATCTGAGGAGCAGCAGCAACATCTGCCCAAAGCTTCTGTGTTACCTTTCCTGCCTTACCGTCTCCAGTTGACAAAAACACCAGACACTTCTCCCATGGCAGTGGCAGCAGTCTCCAAGCATGTAGATGCTAGATATTGGGTTGATTTGACATCAGTCTAGTGGGTGGCACGTACACCCAAGGCTGACCCAGTTGTGACTGATGTTACACGTGGCAAGCACTCTCGCAGGATGCACTCTACACCGACTGATAAAGAAGACAGGAAGATTGAAGCCATGGGGGAAAAGGTGCATCTTGGCAGTGGCTTTGTTGCCCGCTTGGCCCACTATGGAGCCTATATGGCTTCTTATCACATGTATCTGTGGAATAAGATGAACTCTTATATCACTTCACTCCCTCCTGAACACCATCCTTTAACTAAAGCTTTTCATCAAGAGGCATTAGCCCTTGCAAAAGCACAGAAGGATATGACTGCACACACTGCAGATGCAGCAGGCAGATTCTTTGCAATGGCAACTAGTATCTGGGGACATGCCTGTCTCAGGGCATCTTCCCTCTCGGAAGAGAGGAAAGCCCTGGCAGAAGATTTACCTTTCTGTGTTGACTTGTTTAATACAGACACCGATACTCATCTTAAGAACAAGCAGGAAGTTTGTCAAATGGCATACAAATATGGCTTCTCTTCACAGTCGTCTTCCCAAGCCAAACCAAGATGGCAGCATCTGCACACCTCTACCTGGAGATATTACTTGGGGCAGCATTATTTCTCAGCCTCAAGATTTCATGCCATAGCTAGACAGGGGCAGTTGGAGGATAGGTCACGTCAACCTGGTAAGGGGAGAGGTTAGGCTAAACTGAAGCATCGGTTGTAGCGCTCAACCCTCTAAGCCCTATACATGGTGCCATGGACTCCTGGGATCCTTTTTCACACCCACACTTCTGAGCACTGTGGGTGCAGGGTCTACTCCTCACATCAGATTCGGTACAAGGCTCACCTCATTTTTTCCCGCTTGGAGCGCTATCACTACAAATGCCTGGGTCCTGGACATAGTCCGCAGAGGTTATTCCACTGAATTTATAGATACACCATGGGTTGGTTTTATTCGTATCACTCCAGTATCTCCAGTGTTCCTAGAGGAAGTACTCACATTGTTGTGTAAAGGAGCACTTGTTCCACTTTCTCCCTCTCTTTACTCTCGATCCTTCTTTTCCACTTATTTATTAATACCTAAATAGGATGGCAGACAACTAATGCAAGCGGCCATGCCATTTTTGTATGGTTACACTTCTCACTATCCTTTCCCTCCTCCCACAGAACGCGTGGTTTGCAACTATTGACCTCAAGGATGCCTACTTCCATATGGCAATTCAGCCTCACCATCATAGATTTTTGACATTCATGATTGGAGATCAGGCATTTTCCTTCAAGGTGTTACCCTTCAGCATTTCTATGGCTCCGAGGGTTTTTACATACAGACCGCACTGTCCCTACTCTAGAGTTTGGGTTTTGTCATTGCTGCAATGACAGAGGAACTAAAGCTACAGCCCTACCCATTCCTTATATGCTTCCTGGGAGAATGGGTGAGGCCATAACCACCTGGAGCTAGAGAGCTTGTTAGAAGATTCTGACCTGCTGTGCATGTGCGGTAATTGCTACCATATGTGTGGATTTCATAGGTGACCACTTGAAGAAACATGGTTACAGGTAAGCAACCATTCCTTCCCTCATAACATTAGATGTGAAGAGAAAATCAGGCCCAGACTATATGGAGAAGATGTATTACCTTCTAATATGAAAAAAATAATACTTCAGACTATTGATATGCCGTGATGTGGTGCAGACATTTGTGTGCTTAGTTTACAATGACATTCTTTTTGTGGAAACAATTAGACCATACTAGATGAAAATTAAGTATTTGCATCCCTTCATCAATCCATTCCAAATGAGTAACCGTCTACTTAGGCAACTGAACAAACATTATTCAAAATAACTAATTCAAAAATTAACATGGGTCTTGTACACTTTGAATTTTCAAGTTATGGTATCATGTATGGACAGATTGTCAGGCTTGCAGAAGCTTTAGTGTTTTTCATGGGAGTCCTTCAGCTATTGCCTGGAGCAACATGGTAATTAGAGGGCAGAGGCAAATGGAAAATTGGGTTGTTGTGTGGAAAATTGTTTTTCAGGGAGTGAGTCTGAAGCCTGTCATTGCCTTCCTCACTGAACTGACTTATGAGTGATTGAATCTGATTTTAGCTTCCTGTAGATCAGTGATGGCAAGTATCTAAATTGATTGCGGAAAGGGCAGGAGGATTCTTTTTGTAGATCAGTGGTTCTCAACCTGTGAGTCCCCAGATGTTTTGGCCTTCAACTCCCAGAAATTCTAAGGGCTGGGATTTCTGAGAGTCGTAGACCAAAACACCTGGGGACACACGTGTTGAGAACCATTCTGACATCTGGAAGTCAGAACCCCTTTCTAATGTCCTGTGACTCATTACTAATTCTGGATAGAATCTGCCCTTCTTGACATAATAATTTAGCTTATGAAATTCATTGCCACAGGCTATGTTGTTGATGATCATGACTTTGAATGTATAAATATCTTTTGCTGTGCTGATCAAATCACACTTAGCTTGGTAACTGTAGGAAATTACATAGCATGGACCAATATGAAGCTTGTTGTATTTTCCTCTTTCTAAATGCTATATTATGAGTTCAAAGTTGAATGGGGATTTGGGATATGAGCAGTGGCTTTTATAGATATAGTTCTAATGAATGTACTTTTGGGAAATGTAGTTGTGTAAGCTATGCTTTTTTTTAATGAACCAGTGCCTAATAATTAAAGCAACCTCCCTTAAATACCTGGCTAAGTTAGCTCAATTTAGCATCAAATTTTAGTTCACTTTGAGACAGATAGAAACCAACTCAGGAAATCATTTGCATATGGAAAGTCCCAGATTCTGTTACTGGCTTTGTGAATGCTTGACATCTGGGAAGTTTTGACTAATCAATTTAGATAATACATGGATGAAGGATCTGACTTTGCCATATGATTGTCTCTGTGTGTGCATGTATGTATATATGTGTGTAGGCCTGTAGATGTTATTTCTAATGCTATGTCATGGTTAATTTTTGAGCCTGACCTTCCATTAGGATAATTTAAATGTTTGAGACCATTGGTTTTCCCTCAAGCTTCGCAATGCTGGTTTGGAAATTACCTGGATGATTTTCCTACCCGCATCACACCTTCTTCTTTCCTCCACTTTCTTTAAGATTTATCTATTTGATTTTTGATATTTGATTGACATGGTAGAAGTCCCAGTGTACTGTGCTTGACATCTTATGTAGATATCTGTAGGTTTTATGCCTTTGTTTACAAGAAACTTCAACATCACATGCTGTTCTATGCATGTGCCAACACTGTTGTCTGCCATCTTGATTAACGGTCCCTAGACTGGCCTGTGACATGCGCACCGCCTATCAGTAATAGGACACACTAGACACCCGCTACTTTGTATAGTACTGCTTTGCCAAACTTAGGCTAATTCCTAACAGTTTTAGTTTTCATATTTTTTTTTCTCAAAAAGGTAACTCTCTGTGACACATGAATTCCCTACAGTTCTCCTAAGTTTGTTTCATTTATATAAATACTTTCACTTCAGAGCAACTGAGTTTGAAGTACCAGCAATTAAGGGCAGTATTAGGGAAAGATTTGAATGACATTCCACTAGATGTTTTCCACAGATTTCTCTCCCTGGAGTGTTTGACATGTTGTAATTCATTTTAGTGTTTTATTGGGTTTATTTCATTAGCTTGTCACTCTCTGTCCTAAATATAAAGATGCATGGTAAACAAATCGATTGCTGTTCCTTGTCCGTATGCTCCAATTACATTGCTGCGTACATGCCTCTAGGAGTAATTGCTCATATTGGAAAATGTTCATGGAGTGACCATGTTATAAAGTGGAAAGATTGTGGGGGCATCATCCCGAGCTTCATCAGTGCCAGGAGAAGGTGCGATAGGTAAGTATCATAAATCTTTCATTTATGTTTTGAGTGTGACCACATTTATGGTAAGGTGTAGTTGCTCTGTGTCAAAAATGAGTAAACCTAAGCTTAAGTTTTGCCAGTGAAAACCTTGTCTTTGGGGAACGACTTCTTCTGAAATATCAGCACCTAGACATTTATTGTTCTGCAAACCTGGGATCATTCTTCCTCTACACTTGACGAGGTTTTTGTCCAAAAAGAATCACTGGTGATTTCAGTCTCCTTAAGAGAGGTGATTTGCCATGATGCTGTCATGTGCTGTCAGGGTGACTTTGATTCATGGTGACACCATCAGTGAGAGACCTGCATGTTATTTGGTCATCTACAGCCCTGCCAATGTCTTGCAAAGTCAGGGCTGTGACTTCATTGATGGTGTCAATCCACCTGTTGTCGGAACCCAGACACCTTAAAGAGCCAGACTCAGGAGTATGTCCAAAATAATAGTTTATTAATACAAAGTAACAGAGACTCGGAGACACTTGCTTCAGTGCCTCTGGTCAAAACTCAAAAGTTGCAGCAATAATTAGCTGGAAAAACAAAGTAAGGCAATAATCTGTCTTATCCAGGTAAAAAATCCAGATTAAACTGGAGTACTTCCAAAATTCCCCAAAATCACACAGTAAATGGAGATAAACAAGCAAAAGAGCCGTGAAGAAGAGCTGTCATCAAGAAGAAATCCAAAGTTGAAGAAGTCCAAGACAAAAGTTGCGAAGTTCCAGAGTCAACCAAGCAGCAGCGGCGTCCAAAGCAGTCCAAAGTCAAGGAAAGGGGAAATCCACACTCATGAGAATCCAATCCGGGTTGTAACACAAAGGGAAACGGCAACCTGCAGATCCAGGACCCAAGCCCAACAGGAAAGTGGCAGCGACAAGACCCAAGGCACGAAATCAACACTTTGCCTACTGCAAAGTTCTATCACTCCAGTGCCTACTTTTATCTTATAGCTCATCATCCGATGATGAGCTGCCCTCCAACCCGTCATCATCTCCTTCAGCTGGTTTAGCTTCTACAGCCGAACGCCAATGCCCATCCCTCCAGCTCTTCCACCTCTTGTCAACAAACTATGCCCCTGAACCAGCTTTGACACAAAGACTCCTATGATGTACTTGCTGCCCTGGTAAGGGTTGGGGAGGATGGACCACAGACAATGGGATTTGCAGTACCTTTACCCACAGACCACTGCAACCCTCACAAATGATAGACCTGGGCCAAACTTGGGACACAAAACCCCTATGACCAACAGAACATACTGGATGGGATTGGGGAACTGATCCACCTGCGTGGGAGTTGTAGTTTACCCTGCACCCAGAGCACTCTGAACCCCATCAATGATGGATCTGGACTAAACTTAGAACACAGAATCTTGGTAACCAACAGAATATACTGGAGGTGTTTGTGGGGGGACCAACCTATCCATGTGGGAGTTGTAGTTTATCCTGCCCACAGAACACTCTGAACCCCACCAATGACGGATCTGGCCCAAACATGGCATACAGAAATAAATAAAATCCTGATGACCAACACAACATACTGAAGGTGTTTATTGGGGGACTGGCCCACCCATGTGGTCATTGTAGTTCACCCTGCATCCAGAGCACTCTGAACTCCCTCAATAATGGATCTACACCAAACTTGACACACAGACCCAACATGCCCAACTGTGAATACAGGCGGAGTTGGGGGATGATTGCCCTGGGAATCTGGGAGTTATAGTTCACTTGCATCCAACTGTGAGCCCCACTGACAATGGGCTGGGATGAAACTTGGCACAGAGAAGCCCCATGACCAACTGAACATACTGTATGGGTTTGTTGGAATTGACCTTGATTTTGGGGGTTGAATTTGGGAGTCACCTGCATCCAGAGAGCACTGAACCCAGCCAACGTCGGATCTGGACCACATTTAGCACAGACCCAACATGGCCAACTGTAAATACAAGCTTAGTTTGGGGAGGATTAACCCACAATTTTGGGAATTGTAGTTCATCCACATTTTTATATATTTTCTAATGGGAGCATTCATAAACAATGGCATCAAAGACTAGCTGTTTTCTAATAAATAGTGTTACTAATTAACTGAATGATATTAACTAACACCCCAAAACAAACAATGCCTTTTTCAAACAACTTGGGCATCACCGGGTACCCAAAATCAATGATGATTTTTTTTTCCAAAACCCAAAATGAAACACAATCACAGTTTATTTGGATTTAGGGGACATTGCAAACAAATCCTTCAATGTGACATGTTGGAGTTTACTTTTCACCTTTTTCCTTTAACAAATCTTTTAAAAGAACAGGTCTTTTCTTGCATCCCAAATTAGGGCTGTCAGTCAGGCAAGGCAAAATCTAATCTCACCCATAGCAACAGAAGAAAGAAAACCAGAAAATGATCAGATTTTCTGATTTCGTGGCCAAGATTACCCTGGGAAGTGCTGAAGGGGCATTTAAAGCCCATAACTAAAGTGGCATGCCAAACTAAGCACTAATAATGGAACAACTGGCCAGAAAAATATTGCTTAACAATTTTACAATGTTGCTAAGTGTAAAAAATGTAGTAGGGAGCAGTCTGTGAAATCTGTGGTGATTGACTCAAAGAACCGGAACTGATGTTTCATGAGGGATTGTTTCTTTATTTTAGTACGTGTTAATTGCTGATGAAGTTGACTTCTGCCTTGGATTTTCTGATGTAAAGCTGAGGAGCTTCATCAAAATTTATAGCTTCCCTCCTCCCAACGAATGGTACAGAAATAAATGAGAAAAAACACAGGTCAATACATTCATTGAGTCCACACCCAAAAACAGTGAGTGAGCTTTTGTGTTTTCTACCACTGTTAATTAGGCTGTAGTTGAGCATGGAAAAATTAGTTTTACTTTAAAACTTACAGTGTCCATTGGTCACTGTCTTGGTCACTGTTTTAGAACGACATAAAACAGTGTCAGTGTCACCCTCAAAAGGAGAAATGGCCAAACAGTTCCCAGAGGTCCCCAGAAATAAATAAAAACCCCTTTTTTGAGGGAATAGGGGATGCTAATTTATGATCTGACAGATCCAAATTCGGGAGTCAGATCATAAATTAGCATCCCCTATTCCCTCAAAAACTAGACAGGAAGAACACCAACCCTCACCCTTGGAATGGCTCTCTATGATATTAAATGACTCCTTCAATTTATTTATTTATCTATATAAATAAAAATGTAATGTTCGTTTGTGGGATTAATATAACTCAAAAACCACTGGGCGAATTGACACTAAATGTGGACACAATATACCGATCAGGCCAACATGTGACCACTCATAAAACACTGAAAAATGCAGCAGATGGGACTTAAGAAGCCAAAAAAAAACAAAACAAAAATTACAACACAAGCACAAAATTACATATATGCACACACAAAACATACAC
The DNA here is from genome assembly GCF_037176765.1 of Anolis sagrei. NCBI lineage: Eukaryota > Metazoa > Chordata > Lepidosauria > Squamata > Anolidae > Anolis > Anolis sagrei. Next base: position 56,900,394 of record NC_090026.1, read on the forward strand.
AGAAAGAGGGAAGGGAGAGAGAGAAAGAGGGAAAGGAGGAGGGAAGGAGAGAAGGAACGAAAGAGAGAAGGAGGGAGGGAAGGAAGAGAAGAAAGGAGAGAAGGAAATAAAAAAGTGAAAGAGGGAAGGAAGGAGAGAAGGAACGAAAGAGAGAAGGAGGGAGGGAGGGAAGGAAGAGAAGGAAGGAGAGAAGGAAATAAACAAGTAACAGAGGGAAGGAAGGAGAGAATGAATGAAAGAAAGAGGGAAGGAAGGAAGGAAGGAAGGAAGGAAGGAAGGAAGGAAGGAAGGAAGGAAAGGTAGAGAAGGAAGGAAGAAAGACACCAAATTGGAAGGGATAGCCAATACTCCAGAGGACAGGAGCAGAATTTTCCTGTCATGGTGGCAGACAATCCTGTTGATGCCCTGGTCGGTCTCTATAACTCAGAGGCAGCCAGGGCAGTGGACACGATCGCCCCTGGATGTCCCCTCTTGTTCAGCTGAGCTAACTCAGCTCCTTGGTTCATTGGGGAGCTGGCAGTGATGAAGCGGATGAGACGGAGCCTAGAGTGCCACTGGCAGAGGACTCGGGATGTATTCAATCGAACACGGGCTAGAGCCTCGCTTAAGGCCTACTCTGTGGCAATGAGGACAACCTGAAACAGGGTTTTTATTCCGGACAACCTAAAAGAGGAAAGTGTTCGTCCCCTGTTAAAGAAACCTAGCTTGGATCCTATGACCCTTGCCAATTACCATCCTGTTTCTAATCTGCCATTCTTAGGCAAGGTGATAGCGGGACAACTGCAACAATTCCTGGATGACACAGCTGGCCTGGACCCTTTACAGTCAGGTTTTTGCCCAGGTCATGGGACGGAGACAGTCCTGGTTGCCATCATGGATGAACTCCGTCGCCAGTCTGACAATGGTGGATCCGCGCTATTGGTACTTCTCGACCTTACCGCAGCATTTGACACCATCGATTACGATCTAATGATTCACTGTCTTGCCATGTCCAGAGTTCGCAGTCAGGTCCTTAATTGGTTCAACTCATTTCTCCGGAGCCAATGTGTGGAGTACATGGATCAAGTCTCTGATAGATCCCCCCTCCTATGTGGGGTCCCCCAAGGTGCAATTCTCTCTCCTCTCCTCTTCAACATCTATGCTAGACTCCTTGCTAGTTTGGCTCGGAGTTTCAGCCTGGACTGCTACCAATATGCGGATGATACCCAGCTCCTTCTGCGCCTGGAACCTGGAGCAACGTCAATACCAGACAATTTCACCCTATGTTTGGAATCTCTGTCGAACTGGCTACGTGCTAGCAGACTGAAGGTGAACCCGGCAAAGACTGAGATTCTCTGGCATGTCCGCCTGGCAGGTCTGACTCCTCCGTTGCCCACCTTCGATGGTGCCGCCCTATCTCCGTCGACCACTGTTAGGTGTCGTCCTGGATTCGCAGCTGACAATGGAAGCTCAGGTCATGTCAGTAGGTTCTACAATTTTTTATTGTTTTCTTTTTCCAAAGTCAGTTTTGGGACATATCCCCTGCAGATATGGGAGGAAGCAAAGACATGGCATTGTAAAAAGGTATTTACAATCCATAAAAGCAGAGAAAAGCACAATCTAAGTTTTCTTGGGGGAAAGTTTCCCAATTGAGATGCCACCACTGAAAAGTGCTTGCCATGCATTACCAAGAAATACATCTCCCTGGCCTCAGAGTATAACATCGGCAACCCAAAATTATTCTTAACAGACATGGTCATATTGAATCATGCCTGAAAGCAAACAGGAAGGCAGTGAGTTTCAACAAGAAGGTTGACATGTAGCAGAAAAGTGAACACTAGAAATTACTTTGACTGCAATGTTTTGCACCACAGCTGATTTCTGAGAAGTTTTCAAGGGGAGCTTCACGTGGAACATGTTACAACAATCTGAACTGGATGTATTCAAAAGGCATATATAGCTTTGCTCATATTTGCTTTCTCCAAACAGGGGTACAGCTATTATATCGGACCAGTCAGAAGCCAAAAAGTGCCTTAGAGAGGGTATACAATCCCTTACAGAGCTGTTCTACTTCCATTTCTGTTTCTGGATGAACACATATCTAAATGAATAATCTTCTGTCCAGATATTAACAAGGCCCATCATATTGTTGAGGCAGCCTTGTCACTATCATTAGCTTCTGGAAGCAACATTAGTTCTGGCAGGCATGTAAGTTTGCCAAAAGAGGGAAACAGCAATGACTGCTCCGATGTTGGCAAAAAGTGACTCTGAACTTCCATATTAGTACCTTTAACATTTTATTTTATTTTATCTGAAGGAAAAGGAATGATCCCCGTGTCCTCATGCCAGATTTTCATCAGACAGCAGATTGATAAACTGTGGGGTGACAGCTCAACTCTTTTATTCCTTCTGACCAGACACATTTTCCTTGTCATTGTGTTGACAATATGTCTCTTACAATTCACAGTCATTTGCAAAAACAGCTGTTATTTGGAACAGTGGAGTGGAAATAGATTCTATTGTGACAACCCTCTGGCTTTCTCTTGTCTTGTTTGCCAAACACTTCTAAGATTTTTAAATTTACCAAGGCCATACTCCCAGGTTTGCCAGATAGTTGTATGTATTTTCACTGATTTTAAGAAAACTTCTGCATTACAACAGTGAAAGGCTGAAGAGCAATATAACATTTTAACAGAGCAGCAAAGCTGGCTCAGCAGCACTTGCACCACATTCAGATTCAAGTTTTAAAACATTCTTGTGAGTTTACAAAAATACTTCATTGTTTGTCAACTCTTGGCAGCTATGATATTTCCAGGATAGTCTTCTGCAATCCTAGAGTTCCTTTTTAAATAGTTGAAGAATTATTGTATTAAAATGACATATAGGAGAAATGTATAAATAGAGCAGATTAAATAAAAATGGGAAAATATAGGTTTCTCCTTCATGGTCTCTGTGAAATCGCACATATATAGTTTGATGCGCATGTGCAACAGTTTCATAATGTTCTAACAGTTGTTTGAGCTTTGGCTATAGTCTCACCCTCCTTCCCCAGAAGGCAAAAAGATGCTAGGAGGGGCGGTAGCCTCAGTTACTTTTTTTCCTGCCACCTGGCAGCAGCTAGTAGGAACTTCTCTTGATTTTTTTATCAATTGAACACAGACTGTTTGTATTATGATATTGTACCTCTCCTGCCATGGAATCATGCTGAGGAAGGAGGGGCAGAAGAAAAAGAGGAGGAGGAGGAGTAAGGAGTGAAGCACCCATGATGCGCCAGGTGCTGTTTCCACTTCAGGGACAGCCAGGGCCTTGCAAACACAAGTGCCATCGACGCCGACTCAGCTCTTGCTTCTGGTGCAAAGCTGCTTCCAGCTTATTGCTAGAACACTGGGTCAGGGTAGAGGTGTGGCCTTGCTCCTTCAGGAGACAGCCCACCCCCCATGGACAATAGCCCTCTCTCTCTCCATGCTGATGGAGATGGAGTTGCAGCCCAGGCAAAGGCAGAACAGCGTGAATGACTCAGGATGACCCACCCTGCTTCCAAAATCTGATGGTGCAGCTTTTTCTGCAAGGGTATAAGATTAGCAGACCACCTTCTGCCCCACTACCACCCGCTTTACACCTTCCGTTCATTCTGTTAGCACTTACCAAACTTCCTTATGAGCCTTTGGTTATGGCTGATATTTCCCATCTGTCATAGAAAACCATGTTTTTAGTCACTATTCACGAAGAACACCGGAGTTCTGCTCTCTTTGGGAAGATGAGGCATATTTATGTTTCCATGTTGATAAGGTGGAAATGTATCACCTTTTTGCCTAAGGTCACTACCTTTTTTTATCTACAGCAGGACATCTTGCTTATGGGTTTCTTTCAAAATCCGGACATACCACCCAAGTGTTCTTTGCATCTTTTAGATGTTCGAAGAGCACTGGCTTTTTATTTACATAGGACTAAGCAGTTTCAGAAATCCCCTGGGTTTTTTCTTAACTACTGTGCAGACTCTAAAGGGCTTCTGGTTTCCCCTCAGTGATTGTCTCCATCGGTTGTTGCTATGATCTGTCTTGCCTACGAGGTGGCAGGCAAGGAACCACCACTCCATTTGGCCAGGGCGGTCTCCACTTCAGTTGCTTGTAGTTGAAGAGTAACACTGGAGGATGTCTGCTGAATAGCCACATGGGCTACTCTAATGACATTTATGATCCATTGTAAGAGAGACCCCCCTCTCCAAGCAGCATGCAGCTTTTGGAAGAGCAGTCCTTTTTTCAGCAGTGGCATGACACCCGCCATTTTGGTAAGTCTGCACACTGCACCTACCCTAGAATCCTTTCATTTCACCTGTCATGTCCAGCACTTTTAACTGTACCCATTACATTTGGCCGGCCCTAGTTTTTAAATGTGTCACGGTGTATTGTCTTATTGTTTTTACTGTTGCTTTAATGTTTTTGGTTTGTTTTATGTATTTGTTATGCTGTTGTTTTATTGAGGCCTTGGCCTGTGTAAGCCGCATCTAGTCCTTCGGGAGATGTTAGCAGGGTACAAATAATAATAATAATAATAATAATAATAATAATAATAATAATAAGTTTGGTAGTCTACATATGTATCTAAAAAATGTGGATGTTCCATTGTGTCTTTGATTAGACAATCCCCCAGATAATCTGGCCCCAACCAGAACCCAAAACCTCATCTTTGCACTTTACTACTGCTCTGAACCTAAAGCCATAATGTTCCGTCTTATACTGCCCTCTATCCCTAATGTTGCCATTTGACTTACACACTTCACCCATCAGCTCTATCATTACAATTGACTTGCACCGTGCCTAGAAATTGTTTATTATTGCAGGTTCATTGGTTGTTGGTTTGATGGTTGCTCTTATATTCTGTTATAATATTGTTGTTTTATTTTGTTTTATGCTGTTGTTTTTATATTTTAGTGTGCTGTATTTTAACCATGTTTGTTTCAAGCATGTCCCCATGTAAGCTGCCCCAAGTCCCTCTGGGGAGATGGAGGCAGGGTATAAAAATTAAGTTATTATTAAATTATTATTATTATGTGTGATTTTACAGAGACTGAGAAGGAGAAAGTATGGTTGCTAACCTGTAACCGTGTTTCTTCAAGTGGTCATATGTGAAATCCACACATCCCCGCCCATCCTACCCCACTCATTGTCATGCCTCTAGCTGCTGTGGTGGTGGGGAACTGAGGCTACAGCCCCTCATAGCACCTATATGCCTTCTGGGGAAGGTGAGTGGGGCTATAGCCAAAGCTCAAACAGCTGTTAGAGGATCCCAAAACTACTGTGCATGTGCATCAAACTACATATGTGTGTATTTTACAGATGACCACTTGAAGAAACATGGTTACAGCCAAGCAACAATACTTTATAGCCTGAGGAGGAGCAAGACTGTAAGTTGGTCTTGTATTCTATAGCATGTCCGTCAAGGGACTCAAAAATCTGAATGAAGTCATTCCTGTGAATGAAGAGTCAACAGCTAATAATTTCTTTTTAAATGTTTTATTGAATATTATTCATTTCATTCATTTATTTCATTTATTCAACTTGTATACCGCTACTCCTAATTTGGCTCGGAGCGGTTTACAGAAACATATTAAAACAATACAATTAGCTTTAAAATGCCAATAACAATAGGCAGCGAGAACAGGCATGGCCTGGATTGTTCACCCATCAAAGGCTTGCCAGAAAAAAAAAGTTTTACAGGCTTTCTGAAAAACAAGTAGGTCTTGGATGGTTCGGGTTTCAATCGTCAAGGCATTCCATAAATAAGGGGCGACAATCGAGAAGGCTCGATGCCTAGTAGATGACAAATGATAGGTCCGAATGTTTTCAGACCAGAGTAATCTCTGGGGTTGTTAGGGGGATAAGCAGGCCGTTAGGTACGCTGGCCCCAGACCATATAAGGCCTTAAAGGTTAGTACCAAGACCTTGAAAATGATCCTGTACTCAATCGGTAGCCAGTGCAGCTGTTGGAGAATTGGGGTAATACGACACCTCGCCGGCACCCCGGCGAGAAAACAAGCCATTGCATTTTGCAACAGCTTCAGTTTCCGGATCACTGACAAGAAAGGCCAATGTAGAGGGCGTTACAGTAGTCAAGCCTCGAGATGACCATCGCCTGGATCACTGTAGCCAGGTCGTTCCTAGAAAGGAAGGGAGCCAGTCGCCTAGCCTGACGTAAATGGAAAAATGCAGATCTGCTCACAGCAGAGACCTGGGCCTCCATTGTGAGCAGCAGGTCCAATAAGACACCAAGACTTTTTACAGAAGATGACGGACATAGTGTTTCACCATACAGGGTAGGCAGTTGGATCTCCCTCCCACCTGGACAGCCCAGCCAAAGGATCTCCGTCTTCGCTGGATTCACCCTCAACCTGCTGGCATGCAACCATCCAGTAACGGCCTCAAGGCACTGATGGACATTTTCAGGTACGGAGTCCGGCCGGCCCTCCATCCCCAGAATTAGCTGAGTGTCGTCAGCATATTGGTGGCACTCAAGCCCAAAGCTTCACACCAGTCAGGCAAGTGGTCACATATAGATGTTAAATAACAGAGGAGAGAGAATGGCTCACTGCGGGACCCCGAATACCAGCGGAGACCTCTCGGAAACCATCCCTCCCCTCATCACATGCTGTCCCTGATTCTGGAGGAAGCAGGACACCCACTTAAGGGGTATCCCCCTAACCCCAGTCATGGCTAGGCGGTGGGTTAATAGATTGTGATGGCAACTAGCACAGTCTCCGTCCCGTGCCCATTACGGAAGCCGGACTGGAAGGGATCAGGTCCGGCTGTGTCATTTAGGAACTGCTGCAGCTGTTCCGCTGCTGCCCTCTCAACCACCTTGCCCAGAAACGGAAGGTTCGAAACTGGGCGGTAGCTAGAGGGAACTGAATGATCTAAGTCTGGTTTCTTCAGCAGCGGTAAAACCATAGCCTCTTTTAAACCCTCTGGAAAAACTCCTTGCTCAAGGGAGCTATTTATTATATTCAACAGAGGTTCACGTAATCCCTCCAGGCAAGATTTTACTAGCCAGGAGGGACACGGATCGAGGGAACAGGTGGTCAGCCTAGCTGCAGTCATGATCCTATTGGCAGCCTCTGCATCCAGCGGGGTAAACCGGTCGAGGATGGGCCCATAATATTATGTCCAACTTCAACCTAGAAAAGAATACAAATGGAAATGACATCATTCCTGTGGATTTAATGGAGTAATGACCTGCCTAAATGAAGAGGGGAAAAAAAGAAAGGAGAAAAACATTCTGAAATATCAGTGGGTACTTGACATCCTGTAGATTAAAGCACTTTCACAAGCTACATCATGATCACTGCTGGCAATACAGGGAGCCTTATGCTGATTTTCTACATATTATTTGGAAATGTCAAAAGATTAAAACAGCTCTGAGACTGGTATTGTCAAATGCTACGCAAATAATGGTGTACCGACATCCCTGCTGATCCTTTGTTGCAGTGTTTGCAGAATGTAATAAAAATGGTGATACATTTATTAATAACTTTAAAATGCCTGCAGCATACAATCGGAAGACAAGCACATGTGTCTGTTCAAGAGAATAGCATTTTGAAATGGAGCCAGAATTTCTGAGAGGTTAACTGCATGCCCAGGAGAGCTTCCCAATTTTCTGCATTCATTCTGTCTCTATTGGTTGTGGCTCTTCAATGAAGCATTGCATCATGGCCCGGAAACTGCTGCTAGAAGGGGAGATATGTATTCATGAACACGCATAACACATGCTCATGCCTACATACACAATGTTAATGAAGGAACATATTGTGTGAATGTGGTAAGCTCTGAAACCCTGTGACAGCATCTGGGATATTGAAGCAGAAATGAGTTTTAAATAATTATACATGAATTCAGAAGGAATGTGGTGTTACTTTTGCTTGTATTATTTTGAAAGCAAAGGCTCAAGATTATAAATTCTTAGAAGAAATTGTTTTGTTTTTATGCATGATTGAAACCAATCTTGATGTTTTTGTTTAGAATAATTTAAATTATTTCTTACTTGTTTTCTTAGATATTTAAATTCTATTAGCTATTGTTTTAATGTTGTGTTACATTTTACTGCTCCCCCCCCAACTGTTGTGTTTTTACTTTTTGTCTTGATCTTCTGAACCGTCGAGATAACATTTGATTAAGGGGCAGTATAAGAAGGAACAACAGGCCTTAAGAGTGAAAATGGAGTTTGTGCAAAGTATGAGATGGGTTGGACTTGGCATAGGAAGGAAGTAAATAAACCAATATTTATTGGAGTGTACTTGACTCCTGTATTTTAAGGCTCTCTACTCTGCTAGGAGGCACCAGAAAACTGGGTAATTGTTTTGTTTTGAAGGAGAGGCTAGGTAGTCAGCCAGCAGTGAAGTCACACCTTCACTAACACACATCTTTACAATACATACAGAAAAGAACAAAACAAACACACAAAGGGGAGGTAGTTAGCAGTCTTCACATAACATGTATGTGCATCCCCTTAAGATCCTGCTTTGGTAACCTCACTCATCAAGAGACTGAACAAACACAAAAGTTTCCCATCATATGTCCAAGCTGTGGCATGTTCAGCTTCTTCACACAACAACTAGTCAAATACATCTGTCCATTGTTACTCAGATACACCTTATTTCTTCCTCACTTCACCTGCCAAGTCCAACCCATCTCATACTTTGCACAAACTCCATTTTTACTCTTAAGTCCTGTTGTCTTCTGGTCTTCTTCATGCATTCATGCATTCATTCTCTACACATTGTGCATGTTGCAGGGTTCAGACTGCTATGTAGTAGCACTTCATTTTGTGGCCATCATATGGTTCTAGAGTCTGTTCAGAGCCTCCCAAGTCACCCTGTCTTCTGTGTGCTCAGGGAGGAGTATCAGCCAAGGGTTGAAGTTCTGGGTTTTAGCCAGAACCGAAAATAGAACCAACTGGTCAAATATGGGCTAGTCAAAACTACGGTTAGGTGGATCTATAATTGGTTAAGCAAACCAAAGGGTACTCACCAAGGGTACTTCATCCTGGATGGGACTGCCACAGGCCTCTGTCCTGGTCCCGGTACTGTACACCATCTTTAGGTGAACGGTTAGAATGCATTATCATCAAGTTTGCATACAAGATTATTAAACAAACACACAAATAATTAAACAATAATTTGCTTTGCTGTTATTTTACTGTCAATAGTAATTGAATTACCAGATACCATATTTATCTCTTCAGTGGTGTTGGAATGAGGTAATCCTGGTGTTTATGTGTTATTCCTGTATTTGGGAGACAACAGGATTTGAAGAGGAGATGATGATTCCTGCTTCAGCTTCTTCTTTGGCTTGATTCATACCCCATTTGGAAAGAAATTAAAAATACACTATAAAGTATAGGGTAGTTTTCTCCATTAGCCCAAGTTTCTCAGATTCTTCAGTACAGTGCTATGCACAGTGGTAGGACATGCAGGTAATTTAATAATCTGCTGTTATGAGGTAGGAGGAAACTCTTAACGTCAGATTATTAAATTACCTACATGTCCTACCACTGTGCATAGCACTGTACTGAAGAATCTGAGAAACTTGGGCTAATGGAGAAAACTACCCTATACTCTATAGTCATATGTTAATTAGTCTTCAACATTTATTTTAAAAATCAGTCCCAAAAACCAGGGTTAGCTTATCCACAAGTCAATGTGACTATGCTATCTTATTTCTTACCAAAAAAGGACCATTATCTTCTTTAAGTAGAGTGCAAAAGGCAAAAGCCTGGTCCATTCTGGAAGAACTGAACAGAAGCATCAGCATTTTTTTACTTTCTCTTTTTAATAATTGATTGGTTGCCTCAGCTTCCAAGCTCACCTCTTTTGTAGTGTGATGCTCTAGTGGTATTTTGTCATTGTTTTGTGTGTGTTTGTGATACTCAACTAAGTTACTCTTACAGACACTTGAATATTTTTTTCTCCCCATCTGACTGTTGTTTTGAGCTTCATATCATGGAATGGCAATCTTGTCTGTCCAGCAAGTAATTTGCATACTAATTTGATGTTCTGAGAATCTCATAAATCATTACAGACCTGAGTTTGGAATCCTAATTTTTGTCAGGAACATTGTTCAAGTCCAGGAACAAGACCTATTCACCTGACCTTTGAGTCTTTTCTACAGTCTCCAATCTCTCTGTAGCTATTTCTGGGCAAGTACCTCCATATGTTAAAAAAATCAGCAAAAGATTTCACCCTGGGAAAAACAGTCTGAATATTAAGCTAGCATATACATGAATGTTTGACATCCTGAATTGCCCACAATCAAATTCAATGTTAGGGTACAAATCAGAATACTTGTATGTCAATAATATGATAAATTAAGAAATTTAGTACAATGAGTTGTTGTTTTACCTCCAGAGAATAATTTGTAAGTGAAATAGAGTATTTGTTTCAGCATTTATTTGCAAGAGATTTCATCACTTCTGTGCAAAACTGATGGCTTTCATCTACTATTTAAGATTGTTTATTTATTTCATATCAAAGGCATTGCATAAATTAATGTAAAACTGATAAAGATAGAAAGAGCACAAATGGCTAAATGTCTTTTGACCAATAAACGGGCAACAGCAACGGCATTGTCTGTAGCCTCCAACAATTCTTCCTACGTACATGAGACAGGGCATAGTGGAAAAGCATACAGATGTGGAGTTGTCTGTTCTGCTCCACAGTCACACAAGGTGGGGGATCCTTTTAGGTAGTGCCATTTTGACAGGTTGTCTTTTGATCTGCCCACTCCACTTCTGAATCTGTTCAGGGACTTCCAAGTCACCCATTTATTATTTGTCCCTGGAGGAAGACCCTCGTAGGGGGCCATCCAATCGGGATTTCCTGGTTTAGCTGCCAGAGGGATACTCTTGCTGTTGCTGGGGGGATATTAAGAGGAGTGGTGGTTCTCATGAAGCTTTTCCTTGATTTGAGTCTACTAGGAGGAGGCTGATAGCCATACAGTGGATGGCTTTCACAGAGTTCAACCTTATTTCTCTCACAGTTAGCAACAACTTCCCATTGCACATTGGGGTGGGGGGCAATGCCAGTTAGCTTGTAGAGCATATCAACAGGTGTAGGTTTAAGACATCCTGTGATTATTCTCCATGATATTCTCCTGTGATGACTCTCCTCTTATTCAGTGCTATGTTCACCTGATTTGTGTGGGCAGACTTGTGACAAACAGGGCAGGCATACTCTGCAGTTGAGTTAGACAAGGCTAGGGCTGATGTTCTTATTAATTTTGGGTCTGCACTCCATGTGCTGCCAATAAGTTTCCGCAAGATGTTATTGCATGCAGCTGCTTTCTGCTTGGTGTTCATGCAAGGTTTAATACAGGGTGAGGCAGCATAACTTCCTTTTTTAAAATGCTCGCCATTCAGTCAGTTGAAGATTACCATGGCTTTGACTAGGCGGATCTTTGTTGCCAGTCTGATGTCTCTACTCTTTACTATTTTATCGCTATTGGTCTCGTTCGAGGGTGGGAGTATAAAGTTTTGTCCTGACACAGTTAAGTTGCCATCATGTATTGGAACACTGAGGAGTGTGCTTTTGCCATTGAGGCTTACTTTTTGACAGGATTTGGAGTGGCCGGCCTGCTCTCCAGATTTGGCCCCTTGTGATTTTTTTCTATGGGGTTTTTTTGAAATCCTGTGTTTATGTGAACCATCCAAGGACCCTACAAGATTTGAAGACCAGCATCCAGGAAGAAATTGCTAACATAACGCCTGCTACGCTGGCAAGAGTCATGACAAACGCCAGAAATCGGTTTACTCAGTGTATGGAGAATGGGGGACGTCACCTACCTAATTTGATCTTCAAAACTATGCAAAACAAAACTTTAGGTATGTGCCTACATTATACAACGACCAGCCCAACGTAACTTACTCTATATACCGGGTCCTAGAGAAGTGTACTTGGAAAGTACCGGACGCAGGACTTTTTCTATTTCTGCCCCTGCCTTATGGAATTCCTTGCTACCCTATATGAGAGCCATGCGTGACTTAGGGCCTTTTACTCTAGCACTTAGGACCTGGCTTTTTACTAGAGCATTCGATCTCTGTTAATTTTTAATTTCTGTCTGTATGTATTTTATATTTTACAATTTAGCTGTAAATCGCCTAGAGAATTCTCGGATGGAGGGCAATTAATAAGTAATTAAAGATGATGATGATGATGATGATGATGATAAACAAATAAATAAATTTTTCTGATTCATACAATGGGTTTTATTAAGTTTTGAAAAAAGGAAGTTATGCTGCCTCACCCTGTATGTTAGTGTTTGATCTAAGGTGACACCAAGATATTTAGGATGGAAACAATGATCAAGTTCTTGACCTTCCCAGGTAACTTTCAGTTTCTTGTTGGCTTTGCAATTGAGTAGGTGGAAAGCACACACTTGTGTCTTGGCAGGGTTAGACTTCAGGTGGTTATCTTTGCAGTAGCTGCAGAGATCTTTCAAGGCATTAGTAAGTTGGATTTCAACTGTTTCAAAGTCTTTAGCTTATGTTGTTGAATATGCTGAATTATTATTATTATTATTAATTGCTAGCAGTCCCCTGCCATGCATTGCTGTGGCCCAGTCTGGTGATCTGGAAAATAAAGTAATAAGAAAGTGTTGGTTTCTAATATATGTAATTTCTTTCTGCTTGTGAGTCAACAGTATTTCTTGCTGTTTCTTTGCCAGTGTTGATGTGGAGGTTGTCTGGTTTGCCTACTCTGGAACATGTAACATATAATTGCCCTTCTTTAGGGCTCCCTCTCAAATCTTTGATATTGCATCTGTAATATAAATATACGTGTGTGTGTGAATGGCTGGATGGCCCTTTGTCAGGAGGGCTTTGATTATGTTTTCTTGCATTGGTGAAGGGAGTTGGACTGGATGGCCTTAAGGCAGCATTTCTCAACCTGAGGTTTGGGACTCCTGGATGGGGGGTCATGAGGGGTTGTCAGACGAGTCACCAAAGACCACCAGAAAACACAATATTTTCTGTTGGTCATGAGGGTTCTGTGTGGGAAGTTTGCCCCAATTCTGTCATTGGTGGGGTTCAGAATTCTCTTTGATTGTAGGTGAACTATAAATCTCAGTAACTACAACTCCCAAATGTCAATGTCTATTTCCCCCAAACTCCATCTGTGTTAATATTTGGGCATATTGAGTATTCGTGCCAAGTTTGGTCCCGATCCATCGTTGTTTGAGTCCACAGTGCTCTCTAGATGTAGGTGAACTACAACTCCCAAACCCAAGGTCAATGCCCACCAAACCCTTCTAGTGTTTTTTGTTGGTCAGGAGAGTCCTGTGTGCCAAGTTTGGTTCAATTCCATCATTGGTGTATTTCAGAATGCTCTTTGATTATAGGTGAACTATAAATCCCAGCAACTACTACTCCCAAATGACAAAATCATAATTTTTTGAGTGATGGTCACTCCTTGTGTAGTGAGACGTTTTGTTGCCAAATTTGGTGTGATTTCGTGCATTGTTTCTTTTGTTTTTAAGGTACTAATTATGCACAGAGCATTTTTTAGATATAGATTATTATTATTATTATTATTGCAGAATATGCTGTCATACAGGAAAGTAGCTGGAGTAAGTCTTTTCAGACTGTCTGGATTGCTGTGATTCTTTTTGAATGGAGTATCATTCCTTTAGGAATTATTCTCCAAACCACTTGGGTTTTGAGAGGTTAATGAAATCCTCAGTAAAAGGGAAAGGCGTGTTGACCATTGGTTGGACTGTTCTGTACGGCATATACATTTTGGACAGTCTTTAAAGATAACCTCACATTATAGCTCTTGATCCAACACGGAAAAGGCAAAAGAAATTGTGTCTTTTCTTTTGCTTTGTGTGTATGGTTGCTACGGCAGATGATAGCAGAATGTCTGTTGCAGTACCAGACTCTTACATTATATGACAGAGTTCAACAAGGCATGCTCAAATTGACAGAAAGTGTGACAGAAATGTGAGTTTATCCACAGCTGCTGATGAAAGGGTAGCCAAACTTTCTAGCCTTAAAAGCTCTGCATACCAATATCTTTCCATATTCAACAGTAGTGTAGTTGACATCTCTGGCTTACAGACTCACCTACAAGAACCACATCCTGTCTCAAATTCATATTTGCTTATTCTTTTGGATTCTCACTCACCTGTCCTTGAATGCTCACAGCCTCAAGTCTAATGGCTTTGCTTTCAAAAGCAATTACTCTGCCTGTTTCTGAAACAGGGACACTTTTCACAGGTTTGCTTCAGAGCCAGTGTCAAAAATGCTAGGTTCATTCTCTTTAGAATCATAGAATCATAGAATCAAAGAGTTGGAAGAGACCTCATGGGCCATCCAGTCCAACCCCCTGCCAAGAAGCAGGAATATTGCATTTAAATCATCCCTGACAAATGGCCATCCAGCCTCTGCTTAAAAGCTTCCAAGGAAGGAGCCTCCACCACACTCCGGGGCAGAGAGTTCCACTGCTGAATGGCTCTCACAGTCAGGAAGTTCTTCCTAATGTTCAGATGGAATCTCCTCTCCTGTAGTTTGAAGCCATTGTTCCGCGTCCTAGTCTCCAAGGAAGCAGAAAACAAGCTTGCTCCCTCCTCCCTGTGGCTTCCTCTCACATATTTATACATGGCTATCATATCTCCTCTCAGCCTTCTCTTCTTCAGGCTAAACATGCCCAGTTCCCTAAGCCGCTCCTCATAGGGCTTGTTCTCCAGACCCTTGATCATTTTAGTCGCCCTCCTCTGGACACATTCCAGCTTGTCAATATCTCTCTTGAATTGTGGTGCCCAGAATTGGACACAATATTCCAGATGTGGTCTAACTAAAGCGGAATAGAGGGGTAGCATTACTTCCTTTCTCCTCTCTCCATTCATCATACACTCATGTGTCCCATCAGCAGTTGCGAGTTTTGTACCCAGGAATGAAGAGCTGGGTTCTATCAGTTGGTTCAGTAAATAATCTGAATAGATACGCAGTGTAGTCATCTAGGATAAACATTTCTGGACAGAACCTTCTTGGACAGCGTAACAAATGAAAAGAAAGGCCAAATGTCTCATAACCCCCTATGTTTATTATTTATGTTAAAATTTATTTATTTATTTATTTATTTCATACATCCCCCCCCCCCCCAAACCCGGCCACCAGGGGACTCAGGGCAGCCTCACATAAGCATCAGATGATGCTAACGACATATAAACCATAAGAATTACAATTAAAACAGTAAAATCAGTTGAAAAACATTATACAAAATCATCAATAAATTCATTTAACAATAAATTAACGTGCCAGTAAAACCAAAACCAAGCCGGGAAAATCCAGTCGCTAAAATCCAAAATTTCTTTTCCTATTGCCATTGTCCTCTAGTCGAACATCTGGCCCCAAAGCCAGGGAGGTGGCCAACCTGATGTCCTTAAGGAGAGAGTTCCACTGGGGGGGGGGGGCACTGCCGAGAAGGCCCTGTCTCTCGTCCCCACCAACCTCATTTGTGAGAGTGGTAGGATCGAGAGCAGGGCCTCTCCTGATGATCTTAATCTTCTTGATGGTTCATAGCAGGAGATACGTTCAGACAGGTAATCTGGGCCAGAACCATTCAGGGCTTTAAAGGTTAAAACCAGCACTTTGAATTGTGCTCGGAATCATAGAATCATAGAATCAAAGAGTTGGAAGAGACCTCATGGGCCATCCAGTCCAACCCCCTGCCAAGAAGCAGGAATATTGCATTCAAATCACCCCTGACAGATGGCCATCCAGCCTCTGTTTAAAAGCTTCCAAAGAAGGAGTCTCCACCACACTCCGGGGCAGAGAGTTCCACTGCTGAATGGTTCTCACAGTCAGGAAGTTCTTCCTCATGTTCAGATGGAATCTCCTCTCTCATAGTTTGAAGCCATTGTTCCATTGCGTCCTAGTCTCCAAGGAAGGAGAAAACAAGCTTGCTCCCTCCTCCCTGTGGCTTCCTCTCACATATTTATACATGGCTATCATATCTCCTCTCAGCCTTCTCTTCTTCAGGCTAAACATGCCCAGCTCCCTAAGCTGCTCCTCATAGGGCTTGTTCTCCAGACCCTTGTTCATTTTAGTCGTCCTCCTTTGGACACATTCCAGCTTGTCAATATCTCTCTTGAATTGTGGTGCCCAGAATTGGACACAATATTCCAGGTGTGGTCTAATAAAAGCGGAATAGAGGGGTAGCATTACTTCCCTAGATCTAGACACTATGCTTCTATTGATGCAGGCCAAAATCTCTTTTTTTGCCGGAAGCTAATAGGTAGCCAGTGGAGCTGGCGCAACAAAGGAGTAGTATGCTCCCTGTACACCGCTCCGGTTAACAGCCTGACTGCTGACTGTTGGAGCTTCCGAGAGGTTTTCAAAGGCAGCCCCATGTAGAGAGCATTGCAGTTGTCTATTTGAGATGTAACCAGAGCATGGACCACTGTGGCTAAGTCAGACACACACCTCATTTTTTATCAGAAAAATATTCCATCAGGGGCAAAGAAAAGATATATTTGAAAACGGAATTGACGTATGAAGAAGGAAAGGAAATTAGATTTGGACAGAGGAAGCAAATGCAAACACTTTAAATAA
Organism: Anolis sagrei; assembly: GCF_037176765.1. NCBI lineage: Eukaryota > Metazoa > Chordata > Lepidosauria > Squamata > Anolidae > Anolis > Anolis sagrei. The sequence continues at coordinate 56,916,969 of NC_090026.1, forward strand.
AGATGATATCTAAAGACTTTAGTAATGTCTCATGGTTTCAATATGCACAGATCAAGGAAAGTTATAAAGAGGATAAAAAGCTTGGCTTTGGGGAGGAAAATGATCTGTGGGAAAGGATTCAAAAGATCGAAAGGAAGACAATAATGGTCTTATATAAAAACCTACTGGGTTGAGCCACAGAAACGGAGGTGATCAATTTATTTATTTATTTATTTATTTATTATTTGCACTTGTTAACCGCCACTCTCAGCCCGAGGGCGACTCGTGGCGGTGTACAGAACATAGAACATAAAGACAACAGTTTACAATAGATCAGGACCATAACACACATCTTACTAATACACAGCTAATTAAACTAAAAATCCGCTTCGTCTAGTTTGGGGTCATAATCAATCTCGTAGTCATGATCCATTCCGGTGGTCATTCCAAAAACATAGCACTTAGTTGAAGGCCTTTTCGAAGAGCCAGGTTTTCAGGCCCTTGCGGAAGGCCATGAGGGAAGGCGCCTGTCTGATTTCAGCGGGGAGGGACTTCCACAGCCGGGGGGCCACCACCGAGAAGGCCCGCTCTCTTGTCCCCGCCAGGCGTGCCTGTGAGGCAGGCGGGACCGAGAGAAGGGCCTCCCCGGATGATCTCAAGGTCCTCGTGGGCTCGTAGGCCGAGATGCGGTTCTCAAGGTATTTTGGGCCGGAACCGTTTAGGGCTTTGTAGGATAGCACCAGCACCTTAAATTGGGCCCGGTAGCTGATCGGCAGCCAGTGGAGCTGGGACAGCAAGGGCGTTGTGTGCTCCCTGCGTCCCGCTCCGGTTAACAACATGGCTGCCGCGCGCTGGACTAGCTGGAGCTTCCGGGCCGTCTTCAAGGGCAGCCCCACGTAGAGAGCGTTGCAGTAGTTGAGGCGGGATGTGACCAAAGCGTGTACCACCGTGGCCAAGTCAGACTTCCCAAGATACGGGCGCAGCTGGCGCACGAGCCGAAGCTGTGCAAATGCTCCCCTGGTCACCGCTGAAACCTGGGGATCCAGGCTCAGCGATGAGTCCAGGGTCACACCCAAGCTGCGAACCTGCGCCTTCAAGGGGAGTGCGACCCCGTCCAGCACAGGCTGTAACCCTATACCCTGTTCGGCCTTGCGACTGACCAGGAGTACCTCTGTCTTGTCTGGATTTAGTTTCAGTTTGTTCGCCCTCATCCAGACCGTCACAGCGGCCAGGCACCGGTTCAGGACTTCGACAGCCTCCTTAGTAGCAGGTGGGAAGGAGTGACAGAGTTGGACGTCATCTGCGTACAGGTGACACCGCACCCCGAAACTCCGGATGATCTCACCCAGCGGCTTCATGTAGATGTTAAACAGCATGGGGGACAGTATGGAACCCTGAGGAACACCACAGGTCAAAGGCTGTGGTGTTGAACAGGAGTCCCCCAATAACACCTTCTGGGTACGACCCTCCAGAAATGACTGGAGCCACCGCAAAGCGGTGCCCCCAAGGCCCATCTCTGCAAGGCGTCCCAGAAGAATACCGTGGTCGACGGTATCGAGGGCCGCTAAGAGGTCCAGGAGCACCAACAGGGACACACTCCCCCTGTCTAGCTCCCGGCGGAGATCATCCACTAAGGTGACCAAGACCGTCTCGGTACCATGTCCCGGTCTGAAGCCAGACTGTGCCGGATCCAGATAATCCGTGTCTCTCAAGAATACCTGGAGTTGTGAGGCCACCACGCTTTCCATGACTTTGCCCAAGAAGGGAAGATTGGAAACAGGCCGAAAGTTGTCAAATTTGGTGGGGTCCAGTGATGGTTTCTTCAACAGCGGCTTTATAATAGCCTGTTTTAGGCTCGCTGGAATCGTGCCTTCCCGGAGGGAGGCATTAACCACCACCGTTACCCACTCAGCCAATCCCCCTCTGGCCTCTTTCAGAAGCCAGGATGGGCAGGGGTCTAGGATGGACGTGGTAGGCCTCATTCCTCCAAGTATCTTGTCCACATCCTCGGGTTTCACAAACTGAAAAGAATCCATCAAAATAGGACAAGCAGGTGCTTGTGTCACATCCACAGAGACTGCATTTAATGTGGCGTCCAGCCCAGAACGGATCAAAGCAAAGAACCGAGCAAATGCTTCGCAGCGTGTGGCCGAGTTGTCAGGGCTCCCACCTGAGGTAGGGGGAGTTAAAAGACCTCTGACAATCCGAAACAACTCCGCCGGACGGTTTTTTGCAGACGCAATAGTGGCCGCAAAGAAAGTTTTCTTTGCGACTTTTATTGCCGCGGCATATGCCCTTAAAAAGGACACAAACCGTGCTCGATTTGGCTCGCTTGGGTCCGAGCGCCACACGCTCTCTAGTTCCCTCTTCCTTCGCTTCATCGCTGCCAGCTCCTCGGTGAACCAAGGAGCTGGTTTAGCTCGGTTACTTGAGAGGGGATGTTCCGGAGCGATCCTGTCAATTGCCCTGGTCATCTCCCCATTCCAGAGAGCGACCAAGGCCTCGACATGGTCACCTACCAAGGTAGCGGGAAAATCCCCAAGAGCCGTCAGGAATCCGTTCGGATCCATAAGCCTCCTGGGGCGGACCATCTTAATGGGTCCTCCACCTTTGCGGAGGTTAGGGGGCGCAGTGAGCCTGAATCTGATCAGGAAGTGGTCGGTCCATGGCAACGGAGAGATAGACAACTCCTCCACACCGCCACCCTGCTCCCATCCCTGGCAGAAAACCAAGTCCAATGTGTGTCCAGCACAGTGGGTGGGGCCAGTTATTTGTTGGGACAGCCCCATGGTTGCCATGGCAGACATGAAGTCCTGAGCCGCTCCTGTGAGGGTCGCCTCGGCATGGATGTTGAAGTCCCCCAGCACAAGGAGCCGTTGGGACTCCACCACCAGGCTCGAGACCACCCCCCGCTAGCTCAGGCAGGGAGACTGTAGTGCAGCGAGGTGGACGGTACACTACAAGAATCCCTATTCTGTCCCGGTCACCCACCCTCAGGTGGACGCATTCGAAATTTGTGGTCTGCGGGATGGGACTCCTGGTCAGATGGATGGAATCTCTATAGACTACTGCGACCCCGCCTCCCCGTCCTCCGGCTCTTGGTTGGTGTTGCACGGAGAAGCCTGGAGGACAGAGCTGGGAGAGGTTTACGCCCCCCGCTTCATCCAGCCAGGTCTCCGTGATGCACGCCAGATCTGCCCGCTCCTCCAGGATTAAATCCTGGATCCAGGTCGTTTTTCCGTTGACAGATCTGGCGTTCAGCAACACCACCTTCAAACCAGAGGGCCCGCTCACCTGGTTACACCAATTTACCTTAGGAGACCATTTGGGGGTTGTTAATATGGATAAGCGGTCCGAATTAGGCCGAATTCGAGGTCTCCTTTTCCCGCATCTCCTCCTTCCCACCACGACCTCTATGGGGGCCCCTCGGCTAATGGAACACCTCCCCCCCTCCATGCCGCAGTCTAAAGACAAGATCTTGCTTTCTGCTTTGTTCGCTGTTTGATTTTCCGGTCCTTGCCAATCTCCTTTCTTCCCCTCTACCCCCCTCCCCACCTCATTTTTATTTACAGGGTCCAACCCACCTCCTCCCCTGTCCCTTACACTATACAATAGTAACAGGGATAGTACACAAAGGGGGATGGGGGACCACATGGATAACAACAGTACAAGGTGGTATTAGATGTTTCGGCCACACCAATAGAATAGTTCATAAAGTGCACAAGTAAAGTGCTAGATCTAAAGTGCAATGCGTGCCCTATATTGATTGGGCGGTAGCTACAGTAGCTAAAGTGCGGCACAGAGGGACAGGAAAGGGGCGAAAGTGCTAGTGCAGTTGGCGGCAAAGGCAGGCGCCTTAAAGTGCTCTCTTACGTAAAGTGCTATATTTCGTATTTATATCACATAATCAGCCGATATAAGCCCAGGAATGTGCAAGCTGATGGTCTATAATCACCCTCCTATGGGGCCGAGATGATGGCAAGTTAGCTCAATGCTAATTATGACCCAGATGGAGACTCTAGACGGTTGGAATGAAGCGGATGGGGGCTTCCGGAGATGGTAACCCGGCAATGGGACAGCACGGTTGGTCGGTTACAGTATTATACACTCTGTACTAACGCAGAAAGGGCCGGCCCAAAGGTCTACACAAAGGCCAGCACAAAGGTCTACACAATATTAGGCCAGCACAGGGTGTTTGCACAGAATTAGGCCGGCTAAGAGGTCTACCCACTAATTGAGGTCAGCACAAGAGGTCTATACAAATCAGGCACATACAAAGTTCTACACAAAGTTAGTCAACACGGCAACACAGTCGCTGTTAGCTGGTAGCTGGTAGCAAAGGCGACCTCCAGCAGCTGTGACAAGGTGGCGAGTCAAGTGGTGGTGGCCACGATGGAAGGCGGCAGCAATGGCAAGGCCGCCCGGCCGCTGCAGCGGTAGCAATGGGACAGCGGTAGCGATGGTGAGGCGAGGCGTCCCAGAGGCGGCTGCAGCAGGCGGCTCGGCCCAGCGACTCCGCGGTGGTCCGGCTGCGGGAAGGCAGTGGCGATGGAGAGGCGAACGCCAGAAATGGCGGCCGCAGCAGCGGCGATGCGCTCTGCGCTCTGATTCATCCCAGCGGCTCAGAGAAGCCCGGCAGCAGCGGCAGCTACGGCGAGCCACGCCCAGGCCGCAGCGGCGTTCCGGCCAAGTGAGGCCGCAGCGGTGGCCTGGCCAAGCGAGGCGCCAGATAACGCTCCGCCGCGGCCCGGTGGTCCAGCCGCGACTCAGCGGCAGCAGCAGCGGTGGCTGCGAACGGTCAGGCAGCCCGGTGACTCACCAGCAGTCCAATGGCAGCCGCAGCGGTGGTGAGAAGTCGGTGAGGGGGCGCCAAAATGGCGACCGCAATAGCCGTGGCGCGGAGCGGTGACCAGCGGCAGCAGCGGCGGCGGCGACAGTGGTGGTGGGCAAACAGACAGCTCAGAGATCCACCAGCGGTCCAGCGGCCGCCGTAACGGCGGCGAACAGCCAGATGACGGGGCGCCAAGATGGCGGTCACAGCAGCAAGGCAGCAGGGCGACAAGGCGGCAGCAGGGCAGCCCAGCAGCGGCAGAAGCAGCAGAGATCGCTGCTCTCCGGTGGCGAAGCTCCCCAGCCGGTTGGGTAGGTTTTCGCGTCTCCGCTTCTTAGGGGAGCCGCGCTGCAATGGCGCTGCAATGGCGGCGGCGTTCACGGTGCTCGCTCGCTCACCCACCTTCCGCCTCCTGGCCTGCGCTCCCTTCCCAAAAACTCAATGATCCAATGGGCGAAAAATATAGGCAGAACCATCCAACTAAGGGAATGGGAAATAATTTGGACTAAACGACTTAAATACACATGCGCCTCTGATCTAAGAGAGAATTGGCTTAAAATGATACATCGTTGGTACTTAACACCACAAAAAATAGCAAAAATGTACAGAAATGCAGATAACAGATGTTGGAAGTGTAAATCCAAAGAGGGCTCTTTCTACCATCTCTGATGGCTGTGTCCAAAGGCTAGGGAATATTGGAAGATGATTCATAAGAAATGTAAAAAAAAAATTGAAACTAAACTTCCCCATGTGCCCAGAAGCATATTTGTTAGGAATGTATGATGCAACTCTTTTTCCTGATAATAACATGGAAAAGTTGTTTACCTTCTTTGTAACAGCTGCTAGGATGACCTTTGCTAGAATATGGAAACAAGACTCGACGCCATCAAGAGCACAGTGGCTGGAAAAACTATTAGATATTCAAGAAATGGATGAACTGACCTTCTGGCTTAGACAAAATAATGGAAAAGGAACTGTCAAGACTGATTGGAGTATGCTTAAGAGCTATATAGAAAATGAAATTTATTGAGATGAAATAACTAAAATTTCTGAAAAAGGGGAGCGAAGGAAAGTAATGGAAATATTGATGTTAGAAATATTTGGAAAGTGAATGAAGAAGAGGGGAAGTCGGTTTTAGACATAGGGGCAGGGGTGGGTGGTATATGTGAGGTGGTGATGGGTCACGGGGTTACTTTTAGGATGGTTTGTATGTACAATAGTCTAATGTCTGTCAGAAATTGTTTACACGTTCTTTGTATGTCTATTGTCTATTTTATAATGCAAAATCAATAAAAAATATTAAAAATAAAGATAATAGTATAACATTATTAGATTCAAAACGATCTTGACAGATTAGAGAGATGGGCCAAAACTAACAAAATGAAGTTCAACAGTGACAAATGCAAGATACTCCACTTTGGCAGGAAAAACGAAATGCAAAGATACAGAATGGGGGACAATGCCTGGCTTGAGAGCAGTACGTGTGAAAAAGATCTTGGAGTCCTCGTGGACAACAAGTTAAACATGAGCCAACAATGTGATGTGGCGGCAAAAAAAGCCAATGGGATCTTGGCCTGCATCAATAGGATCATAGTGTCTAGATCTAGGGAAGTGATGCTACCCCTCTATTCTGTTTTGGTTAGACCACATCTGGAATATTGTGCCCAGTTCTGGGCACCACAATTCAAGAGAGATATTGACAAGCTGGAATGTGTCCAGAGGAGAGCGACTAAAATGGTAAAAGGTCTGGAGAGGAGCGGCTTAAGGAGCTGGGCATGTTTAGCCTGAAGAAGAGAAGGCTGATAGGGGATATGATAGCCATATAAAAATATGTGAGAGGAAGCCACAGGAAGGAGGGAGCAAGCTTGTTTTCTGCTTCCCTGGAGACTAGGACACAATGGAACGATGGCTTCAAACTACAAGAGAGGAGATTCCATCTGAACATGAGGAAGAACTTCCTGACTGTGAGAGCCGTTCAGCAGTGGAACTCTCTGCCCCAGAGTGTGGTGGAGGCTCCTTCTTTGGAAGCTTTTAAACAGAGGCTGGATGGCCATCTGTCAGGGGTGATTTGAATGCAATATTCCTGCTTCTTGGCAGGGGTTGGACTGGATGGCTCATGAGGTCTCTTCCAACTCTTTGATTCTATGATTCTATTCTATGACTATGGCACCTTAACTCTCTGTATTCCCAGAACATTAAAGAGGTAAACAAGAAAAGTGAGGGGAGGAAGAGAGAGAAAAAAATATCTTCTTCGTGGCCATTTATCACTGTGTTTCCCATTAGGAATGTCCTAATGCACTTTCCCACTGGCTTTCTTGATACATCTGTATTAAATTTATTAGATATTTAAAAATAGTGGAAGTTTGTATTCTCATTCACATTTTTCACAATGGATGCAATCCTGTGTACATTTACATTGACTGTTTTTAAATGTATGTATTTTAAATGTATGCCTTTTTAAATGTATGTATTTAAGTTTGTGCATTTCCATTCTCTGTTCTGTATGATTTCCATTCTCCAAAACATAACACAAGCCTTGCAGATCTTTAGATCTGAAAATAAGGTACATTCCATTCAGTTGGTAGTTTCCCCAGGGGCTTGCAACTCAAATACATTTCTCTTCTTCTTGTTCCTCCTTTCTATTGTCTCTGCTACTTGGTAGATATGTGGGAGGGGAAGATGTATTTT